>NC_084959.1:8985489-10278822 GCF_949316205.1 Platichthys flesus | reverse complement strand
TTCTCTTTAGTTTCACATTGCAGGGTTATTTAACAGATAACTCTTGGAAACAACAGCTTTGCTTTGGCACCTCAGGACTTTGGTTACTGGGATTTTGAGCTTGTTAAACAGAGCAGAAGTTCAGGCTACCAATGAAGATAATTGGGTTTCAACCAGATGGCTCATATTTTATAGCAGGATTAGTGAATGTGTAACAGTATATCCTTTTCGTCACTCCTTTTGAACTCCACAACACTAAAACTAAAAGCTGTAAAATAAATATGAACATGTACAAAAATCGCACCGAGCCAAGCCTGCAGTAGTGCTATATAAAATTTGAGGCTTTCATATACATTTGGTCCAGTTTTTTTATTCATCAAAAAGTCAAGGTGTCCCTTTTTTTTAAATCTGCGGTGTGAATCTGGGTTTTAATGGCTTTGCTTCCTTCCCTCTCGCTCTCCCTCCTCCCCCGGCATGTCCCATCCTCACTCCACCCCTCGCGCCTCCCGCTCCGCAGCTCAACCTTATCCACAGCGAGGTCAGCAACTTGGCTGGCTTTGACGTGGAGGGGGTCATCAATCCCACCAATGCTGAGCTTGAACTTAAAGATGATCTAGGTGAGCTTCCCCCAAATCCTAACACCCAACCCCACACCCTCTCTGGCCCTAGAAGGGGTTCGGTATTAAAAATCCTTGAATCTCCAAAACTTCACAACTGTGAAATCCTCCGGGAATTAAAGAACAATTCCCAAAATAACCTTTCAGGCTAGTTGTCTGGTTAGAAGAAACACTCTCCTCCAGATTTCTTCATTCACACTGTGGACAACTTATCACAAAAATCCACTTGGGAAAAAAAGCAGGCTGTTACAATATTTTATGGCTTTATTTGTCAGTATTTTATTGTTTACTTAGATGGACTGATCATTCTTGTTTCACTGTATTTTTCTTTGGCAGAAGGCAGTTTCTATGTTTGCTGCTAACAGACCATTTACTTATTTTACTCCATTATAAGCTGCATCATTTTGTAGTCTAAACTAGAGGTCTTCAACAGGGGGTCCGCGACCCCTAGGGGGTCCGCAGAGGTACTGCAGGGGGGTCGCAAATTCTTTGGTTGATTAGACAATATTTTTAATTTGTTATAATTTTTTATTTATTTTCGAGCCAATTTTTTTCCCACAGATTTAAATGTCTTTAAATACACATTAACATGCATCCAACATATTGTGAGGCTGATTTGACCCTCTGCCTGACAACATCCATCCGTCCACGGTTAGATAAGTTGTTTGCTATCCATCAGGATCCGACATCTCACTGATGTGGGAGTATGTGTGCCATCCACAGATGGCTTGAGGATTCACTGTCTCTTCTACATGCATGTTTAAAATAAAAACATTAATCTGTGAATTACTTTAATAGCTCAGTGTTGTAGGCAAGATGTATATCTTTATAAATGGCAGTGGCATGGCCACCCTATACCTTGCATATGTTTAAATTAAAAACATGAACATATGAACCTGTGTAATATTTGAAGTACTAGCTTAGTACTGAATGCACAATAACAGGGTAGCTATGTGTATACATGGCACTAGGCCCAGTTTAATATAAATCACAATTTTATACAATATATATATATAATAGGGGTCCCCGCTCCATCTTTCCACCATTTGGGGGTCCTTGGCCTGAAAAACGTTGAAGACCCCTGGTCTAAAAGATTTTCATCAGTTAACATTGAAGTAAACTGATGAAAATCATGTTAAACCACTTTGCTCCAGATGGTGAAAAAATATATCTTAGGTTTAATGCAGCCAGACAACTTTGATACTGTCTTTCTAAAGCAACTCATTCAGTCATTATACTCTGAATAGGTTTCAGTCAAGTTGCTATTCTACAAAGTTATTCTTTGTGCAGTATTAGTCAGCTCCGCAGGAAGTAAACAAACGCGATGTTTGTGTTGTTCACAGTGTGGATACAAGACAAGGGTCTTATCTTCGATCCCCTCTAGCCTCAAGTAATTAACTCAGCTGTTTGGCTTGAAGTAAAGAGCAGAGAGACTGATTTCCTATATTCCCTTTTCTACTTATCACTGGAAACCAGTAAGTTAAATACAGAATAATTGGGATATTCAAGGGTTTTTACCTGAGCTCCTGTGTGTGGGGGTTCTGCTTGCTCTTCTGTGTGTTGATGTGCTGCCGTTCATTCCAGGTCGTCCTCCTTTCAGACGGCTGCCAGGCCTTTGGAATTCTTAATAATCACTAATTTCAGAAACATTTCTTGAACTGAGAAACGCCTCCAATTTACAGAAGAAAATCTGCTGCACGTTGCTGCCGCCTGGCTGTGAGGTTGTTCGCTGGACTGTGACGACTTATGCTCAGATGAATGAGCCAAGAAATCAGGACTACACAATTAGTCAGAAAACTGATTAAAACTATTTACGTTTTTTATGTCATCAGGTTAAAACTACAAAAATGTAACTTGAATATTTTAGAATACGCTCTTGCATCTAGATGCGTGTGCATGTTTAAGTATGAACACATTTAGGCTAATTTAGTCAGTTTTTTAAGTGAATCTGACTAAATGTGAATCCTGCTTCCTGTTGATATAACGTGACCCACCGTGTCCACAGTGGTCTTTTCTTCTTCCTTCTTTTTGTTTCCTTACTGTCTCTCCCATCGTTTTGCTCCAGATCACTCACTGTGTTTTTACCACTGTGTTGTTTGCCTGTTGTTTGTCGTCGTTGTTGTCTGTAGTTGCAAGTTGTCCAAGCCGACATTTCCATCGTGGATAGCGACGCTGTCGTTCACCCGACCAACTCCTCCATCTATACAGGTGGTGAAGTAGGTAAAGGAACTATTGACACCACCGAGACCATGACTGCCTGCCTGCTCTCTCTGTCTCTCTGTCTCTCTCTCCTTTTCTTTCTTTCTGCATTTTTCCAGATAGTCTTCATCTCAGTCTCTGGACAAACAGCAGCAGCACAGTTGTTATTCTGCAGTGTAGGAGGTTATTTATCCTGAGCTCTGCTCGTAAGACAACTTTTTAATCCACAACCCAGTGCCCTTATGTTCCTATTGTAAATGTTTCACTGATGTAATTATTTGATTTGCTGAAACATTGACTGAAAGAATAATTCTGTATCACAGTGAGAATGAACTTGCAGAGCTTTGAAGCGTGCAGGCAGGGAATGTTTTATTTATGCAGGCTGGTGCTTCTGGGAAACACAATTTTCCAACATTTGAAAGTCTGCAGCCAAATAGCTCTGCTGTGCTTTCTATTAACCTTACCTGCGCAAGAAAAATGTAAACATTGTGAAAAGAATCATTTTAATATGACAGCTTACCACATTATTGAATGGTGGAGGACCAAAAACAGTTTTCAGCATTATTTGAGGTTTCGGTCTGATCCATAGACTGTATATGAAGTTGGATGACACGTCTCCACTTCCTCCTGCTATACAAAAATGGGGCAAAAATATCATAGATATGTGCGACGTATATCGTTATGAGCCAAAGTTTGCTAACTAGGGATCGTGGTCTGTAGTCACGGTATCTAGGTTCTACTGTTACACATGCACGATCAGTGAGCCAGTCTCAGCTGTAAATCATATCTTCTTTTATAGCATCCAATAACTAATTCAAATCAAATTTCCCAGAACTGACCATGTCCAATCCACTTACATGGAGGAGGTGCGTTTTATGACCCGTCTTGTCATTCATCTTTATAATTAGTCTATGGTCCGATCACCAAATTACACTAATCCAGTAATCCTGGTTCGTGAAAATGCCTGTCATGCATTAGCTTCATTACAACTTTCCCAAATGCATTAACCAGACTGCAGCTCATTTGTCGCCATACACACATAAACCACATCTTCAGCCCGTAATATGTCTATGAGCAGAGATAAAGCCCTGAAACATGGGTGGCCCATGTGTTGCTGTTGTACTCTACCCAGTGACAACACACTGGTGCTTTAGCTTAAAAACAAATCATTAATGATCATTCAATATCCAGCACTATTTGTCAAAAAGAAGGTGCAGAAGGAGAAATAGAATCTACGCAGAGCAGTGGCTGATTGCTTCATGTAATCTATACGACCAGCTGTTTATTTCTGTCATCATAACCCTGAGCTGCTGCTTGTTGGGCCTTTTACACACTTAACTGAAATGTGGACAATCTGGGACTCAATTCATGTCCTGTGACCTCCGTCCCCTTGACTGTGTTGCTAGTCCAGCTGCTTAGAAACTCCAGAAAGGGTTTGATCCTATCCAAGCTCCTGGGGGCTCACTGGTCATTCAAATGAACAGATTAATGAAGATTTGCACATCAAACCATTAATTACTATAGAATGAGCTGTTGAACTTCTGCTTGATCGTGGAACTTTAACCTCTAACTTTTCTTTAAGAGGCTGACATTAACTTTATCATGTTTTTCTCACCTGCCTGTTTTTCGAATTATATGTCAGCCTGAGCATTCATTCCTGTGGCTCTGGTGGACTTGAATCACCTCTCTCCTCTTTAGTTTCCTTTGTGGCTTCTCTCTTTAGCTCTGAGGAAATTTCAAGTAGAGTGACTGACTCACATGGAACAGCTTCTATCAAAATAAGGAGGAAAGAAACTAATTAGCTTCCCCAGGGGTCTCGTAAAACACCATTCACCTAAATTGATTCCTGGACTGATATACTTGAAATGTGTGAGCAACAGAGGTGAACAGAGGTTTTATATCATCTAAACCAAGCTCTACACCATCCTCTCCTCTTTACTCTATGTTCTCTAATTTGAGACTGGGAGAAAATACCCAGAGTCCACTGTTAACAAACTGGTATGTGAGGACATAGGGAAGTAATTAGAGAGTGTTGCTTTAATACATTCATTAAACTAACTCACAATGAGTCATTTGGAAAATAACAGCACTTTATGAGACGTTTCCTGAGTTTCACAAATACAAGAACAGAATCTCAACGTGTTGCACGAGAGGTGTGGAGCTCAGAAACTGAGAGAGAGGCCAGATGAGATGATTGACAGCATTGTTGTCTGCCTGGCTACCTGTCTGTCCGTCTCCATGTCTGACTCTTTGCCAGACATGGAGACGGCCAGATGAGATGATTGACAGCATTGTTGTCTGCCTGGCTACCTGTCTGTCCGTCTCCATGTCTGACAGACATGTCTTTCTGTCTGTTTGTGTGCATGACATCACCTCTGCTTTTTCCCTGCTGTGCATCTGTCTGTCTGTCAGTGATACATGAGGATGTTTTCACCTCAGTCGTGTCTCCACCCACAGGCTGTGCTCTGGAGAAGAAGGGAGGGAAGGAGTTTACTGAAGCTGTGCAGGAGCTGAAGAAGAAAAATGGCAATCTGGAGGTGGCTGGGGGTGAGTGCACAAAGCAGACAAAACCAGCAAAGAGGGTGGCAAAGATATTTTTATACAAACTTTTCTTGAAGTTCTGGTTTGGAATCTGGTTATAAATTGACCTTTATTTCGGTATGGCTCTGCTATAATGACCTTTTAGGGCTGCAACGTCAAATTGTTCATAATATAAAAATGTTAGTCTTATATCAAATAAAGCATCAAACCCAACATTTGAGAAGCTGAACCCTGCAATTATTTGGCATTTTTGCCTGGCATAACACTGAAACCATTTGTCAATCAACAAAATACCAATTTATTGTTAATCGTCGCAGGCCTTAATTTATACATTATAATATTCAAGCAGATTATATCCTTATGTCACCAGGCCCCATATTGAACAGGTAAATCTTCTAGCGTATGTAGGTTTGGCTTTAGCTAAAGAAACAATAGGCCTGATTTTGACAAAATTTGTTCTAAATCTAAACTCACAATGACGTGTCGTGCTACGTATTTGTACGACAGACGAGGAACAGGTTTGTGAGACTTTAAGTTTCTGGGTGTGGGTGAAATCTACCTGCTGTTAGAACATATTTAGATGGTGAAGACCTTGTACTGGGTGTGAATCTGTTTATGTTGCAAAATATCATTTGTTCCAGAAAGTTTTTTTTTTTTTTCTTAAATCTGAAATGATGAAACAGGGTCAGTGGTTTGAAACTTTGTTTTATAACAAGCGTAGAAACTTGACATATTGGTTTCTGCTTGTCTTATAAACTTTCGAATCCACTTGAAAAAAATATACCATGTTCAGAAGCTTTTTTCAGTCGGCAACACTGACTTTCCTCCAAGGTCACCACTGAAGGGGCTGGAGAGTCCGTATTGATTCACTCAGGCACCACAACCAGCTCCTCTGACAGTGATGTCAGTAACTCTCTTCTCAAATACACACACACACACACCAACTGATTGCACATACAGTAAATCCAGCACATGAAGCAATCCTCCATTTGGTTGCAAACACAAAGATTTCACACAATTCATTCAATATTGTTCAGAATTCTAAAGCTTTATCTTGCATCTAGTGCAAAGTAGCTCAGAGCCCAATGCAAATGCCTTTGTTTCAGAGTGACACAGTTCAGATCTTCCTGTTCACTGTCCAAGTTATTTAAATAGCAAATACAATGCACCAATGACATGTTGGTCTAAACAATTTGGTGTGGTCAGATGCATTCTGGGACTGCCATTGTAACAACAGACATTATATCGTTGGAGGCAAAGACGAGCAATCATTTTCTTCTTCTACTGTTTAATGCTCTCTCAACTTCTTTGACTATTTGTCTGAAAGGCTGGAAGTGTTCTCACTGCAAACAATTCAAATTCAGTCTGATCTGGAATGAGACCACCTCTTTTTATTGGATAGAATTTTGGTTGCTGGATCTGGACCGGGCTCTAAGGCACCGCTCACACCTGTTGGATTGGTTATAAGTAAACTGAAAAGTCTGAAGTTTTGGAGCAAACAAGGAAGGTGTGAAAGCCCCTGAGAGACCAAGCCCCAGCCCTCTGAACCATGTGCCTGGCAGTGCTGCACAGTGGATTTGGACCATGTGCTCAGATCATTAAAATCAAACCCTAAATGTTGCTGAACTTTATCTTTGACCTTCTGCAGGACCAAGAACTGCTTCTTATATGCCACAAATTAAATTTAGTAAAGAAGTCATTGCCTGGATACTGTCATGAAACTGATATTTAGTACTGGTCTGTAATCTTCTCTGTGACCTGAGTGTAAATTTACAGACATTAGTCTTCAGAGAGCCATATTGTTTGAGCCCAGATTATTTTATGCTCCAGCCCATTTGTCTCCACTTGTTCTCTTCATCCCTCTCTTACTCTTTCTCCATCTGCCTCATGTCATTATTCATCACACGCTCTCGCCTTTTCCTCCACCTTCACTGCCGCCCTCTCTCACATCCAGCCAAGTTAGCTCACCGTCCTAATCCCAGTCTCTGCGTGCAGCTCATAAAAAGATTACCACGGGACTGAACACCGAGCCAGCAGAGCCTGCCTGTGATTTTCTGGGGAACTGGATCAGCCAAACGGTCACTGTGACCATGCAGCCGTGGACAAAAAAAAAAAAGTTCTCCAAGATGTAAAGTATTTATGCATCTGGATTTTTGTGAGCAAACTTCTAAGTTTCAAGGCCAGAGAGGTACCGGACTTATTCATGCAGAAGCAGAATTTAAGATGTGATCTGCTGTCTCTGTATCAGCTTGTGGCGTATTGACTTCTTGTATCTTTTGTGGTTAAATTGATTAAGATTCAATCTCTGTCAATTTTTCTTCTCATTAGGCAGCAAATGGTCACATAACAATGAATGATGCAACACAGTTAAAGCTATACGCCCATTGTTTCCTTCATGTGAGACTCTGTGATCCATGATCAGTGGTGGGAAATTCGCCAGAAGTAAGTTTGACATGAATTCTCTGTGCAGTTTTACTCTGCAAGTTAAGTTGGAAAATGAACAGAGCTTTACAGGACAGATTTATTTCATTCAAAAAAGTTGTTTCTCAGCTTTTTTTGCTAATTGGTACAGAATCACGAGTTCATAAAAACTTTTGCAGTTACTCGTCTTAAAACTGATTTTTACAACCACAACACTGTTGAGATGTACAGTGATAATCATTTGTTGATGGTGCAAGATTTAGTTGTTTTATATGGAGAAATGGTGTCTTTCTTTTGAAAAAGTTGGTCATATTCATAAGCTTCTACGCTTAATTGACAGAAAAGAGCTGTTTAAACTTCATGAACAGAAAGGTTTGATTGACAGGTGATCTCCAGATAGGCCGCACACAGCCGTTCCACCGACCCAAACCACTAAATAACGTTGAACTTTGCAAACGCTCCTCTAAACTGTAATCATCATCATCATCATCATCATCATCATCATCCTCATCACAGACCTTTCCTCCCCCCTGGCTCGCGCCCATGCTCTCGCCCTGGTGTGTGAAGTCTCTCCATGCTCTCTGTGTTCCATCTGGAAACCAGCTCGTCCTCTTATTTGACTCCAGTCCAGTGCTCCGTTCACGGTGGACTAATAAACTCTGTCTGGAGACTTTTCTCACTTCACAGCGCCAGGGGGCTTTGGCTGAATTACTCTGTCTACAGTCGCCAGTTTGATGAAGGGCTCCACTTAAATGTTTCTACTCCAGAAAACAGACTGTTCTCATCTTCTTTTTCTTTTGTCTTCTCTTCTTGTCTTCACTGTTCCTCCTTTTTTTTCTCTCCTCCCTGGCTGTCTGGAGATTTCTTCTGCAGCCCACCTCGCTGTAATACCTCGGTCAAACCATTTTAAGCTTGGGGAGATTTTCTGCATACATTTTTCACAGAGCGGCTTCAAACTCAACGTTTAGGCTTTCATTTGTGACACAACTTGTTACTTTTTACAGTAAAAGATTCATGTGACATGTGGAAATTCAGCAGCAGGCCAGGTCGGACAACAATTCGGTTCAATGTGATGCTGTTGCATCAGAAACAAGTCGTAGAAATGTATATTTAAGATACTGATTTCACAAACCATGTAGTTTGCAGGTGAATTCTACTAGTGATGCCACATTTCTCCTGTTTATCTGCCTCTTTAAGGTCTGATAGATGAATCTCATCCAGTTTCTTCTTTTTTTTATAGTGATGTTGTAAAAAATATAAAATATGACCGACTTATATCAGATCATATCACCTTGGATTCTGGGGAATTGCCATGTGATGTTTTTCACTGTTTCCTGATGTTTTTTAGACTAAATAATAGTTCACATCACAAATCAAATTAGTTTCATAACAAACACTAAACGTGTTCTTATTTTAAAGCATGCAATTATACATGCTTTGCTGTAATGTTATTATATTATATGTTATATATGTTATATTTGCACTCACATTATTTCCTCCTCTTTCCGTTCTTCAACCTCTCTTCTCTCCGTCCCTCAGCTGTGATGTCCGGCGGCTTCGGCCTTCCTGCGAAGTACGTCATTCACTGCAACAGTCCAGGCTGGGGCTCCGACAAGTGTGAGGAGCTGCTGGACAAAACGGTGAAGAACTGCCTGGCTCTGGCCGATGAAAAGAAACTCAAGTCTGTGGCCTTCCCCTCCATCGGTAGTGGAAGGTAGGTAAACAAAAGATGAGCACAGATAAAGGCTCACCTGACATGCGATGCACCATGTAGTTATGAAGTTAAAATATATAATAACAATCATCAACAACCAGCCTGTTACACATTCTGCAAATCACTAGTAGATGCCGATCTATCTTAGTCTAAACCTGGAAGTGCTTTTCTCAGGATGAATTGAAATCATTTCGGTGACCATGACTTTTCATGTAGCGCCATCATCAGGTCAAAATTCATTTCTACCCAATACTATTTTGCAGCGTACATATCATAAACAGAGATTTTGAACATGGTAAGATGACAAACTTTAACCTTTAATAATAATACATTTCAATTATAGAATTTTTTTTTTTTATAGTAAATTTATACATTCTACAATTCCCCTCTCACCAAATTGATTGTGCAAATGGGTTGTCCTACACATTCTCCTGCTAAATTTAGTTTTATAGATTCCATCTTTTGCATGGGAATTGGCGTTTATCTCTTTCAGGTCTTCCTGTGAAGTACGCAGGGTACACAGGTGCTTTATAAGCAGGTTTAACAGGCCCTGTTAAACCGTTTCAAAGGAGGCCATCGGTAGTCCATAGTCAAACTATTATGTCAAAGTCACATTCCAGTGAATAACAGTGACAAGTTAAAACTGCAGCTCACTAAGTGTGTTTTTTACTTCTTTGTCAGGAATGGTTTCCCTAAGCAGACGGCAGCCCAGCTGATCCTTAAGGCCATCTCCAGCTACTTCGTGTCCACCATGTCTTCCACCATCAAGACCGTCTACTTTGTGCTGTTTGACAGCGAGAGCATCGGGATCTATGTGCAGGAAATGGCCAAACTGGAGACGACCTAAAAGTATCTGGAGCGTCCTCCTCCTCGACACCCCACACCCCCCCACCACCCCTTTTTTTTTTTTCCTGTGAGGAAATATGAAGGTGTTTACCAGTAATATGTTTAATATGAAGAGAAGAAGAAAAAGAAGAATCTTTCTAAAGGCCGGGGACTTGATTTTGCATTATGTGCGTATTTTTCCTATTTTGTTCTAAATTTCTTATTTACTTGTCACCCATGGCATTTAAATGAAAAGTGCACTGTTCATTCTTCAGTCTTTTATTACAAACAGTGGCACACGAATCAGATTCAACAAGTGAGAAAGCTCACTGTAAGATTTCATTTTCATTATAAAAAAAAAATGCTATGAGGTAGCTACACCTCAATTACACGGCTTCCAGAGAAGTCAGATGAATACGGGTTAATGCATGTGATGGCAGTAAAGATGATATGACAGCTCTTTCTCTCGAGTTGAAAAACACAAAACACTTAATTACGTGTATTTTCTGGTGTCAAATCTGCGTTTTGGAACCTCTCTGTTATTGGTACTGTATACTGAAAAAGTTAAGCCTAAAGAAAAATTCAGTTGGTTCTACATTGGTCTTCAGGAGACTCATATAAACCGAATTATAGAATGAGTTTTGTTTTTGTGCTGTGTGTCACATATTCCTCTTTTTGCCTCTGTTTCCACGGGCAAAACATGTTTTTCTAAGTGTGCTGCAGAGACCTTGACTTTCCAAAAAAATCATAATTGAAATAAAAACTAAATGGACTAATTGCAATGTAAATACTCATTATATTATATACTCCTGGTACCAATCAATTATACTTTAAACTGAAAACTCATTTGTTTTCATTTACAGTCGAAATCTATGATAGAAAGTTAGAGAATGGAGGTTTTTGCAGGGCACTTGGTTTATATTGTGTGTTCTTATCTGTGTTTATATACATGGAGTATTTGTGAACTGTTATAGCAAATTATTGGACTGTAACATAGATTTTTATTTTCTATTTTAATTTGCACACAGATTCTAAAAGGCACAGGTGATTTGAAGAAAAGTGAAAGAGATTGTTTTTTGTTGTGTGTTTTGTCTTTGTTAAGCCATGAAACTAATGTTCTCATTTTAATGCAAGTACAGAGTCTCGCTCGTCTGTTGGCTTCTGTTTCATTCTCTTTAGCTCAACCTGCCACTAGGTGGCACCCTGTAATCAAGAATTGGATTTTTTCTCTTCAGCCATTTTCTGTGCAGCAGCAGGCCTCTTCACTCAGACTCTGGTCGATTTGAGTTGGATTTGAATTGAGAATGACGGACGTGTATAAGGAATCTGACTGATCTGCTGCATTTGGACTTTTCAACGTTCTAACTTTCTTATGAAAAAAACAAAATGTAAAATGCTTTCTAAGGAATTGATTCTACAAAAGGTCTGTACACACTCCGCTAATAAAATAACTTTAAAAACATTCTTGTTTGTTCCTTGTGAGTTTGAGATCATGTATTGTTCCACGCAGACCCTCACAATGCTGCCAGGAACTGTGAACCTCAAAATCAAATAAGCGCTTGGAGTGTAAAGATTCATTTTAAGAAATGTGTCCATCTCTCAGAGAATACCTGTGTTTGCAAATGTGTGTGTTAGTGTTTTTGTCTGTGTGTGTGTGCAATGAAAGGAGAAATCCATCTCCACCATTTTAGCACAATTTGATGCCTTTTCAGAAGAAATGGAGAGGGGATGTCATGCTACATGTATTTGATTTGACTGAAAGCCACAGTCAAAGCCTCAGGATCGTGACTCAGCCTCCAGCTCTTGACGTGTGCTTTTTCTTTGCTGCAGCTCCGAGGCCCAAAGGGTCTCACAACGAGAATACAAAGACTTTCTGAAGAGAAATCTATTCTGTTCTAGTCATTTGGCTTAAGGACTGATCTAAGTTGAGAAAGGCTTAATGGATCTTAACATGACATTTAAACTATTAGTTTGGGAGGACTGTGGTTTTTTCAATAGCACATAGTTTCATCAAAAGCATTCAAACTCCAGACGTCTCTTAATTAAACCAGAAACAGCATCCCAGAACAAGATTTTGTCCAATACTCACTCTGCTTTTTGCTCCGTTTTAGTCTCCACCAGCTCCTGAGAGAAATGTCTGGCTCTTAAGCTACTAAATCCTTCACTGTGTTCACGGGTGAGTCACTAACTTGGTCTCTCAGGCATAAGCAGTGTCCTGTTTGGGTTAAATCTACAGGCCTTTAAATCAAAACTATGAATCAAGAGAGGCTGTTTATTAAGCTCTGAAATTAAATTCATATTTTTACCTTATTATAGAAGTCCAGTTATTCAAGTTGCCTAAATGGGGGAAGTATCCTGTGGTGAGTAATTTTCTTCTCAGTCTTACGGTTACAGATCAGCAAAACATTAGTTGATTTTATAGACATTCACCATTGATGTGAATTCTCAGGAAACTGCTATTGATACGTAAACTGCATCGAAAATGTGTTGAAACAAACCTTCATGAAACATCATATTGTCGCAGCTTTTTGATGACAAATACACACTGATGACTATCAGCCTTTAAAGGCCCAATGTATGTTTTTTTAGACCATACAGAACAGACAGTATTATCCATGACATGAGGAAAGAGTTTCAAATATTTACAAAAAAAAAACCACAGGCTTATTTTGCGTCTGAGTATATTACTGAAGCAATAATTTTCCTTGTAGCTTACATGTGGTTATTGTCTTGTATAAGTCGCTGTTTCTATATTTGCAAATCATCATCTAAGGGGTCGGGGTTATAGTAGTTTATTTTGTGCGATTTATTTTTTAGTTGTCTAGTTTTAGCCATCACATATTCCTCTTGTTAATATTGAACCCATCCAAGTTGTTGTTGGAACGTCACTATGAAGGAGTCAGATGATCAAATGTACAAATGTAGTAGGTTTAGATTAATCAGAAACATTCTTTGGAGGTAAAACCAAAAGTGACTGCACCTGAGATGTTGGAAATCATCCAAACAGTAAATCCAGTGGGTTGTTTTTCATTTTCTCTCACACATAAGTTTGAATAACCCAACAACTTTACAAAAAAAACTCTCTTATCGTCCTTTCCCGCTGATTTCAGTAATAACAATGTTATTATTACTGATACAAATAATGACCAAAACTAAAAAGAACAACAGATGTAGTTTGTCCTCTGCAGAACAAAAGTGGACTTTCAAGTGGAGTATATATGCTGCAGGTCTGGGCAGCAGGAACCCGCCTGGTCATCAGACAGTGGCGCGGCCTCGGCCTCAGCCTCAGCCCGGGGCTACATGCTGGCAGGTTACTGGGGAGTCAGAGGGGGGTCAGTTTCCCAGCCATCCAGGGAGGCCGGGACCTGAGACCTCCTCTGAGGGCGCCCATCTGACGCCTAATCCCCAGGAAATACAGGCAGGTTTCACCCCCCACACCCGCCCTCCACCTCTCTTTGCTTCCCTCCATCCCATCCATCCCATCATCCATCCCACCATCCCTCTCCGCTTCTCCTCGCAGGGCAGAAAAGCCCCATAAATTCAAAGCATCTGTACGGGCAAGGGCCAATCCGAGGGCCGCCTTTCCCAGAGCCCGCGCAGATGAAATTTTATTCTTTGCACGAAAAAGTTACAGGGGGGAGGGGGGGGAGGAAAAACAGAAAATAAAGTAAAGCAAACAGTGGGGGAAGATCAAGGAGGAGAGGAGACGAGGGGTAAGGCGCTGGTCATCAGAGATCTGTCCGGCGTTCCAGTGTGTTCGTAATAAGAAAGTAATACTAGGTTCTTTATGCCTGTGAGACCTGAGCCGAGCCAGATAACAACAACAGCCTGTGTCCAACTGCTACTGGTCCCCGGACATTTGCTCTCCCAGTGTGAGTGTAGGAACGACCTGTAGTAGTAGATTAAGTGGGTTGAAGAAAAGGCTAAGTTTATCACTCTCGTTACTTTACAAAACTGGCATTAAAAACTAACAGAGTGGCTTTTTTCAATCATGAACTTCCAGTACAAAAGCATTCCTCATGTGGATTTAGCATAACATCTCAGATGCCTTTTATTTTTGTCATTTAGTCTTTGTTACTTGATAAACGTTGGTGAGAAAAATAGATCTGTTTTTTAAGAGAGGCCAATCAAAGCAGCTTAAACACTCACACTATGGGTCAAAAATACAATGCAACATCAATAGGATAACAAATCTGTCCCACGCAACACAACAGAGCACTGAGCTTATCTTATTAGAATATACAGTATGTAGGTATCTCAACTCTCCATTAAAACATCAAATGAATAAGAATAGCACTTAGAGGGCAAATCTTGGCCAAGGTCCGAGAGTCCCCTTACAGAATCACATTCAAATTCATCAGATCCAGATTTTCATTTGGATCTGCACCAAATTGCAAACACAATTTTCTATTAAACATTTGAAGTTACCATGAGTAAATATTTGAGATTATTTTAGTTCATATGTAATTAAATTTGATGCACTGCTTGATTTTATAGCCTTTGCACTTTGTGCACAAAAATCGATATATTTTATTGTTTTGGTATGAACAGAAAGTCTTGCAAATTGTGATATTTACATTTTGCTTTTTATTTTTCCACTACATACACGCATACATGCTCTGAATCTGTATTTTGTGTGGAAGGAGGACTCAGCTTTTATCTCCTTCAACCCCCAAGTTGACCCCTAAAATCCCCCCGGGACCCCGCTTTGTGAAAACCTGTGCACCAGACTATCCTGCTCATGTTAGAATAAATTCATAAAAAGCTCCTAATCCCTCCGCGGTGAAACTGTTTTTTAAGTTGGGAAGGAAATAAAGCCTCTGTGAAGTATATTTGTGAGCGTGGTTGGTCTTTTTGTGTTTCTCAACGACGGTCAAACTGTTGCTTTTGATTGTAATTTGGTCAGAGCCGTGTTTCATGTGGTCCGGCACAAAGTTACTGGCCGAAATTTGAGCATTTGCAACAACTCAAATGTTGGTTTTACACATGTGCGAGAGAAAATTCAGGATCCGACCTCACCCGACCCAAATCAGTTATTTTTGGAAAAACCGTGTGCTCCGTGTGTCGACCTGACGCAGCTAGAATGGGACAGAGTGTGAAACTTTCTGGCTGAAAAATTCATTCATCACTTTCTGTGTTTCATATTTCACTTTCCTTACGTTCTCATCATGCGTGAAGCTCATCTCATCTCGAAACAAAACAGAACGTTTCACAAGATTTTCAGGAGAAACTGCAGTTGTAATAAAAAATACATCTCTCTTCACCTTGGGACCAGATTTAAAACAATTTATAATATTAAAAAGGTTCAACAACTTTCTGAATTTTCCCCACAGTAAATGCAAAGCTGTCAGCATCTGTGTTTTCCAGATGTTGAAATGTGAACGCAATCAGTTCTTGGCGCTTTTTCTTCTGCATTTTCCAACCGTATCACTGGACACAACGTTGGTTTTGGCTGATTCTGCGAAACCACCATCACGTTCAATTATATTTTTTTTACTTTCAATGCCAGCCTCCTTTAAACATATGTTCTCCACCGGATTCTGAAGTGATGGGGTTCTACGAGAAATATATATATATATTTATATATATATATATATATATATATATATATATATATATGTGTATATATTCTCGGCCAAAGTTTGAACACTTTTGGTTATTTCACAAGAGAGTTTTTTTTCCTCTTCTCACATCCTGCCCACTTCAAACCAGTGAGTCAGATGGAAGCAATATACAGCTCACAGTCTGATGGCAGCTGTTGCTATTTGCCTATAGCCTTTGGAAAAAAAAGCTGCTGTCAATTGAATCTGATCAAACCACATCTACTCAGCTCTGAAGAAGCTAAATGTTGACTTTTAAAACAACTCTCAGTGACTTGATATTGAGTTTTACACTCATGTGTTTCTTTCTCATGGTTTAACTCGACTATCTTTATAAGTCATCTCTTTAAAAAAAAAACATTAATCAAGCGTAATTTAGATTATTGTTTATTAATGTACTGATATTTTGGGTTAGAGATAAATATTCAAGGTTTGTTACCGAGATTTAAATCACCTACTTCTACAGTAACACCTGATGGAATTAAGGATGAAGTTCATGGAAAACTATTTTTAGCGTTTGGCAAATAACATGTCATTAAGGAGGCTCCAATAAATATTTATTATCTCATGTCCAATTATCTTATGCTTGGAGGGTTGCACGTCTTCCCTACTTCCTACCAATTTCAACTGTCTGCTTTCCTGTCATTATAACGGCAAAAATACTTCAAAAATATATTTTAAAATGTCAGAGCCAGGAAGCTCTGATCGTCAAACCTTCAAAGTTGGTGATATGTCAACATAACTTGTTTCCACTGCCCAGAAGTGGCCAACTAAACATGTGGAATGAGCTAAACCAACCAACAGGCATGAACATAGATGTTTGATCTTGCTTTAAAAGCCAGGGTTTGCTCAGTCACACCATATTTTATACATCGAATGGTTTCGGTTTAAAAAGTCACACTTTCTACCATATCCGTGCACAACAACTACAGTTACTGAGGGAAACTTTGAGCTTCTGGCTAAAAAATAAAACAAAATAGAACTTCATGTGTTTTGTGCTGATCATTGACATGACGGACGATGTGAGATGTCCAACATAATTCCGAGGGAGTCTTTTAATACCCGTTCAACACCACCCTCACTGCACAACATGCAAACTCCATCCTGCATCAGCACTGAATGTTGGCGGTAGATTTAACCCTAATGCTGAATAATCCAATGAGAATTCCTGGCATCTCAACAGGTTACTAAAAAAGGAAGCTAGGCTGTGCTCCTACGGCCCAACGTGAGCCTGTGTCCCTTAATCCCATGATTCACAACCATTAAACAAGGCTAAAGAGGGGATATCCAACTTCTGCAAAACACAGGGGGGGGTGCCACCCTCCCCACCCTCCCCACTCTGTCACCTCCAGTCCACGAGTCCTCACCGAGCTTGGACGTCTCTGTCCATGCAGCCTCAGAGTGTGAGGACACAAATTAGTTTCGGACAAGGAAGGTTACAGCCTCCGACGTTCTCCTGCCACCTCGAAAGGGTTAAGTCGGATCCCAGGCCGGCCACATCACACTGTTGGGCCATTTAGTGTCGGAAACCTGATAGTTTGGTTCCTTTTGATGGCCTGATTCCCAGGCTTAGGAGAATAAATTAAAAGCAATCCCCGCCGAGGCCTCAGCTGCAGCAGCAGGGCATACTGATTTAGGATTTTCATCTGGGGAGCTTTTGTCTCCCTTCCTGCTCTCCTCTTCCACAACCCCCATCCACCCGTTCATCCATCCATCCACCACCACCCCTGCCCCACTGAGGAAAACAGTGAATATGGTTTAAAATATGGCAATAATGAAGTCTCAGTGCAGCTGTCAGTCACTGTGAGGAGACAGAGAGGGAGCACAGGAATGGAGATGTGTCGCCCCGTGGCTCAAGAGTCTGAGATTCAAACCCTTCAGTCCTGATCCCCGATGCCTCGCTGCGGTGTCAGAGGCTTTAGCACAGCCGGCAGTCCTATGGCCGAGGGGGGAACAACAATATGTGTAATGTGCGTTTAGACTACTGATCTGTGAGGCTGTGTCGTCTGGGACTGGGACCATAGGAGCAGAGTCGCAATCTCGAGGTCAGGGTGACGAAACAAGAGTAAAGATGTGTGATGCCACTCACACTGAAACAGGCCGAAAAAGATAGTTTCTGAAGATTTTAGATTCACTTCCCAGGACTAATATCGACATCAAGTAGAGCTCACCTATGCTTCATTATGCAACTGAATACAGTGAAGGAAATGCAGTTAGTTCAAAAGAACGGAATAAACATATATATTAAACCAATAACAATAAAAATAGCATGGCATTGAGTGGGACGCGAACTCCCACAGAAACAAATCGCACCAAATTTAACATATTCATACGTATCAGTTACAAAAAGATGCCTGTTTTTTTCAAACAGATTTGGAATTACTCCCTGGTGAAAATGGTGAATAATAGAGAGAGTAAAAATCCTGGATACTTCTGAACCAAAATGTTCTTCCGCATCCTTCCACCAAGTTTCGTGGAAATCAGTAGATATTGTTGTTGTGGTTGTAATCAAATAGATGTGAAAGTCTGTTTGCCTTCACAGACGAACTCCTGTGTGAAGGAGAATCCTCACTAGGCTCCTTACAAGGATGTTACTTGGTCATGCAGAGTGAATCCATAACTGGGATTGGGCGGCTCCTCTTTGTGATTCAGGCTGAAGAAGGAGAAGAAGGGCGTATTACAGACTGTTGCATGACGTGGTTTTGCAATGAGGTCCAAGTCAGACTCAACTGTGAATTTCAATGAGTCATCTAATATCAATCTTTCTTTCTTTCTTTCTTTCTTTCTTTCGTTCTTTCCTCGCCTCATCTGTCATCTGCACAGTGGGTGGTCACTGCGATGTCTTCCTCCACAGTTTGACACAGAATATCATTTTAGTAGAATAAAGCAGAACCAGCTTGAGCCTTTAGGCGTAAATCCCATTGTAAATGACCTTGTTTCAAGTCAAATATGAATGTCGGGGCTCGCCGACACTTGGATGACACCAGACAAGCAGTATGGATGCATGATATGTTTTTTCTGTTGTTTATTATGTCTGAAGAAGGACTCACCATTGACTTCACCCACAGTTCCATCATCATAGTGGGGAGTAGATAATGAGTGAATTTCATTTTCCTGTGAACTATCCCTTCAAGTATCAGTATCACATTTAATGTAAAACACATGAATGCTGAGTTATAACTGAACTAAACTGGACCTGACATCACCATTCGTCACATTGAAACAATACGAATCACTCAACTTCTTGATTGATAATAAGAGATTAACTGTGGCAGTGAACGTCTCCTCGTGAGACCAGGACAACAGGGTCAGTGAACGCATCACTGGACAGTTGTAAATTGCATTTATTGGTCTTGCCCTGGTCTTGCCTGGGTCTTAGGGTTATACTGAGGTTACTGAAGGCTCAAACATCTCCAGACACATATATATTCACAACACACACACACACGCACACACACATGGGCCGTATCTCTTTGTGTGCAGGGTTAATCTGTGGGCCAGATCAAAGGGTCAGGTCCAGAGATAAACTCCGGCCCTGGAGGGTCCGGCCCTCTTCTCTGTGTATATCTACAAATCATTAAGCTCAAGGTGATTCGCGGCAGCTCACCGAGTAGCCCCAGAGGATCCTGGGCCAGATAGAGGAGGATTTGTCCGAGCCGTGGCTGTCGACCCCGCTGCCACTCACGTTGATGTTTCACTGTCGCTCAGCTTTGAGCCCCTGCATGCTCTGAAGCAGACATGAGAGCCACTCAAGACACCCCGAGAGATAAAAAAGAGCCTTCACCCCTGACAGGATGGGACCTCGCTGAAAACACACCACACAAATTATACTCTCTCCCGGCTTTGTACGAGGGATCTCCAAGAAGCTTTCCTTTTGAAAAGGCCAAATATTCAGCCGCTTGAATATCTGGAGGCTTTATTGGGCAGAAAATGTTCGACGGGAAACAAAAGGCTGTGCCTGTTCCTGCTTGATTCGGAATACACTTGTAACAATGTGGACAGGGGTGGATGAATGGGTGCGTGTGTCATCGCTGCTGACATGCTAAATGAAGGGTATCTAAGCATGTAGGTTAGGCGTGGAGGGAGGGCCAGGGCGAGAGAGGAAAGAGGCAGAGGGAGAAATTGCAGGAGAGATAACGTCCAAAAGGAACAAACAAACTAGAAAAAATTCAGTTTCCACTATGGGGCTTCTCTACAGTCAGCATGTTTCTTCATCACTGTGATGCCTGTGTGCGGCAGAGGGAAATCAGCCCCTGGCTAATTGGAATCCCAGCCTTCGTCAGAGGAGTGAGAAGACTCACCTCGGAGCTTTGACACCTTGAGAAAAAGAGACAGGTGACGCCAGGGTGTCCCCCACCCAAGAAGAGAGGAAGGGCGGAGGTTGGATGTTGGTGAACCTTAGGGCACCATGACTCAGGTTCTTCTCTGCCCTTGTTTGAATGTTGCTTTTCTTGTGTGTCGCAGTGTGTGTGTGTGTGTGTATTCTTGCATCTACATGCGGTAGCCTGCGCACTTTCAACACAGGGAGGTGAGTGGGTTTTCTCCGTGTCCGTGTGTGTTACTTATTACAGGTTTTCAGCAGGGTGTGACCACTGCACTGCATCCAACACAGACAACAATGACTAAGTGTTTCGAAAATTTCTCACAGGTCGGTTTGTGGTTCGATGAAATACACAAAAGGATCATTGACATATTGAAGAGTTTACGTAAACCTTTTAAAACTGTCACTACATCAAACACAACAATTATTATTCCAATAGAAAAATAAGCCACAATGAACTCTTAGTGGTCATAAATATCTGTCAATGAATAAGCTAATTCACAAATTACCTAAAATATAAGTTGATCTGCAGGAATAGGATTTATTGCATAAACAGTGATGGTTTTCATATCAGATTTCATTCTCATGAGAAAAGGATTTAGGGATATTTATTCAGTTCTCCTCCCGCACCTTGAAATCATTTCTATGACAGAAGAGAGACGATATAAAGAGATTTCACCTTTTCCAGCGCCGCCAAAGTACTGGCGACTGTTTTCAGATTACATCTATCGGCATTTGGTTGGTGTTAGGCTGGTGTTCATTTCAAACGCTGGGTGTGACCCTAAATCCACTCAGGCCCGGCCAGAGCCCCGTTGACGCCACCGTTCCTCAGCCGACTGATTTCCTGAGAACACCAGAGGCCGGGAGTCAGATGGCGACAGATGGAGAGATGAAGATAAATGTGAACAGTGGTACGAAAAGCTCTGCAGAGGAATCGCTGGTCTTCCTGGGAACCATGTTAGCGTCATAGAGATCTACGAGTGAAATGGGCTTTTTATGATTTGTTAATGACATGCGGCAAGTTAATCAAGTGTATCATTGTCTTCCTAACTGTAAGGATAGAAGACAGATGACAATGAACAGTTACTAATCACTGAAATGGTTAGGTTGTCAAATATGGCCACCTGGTGACATGTCCCTTTGCTGAGGAAATTCATATTTTGTAGTTAAAAAAACAAGTTCAATACCCCTTCACCTTTAGCTGCTAAATGCTCCACAGCAGTTTCAATTTCAGAGCCAACTGTTGCTCCACACATTTGATGACAGGCTGTAAAACTCAATGAGCTGAAAGACAGTTATATGATAACTCATTGTGTCTCCATCGCCACAAGCTACACCTCTTAAATACAGATTTGATCTATTGTTACGAAATGTAATGACAATATTAGGTAACACACAGTGCTCTTAGTGGCACAGTACAGGCACTGTTCTAAACAATGCCAACTAATTATCATAAAACACCGTTTGATTTTATTATAATTGCTTGTAACCATTATAGCTAAGTAAATTGAAAAACATCAAGCGTGATTTTTCCAAATAAACATTTCAGCACAGATTGGGTTTTAATGCAAACTAATAGAGACTGGAAATCCTCCCAGTTTATTCTATATAGTAAGTTTGCAGGTTTTGTATTTTAGAGATACGTGAGGATAACAACTTCATCTCAACTTTCTTTTTATCAACTTTATCTCAATTGCTAAATATTGATCGTTTCTTCACTGTGAAAGAACAGAAAGTAGGTTAATGTACTGGGAGTGTATATTGTGGTGTTGAGGGATAAAACATTTATTTCGAAATCCAAACATTTTCTCTTATCCCTCATCCAACTACTCATTTGTGTTCTTGTGCTTGGTTAAGTAAGTAAGTGATGTTTGAAATCCACCCATCAGTTGATAACAGCAGATTTCCAGTGCAGCTAAAGCTGCAATATCCAGTCAGTGTGTCTCTGTGTCCCAGCTTCTATGTGAAAATATTCCAACAAGGTCAAATTAAACCTTTTAATAATTTGTATTACATCATTTATCAGCCATCTTCATGGGTAAACAACACTTGTGGTGAAGAGCAAACAACAACTGGTTGTGATCAAACAGTGGGTGATGTGTGGTGGTCTCAGCCTGTGCTCTGGGTTTTAGCCTCACACCATCATTCATTGATTAAAGCCTCTAAAAGGAACGAGCACAACATTATGGACTTCATAGCAGAGACACATTCACATGGACGTGTGTCTGTCCCACACAACCAGATCTGTAATGGGCCTCATGTGGGTCCAAAGCTGTGGAAGCTGGTACCTACATGTGAGTCGACTGGCAGGAACAGAGACATGCACTGATATGATGGTCGATGTGCACGTAACTGGAGAAACACCAATATTTTCTATTCTAGCATGACTTGGTTGTTTTCAACCAAATCAAAAGTGCATGAAATCAGAGACATCACTATTACTGAGGGTTTTGGGTTGTGTAGTTCTTCTCCTTGACAATGCGAAATTTTTTTTTGTTTTTTAATGTCTACAGTGATAACACAACATAGAGAGAACAGCTCTTTCATTCACATACATTCACACGTGCAGATTTAAAGTCATGTTTAAGTCCGCCTGATGAATACAGACTAAATCCAATATTTACTTTCATTTTTAAAATTTGTCTATTTGTCTATTTGTTAACGTTGTCTCGTTTGTTAGAGATGCATTTCGTGGGTACAGAGAGAGTGAACCAAGGTGAGGTGGAAAACCAAAACAATGAGCTGAAAAACCAAGAAGAACACCATCAAGCAACTCCCCAGTATCTTGAATTAGCTTCTCCATGCCTGGTAAACATCAACATCTTTTTAACTTCATGAAAATCAGTCAACAGCACCATAAAGTTCTACCGGTGTTTGTTGCTGCACGCGTGTCCCACTCTGATTTCAGGCCAGTCACACAGAGTGAGGTAAGAAAAGGCCCCTGAAGACAGATTAAGTCTGAGAAAATCTTCTCCGGAAGATCGACAGATGGAGCCGACCTGGTGGTCCTCTGCTGGGGCCGAGGCAGAGAGAGGTCTGGGGGGGGAATTGTATTTCTGGCTAAATACGTAAACATGTGCCCGTGTGTATGTGTGCGTGTGTGTATTTTCACACAAGGTTGAGTCTGTGTGTCTGTGTCACGCCATCTTCTTTCTGTGCTCGCTCAGGCCACACATGTACCTCTTTGTCTGTGTGTTTTGGGTGTCAGGCTCTTGACGCTTTAAGCCTTTTCCCCTTTATGCTTTCAGGAAGACGGCAGGACCCTAGGCCTTAACCTGTCCTACACACACACACACACACTCTCACACACATACACACACACACACACACACACACACACACACCACCGAGCTCAAACAGCAGCCCTGGGTGTCATCTATTCCCTCTCTGAGTTCAAAGTCCAGCAGAACAATGAGGCACAATTAGAAGCTTACAGGCCTTACGCTGCCGGCTTTACAAATAGTGACAGAGTAGCACACACAAAGTACTTCTGTCTTTCTATTAATGTCTCTTGTTGTCTTTTACTAGTCTTTACAAAAGAAGGTATTTTAGGCAAGGTAAGTTTATTTATACGGCATCATTCAGAGACAAAGCAATGCAAATAACAAGACATAAGACGAATAGTTAGACATTAAGAAGACAAATGAAATCCTATAAACAAGGCCAATTACAGAGCGATAATGAATATCAGGGCGATAACAGTGTGATGTAATTCTTCGTACTCACTAATTTCATTGAATTTATTACTTTGAGGGAGACTTGACGGTCTATGAGGGAATGTGTTAATTTGATGATTGAGTGAAATGTATTAAACAACAGTAGAGAAGCAATTAAACTATTGAGAGCAATCAAGCATAAATCATTTATAAGAGTGCAAAGTTTTTGATGTTATCCTGAATGTGTCAGACAAACACCCTTACAGGTTTCCACCGACAAAAGTGATTCCTTCTTTGTTTTTGTTTGATTTTGTTTAAGAAAGGATTAAAAGCAAATAATGTTTTTTCTTTATATATATTTGTTTGATTGATAACCTAAATCACTATCTAGAGTTAATCATTGATCAGCTTTTTGATTAATCTATCATATCCGATTAATTACTGAAACTTTATTTATTTTTGTGTAATTTTGTGTAATCCACACATACACTGACAATATACCGTATAATACACACATACCCTTCACATGCGTTTACAAACACACACACAGAGAACATCACCCCCTCCATCCATTAAGCACATTGTCCATGGTGTCCCCTCTGTCTGCGTCCCAGTCATTGTGTGCGTCCAGTGTAACTGGATACCAGTCTAGACTGACTGGCTACTGCCTCTAATCCTCAGAAACATGCAGCTGAATCAATCTGAAACCAGAGAACCGCCGGCCGTCGCCCCTGTTAGCAGCCTGACAACACAAACACTAATTTGTCAGGACAAACACAAATAACAAACAGGAGTTATCATGTGGGCCTGATGACTTAGTGGTGTAGCAATAACTGTTGTAGTTGTGGTAGCTGTAATATTAACACAGCAGTAGCAACAGTGATTGTGGCCGAAGTGAATGACGATAACCACCACTCACAAAAAAACTACAGCTTCAAAAATAACTCACCGATCATTGATTATATATCATGAAGCTCATCTTTTCAAATGTGAAAATTGTCGCTAGTTTTGTGTGAATCTTCAGCCTCTTCAACTAACCACATGGTGTCTTCCAAATGTAACAATAGAAGATGATTATAGATGAAAACATTATATAGGACATGCAGACGCATGTTGATTGGAATTTACCAGAACTGATTTTCCGACTTGCCCATTAACCACACACATGTCCAGCCTCAAACAGCTGGACATGGGATTTGTCATTTAAATTATACTTTTCTGAATTATCTCTGCCAAAGTTGTATTCACTGTCGGGAATTAAGTGCATCTGAAACCTAACCAAAGCAAAAGGAACATGGCAGAAGGAAAAGTATTTTCCTCCAGGGGAGGGATGAGCAGTGTCATGTTTGGCAGATGATACCAAGTCCGAACAACTCATGACGATTGATTTTGTCACTTCAAAGCAGTGACTGCTTCACGCAGGAAATCCAACCACTTCAGAGGGATGTTTCATCAAAATCAAACCGATTGAAAAGTAAAAAATGTTGACGAGCAGAAACACATGGTGAGAAGGCCACAGGTGACCAATGTCAATGTCAGCCATGTCTAGACCTCGTGGAGATTTTCATTTCATCTTTACGGCCACGTTGGTTCTCATTCTGCAACATGACAGTGAGGGATGATGGGAGGAGAGCAGGGCGGGGACGGAGCAGATGGTCTGACTGTCACACGTGGTGAAATGTCTCTACATCTTCAAATTGTTGTCATTCGTCTTTTGGCTTTTTTCTCTCAGTCTGTGTCTCTAGGTTTTTTTGTCCTAAGATGAATCTGTTCCAGAGGAGGATCATTAGTTTTTCAACTAAGACCTCGGAGCCACAGACAGCATGTTCAGACAGAAAGAAAGATATACTATTGTACAACAACATTGATTCATTCTAAAGACAAAGGGCAAAAAAACCAAAATTAAAATTAATTGTAAATGTATTATGGGAATAAAAATAGGTTAAAAAGCGTGTGTGGTTTTCATGCATTGCATTAGTTACCATTACACATGCATTTAAAGGAAAAGATTGCAAAAGCAAAAGCAAACCTGGCAGTTATTTGTCATAAAATATGTGATACCTGCTTGAGACAAGACAAAACCCAAAGAGATTTTATCATGAACAATAATAAGTACTCATGGTTCACAACTTCACCCGCCAGAAGAAACTCACAACATAGTGTATATTTGCTACTAAACCTGATGTAAACAAGCACTGTGGTCCATTAAGATGGAAGACTTGACAGCTGCCCCAAAGTGAAGCCAAATCATCTTGATTGCCCCCTTGTGGCGGGACGCAGTATAGCTCATAAACCCTGCCTCTTCCATGTTAGTGGATCGAACATGGACCAAAATAAAAAGTAAAAAATGCTTCAAATGGGCAAAATTTGTTTTTTGTCGTCTAGTCTACTTGTCAGACTTGAGTTTTTTCAATGCTACAGTAAATGTTCTGGTTAATTTGGTTTGACAGATAGGGTAAAATGTCACTATTGACAGCTGAGACTGACTCACTTTTGGTCGAGCGTGTGTATCGGTGAGACCTCGATATCATAGCTCCATCCCCGATTGTAGCTGCACAGACTCCGCCTCTAAATTACGTCAGAAGTGCACGATAACATCATCCATATTAAGGATATAGGAGCTTGATTTTTGTATGGTGTCAGGGCGTGGAGAAGAGTCGTCCATCTTCATTTAGAGTCTATGCTGTGAACAGATACTTGAGGTTTTCATGTTGTGATAAAATAGACCAAGTCACAGACACTGTGGATGAAGACTCTTTGACACAGAGCAGAGAATTTTGCATTTCCAAAAGGAAACATACTGTGAGTGTGTTTTTTCCCCCGATTTGAGTTGATTTGAGACATTTCAACACATCCCCTCTTATGATGCACAGTTAATGCTAACTAGCCCATGTCAGCCTACTTCAAGTCGTATGTTAAAAAGGTTAACGCGAATGGAAATCTAAACCCTGATCGTCTGAGGGCTGCTCTCTGTCCACCGAGCCGACGATGACAACGGGAAACTGTCTCTGCAGAGGAGTGTAACACACTATACACCCAGTTTCGACTTCCCTCCTCACAAAGAACACATCATGGCCTCAGAGGATTGAGTTGTGTTTACACTATGACGCCCTCCCATTTCCCCCCATCTCGTGTCAGCCGGCCATCCCCGCCTGTTTTAGCTGAGGACAGCTTGTTTTTCACTGTATATCCTCCGCCAGCAGCGCGGCTCCAGCTCGTTCTCGGGGCGGAGATGAAAGCGCCGGGGTCAGACGTGTATATTTGACTGAAGGGGGCGACCACTCTGAGCCAGTCAAGATAAACCAACACTGCCTTCATCCCTCTGCCCTCCCTTACTCTTCTTCCTCAAGCCCTCCGTCTATCCATCCATCCTTCGCCTTCTAATTTCCTCAAACCCCCCTAGTCCTCCCTCCTCACTTCAAGGCAGGTCAGTTTATTTTAATTTAATATGGTTTACGGATAAAAACAAGCAACATAAAACCTTGAAAATGTTACAACAGATTTATCCCCTTTTCTCTCACTGTTGTTTCAGCATCAGAAGGTTTTTGAAAACACTTCCAGGAACATTTCAAGTCCCTCATTTTCATTCTTCATGTTCGTTTTCATGCTCCATACATCTGCAGTCTCAAGGTAACAATGGTTGTATTTACAGACCATGCTGTTTCAGATTAGATAGATTAGATTTTTAATTGACACATGCATCTCATTTGGTTTTTTACTCAAACAAACTAAAAGTATGATGTAAGTTTATTCTGCTGTATGTGTCTGTCCAACTTTTCAGACATGAAATACAAAAGATTACCAGAAAATTGGATCCAGACCTTTTCTGGAGTTTTCCTTTCTCATATGAGGAATGCAGTGGGAGCTTGTCTGGATCAGATGTGTTCACAACAACAGGAACATATCTGGAACCTTCAGGCGAGACCACATCACGTTTTTGTCTGTAGCAGATTTACAGCGACATCGTTCGATATCGCCCAAAGCTTAATGACTTCTTCATCTGTACCTTCTTCACATCCCCTTCATGTTAGTTACATAATCCACTCACTGGCAGGACCTTTTTTTCTGCTGTATTCTCACATGGTCACACACAGACATTTTACCAACATTTTACCCGGGGACTATTACAAAAGTACCTGAAAATGTCAGAAGCAACAGACTAGGACATTTACACTCACACATACATACGGGCTGGAAGATTTCAGGGGAAATGTCTGGACTTCGGTGCATCTCTGAAAGCAGCTTAAAGAAATAAATCAAGTAACACTTTCAAATCTATTTAATCTCAGTCTAAAACTCACAGGTTGGTAGCTGCATTATCGTGATAAAACTGATCATCTAATGATGTACTGCAGACCCTCTTCTCAGTGAATAGGGTTTATTTATAGTCAAATGTTTTGAGCTCCCTAAAGGAATGTGTATATACATGCTTCAAAGGATGGAAACACTGCTGCTGTTTTCCATAGAGACAGAAGATGTATGACCAAGTCACTGTTTAAACATGGATCCAACAGGTGTAAGAATTCAGCTGCTCACAGCTGAAGATGCTCTTCATCATCTGTGTGTTACATAGGAAACTGAACAGCAGCTGCTCCTGACACACATCATCTCACAGCTGCTGCAGTCAAAGTCACTGAGGACGCTGCTACACTACGTCTGTGTCTTCTACCATCACTGTGAGTGCTCACAAAGAGGAAGTAGATAGACACATACACACACACACTCAGCTTCCTCTGTTTGATCGCCTACAGTTCAAAACAGTTGTTGCAAAAACACATTTATGTTCACTTATACTGTAATCAGTGGGAAATGTTTACAAAGTGCTCACACACACAAGCACTTGTACTATATGTATACAAAGATAAAACAGAAACACAATGTAATATACATACCCCTCTACTGAGGACTCAGCAGCATGATTATACACACACACACACACACACCAAACAGCCGAGGTCTGGGTCAAGTGCGGTATTTGAAACAAACACTTCAGTTGAGAAGAACAGGCTGATAAAGAGCTGAATGAAGCTTAGTCAGATTACATCTGTCACGTGTGTGTCTGTGTGTGTGTGCGTGTGCATGTGCGTGTGTGTGTGTGTGTGTGTGTGTGTGTGTGTGTATGTGTGAATGTAGTGTCCTGCAGAAAGCTGTATGTATTATTGAGCAGATACTTGATAGTGGCACAGTTCTGTCATACATGTTGAATAGTGAATAATAGAAGAATATATATGAATGTAATATTTATGTCAACATCCTGGCTGTGTTAAATTAAAATTTGGACCAAATTTTCTCAAGAGTGATGCTCTATTTTGTTCTAAAAAAAAAATATTTAGGGCCCAAGCACTGACAGTGGGAGGCCCTTTTGAAATTGTAAGGATTATTCTGAGCATAGTGAATGGGCTTTTTGAGGGCTTTAACATGCTCAAAAAGTTTCTAAGGTTTGCAGTAAATTAGAAAGTGGTAAAATTTACGTATTCTGGAGTATTCGGAAATGGGCGTGGCAAAATGTGTGCGACCGCATACTCTAGCTTAGGTCAGTGCCAGGCCTGAGTCCGCTAATAGGATGACGCAACATCGTGTCTCACGAATTTGACGCCTGAGTTCAAATATTTCAACTCGAACGTAAGGGGCTCCAAATGTGACGCACATTTGGGTCTAGACGCATCTCCGATTGAGTTTTTATGAAATTCTTTCAATTGTCCCCCCGTTTTTGTGAACACACCATCAGTTCTTTTCTTGCTTCTTAATCATGCTCTTACCTGATAACACTTTTTGTCTTTATGAAGGGTTTCTTCATATTGTTGATTGGAACACTGTTGGACAAACAGGTACGTTTGACATAAAAACATTGGATAATTGAAGGCAAAATCCATTCTGAAATACAATTACATCTTTAACATTGAATTCCTAAGGTTTAATATATGAATATAATGCACTATCTAAAATCTAGTGACAATGATTAATGCAACTAATTCTCAGATATTGCTAGAGCAGCCATTTTACAGATAAAGACATTTGCTGGTTTTAATATCTCTTTGGTAAAGTTAGGGTGCATTTAAAAACAAAACACAAGCAATGCCACTGTATAACCCTCTGACTTTTAGAAAGGATTAACAAAACGACAGCAATAATTGATCTTCTGTCTGGATAATCAGAGGAAAACAATGCAACTAATCAGTGCTAAATTGTAGGTTTTTTATTGGTTTACAGATTATTAGCTTTGTGATTATGCACTTTTATGCCTAATTAATAAAAAACTGCCACAATATTTAACTATTTCATTAGCTTATGTCAAACTTCCACATTTTAGTCAAGTTTGTCTGTTATTAAAATGAACTTCGAACTTTCTGAAATAAGCATACTTGCTCTTGTAGTTTCCCAGGACAGGTTGTAGATTGTCCTCCAGAATTGGGCTCATTTTCATGTTTTGTTGTGGTTGGAATCTTTTGACCACTGGTAGACCTATTAGGCTTGAAAGATAACCAATATCCAGGGACCAAAGTGGGCTGGAGTGGACGGCCCCTCATACCCAACACAAAATAAATCAGCTCAGCAGGTCATTAATATGGGCCAATGGAAATCAAGTTAGCTGAATTTGGCCATTAATGACCTTTTAAAAAAGTTTTATTTTTAACAAACCTATTTGAGTTGTATGTGCTTATTTTTTAGCATCTTTTCAGGTGCTGACAGAAATAGCATTGATGTCACAGACATCCAAAAGTGGGACAAGGGTAATAACATGCTTCCAAATCACATGGATTTTTTTTTTTTTGGGGAGAGTCAGGGTATTTTTTTAAAATATTTTGGTGAATCAAGTAATTGCTTATATTCTTATTTTAGTGCACCAGCAGTGGAATTTCATCATCAAACGGACTGGCCATTTTCCACAACTGGAGAAGAGGAAGAGGTATAGCAACAGTTTAGGGTTAGGGTTAGAGGGACATGCTTTCAAAACACAGGTTTAGTTGTTTTATTACCCAGGTCGTTGTGTTCAGTCAGTCCAGTACTTTGGTCTAAACCAGGAATTATCAAAACAATACATGAGCATAGACGTCGACATACTAACATGACAACATAATGTGAGCATTTTAGCAGGCTGACCTCACCAACGCTCAAATCACCACTGCGAGAAATGCTCTTTGATATCAATCATATTTTGTGACCTAATTGTGTTGTTTTGTGAAGGTTTTTCCAGATGGTTACAACGTGTGATCTAATGATTGGGTTGTATCGCACTCCTTTGTCAACACTTGATGATCGGCTTTGGCAAACCAACTATAACAAAAATTTATTTTCTTCATTGCAGCGACAAACAAGGATAGATGAGCGTTTATTTAAATCATAATTTGAAGATTTTATTTAGTCAAAGCATTGCTCACAACAACACTGATGCAATTAGCATAAAACGATTTATCTAGTATTACATACTTTTTGTTAATATATAATGTAATGGAATTAATGAATGAATTGATCGTATGAATGATCATGTTTTTCTTTTTTTTTGTTATTTAATATCTTCTGTCTTGTTTACACAGTCACATTATATGAACTGGTCATGTCCCCATTGAATGTGATGCTTTACATTATATGGTGAAGACACACATCAAGGTTTGTGTAAGATTAGGATTTGGCAAGTAGGGGTAATGGTACAGGGTTAGATTATAGACATGGCTGTGTGCGTGTGTGTGTGTGTGTGTGTGTGTGTGTGTGTGTGCGTGTGTTTGTGTGTGTCATAGACAATCAAATGTCCACAAAGTAGATGCAAAATGGTTTGTTATGGTTTGCAAATCAAATCAGTAACACAGCGCAAATTGTGTGAACTTGTTTACTTAAGGGGTGGCATGACAATGACAGGTTGTCTTTGTATCAGGTAATTGGAGCACCAGGAATCACTCACAGGTTAGGGTTGATAATTTTGGTGTGTGTGTGTGTGTGTGTGTGTGCGTGATCACAGTTTTAGAGGGTAGTAGTGGGTGACATGGTCACTAACAAATGATACAGAAATCTCCAACTTTATCAAAGCTCCATCATCACTGTTCTTCCAATTGTATTTCAGGAACTTGAATTCTAAGTACTGAAATTGCTAAAGTAAACATTTCAGTTATTTTGCCTTCATTGTTTTTGCCTGGGAGTGAAAAACAAGGCAGCAGAGTGGAAGTAACCAAGAAGCAAATTGAGAGTCACAGCATTTATGTAAAACAAGTCTCCTGCAGAACCACAGGCAACAATGAATGGCACAGGATACATTAGTCACACTACCTGTGTTTTTGTATAATGCATTTGACAGTGTAATAAGTCTTATTTGTATGCCTCCACATCTTTATTGGGATGTTTGCTGTTCCCATTCTTATGATATCTCCAGAATCTTTAAGGAAATTTCTTTAAAGTTGGTATAAATATTAACTTGGACTGGAGGATGAATTGATTCAATTTTGGTCAACGATAAAGGAGACAGTGACACAGTCACAAAGCATATTTCTTTGCCTTGTGAAAGCAATATCTCCAGAATGAATTCACTTGTTTTTTTAGCCAAAAGTGAAGGTGGCCTTGCACAGTATTTGATTGTTTTCCCTGAAGTGATATCTCATTGAACAGTTTACAGTGGGAATAAACTAATAAAACACTTACAGACACAACTGACTGTAGCATAGGCCAAAGAAAGAATCATTACACCATCTTTGTGTCTCTGCAAATACACAACATGTGCTCGTTATGCTAAAGTAAAGAAAGAAACAAATTTCAGTTTCTATACTCAGCGCTCCATAAACTGGATCCTCTGTGTTGAATGGCTAAAATGAGAAGAGAGGTCATGAGAAGTTATGTTTGTCAGACATTAAAACATTTTTCACATCATTGTACTTAAGTTGCTGCAACAACCACACACTGTTCAGTACTTTCTTTAAGACCTTTCATGAACAGTGGCTCTCATTTGCTAAACTAAAAATAGCAACACCACAATTTAAATTACATTATTATGCGTAAACGCATATACAGACGCAGCGGCTCGCCGCTCTTCTCTTCTGGCTTTCTGTTTTTCTGGAACGTTCATAACAAACACATCAAGCACTGTGACACACATCATGGATTGAAAATAACACACAATGCACAGCCCACAAAGGGACTGCAACTTAAAAAAACAAATCATGCTTGTACTGTAAGAATGTCTTATTCAATCTTCTGTATACAATTATTTGCTGCTATTTTCATGCTTACATTTCTCTATATTTGTACACAATAGATTTTCTGAGAAAAGCCTCATACAATTTTATTTTACCTGAGTATAATGACAATAAAGATCTTTTAATTGAATTGAAATTCATTTTTAAAAACATTGTTCCTCAAAGTAGGATAGGAAGGGATTTGGATATTTCCTCCTCTACAGTCCCTAAACGTCTTTAAAGTGATGTGAAAAGGAATGGCAACATTACAAAGTGCTAAATGCTTTACTGTCCCAATTTTTTTAGAAATATGTTACAGGAATCAAAATTTAGCCAAGTGTTTATTTTGAAAAAACAATACAATTTATGAGGTCAAACATCAAATAATGATTTTGGGTTGTATGTTGCGACCTTATGCTTAAACTATTAAAAGTCATAATGATGAGATGAAAACCAAGTATTAACAAAATGTGAGTTCATAGTGATGGTGAAGGTTCCTCATAACATTACATTACATTACATTTCATTTAGCTGATACTTTTATCCAAAGCGACTTACAATAAGTGCATTCGACCCCAACGGTACAGACCCAGGATGACAAGAATCAAGAAAGTTCAATTTCTTCAAAATAAAGCAAAACTACAAAGTGCTATAAGTAAGTGCCATTTAAGTGCTACTAAAGTGTTAGTATATATATATATATATTTTTTATTCAAGGTATAGTCGGAAGAGGTATGCTTTTAGTTTTCGGCGGAAGATGTGTAAACTTTCTGATGTCCGGATGTCCATGGTTAGCTCATTCCACCATCTAGGAGCCAGAACAGCAAACAGTCGTGATTTTGATTAGTGTTAAAAATCATGAGCTCGCAGTGAGGGAGCAACGAGCCGATTGCCGAAGCAGAGCGGAGTGAACGAGCTGGGATGTAACGTTAGACCATGTCCTGGATGTAGACTGGACCTGATTTGTTCACAGCATGGTACGCAAGTACTAGTGTTTTAAACCGGATGCGAGCAGCCACTGGTTACCAGTGAAGGGAGCGGAGGGGTGGAGTAGATGTGGGGTCCTGTGGGGTCAGCACTGAACAGGACTGGCTATATGCGACAGGCATCTACTGTCTGACCGCCTGAAGCAGAGCACTCGATTTGATTATACATATATCCATGGAAATTAAGAGGCTCTGTGCATATGCTGACTGCTCCAGCTGACGCGGAGACATACCATATATGCAAATGGTCTTTGAACACAAAGCCTGGAAATCATTCTTTCCCAAAACTTAGCCCCACCCCAAAACACGCAAACATGCATATACACTGTCCAGTCTAGCCCAGTCCCTCCGATCTATGTGCCTGTTTGCCATGAAGCATGGTTGGATTTTTGTTTGCTAATTTCAGCAAAGAAGTGTTCATCTTCAGTGTAAAGCCAAGGTAAGAGCTTTTCATCTCTGCGTTTGAACAGTTTCGATCTGAACAGAACCTATTATGTACTTGAACTACAGAGAATTAGGATAATAATGCAACACCATGAAGTCACGTCAGGAAGGACTAAAAAAAGTTTTTTAACTACCATCTCCTTAATTCCTGTCATCCAAATTTTTGTTACCTCCGCTAAAGAGGTTATGTTTACCTGTCCATTTGTTTGTTTGTAAGCAATTTTACACAAAATACATGATTTCCAGGAGAAAAGGGTGTGGTATGGGTCAAGGAAGAAGCAATACAGTTTGGTGCAGATTTGAATCAGGGTGGAGATTCAGACTTTTTTCTTTCTTTAACATTGCAAGAGGGTGTTTTTAAACTTTTTAAACTCTCTTCCAAGGGAATAATTCATAAATCACGATGGGGGGGGGGGGGGGGGGGGGATTAGGCGCATTTATGGAACTGCCTGTGTGCAGTTCTGTGGAACTTGACAGATTTTAAGGGGACTGTCGGGCCATGCCGGTTCCAATGGTCATTCTAGTTTCTGCATGTAAAACCCTCACCCTTGTGGTCAAGTCAAAACCGAAATCCTTTTCTTGAACAAGCGAAAAATTTAGCATACTAGCTTTGTTCCGGCGGCTAAACAACATCGATTCCAGTTATCAGATCGAGGTTACCTTTATTGGAGAAGAGACTTAGTGACCGTCTTTGCAGAATTAGAGTAAGTAATTTGGTGATTCATTTTAATTGGAGAGCTGGTTATGAAGAAAGTTTTTCTAGGGCTGTGAAAATCTATTGGTCCTGGAAATTGAAAGCTGAGGTAATGTGTAATTAGATGAAATACAGTAAATTGAGTAAATAAGAGCTGAAAATAAAAATAAAAGCTAAAAATGGTTCATTATTATATGTGATATTTCCCCATAATTTTAAGGGACATGGGATGACCCCGTATGTATTTGGGTACATGCAAACAGCCAAGTGTATATTCATTCACCAGACGGGGGTTGAACACTCGTCTGTGGTTCATCCTCCACTGTCTCGCTTGGGTGCAAAGTCAACAACCAGCCTTACCATTGTTCATTACTTTACCATGCACAGTGTAGAACAAAACAACAACACTTCATGACACCTCTACTCAGATGCTTTGGTGTGATTGCCTGCTCAGGACGGTTATGCTTGCTTAGCATCCTCCATTTTCATTGACAAGACAACATAACATTACTGACTAACTTCACTGATAGGACAGGAGGGCAGAGAATCGGTCGAGCTGACTGTGATTGCCTCTCCTGGATCACTTCAGACAGTCTGATGAGCTCCTAGACTATATTTTGCATTCGTACAGGTTTGTTTTTCCCCCAACGTTTGAATCAATGTGTGAATTTCAAATAGGGGCAAAGAGTTACAGACCTATGACTCATGTTGCACATACTTGAATGGAAAAGCTGTCCATTGGTCAATAACCACAACCTAACAGTGGTTAAAAAAACTCCATGGAAATGAAGTGGGCATGGGCTGCACCACATCATTAGGCCCTGAACCATATCTGGGCAGGGTATAGGTAACTGTGAAAACCACCAGCTCCTTGTTTGTGTCCATAGCTCAAATGCAAACAATACAAATAATAACCCTTAAAACAGCATATGAGCTCTCCGTAGTTTGTAAGGAAACACAGAAAGGCGCTTATAAGACCAAAAAAAAAATATATATCCAAAAAAAAATATATAGATCGGAGGGTGTTGAGACCACACACAACAAATCTATACCACTAAAGTATTTGACAACAAGCCTTAGTATTAGTATTTATTGTATTGTAATGTTTATCATTAGTACGGGAGAATAGATACTACAATGACTGAATTGAGGGCGGCTGTGGCTAAGGGGTGGAGCGATCGGCCTCCCACCTGAAGGTTGGCAGTTCGATCCCCAGTCCTACCAATCTGCATGCCGAAGTGTCCTTGGGCAAGATGCTAAACCCTGAAATTGCCCCTCGTAGAACAACAAAGTGCTGCTAATAGCTGCACTGAATGAATGTGTGTGTGAATGGGTGAGTGTAAAACTGTACTGTAAAGAGCTTTGAGTGTTCATACAGACTAGAAAAGCGCAATATAAATACAAAACCATTTACCATTTACAATGTACTCTTGGTTGGCCCTTTATCTATAACCTGACCTTGGGTATTGCATGTAGATAAAATAGTATGTGTTCTATTCTCTTTTCTATGCTCTATTCTCATAATGGTGTACAGATGTAATGTGTGAGGATGGTCAAAATGTCCTCATTATCCAAGTGTCCACAAGCCCAAACATTCATATTCGCCTCAAAACGGCGTCATTTACACTGTGTTTTTAGCCTAAATATCAGCTACTGGAAGTGGCGATGCTGGTGGATGGAGCCATACAAAAGCGCAACACATGTGTGCCCAAACTTTTTAGGCCACGCACACCCTTCTACATCCCGACCGGTTTCAATCACCCCCAATTCCCCACACCTTAAAAAAAATATTTATAGCCACATTAAATGCATCATCTTTTATCATGAACACATGATCAGAACACACGGAACAAAATAATCAAGAGTGTTTGTGTTTGTGTATTTACGAGGCAATTCATTGTCATTTTCATCAGATATGTTTTTCCCCCAGAGTAACAATGTTTTCCAGAGTATGTCTGATTCTGATCGGAGCAGCGTACATCGACTGTCAGGTAAATATGCTTCTCAGTCTGGGTTAAATACTTTAAGACAGAAATATAACCAAAGTCATGTTTTGAATATACCCACTGTAATTCTATCTGTATACTCTTATTACATTTTTGTTCAATTAAGTCTTGTATATATAATAACATTAATTGACTAAATATTAAAAAGACAAAATAGAACTTTGTATTTACTGTAGAGCCTCTGTAGCGATTTTCCTCTGTAGGTATATTAACATGTATATATTTTAATTTGACATAAGACTGAATCCTGATAGAAAGTATAAATCTGTTGTTTAACTGTTCTTGTCATTGCAGGTCAACACATCAGGTGAGTCTTTAATCTATTGATAGAATTTGAATCTAAAATAATCCTAGTGATGTTTTCACTAGTGTGTTTCATCTAAATTGTACGAATTGTTGTTTTCTCTTCTTTAGAATAGGCCCTTTATATTTAAATACTTAATATTTTCATCAGGGGCGGGTCTTCTTGGAGGCCGCCATGTTTTTTACAGTCGTCCGAAGTGGACAAACTAAACACCTTTTGAGTATTTATGTCAACTGAAGGCTACCCCATGTTCTCTGTCATGCTTGGAAGGGGTGAGTGAGATGAGGAGTATTCAGCTGCAACATGCAACTTCTCCAATAGATGTCACTAAATTCTACACACTGAAACTTTAAAGCTAACTAAAAAGGAGGGAGGTCCACACAGCAACCCTTCAAATAAACAATTATTTATTGGAATCAAATCAAAATGAAAAGGAACAAGTTACCATATTCTGTTGTAACTGGTGAAGTGAACAGTCTTAACAGGCCTACTGTTGTGGCTTCGCTCTGCAGGAAAATAGATATAGTAGATAAAAAGTAACTATAGAAGGCCAAGATCCTCCTTTCAACAAAAAATGTGGCCATACTCTCTCTATCTCCTGCTCCACCATATCCCCTCCTGCCTCTTGATTCAGCCAATGGCGTGCAAACCTCAGCGAATACACACTTTCAAGGTAAGAACAAGCTCCATAGGGAAAACTCCCGCTGTCCAGACAGTCGAAAAGATGTCTGCATCCAGGTCACGGCAAGGATCAGTAGCAGGCTGGGTGTCAGTGAAAGAGAGTACAGGAGCAAGATAAGTGCCTGGAGCTTTTTTAATTGGTAGGAATAGACTCATTTCAGGGGGATGTATTTCTTGCTATTTGCTATCATTATATTAGAGCTTACTAGTCTGTCATTTTCTGTTTCAAATGCTGCAGACCCTAACCACACAACCCAAACCTCTGAACCTCACTGAAAAACAGAAATTGCAGTTTTGGTGAGCAAAATTAATGAGAAAGACAGAGGCCCTGACAGATTTTGCCTGCTTGTGTCTTCAAAGTGCAACTGGTGAATGGAAGAGACAGGTGTGAGGGCAGAGTGGAGGTGTTCTCCTTCGGCGTGTGGGGCACAGTGTGTGACGACCTTTGGGACATGGTGGACGCTAACGTGGTGTGTAAGCAGCTGAACTGCAGGCTGGCCACGGAGATTTTCAGCAACGCCAGATTTGGACAAGGGTCGGGGCTCATAGCGCTGGACGACGTGAACTGCATAGGACATGAAGCTAACCTCAGCCAGTGCGGAAATCGAGGCTGGGGCATTCACAACTGTGGCCACTATGAGGATGCGGGCGTCAACTGCAGAGGTAGGGCCTTCATACACCTTTAGTTTGGCTAAGACAGTGTGGACCCCATTTCATTTCACATGCATCTTCTTTTTTCTTTTTTGGTGCTGCCTGAAGCAGCAATGGTGGGGGCAAACAGCTTTGGGGGTCCTTCCACATCACCCTGGGAAAAATTTGGTTCAAGTAATTGCCCCCTGCCTTAATCATAATAAGAATGGGGTTCCGCTCTGAATATCAGAGTGATGGATATGTTTTCTTTTTTTTAAGCATAAAAGCAAATGATCAAAATTCCAAAACAATTAAAGCCCTCAAAAGGCCAATTCATTTGCCTGAAAAAAAAAAAAAGAGTCCTTACAATTTCAATAGGGTCTCACTGTCTCACTATCTGTTCGGTGCCAGGGCCCTAATGAGACAGTTAGCAGGTTATTGTGATACATTTAATGTAAAGGTGATCTCTGATTCTCTGCCTTCACCGTATCTCTTTGTTTCTCAGTAAACTGATTTCCTGCATGCATGTAAACACAGCGACTAACTTAATAATAATTAAAGCTAATGAGGCAAAACATAATGTAGAGGATTTAAATCTGCAACCATAAATACAAGTTAAAAATGGTTTTGTCCATCTTTACTTGCCAGAAGGGGCAGAACTTGAGCTGTGGCAGGTGATAGATGCTGACTGATTATTATTCTTCTCTCTAGATTTTCACTGACAGAACATGCCATTACTTTCTATCAGTCACTGCCACAGCCAGTTCTCGGCCTGCTGCGATCCCTTAGATAATGATAACATGCTTCAGCAGTTGGTCACAAGATGCAAAGAAACAGCTCCCTAACTCTGGCACCCTGCTCTCAGCAGAATGTATTCCTCTTCCTCTATTTCCTTCTCCGTGTCTCATGTCATCACAAATAACTCATCCACTTTCATCTCCAACTTGCTCGTCCTGTCTTCTCCTTTTCCAAGCACACCATGAATCAGTAATCGCCCAAGTGGCCTAGGAGTCAGCTCGGTTCATTTTGATGGTGCTGTGGCTATAACTGAATACATAGTGATCACATACTTGCAGCAGGAGGGCACTGTTTATTCAGTCAACTTCATCCTTTGATTGAGATCTGTGGACCTGCACTGTTTGCTGTTTGTGCTGATTCAGTCAGCAATTAAAGCTTAAATTAAATCAACATACTTGATTTGACATGGAAATGTCTGCATCCATTTGCATTTGAGAGGCTGTGCGTTCTGGCTTTTCACACTATGATGAATGGATGTATTCCCATGTGGACGGGAATCCTGGCTGGCTGTCTGGATGTTTCTCTATGCAAGAGAGCCCTCAGAGGTCCTTCCATATGAACGCCTGGGTCTGTTACATCAGCATAGACTGAGAGAGATTGACATCATGGCACAACAAGGCTGCGAAAACAAGACTGCAAGCACATGACCTTTACAGCCTATGCGCCTGACGATTTCCAAAATCATTCTTTGACATTTAGGAAAATACAGAGGTATATATTGAGGAATGTTTTAGAAGGGTCACAGAGGTTTGATGTCTCATTTTCAGTGGGGAACACTGAGTAGAAGGTTTGGCTAAAGTACTGTAGTCTTGTGACAGAATGTCCACACTCAGGGATCAATAACACAGTATATACACAGTTCAAAGTAAGCAGTAATCACATGTTTTTAAATGCATCTTGTCTGTTTGGTGTGAAAGTGTCCCCAGTCATATAGTGACTTTTGATATTCATAAGGTTTACAATGTTTATTGAGATTAATGCTTTTCTCCCCTGTGCTGCGATTTCATGTCACGTTTCCATGTCCAAAAAAATACATTACAGTTATTTTTTTGAGGATGAATATGACGAAAATCAATGGAAAGCACAACCAAAAACAAGTATTGATTCATAAGCATTGAACAACCACCTACAAATAGTTTACAGTCTAAATTGTTTAAAGTCATGGGTGTACGCTCTCTAATCTGCAAGTTAAGTATTGACACTTAATCACCAGAATAGATGAAAGATGCAATATTCTTCAAAGTCTTCAATCACATTCAGTTTCAATTTATATAGTTTTTTACATTTTCAAGATTCTTGCTTTTCACAATATGTGCACATGCCATTATGTTTAAGGTTAGGTAGCGCTATTTCCATCATCCACTGGGGCATGTAAGTATGGAAGGGTGATTTAGCAAGGAGGTGTCAAGGTATGTTGCTGTGGACGAAATACTGGAACAGATAGATGAATGACTGTTCACACAAACAAGTGGAAATTAGTTGCTCTCCGACATGAGTTTGTCCTCCCAGAACCCTGAAGAAAACTCAGGATAATGTCTAAATGAGCCTATTTGAGAACACAGCAAGAGATCCTCCTCAGGATTCCCTGTGAGCGAGTTGATGATACTGACGCAAAGATTGAGAAAAACCAAGGATATAATTATGTCAGGATGAAAAAGGGGTGTCAGACACGTAGAAGATACAGAGGAAGAGCTTTTGGTGATGACAGCCAACGTTATTTAAACATTATCTCCTGATTCTGTCTGCTGCACCACCCCTTACCTGAGCATTGCTTTGAACACGCTTAAGCAGAGAATCTCCTGCTGCATTGGTCATGTGTGAAAGGCAAACTCTGGAGAAAGTCTGGAGCCCATTATGCAGACGTTCTCTGGAGTGCATGTCTGACATCCACTGTATTGCTTTGTATCCATGTTGCCTTCAACTAGGAATAGTCAACATCACAGCTCCAGATGATATCGTGAGCTACAAGTCCAGCCATACACTGGAATGCACAATTGAGGAGGAAGCAGACAGCACTGGCTGGAAGTTGATCAGGGGACAGGAGCATTTGGAGCTCACGGATGGTAGTGCGGTGACTCTAACCAAGTGCGAAATCGATTCGAAAAACAGATCCTGTATTGCAGTTAAACTCAAGGAAGTGACCAGCGCCATGGCAGGCAAGTACAAACATTTTTAAGTTGAAGCGCGACTGAATTAATGCTTAATTTTCTTCTGCAGCGATAAAATGCCTGACATGAGTTTTTTCCAGTGAATGTGAAGTTTACGTTTTCTGAGTGACCATGTGGGTATTGTAAAGTGATTGGTGCAATTTCTGTGTGAACAATGGCATTGTTATTTATTGAGAAAGTATATGTCTGAAAAGCTTCCCTGATATACAATTTGTCCACAGTGAGTCCTCAGTGATCAAATTGATACATAAGCAGCTCTCCCTGAGTGTTCTGCATTTCCCCCCTCTGTTTAAAGGGTATTTTGGTCATTTTTCCTACATCTGGTTGAGGCCAAGATGGCATATGGATGTGGGCCACTTCAGGCAGTGATGCAGCACTTATGGCCTTTTTGTGGCCGGGACAAAATGATTGTCGGCGGACTATCCCAAAACAAATTTGGGCCTTTATTGGCCTTTTTGGCTGTAGCCAGGGTCTAACTGTGAACCCAAAGTGAAACGTATGGTAAATGTTTATAATGGCCACAATACCACAAAAGAAAATGCATACCACAAATGGCACCTTTGGTTGACGTGCCGTATTGCGATGGCTTACTCGTGGCCCAGAACCTTCAAACAGGAGTTTAACGCCCAAATGCCATCATTTTTTCATTAATTGGAAAGCTTACTTCCTCTTTTTCATTTGAATAAATGAGATTGAGCGACACATAAATGTCTCCTGCTCTTGGATCCAGTCAAGATATTTTTCTCTTACTGCAATTTTCATTATTCAGCCACACAAAGAGTCTCCAGAAAACAATGGGCCTCATTTACTAACATGTGCGCACAAAATACGTGCATGCGCAAAATCGCCGCCGGAATCATGACACTAGCGCACCAGTCAATTTTGTTCTCACCACCATGAGTATGTTTGTGAATCAGAATCATTCTAAATCGACAGGCACGTGTCTGCTCTCTCCAATTAGTATACCGCCATGACTCTATTTCTCCATATAAGGACATCCATTTGTCATGAAGAGAGCAGGTATGCATGGTCTGAGGAAGTTACCAGAGTACGAACAAATTTAGGTCAGAACATGTTGATAAATCCCAGATTTGTGCATCAAACAGGTTGTCTAAAACCAACCCGTAATCTCACACTCTCCGTGGGAGACTGCACAGTACACTCGTAATCTGACGACTTTTCAAAACAAATTTCAGGACATAAAATGGCTTTTTATGCTTACCTTGATTTGTAATGTCACTTTTTTGTTTCCCATCTTTGAAAAATGTACTGCTTTACATCATTGTTGTGTTCTGATTAGAATCACGTGTGATTGTTATCAAAGGAGTACTTGGTTCTGTGTGTGTTGACAATCTATTTATATATTATAATTAAACAAGTGACCCTTCTTCTGTCTATGGTAAAGGGTCTGTATTTAAAGTATATAGTAAATTTCTACTCTTGCACTCAAAGTGCTTCACAGTGTGTACATTATGACGTTTCATCAACGAAAAACTGAAGTGCTGGCACATACTTGTACAAAAAGTGATTCAAATTTTGGTTTGAGCAAAAGCATGTCAGACAAGTTGGTGATCCAAGTCATCTTTTAGACCAAAAAGTCAAATTCATTCTGTTTTCAGATGGAGAAGGTCATTTACCGACATGTTTTCCACAGGTACATATGAGTGTCGATTCACTTTAGGGTCATTCACACTCACAGCCAAGGCAGAGCTGAAAGTGTCACTCCTGCCTGAAGTCATCACCATGGAAATCGATCCACTTGTAGCAGACTGTTCAATGAGAAGTAACTTTGACGTGCCTGTGAATGTGACTGTGACTGCCACCATCCAAAAAAGCACGGAGAGCTACGTCGTTTCGTGGCAAGGTTATGGAAAGGTGCTAAGCAACAAATCCATAATAGGTAGGAAAAACCTGAAAATATATTTCCTTCTGTGAGCTGCAGCTCCAGAATACAATATGATATTAACACATATTTAAATTCACTTACATGCACTTAAATGCATGCAAAATCTAGAACCACAAATGGAGCCCTGAAATTAGCATCTGTTTTTCGTTGCAGCTACTGGAGATATCCTGGTCTATTCTGTCAGGTCTGAGTTCTCATGCAAGATAATGAAAGAAACAAAATGGGAAGTCAGTTTTGAAAACCAAAGAGGACAGACGAAAAATGAAAGCATGGATATCCTTGTAATTCCTGGTACGATTATTAAACCTTTATTGGATTTCACCTGATCAAATTTCTAACTGTCTTCAGTGTAATTTATGTATAAGGTTAAATTATTATGTGTAAATTTCTTATATTTCTTTGCTTTAACCATCTAATTGTGTGCTGCATTTTTTCTAGAGAATGAAAAACCTTGTCCTCAAGAGTTGATTTGGCCAAAAATCCCAAAGGAAAGTACAGTGATTAATCAGATGTGTGAAAACGGCAAGACTGGTTACAAGTCTCGTACTTGTAATAATGAGTCTGTGTGGCAGGAAGTGTTCTCCTTCTGCATCACCAAAGAGTTGAAGAAAGTTCTAACTGCAGCAGAGGTAAGTTTTGCATTATGGCTCGTGTAGCACTCTCTGGATCCTGATGTTTTGTCAAGACTAATTATTTGCATAGTAATATTTTAACCTTATTTATACATTCTTAAAATTTTTTTTAGCAGTTATTGTGACTTTTGTGCTCAAACGGCCCTGAAATTACCAAAGTCATTTTCTATCATGGTCTAATGAAGTTACACATGCCAAGCACCAATCACTGCTCAGAATGCACACAAGAGGACCAATCACTTCCCTGATCAGTTTTTCAGGTCACCTCCTTTATATACTATCCTGTATTTTAAGTTTATTTGTAGCACCTTGTATTGCAACTTTGCATGGAAGGCTATCTATATATAAAAGCTAGACGAAAAGCAGATTCTTCCATTAGCCACCAATCTCAACGTCTAGCTCAAAAAGGTAAAAAAAAACAAAAAAAACTCTCAAAACCACTGACAGAAATGATGGAATATTATAATTCCAAGGTCACAGCAGTTTTGACTCCATTTTCATTAGGGTCAAGGTGATGTTGTTTGTGTTCTTTAGTAAACTGTTACTTTGAGATATTTAGTTTTTTGTTTCTAGGTCTTCAAGACGGGCCTGGGGGCTACACCGGAAGCAGGCATGAGGATCTTTGAAGCACTTAAGAACACCACTACATCTAAAACCAGTAACGACTATGCTGGAATCAATGCTTCTATCAGCATAATAAATATAATGGCCACTGGATCAGAAAACATCACCTTGAAGGAAGAAGTGTTTGAAGTGAGTCCCTGGTGGTCATTAGTACTTTTATTGTAATCGATGAAGAGTATTGAGCTGCATAACATTCTCAACACAAAGACTTGGGGTGTAGGTTTTTTTCAAAACTTTCACTCACATTGTTTTGCCTTCCTCAGCATACAGAGAGGCTCAGTTGTCATGGTGATAGTTGTTTTAAACCTCAGTTAAACATTCATGTGTTGACAAATGGGGGTGGCACAGTGGTGAAAGAAGGTTCCCGGTTCCAATCCCTGCATTTGTTTTCTCCAGGAATTCTTGTTAGGTCTGTCAATAGGTGTGGTTGTCTTCAGTGTGTGAAGTACCCAATACCCAGTGCTCCAGTGTTTTGCATATGTTATGTTAGGCATTCATATTTGACCCAAACCAATCAAACCATCTTTGAACAGAGACAGAGGTTAAGCCAAGCCCGGCCCATTTACACAACCATCTGTTATTACATGACCAAATTTCCACACTAATAAGTGTGGTGGTGTCCAATGCATGTAGACCATCTCCATTACAAGTCCACAAAATGTGATGAGAGCATTGTAAACATTTTAAATATGTCATCCTATGCTCAAAGATCGTGTTTGAAATGGCTCACAAACTCACAGTGTTCCAAAACTGTACATAATGTTTAGTATTTATCGTCTGTTAGATACTTACCTGTTCACTGATTTTCTTCAATGATTCTTTTTCAGAATTTTCTTACAGCAGCGAGCAATTTATTGGCCAGCAACTGGACAGGGGTCAACTCATCTATAATAAATGAAATGTCATTACAATACCTTTACGGTTTGGAGAATCTGGTGAAGAACATCCAAGTGAACAACACTTTGAATATCTCCATACCAAACCTGGAGCTCAAAGTCTCAAAAGGGGACTGTAGTATCTCTGTGTTTAATGTAACTGTTAAACTCAACGAGGCTGGCGGACAGGTCAAAACTGTTGGTGTGAGAAATCTGATGGATAAATTTAATAACAATTTTAAACCAACATCAACAGCTCCGCATAACCTTTTACTAATAGTCACAAAGAACAGCAGTTCGTCCACCGAGATAACAATGGACTTCCCCATCAAGAAGCTAAACGACACACAAAAACTACACTGTGTCTTCTGGGACACCAACAAAAAGGACTGGTCAGACACAGGTTGCAGAGTTGCACATGATAGTATTCACAGTGATAGTAATCACACACTCTGCAAGTGCAACCACCTGACTTCATTCGCTGTCCTCATGTCCAAGTCCGATACACCTAACCACGACCTAGAGATCATTACCTATGTTGGCCTGGCAGTGTCCATCAGCTCTCTGGTGATCCTCCTCATCATTGAGGCTCTTGTGTGGTCTGCTGTGGTCAAGACTGATCTCTCATATTTCCGTCACACAGCACTGGTGAACATCGCTGTGTTCCTCTTGCTTGCTGACTGCAGTTTTTTGGCATCTAGTTCACCTGAGAATCTCAGTGCTCACTGGTGCTTAATTTTGACCATATGCAAACACCTATTTTATTTGGCCATGTTCAGCTGGATGCTGTGCTTGAGTGTCATGCTCATCCACCTGCTGATCTTTGTCTTCAGCCCGCTGAGGAGAAGAGTATTTTTGTTCCTATCCAGTATCGTAGGCTACGGTTGCCCAGTTCTCATTGTTGGACTCAGCTATGTGTATTGTAGATACAACGATAAGAAATACTATAACAAGGACATATGCTGGCTAGTTTTTGATGGAACCTTGGATGGCTCATTGTATGCTTTCCTCTTCCCTGTGGGATTTGTTATTTTCACAAATCTTTTTTCCATGGTGGTCGTCATTTTTACTCTGTTGAAGTCCTCTGCCCCTGATGGCAGCAAGTCGGATGAGAAGGAGACATTTAAGAGCATCATTAAAGTGGTGATCTTTCTAACACCAGTTTTCGGAGTAACATGGGGTATTGGCTTCCTTCTGCAAATATTCAATGACGACCACGAGGCATACCCTTTTCTTCTATACAGTTTCAACATCCTCAATTCCTTCCAGGTAATTTGAACAGAGCATACACACAAAACATAATGTTGATATTAGCTGTGCTCTGATCCTCCTTTTCTTACTTAATGCCTGTTCTACAACTCAGTTGTATTGTATCCGATGCTCAATCTTGCATCAGTGCTCTTTTTTCCAAAACTTTTACCGGTATTTATTTCAGACCATGGAACAGAGTGGAGCATTTTTGTGAAAAGTAACAAGGGATTGAGTTTTGTGGCTCAAGATGGAGTTGTGTCGAGTCTAATAGTCAAATTTAAGTCAGTTGGGTCAGAAAATAGAGTTGGAGTTGTAGCATCAGAAAGAAGTGAAGATTCCAGATGCCTTTAAACTGCCCCTAATTTCTGCTTGAGGCCATTTTGGTTTAAGACAAAATATAAGACATAACAAACAAGAAATTCTGTCAAACTAAATAAATAATGCGATGTGGTTACTATGCAGGACATGCACTGCACACTAAAAGACAGGACATATTTGATCACTGCATCCTTGGTTTGTATTGTACCTCTCTGCAAACACACACAAAATAGCTTACTGTTAACATAAAGACTGTATGAAGGTGCTGATTAGTTAACATACATATATAACGGAGAGGTATGCTGAGGCTACATTCACACTAATGTGTTTTAATTTTACAACCTTATGTCCACACTACACCAGAGTTTTTGAGCCCAAAATAACAGTAACTTTTGGAAACGTTGCTCTCCCAAAATAAAATATTAGCTTTGACTTTGAGTGGTGAATACAACATGGATTACAAACATTGCTGTCCTTTAGAGTCAGAAACAGTGTCACCTTGTTGAAGGTCCAAGCCAAGAAATCACTGCTCCTACTTTTTACCATTGATGCTCCTTGTTCTTATTATTTCCTAAAACTGACAGCTGCAGGGAAATCTACTTCCTTTTTACGCTAGTGCACAGTTCATGTGTATGGCAATGTGAGTTTGGAATAAACTTAAAAGAGATTGTTATGATTTTCCAATGTTTATCAGTAGTTTTTTTATTATCATTTGTTCCACCATTGCATAAGGCACATTTACAAACGTCAAACAACCTCCTGCTGTAATTTGTATTGCCCTTTGAGAAGAAATGCATTACTTATTATGAAATGTGAAAAGTGCAGTAACTTTGACACATTTCTTCTCCTACAGGGCCTTTTCGTGATGTTAACAGGGGTTTTTGCAGAGCCAAAGGTATTTTTGTCATTTTACTTTTGCTGTTCCTGCTCCATCTGTTTCAATATGTTCATTGTGCTATTATAATATGCAAAAACTACAACTCTGCTTGTGGGACCAACACAAAACGCATTATAGGACCCAATAATCCTTCCAGTTATTAAAACGATTTGTTATTTGTTTTATTATTAACAGGTGCGTCACGAACTGTTAAAGCGAATGGTAGGTGTGCCAAGATGTTCTTTTCATAATTACACCACAACATGACAGACATGTGTATCATTTCTCTGTTTGCCTCTACTTTCAGGATAAAGGGAAATATGACACCAAGAAGAATTCAACCTCAGCCTCAGACACAAAAGAAAGATGAAGGCAATGGTCAGTCTTATACTGTCATTAACTGTCTCCTTATGTGCTCATGCAAATATAAAATGTCAGGCATATAGAGCCACTTAGGCTGTAGAGCGGATTGCTGTCAGCATGTTGATATGCTAACGATCGCTATGAGTATGCTGGTCCGTGGGTATACATTTTTACAATGTTTACAATCTTAGTTTGTCGGTTAGCATTGAGTTGCAAAATCATTTATGTCTGTAGTTTCTAGGTAATTGATCATAAAGCACTGGACAGTTGGAATTCTGACCTGATAATGGCATCAGATTGAAAGTTTAAGGAATCACCAAAGCATTCATATTAGGTGAGGGCGATATAAATATCGCTATATTGAATGCAAGGTGTTTTCCTATGAAGCAGCCGTCAGGGACTTTGTTGAAGAACTGTTGAAACAAACAGTGAAAAAACAGAGGTCATTCTATTTTCCACAAATGCTTAACACCACAACATTTATATTTGACTGGAAACAAGGTAATTTACAGCGTGTTTTAAGCCTAAAAGTCCACAAATATCTTCTGACGAGGTGCATTTAGGGAATTATTTGTACAGGGATATAGAGACAATAGCAATTAATCAGGTTTGTACCACTTTTCAGCAAAACATATTCAGTACATCATTTGAGAATAATTGTAATTTCTGTGTTTCAGGTGGTGCGGAGAGAAACAGCAAATCACATGTACAGTACATGAAGAGAAAATTACTTAGAGCTTAATTTGCGGTATATTATAGTTCCTTGACACGTATAAATGTGTAGATGTTTCCCCTAAAAACAGGTTTAATTATAGAGTAAGGTGTATGATAAAATCTGGTGTTTTTAAATGTTGTATACACACAAAAATGTTGTTCAAAAGGAAAGTCTGTATTTTGAAGTTATGTGACATGAAAAACAGCCTGTATGCTGTGTTTGCATAACCTCTATATGTATCTCAAAACTAGTAAGACATTGGAATAAAGAAAAGGGAAAGAAAGGGTTTTGGTTACACTAGGTGCAATTTAAATAGTTATTTCCAGTCTTGCATTATTCACAACAGAAATAATGCAGCAGAAAACACTTGATTACTTTTATCATACAAATAATCCATATTCAGGACATAGATGTGCTGATTCCGGGTCTTTATTTGGAAAGCCTTTAGATCTGTCTCAATGAAGAATTTCATTTTAAATATGGGGACGAATCAAAGAAAGGCCCCATGATAAATTTGCATATTTCCCCCCAATATTGAGTTAACGTTTAGTGTGATTTCATAGCTGAATGATGCAGTGGACGAGTTCGTCATCCACAGAGTGTTTCACTGAACTCTTCTGATGACGGTGACGATGGCTATTGTCAGAACTACCGTCACGGCTGCACCACCAATCAGAGCTCCCAGAATGCTGCTGTGTGTGTTCACTTCCTCACATCTTGTTCCAGTGTTGTAGGTGGCCTGGGTTGTGGCACACCTGAAAAGCAGCAGTCACACACATCTGTTTTAATCAATACATTTTTTTTAAGAACTGCAGGTTTCACATGAATATACATTCCAAGCTTGTATTTGCTTTAGTCCTGATGCACTAAGCTGTGTCACCAGGCTAGCAAAAGTAGGTTGATTGATTTTTATTGTTGAGTTTTATGGGACAGTTTGATAATTTAAAAGTTGCTCCTAGATTTATTTTATAGGTTAGATCATGTCAACAATAATCGAGATCGAACCGCTGAAATATGAGCAAAGATCATAAAGTAACATGTAGAATTACTTCTCTGGTTTGCTTATATAACCTCTATAATGTATGTATAAGTAGCATGCGTTTAACACAGTAACGTATCATGTTAGAGATGAAAGAGTTCGAAATGTAATCAGAATCTTTTATAGTTTTGGGGTAGATGTTTTTTCAATAACGTTTAAAATATTTTTTTTCGTTTGCGTATTTGTGTTTCTTTTCTGAAGAATAAAGGTTTTAAGTGAACATTCTTCGACTGTGTTGAAAGCATAATGCATGTTGAAGAAGTAATGGGTTTGTGTTCAACTATGAAGTGAAGGATGATAAGCTAGATGGAAGATAACATGCTGTGCAAAGCTGGTGCAGACAAACAGAAATGTGACACGATGTTTGCAACGGGACACAACACTTAATATATATAGAAAATGCTAGAAGTTGTTAGATTTATACAATATAAGTTCATGGCCCAAGACTGGCCATTTCTATCTGTAGTCGGTCATGGTATAATGATGAATTTGTAAGCTTTAGAGTTCAAGAGAATATAAAAAGACGTGAGAAGCTGTTTTTCTATGGCTCCTTTACACCCAACGGGACAAAGACCGTCTCCTCAGCCTAAAATCAAAAGAATGGGAAAAACTGACACTTCTCAACTTAGAGAAAGTTTCCACAGAAGAAATATTCAAATTGGAAAATATGAACTGAGGAGAAGAAACCTTTAACATAGAGATATAGCCAACCAGCTGAAGATTTTAATTGGATTCAGAAGAAACACTGCGACCAATCTGCCACAAAAAGACTTTGACTTTTTAAAGAAGATTTTTAGACTTCGAATGAGTTTTGACAATTTTAACAAAATTCAAGTTTCTAGAAGGAATCGAGTTTTGTATAAAGCGGAGCTGGAATTCAATCCTTCTCACTTAATTTATATTATTTCTCTGAAAGCGGCAGTATATATATATATATAGTGGATATAAAAAGTCTACACACCCCTGTTAAAATGCAAGGTTTTTGTGATGTAAACAAATGAGACAAGGATAAATTCTGTCCAAACTTTGTGAGCAATTCAATTAAAAAAAGAAACTGAAATCTTTTAGGGGGAAAAATAAAAAACTAAATAATGTGGTTGCATTTCTGTGCACACCCTCTTATAACTGGGGATTTGGCTGTATTCAAGATTAACTAATCACATTCCAACTCATGAAAAATAGTAGTCAGTACACACCTGCCATCATTTACAGTGACTCTGATTAATCCCAAATAAAGTTCAGCTGTTTTAGTAGGATTTTCCTGACATTCTCTTAGTTGCATCTTACAGCAAGAGCCATGGTCCGCAGAGAGCTTCCTAAGCATCAGAGGGATCTCATTGTTAAAGGGTATCAGTCAGGAGAAAGGGTACAAAATAATTTCCAAGGCATTAGATATACCATGGAACACAGTGAAGACTATCATCATCAAGTGGAGAAAATATGGCACAACAGTGACAGTACCAGGAACTGGACATCCCTCCAAAATTGATGAAAAGTCAAGAAAAAAACTGGTCAGGGAGGCTTCCAAGAGGCCGACAGCAACATTAAAGGAGCTCCACGAATTTCTGCCAAGGACTGGCTGTGTACTACATGTGACAACAATCTTCTGTATTCTTCATGTGTTTGTGCTATGGGGCAGGGTGGCAAGACAGAAAACTTTTCTTACAAAGAGAAACATCCAAGTCCGGCTAAATTTTGCAAAAACGTGCATGAAGTCTCCAAAAAGCATGTTGGAAAATGTGTCATGGTCTGATGAAACCAAGGTAGAATTTTTTGGCCATAATTCACGTTATCAGTCACTCAGGATTTGTCTCTGTCTCATTTCTATACATCACAAAAACCTTGCATTTTAACAGGGGTGTGTAGACATTTATATCCACTGTATATATAATCACATTCACTCTTTTTATTAATTTGTATGTTTGACTTCTTGTGTGAATCTTTACTTTTTACTCTCTTATTACACTTTTTTTTCTTCTCATTTTATTACATTTAGTCTTTTACTTCTTTTACGAGTTGTTACTTATTACTCTATTATTTTGACTTATTACTCTTTTAATTAAAATTGCATGTAATAAATAAGAAATTAAGATTTAAATAAGAAGTTGTGGACATTAGATCTTTGCTTTTAGAGTGACAGTAAATTGGGATGTTGTATGTTTTAGAACAACTTACTGATTCTTAAATGTTACTCTAGTCAAATATTACATCAGATTCTTGGGGCTTACAAAGCCACTAATAACTTTCCAAGCACCTATCAATTACACTGATCATGAAAGGAGAGCTGCCCTGAACGGCCGTGGCTAGAAATATAATTTTACTCATAGGGCCCCCCATTTTTAAATGTTTCTTTTAAATTTAGTTTTTAATGAGCAAAACACAAATACATCTCCATGCATCACAAAAAACTGAAGATTCAATCACACTCAGTGAGACTACAATGACCAACAGGAAGTAAAACCACGAGGAACTAAATGGAGGACAAACGAGCATCAGACTCAGTGAATCCAAATCCCCCCCCACCCCCCCCCAATCACCCACCAGAGCCATCTCATTGAGAACTTGCACTGTTTGTAATTAATGCTCAATTAAACTTGACATGGTCGCCCCAAATCCCCTTTAAGGGAATAGATTAGTCTGTACAGCTGGTCCACATTGGCTGTGCAGAGGCAGCCACTAGAGTTACCTTGTTAAGGTGCATTCCCTCCACAATGACAGTATTTATGAGATTTGTTCTGATGGACCCACATAGAGAGACATAGAGAGAGAGAGAGAGGGGGGGGGGGTAGCTTTAAACAAACTATGGTAACTTCCCCATTTGATTACAGCAGAGTAATCACTGAAACTTTGTGTGAGCGTGTGCACACACACACACACACACACACACACACACACACACAAACACGCACGCACACATTGATGAAAGAATCCAGGGAATCCATCTGCAGATTATTCATCTTAGTGTATATTTACTTCTTATTAACAACACATGCCATCTGAGAAGGGAAACTGAAGACACAGGGGCTGAAGATGAAATGCACTGCCGGAATCTGGGCTGCGATGCAATGTGTGTCAGTGTGTGCGAGTGAATGTGTGTGTGTCAGTGTGTCAGTGTGTGTGTGTGTGTGTATGTGTGTGTGTGTGTGTGTGTTGGTGTGTGTGTGTGAGTAAACAGGGGCCTTGCTGAGGTCTCACAGGGCCTCATATGCGTTGTGGAGGTGATGAAGGCTTTGTCCTCACTCACTCAGTGTTTGCTGTGGCAGTAGATGAGCAAACAGAGGCTGTGACACTGACCGGTCTGTGGGGAGAGAGTGAGCTCATTTGACTCTAATACTGATGAATATCGTTCATCCGCCTCCACTACACTGTAAAACAACCGTAATATTTACTTTTGTCATGGCTTTAATGTCTCCAAGGCATTAATTAATTTTTAATCACCCAAAAAAACATACAACCTTTTTTTTAATATACCCTTAATAATGTTCTAAAATGGAGGTGTCTAGAGGCACAAAAAGGGTATTGAATATTAAAAATTGCTCATTTTTATCTGGACAAAATTGCACTTTATTTTCAATATAAGAATAATAAATATTGGATGATTTGACATTTTCACAGATCTCTCAGAGAATAATTATTGGATCTTGATGAAAAATATCAGGTGCATTTAGGGGAATGATATTCAAGAGTGTGTCAAAGTAAAAAGAAACAAGTTCTAGCAGATTAAAATGTGGTTTCATGAGGTGACTGTCAGGCCTTGGCGGAGGTAAACACCTTAACGGCTGCTAGTTTGATGTCTAGTTGGATTCCAGACTCAAAATGGTTAATATTTCCCCTCCATCTCCTCCTCAGTCAGGACTGACCTGCGTTCACCTGCAGTACATTCCAGTGTGTAGTTTAATATGCATACCTGTGTGTGTGCTGTTTGTCGAGGGGTCTTGGGCGTTGTTGACTCTTGGTGAATGGTTACCTCCTGGCGAAGTGTTGCGACAGGTACTGCAGCAGCCTGATCCTAAAGCCGTGCACTTATCACAGGGAAAATCACCACGACAAACACCTCGGCTGTCGGTTCATGGTGGAATCTGGTGTGACCATTACTACTCACTGCGATGGTGTCACAGCAGAGGTGACACACTCTGGTTACTGATAAATGTAATGACCTAGAAGTCAAGGAAGAAGCTCTTTTAATAATTAAACATTGATGAAAAACACGCATTTCTATTTGGAGGTTCATCAGTTCAACATTCTTTACTCTGATGGAGAGCAACAGCACAAATACAGTAAGCATGCGTGTGTGTGTGTGTGTGTGCGTCTGTGTACTCCTGTTGGCAGATGCTGATGGGTTCTCTCATCACAGCCCTGTGTGGAACCTGCTCTCGTGTTTGGACGGTGATGAAGTCCAGTGTGTTTGCATGTCATGAAGGAAACAACAAAACCTGACTTAACTCTGGACGCCTGAACTCTGCAACCTGCTAAACATGGCGGCATGCTGGGTTGTCAGTATTATAGGTTGTTTAGTACAAGTACAGATAAGGGGAACTTCAACGAGCAACTTCTGTGACTTTAATGTTCTATAAATGACTAAACATCAAAATTGAAAACGCATTCGTAAGGATGTCATTTGACAAACTAGTTCTGTAACTGTTCATCCTACAATATTATATGAAGTCAAAAAGTTTCTGAACACAGTTTTCTTAAAGGCTGATGGCTGTTTGATGCTAGTGAAGTAGTCAGTTTGTTAACATGCTTCTCATAACACCACAGCCTACAGCTACTGTCCATACACCATGTTAACAAAGTGCAGCAGCCAGTGTCTCAATATTTTGTCTTTGCATCACGGCCCTTACAGGAAGGTAAGCGGTGGACGTCAGGTCGGAGGAGGCTGTCTGTCAACTGGGCCGCTGCCTCTCTGCCCAGATCCCTCCTGAGGTGTTAAAATCCACCTGACATGGGTGACATGTTAGCGTGACATGCGTGGCGTCAGGGGGGAGACACAGCCCCGGGGCATCCGGCTGCTGCAACGTCTGAAAAACTTAAACACAGGAGCTGAAGTTATGTGTCATTGTTCTGGAGTGACGGAGGGGGGATGTTGCAATGTGAGTGTGTGTGAGCGTGTATGGCCATTCAGAAAGTTAGCATTTCAATCAGTGTTTATAACCCTGAAGCCACAGCGTCAGCCTTAATGCTCAGATGTGATGTGAGTGTTTAATGGTCCATGAGTGAATCCTTTCACTGAGAGTTATTGTTTTCTTATGTCATTTCAACCCAATGGCTAAAAACATTCAACTCACCGTGTTTTTTTAAGCCCAGTTTGGATATTTTCATACAACACAGACGATATGCTGATTAGTGATTTTGGTAAGATTTCAAAATGTAATGCCGATTTCTCAGTGTCAGGCTTTGCTAAATCTTGAGCTAGTTCAGCTTCACATTAGTTCTGCATTGACACAATATGAGGACAATCAAACTAATGCAGTTAGTCAGTAGATAAGCATGCTAAGATTTGCTTATAAGCACTAAGCACAAAGGACATTCGAGGTTAAAATCATCAGTAGTTTGACAGGTGATGAGTCACACGCCAAAGGATTAAAGGACAGATGTACATTTTGACCTGATGGAGGTGCTACACACTGTATGTTCAAGTCATCCTAAGGACGGCATGAAGGTCTAATAGGTGATATTTAATCTATAATGTGGTGAAAGCCATTGTGGAGAGGGTTCATTTACATTAAATTGACATCCTTAACTTCTATGGAATCGGTGTCACATTTCAAGTAGCCATGTCCTAACAAGACCTACGAGTTGTAAAAAGTTTTACATTTTGTGTAACACAGGGGCCACCTACCGCTGTCACAGTCCGAGAGGATGAGTTTGTGAGTTACTGTTTTCCAGAGTCTTAGCGAGGGTGGGAATGTTGTCCTTATCTGATCTGCATGTTAACATGGAGGAAGCCCTTCACTGTCAGCGGCAGCTTGTGTAAACCAGGCGTGGCGCGCGGGACGAGAGGAAGTGTCAGCTCGTGTATAGAGAAGGATTAAAAGTATTTTCATTTGATGCTAAAAAAGCTTCCAGGATATAATCAGCAGCTGACGCCTCAGAAAGCTTTTGAGTAAAACAAACTAGTTTTTGTTTTATGTAACAATTTGGTGAAAACAGATGCAGAATCAGCATCATTAGAGATGAGGACATTGACAAAATATCCCTAATAAGAGCTGAAACTATTAACTGATGAAAAACTGACAATTATTTTGATAATTCTGATGATTGTTACATTGTTTTTAAAGCTTAAAAAAGCATTGTAAAAATATTAATAATACTACTACTGATAAAATAATACAACGTAATGATAATTAAAATAATAACAGAGCTTTATCTGGTTTTCTTTGTCCTCTGTGATGTAATCAATGTTTGCAGCCCAGAAAAAAGGAACTGTTTAGATGGTTGTTGGGCAGTTTATTCTACAGGTACATTGAATCTAACGTGTTTCAGCCTGAGCGGATACTCCTGAGTAAATGAGGATGTTTAAACATGATGTGAGTCATCTGTGTGTTTTCACAAATCCTTTTTATTCGCTGTTTCAGATGAGGATTCTATCATAGGACGATCTTACTGTTCAGATAATAACTGGAAAGTACCTTAAAAAATTACAGTTTAGTGTAAATTGGTGACTTCAATTTAAGTGATCTGTAAACCAATCGGCTTGTGGGAAACAAAAGATCAGAGATTGAAGAGATCCAACCTTATTAGACAGACACTGCGTGTTTCCAGCTTTATCTCCCTGCTCAGATCCTTCAAGTGGTGTTTGCTGCACGGATAATTACTGTGGGCGACTCTCTGATCTGTGTAAAGTGGCATAAAACAGAACAATCAGCTCCTGATATGTGAGAAACACTGGCCGTAAAAACATTCCATTGTCAAGTAAAAGTATTGTTGTATAATATATATTATTATTCAATTATTTAATTTATAACTGACACCTGACACCTCTATAAAATCCCTCAGAAACTATCTCGTATCTAGTTTGTTTAGTTTTTTTTTTATTTGACATAATTCCAAATATTAATAATAACAAGCAGGATGTAATTTCACTTTCAGATTTTTTTATGCTTTCACTCAAGTTGCCCCCGCCTGTGCTTGGATTTGCTCTGCTTGTGCTCAAACTGGGGACTTGCACTCAGATGTGTTCTTGCTTGGACAGTTTTTCCATCTTCAGCTCTTCATCTCAGGCTGCTTGTGAAACATCAGCTCTCGGATTTCTCCTCCACTATTCGATTCTTTTTCTTTTGCGCTTAATAGGTGAATAACTAAATACCTTTCTCTTGATAAAGACAGGAGAAAAAAACACACAATATTAAGCTTTGTGAAATACAACAATACGAATAGAAACAAAACAGCCAATGCTGGGAAATATTAGTGTCTGAATTTGCCTCCATGTCGCAAGTGAGGTCGTCTCATCAGGAGGAAGAAGAGGAGAAAGAGGAGGGTGTGAAGGTTGCGGCCTCCTCCCTCCTCATCCCTCGTTAGTTAGGAATTTGTTTACCCTCCGTCTAGAGCCGTGACCTGTAATGGACCACGAAGCCCTCTGGTCAACACAGGATTACCCAAGAGCCTCTCCTCAGGGCGAGGACCCTTACACACACACATACACACATAAACACACACTTCACACTGGGCGATAGGCCGCCTAAGCCCCACTGATAACAACCATTACTAATGGCAATTAGCCCATTAGATCCTTGTTAATGCCCAATGGCTTGGAGATAGTTTAGGTGAATGAATCTGGGAGGATTTGGTCGACGTGGCCTATCTCGCTCTGCCTCTTTGTCCTCTCTGTCTCTGGGGAGCAGATATGAGTCCCTGTTCAAACAGCAGCAGACGACCATTTCCTCATAGTTTGCCCACTGTGATGTGGTTTTAGGAAGTTGGTTGATGAGTGCTTTGAAATTTATGACATGTCAGAATTTAGATATGACCACGGGCAGAGAGAGGTGCTAATTCCTGTGTTTGACTTGGAAAATAATTGTTCCTTCTGCGGTTAGAAACCAGACACGGAGGTGGATTAATTCGGTATTAAACTGGGATTAAGTTCATTGGAAATTAGCAGAGACTCTTAAGTTATCTGCAACAACATTATCAAATCATTACGGGGATATAAATCAACTCATAGCAGGAGATCACAGCCACTTTCCAACTCTTAACGCCGATTTCCATTTTTAACAATTACCATTTAGAATACACAGACAGTGGCCACGCTGCTAGACACCAGGAGCCAGACTTGCTGAGTATCTAAGTACCTGAAGCGTAAGTGGCGATCTTTAAATTGTGTTGCCTTGTGCAGGGTCTCTCCACCTCAGGCCCCATTTATGTTAATCCTACACTGCCCCCCCCCCTCGCTGCCACCACCCAAGGCCTCTGTGTGGGAGATAGGACGGCCCAGGGATGGTATGAAGGCTTGGAGGGAAGCCCAAACACTGCTAAGAACACTCACCAGCCTCCTTTTTTTCTCCTTTCTTTCTTTCTCTCTTTCTTTCTTTCTTTGCATCCCTCCTGTGTGCAAAGACAACACACACATACCTGTTTGATGAATGGGAGTTTCTGCCCAGTTTACTCTGCAGTGAAAACGCCTTGGAGTGACTCATTCTGCATGCAAAACATACATTTAAAAAAACGAGTAAATGAATGAAAAAGAAGACAAAAGAAAAGAGTGTAAATGTGGAAAGGGGGACGGAGCTGTAATTTGGCCGAGCTGCCCCGTTTCAGGGCTTTTTAAAAAGTCTTTGCTGTAATAATGTCCCCACAGACCGATTTCTGTACAAAGAAGCATTATTGGCCAAGAAATATCTCTGCGTTGTTTTGATCCCCCTCACTAATGTGTTTCCGGCCAAAAGGATGAGAGGTGTGAGGTTTTTGTGAGGTTTTTTCTCACTCTCCGTCGGCGTCTCTTCTCCTCCTTGGTCATATCTTTGAAGGCTCCCAGTGCATCTCTGGATCAGCACTGTTTGTTTTAATTGCCCCAGAATGTAACGTTACTGTTTGGGTTCAAATTTTGAGCCGTAAACCTTTAATTAATTAATTAAATCCTCAAAGACTGCTCTCATGCCGCTTAAGCTTAGAAGTTTAAGTTTAACAAAAACACATGTACATTTCTTTAGAGACACGCAATATGTCATACTGGTTTAATAACTGATTCATAAACATACAAGCAGCAGGGGGGCATTTTAAGCACTTGTTACACTAGTTAAAAACATTTAACAGATGAATCATATGTTTTATAAATAATAAATAATCGGATCTGATTCCCAGCCAGTTCAGTATTCAAATTAAAACTTTTTATATACATCATATAAGTAAACAGAGCAATCATTTCTTCAAAAACATATTGGATTCGAACCTTTTTAAATCAAAATACTTGCGAAAACAAATACCTTTAATTTACACTGGACGGTAATTGAGAAAATGTATTTAACAGTTTTCCAGTCATATGACCTTATATATTATAAGTTATTGTGTTTATCAGGTCACGACTTTCGAGCAGACCACGTGAGTACTGTTACAGACATTGCGTTCGAGCAAGATCTGCGTTACGAAACGAGCCGTGCGAATCAGTATAGACGTGTTTCCTCAGCAGACGTTGTGACGTAAAGCGTTTAGTCTGGTTTCAACCCTGTGACCCAACTGCACTTAGAGGGGTGGCGGTGGGGGTGAAGACTCGGGGCGGCGGGTGACAGCAGCCCCGTGACGTGGATGCACCGATGAATTGTGGGACGTCTGAGTCGAGACGGGTGGGACGGTTGCGCAAAGTCAACTTCTGCGTGCGGAAGGGAGTTTCCCTTTAAAACGCAGCCCATTGGAAAAACAAGTTGGGTCTAAAACAAAGAGCAAACCGGCCCGGATGAATAGGTGGCCTGCGTGTGTTTGGCAGGGCGGGGAGTGGCGAGTGAGACGCGAGAGAAAAATGCCATCTGACATTTTCTACAGTGGAAAATTTTGATGTATCACGTAAAACCATTGCAAAGCATTTGTCTGAAAAAAAAAAAAACCCAGTTTCAAATAGAGTTTAAAAGAGCAAAGTGGAGCTTAAAGGTTAAGCGGCTCAAACGCTGGAGGTTGTGGGAGAATTAAAGATGAAAACCTAACTGACAGAGGAAAATGACAACACAACAGCTCGGCATGTACGTTCCCCGGAGAAGATGTATGCAAATACCCTGCACGGTGGCCTTGTCATTCAGCCAGTTAGAACACTTAAAGTCAGGATCGGCTTCCCTGTGTACACCGTCCTGAGATGAAACCAGCACTGACAAGGTGAAAAATGTTGTTCGAACAAAGCCCTACAGTATGTGAGAGCAGCCGTGGGTGCTGCTCTGTTTATCGAAGGACTCAGCTGTTGTCAAAAAGACGGATAGTCGCTCTTTGTCAACACGATTGTGCGTAATGACCCTTATTATTTATTTGGTTTCTACCATGACTACAGTTGGAGAGGCTTGATGTATTGGGGATTCTCCGCTCGCTCTGACAACGCCGTTCCCCTGAATGACGAGCCCAGTGTTTCGCCAGGACGCCGCGCTGCATGAGAACCCAGGCGTGAAACGTGCTAAGGCAACAACGGCTAAGCAGGGCTCTGCGTGAGGCTTTGAAGTGCTTTTCACCAGGAGATTATTGACGGGAGGAGGTGAAAAAATAAAAGATGCCTTGACTCTAACACACAGTCGGAAACATTTTTTAAAACAGGTCCAGTAATACGCACATAATGAAGTATTAATAAAGGGAGTACACTCAAGACTAGGCCTATAAAAACTAGAGCCACCAAGTTTATCTAAGACTGAGATTAAACAGATTTGAAAGCGTTACATGGTTTATTTGCTTTAGCTGCAGACATTCAACTCCAGACATTTTCCTGAAATCTTCCAAAGGAGTTGTACGTGAGGACAGAAAGGTCTTAATCATTTGCCACAGAACTTTCCAGAACTTTTTCCCAGAAGCCCCCTTGTAAAACGTCCTGAGAAAGTCCGGATGAGCCCCTTGTGAGAATAAAGAAGGAATATGTCCGAGAAACTCACAGCGAGCAAGCGGGTGTGGTTTGGTGACGTTTCTAATACATGACGGACAAGAAACTGTAAACATTGGTGTCAATGTGCTGTCAGCAAAACAAATTGTCATGTCCTGCCTCCAGCATGATTTACCCAGGTAGCACCTCTCGCCGGACAATTCCCAGTTGTTGTTAACAAGTCTGACACGGAGAGTCTCCTGCTGCTTTCTTCATATGTGCAGATTTCGGGTAAACTAGACTTAATCAAGTTCATATTGCAACAGCTCTTCAAACACACTTTTTCAACACTGGTGATCCAAGTTTAACCTTGTGAAGCTTGAACGTAACGTAAGATAAGAATACAAATCATTAAAGCTGCTCAGAAAGTCATCAAAGCCCAATTTCTTCCACACATCTCATGCGCTCAGCCGACATGACACTAGAGAAGAGCTCTGTTATTCTGCCTGAATTGCTGACATTGCATGCAGCCGTTAGTAAAGAGTTCAAAAATCAAAACTACGATGGCCTGGTCGGATTTTGAGTTGTAATATTTCTGTGCAGGTATATCGCTGTCAGGTCTGACGTGACGTGATGTGTTGCACCGCGATGTTTCATCACCGCAAAGTGAGGCAGAGATGTTCGTCTGAGCAGCAAACTCTGGTCTCAAGCGCAGAGCGGGCTTTGATGTGAGCCTAATATGGCTTGTAAAAAGGGGATCCTGCACTTTGAAGTGTTGCCTGATGCTGTCCAGACACAACTTTGTGTGTGCCTGTGTGTGTGTGTGTGTGTGTGTGTGTGTGTGTGTGTGTGTGTGTGTGTGTGTTATCCCACAGTTATAAAAAGTGATGTAAACATTGAGGGGAGATGCCTGGAAAAAGAAAGAGACACAGAGAGAGAGAGAGAGAGAGAGAGAGAGAGAGAGAGAGAGAGAGGCTTTAAACACAAACTGTGGTAACTTCACCATTTGATAATCATAATCATTCACATCCCTCCAAAAAGCCTGTGAAATCTTAGGACTAAGGGATTGTGTCCACAAACAGCTGCAATAGAAGTCATTTGTAGAGAGTGATCATTTCTGCAACACAAAAAACGTGTAATAATAATTCCGCATTCAGCATTAAAAATAACTGGGTTGCTAGTGACAACCACTATAACTTTCATCAATACTATCGTCAGCAGTGATGATAAGGTAAGTCCCCCCCCCCTTCTTCATCTTAATTGGTAGAGAGAAGTTAAATTGACCAAACTCAGCGACGTTCCAAAGGCAGAATTTAGAAGAACTAGATCTGCATTACACAGAGTGAATTTTTGTAAAGATGATTTAATAAAATGATTGCTCAATACATCCAGCACATTTCTATATCCAGAAATGTAAACCTGTGAGCTGTTGACTAGATATACATTCATTCAATTTGAAAGGCTAAAAAGTCAAATTTCACTCAACATATATAAATTGTCCTGACATTAGTAAGAGAAGTTAGTTTTACAGATAAAATACACTTGTAAATTGCATATAACATGTGACATGGATCTCTTTGCAGTAACATCTTAATGCCTAAACCAGTTGCTATTTTTGTTCTTTTACACACTGAATGTGTGTTAAATACACCTGGCCTCCTTTCACTGTGTAATCAGCTCAAACAAAGATAAAGAGCAGTTACGACAGACATAAAACCTCCAAAGACCTTTAGATAACACATTAAAATGGGAGGAACGAGGCCTCTGCTCCGTTTCTTCAGACTTAGCTGCCTGTTGTGTATAAAAGTGACAAGACTTTCAAAGCGTATATTACATCAAGCAGTCAGTTAACAATTAGTCTTTGGCATTTTGGAAATTAAACAGTAGATAAAATACCTTCAGCTCACAAAACGTTTTAAAAACTCAACATGAGGAGAATCAAAAGGCTGATTCCTGCAGCATTGGTGTGTGGTGCAGAGGAGCAGGGGGCTGGAGAGTGTAGATCATGGTGTTAGTGGGGAGGAGGTCAGGGCCAGTGCATCTAACTCTTCTGCTGATTGTTATGAAGGGCCGTGTGTCAGCATCCATCTGACCACTTTATAACTCTTGGCTGTTCCCTGCGCCTCTCCTGCAAAAGGCCCTAATGCATTCTCTTTGACCCCGCTGGTGTAAATCAAATATCTGGCCTCAGATCTTGCGGCGCTGCACAGGGGTGTGTGCATGTGTGAGTGTGTGTATGAGAGAGAGACAGGGAGAGAGAGAAAGAGAGTTGTGTAAGGTCTGAAACAGACACAGAAAGAAATGCAAAGAGTCAAAATGTATGCTTTTAATTGATGTCATTATATTTCCTTACTTCATAAGAGTTTGGTCATACAATCCGTCCGTCCAATGACATTTTCTAGCTCATTAAAAGCGATATGTCAGAGGTCTGATGTGGATAATTGCTGGTAGACTTAGATCCCTCCACTATGATACTGACCCCTGTAGTTCAACTAATAAATATTAATAATCCATGGAGTCAGGTGGTTTAAAGAAAGAAAGACGTTTACTGAATTAGGGAAAGAACATACACAAATGAAAGCTAGCATTCTTACCTGCCACTATCTTTATGTCGCCTGCCCATCTGAATAAATTTGCATCATCAAAATAAATCAAAGGTGAACCCCGACCTGCATGTCAGTCAGAGATGCTCCCAACAGAGTCACTACAGGCTTCAGTTGAAATGACTGGGAGAGTGAGTGTATGTCCATCAGTGCTGTGGAGTGACTGCAGCTTGATTAATGGATGAAGAGAAGTGCATGGCAGCTCAAGATTTGATTTAAAATAAGAACTTTATTTTTTCCTGATTCCATTATTCATGTTCTTCTAGCTCTGTTTTTCGTTTCAAGCAGCTCTGGCTGAATTTCCCTCTGGTGTTTGGGGCTGAGTAGATAGTTCACAGTATTTGAAGCAAAAATGGTGGGGATGAGAGCTACGAGAGTCAACAAACAGGGTAAAGACACTACAATTTTCTTTAAAACCCAGCGGAGCAGCAGAGGCGGGTGATAATACCACTGCTGTTTTATCAGTAAGAGTAACACCATGCACAAACAAGTATTATGAAAACATGGCTCTATGGCTTTAAAAGTTTGCTGCAGAAATCCATGGCTTTCCCAAGTTGGTACGTTGGTGGTAGCTTCACTGAGATGTAGCATTTCGCATTTACTCACAGTTAGCATTTATAAGTACTGCATGTTTATGCAGTGTTCCATTACACCTGCGAGCTCAGCCCTCGATATGACGTCACACTCATATAACCCCGAGTTGATAGCGTTCCAGTTGCACAGGAACAATTATTACGTTAGCCAGCTAGCCGTTGTTAGCTAAATCAGTTCAAATAACGCTTTGCGATGCATTTCACGCATGCTAACTATGTAGTAAAGCCTCCACAGACAGTCATTGGACAGTTCTATGTGTACAATAACTTTAATGTGAGAACTGCTAATAACTGTAAAAACTACAGTTGAGTTGACTACTGTTGATATACAGAGCGGCCATCTTGGATTTCAAAGTCTGGGGCTATGAGGTTCCTCCTCCCACCTTCCGAGTCGAAATGTCAACTTGAGGGGGCATAATTACTTACTGTATTACTTTACTGATGTCTATTTTTTTTTACTAGGCTCTTTGTGCCTGTAACACTGCCAATCACTCCGTTGTGGGACCAATAAATATCTTATCTTTTCTTATTTTTACTTTATTTTACAGGTGAGGTCAGTTTGCAATGTTGAAATGCTGCAAATGTCATGAACAGAGGTCAGCGGCAGGTTCCCTGTCCTGTGTGCAGCTGCAGGACGAGGAGTCATTATTGAGAACAGGCCAAACAGATATTCAGCTTCTGTTCCAACCCGACATTCGATCCGTCCACAAATTTAACATATAAACACATCACCTTCATTTCCCGGCCACAGAGAAAGAGGAAAGCTGTTACCTGAAATCAAGCAACGGATAGAAGATGGATTACAAATGGAAGATGTTTTTTATTGCCAAAGAATCCAGTGATTAATAAAAAGTCATGAGGGTCAAGTATTTGTAGACTTTTTTGCTCCTTTAAATGACAGCTCATTAAAATAAGCACTAGGGCATTAATAATGACATATGATAAAACACAGCCTGTGTGAATGTGGAGAAAGAAATAGCTGGGTACAATGCTGGGCTTTAAGTTTGGGTGTGTCTAATAAGAGCTCACAGTAGCTTTAAACACTTCTGAGCAAACATGTCGTACACGCAAAATCCCTCCGTATACAAACATATACAGGACTTACTCCTGCGACAGGGAGGCAGCAGGGAACCATCACAACAACAGCACTCATATAACAGCCTGTATTAACCGAATACTAATAATAATGATAATAAGAACAACTCTTCCTGTGAGGAAAGATCCTATATGATTATGTGCGTGATTGCTAGAGAACTCTGTTCTCAGCATTCCCAGCATTCCCATGTAACTCTTGACCCCTGACAGCCTTAAATTATTAACATTCCCATATGGGCTTAAATCCCCTGATCGCTGCTTGAAGCTACGTTTTCATGTTTTTCATATTACCATTAGAATTGACACAGGAGATAAATATCTTATTTATAAAACAAGGCCTGTGTGTGTTTGTGTTTTCAGCGTGTGTTCCTGTTTATCTGTCCTGAGAATAACTAAATTGTACTTTTACATCCTCCCTGCCTTGTTTTTTTCTCAGGGAGTATGTCAGATCAACAGGGGGCAGTAGTTTGCCTCTTTCTGCTGCTAAAGAAACAGTAACTGGTCTCAAGTCTCTTGGTGCTTTTGTCTCCGGCAGCACAGATGACAGCACACGCAGCCAAACTGCCCGACGGGTTATGAATGAGCTCCCATTCATCTCAATTAATCAGTGGGCCAAACCCATTAACTGTCAGGGAAAGGACGGGTTTGTCTCAGTAAGAATGACGGACTGCTCGATCGCTCAGATTCATCAGTCAAAAGAGCAGTGGAGGGGTTTCGCTCAGAGCTGAGGGCCATGCCAGTTTCTGAGCATAGACATGGATGATGAGTCGGTAAGAACGACCTCATCCTCATAGTAAACCGTTGGAAACTTTCCAAAGTTAAATGTCTTGTCCTAATATCTTGATCGAATCCAACCTCTAAACCCAGTACAACAATGAGAAGTAAGTATGTTCATTTAGTCCAGTTCTGAGGTACTTGATGTATATTTTACTTGATAATAAATCAATACTGTACTGAGTCTCATTCATTTGACAGACACTCTTTATTATACACTTTTGATTTGTCAATAAATAATATATTATTATAGATTACCCGAAAGTTTATAAGGACATTACAATTGGTTACATTTATACCAGAAATGCTGCTTTCACATTAATCCATGTTTAAAAAAAAAAAATGCAGAAAGAGTTTACTTTTCAAATGTCCATCTTGTTGATGAACATTTCTGAACTTTACTTGAGTTAATCTTTCGAGGATTTGTGATGAAGTATTGCTACAATGTGGCAGTTCTTTCTTTTTTTGACTTGAGTCAATTGTAGGGCTATGTGAATATTTACTTTCACATAATATGACAAAACAAATAATTCCACACTAGTTCTATGATAAATTGCTGTGTTGTGATGTGATCTGATGCTGATATGAGTCTAAAAGTGGACGTCAAATGTAAAACTCTCAGTCAGGCTTAAAAAGACGTCGACGTCTGAGTGACCGAACTTCAAACCCCCAAAGTCAAACAACAGTAAACCTTTCTTTTTTCTTCTTTTCTTTTCATTTCTGCTCACTTTTCCTCCCTCCATAACAAACAGTGCATAATGATTTTGGGTATCTGGTAGATCAAGCGGGGGGTTTTGCCGGCAGCTGTGCGGTGGTTGCGGGGAAGCCAAACTAAACGGAGAGAGGGGTTTGACGGGGGAGCCTCGGAGTCACCTCTGCCAAAACATACACCTAATCCTCCCAGCAGCGGCCAGATAGCGGCTCTCCAACGCACAAGACAGTTTAAAAATAGCGGAGGGGACAGAGGTCAAATCTACAGAGGGATTTAAGGCCTTATCATTATCACGGAACAGCAGAGCCGAGCGGCCATGAGAAAGTGCCTCTGTGTCTCCCGGAGCTGGAGGCAGGACAGGGGGCCTCAGCATGACTAACAGCAGGCAGACACGGGCAGAGCAGACACACACAGACGCACACAGCCTCACACATTCAAGAGCTTTCACAGCCCGCATTTCTCTCAAGGTGAAACATCAACATTTTCTTTATTTGCTCATGTAGTTTTAAGCATTGGCACATGGTTTAGTCATCTGATCAGAATTTTACGGATGATTGATATAAATTACAGAATATACATCTCTAAGTTCACATACATCTCAGCCCACAAGAGGTATGGATTGGCTAAAACAACTGTATATGTACTTTTTTTTAATTTAATAAAAAAAATGTAAGTAGCTGCAAAACCACCAAACAGCTGCCGGCAAACCTCCATTTGATCTAAATGTGCGGTGATCATATGATATACAGACGATCATTTCACTACCATTTATATTTAGAAATAGATTTAAATTGCAGGATTGATATAAACCCTGGACTTTTTTTTTATATATGGATTTCAAAAATGTTAGGCCTGGTAATTCCAGTCAAGAATGTGAGAACAAGTTTTTACCTATCGACCGCAAAAGCTCCTTTCAGAGAAAACAGGAATTTAAAAAAAGCTTTTAAAGGCGTGATGAAAATAATGAATAGGAACAGGTTTTAAAAGATAAGTAATTTCTCAAGCTTTAATTCAGGTACGGTGCACTGACACCACAGAGCATTACTGTTGGGATAGAAAGGGAAGATCATCATAAAGACAAACTAATACAAACCCAGATTAAATGCAGGCCGACTGATTCACCACGCCCGTTTGCTGCTACGGACACTAACATAATTCAACTATTAAAGGATTGAATGATAGATGCAGAGGAAATCAAATGTTACTGCAGGATTCACAAACTGATCGTCTGAACGTCCCTGTGGCAGGTGGATATTTGATGGTGTAGAAAAACAAATAGAGCAAAACCCCTTATATGGACGTGACCTGTTCACACGCTCTTGTATGTGAGCTTCATGTTGTCAACAATACTCAGAATGAAGAGCACTTGAGGCCTGATGACAAGCACTTTGCTCAGGGATGAGATGAGAGGGGGGGTCACAGGAGCAGCCGCATCAAGGGTAATCAATCGGGGGGGGGGGGGGGGGGGGCACCGAGCTATGGGTCTGAAGGGACATGTCTATAACCTGGATCTTTGAATTTGTATGTTTCATGCTTTAACTTCTGTATTTTTTTAGGTGTGGCTTTACTGGTTCCTGCCACACCCCATCCACAGTTCCACATTTCATTCATGCATTTGTTACAGTTCATGAAATAGACAAAAGACTGCACTTGATAATCGATTGCTTGTCTCCCATATGCATATCAGATTGCTTAACTTTAATCGGCTCATAGGGTTTATAATACATTTTTGTTAATTATTTTAGTACATTTTAAGCCAGTGTTAACGTTACATTTACCTTATTTGAAGCATTTACTCCAAGCAGTCCAATATTTTTGATGAATTTATTTAAGGTAAGGTTGCTGCAAACTGAGACAAAACGTTAAGATTGAATTCCCCTGCATCAATCAGAGGATTCTTTATCCTGATGACAGTGAAATCCCACAGTGCTCCAAGCTGCAGCACAGCTTTACCCCAGCAAGTCGAGGAAACTGATTCAAATTCGGCGAGTCGGCCATACTGACCACAGCAGCAACTTTAAATCAGAAACTACATGAGGGTGCTATCAATTTTCCTTTTTACTTTATGAAATGTATGACAGGCCGGTGCTAATTCTGCTGGGCTTTAGCCTCACCATGAGCAGTTAGCAGCCGCTTTATTATCACCTTGTTGCAGCTTAGTGTGTATACATGCGTGTACACAAAGTTATTACAGACATGAGAGCACTTAAGCCCTCAGAGGGAAAAAGGGTGTTTAGAGGCTTGATAAAAAAAGTCTCAGTTATTTCAACTGGGAGCTGTGGGGGCTTTGTTGTTCGCTGCTGGCCGCAGAGCAGGAGTCAGGAGATGCTTTAGAGGAAAAACTCCAAAGCTTGACCTTTAGGGCCTCAATCAAAAGCAGAGCAGGAAGAAAATAAGAGAGGAAGGAGAGGAAGGTGAGAGAGAGAGAGAGAGAGAGAGAGAGAGAGAGAGAGAGAGAGAGAGAGAGCGAGAGAGAGAGAGAGAACATCATCAGTCCTACTAACTATATTTCTGACCTTTTAATTCCCTGCAAAAAAAAGCTATATATGGAGTGGAATTTTAAATAACCTGCCATTAGCAAAAAAATAAAATCCTGTATTTATGGCAGCAGTTCGTTTTATTTAATAACACGTGATTCTTTTTTTTTTTTTGTATTCTGAGGTCTTAATCCTTGTTAGAATTAAAAACAGCGGTGGTGTTACTTCGTATTTTTCCCTGCGTTAAGCCTGTTCACTTTTATTCAACCTGTAATTGTTTAACCGCAACTGAAAACCTGTAGAAACGGAGATTAGCGCTGATTCGTGCGCGTCTTCGTCGACTTTAATATCGCGACATGTGGATTTTAACACGTGAAACAACAAGAGCAAAAACAAACAGAAACGGCAACCGACACTTGAAACACCTGAAACCCTGTGAGGCGGAAATTAAACAAATAAACAACGACAACACGCAGACGCGGGACATCTGTTTCAAATTAAAACTCCTTCGTTTTCCGCTTATTAATAATAAGAAGGGTTTGAAAAAAAAATCATAAGAGACTTTGTATTACCAACCAGAGAAAACCTCCGAGTTCAGGATGACTTTAGGATAAAGCTTGAAAAAGGCTGAGGACGAAAAACAAATTAAACCTTTTAAGAACGACAACAACAAAAAACGAATTTATCAATGAAAAATAAAAATTCCGATGAGTAATTTTTATGTCTTATTATTTATGCTAAAGTTTAACAGACTTGCGGATTTATAAAAACTGAATTATTCAATATTAGCCACATCGAATTCGACTCAAGCTAAAGAAAGGGACTCGCATGTTTCCTTGCTGTTCATAGGTTATTTAATTGACGTCAATTATATTCATGATAGAAACATATTGTGCATCCATTAAATAATATTAGAAATAGATATTTATAAAAAATGAATGCCTTAAAAACTGCTAAAGAAGCTGGAAAATATTTGTCCTGTATTTTGTAAACGAAAAATGTGTACTCACAATGAAATAAAAAATACTTAATTATATTGTAGTAGGGACATATGTGCCGTGTGTGTGTGTGTGTGTGTGTGTGTGTATGATGTTTTTTATATTTTTATGAAGGGGTGGAGGGTCCTTCTCTTTTTATTTGTTCCCCCTGAGGAAGGGGGCTTACCCTCCTTATTGTTCCACACTTGAGCCTCTCTCTTTCTCTCTCAAACACACACACAAACACACACACAGAGAGAGAGATTCCTGATGTTACTTAAAACTGCTGCAGCTCTTCGGGCCTCCAGACATCAGAAAAAAAGGCTAGAAAAATTGAAATAAAACGGGAGAAAAGAATATGAACAAGAAGCTGTGATCAAATATTTTCAGCAATATAAATTCCCTTTTATTTTATCTGGAAAATACTGATCACCTATCTTCAGTTGACAAAAGTCACTTTTTTTTCTCAGAGATGAAAGAGGAGAGGGAGAGATATTGGGAAAACACAAGGCCAGAAAAAACAGGGAAGATAAAAAGAGTGGAAAAATATCAGAAGTGATCCTCTAACAGGAGCCATAGGATGAAGACGCTGTCACCTGATCTGATGGACACGGATCAATTTCCAGCCTTTAGAACCCTGTCTCCATCAGAGGACGTCTGATAGACATGAATCATCCTCGGATGCCTCCCACTGAGATTGCTGGTCTGTATGTGTTTGTGTGTGCGTGGGGATGTTTGTGTGTGTGTGTGTGTGAGTGTCTTACCAATATTCTGCTCATGCTCTTGAGGATGTTGACATCTGAAGTGAAGCATCTTTACTGAGAGTCTTGAAAAGGGATCCGGTCAAAGCTACGTTAAGTTGCAGGTCTAAATCATGGAATTGTATTTGTATTGCGTTGATTTAAAATATTAAAAGACAGATGATGCGCTGTTGCTTCTCAAAAACAGCTTCCTAGTAAATGAGGAGGACAAATATACTTATAAAGATACTTCTGCTATCTGAATAAAATCCTTTTCAGATCTGTTTTTATTTCAGCTTTAAAATGTGAAAACATCTGTAGAATGAAAAATGAAAAAAAGACCACCCTTTTCCTCCAAATATATATGGTTTTAATTATTGTGCATATAAATCCGGGCTTTTGCAGGTCTGAGACCTAGCCTCCCGCAGACAGAGCTTGAAAATGAAAAAAAAGGCACCGCTACTCACCACTACTCAGTTTACTTGCAGAGTTTGGCTTAATTTCTGGAGGATTATTTATTATTACATTATTTGAACCCATAGAATCTCAGCAACTGAGCAAAGCTAACTTCTACCAGCAAATATATAAAAACACATGTTCAATAAGGCATTTACTAGTTTCTAACTGGGTGGAGAAATACTGCCAACAACTGTGGAATTCTCTGAACTGTCTTTTATTTAGCCATCTAGGATTTTCTACATAATCTCCTTTAATGTAATAATACTGCTTAATGCACAGTTTGAAAACCTCTGGATACCTCTGGATTAAATCATAGATGTATAAAAATACAGAGTGAATCATGGGGAAATCTTTAATTCAGGTACGGGATAATTCACAACAGCTCTACAATTCCTTTAACACGTGTGGGTGGATTAAATCCGCATACAGAACTCGTATTTGACCCGGCAAGATGTTCAGGTTGAGTCAAGCCCTTCACCGGCCAAGTTTTCAGCCTTTTATTGTTCAGGGAAGGGAGACGACATGTGACATTGCTAAAGTGAATCAAAGAGAGACAAATGGCGATAACTGAAAGGAAACATGATTTCAGGGGAGATAATGTGTTGTTAAAAACACTTCTCAGAGCTTGAGGGTCGCACACAGCGCTTTACCGACCAATCATGAGGAGAAAAAACAACAAGCAAATAAAAGTAAGAATTTAAATGATGTAATGTGGAGTTGAAAGTGATCCTGAAGACTCCCATACTGCAGAGCTACCTCCTAACAGGCCGAGCACTTTATAATAGAGCCCTTACTGTCTTATAAAGCCTGGCAGCAGAGACATAAGCCTCTCTCACACGCACACACACACTCACACACATTAAAGCACTGCCTGGCCTCTATGAGGAGGCTTACGTAGCAGATGTGGGGTCAGTGCTGCAGGGCCTCAAATTAGGCCCCAGATTCCTGTAGTTCATTAGCTAATTAGTTATCAATTCAAGATGCAATTATTAATTAATTCAACTCAAACAACATATCTGAAAAGCTTTGGCATGTTAGAGCATTTATTTATCTTTTGTTGTTGATTGTGCATTTAGATTTTAAGTACAAATGTAGCATTTGTTCCATGGCAGCCAAATGCTGTTTATATTTAATACATTTATAGAATATTTTGAGGATGATAGAAATGAGGGAAGGTGTCCTTGAATACCTCAGTTTTACCATACAAATTAAAAAGAATATATCAAAACATTTAACAGGAGCAACAGAGAGTTCACATACTCAGTTGGCCCTATAATAAGCGGTTCCCTTTCCTCTCTCTGCCTTTTGTCTCATTGTTTTATCTCGACTAATCCCAGCTAAAGCATCCACAGCAGAATAATTCAAGCAAGTGTTGGTGTTGTATTGTCCGTGTAAAGTTCACCGGTCCTGCCTTGAGAGAGTCGGTGGCGGGACAAAGCCTGCAGATTATGTCTGTCTCAGGGACGGAGCGTTTAGGATCACAGCTGCTGCAGAGCCGGGGGAAAGGCAAGCAGAGCTGCTAAGTGGCGCTGCTAATGACTAAAGGAGAGGTGGGGATCACCACTGGATCACGCCGAACACCCCTGTCTTTATGGAGCATATACGCAGAATCACATGAAAGCCCAGTGTGGTGATGAGATGCTGGAGGTTTGTGGTCTGCAGAACACGGCGGGGTACTGTTAAGAGAAGAAAATACGTGTTTGGAAAGGTGCAATACACCTAGTGCCGTAAGTGTGTTGCCTCAGCCACGTACACCTCTATATCCACACTTTGACAGTTAGTACCATATTAGTTTGGTAATATTTTGTTCAGGGGATTAACTTTTCATGCAGTTCTTGAAAAGTCACAGGGATTCAATACTTAAACCAACAGAAGGTGGAGCACCCTGTTGTGTAATCTGTGTTGTGAAACACTGGCGGGACAGTAACTGTGTGGTTTTGTGACACACTCCACAACCACAGCCACACATGCACACGTGGAGGCAACCTGGATGAACAGGGAGTGACAGTAGTGTGAAAAGGGCTGTTCAGAGAAAATGAAATCATACACGTCCACATGTGCACACTTTCAAACATAAACCCTGAGTTGTTAATTCAACAGGTTTTATGAGGCTTAAGGGACGATTGTCCTGCGGCTCAGACATAATAATCTTTAGATTCATCTACACAGATTGTCTGCAACACCTCTACACCTCCCTGCTGGAAGACAGCATTCACACAACAGAGCGCTGTTAGACAGTGCACTGAGCCTACTGTAATCAACTATCTATCAATATCGACTAATCAGATGCATGACATCATCTGCTGCAGTATGAGTGTGTGTGTGTGCGTGTGTGTGTGTATGTGTGGGCTACATTCATCCACTTCATCTTCCTCTAAGTGTTGGGGATATCGAAAGGGAATATCCAGTTTTAGAATGTTCAATGTTTCAGTCAAGAATTCCAACGTAAAGAAAGAAAACGCCTAGTGAAGAGTGATAGCCAGAGTGAAGTCTCCTTTTGAAACATGGACTGCAGGCTCAGTAATCATCCCTCCGAGTGCTTTCGGCCTCAGAACTGTACAATCAAGTGAAATTTGTAGGAACGGAAAGCCCTGGCAGGGGCCCGGCTCCTGAGATCATGTCTGTTTTATTGGGGGATAAATGTTGCCATTGACAGTGTGGAGGGGGGAAAACGGAGCATGGCCACCGCACCTCTAATTGGCTGCATTAGCATCATCATTGCTGTGCGCCGTGCCCCTCCCATTCTGGCTCAGTCTCATGTGATTTGATTGGCTGAGTCGGCATTCCAGCGCAATTTACAGGGTACCTCAAGGAAGTTGTTTTTTTTCTTTTCTTTTCTCTCTTTCATTCTTTTTTCCCTCGTTTTGCTACTAAAGTTATTTATGTGTGTGTGTGTGTGTGTGTGTTACAACAGGGCTGAGACTATTGGTACATTTTGACTAAAATCAAGGCTGCATCGATTCATTTTAGTTTGAAAATGGATAAAACTAAATTAAGAGTAAAATGATCTTCGTCCCCTCATGTGTTTTTGCTCCCTCTCAGTTTTATCCTGGTAGCCCGGGCTAATGCTGGGGGTTTTATTCAGGAAGAGGGTCATGTGATGGCAGCCTGACGAATCAGTGAAGAGCACGCCATGACCGCTTGGACCCAATAAGCAAGTGTTTGAGAGTGTCTCCGTCATCGTTTCCAAACATCTTGGTTTCGGTTTGTCTGGAGTAAAACACTTCCCCGGAGTTTTCAAAATAAAACGAGGCCGGCAGCGTTTCCAAACTCAGTGTTTGTGGCTAAAAATATCTGGATTAGTGTGGACACCAAGCATATCTGTAGCAGGTTAATACCTTTTCAAACGCAGCATCCTAGAAGAAGAAATATTTATACAACATTTGAAGAGAAAAAACCTTAAGCCTCACATTGGCTTCAGAAAGTATTCAGATGCCTTCAGTATGCTTTATTTTTCTCTAAAGTGATACAATTGCCGAATGACCCATAATGAAAACATTGTTTTTAGAATCAATGACATTTTTGAAGCAAAAGCAGAAGATATATAATAATATACAGACCCTTTGGTCCCACAGACTGTTGTCACATGCATCTTAGTATCCCTTAAGAACTTGATTGGACTCCACTTGTTGAAAACCAAACTGATTGGAAATACTTTAAAACAGGCGCACACCTGTGTACACAAGATCCTACAATTCATAGTGAGTAAAACCAAGCCGTGACGTCCAAGGAGCTCTCTGTAGACCTCAGCAATAAAACTGCACATACTGTAGATCAGGGTATATGCTATTAAATCATTTCTCAAGCTCTGAGTTGTCCCGGGAGCACAGTGGCCTCAATAGTTGTGAAATGGAAGAAGTTTGGAACCGCAGATGAGTTGGCCACACCAGCAGACCTGAGTAACTGGGCAAGAAACTGTGAGGGAGAAGTCAGAGACGAATCTGCCAGGAGGACGTGGATCTCAGCAGCACTCCATCAACCAGGCCTCTGGGGTGGAGCAGCTTGACGGAAGCCACTCTGAGTAACAGGGATGTGACAGCCTGCTTGATTTTTGCCAAACAGCTTTTAAAAGACTCTGGGAGCAAGTTTCTTCTGGGGCAGAACTCCAAACATATGTCTGAAGAACACCAGACACTGCTACACCTGGCTAATACCATCAGATCAGCACGGTGGTGGAAGCATCAGGCTGTGGTGGGGCTTCTCAGCAGCAGGGACATGGAGACTGATCACAAGGGAAGATGAATGAAGCTAAATATAAAAAGATGTTCCTGAAGACAACCTGTCCAACATGACCTGAGACCAGGACGATGATTCAAACTGTCATTGCAACAATGACCCAAACCTCAGGACCAGGCTGTGATCATCTGTGATTGGGCCAAAGAAAGAGACCAGCTCCCAGACGTTTCTCTTCTAGTATGACAGAGGTTCATAAGATTTGCCAGGAACATCGGCATAAACTGCCCAGATCCATCAGAGCAAGGACTTACCCGAGAGGACTCAAAACGAATTGCTGCCAAAGGGGATTCCTGCAAAGCACTGAATAAATGGTATGAATACTTTTATAAATGACAGATTTCCATTTTCTCACATTTTTTTGGAGCTTTTCTTTGCCTTTGTTGACAGGAAAGTACCAGCATGAAATGAGGAGAGAGAAAGGGGACAAAGGACCGGATCAGAACTGAAGCTGTGGCTGCAGCTAGAGGGCTCTATATGCAAGGGGCCTTTATGCCACCAGGTTAACTAGCAGGTGCCCACAGTTATTGTTTGAGTTCAATTGTTTTATGTGGGTTATTGAGTGTAGCTGGATATCAATTTACAGTTGCAATACCAAAAGAAGTGGTCAGTTTGATAACTTTAACGACCTCACATCTACATCAATACCAGGGTGTCAAGCATTCATGTATTCGCACACTCTTTTCCTCTTTGAAGTGTATGGGAAATGGTGGGAGATGGATGATCCTTAACAGTGACTGCAGCTTTATGTACAAACTTCTTGTTTGATAATATGAAAGAAACAGCATCAATGTGTCCATTTTGAAAACACACTGCAGTGTGTTGGAGGCCAAGAAGAACAAATTACTTCAGTGTAATGGGCTGACATTTCACTACCGCCCACCCATTGTTCACAAATAGTTCCTTCTGGCAATACACCCCCCCCCCCCCCTCCCCACACACACATGCTCAGACACACACTACAGGTAATTAAATAGGGTTTAAGAAGCAGGACAAGGGACAGAAGTTTACCCGACTCTGTGAGCCCAAATAAAATGTCAGAGCGCCACATGCACAATAGGAAACGTACTGATACAACATACTTGGCCGAAAGTCAGAGGACATGCATTCAAGCACATGCGCACACACACCTATCTCCATCCCTCCCCCACAAACCTCACACCTACTCTCTCCCACAGGATCAAAAAACAGCAAGAAGCCTGGTGGATCATCTTTTTTCTGCAGCCAGCCATCTTTAATCCTTGCGCCGGGATTTCGGTGGTGAGGGGAGGGTGGGGCCTCCAGGGTGTGGGCCTCCCCAGGGGGCTCTCGACCCACGAGCAGGGGCCTAATTGGGGCCCTTGTAGACACAGTTTGTGCTCCACAGAGGATCTGCTTCAGCACATCAGCACACGGTCCAATGCCGGAAATATATCTTTTCAGGTTAAATTCTGACTTGTTAAGTTATATTTGGACCTATTTACAATATTTGTTTAATATTTGTTTGAATAAAATGTGAAATAAATGAATGTTGTGTCTTTCTGCCAAATTTCCCCCCACGGTTATGATTGTGAGGCCATGTCAAAATGTTGGCAAGCCAGAAAGGTGTCATTTATCATTCATCGTTTCATTCATTGTTTGGCAGATAAACTCAGATTTAACATGATAAAACCCACAATCAAACTCTAGCAGCAAATTTGAATTTATTATTGCTATTGGCTAAACGAATAAAGGGGTTTGTTTCTACACGTCTAAAAAACGAAAAACAAACCCTGAGGTGAAACACATCAGTGCACAACCAGGGATCAAACTGAGTGAGTTTTGGTTGCATAATCAAATGCAAAGAAATCAAAATGAAAAAGTATGTGTCACATTGAGTACACATGATGAAATGTAATATTAAAATCAGCTGTTACATTTATTTTTAGAAAATATAACCAACCCTATCGAGTTAATAAATAAATTGTGTGCACTTATTTTACATTGTTTTATAACCACATATATTCACAGTGTGGTTATGGCCTGATTTTTAGAACCTGCTGCTATGTCCGTATGTGTGTGTGTGTGTGTGTGTGCGTGTGTCCGTGTGTGTGTATGTGACAGATGGTTTCAGTGTGACAAACGTCAGGATGACTCAGCATCCCCCCCATTGAAGGATTAGATGGTTTTCTGCTGCTGCACAGATCAAAGTGTCAGAATACCTTGTCTGCTCCAGTACATCGCCTCTGCTGCCCTCACTGTTTTATGATGTGTGTGAAATCCAGTCCAAGGACCATAAAATAAAAAAAAAATCAGTTCACCAAATCAGTTATTACACACACTGTACAAAATCTGCACGACATTAACCACACTGTAAAAATCAAACGGGTCAACTGCAAATTCAGTTTGTATATAACTTACTAATGTTATTGGAGCAGGAGCTGAAAAATAAGTGTAAACAGTCAGACTTGGAACAGGAGGAGAAATACTGAAGTCAGCTGTTACTTTAATTTTGAGAAAATACATAAACAACCTCCCTCATCCCTTTCCCTCTGTCTGCTACTTATTCCACCGCTGTCCAGTTGGTTGTTGGTTAGTTTGTTTGTGTGCCATTGAAATTACACAAAAATAACCTTATATCTAAGTTTAATATCCAAAAAACTTAATGAAAGGATGTGCTAAGTATCAGCAAAGAATAAATTAAATTTCGGTTTGGATTTTATATTTTTAAGTATCATCTGTGCAATATTCATCTGTCTGTGCAATATAAACCCTCAAGTGTAATTCATTCACTGTAAATATCCTCACACTGCACATATTTCTTCCTGTCTTTACACTTTATAAACTAGATTAATTACGTTCATATGTTTGTATATTTCTATATATTTTTTTAATCTTCCTTAAACTAAAGTATTGCATGTTAATTGTTACATACCACTTGCTGATGTCTTTTGACTCTTGCTGCTGTAACAGTGCAAATTTCCCACTTGTGGGACCATTAAAGGATTCTTAATCTTAATCTCGATGCAGGATTTTGGAATTTGGCAGAAATGTACTCAGTAGTTATAGAATATAGAAATGGTCACTTTACATCACATAACATCGCTCAATGGATCTACACCCACATTGTGCCACTGTTTTTCCTACTGGTCTCACTTGTTTAAAACTGATCATTTATTACTAACTAATGCAACAGCGTGGTTGCTACACTTAATTAAACATTCATAGAGTTTTATGTCCCGTGCCAACATGATCAAATTCCTTCTTGTAACAATATCTCTACTCAGCAAATATTCAGTGTTAACAAAGGGGAAAAAGCGGTTATGATCGTTGTATGAACATCTGACACACTCTAATCCACACCCTAATTCATCCGTGTTGCAACACTTCCACTACACACAAATTGCCAAATCTGTCAATAATGACACAATTATTTCTGAGAATACTTGGCTGCAGTGTGCGAGGAAAAACACAGAAAGGAGGAAGAGAACAGTGGTTGGAATAAGAGTCAGGTAGAGCGGAGGGAAGGGAGGGTAAGGGTGAGTCAGTGAGATTATAAGGGGGAGGAAGGATGAGAGATGGAAGTCTGTAATTGGTTGCCCGGAGAGGATTAACCTGTCTGCCTCCAGCCTCTCCCTTGTACCTTAACAATATACTATATACCCATGTTACTGCGGCAACCACCGTCTCCGTCTTTAACCCCTCCTCCTCCCTGCAGTCAGGGGATCATCCGACTTCTCCTTCTTTAGCTTCACTCCCCTTATAGCTTCATGTTCACCTCAGTCCTTTACTCTCTCGCTGAAATGTAAATGATTATTCATCATTCATGAGGATTTGAATTTCCTGAATCCTTCACTGTAATTAAAAGACATCCCCTTCCTTTTAACTTTGGATTTAAACCTGCTTTGAGACTTCATACCAAACACACACACATATACACGTCTACACAACTCCCACACACACACACAAACACACTCACTCCTGACTTCAGAAGTCTCCGTGAGGCAAGCAGGAACTAGTTTGTGTGAGAAAGCAGAGCCAGACAGACGCACGGAAACACAGACAAACACTCCTGTGAAAAGAGGAGAGTGCGTTCGTGAAGTTCCCACCATGTCTCTGTGTGACAACACACAATGGGACAGGAAGTTACAGTCAGACTACACACACACCTTCATCCTCTACTCTGTCTGTACAAGCTCCTGACTGAGGATAGTGAGATTAATGAATGAAAGGTTTGCTCAATGACAACAATGAGATGTGCGACAAGAAGGTTCCCAGGTGGGAGAATACATGTTCGTTAAGCAGCGGCGCTCAATGGCTGCTTGGGAACTGATACAAATAGTTTCCATCAATATTGCATGTGTGATTAAATTGTAATTACAAGTACAATCTCTATCAAGACAAAAATATAGCTGTCATGTTCAAAATGATAACTGAATATTTTAATTTTTCTTATAACAACTACTACAATTTGATTACAAACATAAACCATGTTTAAATGGTCTGATTAACATGAATTAAATCAGCATTGTCTAATGACTATCGTTGTTTTTCTTCACAAATAATAAGATGTATAATTTGTGTCATAGTGTAATGTTGTGATGCTTGTGTTGTCAAAATGTAATCACATATTTTTTTTTTAATATAATATAATAAACCTTAAATGAAATCATTATTACTTTCAAAATCATTTTATAAGTGAAACTGAAATGTTTCAGTGTAAGATTTAGGGGCCATCGTTAAAATGTAATTCATACTTCCTCATATCAACCTTTGGCTGCACGCAATGCATTCGTTTGTCTGTGGTGCTAATGGGAGCAGCTAAAGCTACACGGTGGTGGCGACTGACAACAACCCACCCATGAACTTCATGACTGATGTCGGCTCAACTAAAGAGGCTGCTGATGGTCCATGAAAGTCGGGCTTACTGGGATGAGTCTGAGTCATAACGGATCGTGAGTCTCTTCCCCCGTGTCGCGCTTTACTCACCTGAGCTGCGGAGAAGAAATTATGAGGACAAGAGTCAAGCAGGAAAATTAAAAACCTTCCATTAAGAATCAAATGTATCCAACATTTACAAACAGGAAGGAATTCTCTTTTTGGTGAAATATCACATTGTTTTTTATTAAATAAACTGATGACACTTGTGATTTCAGTTATTTCTCTCATTTTACATCTTGGTCTGAATGTGTGTGTTGAAAATGTGTATGTAGTTTTAAATGTACAGTTTTCTCAATCAAATCAATAACAACCGACACATGGGATCATGGGAGTTGTCATCTTCACCACCATTGCCCTTGAAATTCTACTTCAGCCGATGAGGTCTACTCATAATAAGACATTTTTATAAACAATTGATACATATTATATCTCTAAATTAAATTTCACATAAGGGGAAACAGGTTAATAAAAGGTTTTAATTCAAACTTTGGCTTGACTGTGATTTATTCTTGTGTTTATAAACAAATATTTATATTAGTTGCCATGAAATAATAACATTTCACTCTTTGGTTGGAAATTATACATAACAGGTCAAATTCGTATATCTTCTACCTAATCTGGTAGCCGGACATGTATTTATACACTTAAGAAGCTTCCTCTCACACACAAACAGATGGAGGACATGTGCATGCAAAGTTTTATTTAAGTAGAATTAATCCTCTCGAAGCTGCATATTCAGCTAATTCCTGTTTTCTTTCTCTATTCCAGTCTTTTGCGGTGGCTGTATTTTTAAAGGCAGGAATGCTGCACAAACAAGCATGTAAATAAACGTGAAGAACAAAGAATGAAACCAAATTTAAAGAAAAAAGACGCCTGTGGCTGAGGCTCGATGAAGCTGCCATACGTTGTTACAGCCTGAGCGGAGATGCACAGCAGAGCCACACACCCCAGCCCGAGACACGAGGATTAGACTTTCTTAAACAACATCTGTCTTTCCTTCTCCTCCTTCTCCTTCTCCTCCTTCTCCTCCCTCCCCCTCTCTCTCTCTCTCTCTCTCTCTCTCTCTCTCTCTCTCTCTCTGTCTCTCTCTCTGTCTGTCCGATGGGAAACACAAGCCAATACTCACTCAGATCATAAACCATTATCTTGATCTCTTGCCTGTCTCCTTTGTATGTTGACAGAGATTACAAATTACCGAGTTTGTGTATGATTTTGCTTGGCTGCTTACGGTTTGGTTTTCCTGTGTATAACCAGATGTGGTTCACAATCACTTGGGCCAGCTGCAGTTTGTGTTTTAAAGTCTATGTGCCTGAGCGGTTGCTTGGAAGGAGTTGTCTTGGTTTTTTTGTGTGTCTGTTACTAGAACAAGAACATAACTAAGGCCTGGTTGAAGCTGAGGTGGGTAAAGTGAGATGTAACCGCTGAATGAGACCACCTGGGAGATCTGAGGATTATCTATGTCCTCCTGGAAATTAAGTTTCATAATAAAGAAGTGCTCGATGTATCAGCAGCAGAGTGGCCACAACGAGATTGTGGTGACTGGCAGAGGTGTGGGCAAGGTGCAAACGTCACCTCAGACATCAGGGTTTGCAAATTGAAAAACCTTATTTTGAGGAAAAAAACAACATACGAGATATGATACTGTCACACAGCCTGAAAGTGAGGAAGGCAGCTGCTTTCAGGACGTGTACTGAAGTCTGGACAGTTTCCAGGGATTTCCCAGCGCCTGCTGGACACCTCAAATGCTCAGGAAATGTCAGAATGAGCCCATGTGAGAATACAGCATGAGAGGGCATGTTGATGACGTTTTGGTGGGAAGGTGCGACACCAGTATTGATGTGCTGTAAAAAAAGGTGTGACATATGCAGAAATCAGAACTTCTCTTCATCTCATCAAAGCTCCACCCCTCACCTGAATGTTCCATTCTTTTTTGTTGTTGTGAACTTGTCTGACTAGGACAATCTCCAGATACGTTCTTCATTTTTGAACTTCGGTAAATGTCGGAGAAAATCTAAATAGCTAAGATTCTACTTTATTGTGTGAATTTGTATATATAAAACTCAAAAAACAATTTAATTTAGTAGTTTTGTCCATTTTCCATCTTGTTGGTCGCGATGACCAACTTAATCAAAATGTTATTGCAAATGTACATGTTTCAGTATAACACAATTACTCCAACAAGGCAAAAAATGTAAGCAGCTAATGTGCTAACTTAATAATGACATAAACAAGAGACCATTGTTATACTTATCCCCCAAACTGTGAAGTAACACTCCAAACACTCAACAGGCACCAAACCAGCCGACCAAACCATCAATCACTTTGCCAACAAACCGACCGAACAGCCGTCTGCAGCGGAGGTAGTCACACCAGGCAGCCACACCTCGGGGTTTAGCAGCCTGAGGCAGAAACCACCACACCATGTTTGTCATTACAGGGCCACGGTGTACAATCAAAATCATGAAGATTAGTGCCACACATACCCAGGAGAGATTATGTCTTTGTTTACTCCAGGAAAAGGTCCATCCGTACGGGGGCCAAACCCAAAGTGCAGACCACGATGGTAAAGTACAGGCCTGCTGCACCTGCTGCTGAGTCCCTCAACCTGCAGACCAGATCATAACCTGAGTCGGACATGAGCCAAACCAATATGAATCAATCACAGTGGTAGGAATTTAAACTATTCACACCATGTGATGGGAGATTTTTGAGAAACGGACATATGTACATTCATCATGCAACACATCGGCACAGCAACATGACAGTAAGTGCACCTGCAGCTGTAGAGCTACAACACATGCAGGAGGTGTGGTTTTAATGAGAGATACTAGAAAACAAAACAGCAGAAAACAGCTTTAACACTTAAGCGAATTAGGCAGAATTGTATGAATACTAACAATTATTTTAACTAAGGAACGTATTATTGTCACAATTAATGGACGAATTTATTGGACAACAAAATGTAGACAAAAATCACAGACTAACCCAACATCTTGCATGGTTTTGTTTTTTCAAAATCCAGAAATCAAAACTTAGACAACATTTATAATGATATCAATATTATATTTTAAGTAGCTGAGATTTTATTTAGTTATTTTGCTTATAAGGTTACTTGATCAACAGTTGCAGATTTCTTTATGCTTCATTTAAAAGGTTTATCAATTAATTGCTTCAGCTCTACATGAAATATTCATACCCATATCAGGTGAAACAACCAATAAGGATCATTTTCTAAAGAAACCAGTTAGAGTTCGGAAAAAGTGACCAATCAGCTGTGTGTGAAATACAGATGCACCCGTTAAAATCACTGAAAAGGTGGTTAACATTTCAACAGGGGGATTCTGTGAAACAACAACAAAGTATAAAGATCTATGACAAATGGAAAGTGGAAATGAAAAAACAATGGCCATGACAGACATGTAAGGTATAAAGAAGATTAACAAATGATAGAAATAAATGAATCAAATAACATTTGTGTGTGATCAGAAATGTTTATATCATGATATCAATCTTAAGCATTTCTAAACGTGTTTGTCATTTGTAAAATAAAGCAGACTGTATGAGCACGTGAACATTTGGGCTCGACACTTCATTTACCCCAACTTTTTGACAGAAATGGTAATAAACTTGTATATTTATTATCAAAGAACTATTATATCAACATTGATCTAAAAGGCCGAGCTGTGCAGCAGAGCGAAATGAGAAGGAGGAGCTGTTCTGCACTGTCACTCCTCTGTTAAACAAAGTAGAATACCGTTTCAAAGGTTAAAGAAACTCCACGATAAAAGCCCAGACATCCACATCAAACCCCGTCCATTGTTTTCAGCATCTGTTTTTAGATGATGACTCACTTACACACATCTCTAAGTTGTTTTTGCGGATTTACACGCTGTCAGATCTTAATCAATTCATCACTGCCGTCTAACGAGAGCGCGTTCTGCTTGAGCAGTTTCAGTAAAGCTGGGCGAGACTGTCAGGGAGGCAGAGAAAATAAGCACCTCCTGTGTGATCTCTCACGCCTGGTTAGCATCCCTGACAACAGGCAGCATTTCAAACAACCATCCGATAGGTTTGTCTGATAGCTGATGTGAAATCCGGTAAAGCGTGAGAGGCCGACTCGTGACGATGTTCCTCTCTACTGCTCCCTCAGTCCTTCAGGGGAGATTTGGAGAGCAAAGTTTTTGTGTGGAGGAAATGTGTTTTGTGTTTTGTGTTTTGGAGAACCAGAGAGCGCTGTGAGGTCTGGTCTTTATGCTTATTACATTAAAACTCTCACACTGATCAAAATATTGAATTTACAAAATGTCATCATGTCAAGTGGTTACACATCTTAAGTTTATCTAAATAAAGACATATTTTAATTACACCATTTTCAGTGAACTAAAATGGATCAAATAATAAGGGTTTAATAACAGATTAAATTTGTATGTACATCCAAACTAATTAAAAAGAATCTCTGTTTTGTTTAAAAAAAAATACCATATAAATAATTTTATTTTTGAATAATTTTATTTTATATTTCTCTAAATATTTGAACATTTTTTATTTATATTTACTTTACCTTCTAAAAATAGTATTTGTCTCTTCGATAGCTGTAATTGGAATAAAATATTATCTGACAATTCTCCAGTGGTTCAATTATGAGCATTTCAGTAGTAGCAATAGCATAAATAATAGTAATAATAGTTATATACTCGATTGATCCATAAAAACCAACTCAGAAAAGAGCAAAGTGCTGATGGAGAATATCCTCCTCTCCTCTCCTCTCCTCTCCTCTCCTCTCCTCTCCTCTCCTCTCCTCTCCTCTCCTCTCCTCTCCTCCTTCCCGTTACCGTCTCCTCATTGATGCGTCCCACCCACAGTGATGCAGACATGACCCAACCTGCAGCATCTCTGACCTGGTGGGTCTCTCTCTACCTGCGGTGGCAGCATCAGCAAACACTCGCTCTCATGCAGAACATCAAACAGGGCAGGGCCTCCAGCAGGAACCAGGGGAGAGGTTAGCTACTGTTACTGATGATGTGTTTAAAAGCATTCGATGATAACTTGTATCCACAGTGACTTTCAGAATGTGATTTTTATTTTTATAGCACAAAGCTCTACACCGTGAGGCCTTACAGAACTAATTTACACAGCCTGATTCTGGTAGTTGTAGTAAAAATATAAGCGCAGAAAACGTGACTGCAATACAAAGGGTTTAAATTCTAAAGAACAACATCCCTGTTGCACACTCAATCGAGCAGCAACACCCAGTAAGAAAACAGCCGATCTGAATATTTACATTTAAAAAATGAAAAGACTGAGAAGAGGAAGTTGAAGCCAGGATTTACGTCCTTATTTTTATTGAATTGTGCAACTCAGATTTAAGTCCACTATAAACATCCACTGCCAATACTCTGCCAAGTCTTTAATGTGGTGAGGAGAAAGGTAACTTATCTATTACTATTTTATAAACTGTAATAACATCCATGTATTCCATCTATCCATTATCTATACCACTTGCCTTTTTGAGGGTCAATCCCCACTGACATTGGACAAGAGGTGGGGTACATCCCAGACAAGTGGCCAACATTTCACCTTCACACTGACACCTACAGTCAATTAGAGTCTTTAATTAATAATAATAATAATAATAATACATTTTATTCATAAGGCGCCTTTCAGGATACTCAAGGTCGCCATACAACAGTCAACAATACAGTTAATAAAACAATTTTAAAATGCACAAAGCAGAGCAGCAGCAGAACAACAATTTCAGCAAACAGGAACATTACAAGTTATATGCCTGCCTAAACAGGTGGGTTTTGATGGTAGATTTAAAAAGAGTGATTGAATTTGGGTCAATGTTCCTGATGTGAGGGGGGAGGGAGTTCCAGAGGTGAGGGGCAGAGTGGCTGAAGGCTCTAGATCCCACCCAATCTGCATTTGTTTGGACACCTAGAAAAAAAAAACACAGACACAGGGAGAACATGCAAACTCCACACAGAGAGAACCTAACTGGAATTCAGAATCAGAATGAGCTTAATTGCCATGTATGTGTACAAATACTAGGAACTTGACTCTGGAGTTAATTGTGCTGAGTGCACTTACAAAAATAGACATAAAGTAAGAATGTACTACTATTTGCACTGTTGGAACCAGAACAGTGAACACCACACTTTTTAGGGAAGAATCTTTCCCTAAACTTTAACACAAATACTGAATACTATTGTTGCAAAAGAAACATTGGAAAACTGGATGTAAACACGTTTTATCACTGAATGAAGTGCAGTGTCAGCAATGTCTGGTAATGGGGTTGTTGAACAGAAAGATTTTCTTGGGAATATCAAATATTCCTGAATTAATTTTTATTTACAAATGTTATGTGGTCAGATTGGTCCTTGAAGAAAATACATTTGACCTCAGCAGTGACACCAGTAGACATTGTGTTCTTATTTCTGCGTTGGGAAGTATTTCTATTGCAGTGCCTGGGTTTATTAAGTGGGTTTATACTGAAGTTGTTGTTGTTGCTGAGGGATTAGATGTCTCCACTACCTAGTTAGACTATAATAAGCAGAACATTAGTGACCAATCAAGAGGAAGGAAATATCCTGCATTTGTATTATATTGTCACATTTAAGACAATACTGAATATATTTTCATACCGTCTCAAATACCTGGATCAGTTTTTGAGATCACACTAAAAAATATGCACACTTAAAGCCTGACAAATAACTTCACCTGCTGTGGCCTTATTTGCCCTCTTGCCCTTCACAATGCAGCTAATCCGTAGATTCACCAGAGATGCCTTTATGCATTCTCCATGAGTGGAGGTCCACGAGCTCTGAGCGCAGGCAACCTAACTGCCTCCCCCGAGAACGGCCTAAACAAGGGAGCGGGAGCCTGTCAATTACCCCCAGGAGTTGGTGCGCAGAAGCATCTCGGACGCTGCTCAACATACACATGCACACACCTCCTCGTGGATGTTGGCAGAGGAGCAGTGGCATTATGGATATGTATGACACAGGCGTATACACCATCACACACCGAGACAGCTGTGATTTCCCCAGGTAGCCGCTCTAAGCCTGCAGAGGGAGGATTTGTCAGCGGCCTTGTTTAACACAGATGTCAAAATGAGAGCGGTGCGGCACGGCAGGAGGAGGATGAAGTTGATTTTTGAGATGTTCATCTCACGCTGCTTTTGATTGACAGGGAGACAAGCTCTCAGTTTAACCCTGCGTGTCTGACAGAACCTCCCCTGAATGATCAAGTGGTAAAACAACTCAATTTAAGCAGCTGTTCGTGTTCTCAAGGTTTTGCAGGGTCAAAGGGTTTTCATTTAAATTTGACACTATTTTTTTATGATGTCCTGTTGGCTCAGAAGGCTCTGAGGTGCAGGCTGTGGAAATATTTAGTCACTTTCACGGCACTTCTCTACAGGAACGTATCATAACTAATTTGATCTCAGAATCAGACAAGGATTCATGTTCCCTGACTCTTATCGTAAGTTAAAGCCGTATTTTCATGAAGACAATGATAAATTGGGCTGAATTGATATAGCCACACTTATACATAACCCAAGTTCATGTGCTACCGGCAACAGCATTATGGGAAATGTGGGGTTCAGTATCTTGCCAAACGACACAAGCAGACTTGAGAAGCAGGGGATCGAACCACCAACCTCCACCTTCTGCGACAGCCAACTCTAATATAGGTTCAGTGCTTAAAACAATGCAACACATTAGTCTGCTTAAATACAAAATACTGTCTACAGTCTAGTAGCTCTCTCAGCCAATCACCATGCTAACATGCTAACACACTGATGTTAGCAGGTATAAAATCTGCCATGTTCACAATGTTGGCCCAAAGTAAAAGAAAGACAGCCAACTCCATTCCTTCAACCACTGCTAGCCCACCAAAACATGGGGTTGATGCAACATGAGAGATTCACATATTGATGAATTTGGTAAAAGATACAGTCAGACATTTATTAAACACTTTCAGAACTAGGTTGTAGGAAAGTTTCTTAATATGCCCACAAATGTATGTTTTTTTTTTTCTGTTCTCTCAAGCTGTCATTTTTACTTAGACCACATAGAGAAATGTAACTTTGCTTGCATAAGAACAAAAAAAACTTGAGAACACTTTTGTCTTTGTGACTTTGTTAAATGGTTAGACACTGCCTGGGGGAACTTTTTGACCTGTTACCTACCAGGCCTGAAGCGCTACAATGGAACCCCACCTTAATGAACTCCTCTGACTGTCTGGAACGTGGGACGCATGAGAAATGTCTAAAAGGAAAGAAAACTTAAGAGATGTAATCTCCTCTCTAAATTGTCTGCCGCTTTTTGGTTACACCCGCAAACAGTGCATGGAGAGGAAGAAAAAAGAGAAACTCAGCCCCTCAGGAGGGGAAGACAAACCAGACAATGATTTGCAGCAGCTTAACAAAGCACCTGTCTGACAAAGATGGATAGACAACACACACAAACACATGCAAACAAACAGCAGAACCGTTCTATGCCTCAACAAATGAGGCAGAAAGAGGAAAAAGTCTTTAACTCACTGCTGCTCATCCAAATTGGTATTGGTGGAGAAAGAGGCATAACAGCGCAACAAAATGAGTGTGGGAAATTATGCAGAGGCAAACAGTGAGCGCCAGCGGAGGAGCAGGGGGGTGAAGAAGATGTGGTGACATCTGACGTAAAGCCCAGCGATGGGGCTTGTTAGCAGGAACCTCCATTAGGGTCGCCTCCTGCCCTCTTCTCCATTCTCCTTTGTCCTCCTCACCTCTTCCACTGGACCTAAATTGGCCTCCAGGACTCCACCTGACTCCCCTCCCAGCCTGCTGCGCTCATGTATATGCATCTCAAATCCCCCCTAGACACGGGCAGATAGGCAGGCCAGGCGTAGCGCTGGGTACACCTAACAAAAGCAATTTGGTACAATAGAACGTTTGGGTCGAGTACCCTGTGTGTTCCCCCTCAGTTGTTTTAATCAGGCCAAGGTAGCGGGGCTGGGAGGAGAGGGCTCGGAGGCACCTGAAGGCACCTTTCCTCCCGGCCATTATCCTCCAGTGGGTGAATTGTGGATATGGTTGTTAAGAGAGACGGACATGACAGCTCATCTGCAGGACGAGTCAATTAAAGGAGAAGGGAACTTTTTTAAGGGTGAAAGATGCATATAGACGTATACTTCCAAGTAAATTAAAGGACAAGTTTGACACCAGAGACGTGGAAGTGAATGCCAAGTGGGACATCGTTAGAGGTGTTTGTCAGTGGAGTTGTTGGAGTTCCAAGAACTTCTTGACTTTTGACTTTTCTATCACTGGCACATATTCAACTTAAACTACCTTTAACTGATGTGAACATAGACATTAAGACAATAGTTCATCAGTCCACACACTTTGTACTCAGCCTCCATTTTCCGTCATAGTTGTCTCCCATCACAACTGGCAATGTTAGGTTTGATTTTATGCCATTGAACCGTCACCGTCACAATTTCTTCCTATTAGGGTGCAGTGTATTTAGACATGACCCGACCTCGCTGGAGATTTGGACGGATTGGGTATCATTCATGAAAATTTTCATATTCTTTTTCCTAAATCTCCCCCAGTTTTTTCAGTGAGGATTTAGAGATTTGATCATAAGTGCGATCAAGTTTCAAGCTGTGACACAATTAAGGCGGCGGCAATGCTCATGATTCACCTTTACAAAGACTGCTAATGTTTTGATATCTGAATATCTACAGGTGTCAATTCTACTGAGCGTGAGCTGTCAAAGGTCATTGTGTTTCACGTCTCTTTAGCCTCAGGCTGCTTTACTTGTTAAACGATTGACTGACAACCTCCATGTTTGTAGATTGTAGAACCATATTTCTATAATTACAGTGTGGTTGGACAGCAACATAATCTCACCATGTTAAGTCTCTTCCAGGTATTCACGAGACATTAGTGGTAAAACAAGGTTTCTGCAATATTCCATCAACAGACTCCATCCAATGTCCTTCACGCTCTTAGAATTTACTGAGTGACATGAAATTCACGTATTTGCACTGACGTTTTATGTGATCGCTACCCGCGAAAAATTAACATTTGGTGTGAACTCATAATAAGGACCCGCGATAGAGATTCTGGGGACGTCACTACAATCCTGTTTCAGCTTTTTTCTGTTTTGAGATGGACAAAGATCCAAAACACAGTCCAACTGACTTTTCTGAAGTAAAAGAACTAAATAACTTAACAAATTCAGTATTATTATCTGTTGCAGTTCTTAGGAATAGGAGTATTTTTAAAACACACACACACACACACACACACACACACACACGAACCATCATTAGGTGAAAAGTATAAAACATTGTGACTTGTCATAACAAACACCTGGAAACATCCTAGCAGTTGGACCCCAACGGAAAGTCGTGGGCTGACCTTAACAATGTACCTGGCAGCCGTTGTTACATCGCTACGGTTGTGTAGTCTTGACAGGTTGTATTGACAGATGTATGACTCATGAAGGAGTGTGAGAGGCAGACTTGGACCGTGCACGCCAAGTAGAGCTGAAAGTAACTCAAAGAACTGTGGGGCGGGGGGGGGGATGGGTTAACGTTTATTGTATTTAACCATGATATCTTTCTGATTCATAATCTACTCTATCAGTATGTTAGACTGTTGGTCTTTAACGATCAGTTGTGTTGCCATAAACCTGAACCCACACAGGCGAGGGGCGAACAAGCAAACTCTACAAAGAAAGGCCCAGCTAAACTGAACATACTCGCTAGGAGAAAACAGATCGAACCACAGCCCAATCATGACCCATCGCCCCTGCTGTGATAATAGAGATAAAGATAACAGAACCAAATTGACCAAATGAGAATATGCATGCTAATTGAATTGGACAGCTAGCTAGACTTTGATTTAATTGTAATAATCTTGATTTGCACTTTGATAGAAATCATATAGTCAAGCCAGACTTTTCTGTATTCAATTAATTTGCAGCATGAACTGAGAATACCTTTTTTTTTCAACCCAGTTTTATTGTAGCCACAAGCTAGTTGGCATTATCTGGAAAGTATGACTTATAAATGGGGATAATTACGGCATATGAAGTGATTGATTATTGAAATCTTCCAGAATATGCCATTTGACTTCAACCTGAGATGTCAAACCAGTTATGCTGTAGGTGAGAACTAAAATTAAACCTGACATGCTTTTGATTCATTGCATGTTGCCCGTGTTTGTAAAGGCTGTTTTCCGGCTGCATGGCTCAGGCCTGTAACTGCTGGCTGTGCAGCCTTGTAAGAGCATGTTATCCAAAGGAGAAAAAAAGAATGATACTTGAGAGGGGTCTGTTCAGGAATCTGTCCGTCTGATGAAGTGTTCACGGCGTCTGTGTGTAGAGCTCACAGGTTGCTGTCACTGTCACGGACAGGAAACATGAGCAGGTTAAACCTGTAGAGTAACCTGAAGAATATACAAGGAGGATTATTGATTAAAAGTTTGACCTCTCAAATCAGAAGAAAGGACAAATTATATAAATATGTAGTTATAGTTTCAATACAAAATAAAACATCATCAAAGGTGACATCATGCTCAGAGCAGATAGAGCAGGTCATCCACTGACCAGAAAGTCAGCAAATCGATCCTAGTCTCCTTATTCTGTCGAAGTGCCCTCGGGCAAGATACTAATGCCCAAATGGAATGGCAAAACTTCTGTTAGGAGTCATATATACAGTTAATTTACCATTTGAATTATGCTGTTAAGATAATGTGACCACCACCAAATGTGTTCTGACTGATCGGACCTCAAATGCGTCTTCTTTGTACGTTTATTTAAATTAACATGTTATTTAATAAGTTGTGCTTTTGAGCTTTTTCTATACTTCTATATGTTTATAATATTACAGATTGAATGACCTCTGTATGTGGTAATGTGCTATGAGTAAATGTGCCTCGCCATAAGCTGTCCACTCAAGATTTTAATACTAAAAGATTTTTGTTTTACTTAATTGACATAATACAAATGCAACTATGCCAAATTACCTTAGTACATATTTGCAAATTTATATAACACAGAGGTGGAGCACACCTGACACAATTGAGTTCCCTGCCTTGCTGGCTACCTGCTTCTTAATGGAAACTTAAAAGACCTCAGGCAGTCCCCAATAGACAAAAGATCATTTACTGTTTCCCTTAATGGCCACGTCACGATGAGTCACTCAGGTGTGCTCTTATTTCCGGTGTTACACGATGAAAGGGAAGTTCAAAGGCGGGAGCTGCACTCTGCGTATGCACGTGCATGTTCCCACACATTTCCATTCGACTGTGTTCATGTTTAATTGAAAACAAAAAATACTCCTACATGCTACTGTCACAGCGGTGATTGGCAGGTCCCCCTGCAGGGCATGCTGTCATGTCGAGAGAGGAAACGCAGACAGAGAGAGAGTCAGTGAAGAGGGCTGCAGGGGAAACCTGTGTGGTAATTATCACGCCGTCCTTCACCTTCACTCCTCCACTTACCGCGACAAGACGTCAACTGAAATCTTGAAGACTCTACAGGAAGCATTTTCCGAGAAGTTAAACTAAGTGATCACTGGAGACTGACCCATGGAAACACAGTTAATGGCGCTCATGGAGTCTAAAAGCTGAGTTACCAGTTTGCGTGGTTCCCTACACTGTAAAACATCATAATACAAATGGATAAACACAACTCATCTTTTATCGTTACATAATGTACATTAATACACAGACAATATAATTTTTCAACCCAATTTGAACAAATGAGAAAAAACAGTGTTGCTACCAAAATCACAGGGTATCGTTCAAATTAAACTTGCTCTCAACACAGTAAATTACTGTGATACAACATCAGCGAAACGTGTTAAGACAAATCCAATCACAAGCAGATTTCAACAGCTTCATTCAGTAGCTTTGACTGTCGATGAAAGTCGGCCGCATCTTACAAAAAGCACGCCCACCTTTAGGGTGCCAGAGCTTTGCACAAAGCGCTCGGAGCCCGGGCCAGGCCTCATTAACCTCCTCTAACTTGTTAAGGCTATCATCATCCCTCATTACATCCTGGCAGCGTGTACTTTACCATGAGCGGCTCACCAGAGGGATATAGATTCATAAAACATTCACCAGCGACGCTACATGTACACCCACTTTCCTAATGTAAACCCTATGAGGGTGTTAAATAACCTGATGAATCTTTTAGAGTGGAAAAAATGCGGGCGACCCTATGGGGGTCAGCATTTTGGTGTTTTTTTAATGATTTGTATTTAAAGGGGTGGAGCTAAGGTTTGTTTTGACCCTTGTGATGGGCGAGAAAACAAAATGGTGGCTGTGATAACAAGTCTTGAATCTTTCTCTATTTAGTCAGAAGGGATTGAATAGACGAGTGGACACTTTCTACATTGAACAATCTCTGTTTCCTTCTCGTAGACAGAAATGATGGACGCTCATTGAAGATTATTCCCCCCTGATTTTTCACCATAATAAACTACATTGGGCTTCTCTGGACTAAGGGTCTAAAAAGCTCTGAGCACATTTAAGAGCCAATATTATTTTGTTATGTCAATTTCCCTAGATTGATTCAAAAAGTCTGTTAATCTCCCCTTGACTCACCTCTGGGCCCTAGCCCAGATGTTGAAAACCACTGCAGTGCTCCACAGTGAATTTAAAACTATTAATTCCATCTTTCCAGCATTGTGTTGCAGCCTCTTCACAATTTCCACCCAAATCTTCTAAGGACTTGAGAAATCCTTCTGTAAACTTGATTTCCCCTCTCCGTCCCTTCATGCTGGATTTACCAGGTGAGATCAATAGGAAATGAGGGCTTTCACCTGGATTTCAGGGGGTCTTTTGATTTCATGAGAACAGCATGTTGTTTTTTGTGCTCCTTGCGTGTGTGTGTGTGTCTGTGTGTGTGTTCACAACTAACAAGCATTGTGTGCGGAGGAGCAGAGTTTTCTGGCCGACGCACAGTGTGTGAATAGTGCACTTTGTTTTGACTAGTGCCGTGAGAGAATTGTTGCCCTGCCAGTGAGGCAGTTCGTGTGTGTTGATGGAGGCAGGTTAAGAGTGTCAGTCTTGCGTCGCGCTGATGCCCTGCCTTAACTGTTATTACTACAGCTTTTCAAATGCTCCTCTGACACTTTGACACTCCAATTGTGACGGAACGAGGGAGAGAGAGAAAGGGAGAGCGAGTGTGCAAGCATGTGCATGTACGTCCGTGACGTGTGTATTCTGGGTCTGGTCGTTCTTTGTGTATGCGCATGCCCATTTACCTTGTGTGATTGTGGTGTGTCATTGTCGGCTGTGTGTGTGGTGTGTGTATATGTGTGTGTTTCAAAACTGGTTGTTGTCTGAGTGACTCGGTGACAAACAGGGGAAACATTTGACTGGAGGCTGTGATGAGTCTGAGTGAAGGCTCTATTGTTTTTGTGTAACTTGGATTTAGCAGCCATTCGAAGGCACTGAACTATTACTAAATGGTTTGGCAAGTTATTAAGGTTTGTTGTTGTTGGACTTCACTCAAGCTTTGCTAATACAAGCGAGAGAGTCGTCAGGATTTGTTTGATGTTGTGGTTAGTTGTATTCTGCTAATTTTGTATAAGTCACATTCGTTCCCATTATTAAAGAAAAGCCACTTTGTGAGTGACTTCTCAGGCCCAGCAGGAAAAATCTGAATGAGCAGCACCATGTGGATTTCGCCTGTCTGAATGTTGCGCTGTCATTCATCCGTTTACTTTCTATAAATCTTAAAAGTGTGTAGCCACACCAGCCTCATGAGTCTGTAGCACTCATTACACACCCATGCAGAGGAAACGTTGTTGCTGGTTGGACGAAACATTGAACGACAACTAATTTACGTATCATTACTATCACTGTCATGTTAAGTTAGACACACACACACGGACACTGCAAAATGGGGAAAACTGTGTCGTTTGACAACAGTAGCTCACACAGACTGAGGTAGTCAGGAAGTCTGGAATTTCCAGAAATTTATAAAAATGCAGCTTTTCGGACGAGTGATGCCTACGGGAATTCAGAACTCTTAGCTTGAAAAATATCCCTACTCAAGAGTACAATGTGGTTCACTCCATATGTCTAGATAAGGATGGCAATTGACAGCCTTTAATTTCCCATAAGCCCTGCCTGCAAGTTAAATGTCAACAGTTCAACACAAGACCCAAGTCAAAGGGCAAGATGGCTTACCACAGCTTCAGCCATGGCTATAGCATATATATATATAACTGCAGGACAGAGAGGGCCAGCAGTGTGCACTTCTTCATAGACCATGCATATTTGTGGAGAAAGTGGAGAAAATTTATTTGCAGACAACATTGGTAGATATTAAGGCCACTGACGAGACCAGAAATTCATGCAGCTGCTACTATGGAAACTGTTGGCGTCACATCCTCTTACAGCATGAGGTATCTAATAAGGTATCGTAGTAAGGCTTGAATGGAGGTGAAACATTCAAGTGTGGTGTATCCCAAATTGGCATGTTGTGCTGCTAGTCTTCTTTCTGATTCACCGTAAAGTGACTTAAGTTATTTAGTAAACTTTAAAGGTGAGAAGATAATCACTTGATTAGCCTGATGTAAGTTTTAAATGTGTAAACTCATGAGGAGTTGCACAGTCACAAGCATAAATCTAATGGGTGTTCTTTTAAAAGAGATATGGTTGTTAGGGCATGAACATGATTCACAATGTATTTAATAAGTATTTAACATCTCTGATAGGATGATACTTTCAACACGAGGCCATATGTGACTTAATTTGTCAGGTACAGTAAGAACCATCCTAACGTATCCTCCATTTTGAAAACCACGAACATGAGAAGCATGTATTTCAGTGAGATATTAGCATCATTACAGTATCATATAAGAATGCCGTTTTTTTGAATGGACCATTTGGGCTAAACACTAATTATTCTTTATTTGCCTGTTCAAATATAGGCAAAGAGCCCTAATGACAACCCAGCTTCATCTAACCATTGATCTAAAAAGCCTTCGTCTAATTACAAACTAAAAAGCAGCTCAGTGTTGGTACAGTTGCATTTAGGGAAACAGTGTTAATATATCATCTCAGGCACTTCTAAAGGTGGCACGTATTTACTATACCGCTATAATACCCCATCATCAATTCCCTTTGTGCCGGCGGATTGTGGAGGCTCACGGGATTACAACAGGCCGGTTCAGTGCGGCACATTTACAGGTGTAAGCTCAGGCTTTTGTCTGCACTTGTGTGTGTAGCCGCTGTGAAGGCCGCTAAGACAGTGAGGCTGTGTTTGCAGCTGCCACTGCTGCTGCTGCTCCAAAACACACACACTCAGCCAGGACCTTAAGCTGAGCAGTGAAGAAACCCAAATGAGCGGTTGTTTCCCCAGAGGGGGTTTGAGAAGGATTCGACGGGGAACACGGATGTAGAACTCTCTCTTCCGCAACGCATCGCCCCACCGTCCTGTAGTTAATTGGTGGCACGGCTTCTTGAGACAAATTCAAAAAAACAAAGCATATCCGTGTATGGACGGAAGTCTCAGCGCGTAGGTTCATAAACAGAGGTCGAATCTAAAGCAGGCGGAGAGACAGGTTTCCAAGCGGCACCAAATCCAGCCAATCCCCATTCTAACCTCGACATCCCATCGTCTGCTGTTTCTGTTTCCAACTCACATACACATGCTGACTGCGGTGGCTCCTAACGGACTAAATGAGGGCCACTTAGGCATCCGCATTAGGCTTAGGTAGCAGAGTGACAGGATGAGGACTTATAGTAAGTCCCCAGTAAGTCTGTCCTCCATCACCATCTCTCTCTCTGTCTTTCTTTCCTTCTTCTCTGCTTTTTCTTTATTTTTCCCCATTGTTCTTCACTCTCTCCCTCTCTTTCCATCTAGAGTTTGTTCACGTGTTCTCCCTTGCATTCTCTTCTCTTCTTCTCTTCCTTTTTCCTCCTCTCCAACCGCGGCTTACAAACGGCTCATGTGGGGTCCGGGTGCAATGTCTTCAGTTGCCACGTCTGAATAATTCAGGTGGGACTTTACTTTAAAACGCTGTCAAAACAATAGTATCGCTGTCGCACCTGTGTCCCCCCCGGATTTACTGCACAATCATTCTGTCACAACAATTCTGAATTTGTTATTCAAGCTGCGGGAGAAGAAACTTTGTTTAGTGGCTTGATTCAATATGGATGACAACTATAGATTTACTATTAACACTTTCACAATTTAAAAAAAACGAATTTAGTGTGTACTTTTACGATGGTAATCTATTTTATGTTATTTCTCCATTGTTTAGCACTTATGTAAATAAAAAAAGTAAAAGATGAAACTATTGTTTTTGTTATTATTTATTATTATGCCCCCCCCCCCCCTTACTGGTTCCAACTGCTGAAAATGTATTTACTGAATAATACAACTCATGTTGAGGAATCAGGGGTGCCAATACTACACTATGCTGTATGTGAGAGGTCTCTTTGTTTTATAATCATCTCTACTTTTATTAGGAGTACCTCTAACGCTCTAGATGTGTCACAGTTTAGCACTTGGCAGCAAATGCTGAAATTTTCTTCTTTAATCATGAGCAATTTTCTCTTTGGCCGAGAAAAGCAACATAAGCAAGATCTCGTCACACGTCCATGGTTCTCAAAACCCTGCAGAGCACAGCATCAAAGAGAGACAGGGAATCAGTGGGGAAGGCAGGGCTGAGGATACAGGTATATAATCAATTTTAATTATATGTGTGATGTGTGGGTTGTAACCGTCTCACAACAACCGACTCTTACAGCACGAACACTGACAGAGTTGGCACAGGAAATCAAAGTAGAGCGTTACCTCTATATGAAGGTTCAGGTTCAGTGAGGAGGTTTGAGGTTATCGTTCCTTAATGGCACATAAGTACAGCGTGATTGAAAAGACCCTGATCACAGCAACGCTCTGACAAAGATTCGAGGTGTCATGTGAGACCTCTTTCTGATTTTCGGAGCCACGAGGAAAACAAAGCAGTTATTCTCCTGCACACACGACGTCAAACCTCCAACTGCTCAAAACTTCCAAGATGATTAAATCTTTCCCACTCGTTTTATTTTTCTTGCCGAACCAAACCTGTCACAAGGCACATGCTGGCTCCTTAGGTTTGACATGTGCAGCCTTACACATGCCACATCTACATCTCTCCCAGGAATGTGGTTCACACTTTGGCTCATTTGAAACCAAACAGCTCAACTTAAATCCTGCAGGATGGACAGAAATTTGCTCAGGAGTTCGATCTTTCCTCTTCACTGAGGGAACATAGTCATCCCCCTCTGGTGACTAAGTTTCATAACAAATTAACCATCAGTTTCACTTCAGGCGTGAGGACATATTTCATGTGACACCCATGATTTATAGAATGTATATGTGGTATTGATACTGAGCATTTGAGGGGCCAATATTGTAGCGGTACTATTTGTGTGCGTATGACTTTATCTCAACCTGTGTGAGCGTGAACAGATTGTAATTGTGTAAAAGTATCTGCAAGTGCGTGCTGAGAATTGCATGTTTATTGAGATTTGAACATGTGTAGATAAATCTGTGAATATATGGATAAATCTTGTGTTTACATAGATTTTAATGGCTGAAAATGTGTTTTTCTCTAAGAGCTGGGGTGAATAGAATTTTTTCTGATTTTGTCGTGGTTTTGGGTGGTGCAAAGAACAGCTTTGATGTCACCATATATCTTCCTGATCTCTCTGGCTCCACTCTGGCCTCTGCTACCTTCAGGTTTTAGTTAAAGCACCAGCTCATGTCTAATTTAGAGCTGGGCTTATGGAAATTGGACTTAATATACTGCTTGCCCCTTTCTGCCCGAGTATCTGAACAGGCCCTCAGAGTTGTAATTCACCAGTAAAAGAGTTTGGCTGAGACTGTGTTTGAAAAACATGTGACGTAATGTAATGTGAGGTTATATGATGTGATCTAGCTTCAAGAAAATGAGGATGCATGTGAAAATGTAGCAGTGAAAGTGTGATAAGATAGTTCCACAAGATTCATTCAACACAACTGAGATCTGACCAGAAAGAGCTTAGGGTTTAAGTTTGATTTCACATTAAGGAATCGGGCCCAATCCTTTACACAGAGAGAAAACAACAGATCTTGAAAATGAAGGAGGACATTTAGCTGTTCATTTCATTTCCATTAGTTCATCATGAAGCCACACTTTTTTCACACAATTCCTGCTGTTCAACACAGCCCAGCTATGCAGAGGTCAAACTTTTGTATACGTGGGCAACTGATATAGGCAAATGCTTTGCTTTGCATTAAATCACCTCACAAAATAAAAATGCACCGGGTCAACGGTTTGTTTCATCCTCCCTCTCTCTGCATTTGAATAAAAATGCACCTTGACACTGAAACAACAAGCGCAACAATAAAAACAGAGAAGCTCTGAAATGTAAGCTCGTCTGTCCTTGATATCCCCGCCAATTTATTCCGCCTGTCTGTCAGCGCAGCCATCCATCTGTAACATGAATACAATGATGAAGCCGTCTCTCATTTGGCAGCTGTGGCTGCTTGTCAGGAGCCAACCAACTCCTTTGCATGCGATGCGGACATCGCGGCACTGCCTTGCAGCGGGCCAGTGTTCATATTAAGCAGGTAGAGCTGGTTGGAGACTCAGTAATGGAGGCGTAGTTGCGCTAGTAGGAATGAGAGGGGTGAGCATGAATTATTCCATCCGTGCTTCTGCACAGTATTGACATCTGCATAGAACAATCTAATCAGACCAGCTGCATGCTACTGCAAAGACAGGTCGGCAGCCACACAAGAGTGCAGATGTAAAAAATGCCCCAAAGCCATGGGCAGTGAGAAACACGTGTGCACAACCTCATGAGACGAAGACAAAAAAAAACGTGCAGGAAGGTGACACATCCTGTGTTTGGAAAGCTGACAAAAGAGCAGCAATTCATTACAGCTAATGATGAATACACCCAGAGGAAGAAACAGTGCACACCTAACGTAGCAATGTTTCTGAGAACAATCACCACATCCATGTGTGCTTAACTCAATAAGACCACAAAAGTGCAAATAGGTTATATTCTCTGTTGACTTCTACCGGCACAAAATGTGACCTTCTGTTAACCTGTATTAATCAGAGGCCGCCCTGCTTCAACATTTATTCATAATCAACAATTGTCTTACGTGCGTTAAAAAACCTGCAATTGCGTGCTGCTAGCCACAGAGCAACTGGGCACTCTGGCTTTGTTCAAGTGCACCCAAATGCTGTTTACAGATGGAGAGATTTACACATTCTTGTCTCCTGCTATCATGGTCCCAGTCGAGATGGGGATTCAAACCCAAGCTTCCAGTCATAACCCTACTTCTTAACCCTGTAGTTTAACGATAGCCCGTTTAAAGACACAGAAACACAGCGACATAAAAGCTTGTCACGTCTGCCCTGCTGACGCTTCTCTGTGAGACTTGTATTCGCACATCTTCACTATGACACGCAAAGGTTGAAGCGATGATGGATGGACACAAAGAAACTGGCACAACTGAGGGTGATACTTTCTAATACTATTGTGGAGACACTTTATTTAACCAGAGGAGGTATTTGACTAAGGATGGAAGAACATACCAGAAGGGACAATGAGACCTTCCTTACAAACTCCAGTTCGGATAACACTGATCCTTCAAAGACATTCGCAGACAAATATAACAGCAAATATTTCTTACGCACACATACACATCAATGCAGATGCAAGGCTGAAACACTCAGACTCAAATAAATCTTGTGCACTGACATCATAATCTTTTTGACTGAAGGGGGAAAGCTTCAAAAGAACCCTGTGATTGACGGTCCAAGGTATCTACTACTCTTCATGACAGAACTAGTCTGAGATCTGAACCTAAGAACAATGAGATTTATGCGAAGTGTGTTTTTAGGATCTATTTGGAGTACAAGTTTGTGTTTAGTTTTAAGAGGAAAGAACTTTAGAATAATTTTGGGTGAAGGGTTAAAGAGAGGTCAACGTGGAGCAAGCTCCACGCTAAGTCTTTGCGAAAAGAAGTGCCTACGGTAGCGGTGAGACTAAAGACACAAGGGATACAACTTTATGGCTTTTACTTCAACAGTAACCCATGTATTCAGGAACTGTCAATACCATGAGCGTGTTAGCAGGATGATGTTAGCATTTAACTCAAAGTACCACTATAACCTCCAGCCTGCCTGGGACTAGTTACGATGTTACACATACAGACAGACCAATCAAATCTTGGGCTGGATCAGAGGTGTGGAACTTTTTTCTTTAAGGGACATTGCATTTTCAATAAAAACCTTAACTGTCCATTCTAAATTATTGAACATATATCACTCTCTCTGACGCATTGACTGGAGCTGCTTCTCTTTGGCATTGCATCTGATGACAGATGGTCGTGTGGATGATGCTACTCACAGCTGTTGTTAATCTACTTTTTGCAGTAGTTAAAAAAAGATCTGCTCACAGCTTCGGTCGCTCAAAACAGAGATACAGAGACGCAGGTCATGTCATCATAGGATAGGAAAACCCTCAGGTCCATAATACAGTTTAAAGAACTCAAGCAGAAGAACGTTGCTTTGAGCCTGTTGTTGCTTTGTAGTAATTGTTTTTTGTCAGGCGCATCAGCTGGCTCCACATTAAATGACGTAGAAAATAAGTTAAGTGACATTTGTTTACTTTCCTGTCCTCAAACGTCTATTCAAATGCCAGAAGGAGTTTTGCAGAATATTCAGATGTCATTTCAGGCTTTACTTCTTGCCGAGTAGGAAATGCAGACACACTTGCCACAGCATGCATGGCTTGCAAAGACAACCATTCCTTCCTCATATTGAACAATAAGGGATAGTTGTATAGAGACGATCATCAGCTTCGGAGCAACAACAATGCACTTTCACAAATTCTCCTTGTGATTGATCAGCTCTCTAACCACAATATTTATCTTTTTAATGTTGCTTGTTGGGCAAATACACCCATTTTTTTGTGGTGACACTTGACTTTGGCCTTTTGGTTAATGCAAACACATCCCCGCAAAACCAGGCACACCGGCTGGTCTTTTCATTTCTCTTGGAAAAGACAATGTTTTGATGTCATAAATTGTCAGCGACGATAAGAGCAGCTACTCACGGTGACTTGGACGGGCAAACAACTTGAAGGAACCACTCTGAAGGACATTTATTTCCTTCATGGCAGAAAAACGTAATCATGGCCAAGATCAAATTATGACGCAAGTCGTATCTGGTCTGGAGCTCAAACATCGCCCTCCCCAGGACTAGATGGACATATCAACAGTTTAGAGCTAATTTCCACGGTTTTGTTAAAGAGCCTTAAGGTAACTCCGGAATTATATTTTGACAACAGTCTGATTCCAACCTTGTTTAACAGTTTGGGAAACTGGATACCATTTTCAAAGATAGCGGTCCATTCACTCCCATGTAAGCTGTTTGTTGGGCAGTTGGTGCACTTGAAACTTTTCTCTGACTTCCTTAGGATTCTGTGTCTATCAGAATGAGCACTGGAGCCCTCTCTGGTGGGAATTTACTGACTTCCTCCTTAGTAAAAGTTTGGGTGTCTACATTCTTTTGGTCAAACAGAGCTTGGAAAGGTCTCATGTGAAAAAGCAAGGCAGACATACAAAAGAGAGAGAGGAGGCTGATTTATTGACAGCTATGTGGAGATGTTAAGGATCTGAGCATCCCTCCCTGAACCGACATGATGGAGAGAGAAAATAGGACAAGAGGAGAAAGTGAAACAAAGGTCAACAAGCAGACTATGGTGAGAGAAAATTTAAAAAGACTGAAAATAGAAAAGATGAAGAACAAAGATAAGTTAAGATAAAAAGCTGAGAAGAGAGAGACGAGTGGGAAAGGACGGAAGGGATTAACAAAGAAGAGAGACAGGAAAAATTGCCGAAGCGAAAGAAAGAGAAGACAGAGGGAGAAAGAAAGATCACAAGGGAGACAGAGAAGATGTGAAATCGGAGCGACACAGACAGACGAGGGAGGAGGAGGCCGAGGAAGAGGGAGAGGGAGGAGCAAAGAGGAGAAACAGCTTTTCTAAGCCAGCCAGCGGGAGAGTGCCAGCTGTGTTTATCTGACCTTTGACCTCAAGGCCACTCCAATCTCTACAAGACCTCAGTCTGACTAGCAGGCACACACACACACACACACACACACACACACACGCGCACACAAACACGCACACACACGCACACACACGTACACGCACACTCACACAACCCCACGACAGCAACAGTGGATTACTGCAGGACTACTTTACCTGATTAAAATAGAGCAAAGGTTAGACCCACTGACCAGGCAGGAAACTCAGGCGTTTGTCTGAGAGGGAAACACACCTGGACCAAAACTAAACTACATCTCCAATAGAAGAAAATTACAGGAAGGACATCTGTTGGAAGACGTGTTGCTTTTTTAAATTAATTCTTTTGACACTTAACATAATTGTTGGACATGATCAGTTTATGAGCATTGATTTTTTTTATGGGACATAAGCTCGTAAAAGCAGTTGTTCTGTAAAAATGGTGTCAGCAAAAATAAATCTCCAGAATCTACTTACTCAGATTTCATATTTGTGTGATTTTATATGTTTGTGAGGTTTTCTCAAGATGTGCATCTTCAGTATGAAGGGCTTTCGACTGAGAGACACATACTTGGTAAGTCAGGAAATATTGAGAAAGACTTACACGTTTTAGTTTTGGGTCTTTTGTTGTATTTATTGCGTTTTATGTTTCTATGTTCATTGTAAGCACCAATAACCAGAGCAAATTCCTTGTAGGTGTAAACCTACTTGGCAATAAAATACTTCTGATTCTGATTCTGATTTATAAAATTTAGCTTTAGGATGCATGAATCTACATTTCTCCAAACCTATGCATAATAAACATTATGTCACAAAGCTCATGGAGAACTCAACAAGCAAAACCACTGGATCCTGCATTTCCCATAATGCAACCTATCAAATCTTGTCTCATTACTTTCTTAAATCTGACAGAGCTCCCCCAGAGCTAAAAAAAACAACATTATATATTCATATTCACAGGTTGATTAGCATTGTCCGGGTATGTAAAAAGCATTATCAATTAAAATCAGTTGCACTTTATTCCACTACAAATATAAGAGACTGTCTTTCCATAAAAAAAGGACTCTATACCAGATGTGTCAACAAAAAAATTGGACTTTAACAAGACTGGCTGCCGTTCATTTCCTGTTTTCAAACCCAGTGCTTAGTTTAATCCAAACCATGATCTTTCTCTCAACCTAGTAAAGTTGTTTTTGTGACTAAAATAAACTACATTTTAAGCAAGCTTTGAAATAAAAATATTTTTTATTTTTGAACAATTTATATGTGGCATATACTGTCTGGCCAATTAAGGAGATGCTCATATCAGAGTATGAGGCCAATCTATGTGGTTAAAACTACAAATCTAGTTCAAATCTTAATGAGCCAGATGAGCTTAAATAGATTGATAATTCATCTGAGGATTGTAGAACATTATTCATGCCGTGTATGAGTATCCCTGTGTTGTCATTTCACACATTTCCCTCAGTACGTTTAAGATTCAAAAAGACAAACGAGTGTCAGGTGGAAGAAACCAAAAGAGGGGACGTTATTCTGCTTTCTGTGCCAGAGGAGGAGAGCTGCGCCCTAATCCTGCAGCCCTGGCCTCTGGCAATCAGCTCCCCTCACAGGCCAGACACACACAAACACACACTTACACACACTTACACACAATGTGTAGGCCAGATCAAAGCCTGACAACCTCCGCAGACCCCCTCCACAGGCTGAAATATGTCTCTAGGCCTCCGTGCCTCGTCTTTCTTTTCCACCCCACCATCTTTTCATTCTCTCCCTCACTTCTTACCTTCTCACCTTCTAACTCGTCTGTCCCCAAATCTCGACCTCATTACCTCACCCTTTTCTCCCCCTTTCTGTTCCCTGTAAAATATGTCCGTGCTGGATTTGGATTCTACCCACTCAGCTTACAAATCGAGGAGAGAGAAAGAGGAGCAGCTGGTTTTACACAACAACAGGAAGCGATAGATGGATGGAGGAAATGGAGGGGGGGGTGAGCAGGTAGATGGGCGAGGAGATACAGGGAATAGGAGCTAGAGAACATTAAGAGAGGGTGATAGAGGAAGAGAGAGGGACAATGGACAAAAAATTTAAAAGGTAGTGGGAGACATACACAGTGGATGTGGGACCAGTTGAAGGTAGATTTCAGCCCAGTATCCAATGGTAGGAGTCACGTCCATGTCGGAGAAAACAACATGATTTGGTGCCAATTGTCCTCAACATAGTCAGACAAAAAATAAGCTTATTTATTTACAATAATAAAAGCCTGTTTAGAGGCAAAAATCCTGTGTGGCTAGCTGCAATCGAGTATTTTAAAACTGGACAATAGTCTTCATTAATTTGGAGGAAGAAAAGAGGATCTGTCCAATGTGCTGTTTAAATGATGCAAAAAAATAGTTCCATTTCGTTTTTTTATTTCCTTAATTGAGAGGTGGACAGGAAATGGTTGTTTCCCGAGGAACACGGGAACGCACAGTAAGATCAGTTCAGTTTTAGGCTTGGATCTCATGCTCAGACAGCAGAGCAGGCCGTTTGTCTCAGTTGAACAGAGGAACTACACTGTTCACAGCGTTGCCAGTTGCTAAAAGGGAAACGAGGGCCACCTCTAATCAACATAATTCCCACCAAGAGAGACTCTGCAGCATCGCCCACGCAGTCCTGACAGAAAGAAAAGGCCGAGATCTGCGGGATTACCACATTATACTCACCCTCACTCGTTACAGATGAGAACACTCACTAAACATTTGCAGTCCACAGGCATCTTTCATATCATTTAATCACACCTATACTTAACATATTAATTTGGCATTTGAGGATTACTTTGGTAAATTACAGTGGCGACTGTTGATTTCTATGATGGATAGAGTGCTTTGGGTTTTAGCACTCCCGTCCCAGGAATGAGTCACAGCATTATACTTCTCAGACTGAGACAAACAGAGATTACAGGGCTTACCTGCTGCCACACAGGTAGACAGTCATGTGTCAAACACACATTCAGGACATAGAAGGACACACACACACACACATTCAGTCACACTGCCGCAGCAACAGCAGACAGAAGCTTAAGCTTTAAGATACACACAATTAAACACAAGCTGGTTCTGATGCAATCACTTTGAACTGTTGCTTACTTTTGGGGTAAAACTTAGGGATGCCAAAAAACACACAACTTCAATTGTGCTGTTTTACTGATAAGAATTTAACGACTGGTTCAGCCAAACATGATCCTGTGAAAAACAGAATATTGTCTCTCTAGTGCGATATGGCCAGAACTTAAGTCAAAGTACTCATTTTCACACAAGTCGATTTTCGATTATTAAGACAACAAATATCATACTTTCATTTGTATTCATTTTAAAGACGGATATTTCTGCTGAGTGAAAGTTGCGGATTTAAACTCTTTGTGGGCAGGGAATGAGAAACACTTGATAAACAGCAAAACATTTAACAAATCTGGTGTAGATCAATATTGTGCTATACCTCCTCACTGTGTTAATACACTGTCTAAGCATAAGTAGTATATATGCAAGTATCAATATATATTTTAATTATTGATAATGTTCTATTGCCCGGCCCAAATTGTCCCTTCTTCAGACAGAAACATTCCATGAGTGTGCAGTTTGACAATTGTGTGTTCAGTGTTTCAGAAAGTGCATTCTTCAACCATCAGACTGACTTTGTTTTACAGGCTAGTCAGTGTAGACAAAACATTTGTGTCATAAACAAACCTAGATGTCAAATTCTGTTATGAACATGGTTTAGTTGAAAATATGTCGGTATTACAACAAGAATAAAGATCTGGACTCAGCAGGAAGAAGGAATTGTGTCATCTTTTTCATCCTTTCTTACTGTGATGTGAGTTCGACTATTTGGTAAGAGCTGATACATCACATGTTTTCCTACCTTCACTTTATATATACATATATTCCTTCCCACCTATTTGCTACCTTCTTTTTCACAAAAACTATTTTGTACAATTCACCAAAAGTCCTTTACTTCTGTCTCAGGACTCAAAATGACCTAATATAAACCTGTAATATTCATTTGTTTTCTCCTTCTGTATTTATTCATGTACCCGCACCTACAAAGTTACATTAGCTGCTTTGCTATGGCCATTATATTGTATTATTTTGTCTCTATAAAATTCTTCCCAAAACTGGATAATTGATGCTACCTCAGCACATCACAGGTTTATCTTGCAGTAAAGACAAAAATATACGACGAAAACTTAGATTTGTTGCAAATCTTGTTTTCTTTTCTTTTCTTTTTAACTTGCAGAACAACATGTGTCAGCCAGTGACATTGATTAATAATCTGACCTGTCTCATAAAGCTGTCAGTTGAACCTAATGACATGTTACGTTGCACGAATATTTCATTCTGTCATTTATGATTAATGACTTGTAAGTTAATTCTTCATTTGAAAGCAGAGCTGTATCTGTATCCTGCTCCTGGACAGTTGTGGTCACCCTGCATTATTGACAAAACCAGCACATATTATTATGATGCTGATTATTATTATTATTATTATTATTATTATTATTATTATTATAACTGTTAAGTTACCTTTATGTAATTCACTTCAAGTTTATTTTCATTATTCTAACAACAAAACAGCCCTTGATAATGCAAACTAAGAAAAAGAAAGTGCAACTATAAAGGTTTTGTGCTTAATACATTATAAAAGGGATTAACATATACAATACAATATACGTACATAATTTAGTTCTCATAGCCATTTTGTTTAGATTGTCATCCTTTGATTTAAGTAGGGAACATCATGTTAAAATAAATGGTCATTAATGGGGTAAAAGTTAAACTGTGTCTACTTTCTGTATTTTCTTTTGTCATCAATGTGGACTTCCTCCTCGATATTTCTCCATGTCACAAAATGTGAATAAAAACATTTGGAAACTGAGATTGTTTTCTGTTGTTGTTCAAACTCTTTCCCGGTCGAATTTACCATCATTGACACTTTGTTTGCCTGGCACTGTACAAGGCTGCTACAGTAAGTCAGTGGAAAGATTTACTGTAAGCTTGTACAATCAACGTGCTTGTTTGAATGCTCGAATTGCAACACACACATACCCTAACATATGTAGACAGACAGAAACACACACGCCCTCACAAACATACACACAAACACACAACCCGAACCCAAAAACCCAGCTCCACAGCCGCCTACTGCGTACATTGTCTGCTGCTCCCAAAAACGAATTAGTCACACATATTTGCATTTGTACACAAACCCGCCCAGCAACAAACACAACAGACTTCAGGGTCATACACGCATGCGCACGCACAAACATATAGGAACATATGCATGTATGTATGAACCTACTCTTATTACATTCATGCGCACAACTTCACATACAGGAACACGTGAGGATGCTTTAACGAACACACGCGAAGACAAACAACGCTAACTTCAGATCTCTCTACGGCAAAACCCAAACACACACACACACAAACACACACTCACACACACACCCACATACTACACTGGTGGTCCTGCTTGCAGAGGAGCTAAAGCTCTGTCTCTTTTGTCTCTCGTGGGAGGCCCTGACAAAAGACACAACCTGACAGGTAAACAAGCCGTCATGTTTGGGCAGACCTTCCTGAGAAAGGCTCTCACCCTTCTCAGCCTCACCCAACACACCCTCCTCCCACCTCCAGTCTGCGGCTTTTACCTTCGGCGATGTTTCTACCTGCGCATCCTTGTCCCCCCCTTCCCCTTGAGTCTTTGACCACATACATCAAACGTTTAACTTTGCTCTGAAAAGTTTGAAAGCCTGAACAGAAATGCTGAGGTATTGCACAAAATTGGAGTAGGGAAGCAAGCAAATTAGAGCCCTGACAGGGATACAACGTGGCAGCCATTTTGGAAGTCAATTAATTACATTTACAAATTTAAATGAAACATAATAATCAGATGGTGCTACATGCATGCTAATTCTGATAGTGAAAATGTGTCTTGTAACGATAACTTGCAAACGATATTAGCTAACTAAAATACAATGGCAACAACATATAAGACATTGACCGAAACATTAATTTAAACATTCTGTCCTAAAATATTCAATTCATCTGGATGTAAAATAAGTGAATGACACTTCACTTTCCATCACAACAGTTTTGGGCCCTCTTCAACTTGAAGGTGGTGTACCTCAAGGCTCAATTCTAGGCCCCAATAACTCCAAGGACAAGGAAAATACAATCATGTCTGTGTGGTTAAACAAGCAGCCAGTATAATGTTACTTAATGACCATCTATACCTTTCAATAACAATAACATGTACAAAATATAACCGCACCTCCTGTCTTGGCACTGGGCTTCTATAAACAGCTGCCTGTGGCCACAGCTTCAGTGGCCACTGAAGACACAGAAACCAAAGTGATATGAAACCTCAGTCAAATTCTGTGCTCAAATAGGACAAACCACAAAATGCAAAAGTAATAGATGCCGGTATAGTGAAGTTATTTACATTGTAATCCCTCAAACAACTAACAATGAAAAACACAGTAAAGCAAAGAGATGTGTTGCCAAGTAATGCCCAAGGATACCCACTCACTGCACTGGATCAGGGCACCCTAACCCACAGAGGATCAAAATACTGTTTCAGAGGTTATGTTACACAAAAATATAATTTCCATTAATAGCTCTGTCAAATACATTTTATTGATCAATTCTTTGTTATTCTTGTGACAATAGGTTATAAATTCATAGGGAGGACTACACGTTTGTCTACTATGAAATGTATCATCCATATTAAGGATATGAAGGGATATAAGGATATATAAAGCTAATTACATCTGCTTTGTGTGTATAATTCACACGCAATTATTGTGAGTGCACATGCGTTAACTCACAGTCATAAGCTGAGGAGTGAATCCCGAACAACTTCAGGCTTTCCAAACAATTCAAAACATTTTGGAATAAAGTCTTGCGGCGCAAGAGAAGAGTCTAACAACAACCACCCACACTTGTTTTATCGCTGCAGTGCATTTCTACTGTTTTCCCTCAAACTTACCATTGGGAACCAGTTTGTCCGTTTTGCACAGCAGATAGCAGATGGTCTAAGATCATGACCACAGGGAATGAGGAGGAGGAGGAAGACAGACAGGACCAAAAGGACAGCCAACAAAAAATAAATGAGGAGGACAAAGACAGAGCGAATGCAGAAACGATTTTCAGGGATGTTGTACATGGAGAAAGAAACAAAGGCTGCTTTAATTCTGTTTGCTTACCTGTTTATTAACTGAAATATGATTTACCAAATTTGTATGAAAATTAATTTAGCTTAAATATGTTTCTATTAAGGCAAGTTTGGGTAATTTGAGAGAGTGAAACCACATAAATTCAGAGATTAAATAAAACACTCTTGGATGTACACATCCAAAAGCAACGATAGAAAGATACTGGAGCGCATACCTCTGCCAAGGCCCCACGCCAACAGTCCACTAAAACATAACTCAGTGCATCTACAGACATAGACATACAATCATCAACAGACTACAAGAAATTAGCAAAATAAATAAAAAGCGCAAATAGAGTTAAACTGTAAAAGACAGGATAATAATATAATATACAGGATGCATATCAACATAGTAGATGGATAGAAGATATATTCGTATATTGCACAGTTTATACAGTCCACTTAGATTTATGCTGTCAAAAATATGTACCTGTAAACTGGAATTTTGTATATATATTGAGATTATATAGTATAATAAATAATTGGTGTTTGTGTTGGATGACTAATGTACAGGTATATTTACCTGGGATTGTTCCAGAATCTGTGGACTGTCCATCTAAAGAATTAAGATACAGAGCCAATTTTAAGTGTACTGAAAGTAAAATAAGATGAAAATCTCAATTCTTTCTGGCAGATCCTGTAAGTTATGAACCGTGTTTGTTTGCAACAAAGGAGGAAGTGAGGTGACAGTATTATAAAGCAACCAAATCTGCAGAGGGAAAAAAAAGTCAGTGTCCCTTACACAGGAGCTGTTTGTTTTCCATTTCTTTTCAAAAGTCAACATGGTTTCTTGACACTACGACCATCATTGTTCCCCAGCCCTAATTCCTGCAACCATGGCAACAGAGCTCCTGTAATTTGAGAAAACACAGTTACTTTAACTCAGATAATTATCATTCCCTGTACCTATAACCAAGCTTATTTTCTGTCTAAATCAAACCTGAACCTCACCACACCAGGTTCATTTTTACAGTGTTGATTTGTGATTTTGGAGGCAGGGACAAACTGTAATGTCTTCATGGAGGTGTTATGTCATTCTGGTGAGTTTGGGCCAACTTTTGTCATTTAATTTGGAATGCTTGAAAACAACAATCTCTTCAGAGGTGTGATTGAATTATAGCCAGTGGCTAAGTCAGGGAAATCACTCGCAGTAAAACCATACAATTATTTAAGGAGTTTCGGTAAAATTGAAGCTGCACTTCAAGAAATTCAAGTACCGCAATAATATTCCCACATTTAAATGATTTTCTTAGAAAGTGCCCATTGAGCTGAAGATGAATGTGGGAGAAAACACTATAAAGTGCTGTGTAACAGAGTTGTAGCCAAACAGTGTTATTTAAGGGATTATATAACTTTTGAACTTTTGGCCAGCGAGAGGCCATATGCTGTACTTTTTATTATAAAGTACATCATCAGATAAGACTGACAGAGGAGAGCAGAGAAGACAGAGGAGCTGAGAGTCGGGCGCTGATTTGCACGTGAAGCCATATGAAGCTGTTTACGTGGACGACTGTGGGAAAACATTCTTCCCTGACTGAGGATAACCAGAGTCCCAGAGGTCCATCCTCCTCCTCCCCCTTAACTCCTCTTTAACCTGGCCTGCTGGGTCGAGCTACCGTGTGTGTGTGTGTTTGTGTGTCCATGTGTGTGTGTGTGTGTGTGTGTGTGAGTGTGTGTGTGTATGTGTACCTGTGTACCTGTGTTAATCTACCTGTGTCTGTCTGGGTGTCTGGCTCAGCATGGGAAAGAATGGAGAGGAGAAAGATCTAGAAAAGGAGGAAACACATTGCTCCCTGCGGCATTAAGAGCTATGAGAGAAACTGCTCATGAATAACATTTGTGCCTTAAGAGCCAACCTTTAAAAAAAAATGATCCTGTTGCCGGATATTTTATGTCCTTTTAATAATAAGTCATTTCAAATACTGCAGCTCTGACATGCAAATCTCAACAACAAATCCGAAAATACAATAGGCCTACACTGGCAAAATGGAAAAGACAACAGAAAATAAGAAAGCACATTAAATCACAGAACACAATGGAAAAGATAGATACTCGCTACGGGTAATGCTGGTTGCTGATTGGACAGATGGATTGTCCTTTCTATTTAAAAGGAAAAGCTTATAAAGGGTGTTTGGTGACTTGTTCTGATTTGGACTGCAGGGCCACCATGCAATGGGTGCAATTCTTCAATATCTGATTTTAGTGTGGAGTTCCGAGGAGTTTAAGTTCAGCCAAAATGTGATTTTATTAGGTTTTGCACTCTGGACAAAAATAAGCATCTGGCAGGAACACTGTCATAGATCAAACTTTTATTGCCTGTTTTTTTTTTTTATCATAATGTTATCGGGACAGTCCTAAATCTTTGAGAGTGTTCATGTCTATCCCTGCTCTTACATTGGGATGCAGAGCTCGGCTGCCAAACTTCGATCCCTTTTACAGAGCAGAGATTCAGTATTTAAGAGAGTTGATTGATGAACTTGACAGAGAGCTTTTTATTTCTCCACAGGTATGTTGCCGCTTTAAAGAGAAGTCCTCAGAAGAACCTCCAGGCCCCTGTGCACTTTTATTGGCCCCGCTAATGACAGTGTGTTTGTGCAATTTTTATCAGAATCAAGAACGTGAGAAGGAGCTAAAGTGCTCCTTTGCTAAAGACTCTCGTGTATGTCATGTGGTTTTAGGGCCGCAGATGCTGTTTTATCTGACAATTGAGATAAAACTGCCACGGTTGGTTCACCGCCGCAGCTTTTCCCACTCTCCATTCCCATACCTGGATCATGTGGAATTCCCAGAGAAGGGCAGTAAATTGTCCGACGGGGCGACGTCGTCCGCTCCCTCCTGAATACCTTTCACTCTGGGAGAATGAGACAAGAAAGGAGGCATGTTGAGTTTCACCTACATGTCCTCTCTGAAAAACACATACATCACCTTTTTTTATTTTTTAAAGGGAGGATATGAACCAGAGGTCCTTGTGTGCACGTGTGTGTAAATATACTCACTACACAGGCTTTCTCAGCTCCAGCTACTTCCAGGATGAAGTCAATAGGGAGTGTGTTGCTTTGTGAGACATGAAATATGCGGTTGACCTTTTGTTGATGGACAAACACGGCTGAGGCTCCAGAGCAAATATGTAGAGGAGGCTCATTCAATCCCAGAGGTTTACCCCGATCAATACCTGACATTCACTCGCCGCGAACCCTCGCCAAGGACGTGTCACCTCCGTTAGCTTGGATGTATTAACCTTTCAGAGAGAAATGAAATCCACAGGTGGTTTTATTAAGAATCTCTGTTGTCAATTCAGCTCTCAGAGGGCCGAGATGTAAGTCATTGAACTGTGTTCGTCCATCACTGGATCTGAGGCCCACATGTGACATTGTTCATGACTCCCAGACTAATTTTACCTGCGCAGGATTAGTTATGTGCAACCAAAGGATGAACCAAATAAAAGGCCCGTAAGTTTAACCTGACACTGTTGCAGGTTTTTCCATCTTTATAGCTCAAGTAGAAATGCAACTAACCTGTAAAATGTGACATATGAACTATATTACATTGCATATTCAAAGCGGGGGGGAATAGAAGCATGGCAGACCAGCTTTGATTTCCAGCGACTAAAGATATGTGACTTAATCTCCTGTATCAAACAAAGCTCAACGGCTAAGGTTGAGACCACAGACTGAAGCCTGTATAAAGATGGACAACGTCTCCACTTCCTCCTTCAATGAAGCCAGAAATACCACAGATACAAACGCTGCCATCTTGCTTCCATTAGGTGATACAAACACTCGACCAATCGCAATTCGGTCTCAGCAGTCAATCGTGACGTTTCACCCCCTTTTTATAGCATCAAAAAGCTGATTACACCCAAACTTACCAGAAAAATGAACACTAACATACATCAGTGTGATGAGAACTGACTCAAATGACAGAAACCAATGTATTTAAAGTGTACTTTGAATGTTTAGTTAGGTCCACGTCCCATCAACTGACATGCAAATTATGGGGTTCATGACCTACAACATATATACTGCACTCAGCCACTAGGTGAAATGCTTTGGCTTCACTTTTGGGGAGCTGGCAGGTCGGCCATCTTTATATACGGTCTACGGTTTCTCTACTGCTGGGTCACAACGTTGAGTATGTGAGACAAAACCCTTTGTTTACAGTTAGTGAATTACATTACATTTTCAGCTGCTACTAATGAACTAGCATTCTGTCTAGCCTCTTCCTATTTTGCAATGACATCCAAAGGAATCTCACACTGTTTGCACATATCTATTTTTCTGCTCTATTTAGCATGAATTATCTATTTCTGAAACGTGGATGAGTCACACACCATTCTGCAACATGACCACCTGATTAAACAGGTACAACAATAATCCAGAAGTATAAATCAGCCTCTAGTGTAACCTAGTCACTGAATGACCTTAAAACTGCAGTGAAATACACAGTGTAAGTGTGCGTGTGAGTGCATGTGCTTGTGCGTTGAGGACATACAGCTGTAGAATGCATGTGTGTCTGTGCACACATACACATGGGAGCGTGTTTATAACTGTTTACACTCTGCGGGTTCAAGCGTTTGCTCGGCCTGCTTCCACAGAGCGGCCAGGTACACCAGCAGGCAGGGAGGCCGTGGCAGCTTCTTAATCATTTCTCCCTCCTTTTTGTTTCTCTTTTGACAGTCCTTCGCTCTTGTGTGACGGCTCGCGCCGCCGCCCCGACCTGCTTACCTTTTCACGGCTCCTGAAGCGAGACTACTAATGCACTCGCTGCTCCGCTCGCCGCCTCACCGGCCCGCCCTGAGCTCCAGCCTCCCGTGACAGCGCAGGACGCTCACTTTGTCTGCCGTGTTTGTCCAAAAATTGTTTCAATATGTATTTTTGGGAACGGTAATGTTTGCATAATAAATCTTTGTGTCAGGGGAATACAAAGAGAGCTATAGGTCGAAACCTGGGTGGGTCAGATTGGACACTCTTTCCCTTGCTCTCTCTCTTCTGCTTTTACTCTACTTTCCATTCTCTTTCTCTCTCTTTCTTTCTGCCAGTTTGTTTTTCCAGCCTGCTGTCACTAGGTTTATGTAGACGTGTATCAGACCATGTGCACAGACCTTCTTCTAAGTAACCTTTGGCAGTTCACATGCCCTTGCATCCTACTGCAGTCACGTGCCCGAGCTACGACTAGGTGCTGATAATCTGTTAAAATCTACAACATGTGATATCCAAATGCTCTAAACACTTTGTTGTCATACATTCCAAATGTGATCACCGGCCTGTGAATCTAATATTAGCAGTGATTGGACCTGCGCCAGAAAATCCAATTATACAGCTATGAGCTGAGTCAGCTTCAAGCTCTTGGCCCATCTACAATCCCATTATATTCAAACATAAAATTTTAGGAACTCTTTGAATGGGCCAAATATATTTTTACAGATACTCCGGGCAGTTGAGTGAGAGGAGAGATGAAGTGATGCACCTCAAATGAAGTAAAATTGGACCCGCTCTGTTTCTGCAACAAATGACACAGGCCAGAGAAACATGGATTTCAGCCACAGAACAAAAAGTGGATCAGCATTCAAAAGTCACAGTGACCTCCAGCGTCTGTATAAAGATCATTTTACTGCAATAAGAACAAATAAATGTCATTCAGACTGAGCTGCTTCTCTTTGAATACTCTTCGTCTCATCCACAATAAAGCAGTGATTTAGAGTTTTTTTTCCACCGAAATGACAAACTAGCTAATTTGCAATTTAAAATCTTCATGACCTGCTGCTGCTTTTGGTAGAATCGTTGTTTATCAGTGACTATTTCTATAAATATAAGAACATTCTTTTATATATCTTCCGACAGATATATATCTTGTGTTATCTGTTGTGTCTGTGCACTTTTTTATGTTTCACTGTGGGAGAGCGGGAAAAGTCGTATCGATTCCTTGTATGTCTTGAACATGTTAAGAAATTGACAACAAAGCTTTATCTACTTTATCTTTATCTTTAAGATATAGTAGATTTAGATCTTGTCTGTCTTTATTCCTCACAGACAACTGTCACATAGATACATAGAAAATGATCATGTACATAAAACAACCAATGCTCCTTTCTAGATAGTAGCATAAATGGATCATGGTCGAGATTTTTATTTCATAAAATTATGGAAGCGTTTTGAAAAGATTTCGGAGGATCAGATTTAAAGTAGCTACAATTCATAACTTTATAATTATCATGAAAACAAAGAGACTTTATGAAAGTGGTCAGACTAAGTCATGGACCTACACACAAACAAAGTATAACTTGAACCTATAACTGTTGATCGGTCCAAAAATGAACTGTTTACACTTTCATAGAATATCGTTTTCTGCAGGCAGCTGTTTATATTGAAGAGCTCGAAACTCATGTAAACGACCTGTTGAGGAAGAGCTGGTGAACATCTTGACCAAACACAGAGCAAAAGGAGAGTGAGTATTAGTTTTCGATCAAATATAGGCCAGAAACATAGTTCTCATAGGATGATAATTTTGCAAATGCTGTATTATTACTGTAAAAATAGCAATGATTGCTTTTCACCATATCAACACAAGGGGTTATATGTGTTGTGTGTAGGTCCTACAGCTTGTGTCTGCTGCCCCAAGTATATGTTAAAGATCAGTTATTGCAGTTTTTATCAAAGATAGGATTAGCTGTTAGGTAAGGTGAAGTAACCCCTCTATTTAAGCACAGTCAGGCCGCTTCGCTACAAACCCAAAAAGACAGAATTCTCCCGTAATCAGAGCAGCCACATGACCGCGAGGATTTTATTGTCCCTCGCTTGTGACAGACGCGGAGAAGGAAGAAGGGGGTGGACAGTTTTCCCTCGTTGAGCCAGTGGCTGGATTGAAAGCAAAAGGGAGGGATTGCAGGGGCGGGGGTAGCGAGTAGTGATCTTAGTGGGACCGCGCAGGGCAACGCTATCCCAAACACAGCAGAGTGCTATAAGCCTCCGCAATAAATCTCCGAGCTCGCTGAGCCACAGCCAAGCTTGTTCAGTGCTGCGTGCCGCTCCAGAGGCCAGAATCCAGATGTTGGAGGGAGTCGGTAAATAAAACAATCTATCAAAACTGAAGAAGGAAAAATTTTGACTTGCTTTTGTGCAAGTGATATCAGAACGAGAAAACTACCTGTTATAGGCAACTATCAGATACAGCGCACCAACCCCACACACAAGCGTACACACGCATCATGTCCAATACACACTCTCTCATTGACTGAAATCAGTACTTTAATCCCATTTGGGACAGCACAGATCTTATAGCACCATTTGCTTCGTGTAGCTCAAGGTGTTTCTGAATACAAAACAGGCCTGTTCCTCTGGATTAGCTCTGATCATTTATAGATGCAGGTGGATTGAAGGGATAAACAGATATAGAAATCTCATTGTGGAATAAATATCCACGGCTTAAAATCTAATCGTGCAGAGCGTAGAGATGGTTCTCTGTAAGACCTTTGCCTCTGGACATGGACTGCTGCCGGCCTGGGACTGAAACCTGGAGGACCGATTTGCATCCTGGGTCCCTGTTGTTGCTTCTGCTGTTGTTCTTCTTTCAGTTTTCAGACGGTTTGATACACATGAAACTGAACATGACTCCGATGCCATCAGAACATTTTGATACCTAACTTTTTGCTGTAACAGAAAGGATTTGGGGATTTGGGGATTTACAGTAGGGACAGTTTCACTTGCGCTACTCAAATGAGCTTCTCGTGTCAGGATGATCAGCAGGGGAGAGTGCATCTAAACTGATCTCAGACAAACCCGTTTGATGCATATCAGAGCCGTGCATGCAGGTTAAAGACGTCACATTCGAAGGGTAAAACAGTTACATGCTGCTGCCATTAGGAGCCGCCACCAAGCACAGAGGCCTTGTTCAGCTTTGGTCTGAACACCTACTACTATCTTTCTTAGGATTAAGAATCTAAAGCCAATTAAGCTGTTTAAAGATTTTTGTCTTTTTACCTCCACTAAAGATGTCGTGTTAGACACCTGTCCATTTAATTGTTGCCTTGTTAGTTTTTAAGCAAGATTACAAAAAATACTGTGCTGATTATTACAAAACTTGGAGATATGCATGTGTTTCATCTGTAGTACAGTAGTAGTAATTTTCATGTACCTGACTTTCCCGAAGTACAATAACAGATTAAATTACTTCTGAAATGATGCAGTTTGGTCCAACATATCAAGTTTATTAGCATCTAGTATTTAAAAAGGGTTAAAAGGTTAAAAAAAAAGTAAGTATTTTGTTGTCATGGTTATACATGTTAAGATTTCTGTTTCATTTAATCCATAATCTCTGGAAAATTTCCAGAGATCGAATTTGTGGGAATTTCATCATTCCAACAAATTAGGTCTTTGGTTTCTCCCTTAAAATTATGTATAAATTCTGTTAATATAAAAAACAATGAATTAGTTGAGGATCAGGTGTCTTCAGGAGATTCTAAACATATTGTTCATTTTCACATTAGCGGTCAATATCGCAAGGAGTGAAGTTTTAACTCTGTGGGTTATTTTTAAATCCAGTGTAAAGGTTCAGGAGTGTTCAACCTCTATCATTGGGATCCTCCATATTCAATAGCCAGCAAAACTCCCTGGAAGGGAACAAATCTGGAACATTTTCTTAGATAAGCTCGTTCTAAAGCGTTGAACCAAGCGCAGCTGGTTTTTGGTGGTTGGCCATTTAAATGATCTACCACAAGGAAATTTCACTTTAGCCAGCGTGAGGTTTATGCAGATGAAAAACTGGAAGCTGGACGTCCGACTCTCATCAGCACTAAGCCAAAGGGGCCTGCTGAGTTCGAAGAAAGTGGAAAACGGGGATGATGCCTCCTCTTGAAACAATGATCTATGCACAGGACCTGTTTACGTTGGTAATCTCTGGGCCCTGCGTAATCAAAACATCACTAATTTCACCGCTGTTTGGAATCTGTGACATATGTCTTTTCAGCATACTTCAAGGGGGACTGCTTAGAAAAAATCCAACTGGGAAGCATCTATTCTTCATAATAGCACCAGTGATGAGAGGGTGACTTCATCCTCGGCCGCTCACATGTTTTGAACTGGAGCAATATCCATAGTAGTGGAAACATGCAGTAAATAACCCAGTCTGTGTGTCTGTGTGTCTGTGTGTCTGTGTGTCTGTGTGTCTGTGTGTCTGTGTGTCTGTGTGTCTGTGTGTCTGTGTGTCTGTGTGTCTGTGTGTCTGTGTGTCTGAGAGTCTTGGCAAGCCGGCTGGTTGGGTGTTTGGCTTGTTGACATGCGGGCGGGCTCTCCACGGCTCAGCTCCAAGTTAGAAAAACGGCTGCCATGCTACAAAAGGCTTTTCCATCCTGTCGAGCCGCCCGGCATCGAGCTCGCAGACCCCACCTGATTGATTTGACAGAGTCTGGACGATACACGGTTCAAAAGCACTTGACCGCTCTTTGCTCAGCGGAAACAGGCCTCACGTACTAATGCCATCAGCTCTGCTTTATTATGATTGTCCCGCATGGAGCTGGCTGCATGGGAGTCACTGGTTGAAGGGCTACAGTAAAGAGGACGAAGGGAAAAGAAGTTGTATTTCCTGCAGGTTCGACTAAAAACTGCCAATTCTGCTGATTCAGAAAGAAATACAACTTGGCAAATGTGTGTGTGACGCACACATCGGGCCTCCTCCAAACTCAAACCCATCTGACAGGGTGTGAGCTTGTTTTTTAGTCTCCCAGTGTGTGCACCAGCCCTTCTGTTATTTAGGAATAACTATTTATGCTGCAGAGGTGACCATCAGACAGGCCCTGCATGGCCACAGACACACACAAAGACACACACACACCTCCTCCCCCTTTCACACACTCACTCCAAACGGGCTAAATAATCCCTCCACCTATTTGCACAGGAGAGATGAGGCCACGGCCTCACCTTCAGGGTACTACTTAACTCCTTGAGTCACTCGTTGAGTAATCACAGCATTCTCCTACCTGCCTGCCTACTGCCTAATTATAGAAAATGTGTGTGTGTGTGTGCATGTGTGTGCGTGTGTTAAGGCCTCATTATTTAGCAATGCAGGCCTCACAGGTAGACAATTACACCATCATTACTATTTGGTGGATACAGTTGCATATTAATGAGCTGGGGTCTGTATGGAGGCCTAATGGGGGCCTAGGGCACATTTGTATTGTCCTAGTCGAAACTGGATGACTTGCTCGTTTGTGTGTTTGAGGCCTGCGCAGACTGACTAACATCAATTTACTGTCAACCTAAATGTGGAACAAGTGGTTTTGAGCTCATTGTTCAATTTAAGGGAATGAAGCTCGATTTTGACTTTATTTATCGTGAAACTTTAGAAAGTGCAGCTCTGGCCTCACTGGTACACCACTGCGTGCACAGGACAAAAATTGACTCAATTTTGATACAGGAGTCCCCTGGTTTCCTCCCGGGTAAGACAAAAAACAGCTTACATAAGGATAGGTTGAAGATAGCCCTCGGTGTCGAGAGGCACCCTGGGGAGGAGGGTCTGTCCGTGTCCTGGAGGGAGGCCCGCAGCTCCCCTTTAATCCCCCGCGATCCCTCTCTCAGAGCCGGGGCTTTGCTCCGTGCGCAACTCTTGGCCGAGTTAAAAAGGAAAAGCGCATAAGGGTGGGACAAATTTCACACTTTCTCCCATTATGTCTCAGGCCAAAGAGCTTGTAAAGCAAAGTATGTGGAGCTGGAAACGTTGCTCTGCCACACAGACGCTGTGCAGGTCGGTGGGACTGATGGAGGCTGCAGCCTGGATCCGGGACGAAAGAGTGTTTTTGTCTCAAAGAGCCACTGCGCTTAATGTTATTTGTATATTACTTAAATTATTTTATTCCATTTATTTGAATTTCACTGTTTAATTAAAACAATTTAAGTCACCTGCAGCTTATCGTCTAGATACTTTAATCTCGCTCTCGGCTACTTGTGACTAACTGCTCCTTTGCCTTTTTTGGGGCTCTAGTCTAAAACAATAATGCACAAATGCGTAATACCTGACCCGAATCATTACTTTATTTTCTGTTTAGTCCATCTTTATTTTGTTTGTGGTCATTGTTTTTATTGCTTATTGTGTTTTGACTCATTACTCTTCGCATGACACACACATACACAAACACACACACACACACACACACACAGGCCTCAATGTTCCCATACGCATCTTAAGGATTTTGTTTATTTTAGATATTATGAGGTGAAAATTAAGTCTTCGTCCAGAATTGGAGCCAGCTAAAATAATATCTATAAAATGTTGGCCCTGAAATTACAATTTTATTAGTGGAAAAAACAGCACAATAAAAATATTAAGATTCGAACAATAAATTGTTCATTATCCATTAACAACAGCTTTAAGATAAAATGTGCAAATCATATATAAGACAAACTTTTATAGTTTCCGCACCAAAAACAATCTGTATAAATATTGGGTTATTTATAGAAATGCAACGCTGCAAAATGTCTGAGAACAATTACGATGCAGCAGGAAAATCGAAAAGCTCATGTGTTGAACTAGAGATTTAGATTTTTGTCAGTATCTGTGCTTTGTAAAATAAATAAATATTCAGGCACACTGTTCTAGTAAAAACTCCAAATGTATTATTATATTTTAATTTTTCTACAATTATCAATCTTTAAATATAGTCTGGGTGATTTTTAAGTCTAAGAAAAACTGAGTATGAGTTTACTGAGAGGCCTTTACAGAAATAAAAACTGGATTAGACTCAACTGATGGGCTCCGTTAATGTGCATCATAAAAACTCTTAATCCCCAATTTCTCACACAGAAAGTGTTTCTCTTCACAGCGGCTGCCACAGCTCACACATACTAATACCAGAGAGAGATGTCAGCAGAAACCGGGTGTTATTAAAAAATGTATATATATTACTACAAAGTATTTTCATTAAAAGTATTTATATTATTAATGTGTTTTTCACTTTCTTTAATTTCCCCCTCCTCGCTCCTGCTGTGAAATGAGGATGAAAATACTGATGAAGTGACCTTTAGCTGAGATGAGGATGATGAGGGAAAGGCTGATGATGAAGATGACGTCAGTTGAGGATGATTAGGATGAAATCGATGAGGATTTAATAAATGATGGAGGATGAAGAGGCGGCTGGAGGCTGCGCGAGGATGAGGAGGATGACAGTTAACCGGGGGAGACGGGAGGTGGTGGGGGTGAACAGTGAAGGGGGGGGGGGGGTTGCGGTGTTTGTGACGTCACCGCGAGGCGTGCTACGGAGGGTTGCAGAAGAAAACCACGGCAGCGGCGCGGGGACGCAACCAAAGCGCCGATTACCCCGGACACAGCGTTTCCCCGCAGCCGACGCGTAAAGTGGATTTACTGAACACCTGCATGGAGACGCTCTGAGACTTGGCTCCGTTCTTTCATTTCTTTTTTGTCGTCTGCTTCTGCTGGGAAACAACTGGTGAGTAAGAACACGCACGGCTCCTTTCGGTGGAGTCGCCGGATTTGGGCTCCAGGAGTCGGTCCGATTTTTGGCTGCATGGCGCCTCACTATGGGCCGCTATGGTGCTCGGATGGTGCAAATATGACGCGCCGCGCATGAGCCGCGTGCTAAGCATGATGGAGTAAAAAGTACTGGGTACATTAAAGTGGAGCATGGTGTGGTTTACTTGGGGTAAAGGAGAGGCTGAAGCGGGCGCACAGAGGCCGGAGAAAGGGCACTCATGCCCTAGCGATCACCTCTGGAATTAACCGCTTTAAAGTCCGTGTCTGAGCATCAATATCAGCCAGATGTAGCTAGATGTATGCTTTGGTTTGTACTGAAGAGTGTTAAATGTACAGTGCGTGTTACACTATAGACACGCACGCACATATGTGTGTGTGTGTAGGGTAGTGAGGCAGGAGGATGGGTCAGAGGAGCTTTGTGAAGATTTACTGAGGACATAAAAACAGCAAAGGGATTCCTGCAGATAAGAGGGGCTATGTGTGTGTGTGTGTGTGTGTGTGTGTGTATACGTGTTTAATAATGTTGTCTTCCACGATGTTGTGCTTTTGGTTGGTACTAAGGCTCGAGATATAAATCTGCGTAAAACCATCATCATCACTACAATAACGAATAAGTGACATTTGAAAGGCTGTTTATATCTCGTTATGGCTGTCTTTTTTGTTATTAACCATAATTATAAAAATGTATCATTATCACGTCTTGTGTAGGCCTTTTGATGATTACCCTCTCTAAAAATAAGTGTTAATAATTCAAGGACAAGGACAAGGATAAATAGCATGAATATGAAGTTTCCTGATGATTATGAACAATTAGCAGTTCATCCAATTTCATCTGCCAAAAAGAGATGGATCACAAATCTAGCACAGTCTTGATGAAGAGGGGGGAAATTAATTATAATTTTTTTCCATTATTTTAACACTGTTTAGAGGAAAACTGTTTATTCGACTTTTCGCAGAGAATAATGTCGCCTGACGCAAGTGTTCTCGTTTTGTTTTTCAGGCAACTGGAATGGAAATGAATCTGTCAAAGAATGTGATTTCTTGTGCGGACGCAGGTAAGAATTCATCTCTGTTATAAATTAAAGAGTTGGGAGTTGTCATAGTTTACTGATATGCACCATCCGTTATAAAGCTATTTAGGGAATCAATGGATAACAACATGATGCTGCACTGTTGTTGTGGAGCAGGGTTATAACTGTGCGTGTTCTCAGGAATCTGCTCTCAGGCTCAACATGTTAGATATGTGGTGAATTGATAACATCCCCCTGCAAAGAGGAAATGGAAATATCAGATAATGAGATGCAAAGGAAATCAGGCTGAAATAACCGTGATAAATGTACAACATGCGGATGAGTTATTTTTGAATCTGGTTTCTGACGAAACCATTTTCCAACAAAAAAACTCCTTTGCGAAAGAAATTGTTTTGGGTCATCATCCTTTAAGACCAAACGAGGTTTAAGATCACAAATACAAATATTGTATGTGAGCAGTGTGATGCAATTACAGACAAAAGAAAGAAAGATGTGGACGCAAAAGACATATCAGGGGGTTTCAGACATGTATGTGCCTGACAGATGAGACTGGTTGGGCACAATATTTTTAAACTGGAGTTTATTATATAATAAAAAAAAAGAATGTATAGTAATAAATCACCTTCAGCTTTAAATGACAGATGCCAAACAGTACGCAACATTTAATTTAAATTATTATTATCGTAAAGAAAAAGTGGGTACAATTGACATTAAGTAAAGTTTTTCTGGTGTCATTGACAAATTAATGACTAATTCCATCTCAATTGAAGTTATCAGTATTTTGTATTTTTCCATAAATCAACAGAAAAATATTGTGGTGCTCAGTGAGCAGAGGTTATGATTCATTAATGCATTTCCAGCGATACAAGTTCAACTAAAAGAAGTCGTCTTTAATTTAAAAAGCAGTTTCCATTTATTTAAATGTATTTGTTTCTTCCTCTGGGTGTTTCCCCTGCGTGTGATGGCAAGGATAGGTTTGTTTTATTTACACCTGCATCCTCTGTTAGGATTGTGTGTTGGTTGTCAGGCTGCAGGTCAAACAGGCCTCGTTATTGGACCAAAGCAGAGGAGCCATCGCCAAGGCAATAATCATCTCTGTCCTTCTCCAGTTACGCACCGTGTCCAGTTACATCTCCACTGCCCTCCCTGCCTCCGAGTCTAGTCTCCACAGCTTTATTTCTATATATCGTGCTTTGTTATTGGGGGCACAGCTTCTCCTCGCTGCCTCGCCATACATTAAAGAGCGGATGGGGGGAGAAAAAAAACACACAATTTCTGTATGTGTGTGTTTGGTGTGAGATTAACGGCGCTCGTCGCGTTTATTTTCACTTCTTAGAGGAAAAATATGAGTGTTTGCATTGCCACTGGCCTTTAACCTATCCTGCCGGATGGAAAGGCTTTTTAAATCATCCATCACACGCAAGTGCCCTCCAGAGCAGAGGAGGAGCGGGACGCAGGGATGCAGGCAGAGGAGTATTTAGATTACCCCCCCCCCCCCCTCCCTCATCTATCAGCCTGTAATATCTGCTGGAGGACACGAGGAAGGTGGAACTCCTTCCGTGGAAAATCATGTGCTGTAAATCTGATATTATTCCTGTGGGGACATAAGGGGTCAGCGGGTTTATGGTGATCGTATTGTTGTTTCTTTATTCTTCTATAATATAAGGGTAATAGCCAGGGCGCAATCCTCCCCTAACAGACCTTTGGGACTTTTTAGGATACATTGAGTGTATTTTGGAAATAAAGTGTGGCTCCAGTTCTTTTTAGGATACAACTGCTTGTGTACCATTTAACTCGCAGCCACCACGAACCCGGTTCGACCTTGGCAGCTTGCATAGTAAAAACCACCTGCTCACACTGGATGACCAGGTCGTCGAGGTCACATAATTGCTTAATACATCTTCTATTGCTTTTCTGCTCACTCCTTTGTTTGGGTCACATGCTGCAGCTGGATTTGTTTGGTTTCCTGCGCCAAACGTCTCCAAAAAGGTGGATTTTACGCACGTGATTGCAGCTTAGAACCATGCGTAAAAGAGGTAGCGAGTGGAGTTTTCCTGCCCAGGGGTTATTTCGGTAGAGTGATGTCTGTGTGAGGGTCGACCTTGTTGCAGACCGAACTGAACAGGCCGTGACTCATGTTGGACTTTTAAAATCAACATTTGCAGAATGGCTAATCCATTTTCTAGACGTTTAGATATCTTCATTAAAGTCATATGACAGGTCTCGTGTGTAAATGTAAGACAGGCCTGTGTCTGAGTTATTCTATTTAACGCGCTCATGTGCACAGACACTGAACAAATATATATATGGTGAGGAAAGGTGTGTGTGGGGGGGGGGGCGGGGGGGAGAGAAATGCTCGTTGGGAGCTTGCACAATTGTCTTCTGAAGGAGCCTTCAGGGGGAGTTTTCTGGTCGGACCGGGATCTCCTGTCACACAATGGCCGAAAACGCTCAAGACTGGCGCCGGTGACAGTCCGAGTCTGAAACGGTCTGAGGCCTGATCCGGTGCGCGTTTACCTGACACATGTGGGCTACAGGCTGGGGTGGCGTGGTCTCAGGTTGCAGGAGAAAACTAAAAACTTTCATAGTTTTCAATAAACCTATAAATCCAAAAAGTGACGTACATTTTATGGTTCGGAGAGGTTTAATTTGCCCCACAGGGGTCAGTGCGCAGTGGCACAAGGAAATATTTGTCCTTTAATCATGGTCATTCCTCGATCTTTTTTTCTCGGTGATATGTTGGACAGTTTGACTTGCCTCGATTTATAGAAAAAAAATACTTATTACATCATGCTTAAGACAAATGTTTAAACAGGGCCAGAGCTCGACCCCTAAAATAGCAGCGCCAATATTTTGGGCTTTGTGAATCATCACCAACAAAAGTCCCTAATTCTACTCCAAAATGTGTGCTTTTCTTAAAATATCTTAACAGTGTAGATATAATACACACAATTCAAACTGCCATCAACTACTTTCGCACATGCAAAGGTTAGGTATAGGTCCATTTTAAGTTGATGTCTCTGCTCAGGGTCCATATTGCATGAACGAGATATAACTTCATTAAAAATGCCATCTGACTATAAATGCACCATCTTTATTTTAAATATGACTTATAATAAGGTCTCGCCAGACGCTGTCATGGCTTCATATTAATTTTGTTTTGCCAGCAGGAGAAACTGAGTTTTCTACCTGAATGTTTTACTGCGTGTTCCTCTGCACTGCAGCACATGTTCAACATCTGGGAGAATCCGCAGCTCTGAACACAGACATATGAATGTTCGGAGGGATGCAGTTAGTTCGACGGATTGTAATCTGACCAGAAAACCCTCTGACGCTACAACATATGATTTCGAATGTCGGTTTTTCAAATTCACGCGTGGCTCTTTGACAGTTCTATCTCAATTATCCCACTTGACCTCATTGAATCTTGGTTTCAGATTGCCTCAATAGGTCGCCCCAGTCTCCGCGAGGTAAAACAGACAAAGTCATGTTTGCAAACAAACCACCACTGGCTCCCCTTTATAGGTCATTACCTACAAAACGCACTCAGGGCAGATGTGTCAACGTAAGCAGCCAGAATCTGAATCTGAATATCTTTAATAAAATCGGATCTAACCTGGATCCTCCATCGTGATATGATTTGTGCTGGAAGGTTTGGATCCAGCTTTACGCTTAACGCCGGACTGCATAGAGCACAGTGAGGCCGACATGTTGTTGGAGTGTAGTCGTTTTTAAATAAAGTTTGAATATGCAGCGGTGGTTGTTTGCCTAATGACATCTTATTTGGTAGATAAAAAGCCAGGTGTTGGTCGTGCAACAAGAAAAACACAAGTGCACGGGTGCGTGGAGTACTAAGAGCGATATCCTCGGTGTTGTTGGCTTCCATTAGTCCTGAGTGCTCAGTGGTCGCTATGTGCAGCGCGACACTTATCAGTTTGCATTCAAACACACAATAATCTTTCATATCACCGTGCACGCGCTTAATACTGAGGGACTGCAAATGTTTATTCAGCTCAGCACATATCCGAGATGTAGGGCCTATATTGTGTGTGTGTGTGCGTGTGCGAGTGTGTGTACAGATTCAAACATGCCTGCACGAATAAAAGGCCCATTTTACCCTGGGAGCAAAGCGCTGCAATGCGCGCTCCCGACAAAAAATGCGATTGCACACTGCAAAAAATATCCACGTTGACCAGAAATGCAGTCTTATACTGAGCCTTGTTTAATGACCTAACTTCAGTTGTTAGGAATATTCCTATTCCGAAGATATGTCACTATTTCTTACTGCATAAACCGATTTAAAGACATTTCGTTTGGGTACTTGCATACATTAGAAAGTAAAGTTTAGGGACACTTTTTTTCCACTGGTTCCAGTTTGACGTGACGTTAAATATCCTGGTTGGGGAGGGTGTTTTCTTGCAGCACGAAAGTGGGTGGGACTGCTCTTTTGGGGGGTGTTGATCGCAGCAGATGGGCGGGTCTCATCTGTGGACTCCTCAGTCACAGCGGCCACAACCGTTTCTCTGCTGCGGAGAGAGGGAGTGCGCACTGGGCCGTCACTGCTCCAGGGGACCGAGACAAGGAGGAAGAACTCTGTGTGTGTGTGTCGCTTTAATTGTCTTCCTCTCCAAGCCTTTTCATTCCGTGGAGGAGCTCTCGTGGAAATTCTCTCCCCTGCATGGTTGTTCATCCTCTCATGTCGCGGTGTGCGTCTGGCAGCGGGTGGACTTCTCCTTCGTCTTGTTGTTGTTGCTGCTGCTGCGTACCGGCCAAGGAGAGCTCTGTGCGGCCCCGGGACTCACACACCGTTTCCTCTCTGTGCGCATCCTTCTCTTCAAGGTGGGATGAATTTGGACAGAATCGCAGAGGCAGTGAGAGCCGCGCCGCCGCCGCCGCCCCGCGACGTGGGCCCCGCGTTTCATTTACCCAGAGCGTCAAACAGCAGCCGAGACACGTTACAGAACTCAAGCAGCGAGTCTTCGGACACAGAGTTGGCAGGTACACGTCAGAGTGCTTTCAGCATTCCTTCTTCTTCAGTCTATTCCTTTCCCGTCCTCTTACGCAGGTTTGCGGCGAGGCTGTCACCGAAGCACGCCAGGCCACTTCTTACGCACACGGGGGAAAAGAAGGAGAAATGTTTTACTTAACTTGTTTATCCCAGTGTTTACTTATTTTCCGCGTGCTGCCATGAACGTGTATATATCCAAACCATTTCCCAGTTAATCTCATCCGAATCTTTATTATTTTCTCTAGTTTAATATACAGACACACAACAATACATGGACACATTGGACGTTTCAGGGCAGTTACACCCCATTTTTGTTGTTTATTACGCAGGCTGAGCCACATATTTGGCAGGATCCCGAGGTCTGTCAGAGAAAAATGTGTCTGCTGTCAGTAAATGCATTAAAACAAACTATAAATATACTGGACCCATCCACCAAACTGAACTCAAAGCCAACTCAAGCTCAAAGAATGTCTGTGTAAAAAATTGCAGACGTTTTTTTGTAATGTTCTTCAGCTTTTTCTATAATTTAAAACAAAGACTTTTTCTTCCCCGTTTCAGTTTTTCTGAGGCAACAGACAAAGTCTGGATGTCGTTTATTCACAATCCCCTTGGTTGGAATTACTCATGGGGTTTAAATGAAATGTGTTTTGCGGAATTAGGTCGGAGTTGCCTTTTTATTTTTTGGCAAACAGTCAAAGAGAGAGCTCGTTTTTAGTGATTAACCTTTGCACGTGTTGATGCTTCAGTTTAATGAGGCAATCTTGTTAGGACACGGACACACGATAGCAGAGATAAGGGTGGTCAGAGCTCCCCATAAAGAGTTATTGACTGAGAGCAGATCTGATGTGGTTCAAAGAATCGATACAAAACTCTGGGTCACGTTTGTAAATATTTGGCTTCAGGCGGCTTAAAGTTGGCAATTTCTATTATGAAGAGCTTTGGAAACCATTTATTTAGAGCCCTGGCTTCGGTTGTTACTTGCTGTATTAACCCAACGCTTTCATTTGCACGTTGTTGCTTTTAATTTCAGGCTTGATCATTTAAACGTTAAGGTGCAAATACTTCATAGTGAATGCAAAATGTCCCATATGTTCATTTGAAGTGTATTGCTGCAACCTATAGTAATGTCAGCCTGATGTGTGATCCACAGAAAAGGAGAGGACTGCCGAACAGAGGAGCGATGACGGGAACGCGGACGACCCCAAAAAGAAGAAGCAGCGGCGGCAGCGGACTCACTTCACCAGCCAGCAGCTGCAGGAGCTGGAGGCCACTTTCCAGAGGAACCGCTACCCGGATATGAGCACCAGGGAGGAGATCGCTGTGTGGACAAACCTCACCGAGGCTAGAGTCCGGGTAAGAATCCAGCAGACAGCTGTGCGTATAGTGTGCGTAACTCATGCTTAAAATCGATTTATCAAATAAATTGGAACAAATTGGATGGTTCTTTTGGTATGGAACAAATTTGTTCGTGATTATTGAAATGCATGAAATAACTCCAAGACAAACAAAACCAAATAAAAAATAAAATGTTTAGACAAAGCCTTGAAATTAAACTACAAGAAGATTAACACATTTAAAGTTGTTTTTAAAGTTCTTAACATTTAACATTTACAAGAAAGAAAGCATCAAGGTTACGTTGATAAAAAAATAGATGAGCTCAATTCCAATGAAAACGTCTCGTTTTCACTATATTTAAATTCTTAATTATCCATTGATTTGTCTAAACTGAATTAATTAAATAAACAGAGTTGAACAACCTCATCCACTGTCAACTCTTACGACTCACTCTCCCCGCATCTGTTTTATATCAGGACTGTTTCATGTGGCATTGAGGTCGATGCTTCTGCGTCGCTTTCCCTCCAACGACCTGTGCTCGCTGAAAATCCCGCTCATGGACAGTTTATGTAAACTTCTGCATAGAGACGGAATGTGTTTCCTGACTGGCAGCTACAACGCATCCAACTAGAGACAAGTCATAACTGCAGTTTTGCAACACACGCTCATAGTTCGTGTTTTGCAGAAAGATAGATTATGTCAACTGTGACTGATGTAATTCACACACAGTTTTTAAAGGTGTATCTGCAAATGGATCAGTAGAGGATCATGACATCATCATCATATGCCTGGACCCCTTATTTCTCCCCGTGGAGGAGACGCTGTTATAGTTGAACAGCATCGAATTTAACTAATTTAAATAGCAGGAGATGAGGGAAGTCTTAGTATGGGAATCATTGGAATAGATAGTAGCTGACACTGTAAGAACCGACAGACGACACTACTGTCTTTACGGACAGGTATAACAAATGCTGGATTGATGCGAGAACCTGGCGTTAGACACCAAACAATTGCACTCGGTTTTCGTTTACAGGAACTGGCGCCTGGCGGCCGGGCCTTGCAAAATCCACCGTCTCATATTGCATAAAAATGCATACAGCTATTTAAAGTGCAGGGGAAAAAAACTATTTATTTTTGAAAGTCTCAGAGCAAGTCGAGAGAGCTGGATTCTTTAGGGGTGAGTTTCACAACAATGCGGCCTTTTTATTCAAGCGGAGTAAAAAGAAAAAAGTGTAAAGACTGAGGCAAATTACAGACGAAAAAATCATATTCATATCTGTGCAACTCATAAAATATTATTAACATTTGCAAGTGTTTTTACGAGATCTTTTAACGCCGCCCTTGTTTAACCAAGCCTGGCAGATAGAGCAATGAGACTGAATTATACTATTGGATTTGTTTAGAGTTTTGCATGGTTTAAATAGCTCGTTAATTACATCTAAAGAAAACAATATTAATTTTTTTTTTGTGGGATTATATTTTTCTTCTTACTCGGTTCAGGAAGCTTCAAGTGAAACGCACCGTGCGTGTTTCCTCCGCAGCTTCTTCTTCACATCGCTCACGTCTTTGTGGACAATTTGTCCGCGGCACCCTGTCCCCGAGCCGCTATAAATAGCCCGTCCCGACGAGTCCACTTGTAAACTGTTTCTACTATGAATTAAAAATGACTCGCAGAGTGCCAACGAGCGGCTCCGTTGTCAGGTTTCGATAAGAGGTGAGGAATTCCAGAGGCTCGTTTCTGATTCATTTACAGTCAGTTTGACTCATGGTGTAAACCTGTTGGTTTTATTTTGGCCAGTCTGACCTACATACTAACAGGCCCACGGAGGCATTCACTTCACCAGATAAAAGGCCATTGTTGTATATATTTATAGCAGAATAAATAAATAACAGTAATAAACACAGTATTTCCTCGAGCTCCAGTTGAAACACATCAATGTTTGCGATATGAGTTTTTTTTTTCTTTAGAATTGTTTCATTTAAACCGATATCCAATATAAGAAAAATACTGTTATCATATAAACTTTCTCATGCTAAATTAATTAATTACCAAAATACTATATTTATTTATTGTGCAGAAAGGTTGAATATTCATTGTGTCCACATTTCCGCACTGAGCAGAGTTGATCTAACACCACAAATAATTAAACTTTGATAAAAAATTGTGGTTATTAAAAATTTGAAGAAGATTTAAAGAAGTTTGAAACCATGATATTCAAAATTAAGATTGAGTTTTCAGACACACACATTTTTAAGTTAATGTGTTTTATATTAATGTAGCCTCAGTAAAATGACTATGACAATAGGACAAAATTGGTGTGTGTGTGTGTGTCTGTGTGTTTTCTAAAATACAGACTAAATGTGTTTTTCTCCTGTGTTTATATTGTGCTGTAAGCAAATCTTCAGACATCTGAGAACTTCAGTCAGATGAATATGTAAAAACCGATCTGTCAATCTTATTCAGCCCTGCAGCTTCACATTTTCAGTTTCACTGTAGGTCTCACGATTTTGCCTCGAAACTATTTATAGTAGAATAGTATAATTCTAAAAGAGGCCCCGGGTCTATTTATTACAATAAAAAAAAGAATTCGTTTCAAGATTTTTAAATAGCACACACAATAATTCACTTTTATTTAACACGCCCTGAAGGCAGCTGCAGGAAAAGGCACCATGTGATTGTTATTCGAAAGTTAAATTGTATTCCATCAGTGCCACGTAGGCTCTTTGAATGTGGAGATTATACGTTTCAAGAGGTGGAATTATAAAAAATACAAATAATAATTTCCATTTTAAACTCTTTGGTCTCCATGACAATTCTCCATGTAATAATAATAATACTACTACTACTACTAATAATAATAATAATAATAATAATAATAATTATAATAATAATAATAATAATAATAATAATAATAATAATAATAATAATAATAAATATTCCGTCAATGTCCTTGGCTCTAACCCTGGTCGTCCCCCTCAGGTTTGGTTCAAAAACCGCCGGGCCAAATGGAGGAAGCGGGAGCGCAACCAGCAGATGGACCTGTGCAAGAACAGCTACCTGCCGCAGTTCAGCGGCCTCATGCAGCCCTACGAAGACATGTACCCGGCCTACACCTACAACAACTGGACCAACAAGGGCCTCACCCCGGCGCCGCTGTCCACCAAGAACTTCACCTTCTTCAACTCCATGAGCCCCCTCACCTCGCAGTCCATGTTCTCTGCGCCCAACTCCATCTCCTCCATGACCATGGCCTCCAGCATGGGCCACTCCGCCGTGCCGGGCATGCCCACCCCGGGCCTGAACAACATCAGCAACCTGAACGGCATCGGCACGTCCGGCATCAACACGGCCATGTCCTCGTCCGCGTGTCCGTACGGGCCCCCCGGCTCCCCGTACAGCGTTTACCGGGACACTTGCAACTCCAGCCTGGCGACGCTCAGACTCAAATCCAAACAGCACCCTACGTTCGGATACAGCGGCCTGCAGAGCCCCGGCTCCAGCCTGAACGCATGTCAGTACAACAGCTGACGGGCCGGCCCATGTGAGTCTATGCATATATATATATATGTACATATATATGTGATGAACGGACACGGTGTCAGAGCTTATAGAGGCGACCTGCGGCGGAGGGGGATTCAAAAAGACAACTGGATGAGTTGCACACATTTCTCACAACAAAAAAACAAAAAAAAAAGCAAACATGGATTACGCGGGTTTTGTGTGTTTACCAATGAACTTGCACAGCAATTGAAATGTCCTTTTTTTTAAATAATGAAGACGTGTACCATTGCTGCATTGTACATTTCTAAATGTAAATATACATTCAGCCTAACATGAAACTGAGGATGGGATTTTGTTTTTGCGCTTGCTTGCTTTTTGGAGACCGGATTTGGGGGATTTCTCGACCAAAATAAGGATTTGCAACAAAAAAAAATTATATCAATAATTATAATAATAATAATAAAGTGTCGAGCCTGTCTTGAGTCCAGACTCAGAAAAAAAAGAAAGAAATCTTGTCTATCTTGTAAATATTTTATACCGCTTCTGTGTGCTTTGTATGTACCGTCTCTGCTGGTTCTGACTCCACGACGCCTCCCGTTCACTTCACTTTACTTTCAATACTGTTATTATTCATTTTTGTTTGCTTAAAAATAGAGAAAAGAAGAAAAAAAAACGCATGTTTTAACTTGACGTGTTTTCTAATGTGAGACTCTACAGGAGTGAGTCCATCAGCCTGAACTGTGTACAAAAAAGGTGATTCTCCCAAGTCCTCATGTGTTTATGGTAACATGTTTGTTTGAATAAACTCCAGGAAAAGAGAGGTTGATTTTACACGTGTTTCAAAGGAGAGGAGACGCAGTGGCGCAGTTTTCTCCCCAAAGTGGCGCAAACATAAATAATTTAGCACAATATTCCGAGCAGCCATTAATCCGAGATGATCTGCGGGAGATTTTAAAGGAATAATGGGATTAACCGGAAGTTAACTGGATTTTTATTTTTAATTATTCTTATTCTTATAGTACAGTGTCCAAACTGACTTATGATTAGTTTTATTTTACTTTCAAACTACAGTACACAATTTGGACTCACATTTGGACTCAATTCAGGCGCCTGCACCTATGGAATTCCATTTTAAGGAACATAAGTTAAATAACAATTGCCATTTTGTAATTTTTTTATTATTCGCTGGATTAAAAAAATATGTATAGGCTACAGAACTTGAAGCTTTTATTCGAGGGACAAATAAACATGCATCTCCAGTGTATAACCCTCCTGGACACGTGCGTCCACGCGAACACACACACACACACACACACACACAAAACACACACACACGTAAACTGAATTCAATCAATACCATATCTGGTTTTCTGACACCTGCAGAAATACTCATATCTATATTACTCACCATTAGACTGATATTAGTGCAGCAGCCATGATTGTGAGCCTGGCTGATAATCTGCACAGTGAAGGGAGGACGTGACGATGACAGGCTCTTTGTGGAAAATAGTTTAATCCCTAATAAAACAGCCTTTGACACCTGAAGAACGGGAACATAGGAAATTTGATAGTGTTGTACTGTGTTCCTAGTCAGCAATGTAAACCAGTGTCCGCTTTGTGCTTCTTTTTTAATCCTTGAACCTATATATCTTTATTAATAATTAATAGAAACTCCAGTGTGAGCACTGCTGCCTCCTCCAACTTCACTGTGCATACTCCATAGTTTATATTCTTATTTTCTTTTGGCCTATTTAATCTACAGCAATATTCCTTAAAAAGTGAGTTCAACCTTTTTGCGTTACATCACCTAGAAATGTACCATCTATCCAAAAAGTGTGTGACACATCTTGCACATAAGCCTTCAGACACAGATTGGAAATTATTCCCTTATAATTGGCTACCACTAAATTATTCCTGTAATGTTTTATCATATTTTGCAGTGTGCATCTGTGAACTTAAAAGAGTTAAAATTTGAGATGCTTTTTCAGAAAATGTCCTCTGCATTGACTAATATTTATCATAATCTGACACTCCAAAGACATGCATTTGGCAATTCAACAATGTTCCTAAAAGATTTATCTCAGTGTGTGGTGATATTGAATTAGGAGTAGTTTTGGGGTTCACATAAAGCAGCTACCACCAACACTCTGACACAGAAGTTAGTTTAACCGTAAATCAGGATAACTCTTTAAAGAAATTATCTCATGTGGGTCAGTGATTCTACAATATTCACGAGCCCAAAAGTCAGCTCATCAACAGACTCAGGTACTTTATTGAAGTGTATTACAGACAATGGCTCTATAATATTACTGCAATATATTCACTTTAACATGGTTTTTAGTTTCTTAAAAGTACTCCAGTGCTACATGGGCATACACTCCCCGTGATGAAGGATGGGTAGAAGTTGAACAACTGGTGTTTAAAGAAACTTTATTGGAGATTTTATACCCTACAATGTATGTACCTTGACATGTATGGGTTCTAAGACACAGCTGAGTAAATGTATATCTACAGGCCTTGATGTTAGGTGTTGGTCTTTGGTGATGTACGTTCCTTTAATAATTTAGCCTGTACCTTCTATAGTAACCGATACTGTGGCTTATAGATTGTTTAGGTGGCTCATGATAGTTCCATCTACTTTCACACTCCTGTATTATTTTACCATGGTGAGTCTGACTCTTAAAGTGAGTTAATGTCTCCTCAGGTGCGTATTAAAACACTATATGTCTATTTTAACACCAGTCTATATTTATATGAATAGACAGGTTGCTGTGTTTGACCCTGTCACAGTAACTGAAGCTCCCCTGTCTCCTCCATCATTCACAACAAGTCACAACAGTAACATCAGCAGCGCGCGCCACCCCGAATTCTTTCCTTGGGCGCGCCTGCGTGCAAGGTATGGGGAGGTGGGGTGGGGGGGGGGGGGGTACTCAAGGTGGGCATGCGCACTGTGTGTAGCAGCAGAAATCTGCTGTGGTTTGAAAATGTTGGAGAACAAAGTGACTCGAGGATCGTTGTGATTTGTAATGAAAACAAAGCATGCATCACGCTGCTGTAAATGTTACCCAGAATTCTTCTACCCAGATAAGATGTTGTGAGCGCGCCTGATCCTGGAGGGCAAAGTTCAACTCACCACTTTATAGCCGGTAAATATTTGAACTAGAGTTTCCCTGGTGAGGAATTCCCCCCCACCACCACTGAATTATTAAAGATACTAATGAATGGAATATGGAAAAGGTCTGACAGCTTATGTGCTGCTTTTGTGACCCTGCGCCGGGTGCAAACAGTTTGAAACTTCATATGAAGAGATGAGAGAAAGTTAGATAAGAAATAAATCAATAAGAATTTCGATAATCAAACAATGTTGACCAATTTAAGGGAAAAGCATTCTCAAATATGGCAATTTGCAGCCTCCAACGGGGTCTCAGAAATAAAAAATGGCTAGTTTTAAGGCTTTTGTGACATTCAATTTGAAATAGATTTTAGTGATGAATTGAGGAAATGATGTGCAGATTAATCATTCATGAAAACAACAGTTTCTCCTGAGGTCACATGCAGGGAGGGCTGCAGCAAAACTGGACTCAAACTGTTTCTTTTAAACAATTACTGCAAATTAACTGCAGCGTACGATCAGGACGACGTAAAGAAGAAATGTTGCTGGATGACTTTTCTAAATACCTGTGGTAACTAAGAGAGTCAATCAACCAAACTCTGGTTTTATATGCACCATCATCATCAACTTGACAGTACTGGTTTTCCACGAGGCACATTTACAACTTGAGTGGGCTCTTCTTTACCACACTGCGTCTACCTGCAGGGTTTATCAACTGTTTGTTTTTTGGTTGAATTTGACAAGTACAATATTAACTCTTACAGGTTGCACGTTGAAACAATAAAGCTAGTTCATAAACTAATTATTAAAATGTGTATTTTAGTTATTCATAAATAGTTTTTAATTAATATGCTTCCCATGAACTAATACACATAGACCTGGGTCCCATTTATTCGGCTCCATGTCGATGAATGAATGTATTGAAGCCACCACATAGGTCTGGGGTCTTGGGTTCAATATGTGTCCAGTATATTTTATGACCCAAGGCCTCCTTAGAGTTTAATGTGACCATGGCTGGGGTTATGCCAGAGCCAAAGCAGAGTTATAGTATTTGTAAATATGCGTAACAGCTGGAAGAAGGTGGCTCTAGTTATTTTCATTATGGTTGCACACAAATTAATATTTCATTTTTGACAGGCAGAATTTAACACCACTCTAATAAGAGACTGGAATTTGTAATAAAAATGTCACTACAAGTCTGTGACTGACATCTGGGCATTCTACAGCCCCGCCCTTTCTGATGAATCCTAATTAACTAAAATTGAGCTCTGCAAAACAGAGGCCGTCCTTCAGGGATGACTGCAGCTTCTGTTCGTTTTCTACTGCCGCTGCTGCTGCGCCCGCTGCCGCCAGGTCCTGCTCATCTGGGCCTCAAACCTGCGCTACAGCTGCTGCGTCCCATAAACACACCAACTCCCTGTTTACGTCTCAATTTGTAGTTTATCCAGAAGCACTGCTGGGACTTTGTCCTATAACAACACTGACCCTGTAATCAAAGAACAGCAGCAGGGGTCTAGCGGCACAACATGGCAGCAGCGGCCTTCCTGACGAGAGGGATGTTTATCTCTCTGGGTGTTCGGCAGCTGCTGCAACTGAAAAGCAAGACAACACTGAAAACAGGTTTTACAAGTATGAATGTTTTATTCCAATCTTCCATGACGCCCATTGGTTTAAAAATCAAATTGCTGAGGGAGCCATACCATCCATCACAATAAAAATCCCGTCTGTTTTTCTTATCCTCGCTGTTATTGCAGATAAGGACCAAGTGTACCAATCAGTCAATAAAGGCAGACATTTTGACAGATGACCTTTTATAAAACAAGCATATTTCCAGTGTGTCTGTGCAGATTATGATACCAGACTGAAATCAATCAAAAGTTAACGGCTGCCCGGAAAGTTGGAAACATGCATTCATTCCAAAAAAACTGTGGAATGCTTTGAAAAATAGTTTGGCAGTGATTTAAAATCAATATGATTTGTAAGTGGTGTTAAACTCGCTGCATAGCTGCAAAACGCAATTCACAACACAAAGGGTTTTTCAAATTTGCAGAAAAGGCTGAAACTACTGCTGACGTCCGATTGCCTTTGGATTACTGCTGCCATGATGCTCCTATCACAAACAAATAACGCAAAGATGTTACGAGAGAGCGCACAGACACGCACACAGTTTAGTGGCAAGGTTTGGCTTTATAGTGTTGTGTGTCTCTGGTGCAAGTTAAACATGGCTCAACAGGATTGTCACACTATCACAGCTGAGTGAAGACTGATCACACCGACTTCAAGGTTCAAATGTAAGACACATGTTCAGCAGAACTGATTTTTTTCAATTAGTTTTCCCAATTATAAGATCCGGTTTTTACACAGATGATAAATAAAAGATCTGTTACACTGTGATAAATAAGGCATTTGTTTGCAAAGTAAATACAATGGAAGACAAGATGAACTGTAAGAGCTTTTAAGAATACCATTTGAAAAAGAATGGCCAAATGTCAGTGACAACTTGACATCATGACAATACCGGCTACACAAAGCCAGTTCCATTTAGAAGTGGTTTTCCCAGTTTGGTGTGGATGAAGTGCACCGGCCTGCACAGATACCCTACCCTTAAAACCATCATCGACTTTGGGATGAACTGGAACCCAAGCCAGGCCTTATCACCCAGCATCAGTGGTCAACCCCACTAATGCTCTTGTGGCTAATTGGGAGAAAATCCCTGCAGCCAAGCAGGTTCCAAATCAGGTTCCCAGAGGGGTTATATAGCAGCAGATTAATACCAGTGGTTCACATGATGTGTCCACATATACTTAGTTTAATGTTTATAATACTGATAGCATGATTACTAGGTTAAAATAAAATGAGGCAGCAGCATATAAACTCATGTGACCTTCATGACAGTAATTAGGCGATGGCCCTCTCCTTAACCACACTGTTATAGCCGAGTGAAACACACATGTGCAGACAATGTTAGTGATTTTCTTAGAGCAGCTGATAGTCTTGCAAGCGGATTTTATCCTCAGAAAAACTCTTGCAAATGCTGCAAAAAATACTTTAGTCCAGACATTGCCCCACCAAGCTCCATTTAAAAATCCAGCAATTTAATGAACTCTTGAGCTGGTGGTTATATAAACATTTGAAACAGAGATTTATTATGAATACGATTGTATAAATTATAAATATCTATGTGTAGCCGAACTGTCTTGCTTTACGACTAGCTCCTCTACTATTGGTCTAATCCACTTAAATAGACTATTCGAGGGGTGATAGTGTTGCTGGGGTTTTCCAGGCAAAGCCATAAATCACCTCAGATCAGTTTTGTTAAGAAGAGGGTGAAATAGCGCTTCCATGTCGATCCCTGTGCGTTCAGGTACCCTGCGGAACAAGACAAAGTTCAAACAGGCAAAGAGTGAAATGTTGTAATTTCAGTTTAAGAGCGGAGAAGCGTAATGTGGAGGTAAATCAACAGTTGCACAGAAATTAGGAAAAACAGGACAAAATGGAGACAAACACTAAGAAACACAGCTGGCACTACATAAGGAAGTAAAACATGAGCCGGTAACAATAATCTGACTGAGAATCACACTTTTCATTTTAGGAAGACAGCCTAAAAATGAGGCAGAAGCTTGTATCATGTAGAAAACATGGTAAGATAGGAAATTATTACAATAATAGAAATTATGGTGAAAACCATCATAAAATATATATTTGAGGGTTGAATTTAAAATCTACCACTTTCTTAATTTCTGGTGTATTAAAGACCAGCTGCCCTCAAAACCTCCTAAATACCATCAATATGAACTCAGACATTTGAAATGTCAGAAAAATTACATTTAAACTGCATTAACCTATAAACTATACAAGATATCATAAAGATGAATACAACTTCTGTGTCTTAAAGTCTTGTATCTCATTGAAAGCGTAAATTGAATTCCAAGCTCAAAGTATATTGAGGTAATTTAATTTCCAATGAGGAAAAAGTTTTAGAAGATTCAAACTTTTCCATCTATTTATTTCAATGATAAGTCAGAAAACAATATAAATCAGGTAACTAAGCCTATTGAAGTTTGACTGACTTTCTTTATCAAAGTGTTTAATTCTGAATCAAATCAATGAAATGGATAATATAAACCTATAATGAAGAGTTTTTGAATCTGAAAAAAATAAAAAGTACGCAAAATACTATTCTTTATAAAAGTGTCAGCCTGATCCTTCTCATATCAACTTTGGTTAATGGAGCTGAATATTTGTCACAAAATACTGATTCACGATCAAAATAGCATTTTCCCAATAGCCTAAGTGTTGCACGTCTTGAGTACAGCAGCATAAATCACTATAATTATATGTGTCCTGGGAAAATGATGTAATTACCACCAAGATTGTATCTCTGTACCGCAGTAACACAAAGCTGACACATGGCATGTCATTTTAGGATTAGTGACTGTGCTGAATCGAGCTGCAGTGACCCCACAGCAGTGTGTGCGTGTGTGTGTGTTTGTGTGTGTGTGTGTGTATGTGTTTGTGTGTGTGTGTGTGTGTGTTTGTGTGTGTCACTACAGGGAGGCTTTGGGTGGCTGAGGGAAGAATGATTCTCACTGTACGTGGGATCTGGTTTGACATACTTCATTTATTTTAGAGTGAGCCGGTTATCTCACTTCTTTACTCATCAAAACCTCTAAATGGTAGTGGTGCACATGGTGTCATTTCAGAGGCGGGGATGAAAAACAAAAGAATTCACGTAAAGAATTCTGGGTGATGTAGTAAAATACACAATACTAAACATATTACAAAACATACACAAATACTGACATAGCATACAACATATGTTGTAACAGTGATAGTTGACATTTTTTGTTCTTAGTAAAATGCATGGTTCAGACATTCATGTCCGCCTCAGGATGAACTGAAATAATATTCATATTATTAATATCATTAAGATCGACAACCAAATAGGTATTTACAACCAAATACCTGCAAAACTAATGATCAGCTGCATTTCGTCATAGTGCTAATAAAGAAATGTTAGAATTCAAACATTAAATCAAACTATAGACTGTATATAAAGAGAGTTGATGTATCTTCACTTTCTCCAGCTGTCCAAATATGAAGCCAAAATATTCCCGATATGAACTCTGTCATATTGTGCCATTTGGAGTCTGCGTAGTAGTGATCAGATGATAGAGTCACATGATCGAGGTCCCACCGCTACAGGCACTTGACCAATCACGAGTCATTCTCAGCTGTCAATCATGATGTTCCTTATTTTGTAGTAGCAAATAAATAATTAAAACCAAACTTATCAGAACAATAGTTTTGATGGTGTCCCATCTGGCAACATGGAGGAGGTGAGGTGAATGACCTATACTGCAGTCAACCACCAGGGGGTAATCATAACATTTTGGCTTCACTTTTTTGGTGAAGGTGCCGTCATGCCGGCACCTTCACCTGCAGCAGCTCAGATGTTTGTGGGATATGTGGAACCATGTTACCATGGGGTGATCAATTACTTCGGTTGATTTGAAATTATTTAGTAATTCCCAGACCACTCTCTGTCATTGGAGGAGAGCGGGCACTTTTAAGTGACCAGACAGCCATTCCTACACAAGGCCGAGCCAGACCAGGCCAGGCCAGATGTGGCCCCTTCAGATAATTGGCCTCGGCTGATGGCCAGAAGCAGCAGGCAGCCAAGCCAGTCCTCCCATTACTGAACTCCCTGGATTCTGGCCCCTTAACCCGTTTCCAGCTTCACCTTCTTATTCTGCAAGGCCAAACCACACACACACACACACACACACAGACGGAATGAAAAAGGAATAAGAAGCAGAGACTTGGAGGACGGCAGTTGACAATCTGAGAGAAATGAGATGAGTGCAGGGGCAGGTGGTGATTCCTCTTTCCAGGACATTGACACGGACAATTAATAATTCTCCCCTACATAACGTCTTGTGCCCTTGAGAGCAACACCGGTGAAACTAGAAAGATGGATTGGGACCTTCTTCCCTTAGTGACAGAAGAAACCACAAACATGAGAGAAGCTGTCTGGGCTTTTTCCATGGAGCCGCTTTGTGTTGTTGAGGCCCATGTTTCTCCTGGAGTGTGCGAATCGCAATTTCACGCCGTAGTCATGTGCGAACATGGTTGGAAGACAGTTGCAATCTGACACTTCCAAATAAAGATAACGATGTCACTGAGAGTCAATCTTGACTTTAGTCTGCTTTGGGAGTCTCCGGGGCCGGTGTTTAGCATGTGGGCTCGTCTGATGTGGGTTTGGCTGCAGACTCACCACTGATAGTAACCACTGTGTGATGCCAAAAAGCAACCGGGAGCTTAACATCCGCAGAAACATTTGTATGGAATTTGTTATTTGATCAAATTCACCCTGTTTGTACATTTCCCATGTGGCTCGGCGGTAACTACTGGATGATCACTGACGGTTTTCATCTGTTTGAACAGAAACATATTGTAGTCTGTATTACTGATAAATGGCAGTTTTGCGCTGTCTTCTTCCATTTACAAGGCAAGTTGTCAGAACTACTTTTTTTTATCCAAAGGAAAACACATTTTCCTCTGGTTATGTCGGATCCCAGTAATGTATGTCATTCTGATTCCAGAGTGAAGCTGCCCTTGCAGTATGAAAATCATGTCCAGTTGTCAATGAGCCGTATCTCCAGAAATATACACCCTGTTTTAGCTTAGTGATTTTTTAATAAAGGGGTTTTATTAAAATTGTAAAATCACTAAAGTTGATATTTTTATTTACTGGAAAGCACAAAACAGTGAAGCAGTGAAGTTTTGTCTTTTTTTCAGAGTAGCTGTGTACATCAGTGTTGTGCAATTTAACACATATCAGATGCAAGTTATTCTTCGGATAAAGGAACAAGGGCCCAAGTGCTCGCAAATCATCTATGCAATGTGATATATGTCCTATTTAAGACATGTGATCTATTGTGACCGACATGTATGTGGGCCTGGATGTCCTTCACTGTAAAACAAATGAGAAAATTTGACAAATTATCTAATTTAAGTAAACACAGAGCATGAAACTCAAGATGCCTTTATATCTGAAGCCAAAGAGAAATGGGTAAACGGTATTTTTAGTTTCATGGGTTTGAAGTGAACTGAGATCCAGTAATGTCATCTGATACGCATTAGCTTTCAACACAAGACATTTAAATGTTTTACATCCTTTTACAGAAATCATGTAAAACACACAGTGAACCACATGTAACACATTCATCCGACCAAGGTAGTTATTAAGATTTTAGTTTATCTTTCCCCATGGGTGTGATCAGGATTTTGGTAAAGATAGTTTTGGTTTGTAAATTATGATTTTGGTATGTGGTGCATGTAGAAAACACAGCAATTACAAAAAATAGTGGGAATTAAACATATTAAGAAGAAAGTGCAAAAAAAGACAAGAACCTTTAGTACAAGATTATAAATATATTTATAATATAAATAAAAAGAATGTATAATGTATAAAAATATGTACCATTAAAAATATTGTAAGAATTAAAGAGTAGTTTGATACTGCACTTGTATAGTTTTTACGCTTTGGTTTTTGGATCAATCATCACAGCGTCAGTGAGCTGTGGCTGAAGCTTCATATTTCCCATACACAAATGTGGGTGGTGAGAGAAACATACAGCGTGAACACAGTCTTACTGACTTGGCTTCCATTTCTCCCTTTCCTTCTTACTGATCTTCTCCTGATGGCGATCCAGTCCGGAAAACACAGCAGCCCCATTCAACTCATCCCCCACCGAACCGTAAATCAAATAAATCCCCTTCCTACTGACTTTGACCCCTACTTCATTCTGCTCCACTCTCCGGGGCCAGAGGAGAACATGTGGTCTGGTGGAGGAGTGACAGGGAAAAGTCTCTTCTGGATCGTCGGGACACAGTTTCTGCAGAGCAATTACACGTCCTAATTCCATGTGTGAAAATAAACACTGGTGAAAACAAGAAAACCACACGCTGACATACACAATGAAGGGAAATCTGCCAGAATCAGTAGTGATGGTGTCAGGTTTTCTACAAAGTCCATATAAATGAAAAAGAAAACACAGTTTGATTTCGGTGAATTTTTATTGTCATAGAAAACGTAAAAAAATGATCTGTAAACATTATTTTCACAGATTCTAGTTGAGAAAAGAACGGGTACTGAACATGTAGGAGATAATACATTTCTTAGCTGGGATTGAAAAATTAATTAAACTTTCAGATTGAAAGACAAAAAATATCACATAGAAAGGGAAATCTTGTCGATGAACTTGGCCATCTTGATGTCCCGTTTCGACAGTCCTCCACAGTCGTGCGTAGTCAGTGTAATCTGGACCTGTGAGGACAAGTCACCATTGTTTCACATCACAAAATCAGGTAAAAGGTCAAGCAGAAAAAACAAACAATGTTGTAATCATAGTTTGAATAAAAAATATCTTAACATGTTAAGTGTTTTTGGTAAACAAAAGGGGACAATAGAAGCTGGATACTTGTTGTGTAGACTGATATAGACCTATGAGTCTGAAAGTCCCCTTCAAGTGAAAATCAAGTTGTTGTTGTTTAAACATGTTAACATGTCCCCCTTGTGAATGTTATAAGCTAAAATAAACTTTGCACAAACTAAGCAGTCAACTCCATGGCTGATTGGTTCCACCTCCAACACTGTAGATAACAATTGCCAGTCTGAACAAAACTGTTTCAAACAGCAAGGGTTTTGTAATGTCACAGACATAAAAACCAAATCATGTACAGTTGTGGGTGGAGCTCAGGAGCTGCATAGGCTCCCAAACTGCAGATGAGCTGTGAGGGTGGGGAGACGGGGAAAAGGAATACTCATAGATTTCAGTCATGAAATGATGAATGAGGTCGCCGAGTTACAGCCCTTTTCATGACAAATCTTTTATATATGTATTTCTGAGGGTTTTAGAGAAGAGTAACATACTACTGAGAGGAAATTTTAGGTTGTGTCATTTGCAACCCTAAAGTAAATTTGCAATCGTTTGTCCTGGATCTGTCAGTTTATCCAGATCCGCTCCAGAGTTCAATGGAAAGGTCATGCCCCTCCCTGCCACTAAACAGGCACGCAGAAAGACAGCAAAGGAAACATAACCTCGTGGGCAGAGATAATAAGCTGCTCCTTTATGCTTTTATTCTCGCTTGTGAAAGCGTAGCTTGACAATATTTTCTGCCGGTGGTCGTAAATGTGCCTCGTATTTTTGTTGTTGACTTAAAAGCTTACTTTCACGGGCAGTTGGGTGTTGGAGGTAATTCTTGACTAACGGCAGTTTATGTAACAGCTCCGTACTGTGCAGCTTCTCCAGGCGACTCCACCTCTGCACTTAAAGGCACAGACGTGACATTTTTCTTCATTTCAGAAAGAAAGCGAAAAACACACGTCTCCCCAAATGGAGAAATATTACAATGAGACTTGAGCCCCAAAAAGTGACATACATTAAACTGCTGTTTTATTGGAATAGCTAAAACACTACACAATAGTCCTGCAGTCATTTTCTAGTCTTGAAGATTATAATATTCTTCTTTAGTTGAAAATGTTTCACAAACGATTCAACTGTAATGTTTGATGCTTCAAATTGATGGTGTGTGTGTGGGAACTAAAACCTGGCAACTGTGAATATATATTTGATAAATTCATATACGTGATAGATTCGGTGAACCTCCAACTCCAACAAGATAGACGACGTGTCTCCACTTCCTCCCACTATCGAGAAATTAAGCTAAACCATCTTGATCGGGGGACGGAGCCGCGGTATCAAAGTGCCGTCTGTACACACACTTGACTAATCATGTGTCAGTGGTTATAGCATCAAATTACTAATTACAACCAAAGGTATATTTTAACTTCTCTGCTTGGTCCGTGTCCCATCGACTAACTAGAAGGAGGTGGGGTCTATGACCGATGCTGCAGCCACCCACCGGGTCGTGTCGTCCATCTTTCTACAAAGTCTGTGTTCACAACGCATTCAGAAACATACGAGGGGATGTTTTTGGCTCCACCCACAGAAATGTGACTCAGCCAATGGGGAGCAGCTTTGGCTGAAAAAACTATTTTCTAACATTGACAGCCACAAAAACAGAGCAGACTGGAATATTAGCAGTAGCTCAGTACACAGCATCTATTTTGTCAAGGCTGAAGCTCAGTCATTGTGGGATTTATGTGTAAGTGTCTGGTGGAAAGTGCTGTGGGGCCCAGAGACCTGTAGCACTGTGCTACAGCCACTTTAATAAAGAGTGGATTAGGAGCAGCATTCCTCTCAGAGCGGCCGGCTTCCACCACACAGTAACTCAGTGGCTGCAGCCTAATGCTGAGAGATTTTCAGGGACTGGGTTTGTCATATCAACCATTACTTTATTGCGAAGGCAGAGAAAGTCAGTGAGCGTTGGGGCTGCGGGGGCTTCGTGGAGGGCTTGGTGCAGATATCTGCAAAGCTTTTCACAAGAAAAACGATGGGATTACAGTGTGAAGCTACTGTGTTTTCTTTTTTTCTGACAAATGAACTGTGTGTTTCAGGCTCTGGGTGCAGAGCTCTCTAGAACCAGTGCAGTTTGTTTGACATGGACAAAAAAATCAGACTTTATCCAGAGTTGACTGATCTTGATGTGTCTGTAATTTGTTATAAACTGAGCGCAGAGTTGTACATATGGCCGTAGCGCAAACATTCAGACATGATAACACTGTTTGATTTTACAAGCTACGATTTCTGTTATGGATACTACACACAAGCAACACTGTGAGTTAAACCTCAATTACCAGAGTGTGACTACAGGCATAATGAGGAAACAGTTATTACCTTATTATATACATTGAACCATTCTGGGTGATGGTTCATCTTCTCGGCCTGCAGAGCCACACGAGACATGAAGCCAAACGCCTGGACGGGAAGAAACAATCGACTGTCAATCAAAAAACAAGTCTCTTCTTACACCAACACCACTATAAGTTCAAATCAGTACTTAATTTGCATTAGGGGAAATTAGATAATTTGTCATTAGCCGTTTAAGAAAAGTGTATTTATTACCTTTAAATGCTAAACAGGGGTTAACATAAACGGATGAACTGTAGCACAGACAGTTTCAATAGAAGTAGAGAGGAGTTGTCCTGCAGCGTCTGCAGTGTCAGTTCTGACCTGGCCCTTCGCTGTGTGTCTTCCCCCATTCTCTCTCCCCATGTCACACTTTACTGCCCTGTCAATGAAGGGAAAATGCCCCCCCCCCAAAAAAAAAAAAAAACAACAAAACAATAACCTTTTTTTTTATTTTTTTGGAAAAAATATTTTATTACTGAAACAACCTCTGGATCCCCCAAACTTGAAATACTCAATCCACTGCAATTGCAACTGGATCAAAAAATGTGTTGAAGTACTCAAGGTCTGAGTCAGTAAACTGAAGATGAAAGAGATTTAAACATCACCAGCAGCACCAGACCCACACACACACAGCCCAAGGAGCAACGCTGCCATCTGAGGCACAAGTAGAAAACAGTCCTGAATGCACATGTGTATATTACCACGCAGGGAGCAGAGATCTTGCATGCACACACTCGTACACAACATACACACTTCATATTTCAAGTTGGGCATGTGGCCCTCTCCAATCACAGGCCATCCAGGGAGTGATTATGGTTATTTTAATTATCTACAAAGGGAAGAGTGAAATCCCTCGTCATGCCCTCTGTGAGGAGGAGAAAAAAAACCTGGTGGACCTATTTCAGAGCAATTTCCCACTGCAATCTCAATTAAGCCCCTAAATACTTCCTCCCTGCCTAATTAAATCAACTGAAACGCCATTGTTTACCGGCCGTGGCGGCAGCCCCGTCCACCACCTGACATGACAAAATAGAATTACTCTCACAGAGGAAATTGCGTTGAGCCTTTTTAGTGCATTGTAACCAATTTCTGAGACGTCCTGTCCGTTTGGCCGTGCAGCGCGGCTCGTGTAACACGATCGGCAGCTCGATCAAATTGGTTATCAAGGAAACCGTCTCCCGATCAATTTAAGTAATTGGCATATTCCTGCAACTTGACCCCGCTGGCACCAATTTAGAGACTGAGGCGGTCTGCTTTTTCTCAACTCTCATAGGCTCTAATGGAGATGGTTAGGCAGCCTGTCATGTCAGGTGTTGTCCGAACATGTCCCCTCTCTCTCCCTCCCTCGCTCTTTCATGGTCGAGCTCGGGCTAATCTGCCGCTGAGAAACTTTGAGTGACAGGTAAAAGGATTCAGTGTGAAAACTTAATGGTTCATGCACATTGTCCAATTTCCCATTGATAAACACCACCGTCCATTATTTGAGTTATTGCAGGGGGAGACACAAAAATAATCCAGAATTAGATTCAAAGTAAGGCTGCTGTAACGAATATTTTCACAAATAACTATTTACCGAATTACAAAAAACAATCCTGGAACTTGAAAGAGCTCGATTGTATCAGTGACATTTACCACTTGAATCTTAACAACCAGATTCCAACACGTGACAAATAAATTCATAAACATTAGACTCCAAAATATGATATTGTTGCTCTATAACTCTTAAACTTAAATAAGTTCAATGCAAAAGGTGAAGATGTGTCACTGTTGCCTTGCTTAATTTTGAGGATTTTAATTCTCCGTCCAAATGTTGGATGTTGATTGAGGCTCATCAATTTAAGAGAATATTTTTGCATTTCACTGGTTTCTGGACTCGATCACCATGTGTGAATAATGGACGTCCTTCCCTCTTTAATACAGGGAGGATTCCTTCTTTTGCCAACTGGGTCACTCCACTCTAAAGCAAAATTATCAAAATAACACAGTTGTAGATTCCCTGATATTATGACGGGCCTGTAACTGCAAACATCTGCAGTCACATCTGTGTGATGCATTTCCAAAACCTGGCAGAGGAAGGAACTTCTAGTCTGGACCAATAATTGGTCACTTCACTTCAGTTTTAATTCAAGAAGTATATTTTTCTTCCAAAGCCAGCTCCGGGCACGATGAAGCTCGTCGATGATCAAAAACAAATGTTGTATTAGCATCCAAATAAGTGTGTTTTTTATTTAAATTCTGAATCAATTGAGTGTATCAACCCCAACCGAGCTTGTGCTCGCTATCCAAACTTCTGTTGCATTGCTGTTATAACACTTTCCAACCCTGCTTAGAACCACAGAGCGAAAAGTCCTCCTGGGGAGAAGGGAATGTGAAACAGAAGACGATAAGTTCAGTCTGTGTGCGACATGAACCCTGAGAAAGGACTTCTTGTTTCTCGAAAGAAGAAAAAAATGCACAGAAAGCCGTAATCTCCCTCGACAAGTGAATTGGAGTTGAATGTCCAAAAAGGCTGAAATACTGAAAAGGTCTGAAAAATGGTGCCTCCTGTCACAGGTGGTGGTCCCTGGGGGGCAGTAAGCAGAGTAGCGGGACACAATGCTGGTGCAGCTCATGTCTGTCACCTGTGGGTCACCTCAGCGCCCTCCACTTGGGCCAAACAAGAAAATAAAACCAATGCTCAACTCCCAGCTGAGATCTTATGTCAACAGAGGTCAAGGACTCTCCTTCTCTGAGTGCTTTGTTTACCCTGTTTGTTTTGCACAGGGCCACACGTCTCGAGTCAACATGTCCGCCGGCCGGGCGACTCGCCATCCTCCCGGCCAGCCAGCAGCAATTCTCTCCAACTGGCTCAACAAGCTGTAGCTGTCAGAGTCAAATAATTTGACATGACAATATGCAGGCCCCCCATCTCAAATAATCAGAAACACCCGAAGGCAGACCCCCCTCTATGCCCCATTCCCCATGCGCCCGCTTTTGAGGAGTCATTTTGGTGCTATTACGGCATGATTGTCATACAACACTGGATGAGACAATTTGACGTCGGAGCAGAGTGGTGTTCTCTCTCCCATTGCGGCCGTGGGCTGGAATACAGGACTCAGTTTCAAACACATGTCTGTTATTTACAGATCGGTTTTCCACTGCTGCGCGGTCCGGGGGCTTAGAAACGCCTGCTCTGCCTTGCCAGGACTAAGTGCATGCAGATTGTGCCTACTCTGCTCGCCTCTGACAGACACACGTGCACACGCCGATGCATGTACGAATGCACACATGCAAACCTCCCCGGCGTTGCACACAAGAATGCGCCGACACACACAAGAAGACGAGCTGCTCTCCTCCATTACACACCGCCATGACTACCCGATGATTACCGTGCAAGCCCCATCATCACCCGCGTCAGCATCGGTCCGCTGGAAAACCTTTGCTCCTCTGCAGTGAAATGCAAGAACGCTGTGAATTGCACGGTGGTGTTGGTGATGATGATGATGAGGACGACCACACCTCTTAGGTCTCATTTCTCTCCTTACCCAAACACAAGCTTCCAGCTGGCCGGATAAGGCTGCCCGCTAAGTTGACATGTAACTTCAATATAGAATATCGAATAATGATGAAGTGAAGCTGCCAAGTGCTGAGGTTCTTTCATGTAGAGGCGAGGGCTCTGCTCGGCATGTGAAACATCATCGTCAGGTATTAATCTTCTCAAATTATCGTTCGTAAAGTGGAGAAACTCAGCGAAGAGCTTCAATTTGATACCCTGACAAAGATGATTCATGCACCGCAACGCTGCAACGACTCTTTAAGTGACTAATATCTTGTGTAACAAATGTTCATGCATGTCACCTCCTATTTATGTAAAGAGTGTCATGTAATGCTCAAGCATGGCGCTAAGGCTGACTAATGCAAACCCTGTCATTAACTGCAGGGTTTCCAGCCAGGGCTTAAAAAGACACTGGGCTCGTCAAAAGCGCAGCAGACGTCAGGGCCATCTTATCTTACCCAAGAACCGATAGCCAGATTATCTAACCAACTCCGCTCGGGCGCCACACCTCGCAGCTTCCCTCCAGCCATTTCCAGGAGACAAAATGAATGCATGACGCCTACAGTTCCCAGGGAAAGTTCCCTTTGGAGACAGGGGTGATAACTGAACACCACTGAGCTGGGTAACCAGCCTCACACAGTAAGGGATAAGGTGAAAGCACTTGTGTTAGATCAGCCTAAATTGACATTCTTTGACAAATATTCATGATTTTTTTTTTTTATTGCAACCATTTAGAACATTGTCTTGTCAGGAAATGACCAGTCCGCTGGATCTCCATTATAATTTTCTTCTGTCACGGTGGAAAAGCCACTGAAACGGTTTATTACCAAACCAAAACTGTCAACTAGCAAAACATTTTGAGGGTTGGCAGCTCTTTAAAAACAAGTTCTCACCTTACCCATAACATAATATAGTATAGAAGGTTTAGTAAACAACATACTTGAATAACTCAATTATATAGATGAATTAAACAATTAATTAAGTGGGAGCGGATTATTTCCAATACAGATCAAATATAGATTTTTTGTCATCATGGCAAATAGTTTTGACATTAATTAACGAGGTGAACTCAGTGGATGATTAGTTCAAAATAGGATTAAAACTTATTGACCCATTGATTAATTGATCAAGTCAGCATACATATCACTATTTCCCAAAATCAAAGGTGAAGTCAAATTTATTTTAAGCAACAGCTTTAACTATCTAAACCCACCATTCAAGTATAGATATGTAATTTAAGATGACATGAAACATCGAATCTTCACGTTTGACACCTGTCACTGATTAGAGTCTACTAATCACTTATCTGGAGAGCTCTTCATTGATGGACATCCTGAGTCTCCTGTTTAACCCATAAAACATATCAATGATCATTTGCCTGGTTGAAAGGTTTCTGCCCTTCAGCAAAGGAAAAAGGCACTGGAATGTCATCATCGTCAACCTCGGCTAACACACCACAAAAGTTGAGCATGCACATTTCACTTAAATGTTTCCAACTCCATCCACTAAAACATAAAGCAGACCGTCGTCTGTAAACAGTTGTGACATAAATGTTGATGCGTAAACAATATCAGTGCCTGCAACTTTAAAAAAACGAAAACAGAATTTAAAGTATTAAAGACACACACATACACACAAACACAAACTTTTCCATATATAATTGAAGGTCTTCTCACTGACCAAAGGGAATCCAGAGAAAGGATTTCACCACTCAAACCTGATTAAATACACTGGACTTGACAAGGAAAAAAAACTCACATTTACTCCTCAGACTGCTGCCACTAACGACGCACAGTGTACCCACACACCACAGATAAATGACTGTGCTGGTTACAACAGCATCATAACACTTTCCACTTGCTGTAATCAAAGACAAATAAACTAAAAAAAAAAACAAGCTGTCATGTTCCTTCTAAATTCATTTGCAGCTATGAGGTGGCTCAGAGCCTCAGATCCACTTCAATAGGCCATCCCCCGGCATTTACATAGTCATGGGTGCAGCTCTATCGCCCCCTAGAGATCAAAAGATGACATGTCTCCTCTCAAAGAATGGGGATTTGTTATTCTCATTATAAACTCTCAGGGATCTGGTTTCCTCAAGCCCATCACTCGCAGATAAGTGGTGAATGGAAATCAGCCAGCACGTCGCTCCTCATCTCCATTCCCCTCGGGTAAAAGCGCTTTTAAGAACAGCCACGAAAAACCCGGCGAGAAAGTTTGTGAAAATGTTTGGGGGGGGTGGTGGTGGCTGGAGAGAGAATAAAAGAGGGTGAAAAAGAAGGACAGACAGAGAGACAGACAGAGAGAGTTGCCAACATGTAAAATTAGAACAATGTGATCTCATTCTCCCAATAACATGGTGCACAGTATGGGAATGAGAGACAGAGGTGGGGAACGGAGGGTGGCAATGAGCAAGAAGAAGAACAAAAAACATCTACCAGAAGGAATGATTGGGTTGTTAGTGGTTTGTGAGCCAGATGAAACATTTTAACCAATTTGATTGTTTGTGAAAGAAATCATTCTGATCGAAACCCCAATTGCTGCCAACTGGCCGCCTGGCGTGTGTCAGCGTAATGCTGCCTGACGTGTTGGAGTAAGAGGAGAGGCTTTAGAGCCAGGACAAGCAGATGGGGGAGGTCAGTGCTCGGCCCCACAACTTCAAACACGGGGAAGTGTAAAAACAGACTATTTTAGGGGCTAAAACAACTAACGACAGGATTAGAGGAAGTCCGCTAAGTGGCCTTGAGATGTTGCAGTTTACGTCGCTCAAGTACAGTTGCTGCTGAGGCAAAGTAGTGAGCTGCCTATCAGCGCTGTGCCAAAATACATTTCTTCAAGATTTTCTTTCATCCATAGAAGTGTCAGAATTGGTCTCAACTCCCACACAAAGCCACAGAATCTATGACACAGTATAGAGGATATGATCTGACTTGTCCTGCTTTGATAAACTCCGTCCGTCTGCTATCCAGGAATTCTTAAGGTAGCTCCATTAGTTAGATGTTCCCAAAGAAGAAGAAACGCATCTCAGCTTATCACACTTAGATATTTGTTCACTTGGGTTACACCAACACAAGTTCCTTTCACAATAGAAAAAGCTCCAGATAAATATTAAACACAAACCTTGAGCTCAGAATATTTTACAGAAATACTATAAGGATAGTGATTTCTTCATTTATCAAACTGTAGTAAATGTGATACAAGCGCTGAAGACCTTTTTCAAACAGTTCCATCACGTTTTCTCACATCTCATCAGGACCACAAAATCTGTTAATAAACTTCTAGGTGTATATTACATAATGGTGCATTGTTTTCTTTCTTATCAACTTTTTCAAAACTTTGCCAATGCCAGCTCCAGTTATTTACATTAAAATAAATAAAAATTATTTGACTATTATAGTCACATGTAGAAGATGCAACAACACTTTCAGTATTAAAAAAGAGTTTCATGTGAGGTTTCCAACATGCTTTGTCTTAGTTTAGACACAGATCATCCATTTTACTTTCACTACAACAGCCAGTAACAATGGAGACTTCTCTCAAAAACATATTTTTTTTTCAATATTCATCAATGTTTCTATTTATGGGTAGGGACCAAAAAAAATGGAATCAAAAAGGAGCAAGTGAAAGCGGATAGGAACTCGCTACACCTGCAACCAATCATTGTATAAACAGATGAATTTGTGTTATTCCGATGTTTAGCAAGCTGGCCTGCATGCGGTGGTCTGCGTCCAGATCCCCATCAAACAAACCCCCAGCCAGCGTACGACAGCCCCCTGAAGACCACAGCGGATCACAGACACACACTGATTTCCACCACTACAAACTGTACCAGCCGTCTGGAATAACACACTTCAAACACTGAAGCAGATGTTAGTTGCCTGAGTGTGTGTTCTTTCTTTAAGAAGATATATAACCCACACAAACTTTACATGTGCAGTGATGGACATGATTTGTTGTCGCACTGCTGTGGAAGGATATTGTTTTTACTTTTATTGTTCATTGGAAGAAACCAAAAGTCAGAATCACCAACAGCTAATCTCCATGTACCTGGCTACATTGACCCAAATGTGATCTCCGCCTGAAATCCAAGTTAACTAGACTATTTTGAAACACTTGTTTGACCCTAACTACCCATCAACCCATCAACCCATTAAACGCGCTGCAGTGAGACTTAACAAAGCGAAATAATTTTCTCTTAAATAAAGGATGTCTGCATTTTGGTTTATTATTGATTTCATTAATATATCTAACATCTGATTCATGACCTTCGCTGTTGTTATTAGTTATACCTTGTTAACTGGTGCACTTTCTTACTGATCAATACTAATTGTGAATTCCAAAAACAAATCGAAGCCAAAACAAAAACCAAAAGCTGTGACAAAATAACCTTAATTTACAACAAATCAGAAAAGAAGTGCATCGACATATCATCAGAGATGTACCCACATACACACCTGATTAAAGGTTTTAAAGTGAAGCTCTTTGAAGATGGCATCTCGGTCCTCCACCACCATCCAGCCTGTGCCCCTGAGCTCCATGACCATGTCCTCCCGGTCCGTAGGGGAGAGCCAGTGGGCGTCCGACGACTGGAGACACAACAAACACACAGTGCAACCCTTTTACTTGTATAGCCCATATTAACAATTTACATTACGGTCCCCTGGTGCTTAAAAAAACTTGCAGAAACCTCAGGTGGAGTCACAAGGGAGGGATCTTTCTCCCAGGACGGACAGACCGTGATAGATGTTGCATGTTAGAGAACACATCAACAATATTCACAATATTCATATAGTCTATAAATATTAGAAATGTATGCATCCGTTTACCGGTATTAATTGCAAACACACAGACTTCTGGTTTAGATTCATTTGTATAAGAGAATTTATTTAAATACCACAGCTTGAGAGTAAAGTTTGAACACATTACTGCAGCAGTTACCTGGATGTTACTTTTACTGCGTCCACACGGTGGCAGCAAACCACTAAAAACGAGTCACGCTGGCTTCACCATGAACTAAATAACCAAGTTATAACTTCTCCTGTGAACTCTCAATAAATCCTCATCAAAATCCAAACCAAACTCCTTTACTCATTCTGATTCACTTTAATGTTGACCTGCTATTTGGCTATATATCCGTACAAAACAATATGTACGTATGCCTTGACGGACCTGTTGCAGGCAACTCTTCACTTCGGCACAATCAACACAACACACTCTATTCAAGATATTATAACAAAATAACATCACAGTTGAGCACTTAATGAATAAGAGGAGTTAGTGAATGCAGAGTAATGGATTAATTAGTTCAAGTTGTATACATTTCGAGTTAATAACTTTCAGAAAGTTATATCTACAAAATAATTCACGCCGAATTGAGCAGTGTACACGATGCAACTGGAATACTTCATCAAATCTGCGACATGTCTGCGTCAGTTCACAGCTGCACGTGGAAACCTTTAATTTTGAGTTTTTCCGAAGGGGGTTTGGCGTGTTTCATCCGTCACCGCGCGCTGCGGCGGGTTCAGAGCACCCGGGTCCGCGCGGTGCCCGGTTCGAGTCTCACCGTCCCACCTGTGTCGCTTCCAGCCTCGCGTGCGACGGTAAGGATGCGTTTACAGGCGAAAGCTAACACACGCTAACTGTCACTCACCATTTTGGAGGCGCGGTTGCTGGAGGGAGGGGGCGGCAGCAGCAGACTGCGCAGCCCGGACAGGTGGTGACTGCCGCGGGGCCATGAGCTGCCCGTCCTCAGGCTAAACATTAACCCGAACATAGTCCGCGCTTTGTCCGCTGTCCTTCTTCTGCCCCTCGCCTCTGCTCGTCCTCTCACCCTACGACTTAGCTGCTCATCCTACTGCCTGATTAAAATAACACCGTTTTTACCCGCGAGTCTGGTTGACCCACGAGTTTTTGTACGATTCATTCAGTAAGTATGGGAGCTCTTGAAAACCGTTAACAGTTTTAGAAAATGTTCTTCTTTTTTCTTTTCATTATTCGTTATCATTTTTGGGGGGGATATATGCTATAAACTGTAAAGGGGCTATTTATTTATTATTAAGATCAGAGGCCTTCAGCAGCCTACCCTCAGTGTTATATTCTGGTCGGTTTATTTGTACTTTAGCATTATGGCTGAAAAGGTAATAAAGTGCGCAGAAGAGAAATGTGACTCAACAAAAGGTAATCATTTTTTTTATTATAAATCCAAATGGCTCAGTTAATTAGTTTTGACCAAAAAACACTTAAAATATCAACAAATTAGGTCATGATAAATAACACACTTAATTGTTGATTGAGTGATCTTTACATCTAGAGATTTGCAGTGCTTTTCCGTTTTCAGTCTTGATGCTCGTGCTCCTGTCCCGGTATCAGCCAGCGGATGCTGTCCGTTCTCAGGATGGCGTAAATAAAGAAGCCTGTGATGAAGAGGATGGAGAAGACCAGTAGCCAGTCGATGCTGCTCACAGGGACGCTGGGCAGGGGGCCCAGGCGGTCAGCGTCCGTCACGTTTCTGTCAGTGACAGATTCAAACCCTGGGACAGACGAGATTTTTTAGATACAGCATACTTTATGTTTTTAATGATAAGTCTTTTACCGTTAATACCTGTCTGGTTAGCAATGAATGAGGTGAGTGTCTCCAGCGTTCTATCAGTGTGGTTGAAGCGAGCCATGGGTTTGGCCCCCTGGAACAAAAGAATGTTGGGCACAGCCACGGTCCCAAACCTTGTGGAGAGGCTGGTGGAAGATGGAGCCGGACAAGACAAAAGAAAGACAAATCTTGATTGTTTTAAAGATTCACCAGAGTACTAATTTCAGTTCTAGTTTACAAGTAGTCAATAGGATCTAAAGGAAATGATCTGTACAAAAGCACAAAATTATGTTCATAAAAAAATGAACACACAAGTAATCAGAGCAGGTGTTTTGGGAGGCGGGCCAGGAGCTAGCAGAGCGTTTCACACAGAGGGAGTTCAGCCGGAATGCATGTGTATAAGACAAATAATGTGTACTTTTAAAATATTAGCATCTAAACTTATTGCAGTTAACCCCCAAATAAAAGATGATGAATTTGCAATTGGAAAAAAACAACTGCTCTAAAGTGGGTTTTCACTTGGAGCAGCATGAAATGTTTTTACACAAATTACCTGCTGTGTTGAGAGGCATCAAGTGCCAAGAAGTGCATGCTGGGAAAGACTCTGGGCAGGGCGTTGAAGTGAGGTGCCAGGCTGGCGGAGAACTGGCACCATGCGGTGAAGAACAGCACAACAGAGCATTCTGTGCTGTTCACATTCAGGTATTCCATCAGGTCCTGAGACATATGAGGGGCAGGGAAACAGATTGAGGGATGGGTTTTGATTTCTTCTCATGGGAGACACAGGTATAGTAATCCACCTCTCTGACATTTAGAAAATCTGAGGGATATAAGGCTAACAATATTACAAAATATGAGTTCATATATATATATATATATATATATATAATAAATTAAGGAAACTGCAATTAATCCTGTTGTGTTAATGGCAACCCAACAAGGGAACCTCAAGAGAGCAGCATGAATACCTGTGAAACGTTGAGGACATGCACAGCAAAACTGTCCATTTCAGTGAAGTTCCTCTTATCGCAATTCACTTTGTACGTCTTGGCAGTTTCTGTGGTGTTCTGCTCCTCGGAGGTTGCGTGCACTATGTCAAGGGTGACCTGGAGGGAAACAACCAGGGAAAAGTCAAATGCTGGGAACCATCACTTCACTATGTATATTTTATCTTACCTGAGGCCAGCAGACTGTGCTCTGAATAACATGAACATTTGAAATCAAAACCAGTACAAAGCTTTAAGGGGAACTTAGACCCCCTGTCGCTTATGCACTTATTCTAAGAACTATTTTTTGTATTTGGCTGTGTCTCATAAGTCCCTTAATCAGAAAAAAAATACTGAAATCAAAAATGTGCTTATCACCAGCCTTTTGGAGAAGGTGCTTACTCCCACTCCACATTTCTTTTGCAATTTCCAAAACTTAGAATCACATCTTTTCGTCTTCAAGACACCAACCTGCTGTGATGGTTCGGTGCCCGTCTCCTCCAGTGACTCTCCTTTAGCTGCCGCAGCAGACGAAGCGCACTGGGCACTGACCTCGTCACAAGGCGGAGAGAAGCCTGACTGGAAGTCTTTTACATTTTTGGGGAAAAGGGACTCGATGTCCGACGGATTGATGGGGGCTTCAGTGCCCATCAGAGCATCTGCAATCTCAGCTGTCTTGAACTGCCTCTTCGGCAGAGTTTCCAGGTCTTCTGATTCAACAAACTTGGGGCTGTTCTCCAAGTCAGAAGCAGCCTCCTCTGACAACGTGAGCGCCAGTGACTCATCAATATCTGAAAAAATAATATTATGATTAATAAGCTCAGTACACTGGACTTTCTCTCTTTGCTGTTCTGTCTGTAAGCCTTACCTCAAATAACAGTCATCATTTATCTGCCATAAACTTTCCTGTATCTCTCAATTGCTGAGTAACCTAAATGTCCTGAATATTTCTTTTTAAGGCAAGTTGCCACATTTAGAAAGTGACTTGAAAATGATCTAGCGGAATTCCAGGCCAATACTGTATCTGATTCAAATAGAAGTGAAAATAAATATCACTTGAGTCTGTGATCTGCAGACTTCAACTAATTTAATCAATTAGTTATTTGGATTATAAAATATCATAAAATTGACAAAGTGGCTCCTTCAAATTTCATGTTTTATTTAATCATCTGTGTACAAAACAAAAACAGATAATCCTCAAACTGAAGCCTCAGGAACAGCCAGAGATGAGAATCGTCTCCACTGATCTATTTAAGTGTTATAAACAGGGTTACGGAGGAAAGGTTGAGGTAGCTTAAACACAAGTGGTGGAATAACAGCAACAAAATAACCAAGCACATATTGACTCTAAAACTAATACAGACTACAATAACAGCCCTGCAGTGACTGATAACTTCAGGAAGGTTTCACTCTTCAATATCTGTTGTAACTATTCAGTTTTACCGACACATTTGACAGAGCTGATAAATAAATACTTTTTCAGCTGCTGTCCAGTTAACATGGACGAACTAAAATGTCCTGAACTCACTTATACCTCTTCCTTACACAAATGTTATTGTTGGATCGTGTATCACTAGCTTTTCCTAAATATATTCTAAACGCTCATTAGCGTTGATCAGCAGCGGGTAATGAAGATGGTCAAATGTTTGAACATTATATTCTACATATATGATATTCGAAATAAACTGTAGTTATACGCAGTGTTGTACTAGCTCTGTGTAGCTAGCAGGCGGCTGTTTCTCTTACCTTGGGCTGTCACCGACGAAAACCTAAAAACACCAGAATGATAACTAATAAATAATAAAACGCACGAAATGTAAAGGCTGTTCAAACCCCCCGTCATAGCTTCAAGCCGTTTGCAGCTTACACATAAAGATAAACGGTTATCGTGACATGCTGTTATGAGTTCATGTTCGGCAGCTTGTAGGAACTAAGGTAAGGTGATGTAGCAGTCCGGAACGAAATAAACATCCCACTTCCGGGTAAAGCGGAAGTCGTTTTACCCCATCAAAATATCATGTAAGTACGTTCAGGATTTGTGGTTTATGTCGCCAGGATTTTTATTCAGTTTCTGTATGCGTTATTTTAAAATAATATTTTATATGTATATTGTAATATTTATATTTATTTTTGTAATTTTTTATTTTATTTTTATTAAAATTGTTAATTTTGCACGATTAGAAATGTCCTCGTTCTGATCAGCTATGGTGTTGTGTAGGGTTAGGGTTTGTACCTGATGTAATGTGTAGAATATGTGAGTTAATAAAGTTGTTATCTTTCGCTGAGACAACAATTCAAGAAACGTTTTACCTTTAGATTTATTACACAACTCTTGAGCATTCCACAGTAATCATGCAGGAATAAAGTAGGAATGATACAAAGCTTCACAGGCCTCTCCAGTCACACACTTGGAATAACTGAGCTTCACATCTTCTCCAACAAAAAAACACTCAAAATTGAATTTTAAGATAAGGGACCAGGTCAGGATTTTACACTGAAAGGTGGTGAGAGAAAAAATATTCACTCAACAAGTAAGAGTGCTGATTGAACTTGAAATATTATCGCTACAAATGACAAGAAGGTGAATAAATCAACCTCTTTACTGAGTCTGTTTTTCATTAATCCACCTTCAATAATCATCCTTCGATCAGGGTCCAGGTCAAGAATGTCAGTGCACTCCACCAAATGAACAAAATTAAAAAACAGGGAAAAAAAAAATTTAGCAGCATAAAATTGTAACACCTTGTCCACACCTTTGACAAATTATTTTAGATATGAACTTACCAGTGAAACAGATTAAGACCCAGAGAGTGCTTCAAGGTTAAACCTGACTGGCCAATACATCATGACATCATACGTCATGACATTGGCCTCATAACCCCGTCTTTAACTTTCATACTATAGTTTATGATCACCTCACATGTCTGTGATACAATGACACCAAATCCATGTGTTGTCCAGGTGTTCATGTGGTGAAGAAGTCCTGCTTTAATTCTTATCAAAATCTGACATCAGCCATTTCTAGTCCTATAGTCTTTAGATTTTCACTTCAAGCACTTTGATGCCGATCAGATGAGCGTTCAAAAGTCCCACTTTCCCTGACATAACCACAAACCAACACAGTATAACTTACAGGTTTTCTTTCATCGAGCAGAAGCTGACACATGTTTATGTTTTTTCAATCAATTATCTCAACTAAATGAACATCAACCACGACTGATCTGAAAAATAAACATTGAAGAATAATAACCAATATTACCTGAGTTATTACAACCAACACATTGTAAACATTCAACAACAAAAAATTATCCCCTTAAGTTAACAGCTTTTTTGTTCTGGAACGATGTTCTGTTCTAGATAATGAAAACATGATTCACAATAACATGATAATAAATTTAAAAAAAAAATTAAATGCAGATTTACAGTGGAACCTTGCAATCTGATAATCAGACTGGAGAGCCACTTTGATTGACTGAATCTGATACAAATATAGAGGACAAGGCTACAATCTCAATGGGATATCACTGAGGACGAGGGGGGTACAGTTTGCAAAATTTGTTGTTATTCAATTAATGTAAATGTTAATTACTTTCACCAAACTCCATTATAAACAAGATCCTTTGTGAGTCTTTGCAGGAAGCTGTGGAGCAGACTCCAACAAAGTAAGCACCAGGTCTGAAGTCAATAGAGCTGTAGCTGCTGAAGCAACAGTGGATAAAGTATATGGTAGAACCCCAGTTAGCCAAGAATAAGGACAAAAAGTCAAACATGTTTCAGCTTTTCAGTGAGAAATGCTCATCAGGTTTCAGGAGCAACTACAGCAGAGGGAGATGACTGAGACAGACAGAATACCTTTTTTCTATTCAAGTGTCAAGATGTCAGCCTGCACAATACCGATTAGCTAAATAGAATCAAACCATCATTAACTTTATTATCTATAGCCTGCATGTACCTTTCGATCTCTATCTAAATATCTGCTGTGAAAAAGGCAGATGTAATTAACAGTGCATCCAACCAGCATTTTGATCCTATTACTCTTAATGTGTGAATCTAAAAACTATAAAACAAAAAAAAACACTTAAACTGTAAAAGAAGACTCAAACCTCTAGATTATGCGACAGGGAGGCATCACTTCAGCCATAACCTCAACAAGAAATGTTCAGTCCAACATCATACACGTGGCTACATATGAAATCTATGAAAAGAGACCTTTTTTCCAATGTAGAATTAAAACAAGGATTCTAACTTTATATCGTCAATGTGTTGAAAATAACAATCCATTCAATCGACTATCCATGAATCAATTACACCTGCGTGTTTCGAGGCTTTAGATGCAGTGATTACTCAAAGCTTTTTGCATTAATCCCAACAATTGAGCCATCTTTCATTGGACAGAGCTATTTTCATTTACATTTTACGCAGAAGTTTTCATGCTCAGGTTACTTTGTGAGACATTGGATTATTTTCTTCTATCAAATAAAGTTAGTTAACATCATATTCTTTGGTAGAGGGTGGAGAGAGTATTTGTATGTGACGTTTCAATCACCTCTGTTAACACAAACACACGTCAACTAAACTAGTGAGAAAAGGCCTTGTACAACAGTATCAAAATACAACAATAATAAAAAGTGATAGTATCAAAGTTTACACTGTACAATATACATACGACAGGTTATTGCACCAAATTAAATAAATGTCTCCACTCTCTTAATCTGAATTCCCAACATATGAATTATATTCTTCAGGCAAATTGTAAGATGAAACTCCCGAACAGAAACCGACACAGTGACAAATAGTTTAGATCAAAATCAGGTTTGACTACATGTGACTGACTGTATTTACGATGCAATGAACATGCTGTGAAATAACTGTGAACAGTAAACCAATCAAACTAGTCCATTTCTTAATTTCTGCCTGCATCTCAGACAAACATCAGCTTCTGATTCAAGTGCTATACGAGGCTATGATTGTTTACTTTATATTGTAAATACCTAATTAAAAATAATCTGATATGAATTTGACCATTAAATTATATATTTCTATAAAAACTGGACAGATTGATTAAAACAATTGATACAATTATTTTACGAGCAACTATGTAAAGTCAAAAACTGATTAAAACACTTAAACATCAATCTGTACTTGCCAAATTCTTAAACCTTTGAGTCTTTTTTTCCTGTTCCTGATAATGAGTTTTGGCTTGTCGTTCTGGAGAAACAACGCCCCCTGTCTGCAGATATCACAGGGAAATTCAAACTGGCAGCTCACATTTTAAAAACACATAATATAAACCAGCTATGTCAGAGAGCTTTCTCAGCAATGGTGTCATTTGTTCACAATAAAATCCTCTGCACTAATTTAATAGATCCAAATATGTGTCATGTGAGTATCAAATAAATTATAATAATATTAAATGTTTCTTCCTTTATGATATTTTGTGTAAAATCGCTGAACAACTCTAAGACAACTTCCATGTTAATCATTGTCGTTGACACATTCATGTGACAAAGTTGATTCTGTTAAAATATTTGGGACAAATAATAATAAATATTAATGTAATACAAGTGATTAAATCAACTTTCCTGTCAAGACAAAATTACAAAGCATCCACTCTGTGTAAAGCAATGTGCATTTAACGTCACAAAGTCAACAGTGACCTTATTATGCTGTTTTCTGTTGTGTCAGTTAAGACTTTACAAAACAGGAAGTCCAGATTTAGTAAGATTTGATTGACAACCACAAATAAATATTTTATAAATGTTGCCAATTGACAATTTAGAACGACATATTTAATGTTAAAAAATCATCAGGTATTTACAGTTAAGACTGAATATAGGTTTAGATTTTTACTCTTGATTACTTCCTCACTGAGACGATATGACATGATATTTTATGTTTATTGAACTGAGTACACTTTTTGTTTTGCTGCTTTGGGTTGAAACCATTTCCAACAAAGATGCTTTTGAGAAACATGATTTTTGTTATAAAAATTTGAAATTTTGGTTTGTGTAGCAGCACCTAGTCCTTGGTAAGGAGACAAGTGCACTCCAGATAGAACAGTTCTACCAAGAGTCCACTGACAAATCCTCATTTCAACTGCGAGGCCACCAGTGAGTCTGAGGCTTCAAACTGTCTGTGCACCAAACATGAAATATTACATATTTTAGTATTGTTAAGAGCGATCAAGGGACAAACAGGAAATATCAACACTGTTCATTCACAAATACACAAAAAACAACTTTTCCAGGGTGACTAATGAGCAGATGAGGCAACCATAGGGCACGTCATCTCATCTTTAGCAGGTTGAATTAAAAAAGCCGGACGTCTCTGCATTTTTTGCTTTATACTTTTGAGTGAAAAAGTTAGTACTGACTTGGATTTTATACAAGAATCTGTGACTTCAGCTGCTTTGAAAAGATTTGCATGCAAGTAAAATAAAGACATTTAGTGGCTTGACCTTTAGAGAGTGAACAGTGATGAGTGAGTTTATTAACAGGAGTATTTTTCTGGGTGTTAAGTCTAAGTTGAAAAGGTTGTATTAACTAGACTTCAGTTTTAAGTGCGTGATTATCTATTGAAGTGCCATTGCCCTTTTACAAATGTGACACAATGGTCGATTAAAGACTGTAAAAACAACATTACTGCTTGCCCCCCTTCTTAGTCCATCAGTCCTTGTTTTGTGCTGTAAACATCCCAGAAAGGTTCACACACTTGTTGCTGCAATAAACAATTTAAAATGGATGCTTCAACTATCTCTTGATGTTAAAAGAAAAATAAATAAGAAATGAATTACCAACACAGTTGTTACTAAGATAAAAGCACCTTGCTCTGTGAACATCTGGAGTTCTTCCCCCCCAATGATGACAGAAACAGTGTCGAGTAGTTAAACCTTCCACAGGTTATAGCTCTCCAGCTGTAGCACTGTAAAAGTAACAGTGTTATATCAAGTGGCAGGCACACAGATGACACCAACACCAATCATAGAAAATCGTCTTGTCCCAGACACAGCAGAAAAGGAAAAGATTACATCCCCCCCCAACCATCTGCAAGGAAACCTGTACACGTGCATCTCTTATTCCACTTATGGGGGGAGCAGAAACAGAGCCTTCACTCGTTTGTCGTCTTCTCTTTGCAGGAAGGTTCACAGAGAAGTTCTTTGTGTGCCAGCGGATAGGGGAAAGCCGCTCCGCTGCAGGTGCTACCGTAAGCCAGTTTGTTGAGGCGAGAGTAGCCCTTGATGCTGCCGGGGGGCCGACCGGGGCTGACCTTGTACCCCGCCGCTCTGGTCGTACCCAGTGGCCTCCCTGGGCTCGTCTTGAAACCAGCAGCTCTGGTGGTGCCAAGTGGTCGACCCGTGCTGGTTCTGTATCCGGCCAGCTTGGTGGTTCCCAAAGGCCTCCCGCGCCTGCCCGTCTTCCCCGCAGCCTTGCTCTTCTTCTTGGCATCGTCTGGCGCTTGATCAGAGCTTTTAATGCCCGGTATGTTACCCTCGAGCACTTCCTGTCGCTGGCACACCATGGGCTTGTGGCTCAGGGCGGGTAAGACCATGGGCGTCAGGGTCATCTGAAGGGACGACGACGAGGGAGGAGGGTAGAACTTGTTGGACTGGGAGGCGCACAGGTCGAAATGGGAGGCAGGGTGGTGGCCATCCTCTGCGAGGCACGAGGGCCGGCTGCTCATGCAGAAGTCACTGCTGGTCACCTGGCGCATCATCGTCTGCTGGGAAACGGAAATCAAACTGTAAGTGTGTTATTATCACATCTTTGTGTCGACTCAGTGCTGTTGTGTTGGTTCCCCAATGGTGAAAATCTATGTTAACTGAAGTGAACAAATTATGGAACATCCTCAATCTGCAATAGAACATGCAGAGAGCAGCATTTTGCATTGAAAGTACAAATATAATAGAAAGTCTGCTAGTGTTTTGCGAGTGCTTTGTGCTGAAGATGTTTTCCTGAATCTCCTGCCCTCAATTCACTCTCACTTTATTGTGCCAGGCAGTGCTTACCTGCCCAGGGTTTTGAAACCCAGTCCTTTTCCCTACTGTCTTTAGTTTATTTCAGCTTTGCGAATTTGGACCTATGATTATCTGAATTCAACTTTTCATTATTTAATTTGCTCTTAATGTCGATCTGATCATACAGACCGTTTATATCATTTTATGTACTGTTTTTTCCCCTCAGCCCATGCAGGAGATTATGTTTTCGGGATGAAGGGAGGAGGTGTGGACTTTAACACACAGAAACACACATACACACACACACACTGTCTGTCTGTAGTACTCATCCACAACAGGCATGAACAGGGATTCAGCATCTTTGCGCCCAGACGACAATAAACAGACACACACACACACACACACACACACGCACGTACACACACACGCACGCACACCTCCTGCCCTGCATGTCACTTCACCTCCTGTGTAACATTAGAACGTAAAGGCTGCCGCCGGCCTGAATGACGCTCTATATAAAAGAACACATTAGGAAACACATGGATCATTCATCACCACCACAGGACGTGTGCAGACGTGTTCGCGGGGAGGCGACTGTACCTCGATTGTTCGCAGATCTGGGAGCAGAAAGGGTTAAAGAGAAAAATGATCTTTCATCCCTCAAAGCATGAGCGGATTCATTTTCCCTCAGAAATCTTCCTCCTCTCTCCGCAGGACGTGGGTCTCACAACGTGTAGTATCGGGTGGCCTCAGTGTAAAGAAGGTGAAGAAGAGGAGAGACGGTGCAGAGACACGAAGGTTTTTATTTCCCAGCTCCAGAGGTTTGGATAAGAAACGCAGCCATTTTCCATTAAAAATTAATAAGACGGAGGAGCGCAGTCTGCGCATGCGCACAACAGTTTTTTTTCCTCCTTCCCCACCAGAAGCAGCTGTTTTCACTCCGACATCCACTGTGCTGAACATCTGCATCCATCAAACTGCTCCAATCCAACTAACACTGCTTTCTGAAAAGGGATTATTGTTCCTATAGGCTGAGATATAATCCAGCTGCACTGCTCACAAAGAGCCTAAAGAAGAATACACACAGTAAAGCCTTTTGAATAATTAAGCGTGTACAGTATCCAGTGCTGGATCCAGGCTATGTTTACATCAGGGGCCACAATAAACACAAAGGGTTAAATTATATGTCCAATATTCATGCACAATTCCCGATTCCAAAAGGTGAACATTCAAGTGAGGAAATTAGATCGGAAACTTCAATGTCTTTTTCTAAACTCATGGCTTTAACCTGTTTTTTTCCTTCTTTCCAGTTTGATATCCAAGCACTGTTTTCATTCTGAGATCCACTAAACTGATCCCCTGGATCTAAAAAGAGGCTTTAATCCAACAACTGCTGCTTTTAAAAATATATATTATTGTACTTTTTGTTCTGATACTGAGAACAATTTAAAGCCTATTGAATAATTAAAATGGTGGCATGAATGTACTGTATCCATAGACCGATCCATGATTTTTATGAAACAGGGTCCAGGATTTACGCGGAGAGGCCAATTATATGTCCATCATCCATGCACAAAATTACCAGGTTCACAAAAACAACATTCAAGTGTTGGAATCAGCCTTCAAACTTCAATGTCTGTATTCATATCATCCCTCAAAATATACTTAAGTTTAGCTGAAGGATAAAATGAGGGAGTACTCTGGCATATGATTATATATACTGCATATTTAGATTTCATATATACTTCAAATTTTGATAACATGTGAAAATACTGAGGTTGAGGTTGCTTGTTGGATGTTTGGAGTAAATATGTTTGTTTACTGATTGTTTTGTTGAATATTTTGTAGTATTTACAAATTAAAAAAATAAAAAAATTCTAGAAACATGACTTCCTTATTAACATCAGGTTTTATTCAGAGAGAAAGTAAAAACATCTTTCATCTGAGTCTTTCTTCTTGAGGACAATGGCTGGTATGTGGCTCTTACAAACAAATCCGAACAAAAGAATTACATTACAAAAAAATCTGTCTTATATTAAAAGACATGTTGTATTTAGCTTGTTGTTGCATCCTGGTGGTCTCATGACACTGAAGGTGAAAACAGCATCAAATTTTGGTATTTATTTGTTCATAAAAAATTACTGTAAACCAAAGCTGCCTTCAGACACGCACTGAAGACTGGACCTTTTCCACAGGGGCTGTATGTGGGAACTCAAACGCCAGAGTGCGTTGCTCCCGACATTTTCAAAAAATGTTCCTAATGGCCCCGAGGTTAAAATATCTGAGTGAGCCCATGTGAGAATGCAGCAGGAAAGCGCCCGGGTAATGTCAGTATCTGGAGTTCATGTCTGAAAACAGCTTCAGGGGGAAACGGATGAAAAATAGAAACACACATACACTGAACTTAATTTGCCATTAATAAAAATATAGACTAAAACATTCTTCAACCAATCTGATGAGACATGATAGAAGACGGGAAACAGTAGAGAAATGATCACTCCTCCAACAAGCCTTGGTTTCTCCTCTACAGCACTTTGTATCGGCTTTTGCTCGTCGGCTGGTAGGAATTTTGCTAGAAGGAAAAGAAAAGGCGATGAGAAACACATTTTTATTGAGACATACAGGGGAACAAACCCGCACAAATCCTATTATTCCTTCTCTAAAATCCATCTCAAGGAAACAGCTCCTATTAAAGCTGATATCAACATGATGTCCACTACTCGTTATTGATTTCAAGGAGCAAAAGATACTTACTAATCTGATGAGTTCTTCCTTGATTAACCGAGTAATCTCTGTCTTGGCTTTCTGCACAGCCAGCTCATTAGCACCTGGAAAACAAACATAACATTAATATACAGTGTATGTGGATTAATGAAACACCAAGAAAAAACGTGATATTCAAGGGATAGATAAAATTAGGAGTGAGATATTATTTCCCAGCACTTACTCTCAATAGCCAGATAGATCTTGCGTTCTCCCTCCTTGGGCTCTTTGCCTGGAGGGAAATAGGTTCCTCTGATGGTGATGGCAGCTTCAGAGTATTCACCAATCCTCTGCAGAGCTTCTTTAGATGTCACCTTCCACCTGGCCGTCTGGAGAAGAGGAACAGAATAAGGATTATATTATATTAAATACTTCTTTCTCTTCTTTTCCAATTGGATGATACCAACTACTACACTACTTTAACAACAAGTCTTAGGCTGTAAACTGTTGTTTCCCTCTCTTGCTGAAAAGCTTTGAGGCGGTTTTAATCTGCAAGAATGAAACAAATCAGGCTTATTTGATCGAGTGTATTCGGGTGTGGTTAAACATGTGCTGTCTTACATCCGACCCAACTTTCTCTCTCCAAATCCATCCCAGCCCGACCTGAACCCAGCAGGCGTTCCGTCTTTTTGTGTCAAGCCAAACCCAAACCCATATATTTCAAAATCAGGCTTGGCTCAGGTAATCACACTCTTTCATCTGTGCATACACCCTCACCATCCCCACCTGTATTACAAAGTGGCAAGGTGAACTCACTTAACATCTACAAATTGTGTAAAGTGTGCACCACACAAAATTAATTAAGTCAAAACAAATATATATTTCAATCACTGAAGTTGCATGTGAATGGAATTAACTGCAGTTACTTAAGACTCAGTGAACGCCCATACTCCAGTGAAATAAAAGCATTGAAAAATCCAAAAGCACAGATGAAAACTAGAAGTGAAATGTGCTGAATATTCCGGTAGGGCTCTGCACTGTGTGCTGCTGACCTGAGGGAAGTCGTTGATTTCCAGCTCCTCTTCGTATCTCTTGACCGTTTCTGCCTGTTCAGCCGCCTGCCGCTCCTCCTCCAGCTTCTCCACAGGCGTGTAGTTCAGCTTGGCATTGATCTTCTCTGCCAGCTGCTCCGCGATGGTCTTGGCCGACACAGAGGGCGTCATGATGGTGCCGCCCCGCAGGATGGCGTTCGTGGCCTGTTGCATCACGTCCTGTACAAGAGAAAGAGATTGTTTGGTATTTTTGATTGGAAAAGTATCTAGACACAAAACATGATACATACAAACTACTGAAATTACATAAAAACTATAAAAGAAAATGGAAAATGAACAAAGGAAAGAAACATTAGATGAAGAGATTTCGCATATTTTTGGTTAAGGTGGAATAAATAAGAACTTGTTTTTAATTTCGTATATAATGTTTTATAGTCGTCCAGAAAAACAGACTGAAGGGAGAGACCACAGATGCGAAGATTATCATTGCAATTGTCTATATTGTGATTAAATATTATAGTTGTTTCCTTTAGCATCTACTTGACGTACCTGAGCCTCGGCTCCCAGGTTTTTCTGAGCGTTGATCTTAAGCGCCAGCCTCTTGGCCATCTCCAGTTTCTGGATGTTTCCAGCAGACGGGGGTCCAGCGCCTGGCATCCCCCCTCCACCACCAGAAGATGTGTTGGAAACTGATCCAGCGGGACCAGATGCCGACCCGGGGGCAGACAGGTCTTTTACCCTCTTCTTGGAGTTGAACATACTCTCTATCTGCTCCTCAATCTGACGACGGGAAAAAGTAAGGGGGACGATTGAGTGGGGTTGGACTTGTTATTGGTTAAACGGTAATGATTATGTACTTATAACAGGGAAGACAGCAAATGGATAACCGCTTCAATATGATGCAGCGAAACAGATGATTCAGACAATTAGTTCAATAAACACATAAATATTTTAAATCATGTAATAAACAATGAAACTGAACAGGTCACTCACATCCAGCGCTCCGTCCTCGTCGTCAGAGTCCTGCAGGCCGAGAGCAGCTTTCTGCAGCTTCTTCCTCTCATTGGCCAACGCGTGTTCTGTCTCGTCAAACTTGAAGCCTTTTCCTGAGAAGCCGCTGCTGCTCTTAATTGTCTTACCCTCCTGTTCGGATAGAGAAATAGGAGGGACAATACAGGGTCATGCTATGAATTTAATGGTCACATTGTAGCTTTGTTGCAAACACACTCACACACTTAACAGTTAATTTTCCTTTTTTCCCTCCCTTACCAATTTCTGTTGGTCTTTGAAGGAGGCCCAGAGCTGCTCCAGCTCTGTAGGGACAGGAGAAGATGAGAGTTCTAACGCTTTGATGATGTCACCAGCATAGCGAACCTGGTCCCCTGTGATGAAGGTGTAAGCGAATCCCTGAGAGAAAGAGCAAGATGTAGAACAAAACATGTCAAGATTTGGATTCTGTTATCTGTCCAGTGATAACATAATCATTACATATGTACTTCTTAATTGTCAAAACCTTGTGCCTACATTGCCCACAATGCAACCACAAGTTAGAGATTCTGTGAGTAGCTGTCACATTTCTCACTGATTTGTAAAGTTACACCCCCTTCCAGGTGACTGACCTTGTTACCTGCTCTGCCCGTGCGCCCAGCCCTATGGACATAGTCCTCATAGTGGTTGGGGCAATTGTAATTGACCACCAGGATCAGCTGCTTGACGTCAAGGCCTCTTGCTGCCACTGAGGTGGCCACCATGAGGCGACAAGCCCCATTCTTGAAGTCATTGATGATGCTGTCTCTGTCGTACTGGTCAATTCCTACGGAGGAGCCAAGGGAAGGATTAAATGAAAACCTGCAACCTAGACATTACCATGGCAGAAAGCCCCTAAGCCCCATATAACATGTGATTTTCTTTATAAAATTCATATAAGGTCCTGTGTGTACACTGTGATTTTTCTTTCCCCATCAAGCTGTACTGTATATATTGTTTTTTTTAATATTGTTATATTGGTGTTTTTGATTTGTTGTTTGTAAAGTGCACCAACCACACCAAGGCAATTTCCTGTATGTGCAAATATACATTTCAGAATTCTGGTTCTGAAGTTCTTTCTAAACACAAACATTTACTTCTCAAGGTTATCAAAGACCAGAAATTGACTGTCCCTATTTCAACTGTTGCAACAGCAGCAACCAAGCCGTCTAAATCAAAGCATTTTTCATACCTTCACATATATTGCAGTTTAATTAGATATGCGAAAACTATCTAAAAACAAATATAATCAATGGCTCACCTCCATGCAGTGACATGCATGGGTATGACGCTTTCATCAGGTCTTTCAGCAACCCGTCCGCGTGCTCCTGTTTGTCCACAAAGATAATGACTGAGCCCTTCTCCTGGTAGTGACCAAGAATCTCCAGCAGCTTCAGGAACTTCTTGTCCTCATCAATCACCAGCTACAGAGACAAAGAAGGAAGTCAGTGACATGTGAGAGCTCGGAAGGATTACCAGTGTGAATTGGAAAAAAGGACAGCAAATAACCAAAAGTTCTATTTCACTTAAATCCTTTGCATTTAGGCAGAGAATTGAAATGTAGATATTTTACCACATGTTGTTCCACATCTGAGCAGACGACACTGCGGCCTCCCACCTGGACCTCAAGAGGCTTTATCAGGATCCTACGAGCCAGTGCTTCCATGGCTCTGGGGAAGGTCGCTGAAAACATGACTGTCTGACGGTCTGGGCGCACATTGTCCACGATACGCATCACCTGGTGGAGGACGAAGAAGACACATGGAGGGTTTGTGAATTTTGTCAACTGTTTTATTGGGCCAACGAAAGAAATATCTGCAACAGTTCCTGCCCTCAAACATTGAAAGTTGCAGCAACAGACAAAAACATTATGGAAAAGCCATGTAGGCCACAGTATAAATATAAAAAGAGACCCACCTGCGGCTCAAAGCCCATGTCAAACATCCTGTCTGCTTCATCCAACACTACATATGTAGCTCTTCGCAGGTTAGTGACTCGGCCTATACACCAACGGAGAAGGGCATGGAGAAAAAAGTTAACTTGAAGAAAAGTCAGTCCTCATGCACATTCTGTCTTCTTCAGAACACATAAAAGTTATCTAACAAACAGAAAACCTTTTGCTGGATATAGCTACTTCAAATTACTTCACAAGAAAACAAGTCATCTTAAGTTCAGCACACTTTTCAGTAGTGTAATTTCAAGTGGCCAGGGTTTTCATTTGGTTTGTAATTAATATATCTAAATATTGTTTTGCCCGTCTCTGGTCTTGCGTACCATCTCATGAGGGACCTAGAAAAGTCAGAAAACAGCCTCAAGATATAATACATGAGATGGAGCCCCATCAAGCATTATCTGCGCCTTTTCACCTACAAGGGAAACATATTACAGATTACCTCGCATGTGTGGAAGCCACAAAAAACCTTTTTAGTTTAATACCCATCGACATAATTCACAATTAAAGTGTCAGCAAATACAAGAGTTAATACCGTCTGAAAATATTTACAGCATTCACAGCTTTATATGAACAGTCAGAGCTTCACAGGGCTCTACAATGATCTTTTTCCAGAAAACATATCAACCTTAAATTAAAAATAATTAAAGATACAGATGAAGTGTTACGGATAAATGAAAAACTTTATGCTTTGATTATCAAGTTGCACATTTGTACTTTAGCAGTTAAATAGGAAAGCATAATGGGAGTATATGAAGGCCTACCTAAACAACAACACTGTAGAACCCTGGTTGAGTATTCAGACTATTCTCATTTCAAATAATAAATTCCCAATATCCATATTGAGATACAGATATCATATACTGGTCATCCTGGCTTGGAGACTGAAGAACCTTGGAGGCAGCACCAGGTTCACCTACCTGTACTTGCCCTGATCTTCAGGACACAGCAAAGTCTTGACTGATTGCAGAGGTGGTCAAATAGTTCAACAGTTTAGTAAGTGGTACTGATGTGGATCATTATGTGCTTCATATTTTAACAATAATTCCATGCAAGATAATTAAGAAAACGTTCACAAGGCATCAAAAGGTGCTTGTTTGTGTCTACTCCCCGTCAGAATGAAAAAAGTATATGAACTCACCACTGTTGGCCCCCAACATGTCAATCATTCTTCCTGGTGTACACACAATGATCTCAGCTCCTCTCTTCAGCTCAGCAATCTGCAACCCAACAACAAATTACATTATTAATATCATTCTCAGACGGTTTGTCTATATAGATGAGTGTACTGCTGCATAAATGTAAAATCGTGAAAAGTAGAATAAAAGCACTGCAGGATGCAGTGTTTGTTGCAAGAAGTGAATTTGCTCAGAATAAGTTTACCTGTTCGCTGATACCAGTGCCTCCATAAACACACACCACCCTGAGCCCCAGCGACTTGGAGAACTTCTTACACTCCTTGGTGATCTGCAGAGCCAACTCTCTGGTTGGAGTCATGATTATACCTTCAAGAGGGGGAGGAAAGGAGGCGAGAAAAGAGAGCATGTTTTAAATTGAGCACTCATTTTCCACCATATTTAATAACTGTGATGGAAATATTTGCTAAGTATATATTATCTAAAGTAAAATTGACTTGAATGACTTACTGATGGGTCCCTCAGACTCTTCCAGGGGCCTCTGGTCCATTATGTGTCGGAACATGGGCAACAGGAAGGCTATGGTTTTCCCACTGCCGGTCTTAGCGATGCCAATGAGGTCTCGGCCGGACATAATGGCAGGGATGGCCTGGGCCTGGATGGGGGTGGGTTTGTCGTAGCTGTGCCTAGGTACATTTGGGAGAAAGAAATTAACACAAACTGTTGGAGGCAATTTATAAAGAATCAAGTGTCACATAAATCTGATGATTCATGTGATATGAGTAGTTCATATCTAGCTGAACATGAATGTATTTTTTTTCTTTTTAAACGGAAGCTACTCATTGTATATTTACACAAATCTGTGCTCAGGCCGTTTACAAACAAGATAACGGCCCAACTATTTTTGACTGAATGTAATCACCATTGATATTGTCCCCAGAGTCAGTCACCACCAGTCACACTTACTTTTTCATTGCATGAAGGATCTTCATTGATATCCCACACTGCACCCAGGTCTTGATGGGTTTCGGGCAGCCCTTCCCTTTAACAACAATGCCTTCCAGGTCCAACCTGTAAGTGTTCACGTCTATAGAGATAAGAAAAAACAGAAAGAAGTTATATAGACCATGAGGGATTGGATGACGACAAATACACGTGTTTAATCTGACAAATGAGCAGTTAACCTTCTCAAGGAACAAGCATTTGCTAGTTTAACTATAAATTGGTGTGATGGCCATGTTAAGCTGCTTTCAAACATGCACTGATCTCTGCAGATTCTCCGGATTCATTGTACACTCAGCAGCCGCTGTCCTATGGCTGTATAAGTCTAAAATTTAATTTGTATTATAATGATGTTAGAAGCAGCCTAACAGTATAAATATGGGATATACAATAGGGTAGGGGATATGTGGCAGTTTTCAATTTCAATTTAATCTCTGTGATGGGATCCAAACTGAAAGAATGATTGATTCACATTTTCCTGTTTACCGACCTTCTTGAGTCATCTTGGCCAACTCAGGCACCTCCACATAGAAGTTTTTACGGTACGGCTCGTACTCGATCTTGCCGTGGTCAACAGGCTCCAGGACTTTCCTTGTTTTGGTCTGGAAACCTGTCAGAGCTGTTTGCAGATCCACCTCCTCCTCCTCTGATGAGTACTGTCAAACACAACCGTAGAAAAATCATTCTCACAACAGAAATACAGGTTTAATTACTGTTCATGTGACATCATTACAAAAAAAAAACCATTAATCGGGGGGAAAAGTACCTCCATGGCATCCTGGTCATTCTCCATCAGCTCACCCTTCTTCTTGTGAGTGTTGGGTCCTTTCTTGGTTTTCATAACAGTCATAACCTTAGACATTGATATCGCTCCTGTCTGTTGAGGACGAAAAAACACATACATCATTATTATTTAACAAACGGCGCAGGAAAACACCCATGAAAACTTCTGAATGCTAGGAGACAACCTTATATAGACGTAGGACACTGGACATAAAAATGACACATCCCTCTCACACTCACCTGATCATTTCCCTTCACTCCTCCCATGTTGAACTTCTTCACCTCCTGCTTCACCTCCTCCATGTAGGCGTCCAGAGTATCAATGTCGTCCTCCTCTTCCACCTGCTCCATAGGAGTCTCCTTCTCTTCCTCCTCCTCCTCTTCCTCCACCTCCTCCTCTTTCTTCTCCTCCTTTATCTCCATCTCTTTCTTCTCCTCTTTCTCTTCTCCATCGTCATCATCGTCTCCCTCCATAGGTGCTGAACCTTCCTCGTCATCGTCTGAAATGAGAGTCAATCATTAGGGCTGTGCAGCATTAAAGCTAGGTCTGATGAAAGTAGATTAAAACAACAATAAATAATGCTTTTATAATGTAAAATAACAGGTTACATAGAATATGATTAATTATAAGTATTGCAGGTTATTTTAAACTGCGCATCTTCACCTTCATCATCCTCGAGGCTCCACTTCTTTCCCTGTTTCATCTCCTCCAGTTCCTTCTTGAGCTCTCCGATGCTTGTGATTGCCTTCTGCCTCTGCTCTAATCTCCACTTCTCCACCCGCTCCTTCCTCTTCCTCATCTCCTCCTCCAGCTTGTTCTGGTCAAAGTCTTGCTGCACAGACACAAGAGAAAGACTTGTAACATTTTCCTTCCAGTATCATTTTACTGACTGGTGAGAACTGAAGCTACAGAACTTACATCCTCAATCTTTTCATCCTCTTTCTCCTCTTTAACCTTTTTCTTTTCAGATAAAGGGTCGATGTTTTCCTCCTCTTTGCCCCTTGATCTGCATGAATGATAACAAAAGGAGAGTTATAGAAACTGTTGATAATGTGATCCCCACGCCGAGACAGTATCTATCTAGAACCATTTAGGGTTATTGTTTGGCTTCATTTTGAGAAATCCTACCCCTGGTGACTAAGACCACTGCAACCTAAATTTAAGGACAAGTCATTGACATTTTCTGGTTACATTAACTAAACATTATTTACCTGATAAAAACATTTTAAATGTATGACACTGTGTCCCGCTGGATTGTGTATGCTGCACAAATATATCCTGAAGATTCTCTGGGCTTTTGGTTAGTTAATGTCATGTCTCACTTTTCATCTGTTCTCCTGCTCTTGTTGGGGCTGCCAGATCTGGACCTCCGGGCTCTGCTCCTGCTGCCTGACCTCCTTCTTTCTCTGCTTCTGGACCTCCTTCTTTCTCTGCTCCTGGATCGCCTTAACAACAAACAAAAACATATGACATCAAGACAGAAATGACCAGAGGGGAAAACGGTCTCTTCTCAAGAATAACTTTGTGGTCACACAAATTCAGCCAATGAAAACACAAAAACACCAAATCCAATTAAGCCATCTTTAAACATACGCCATCAAAGGCAGAGTGAGGGAGTAAATATGGTTTTGTTATGTAAGAGCTAGACCGGACAAATTATTAAGTTTTATTGGGGCCAAGTAACCATGATTCTCATCAAAGTCTCCTCTTCAGTCTAATTCGGGTTTTGTGGTAGTCCACAGCTCTGAGAAACTCCATTTGGAATGCTAGTATCATACAAAGTGTGCTCAAAGATCTCATCCCAGATTAAATGGACTAACAGTGACATGACTTTTAAATTGAAAATTCAACTAGCAACAACGAGTTTAATTGTAGCATCATAAGGACATAGAACTCCCACCTAGGTCGTTTCCTGTCTCTGGACCGGGTTCTGCGGCGGTCCTTGCTCCGGGACCTCTCCCTCCTGCTCCGGTCTCGGTCCCGGTCCTCCTTCTTGGAGCGTTTGTCCGGAGAGCGGCTCTTCGAGCGGCTGCCTGAGCGTCCCCGAGACGCTGAGCGCTTCCTGTAGTGTCTGAGGAGCAAACAGAAGACAACTCACGTTGCCTGCAGAGTGTCGAGCGGAGCCTACACGCTCGAGAACTTTGTTTTAATTCATATTCTACAGCTGTGTGAGACCAAATGTTGTCGGAGGCGCACTAACACACCGACGCCTCAGCTAGCATGCTACCGTTAGCCATGGGAATGAAACCAGCTCAAGGAGCTACAGAAGGAAACACAGGACGAAACGGATCTTTGTAACTTACCTCGACTCGCGTCCCATTGCTGTTCCACCGAGTTAGGTCTGGTAAAAAAGGGAAATCAGATCACGGTTGTGACGAACGACGGACGGTGAATGTTTGTGCCGTTGATCCTGCGCGTAAGAAAAGTGCGACACATTTGTGCGACAGTTTAAATTACAAGCTTAACAACGGAGTGCGTCCCCGTGCGGTGGGAGGTCAGAGCGGCGCGTACACATCCTTCACCCTGAATTACACAATTGATGCCAAAATTAATCAACAATGAAATCTATGAATCAACAGGTGTGAACTCATGCACGTGTGAACATTAACAGTCTAATGATTGATGTACTTTGTAAAAAGAAGAAACCAACCAGATGCTCTGAATGTTTTTAGATACAATAAACAGTTCCATAAACTATTAATTTAGACAATTGTTTGACAATAAGATAAAATAATCAACAGCAACAAGAGTGAAAAATAGGCATCAATAAGAAATAATAAGTAGCATGCAATATCCAAGTGTAAGGATAATACTATTTAAGTGTGTAAGGCAATATAAGCAAATAAAAATAAAAATAAAAAAATAAAAAAGATGGGACTCAAACAAAAACTGGCATATACATTTTGAAAAATGGGGAAAATATGTACAGTGTGAGAATATGTATTGTAAATATTGCAAATAGGGTTTTATCAATCAACTAAGCTCCATTATTCCCTTTACCTGTGGGTGTAGGAAGATAAATAAAAACTTCTCTCTTCTAATAGGATTTTGCAGAGGTGTTAGGTAATTTTCATCTAAAGGTCAGTCCTGTATCTATATTATAATATAATATATTACACTCTCATATACCAGAGGAGAATGGTGTATTTTTTACGTTGCTATATTCACAACATAAAACAAAGAGAAAACTAAGACATTTAAGGAAGTAATTTATATATATATATTTAATATAAAAAAAGAAAACTTGTTGTAATACTCAGGTTGTTTCATATTGTATTTATACAAAAACTAAATTATTCTATCCACAAATCATCTGATTTTCAAGATATGTTTTCTGGTTAAAGATTTTCAATATAATAAAATTCTCTATTCTTACCACTTTAAATGGTGATTAGAGAGCTAAGCAGCCCTTTCATCTTCCTCTTAATATGACTGAGAAAAAACAGGATTTAGTGGTATCTAGTTGTGAGGGTGGAGATTGCAACCTACTAAATATTCTATTGTATTTTGACCTACGCCTGCTGCTGTGCAATTTAGTTTCCCTCTGGAGATCAGTAGGGTTATCAGTCTAAACACCCTCATCTCATCAGGTTAATTGACATGCACTGTCCCTGCTACATAAAGCAGTACAATACAAATCGAGAAGTGAGACTTAAGTTTGTCCCGCAAGTTTTATTTATTTGGTAAGAACGATCTGGTTATTCATCCTGTGTATTTTATTGAAGCACAAACTGTTTAAATCATTTCGACACGGAATTTGTTGCTTAAGTTCAAATATGTAAGAGCCAATAAAACAGTTATTCTGTAAACATTATCAAAAACAATCAATTGGCTTAGACAAGTAGTAAGATACATTAAATCACATCAATTCGTTTACATGAAACCAAATATTCACATCAATAAATTAGGATGAAATTCAGAGAGGACATGAACAGCACAAACCCACAGAGAACACTGTATATAAAGTATGTATATGCGTGAGGCCTGAAGTAAGCAAAGCAGAACACGTCACCATGACTTAATTGACACAAATAAGCGCACAGACTAACTGCACTTGCCGAACTCCAGATAGAACCCAACACATTCCCGTCAACTGTACATTTCATTACCTACAAACAGTTTATGAAGTTTACTGCCTGTTAAAGCCGGGCATAAATAACTCACTCAACATTCATGGTATAATATAATGTAGTTGGACCCCTTAAAACAAAAGGTGTGATCGCAATCGAAAACAATACCTAAACTACAGCCTATGAGGAAGTCCATCACAACACAAATTTAAAGGATTCTTATCATCGGGTACTGTTGTCCTAGTTTTCACCCGATGAAGAATTCATCATCTCCTGAATGTGAACGATGAAAAGGCTAAAAAAATGTCCTTTTCATCTCTAACAAACCAAAAGCATAATGTCTGTGGGTGTAACTTTTCCTCCTTGATCTGTGACCGCAGTATAGCAACATTTTCGAATGATGCGTTTGAGAAAAAGGATGGTTCTAGACACATTCATACTAAATTAATGTTTAATTTGTCCCCTCCAGCCGTTTGTTCTTAGATAATCAAATCTATTAAACTGTTTCTGTTCTAATAGTTAGTGTGTTTAAAGTAGGCGGATTTAAGGGGGGGTTTTCTCTTCCTGAACTCTTTATTTTATCAACAGATAAATCATGCAGCCGTGCTGCAGGTTCTTCAGAGTCTGTACTGCTGCATTTCCTGCTAGTTGATGTATCAGGAGGAAAGAAAACATTTGAAATATGGTAGATCTCAGAATAATCGTAGAACAAAGTAGGAAAATAAATAAAGTAATCAAAAGATTTGATCAGAATCCTGAGGATAAACTCAGAAATCAGTTGTTCTGATAATTGAAACTAATCTCATAGCACTTGTTTTCAAATGTACCTAAACTTCAATTTAACTATAAAGTATTTAACAGTTATCCACCTGTATTGATCCCTCTACTGAATTTAGTCATCGTCTGTCATTCACAACAGGTCAAGATCCTCAGTAACCCTCTCATCTCCAAGGTTGTGGTCAATTCCTTTGAATTTTAGTTGGTTCAGGAACTTGACAACTCAATGTGTAATTAAAACATGACATGACCTTTCTAACAGTGGTTTGTGGCAGTTTAGATTTTTGTTTTAAAAGGAAATGACCTCAATATGCACGGACCCCAATCTTTCTAACCCTCTGTACAGTGAAATGAAAAAAAAGGGCGTCCATAGTGTTGTTGGAGATTTGGTTTAACGGTCAGGTGCCTGCTGAGGAGTCAGGTTTATGAGCTGAGAATTTGACACCTTGTCCAGCTTATGCAACACATTTGGATTTCTTAGGATAAAGGAGGACTCGGGCAATAATTCAGTTTCACAAATTTCTCCCTCTTAGCATTCAGTGGAACTGCGGTATCAACCTCATTTTACCCAATTCGGTCAAATTCTGCCAGAGAGGGCAGCAACACAGCACCTGTCAGCGTGGGGCTCAATTAATTGACAGAATTTGTTTTCCACACATGAAGAATATCTAGGATATATTTTTATGAAAATGAGGCATCAAGATTCATGTGAGGTGGACAAGAGTCAGATGGAATCAATGAACCCTTTGCAATTTAAGACCAATTGTCTTCCACCTTTCGGTGTGACGTTTTCCATTTTCCTGAAAATAAATATTACTGGTCATTATAAACGCCTGTACATCTGTCACACACATACAGACTGTTCTTATGTTTCCGAGCGTCTGTAGCGAGCAGAAATAACAAGGAGCTCTGGAGCAAACACTGGACTCGCTGGTTACATGTAGCTGAGCCTGGGTTGAACTCTGATGTGCTGTAGAGATGAGCTCTCGTGCAGCTGAGGCGCGACCCTGGTCATAACACGGCAGGGATTAATTTCCAGACTGACGAAGGCAAACCCACATCAGAGGGCTTAAATAAGCATGCCTTGTTGCTATGGGGAACAGAACGAGGGGTTAACGAGAAGGAGGGCTGGGCTACTGAGGTCCTGCTCCTCCATCAGGAGTCTCTGAGCCAATGAGGAGCAGGATCTCGTTGGAGAGGATGAAGGTGAAGAAGTAGGCGCATAGGTCGGCAAAGACGTCGCCCATCCTCCTGTAGGTGTCCATGGAGCGGTTGATGACCTCAGAGGGGATGCCGGACAGCAGCAGGGCAGCGGTTAGCACAGTGGTCTGGGTCTTCTTCTCTACCTGGAGAGACAGGAGTGGAATGCAAAGACACTATGAAACACATGGATGCACTTTAATGATAATTTTCTACCTTTTAGAGCCCGTTTGATTTAACAGTCAATATGGAAAACAGTCAAAAAGCCAGAAAGCCATGTGTTTGAAAATCTGAAGTCAGAAAACGAAACCCATTCCTGCTTGATTAAGAACTTAATGTCACAAAATCGATGTTTGAACTTGTTTACCACTTACCAGTGCCTCTACAGCTCTACAACCATAACAGGCATCATTATTTCTTTGACATCTTCACTAAAACATCAGATTCTGCATCTCAATAACACTGTTTGCTATCATATTAAATTACGCAAAAGGGATCAAGTGCAAACTCACCTTTGGAAAGTACTTGGACAGCCCCATGTAGGCCAGTTCAAGGGTCAGAAAAGGAGCAAATATAGACTAGGAAGAAATAAAACGTGAGTCACATCACTGCAGCAACAATGCTTCTCTTATTCGGAGTCATCTTTATTTACACATCAACAATATATTGTATGCAGCAGGGATTTTTCTCTGCACTTCTGATTCTGACATAAGCCTCTGCATTTGGTGTATTTGTGGCAGACTCACCAGATACTTGCAGACGAAAACCCGGACAAAGATGGCGAGGAGGATGCTGCCGACGAGCCTGAAGACTCTGAAGGGATCAAACTCCTCTGGCTCGGACTCTCCTTCTTTGGTCGCCTTCTCGTTGGCCAGCTGACCTCGCAGTTTCATGGCGTCATCGAAACGAGACAGGTACTTTTGGAGGCCCTCGCGCGGGGGCCCGCCGACGTCGTCCGATGCCCGCTCCCCCCTGGGTCTCTGCCGGACCCCTATGATGTCATCCTCTATAGAGCCTGCGTGTGGCTCACTGCTGTCTGGCAGGGGGGAGCCCCTTCTCTCTGGGGTGGCGCTGTGGGAGCGGCTGCTGAGCCCGGAGGCCTCCGGCAGGAAAGGAGACGGTCTCTGCAAAGATGACGGCGAGGACCACTCTGTCCTGTCGAGATCGAGATGGAAGCGAGGTTCTGTCGGACGCAATGACGCTCCGGCTGAGTAAGACAACATCAGTGATGGTAAGTAAAATTACAAACATGACGTCAATTCAATCTCAAATGTGACCCTTTGCCGCTTTTCTCAGTTTCAAATAAATGTAAATTAAGCACGTTTATTTTCTTGAAGAAATTTTTTATCATGAATCTAATTTGTGTTATTTCTATATAATACAAAAACACACTGAAAACAAGTCTAACTCTGACATTCTGGCTGTCTGCTATGATTAAATGCTGAGCTTTGTATATGTCTGTCGTTCTGCTCCTGGAAAAGAAATGAACTTAACCAAAACTGACTCAACTGGCCGATATCAGTGGCTGTGGGTTTTATCTATTACGAGATCAACTGGTATATATATATATATATATATATATTGGTCAAGCAAAAAAACTAAAGTAATTTATAGTAATTATTATCAATATTGACTAATATCTTGATATGAATTTTGGGCATATTATAAGAAAGACATCTGTGACCATTGGCTTTAACAATCTATTGATAATTTAAATTGTCATTATTGCTGTTTGACTCTCTGTGAAATGTCTGGGGGAAAACAGGTCTATGAAGAGCCACTTGAATCGGGAGTTGCTGGTATGAATCCCAGGATAGAAGGATGCGTCACACCCCAACACCATTAAAGACATTCAAGACGAACATGGACATAACGTGACAGCGCTTTGCTCGTGGACTGAGCCGATGTTCTGACAGCAGGTGACGCAGCAGCAGACGGACGAGGCAGGTTTCGAGTGGAGGCATCGCAGCAGAACAGATATTCATGTTCGGATCGTTTCATACCTTTGGTTTCAGCCTCGATCTTGGTGAAGCCCACGATCCTGTTCATCCTGTCCTCTGAGTTCATGAGCAGCTTCCTCCTGCGGATCTCCGCTCTCCGCTGAGCCGCAGACGCCGGAGCAGTCTTCTCCTCCGCGGACTCTCCGGACTCCATGTTGAAGTAAACCGGCGATAAATGACCAGTTTGTTCTCCGTGGAGCCAAAGTAAGGACCCACTAGTCCGCTGTGGTCAACACAAAGGCCGCGTGTCTCTGAATTAGACGGTAAACACTGCGGTATGGACTAGAGGGGGTCTGCAGCCACAGAGGACGCACGGTGATGACGTCACGTTGAGCATGACGAAGCGGTTCCTGCTGGTTCTTATCCCTCAGTGTTGACTCACAGGAAACACACGCCTGACTGATACGTGCAGGCAAAGATGATGTTTCTCCCCTTTGATAAGAAACATGATTTTACCCTGCAGTTTGATTAAAGAGGAATGAGAACAACATATTTTCCTCATCAGTTGGTAAAATATATTTTTATTTCCAAGTTTGAAAAGATACAATCTATGAAAATGAAATGATATAGCAACATAACATATTGATAATGTCTGATCAGCTTAAAAAAGTAGGTCAAAGCTTCAGTGTCTGAAACTTCTCAATGTGGCGATTCCTCCAATTTAGGAACATTTTTGTATTTTAAATATTTAACAATTTTCAGATGAGAGTTTTTTCGATAAGTTCTCATGGAAAATATTTTGCCCATGAAAAACTTCTCATTTTGAAAGGGAGCTTTTTTTTAAAGATTGAAACATCTTACACCTCACCAATCAGCATGTGTTGATAACCTCCTTTAAAGGTCCAGTGTGTACAATTTAGGTGAAAAGGATCCATTGACAAAAATGTAATATAAAACTAAGTCAAAGGTAGACAGAAGATTCAGGTGCTTACAATCCAATGATGTACTTTGTCAATTTTTTTAACATAACAAAAATATCTGATTATTTTATTCGTCTTTTGCATGTTAATTGTCAGATGTTAATGTAAAATTAGAAACCCTGTTTTATTAATTGATGGTAATGAGAAAAGATGGGGGCTAAGACGACTGCCCTGGGGAACTCCTGTGCAGTAACTCAAAATGCAGCCTGTTGCATGTACTGTTCAGATTTCCTGTGTGTCCTGACCTGAGTAAAGATGGCATCTCTATGTTTAGGTCCAGGTATTTGTTACCACTTGAGCTAATTATTTAATTTTACTGCTCCCATGTTTCCTTTTGTTCTTCTCCCACATGTTAAAAACTGTATCGTTATATCATATGATTACATATTTTTTTGGGCAAAGAGAACAAATTGTAAAAAATATATATAAACATTAAATATATATAAACATTAAAAAATAAATAAAATAAAATAAATCATGCGCAGTCCACTTCTGCGCAGAAGGTAAATAATACAAATTCAATTAAAAATAAAATTTATTAAAAAAAATTAAAATAACATAAATAAATAAAAAATGTAAAACGTAAGAATTTTAGCATGTTAAAAACCCTCAAAAAGTCAATTCATTTGCCTGAAGAATAAGAATGACTAGAAGGCACCAAGTAAATACTTATTTCAAACTTTTGTGAACAACAAAATTTGATTTGTCTCGTGATGATACAATTGAACTGTAGCCCGTGCAGCCTCCGCTCATACAGAAACAAAGAGGACGACGTCACCATTATCTTTTAATTAGGCTTTTATTCTTTGAAACACATTCAATACATAAAGGAGATCATATGAACTAGTTAGGAACACACATTCATACTTTTCAAGGAACAGAGGTGTCATGTAACGAAGTACAAATACTTAACCTTACTTAAGTAGACATTTTTGGTTTCTATACTTTACTGGAATATTTTTATTTTCCAGACGACTTTTTACTTCTACTCCTAACATTTTCACGCAAATATCTGTACTTTCTACTCCTTACATTTTAAAATAGCCTCGTTACTCCTATTTCATTTTGGCTTGTTTTCATTCCGGTTTGTCATCGTTCAAAAACACACACAAAAAAAACCTATCCAGATAAATCCCACCATCGGGATAGAGTAAATTTGATTGTGGTTGGATGAGAAGTATAAACAAATACCATTCGGATACCCTATTGGTTTTCTTTGCCATCGGTCACCAACCTTTTTTGTGCTACGTACCGGTTGGATGTCAGACAATATTTTTAGATTTTAGAAAATAATATTTTTTGGAGGAGATGATGTTGTGCAATAGTGCTTTAAAAGTGATACCATAGAATGGTTTTCCTTTAGGCCTTCAATAAATTTGGTTATCAAAAAAAAAATTAATGTTAAATCATAACTTTAGTTGGTTAAAGTTTTCTTGGGGCACCACCCTTCAAAGAAGGGAAAAGAGCCAATTTATTGATTAAGATCAGTTTAATTTAGATCTAGTCCAATTAGAAATCTCAATATTTTACTATTAAAGATTATATAATGAACAGTGCAGGTTATGGAGTTCTTAACAGTGTAACGGTTGGCAAAATTCACTTATGCAAATACAGAGTATTTGTGAAAGAAAACATTTATGACATAATCAAGTATAAAAACACAAATTACTAAACAAACGTTCTTCCTACATACACATCATACATGATGTGTATGTGAGTGTGTGTGACCATGTAAATCAGGGGCTCTAAAATGGTGGTTGACCAAAAGGGTAACGCCTGCCCTTGGGCTCTAAGATGGTCCCTAAAGGCTGAATTATAGTCCTGCGACTGCAACCACGGAAGGCCATGCAGCTGCATCGACGGACTCGTTTTGGTTTACGCTTCACTAACGTGTTGCGCGTGTGCCAACGCAATTCACCGCCAGAACACTAAGCGGAGTAACGTTGTTTGTCAAAGACAAAACACACAAAGAAGAGACGTCTTCTTCTTAGTCGTTTATTTACATCGCCACTCCGGCTCCTCATAGCCTATTTCTGCCGGGAAAGTAGATAAGTAGGTGTTGAGGTATGCTTTTCTGTGTGGATGTTAAATCAGAGAATGCAAGAGTCAGATAGACCTACAAAGGAAGCCTGTGATGGGCCTATCTAACATTAGCTTTCATTTAACTTGTAGCCACAATATCACACCACCGATCAAACTTGTAAACAAACACATAATCAAATAAATAGTCTTGCTTATTCTAGTACAATTATTAAGCCCAGATTTTTAACAGTCCTTAGAAAGGTGAAAAGGGAGTTGCAGTTAAATTTCAATTCGTCCTGCCAGTTGGTCGAATGGTCTCTGTCTTAGCGTTGCTGTGGAGCTGTGTGCTCAAATGCTTGTTTGAAATCCGTACCTGCGGGACATTGAGTCGCTGCTAGGAGTTTGTAGAAGCTTGATTTAAGAGGAGGTTTCTTTGAGAAGATGAGTTTGAAAGCTGCACCTCTGACCTCCGGTTGTTGATGTGAAGAGAAGATGTGCTGGGGCAGCCAGACCCTCTCCTCAGCAATGCAGGAGAAGCGGCGGGCCGCCTGCTGTCCTCAGTGGGTGGATGGAAAAAGAAAGAGTTGGAGAAGATCACTCCTTATAGAACATTGTGACTGTTCACACCTACGTGTGAAGTTGCTGAAACAAAAGGAGCCTGTTGCCCCCATGGAGACTGAGCTCATTGGTTTTTCAGAACAATAGAACCTGTGGCATCTTGGGAGATTGAGTTCACTCCAGAGCATGTGGCATGCTTGTTTCAAGTTTTGACCAAACTTGTAGGCCGAAAAGGAGGCCTGTGGTTTGCACAAAAACCATGGACCAACAGTGGGGTAGTGCACTATAGGCCCCTGAGATGCGTTTTAAGAGTTTGTTCTTAATGGGAAAAAATTCCCTTTAAATTACTTTTACTTTTATACTTGAAGTAGTTTTGAAACCAGTACTTTTACACTTTTACTTCAGTAAAAAGCTTGAGTTGATACATCAACTTCTACAGAAGTCTTTTTAAACCCTAGTATCTATACTTCTACTTGAGTAATGAATGTGAATACTTTGACACCTCTGGCAAGGAACACACGCTAAGCTTAAAATGACATGAAGGACTTTATGAAAAATAGATAAATTATGTAGAAATCAGTAGAAACAAGATATATTAACACAAATCTTTCGTGTTATTCAAAGAGTTATATTTTCTAGGGACATAAAAACTGTTAATATTCTACTTAAAACAGTGAACTATGAATGTGTATAATATGAATATCTGCTGATAAATCCTAACAAATACTTGGTTGCAAAGGTTGCAACTGAATCACTTCTCTCCTGTATGAATCCTCACATGTCTCATACAATATGACTGAATCTTAAATCTTTTACCACACTCAGATCAACTAAACTGTTTCTCTCCTGTATGACTCCTCATATGTATATTTAGACTGCCTCTGTGGCTATATCTTTTACTACACTCAGAGCAACTAAACAGTTTCTCTCCTGTATGACTCCTCATATGTATATTTAGATGGCCACTTTGGGTAAATCTTTTAGCACACTTAGAGCAACTAAATGGTTTCTCTCCTGTGTGACTCATCATGTGTTTATTTAGATTGCTCCTTTGGGTAAATCTTTTACCACACTCAGAGCAACTAAACTGTTTCTCTCCTGTATGACTCTTCATATGTGTATTTAGATGGCCCCTTTGGGTAAATCTGTTACCACACTCAGAGCAACTAAACTGTTTCTCTCCTGTATGACTCCTCATATGTGTATTTAGACTGCTCCTTTGGGTAAATCTGTTACCACACTCAGAGCAACTAAAGGGTTTCTCTCCTGTATGACTCCTCATATGTGTATTTAGACTGCTCCTTTGGGTAAATCTTTTACCACACTCAGAGCAACTAATCAGTTTTTCTCCTGTATGACTCTTCGTATGTGTATTTAGACTGCTTCTTTGAGTAAATCTTTTACCACAGAAAGAGCAACTAAATGGTTTCTCTCCTGTATGACGCCTCGTATGTCGGTTTAGATCGCTCATGTGGTTAAATCTTTTACCACAATCAGAGCAACTTAACCTTTTTTTTTCTGTCTTACATCCCATATCACTTGGAGGCTGTTTGTTATTTCTTGTATTTAAACCAGTCTGAGTTTCCCTGGTCTCCATCCAATCATCCTCACTGTCTTCGGTCTTGTCATCAGGACCTGGTTGTAAACGTCCATCAGGACCTGAGTTCCTGGCAGGTTCTGGTCCTCCAGAGTCCGCTCTGTTCTCCATCGTCTCACTCGGATGAAGCTTTGACGATTTAGGTTTCTCTTCATCTTCTTCAATCTTCACAGCGACAGGAGTCAATGGGAACATTATATCAGCCTCCTCCAGTCCTTGAAGCTGCTGTCCATCCTGATTGGTCCACGGGTCCTCCTGGTCCACAAGGGGGCTCCACTGCTGCTGCTCAGGGGGAACCTCTTCTTTTTTCACCATCAGTTGCTGGATGTCTGCAGGACACAGTGAAACACAAATAAACACGTTTATCGTTTCAGAGTTTCCTGAAGTGTTTTGGAAAAACTTTTTGAACGATCACATTCGGGAAGTACAGATGTTGAGGTTGTTTACAGTTGGTGTTACGGCGCAGCTCGTAAAGGAAGCAGCATAAAACAAAGGGTTTAATTTTGATGGCAAATAAACCTATTAGGTCACTAACAGAAGAGAACAGGGCAAGGGGAAGTTAGTTAATTGTTTAAGCTGCTTTCAGAAAAGACCTGTGGGTAAAACCCAGATTAATGTGCCCAGACTTCCCAACACAGCAGCGGGTTGTCTGCACAGACTCGTTCACAACAGCATCAAATCCTCCTCATTATTCAGGTGAGAGGTGGAGCAGCCGGGTGCAGCAGACAGAGACAGGAAGTGACGTTTTAACTCCGCTGCTCGAGATGACGCTAGCTAACGTTAGCCTGTGAGAGTTCTGTTAGGGACTGACCTGCTCTGTGCAGCTGGACTACGGGCTGCATCACGGTATCGAGCAGCCTCCTCTGGCGGCAGATCTCCCGCTCGGACCGCTCCACTAGGTCCTCGTACCGCGCCACGGTTTCCTCAAGCCCCGCGAGTATCTCCTCCCCGGCCGCCATGAGCCGCTCGTTGAGCATCGGTCTCAGCGCCAGGACTTGAGCCCTTCCTCCTCGTTTCTCCACCTGCAGCAGAAAGTCTTCAGCGGCAGCGCTGATCCGCTCATGTACCGACACCCGCAGCAACTGCACGGCGGACATCTTCCTCCTAGTGATGTGTCCTCCCGTGTAGAGGCTTCGAAGCGTGTGTCGAGTAATCGAGGACGATTTTTGTAAAGAGCGCATCGAGGCTTGTGTTGATGACGTTCGAAATCTCGCGAGCCGGCCGAGTACGTCACTGATTCAGGAAATCGTTCGCGGGTTTGGTGTGCGATTCAAGATATAAGGGGCCGCGAAACGCAATGGATTCCCCCTCACACTACTTGTCTTGGGACTTTATTGTGCGTTTGCTTGAAACTTGAAACCCAGCACTGTTGAGAACTGTTATTTTTTAATAACAATAAATAAACTATTATCCCTATTGTACGTGTTACGTGTATTGGTATCACAAACATCATTAAATCCTTTATTCAATTCAAAGCTTCACACACCAAAGCCGTGGTTTCATTGTAATTACATTTACATTTAATTTGATGGCGCAGTTGAGCAAATTGGATGAAAAGCTTCAGGAAGCTTCATCTCGCAATTACTGTGGACTCTGAGTCTCTGAGTGAACAAAGACAGCCAGCGGCAGGAAATCAGAGACTACGAGCTCCGAGCCCGCAGCGATCCATGTTGGACTAGATAACGAAGACGAAACGAAAGTACTTGTACGGCACAGTATAAGAAAGTACTTGTACGACAAGCTTGTCTCCTTTAGGGAAAGATGAACCTTCGGCGTACCTCAATGTTCACACGCTTTGAGGAAATGTCCCAATTCTGGGAGAGAGGAAGAAAGAAACATCTTTGAGTTAGTTTGTATCTCCATCTTGTTGTGATGACACTCATCTCCATTTGAAGTTGATCTGATGTAAGCCCTGGGACAAGTACCTCAAAGATAAAAAGTGTGGAATATATCCAAAATGGCCACTAAATGCAAAAAGTGTTTTTTGCATTCATGTTTTGTTTTTCCAATTGCACCCCTAGACTTTTCTGTTTGTCTGGACATGATACACCTATGTTTTTTTGAAGATCTGTCAATGGGAACGCGTACGGGGGGGGGGTCGGGGGCACCGTTGAGCCATTTTGCAACGCCCATTGAAAACTACTCCAGAATACGTACATTTTCATCACTTTCTAATTTTCTGCCAATTTTGGTAAGAATTTAAGCATATTAAAGCCCTCAAAAGGTCAATTAATTTGCCTGCCTCCTCCTCTACGGTGCTTGGGCCCTAATAATATAAGTCTTACAATTTCAATATGGCCTCACTGTCTGTCAGTGCCTGTCCGTGCTCTGACCCTAATAATCCTAGTGATGTTTTGACAAGTGTACTTCATCTGTATTATACAAATAGCTGTTTTATTTACCCTATAACGGCCCTTTCTTACTTAAATAATTATTATTCACATCAGAGGGGTCTTCTCTATGGAGGCCACCATGTTTCTTGTCGAAGGCCCAGACTGCACAAACTTAACAACCTTTGAGTTTTATGAAAACTGAAGGTTACCACAGGTTCTACTTCATGTTTGGAAGGGGAGGATGAGGTGAGGGTTGTTTAGCTGCCACATTCAACTTCACCACGTTGTCACTAAATTCTACACACTGCACTCACTAACTATTGGTCTGTAGGTCTGCACTGTCAAATTCTCAACTTCCTGCTCTCACAAAATGTTCCACTACCAACAAACTGAGTTTATCTGTCGTCAGGAAAACGGGAAAACTGTTGAGCCGCTGAATGTTTTTTTAATGAGTCATTAATTTGGTTTTGGGCAGAAGATCAAGTCATTCCAGGGCATAAACCCCCAGATTTTTCAACCAATTATCCGCCTTGTGAACACATGGTCATACGTTATCAGTGTATAAATCCAATTCAAGTTAAAACTATATCATCTACGTTTATTTTGTCCAATATTAAGCACAGTCCAGTCAAATTCATGTGACTCAAGTCCACACGTCTGTGATTTACTCTGTACAAACACAGGCTATAGTTTTCTTTTGATCAGTTTTTTTATGAAAGACAATTTGTGCATGAAGACCAAAACATATCTCTTTGCTCCTAAATACATTTCTGATTATATAATACATAGATTACAAACTGTATATATGAAATCAGACCAAATCAAAAATCTTCACTTCAACCGCAGTCAAGAGAAATATTGACAATATTGGTCCATATTGTGGTTTTTCGTCTTCATTTCCACTGAATAAACACTGTTCAGCCACCAACACACAAACTACATTTAAAAAGTGCCAAACATTTTATTTTCTTAGCGTCATTTCACCATGATATTTATACTAAAATCATCAGCATTTTGTCACTTTTATATAATGCAGTCTCTTCATATACAAGTATCAATAAGCATGGTTAAAACAATGGCTTTGTTATGTCTGTGTTAAAGAATTTCCCATATCCTATTATATTAAAATATTCCATATGTAGAGTCTGTATTTAAACAGAGGTTCCATAATAAAACTGAGTTCCCATACAAGGCAATTATAGAATTTAATCAGTTAGGGAGTCTCATAAATTAAACAATCAGAAAAAAAGAACTAAACAAATGAACAAAGATGTCATCAGAGGTGTTCTGCCTGTCCAGGGAGGGAGAAGATGCCAGATCAGACCAATGAAAACTGCTTTTCACTGTTGAGTCCACTCATTCAAGGCAGCAGTGACAGAGAGCTCCATCCGCCTCCAAACAGTACCGCCTGTTACCGACAGCGTCCACACGTTTGTTCGACACACACTTATAATGACTGAGAAATCAAAAGCTCACCTTCTGTCTTTGCGGTACGATATTAGAGTGTTGTTAGAGCTCAGGTGTTCTTTATGCAAATAGTCCAGGTGACACCAAATAACAGTCTTCAAGCGCAGACATACAAACCCTCCTAAGAAACCTGAAGCAGACACGCATACGAACATACATAACCGCTGATTTGTTTTGGTAAAGACGAGTGTGCTTTTGGAACAAAAACACATGACACCATCCCGTTCCTGCCACTACCCAAGGGCTGCCTTAGTCAGACAGCATTGTTCTATGAGAATAAACACTGATCCTCTCTATCACTGACAAACAAACATAAGTATCATCGGCATGGATTTCTTGCTTATTTTTCTTCCGCTGCATCTCTTCAGCTGGGTAAAAAGTGCCAAAAAAGCATCAAACATGTTTCTTTGTCCCACTGTCTTTGCATTGTTCGTCAGATTGTTTGATTTGAGTGACGATTCACTTCAGTTCAGCGCAGAAGGTTTTTCCCTCAGAGAGATGGTGGACCACAGCTGGAAATGGAGCAAGAGGCATCCTTGAGTCAGCCACACACACGCACACACTACATACATATATACGCGCACACATCCACTGATGGGTATCCTTGCTTCAGTGTTCCTTCATCTCCACAGTCCCACTGAAGATTATTTGGAGATTTGCTGTTGGATGTGAAGCAGGAACTCGTAGTATGACAGGGCCGACTCTGTTCGGTCCTCGATCATGTTCTGCATAAAGCTGGCTTTCAACGGGCTCTCGTCCCTGAGGACACCAAAGAATAAAGGGGGGGGGGGGGGGGGGATAATTAGAGAGACACACTAATTGATAAATTTCAAAGTGATTCCAGATTCAAGACTTGTTTACTATGAAACCACAAAGGCTCTTTGGATTATCTTTGATTGACACATTAGATCTCAGATCCACCTGAACAGGCGAATACAGGTTTTCATTTTTCTCTGTGAGCATCTCGTTTAGCTTCTTTGACATTGACTTTCTAATTCTGTCACATGAAACCTTATCTATATCCTCTGTGCTGCTTAGTCTTCAGATTTTTTTTCGTTACATTGACTGTACATCGTTCATTTCACTCAGTGGAACAGAAAATGTACCTGCCACAGAGGCTGGGAGACAAAACTAACTTTGAGGGAAGGTGTTAAATCTTCCACCAGCTGTTGGCTTTTTTCATACACCCTAAAGGAAGTACCCATACTTGTGCCACTTTTGCTACGTTAATTTTGTGTTACCAACCTGATGACATGCACAGAGGGGAAGAACGGCCTCTGATCCCTCAGCCAACCAATGAAAGCCCTGGTTCTCTGCGACTCTGCAGTGTCCAGCTCTGGGAGCGTATACTACGAGAGAAGAGCAGGAGTCAACTTTTCATCAGTGCAAAAACATTTAGTGCAAAGTGTATGTAGGAGCAAAGATCACAGCAGGTGGAAACTGCATGTGGCGGCTGTAACATGAGATTTCCTACCAAGTTTTCAGGCACGGCAGCATAGCTGGGAACTCCCAGGACTTGTGAGAGGAAGTTGGGGTGGCAGTTCCGTCCGATCCAGAGATAAATCACCTGCAGAAGCAGAATATGGAACGTATCATATATGCTCACAAACAAACCATGAGTATTGTAGCATTTTTGCTCTGACTCTGAACACTTGCCCACCTCCTTACAGTGGGCTTGAAATATAAAAGACATAAAAATGAAGCTTGCGCTGTTAAATTAATTCAAAGCCACACTGGATAATATTTTGGCTTCAAAGTATATTTACATACTGTTTAACAGTCAGTTTACAATACATTTGTTCATCATAACAGGTGTAATATAAAAGAAAGATCTAGCAAAAAATGTATGTACGTACTAATCCAGCATCCATGAGGAAAGCTCCTTCCCTGCTGAGCTTCTCCACAGACAGCTGCTGCACTCTGGGCTGAGGGATGGTCCGCTCGTTGATGTTCAAAGCTCCCTGAGGATGCAGGAAAGAAAAGATTACTTAAGAAACAAGGAAAACTGTTGGAATTACTGGTCAAGTGGCCAATGCCCCAAAGAACCCTACACGGTGAATTGAGAAGTTTTCATTAACACAAAAAACGTAACCTCCCAATAAACAGTCTCTTTGACCATGTCTGAAAAAGAATGCCTATAAGAAAATCCAGGATTTTGTTTTTGCCACGGCATTCACTGAAAATATTCTTCTCACCTCATCGTTCAGGTCGTCGATGCGGTAAAGAGATGGATGGATCATCAGCATGGCGTAGACCAGTGGCTGGTACTTCAGTTGACACATGGCAAACACTCGGTCATCCAGTCGGGTGCTGGTGCCCGTCCTGAAGGCTTTCTGCACGAGTCACAAACAAACACATTCAACTGCATCAATAAAGGCTGAATGCTTCATCTAAAGTCACTTTTTCAAATGCTGAATCATTTAATTTGAATGTTCTTTGTTGGTTAAACTAGTAAGTTACTAGCAGCCATTCAGTGGTGTAATCAAGAGAGAAATGTTAAATAAAGCCCAACGATTTGCACAACAGTGCAGCTGCTGTATAATGGCTGGATGGTGTAAAGAAAGCTGACCTGTTTGAGCAGGGCAAGGATGTAAAGGGGAAAGAGTCTGAGGCAGGCCGGGGCCAGCAGGCCGGGCTGCTGGATGGTCAACACAGACTGTCGGTAGGAGGACAGCGAGTCAATAGCAGCATTGGTCATCGCGTCTCTGGCGTCACTCAGACTGGCAGCCACTGATCTATCCACAGCTGGAGAGAGGGGACAAGAGGAGGACTGAGCATCTTACCTCATTTCAAGTCTCTGTGTGAAAGGTTTTCTGATATTTTGGAAAGCCCCCCCCCCCCCCAGAACAGAACAGATATACATGAACAACAGTGTTAATGGTTCCTTTAATGTAACATTAGGCCTTGTATATTGCGCGGTAATGGGCTGTTCAGTACAGCTGTGGATTTCAGTAGAAATCTGGCAAAGACAGCATCATACCCACCTCACCTGGTTTCAGTTGCAGATTTCTAAATAACCGATGTTCCAAATTCAAACCAATTGTCAAACTCGTCTGTGCCAATTTCTGAAGAAAGTGTGAGCGCCTGTTCTGAAAGTGATTGCGAGATGGGCCTAGTAGTCAGCGGTTGCTAGGCAACCACAGCTGTCGCTACTCATGTCCATCTGTCAGTGCTAAAAAAGAGAAGTGGAAGAAAATCCTGCAAACCCCTGACTATTTACTGTAACAATTTGATACCTTATACAAATCAATCTTATCCATGCTTTAAACACACATCCATGATGTAAATAAAGCATGCGTTGAAATATATGAGCTGGGATTATACTTTGCCCAAAATGAGGGGCTACTGCAGCTGTACCCAATCTGAATAGACTAATTATCTGATGTTATAGTGAATTAATACACACAGAATTCAAATGTGTTGCTCAAAGTCTGCTTCATAGGAAACTTAATTAAGATGTATTAAATTCTTAAATAGTCTCATCTGACCTGTTCCCTCGACCGTGTAACATAATGTTGTACATACCCATGCAAGCCAGCAGCCCAGTAACGGCCTCAACATCTGCCCCAGAAAAGACATCTGACAGAGAGTTGACCACAGGGAGACACAAGGTGTGGACACGGATCCTCCTTTCTCCTTTAAAACAAAATACATATTTCAATAGAAGACACAGATTCATTGGATTTTTTTTTTTTAAATAAAACATTAGCTGTTTGTGTGAGTATGTGTGTGTGTACCTTTGCTGGAGGTGTAAAGCAGGGCTGCCTGGAAAGAGACGGACTGCACGTCGGCCAGATTTTCCTCGATGGACATTTGAACAGCAAAACCAGCGTCCGGGTTCACGTTAGGGAGGGACAACAGATCTGTCGAGCGCACAAAGAAGTTTCCGTGGAACGTGTGGATGGACAGACCTGCAGAGAGACAGAGAGGAAACAATCAAACCATGATGAATCAGGATGATGAACCCTGAACTTCTTTTTCTTTCTATTTTAATAACGTTCTCCCAAACTCCAGCTCTTGTGATGACGGACCTTTAGTGCAGCGTATCCTCATGACGGCCTCAAAGCCGATCTTCCTGGTTAAGTATCTCTTCAGATCCTTCTGGAAGCGCTCCACCTGCGCAGGGCTGTGCTGGTGGTGGTATGAAGGGTAATAGTAAACGCTCCCTGCTGAGTATCTCGAAATACAGCCTGAGAGAAGGAAGGCACACAAGAGATGATGCGAAGATAAGTTTTTTTATTGTCCATATTTATAAATATTTAGAGCTCAGGTGTTCTGTATGCAAATACTCCAGGTGACCAGGTAAAGACGAGTGTGCTTTTGGAACAAAAACACATGACACCATCCCGTTCCTGCAACTACCCAAGGGTCTAATATGTAAATGTATTAATCCTTGTTGTATGTTTACAACCAGTAAATAACCACGTGGTAAATAGATATCAAACTTGTCAATTTCATAGATTGAATCCTAAACATGTAAACAAACATCAATAATACAATAAATGCTCTTTTGTTCTTTCCTCCATTTTCCATTCATTCAGTGCAGGACTCACCAAGTGAAGCAAGATCACAGTACTGAGAACTGAGCAGAAACAGGTCAACAGCCACCTGCTGGCCGGAGCAGTCCAGAGCCAGCTTCTTGTAGAAGTCTGTCGCTGGCGATAGATGCTGGATGTCCTGAAAGGAAAACATAGCAGGGTAAGATTAAAATTTTTACATTTTTTAATACAACACATTTCCAAAACTCTTGTACTTTGGCTTTAAAATTCCTCTCTGAATTTCAGTCCTTGCTTATAATCTATAACTTTAAAAAGGGTCCTTGACAATGTACTGGAAAAGACATGAAAACTTCATGAAACTAACTCAATCATTGTACCGTGTTTGTCATTGTTTTCCTGTGCATTGAGGGGTCTGGCTCGAAATGCCATGAAAGTATGACAATAGCAGGCAAAACACGGTTTTAAGCGAAAAAGGTTTAATAGTGTTTTTTTCTTTTTATACATTTTAATATGGGGGCATTGCATCATCATTTTTGCATAAACAAACATAGCTGTTAAAAAGCACTGTTTAATAGCAATTTAATGAGCGTGGTCAACATGATGTGACATTGGGAGTTTTAAAATAACATAAGCAGCTGTACAGTTATTGTATCATAATGACTCCAACCTACTCATCATCTATGTCCTGGAGAAAGGTCATCTTTAGAGCTCCTACCTTGGCAGACGCTCGCTGGTTGGGGTCCTCTCTGGACTGCAGCGCCCCCACACCCAGGTTTGGCAGTTGTGTCTGAAAGACAGACATGCGCCCTCCAGTGGGGGACAGCAGCTTGAAGGCTGCTTGCAGAGCTGATCCCAGGGCAGATTGAGTCTCCATAGTCTTTTGAAATAAATTTGGCAGACTCCTCAGCAGATCCTGCACAAGCTGAAAAACAAATACAGAACCCAGGTTTCATTTTTATTGCCAATTTTTTAGCCCTGAAGGAAAAAACGTTGTTTGTCATCTTTTCATCATCTGCATGGTAGTCAAGAGCCCAGAACCAAGGATATTTAAAATCCGTCTCATTTAGCAGGATCCCTGATTATAAATAAATGACCGTCTTAAATAAACAGTAGTTATTAGCGGTATTAATACACAGTGTAAAGAGAATAAAACACATGGTTACATTTTTGCTTAGAATATTATATGAAATATTAGAATGTTGAATATAACATGTTCACAACAACTTTAATCAAGGTGAAAATTCTTACTTCTTTGCATTCATTGAGATTTACGAGAAGGCTGTCTGGTGTTGGTAAAAAGATTTCTGGAAAAACACAAAAAGTAATTGTTGAAACAAAAATAATATACACACAAAAACATTTATGTTACTATACTAATGAGACTTATTTTGAAAAGGACAGTCATTGGAAATAGATTCATTGCAACTGGATAAGAGATTAAGAGTCAAGTAATAACGAAAAGTGAATACACGTCGAGGATTTTTCTTGATATCTTTTGGGTTTCATACAAAGTTTCGAAATCTGGATCAATTTTCTCAAAACTGTCGCCAAATGCCGAAGTCAACAGTTCTCTGATAAGAGCTCACACCACATCACATAAAGCCCTGAACATCCCTTAGTTATGCTGCAGTAGGCACAACCATCTTGCACTGAGCACTTCTCTCACTGGCTTTCTCTGCACCCCAATCCCCATTTATTTATATTACTACTCATTCATTATAACAATTAGTCTGTCAGAACTGAAACATGACGGTAACACAACTGTTCTTGGTCTTTCATTACTCCCTCCCCCATCTCTCCTTCTTCTATCCCCTCTTTTCTGCCCATCTTTTCCTCTCTTCCCATCATGATTTGGCGCTATACAAATACAATTGAATCAGGCAGCCTGTGATTTCTTTATAATTAACATCTCATCATCTCTCATCTCATTTTCATCCGCTTATCCGGGGTCGGGTCGCAGGGGGAGCAGCTCAAGCAGGGGGCCCCAGACTTCCCTTTCCCGGGCCACATTGACCAACTCTGACGGGGGGATCCCGAGGCGTTCCCAGGCCAGTGTTGAGATATAATCTCTCCACCTAGTCCTGGGTCTTCCCCGAGGTCTCCTCCCCACTGGACGTGCCTGAAACACCTCCCAAGGAAGGCGCCCAGTGGGCATCCTTACCAGATGCCCGAACCACCTCAGCTGACTCCTTTCTAAGTGAAGGAGCAGCGGCTCTAATCCGAGTTCCTCACGGATGGCTGAGCTTCTCACCCTATCCCTAAGGGAGACGCCAGCCAACCTTCTGAGAAAACTCATCTCGGCCGCTTGTACCCGTGATCTCGTCCTTTCGGTCATCACCCAGCCCTCATGACCATAGGTGAGGATAGGAACGAAGAACGACCGGTAGATCGAGAGCTTTGCCTTGCGGCTCAGCTCTCTTTTCGTTACAACGGTGCGGTAAAGCGAACGCAATACCGCCCCCGCTGCTCCGATTCTCCGGCCAATCTCACGCTCCATAGTACCCTCACTCGCGAACAAGACCCCAAGGTACTTGAACTCCTTCACTTGAGCTAAGGACTCATTTCCTACCCGGAGTAAGCAATCCATCGGTTTCCTGCTAAGAGTCATGGCCTCAGATTTAGAGGTGCTGATCCTCATCCCAGCCGCTTCACACTCGGCCACCAGCCGATCCAGTGAGTGCTGAAGGTCACAGGCCGATGATCCAATGAGGACCACGTCATCTGCAAAAAGCAGTGACGAGATCCTCAGACCACCGAACTGCAACCCCTCCCCACCCCGACTACGCCTCGATATCCTGTCCATGTATATCACAAACAGGATTGGTGACAAGGCGCAGCCCTGGCGGAGACCAGCATCCACTGAGAACGAAACTGACTGGCTGCCGAGGACGCGAACACAGCTCTCGCTTTGGGAGTACAGGGATTGGATGGCCCTGAGGATAGACCCCCTTACCCCATACTCCCGCAGCACCTCCCACAGTTTCTCCCGGGGGACCCGGTCATACGCCTTCTCCAGATCCACAAAACACATGTAGACCGGATGGGCATACTCCCAGGCCCCCTCCAGGATCCTTGCGAGAGTGAAGAGCTGGTCTGTAGTTCCACGTCCGGGGCGAAAACCGCATTGTTCCTCTTCAATCTGAGGTTCGACGATCGGCCGAACCCTCCTTTCCAGCACCTTGGAGTAGACTTTACCAGGGAGGGTGAGAAGTGTGATGCCCCGGTAATTGGCACACACTCTCTGGTCCCCCTTTTTGAACAGGGGAACCACCACCCCAGTTTGCCACTCCTTTGGCACTGTACCCGACTCCCACGCGATGTTGAATAGGCGTGTCAACCATGACAGCCCCTCAACACCCAGAGCCTTTAGCATTTCTGGCCGGATCTCATCAATCCCTGGGGCCTTGCCACTGCGGAGATGTTTGACCACCTCAGTGACCTCCACCAGGGAAATTGACGATGAAACACCATCAACCTCGAGCTCTGCCTCCAACATAGAGGGCGTGTTATTCGGATTCAGGAGTTCCTCAAAGTGTTCCTTCCAACGTCCGACAACCTCCTCAGTTGAGGTCAACAGAGTCCCATCCTTACTGTACACAGCTTGGATGGTTCCCCGTTTCCCCCTCCTGAGGTGCCGGATAGTCTTCCAGAAACACTTTGGTGCCGACCGAAAGTCCTTCTCCATGACCTCTCCGAACTTCTCCCACACCCGCTGCTTAGCCTCCGACACGGCAGCAGCTGCAGCCCTTCGGGCCTGTCGGTACCCTGCAACCGAGTCAGGAGTCCTCCAGGATATCATATCCCGGAAGGCCTCCTTCTTCAATCGGACGGCTTCCCTGACCACCGGTGTCCACCACGGTGTCCGAGGGTTACCGCCCCTTGAGGAGCCTAAGACCCTGAGGCCACAGCTAGCCGCCGCAGCTTCAGCAATGGAGGCTTTGAACACCGCCCACTCCGGCTCAATGCCCCCAACCTCCACAGGAATGCCAGAAAAACTCCGCCGGAGGTGTGAGTTGAAGATACCTAGGACGGGGGCCTCCTCCAGACGTTCCCAGTTCACCCGCACTACTCGTTTGGGCTTACCAGGTCTATCCAGTTAGCCACGTCTCACCTTCGATGTCAGACACGATGAGCATCTGAGGCTGAGAAAGTCCCTCCTGAAGATTGTAGAAGTGGATGGTGCTGTCGAAGGTGATGAAGCCTACCTTCGTCCGCGAGTCTCCAGGAAGCCTAGGCCACATAAACACACAACCTTAGATAAATCTAGTGCTTTAACTACCTTCATCTTAATTTTAAAGCCTCACATAAACGTTGCAGTGAGACGTCATCCTGCTTCTGCTTTGTTAAATAGCTTTACTTTATGGCAATAATTAAAAAATATTTTCCCCAGTTTCTGGTAGAAATTACATGCTATCCCACTGCTGAGAGGATAAAGGAATACATTCATAATTGTGTTCATGAACAACCACGAATACACCGGTTAATATAAAACTGGAAATTTGATATTGTACATACGTGTTGATGTTTTCCAGCAGCAACTGACAGAACACATTCAGGTAGCCTGTCTCCACTGCATTGTGGGATACGTCCAGAACAAAGAGGTAAACAGCCGGCTGCGGTGGCCTCAGCTGGACAAAATCAGGTCAAACAGGTTTTATAACATGAGGGGGAAAAAACAACAAAAACACTCTCAATCCCACACATTCAGATGTCAAGACAATGCGTAGAAGAATATGAGCCAGCTAAATACTCACCATATACTCTGAAGGAGCAATGAACTCAATAGTGGCGTTCTGGACCTCAGGCCTTTTGTGTGGTTCTCCATACGATCTGCTGACTGGGTTGTACATAAACTCTTCTGGAACTACAGTCAGACACACAAGACCCGGTAAGATTTCAGTGTTAGATATTGGACTGTGCACTTTGTGTGTAATAGAATGCATTATTTAAAAATAATTGTATCCATTTAAAATCTTTTTATTAATTTTGCAGCTTCTACTCCACCTAGAAAAATTTAGTTTTTATGTTATACGAAACACATCAACCCTTTCCCCCTCTTACCATCATTGACCCGATTACACAGGTTGCACGTCCACCTCCTCTGGTCAAGGAAGGTGACAAACGGGTTAATGTAGGTCCTGCAGGACCGACATCTGACGATGGTGCTGGAAGTCACCACAGGAAGTTGCTGCAACAATAAAATTACAAAACAAAACAAACCTCTGTGTGAGAAGCTTCTTGTTTGCAGTTCACAGTTATTGGAAATTCAATAAAGACTTTCTTGTTAATGTTTTGCAACATTACTGTGGTCTGTTCTCAATTAAAGACAGACACACTCATACTGACAAATTTTGCCCGAAGGCTAATTAAATGTCAGTATTTAAATCAATAAGTCAGATGTAGTCATTGAATTGAAATATCTGAAAAACAATTGATGAGGTTGTACATGATATTTAAACTTATTCATCAAACTTTCTTGAGGATAACATACTAATCATCACTCCTCGTACCATAATCCTTCACATATTAATTCACATTAACATGACATCTACTAAATAGGGTTATTATACAGAACTGACATTAACAAGGTTATCTAAGTTGATTTCCAAGTATTAACTGATGTGTGTGCATTGGACTTATGTTTTACCGTGAGGTCTTTGAATGGGTGGAGCAGCAAGCCCAGCGGCATCTTGGCTTTATTGAGCAACGACTGTGTCTGAGGGATGCTGGTCAGCGTAGAACGGAAAACCCTGGAGACACAAAGACAGAGGGTCAAAGCACTTGACAAGCATAAAGAGAGATGTTGTCTCAGGTGATTCGCAGGTACCAGCATGGTATCTGGGTGTGACTTGGTTTAGTTAATGGATGAACATTTATTTGATCATATCGAATCAAATTTCCCCATGCAATGTTTTAAAATGTAGTCTCCGAACTACGTCACCATGGGCTAATTCATGGTTATGACAAAATAAACTGTAAATACTAAACATCACAGTAATATCATTTTTAAAGAATAACATTATAACATAAAGTTATTTCAGATAGATGCATACTGTTGCCGTTAGTCCACCATGACTTACTCTGGGTTGCAGTTAATCTTCTGCAGGTCCTGGGGCAAGCAGGGGGTCGGGGGAGGAGTCGGGCTTGGTGGCAGCAGGTTCCTCTCCTGCAGCAGGTTGACCACTCTTAGTGCCTCAGGGGTACTGGACTGGAGGCTCATGGCTGCCATGGACGGGCTCAGTTGGGCTGGCCCTGGGCCACCAGGTGGCTGGGAGAGGGGGAAACAACTTTCAGTCCATTTATTTACTGAAAACATATAACTGCCAAGCCACTGAGCCTTGATGGCCGACTGTAGATCTCTGCTGATATCCCAGCCTCCAAGTGTGAACACTTAAAGTGTTAAGGGTTTGACATGAGTCAGATATATCCGCAAATCAATGGTTAAAAGTATTATTTACTTATTGTCCATTAAACAACAATAAGTGTGTTGCATAAATAGAAAAAACTAAACTGTATGTGCTTCATACTGTAGAAGTAACTGCTCCTCATCAAGTCAACTTTGCTTCTATGAGGGTAAATAATCTTCATATACATACAAATGCAGCTGTGTCTCAATGACAACTTAACGCTTCTATAGTCCACATACATGTGAGGGTTTTGCAAGTGTACAAGATGAAAAGCAAATGCATAAGAGAGCAGTTCATGCCAAATGCTCTGTAGTACCAGGCTGTTGCTTCCTTCTCACCTGCTGGTATTGCTGAGATGACTGAGTGTAAGGCTGTGTGGCGCTTTGCATCGCAGGGTGCATGGGGGAGGGGGATTTGTGTGGTCCCGGTGTGTTCTGGTACCCAGGGGGGAGGGAGGGGTAGTGGCCCAAGTGCCGACCAGGTGGTCCGTGCTGGGGAGGACCAGCTGTTCCATGAAGAAAGTTCCATTAATATGAGAAATGTAACCTATTGAATAGCAGGGATTCCTGAAAAAGTGCATCTTTAAATTCTATGAAAATAATTCATACTGATGTGGCTCTGGTGGTGTTATTAACCTATGATAGTCTGTCACTGCAATTTTATGTAACATACAAATCAGGACAATGGGTCATTTGACAATAGTACTGAGAAGATATGATGAAAAAGATTCTGAAATAAAATAAAGAAATGCTTTGCATCCTCCAAAATCTGATGTGAAACAAAAGGACAATTTACCCATCAACTACAAGTGTAACTACTATGAAATCCACTTTGTGAACACAGAAATGTAGTATCTGTGTGTGTGTGTGTGTGTGACAGAAAATGTCCTTACCCATTTGGTTGTCAACATGATTATAGCTGTTTGATGGTTGGGGACCATTGCCAGCCATAGCTCCTGTTTCAAAGAAAACACAGATGAGATATGAATAATTGATTTTTGTCCCATGTCCCTACCACAGGGGCTAGATGTCAAATAGAAGGAACTACGGTGCAAGATACGAGGTGACACACTGATGATGGGAACTGATGTGTTGGGTTTGATGGTACTGTACTTTGGATCTTGTAGGATGTTTATTCAGAGGTCATATGGGAAATAGGGTAAGAGTGGATGAAGGAAAGACAAATAAACTACGAACAAGAACTGCATGTGTCCAAGGATGCACTGATACTGGGATGAAGTGGCCCCAACACCACTTATGTAACTCTAGGTTTTAGAGATCAAAAAACATAATATCAGTTAACTCATTATTTTCTGCTTTGTCCTTTAAAATAATAGACTTGAATTTAGTATCATCTGATTCTGCAGAACTTCATATCTGCTTTAAGTGAATAAAAAAAAAAAAAGAATTAGTGCATCCTTGGTTACAATGCGACATCAGCACGGAGAGGAAAGAATGGGCACCACGGCACCGACACAGCATCTAATATCTACAGACAGATTTGGCCACACCTGGACATTCAATATCCCCCTGCTGGCAGTCGGGCTCAGTGGGGGACTGAGTGCTGTTAAAAGTCGCCCCGCACTGAGCTGGCATGTAGAGGAAGGAGGGGAGGGAGGGAAACAACGCAAAGTGATCAGAAAAAATGGCGGGCTTTTAAAAATGACGAGCTCCTGGCCCAAGGTCATAATTTCATGATCGTCCAAGCAAAGCTCTCACCACACACACAATATGTTTTGTCATCTTATTAACATTGCATATAACAATAATTTCCTAAATTACGAAAATAAAAAGTTTGCTCTGAGTTTGACCTGCAACATTTCTACAAAGCTACAAACCAAAAAATGGAAATTAATGCACAAAGTATACAAACTGTTATGTGAAGACGAAGCTAAATTAAATCCATCAAGAATAAAGAAAGAATTTACCATCAGATCTGGGTGGGGGAGGTGTGACATTGGCCACTGGGGGTCCGGTGGGAAGTGGTGTCGGTTTCATGGAGGGTGGTGGGCCTGTAGGTGGGAGTCCTGAAGGTGGTGGACCTGTGGGTGGGGGCCCTGAAATTGGTTGTCCTGAAGTTGGGGGCCCATAGGGAGGCCTGCTTGGATGGTATGTGTGGGAAGCCATGGGATTCATTTGTGGAGGAGCAATACCTGATGAGAAAGACCTTATTAGGGCTTAACAATTTATATACATGTATTTAATATAGGGAGACATATAATGATTTCTTTTTTAATAAGAAATGTGTTAATCACAGTGTATAAAATGTTAGAAATTTGCAAATAATGTTAATCTCACCTTACCAGAGGGAAAAAGCAGAAATTCTAAGTTATCTATTACTAAAGTTTCTGAATCATTTATTATAAATTGACTTATTGCTTCAGCCATAATTTTGGTGACATTCACCACCATCCTCTCTGGTAAGACTGGGCAGTTAGTGAAGTAACTCAGGAAGAGTTACGACATCTAAAATTATGTTAAACGTTTGTGTCGTGTAAAACAAGAGCTCCCTGTGGTGTTGCCACATATCATGTAAAAGACCGATATCAAGCATCAAAGTGTTGCTGAAACATTAGAAGCTCTGACTGGAGGTGACAACAGCTGATGACACTGCTGACCCATAGCCAACTAATGTGAGAACAGTGACAGCCACGTCAATATCTACAAGCCAGTCAGGTCAAAGGTATCTGGACAGAAGCATGTTCACTCTTGTGTATATACAGGGAAGCCTGCAGGCATGGTGTATTAAAATACACAGGTTGATCTTTCTTACAACAGTGACACAAAATGGTAACTGCCAAACACAACAAAAAATTGGCTCTCTGGACTAACATCTACAATTTTAGGGAACACCATATCATGGGATATGCTGGTAGCACACAGACTGAGGCAGTCTTGTGACCCCTGCTTCTATTGGGGAAGTAATGCTCTTACGATAGTTCACACACGCGCGCGCGCGCACGCACACGCACACGCACACACACACACACACACAAAATCAAGGTTACCTAAAAAAATGCTATGACAAATCAATCAGGACTCTGTGGTACCAGATTACACAACCAACTTCTATCAGGCTCATATCACTGAGCAAAGCCAGATCCTTCAGAGAACACAATGATGACTACAACTGGTCTTTTGCTCTGACACTAAGAGCAAACTACTTCACAGGGGAACCTGACTTTTAAACCCTTAAATTAAACATACATCCATCATGATGCTTTAATTACCTAAGATATAGTCTTGATTATTTTGCTAATTTCATTAGTTGAAACAATTATTTCTCAACAATACAACCAGAAGCTAAAATTGACATTGGATTCATTCATAAAAAGCTGTATCATACTACTACTTTAAAGCACTCTGGAAACAATAAAATTATTATCTGGACTTTGTACAAGTTTAGTGTCATAAGAGTTTCTGGGAGGGAGATAGGGGCAGAAGCCAGCCAACATGTGGAGTGGCGGAGCAGAGGGCAATGTCCAGCTCCAACACATCAGCATTCTAGATATGAATATCTGCAGCAAGTCCCTTAAAGAAGAAAAGACACTCATAGCACTATAATAAATTGATCGAAATGGGTCAAGGTGGATATTTAGAAATATATCATCTATGTTTAGTTTATGCATTTAAATGAAGTGATAAAGAGTTGAGGCGCATCAAGATGAATTGGCTAAAGTTCACTGGTATGAAGGATGATTCATCGTTTTATCGATTTGACCTAGGGAGTGGCTGCATTACTAGCTTCTCAGTTACTACAACTGTGAAGTGTTGACACATCTCCATGTCATTATTCTTTTCCATTGAATTGTGCATTTACAGCTAGTGTAACAAGTTTGGCTTTCAGTGGTGCTTTGGTGCTCCTACCTGGCTGGTTGTATCCTTGCAGGCTGGTAGGGGGCATCCCGGGGCCTGAGCTGTATGCTGCTGATGGCAGTGGGGAAGGTTGCACTGGTGAACTTGAAGATTGGTTCACGTGATTTGCCACAGGCCCTCGGGGAGGCGTGCTTGTGGAAGTGGGTGGCCCCATTGGTGGGGGACCAGTGTTGTACTGCCATGATGGAGCCATGGGCTGCAGCAGCTGGGGGTTTGGATAGTAGCTACTAGAGGATGCTGCAGGAGGGGGCGGTGTGGCCCGTGCAAGGGACGGCCTGGGACCAGGGCTGGCAGACTGAGGGGGGGTATGTGATGGAGGAACACCCATTAGAGGCCTGGTCAACAATGGCTGGCCTAGGGGAGCTGGGTAGGAAGTGGGTGGTTGGCCAGGCTGGTAGGAGCTGACGGGGGGAATAGGCTGATATGCCCCAGAGGGGTAAAGTCCAGGGCCGGGGGGAACGGGAGCTTTGGACTGCATTGGATTGTAGATTGGTTGGTGGGTCATACCATAGTTGACCCCTGGGAGCTGCTGCATGGCAACTGGATTCTGTGAAGGACCTAAAGACAAACAGAAGAAAAATATAGGGAAATTATTTTCTAGTTTCTAAAACTATTAGGGTAACTTTACACGTCAGCTTTGAACATCTTTCCTTCAAACCAATCACTAGCAGTGCTATCACTGTGTTGAGGAAAAAAAAGCTTTTGGACTCAATCTTATATACCAGATGCCAAAAAGTGCACAAGGGTTGTATTTTTCTAGGTTACGCTCTTCTCATGCTTGAGCAGGGCCATTTCTGTAAGGCTAAAAGTCAAGCCATTAGCCTTCCAGACAGATGAACAGTGTTACAGATTCCTTGTCCAAATAAGTGACTTTTAGAAGAGCTTTCAATTTACTTTGAGTACTCCTCAGACAGGCGTTTTAGGCGAATCTCACCCGCCTCATACATCAAATGCCGCATGCAAATACCCAGATCTATGGAACAAGATCTTGCCAACAGCTAAATTAAAAAAGGTTTCAAAGTTATTGTTCCAGTGCATGGATGGTTGAGACGCTGTGTACAGTTATGGTGTAATTTCTTCACATCTGTTTTATTCTTTTCTACTTTCTATGCCCGTATTTACTGTATTTTAATACAGCAGAATTCCCAAACAAATATTTTCTCTACTAAATATTCAGATATATTGGTTTTCATCTGAAAAATGTTTTAGTGGTTAGTTAAACTTTTATAAGATTTTTTTTGAAAGCCAAACAAATCCCATCTACATGGAAAAAGAAGTTGACTAGTCAGCACATAATGTAGATGAGGGCTTGGGCGACCCACACTTGGTTTCCCTAAAGATCAAGGAGAACAAGGTAAAGAGGTTAATTTTTCTCTTAAGTTTTGTGTCCTCATATTACTTAGTAATTGTGTTTTTTGAACTGCATTTCAAAATTAAATGATATTACTGTAGGCTATTATATTTTCATTATTACTTTGCACTGAAACAATGTGCAACAAGTGGACACTTCACTTAATTACCATATGTACATTACAGTATTTCCATATGTATATTTATGTCACCTAATGTGCATGTATTTATCTGATTAACATCTGGTCTTTTTCTGCAGATATGCAAGTTTACGGAAACTTTCCGGAAACTTGCCATGGGAATATTCAGCTCGGGAATTTTGAAAAAAAAAATATATACGATAATTAAACGCTGAGCATTAAAAACATCATTCAAAACTGTATTTTAAAGATGTAAGGAATGCAGCACACGCTGCGTGTTGAATTTCAACCATGCACTGTGCATTTCTCCATCACATGCGCAGATAATTCCCAGCATCCTGCACACTAGAGCAGATCTATTGAGACCTGCTGTAGTGTGCAGGATTAGTCAGGTAAGTTTCGATGATATTCCTGGGGGAAATATATTAATATGCTGATTGAGGATTGTTCAGCTGTCCATCTAGCCTCTTTCTATTCATTTATCCATCAATTGTAAAATATCTTTAAAGACGATTCCAATTGTTTGGCCAACTATTTATATCTCTGGCATTGCATTAGTGATTTTTTACAAGCTTTTTTCTCATCTTATTCTACAGAAAAATTCCACGTGCACTATCTCATGTGTGGAGACATTTCACCCCAGCCAATGTAGAAGGAAAGGCTGTGTACATTTGCACATACGATGCAAAGACCTTTGTTAAGAATGACACAAAGATGCAGAAGCATATAGTCAAGTGCCCAAAGTTTCCTCAGGGCTCAAATCAGCCTATGACAAAACAAATGTTTATATTTATGTCTGTATATGACAAGGTAAATACAATAAGTATAAATTACCCACACAATTTGGAAAGTTTCCAACTTTGAATATTCCCGGAATTTTGCAACCCTAAGTGTGAATAAACTAAACGCTCTGAACTTCTTTTTAAGAAACATGAAATTATTATCTGTATCAGCCATGTAATAATAATCAGTTATCGGTAACGCTACATAAATGGAAGAAAAGCTAAATCAGTGGAGTGAAAGGGGATTAGAAAACAACTCTTATCAGTGAGCAAAAATGGATTAAGACACATAATCCCATGTAAATCTTTGTCCTCCCTGTGAGCAAGGGAATTGTAAGAACTGAAGCTCCTTGTCATTTACAGATCCCATCCAGTAAGAAAAGAACAGATATGGGATCAGCCCAGTCAGCCATAACAAATTCAGCCCAGTGCAAGGTAAGTCGCGATTAAAGTTGGAATTAAAGGGAAAAAGATCAAGCAGAGAGCATTTGCCTAATGTCTGTCAGTAGAACATAAACTCCAGCTAATATAGATTTATAGTGCGATACTTAAATGATTAAAAAAAAGACATTTTGAACATTTTAATTGCTGCCAGTAAAGCTGTCTGTATTCTTCTATTATTAAACACTTAATGAAATAGCATTGGACTTTGGGCAGGGCAGACTGACATCCTGCTATTGAGAGTACATACTTAAGTCATCTGAGGAAGCTTATACTATTGTAGTCTTTGGAAGAATATGGCAGAAAACATAAGTCGAGGAAGAGCCTACACTAAGTGTGAGGATTAGCGGGCTTATAGTAACTAGTTTAACTACAGTTGTGTTCAGTCTATGAAACTTGCTGATGACTTTCTCATGACTGCTTTATTTGATGTGTTCATATACCTACAAATATAGCTGCATGGTTTTTCTCTCTTCTGTTTCATTATCTCTATTTCTTTCTTCCTTTCTGTCAAATTGTCTGTGACAACAACTAACTAGCTGTCAAGTTATTCTTTCCCGCTGTAGTTTATATGTACTTCTCCCGGATGTCTGTCCTTTCACAGCATCTTCCACGGGTCTTCATTTCTGTTTTGCTTCATCAATAAAACAAGATAAAAGGTCTAAACCATCACCAATGACATTTAATTGCATGTATTCATGATTAATTCAGTTTGTCAGACAAATTCCTTGGTTAGTGATTAATCAGATGTGGGCTAGCATCACTTAGTGACATCTCAATCAAAGTGGATAAGACAAAGATAAGGGTAGATGTAGTGAACCGCTGGAACATGAGACTCACGTTTATCTACTGCTTGAGAAGAACAAGGGATGCACAATGAACGTGAGCTGCAGTTGCTTCATGTGCACTGTACAATATAACAGAATCTTTACACTTGTATCATAGATGCCACAGATTGTGTTCATGGGAACCAGTTAGACATGTTGCAGTAATGCCAAAGTTGGATATTTTAGTATTGGAGGATGGAGGACACAACACTGCAGCAACTTATCTGGATCATCCCCAATCTGCCACATGTACAGTAAAACGAACACCAGCTGTTTAACCTTCTAGAAAATCCTTATTGCAAGACCACGAGAGGACTTATTATAACACCATTGCGATAAGTCACGAGCGATGTAACGACACAACAAATTTTCCTGAGGAGACAAAAGTCAAAGTTCGTAAGTTTAAATGTGACAGGAAACGACAGGCTAGCCGGTTAGCTTGACACAATAATACAAATGCTAACAGTCTGATAATCACCCTAATGTTCGATTTTACCACCTGATGCATGTTTACCGTTTGGTTCGTCAACATGTTAGTGACGACCACCGTAAACCAAAAAACGGCTAATAAAGAGTGGCTAGTTTGTGAGCAGGTTAGCTGTACTTAGCTTACTTTAACGGCAGCCACTATTTTAGTCATCTTAAGTCAACAGGGCAACACGGGTCAAGATTAACCGAGGCGATCCCAGTATGACTCCGCCTGACAGCTCGCTCCTGCTCGGCTACTTTAAGTTACAGAGCAAAGCAGTTAGCGAATAGCCGCAGGGACAGTATCCAACACCCGCTAACACCCTTAGCTTGTTACGCCGTTTGCTCCTTCGCCTCGTTTTAAATTTCATTTAATTGAAAACGTCACTCACCGTTCGCATATGCCTGCCCCGTCCCTGTCCCGTTCTGAGAGTTGAACCCCGCAGTTGACATCTTGAAACGGACACCGGGAGCTAATTTAGAGGTGCTGGGTTCGCTAAATAGCTAGCTGCGTCTTTAGCTAGCTAACTAGCTGGCAGTCGCGGGGGTGACGTTCAAACCTGTGGCTCTGGCGTTGTGGCGTTTAGTCAAAGCGTCGTTCACAGCGACGTTTATTCCTTTCTTTTATTTAAAACAAAAAAGTTGACGAGCTAAGTTGCTATTGATCACAGGGCCATAGCTCCTGAACCGAAATCCCGTTGGACGAGCTACGGGTGAGGCCTCGTCACAGTAATCGTGTAAGACACTTCTCTTCTTTCGCCGGAAGTTGGGATCACCCAGCAGGATCAGCGTACAAACTGTCGGGCATGCGCAGTGTGTACACGTGGCATTTCCTCCGGTGCTCCTGACTTTACAGGCGTACCGGTAACAATATGAGGTGATTTTTTGGCCCGCTTCAGGACCAGAATTCACAATTAACCACAATTTTTTTAATATAATTTTAATATTAATATTTGGTCAATATTATTGAATTATTTGCTTTGTTAATTAATATATTGTGGGGAGGATCCCATGAGATTATTCCTCTTTCTGTCCATTGTCTTTCAAGATTAAATTATTTTGTTTGGTCAATGAAATAAATAAACTTAGAAATAAAATAAATAATAAATTTGGTGTGTTGTGATGGAATTGTTAAAATACATAGGTATGTTTTTGATTCACTAAATAACTATGTATGTATGTATATAAATGTTGGTTCACATATGTATATAAATATATACCATGTATATCATCATCATCAATATCATTATCATAATTTCATTCGATACTATTATTCATTTTAATAATACTAACATTGTTGTTATTAATACTATTATAAGATTATTATTTCTTTCGATACTATTATTCATTTTTTCTTATTAATAATATTGTTTTTTCCCCTCAAACCTATATAAAAGAAACACCCTATGTTGCACATGTTTACTTTAAAACTAAGCTAAACAATGGACCATTCTGTAAAAGGTACAGAGCTGATGATGACTGCGTAAAGTGTAAACACTAAAGGAAATAAGAGACTAAATAAATACAAATATAATAATAAGATAGGAACCTAAGATCCCCTGTGTAAGGCAGTTGCACGATCGGAGGGGTGAGTGTGAAACATCAACCGGAAGCGGCAGGGCAGAGTTTTGGGAGTAGTTGCTCAGCCATTGCAGCTTCGTGGCTCAGTAACAAAACACGAAAAAGCAGAGGAAGACCTGGCAGCTCTCAGGCCCTCCTTTTCCGACCGGGAGACCAACTTACATGTGTCGAGAAGCGAACACACACATTAAATTAGTCTGCACCTAAACAACAGGTAAGTGTTCTCGAACATTTTCTCCTGATAACCTGGGGGAAAAAAGTCTTAATGTGAGCGGTCGGCGTCTAGAACAACCCCGGCTGCTAACGATGCTACGTTAGCATTGCTAACACCCAGCTGGCTAACTCGGATATTATCTAAGAGCCTTTAGATTGATGTTAGCTATCGAGCCACTGGTGTGTGTTTTACTTTCATCCGTATTTATCAGTGGAAGACAAATATCGCCCTCATCACCACGCGACTCTGTTGTTTTAACGGTTGAGCATTTCTCCAGCTAACCGCTAATTAGCCGACGTAGTCAGAAACCACTCGATGCAACGTCGCCTCTCTAAGATTATGACACGTAGCTAGTGGCTTCCTACTAGCCCTCCCGTTAGTCGGCCTCGCCCAGGCTTTACACGAAATTGACTTACTTAAACACAACTTACTTTTAGTTCACTGTAATTATTCCGCTATTTGGGCCTTTTGCGCTTGTTTTCCTGACGCGAATCCCGGCGGAGATCAACGATCCATGAAATGTTAGCCGCTAGCGTAAAAGTTGGCTAACTTCACTGCTACGTTGACAGTGGTTGTGTGAACCGGACTGATGTGTCAGTCCACCCAAACTGCTCCAGGTCTCTTGACTGTGTTGTGGAGCCAGTCGCGAGAGCCTGAGGATCAACAGAGACAGTTTCTCCTCAAGGAAGGAAATGTCTTAATTATAATTTATGAGCTAAACATCAGTTTGAAGTGGCCGCGATGGCGCTTAAATAAATACCATTAAAATGTCAACAGGATGTCATTGTCATTCTAGTGAAAGACACGTTTCTTCAGACACTGGGGAATTAGTTAAGAAGGTGGATTTATCAGTAAGGTCAAGTTGTCATCAAAATTGGCTTTGTGGATTTTTATCAAGTGCACTTCATCAATGCTCAATATCTCTGATATATTTACAGAGAATGGTTTGTTTGCTTCAACTCTAGTTCAAGTTCAACTCTAATCCTAACCCGACAACCAAAAATGTAGGTCTCACCTTTTTATCACTGTCATTTTACTGCAGAGCAACAATGGTTTATTAATTAATCAATTTTGATAACATTTCAACAAAAATGTCAAACATTCTTTGCTTGAAAAATTTCCAAATTACATTAGAGCCGTATTTTGGCTAAAGCTCATCCATGACCCTAAAAGGAAAAGCGGTATAGAAAATGGATGGATGGATTATATTGGTTTCTTTCATTTTATTCACTAGGATGGTGTAAAATACACTACACTGTTTTCTTTAATGTGGTTGGTTACGCTTGTAGTACATATTTGCGTATGCCGGTAGTTGTTGTCAGTTACTGTAAAATTGCTTCACAGCTGCATCATGCTACACGTGGGAGCATCAGACTGTAACGCCTGCCCACAGTGTTGCCAGTGGGACTGGAGCATAGCTGACGTGTAGCTCAGCTGTATTTGTGTGGTCTTGACCTTTGGATACTTTATACTTTAGTCCTGGAGTTGTTTGCACTTTACGTAACTAGGGATAGAGGTCAGGACATGCCTACTTTTCTCTGGTGTGTCTTTAGCTGTCAAAGAAGAAATTTGATTCATTTGTGTGCATTTATTTCTTCGACGGATCGAACAATGTGGTTTCATGTCACTTCTGCTTACAAAAACAAGAAGTTTGCTTTTTCTGACCCATTTTCTCAGATTTCCACAAAACTTGACTAGGGTTCAAAAGAAAAGCCCGTAACAATCTGTTAGGTGTAACAGGTGAGGGGATCTGATTTCACCTACTCACAGCAATCCTATCTCTGATCCATTTTATTTTGATTGAAAAACAATCTTACTTGCTTATCCTGAAAGGCTTAAGACCTGGCTTATTTCCACGTCCCTTGCAGATGGCTCGTTTTGAATTAAACACTCATGTTGAGGAGCTGTCAGATGTGATCAGTGCTCTGCATGTTCTGTCCTCCTGTCCAAAGACTCCTACTGGAACAAGCTTATCATTCGCCGTAGAGAGCCAGTCATTGTCCTTATCACCACTTGTCAATAGCTGTCTGATAAGTCATTGCAGGACTCGTATTCATAGAAAGACTTGACACTTTTTTTGAGAGGTGCCGATTGGTTCTTAATGATCTAATTATTTGTCTCCTGTTGTCTGATACTTTAATTGGGTTTTATTTATTTGTAATTTATTCCCTGAAGGCTCTGGGTCACTAAGATATTAAACCACACTTTAGTCTTTGTTTAATGTGCCACCGAATAAACAAAATTCAACCTGAAAATTAGGAAGAAAATACTACGTATGGTTACAATTTCTGTCTTCTCATCCAAATGGTTCTTCACAAGTAATTCAAGTAATTCAAATCAACATGTACAGCAATTTTGTTTTTTACTGTAAATTTTGTCCTGTGTGTGAGACTTTAAAATAAGATGTTCACCTGACTATCCTGTCTTGTGAATCAATTTGGGGCGGTGTGGCCTAGGGGGTAAAGTGGTGGTTCTCCAACCAGAAGGTTGCCGGTTCAAAGGTTGCCTATTCAAATCCCACTCTTCCCTATGCATGCTGAAGTGTCCTTGGCAAGATACTAAACCCCTAAATGGCCCCTCATATATGTTGAGTGTACTAATTGTAAGTCGCTTTGGACAAAATCGTCAGCCAAATGACATGTAATGTAATTTAAGCTTAAATATTTGTTCATGCTCGGGCGTAAGAGAGAAACTTTCCAAATCTTCTCCAACAGCCAACACTCATTTCATTGTGCAGTATTAGTAATATCTCTGTTCAAGAGAACACAAAAGCAGTATAATGTCACAGAAAGCCTGCTTACTAAAAGAGGGGCAATGGGTAAAAGTACCAGCTCTGACTTAAACTCTTAATTCTCCACCATGTATTGTTCTGCTTGTGCTGTGTCAGCCTTTGTTTTCTTACCTCTGTTTTTTCCCACTTGTCATTTTTCAGGATTCAACAGCTCCGGATATGTCATTCATATTTGATTGGATTTATAGCGGATTCAATAACGTACTACAGTTTTTAGGTGAGTAATGGTGAATAGATACACTAGCTTTTTTTTTAAATTTTAGCTTGTTAAGTCATTATTTAATGTTAAATGTCTTAAGTAAAACTACGAATGTATTTGTAATTTGAGTAATTTCCTCAGTGATCACATGTAGACCTTTAATTGATAAAGCTACTGGTCTGTCAGGAATACAACACAATGCAGGGCTAAGACTGTTGGGAACAATTGTAGGCTTTGTTCCTTGACATCCTTTCTTGTTTTGGAGGAAATGGATTGGAAGGTGCAGTTTCTCTAAAAGTGTTAGTTTACTTTGTTCCTGCAGACACAAATCTGAAAAACAAACACCTGATGCTTCAGCAGACGCCACGCTTTAAAAGCAACATACAAAATGTTAGGCAATAAAACCTCTTCAGCAAAGTTGATTTCTCAGCTAAAACCCACTTGTGAGACAAAACACTACAGGTTATTGCACAATCAAAGAAGTGGATCCTATCCAGAGGGCTGAACATTATATCTAAAATATACCGTCATCACGATATCAACATGGTTGCGATACGTATTGCAAAAGACTGATTGAACTGTGGATAACTAGATAATAATAAATTAAAGATCCTAAGATCATTGACAGGCCCTGTCCAGTGTGAATGATAAAGACACAGAGAGGAGCAGTATCTTAATGCCAGAGCGGGTAACAACTGTAAAACAAAACCTTTTAACAGTTTAAACATGTATGAAAAGACCCTAAATGATCATTGTAAGCAGACTCAGTTGAGATGTGCATGGCTCCCTGGGTGTCTGCCCCGGAATTGGTGGCGCTGTAGCTGAGATGTGCGCAGAAAGACTTCAACACCGTATACCTGAGCATTTGTTTATTTATCGAAAGGTATATCGTCATCGTAACATTCCACTACGGTATCGCATCTTTTCCCAATATTGTGCAGCCATACAATTCACACTGATCAGCTTCTAATGAGGTCCACGAGGTGAGAAATTCATGGAGCTCCATCACAGGCTTCAGAGTCTTGATTGGGCCTCTTCTTCCTTTGTTGGAGCACTAACACAAGCTGGCTCATTGGTTTAGTTCCCGTTGAAGCATCACTTGCTATTTACAATTCTGTGTCTCAGTTATTGTCACTTAAAGGAAAAAATGCTTTCCAGGAAAAGTGTTTATTTTAAATCAGTTAGAAGCTCTTATGTGCACCAGATGTTGTCCTCACTAGCTCCTCTTTAGTTTATGTCAGAGCTGCTCTTGTGACGTAGTGGTTCCTGTTCTCCCTGTTAGACAGGTTGCATAGAGCTGTTATGAGTAATCATCTATTCAAGCTGACTCAGTCAGAAAGTTTACAAATCCACTGGATATCCAGGCTGACTCAGAGAGTCAAACTCAATGCACTTTAAACTCTTCAGCAAAGTTCAGGAAGGACCCTGCACCTGTCGTGTGCTGATCTGTACGAACGGATAGTCAGACTAAAATCTGTTAGTTTCCCTTCAAACTATAAAGACTCTTTGTATCTGCGTTCATGTGCAGATATATCCACTATTATTTTACACAATAAACAATGCAGAAAAGAGCCTGATCTTTTGTTAACGTGTTATGGAAACAAATACATTTTCAGAATATTTGTTTGTATTCTTCTTATATCATTATTTTATAGTAATTTATCTAAAATTCATATAAAACTTAAATTGTAAATGAAAAAGGATCCTATCGTGAAGAAAAGTAAGATTTGAAAGTATAGCTGAATGGTGTTCCTCTACAAAAAAGAGTAAACCTTAATTTTCAATTGTGCATCTAGGACACTACTCTGTATGTGTGAAACTACTACATGTCTGCGAACAAGTCTAACCTGGAGTTGACAAGTGTTGTTAAAACCATGAAAAACTATCAAAATCCAAATGATCATATTAATTCAAAACAATAGTATATAAGACAGTCTTATCATGTAGCCCATCTAAAGGATTTCTAGTGTCGAGGCTTGAATTCTGAGATGCTTTTTTTCAGGACTGTACAGGAAATCAGGCAAGTTAGTCTTTCTTGGCCTGGACAATGCTGGCAAAACGACGCTACTGCACATGCTCAAAGATGACAGATTGGGACAGCATGTGCCAACTTTACATCCAAGTGAGTGGATTCTCTCTCACACATGCACATTACACACCCAGTTTCACTCAGTTATGTATTGAAAGCCATCAGTGGAAGGAAAAAAACCACCCTGATTATTCACAAAGCCTTTTCATCCATTTTTAAATTAACCTGTTCAAACAGTCCTGTTGAATGGGTATTTTGTTGTTATATGAATTTGTGTTTTACACATGAAAATACACTATGTTGTTTATCAGGGAATTTTTAAAGATATTTAAAGAGCATTTGTTGATCACTTTCTCTCCTCTAGCCTCGGAAGAGCTGACGATCGCCGGCATGACCTTCACCACCTTTGACCTGGGAGGCCACGCACAAGGTGTGTGGACAGGGGGCAGTTTTTTTATCAGGACATGTCTTAGTGAAGATCCGATACCACTACTTTACCACTGATTAGATTGGGGGATAACATTATTGAGATTAAGTGAAAAGTTACATGAAGAGAAAAAAAACTGCTTACAAAATAATTCCTCCTATCAACACACTTGCTAATAAAACACAGGACTGAAGGAGACGGGACAGAACTCATGTTTGCTTTTGTTTTCTTTGTGTTTGTTCATACAGCCCGCAGAGTGTGGAAAAACTACCTCCCTGCCATTAATGGTATTGTCTTCCTTGTGGATTGTGCGGACCACGCAAGATTGGCTGAATCAAAATCAGAACTTACTGTAAGTACCTCCAATCTGCTCGGTCACCATCGCACTGTATTAAAAATATTTCCAAATATTCACAACTGGTGAATTATTTCTTTACTGATGGTAATAGTACCAGGAGATGCGTGATAGCAGTGGGTTAGTGGGTATAATAATTTGAAATGTATGTTGTTTTCTCATCAGTTGTATCTGGAAACATGTATATTGAACAAAATATTTTTGTCAAAGCATTTAATGCAAAACCAGCTTCCTTAAGACATTTTTACGATACAAGCAAATTATCCACAAAAGTTCTAGTAGACACTAAATATTCGTCTAACAATCACAATACATGTAACCTCTGTATCTTTTGGTCAATATTTGTCCAAACATTAATTGGACCTTGTCTCCCCTCCCAGGCATTAATGACAGATGAGACCATCGGAAATGTGCCTATTCTGGTCTTGGGAAACAAAATTGACAGATCAGAAGCCGTCAGCGAGGAGAACCTGAGGGAATTCTTTGGATTGTTTGGACAGACGACAGGAAAGGTAAGTAGAAACAAGAGCCGTATGTCAAAACACTACAGTCAACCTCATTTTAGAAATCTTAAACTCATCTACTTGTAATGGGAAAAGAGTCAGTCGCCTTTCAATAGGTATAAACATTGTCGATACCCTGTAGTTTTGGTGTTAAAAAGGTAATAGTAAAGCATGATGTCATTGTAGATTAACACAGTGAGTGTATGTACTATACCCTCCACTTCAGTTATGGTTTTAAAACTGACTGCTTACAGTCCAGGAGAAATATTTTCCAACTCCATTTCATACGCTCCAGTCCTAAATAAATGTCACAAGTTCAGCATACAGTATACTGTCTTCATGCAGGAGCTTCGGTCTTTACCCTTCGTCGAGCCAAAGAACAAGTTATCAGCCATTTCACATATTCAAGAAATGTATTTGTTTTCCTTCTTTTCTCTCAGGGTAACATTCCAATGAAAGAGCTGAACACAAGACCACTGGAGGTGTTCATGTGCAGTGTGTTGAAGAGGCAGGGCTACGGCGAGGGCTTCCGCTGGCTCTCACAGTACATCGACTAAAGAAGCCACACAGCCGAAAACCTACCGACACCACCACCACCAGGGGGCGCTAAAATCAACCACTCAAGATGCCCTACGTTGCCATCAGTACCACCATACTCAGCCCCATGTTTGGTTAAACAAATGCCTCCACCATCAGAGAAACCAGTACAACTTGATCCCAATAGACTTTTATTGGTCGAACTCTTGGTTCCGCACTTACAACATTCATACCTGTATGTGCACACATGACACACACACACACACACACACACACATTGTCATCTCTGTCTGTTTTAAGAGAGTAACATAGCATTGGTTCCACAGCAAAGGGTGTTCAAATTTAAACGGATGAGTCTTTTCTATATTGTCGTTTGCTGCCCTCTCTCTTCCTCCCTGCCATCTGTTGAGTGTGATGATAGACGCATTATAACTGTAAATCTGTACAAATATCAAAAACCTCTGGCGCCTCTTCCCCCTTCTTCATCTCAGTTTCAGCCGTGACAGAGAGAAACATCGCAGTACACTTTTTTTTTAACAGTAAAGATCATTGTCATCATTCAACATTGTTTTCAATCACCGTGTTTTGCTTTATTATTCTTTATTCCCTACAAGATTTCAATAAATGTGTGGCCACGTTCACAGCCCTCCTATAGACATGTGGCTGTTTCACCCATTTATATAAATGGACCAGTGCATTTATCACAGTGATCCATTTCTTTAGGCTACCTGGAAACCTATTGTTCCAGACTCCTATCTTGCGGGCACAGTTCTTAATGGTGAACTGTGGGCTCCCTTTTTTTTAAATATATAAAGACACATGGGGTGGTAGAGATGCAATGGGTGGCAAATTTTAATAAAAAAATAATTACCGGCTATAACCCCAGCAAGGTTTTATGGAATCGTGTAGATAGCACAGTGGTCAGTTGAGGCAAAGACAACTATTTAAGTAAATGAAACCTTTGAATAATAGATAATAACATGCAGTAAGCGATGAAGGGAGGTATATAGGGATGGTTGTAACACCAAGTAGTAGTCGACATTAATCGTTCATCTGGGTGTATTTTGCAGCGCAGGCCTTTTTACAGGGTGATTCTAGTCACTAAGGGTAGAAAATTAAGTACACAATCCCATAGTGGGAACATTTAGTTAGGCTTAAGACACCTCTAAGAAAGGGACCATGTGTATATGAAATGTACACGAACATCGTACATGGATTTTGTACTTATCCGTGGTATCCTTCGATCTATGTGCATTACCAGAAACTATTATGCATGCCTTGTTCTTTTGATTTTTAATGACCATTACTCCAGAGTACAGTGGGAGAGAAGAAGATGCCAAAATTTACATTGAGAGCTGATTATCATGTTTTGTTAGTTTTTCCTTTGTTTTTTTTTACGGAAACAATGGAATTGCGCGTAATACATTCTTTTTCTGTCCCCGTCTCTATGTCTCTTTCATTCCCTCATGACTAAGTGATGAGCTGTTCCAACAAGGGTGGGACTTGCTGTTGTTTGCATCAAAAAATGTAATAAATGTTTGCAATGAATAACAGGCTTTAACATTGATCCACAATGAAGACTGATTCTTTTTGTCACTTTTGTCTTCGGTGAGATCGGTGATGATCTAGTGCAACAACATGGAAAATAATCCACTACAAGTTCCCCACAAATCCCACTTCAATTAGACTGTTAATGCATCAATCCATAAGCAGCGATTAATACACTTAACATACATTATTATTATTATTTGGTTTATTACCATAGAGAATTGGCTGCAGACAGAAGTTAAGAGTAGGAAATCACTTGATCAAAATGCTAACAACTCATTGACAAGTGGCCCCAAGTAGACACTGTTTTTGAAAGAATGGTGCAGATAAGCAGGGGCATGATATCGTAAAAAATGATGTTAGGTAAGAATTAAGTACAGCTATCAAAAAAAGAACGGTACAATTGTTTACTTAAATGTCTAAAAATGGAAATACACAAGTAAAATATCAAAATTTATCCTAAATATATTACTCAATTTAGTCTAGTTGCTTTACATCACATGTGAGATGACTGTGTTTAATAATCAGTTATATGTCAGACAGTTATAGCTGAAAATATCAACAATAGAAAACTTGTATTTGAAGCAGAATCAAACATTTGTATATCAGGCTGGAGGACATATTCTGAAAAACCTCAAGCACTTAACTACCATGCCACTAGGGGGCGCCCATGGCATTAAAACCTTTGCATTTTCAGGAGTGCTGAGAGCTTCAATTTATGAAAAGAACATTAAGAACAGTTTTCACCTATGATCAGACAGCACTGTAGTAACATGTGGGGAAAGTGTGTGTGTGTGTGTGTGTGTCCTCCCTCACTTTGACTTTGCCTCTATCCCCTGTCCAATCAGTATTCAACACACACCTGAACCAGGTATCAACAATACACAGGAAGGTAGAAATAAATCCTCTTCCTGTATTGTAACATAACAGATGTTGGAGAGAAATTCAACTTCATTTAAGTGTAAGATTTATGTCCTTATAGTATAATCCCAACCCCCCCTCCCCTCCATATTCCCAAGTATATGAGGAGATTATACAAAGGTGAAATCAAATCTAAGAATTATCATTTCCATCGGAAACACCATCAGGTTCTGTGTTAATATAGTAAAACCACAGCAATGCAGACAGAATCTACAGTGGAACATTTTTTGAAACCCCCTCAGTACGTTTATCACAGTTCATGAACCTGACACAAAGAGGTTTCCCCTGAGGGGCTGCAGCGCTCTCACTCCTGATGCACTTAATCTACCGGCTGAATGTTGCCAGCGCAGCAAAACTGAAGTCATCCTTATAAATCAAAATGTGCGAGGTGAGGAAAGAAAAAAAATGTTCTGGGTAGTAATTGAAAAATTCAAGCTAATGACATTTTAGCATATGAAGCCCGTGGGCCTTGTGCTCACAATAATTAGGGTTCACTTCATCAGGACTCTCAGAGCAGAATTAATGCTTTAATTAAACACCAGCAACCAAACACTCTCATTCAGACAAGGTGGACGTCATTACATCCCCTGAAAGATGCCTTCAATCAAAGGATGATTAATTACAGAAACTAACTTTGAACTGCATTGTGAACACTTGGTATGATTAGTATAGCATGGACAGAATTTATATCTTACTTCATTTATTTACTACTTAAAGTTTTAGTACAGTATAGTATAGATTTGATTTGAAGTATAATGGCACCTTAAAACCCTTAAGAAGACAAATGATTGAATGCATTCAGAAGTTTATTTGTATATTTGTTTATCCCCATTAGTCAACAATAATGCTATTTGAAATAGCACAATAATAACACACCAAAAAAGGTCATAGCAAACTAATGATAATAAAAACAAAAACAAAACACCACGGCAATATATATAAGTCTATAAGCAGGAAACCTCTATAGTTTATGACCAGTTGGCGCAGTGGTTAAAATGCAGTTACTAATAAGTCACATCATGTCGTGCCACCAGAGGGCAGTACTGGAAAGCAGCTGAGGGTCTCTGTACTGGAAGTCCTTCTGGATTTTGTAATTTTCCTGATACTCAGAGAAAACCACCTCCAGGCAGACAGCAGGGAAAGGGGATGACATAACAGTGACGTCAGATTCTGTTCTTAACAATGACACTGCTTAAATTACATCAAATCAGGACCAGCGGAATCCACGATACAGCTGATCAGCTCTAACTTTAAATTAAAGGGTAATTCACAGAAAAATGAAAAGTCACTCATTATCTCCTCATCACTATGCAGATGGAGGGTGGGTGAAGTGTTTGAGTCCACAAGACCCTCCTGGAGTTTCAGGGGTAAACAGTTGAAGGACAATTGAAGGACCTGGGGACCACTTCTTGTCCCAGACATTCAAATTCAACGGCGTCATTGACACCAGTGATGCTACAGCACATTGGATTTAGCTGCAGTGCTGTTTACCCCTGGACTCGAACACTTCACCCACCCCTCCTTCAGCATAGTGGTGAGGAGGTAATGAGTGCATTTTCATTTTTCTCTGAACCATCAAACACATGCAGATTGGGGTCAGGGTAATGGGAGACACTAAACTGACTGTAGGTATGAATGTGAGAGGGACTGGTTGTTTGTCTCTTTGTGTGTTAGCTCTGTAATACACCGGCAACATGCCCGGCGTGAACTCTGCCTCTCGTCCCAATATCAGCACCCCCCCCCCACCCCCCCCCCCCCCCCCCAACCCCTTAGGATAATGGATGGATTGAATTTAATTAAATTGAAGTATTTGATGGATTAATCACCTGCCATATCTCACTATCAATAAAGATACAATGTTAACCTTATCACTTTGATATTTACTGTGTAAACCATTGCTTCACTTCATAGGAGTATTATTAAACGTGGCCTTTGCTCTGAAGTGACACTGCTCACTTTGAATCTTAACAAGTCAATTATTATATTTCAGAAAAATGTAATAACTTCGTCTGTACGATGAGACTTAATGTCAGATGATACAAGGTTGCATAAAATGCTGCGGGAGTCTCTCAGCTGAGGAGGAACAAACCCGATATATCTCTTCTCCCGATCAATTCAGTAAACAGATCATCGTCTGAACAATAGTCCCACTCATTAAATATACAGCGTGTGAGGTATTTTCTGTGTGAAGCAGAGCCTCTGCTCTTCTCCCTGAAGGGTAATGTTTTATAAAAATGTGTGTTCATTTTTCATGTTAGCGCAGGTGATCTCTAATCTGGGAGAACGCCTCCAGCGCAATTCTCTGCAGGAAACCCTGCGATGTAACATTTCACTAAAACTGTGTAATAGATGAAGGAGGAACTGGTGATCTGTTAATTTGCCACTAGAGTTGGTGTTCTCTGTATTCGGCAGCAATTCTTTATTTTCTATCTATTAATTTTCTCAATTATCAATTAAGTAATTTGTCTCCAAAATAAAAGACCGCAGTGAAAATGGCCTTTATAATTTCCTGAGGCCTACATTGTCTTGTTTTGGTCCAGCCACTATCATATATCAAGCAATGCTGAACTGCCCAACAGAATATTAAAGCAACACTGTGTGACTTTTATGGAGCAGCAGCGCCCTCTGCAGCCCAAAAACAGTTGAGTGGAACTTACTGCATTTTCTAACTCACTGAAGTAAAAGTTTCCTGTTAGGTGTTTTATCACACCGATACACGTCCAAGTATTTTCTACAGTAAGTTTATCTTTACTCAGATATTTGATGCTCTAAACATGGGGGGGAAATGTCATGATTGACACCTGAGACAGACTCATCCAAAATACAAGATGGCAGCATTTCTATCGAGGATATTTTAAGGACACGTGGATGTGTCGTCCGAATTTACACATAGTCCCAAATCTCAACTCTTCCTTTTGAAACTGTCAATGTAAGACTCATACATCCCACTGTGGTTTGTATTTGATAAATGAAATCTCTAAACACAAGCTCATCTTGTTTTTTTCTCCATAGTCTTCCCTCGTTCCCGCCTCAGCTCCGCCCTCCTCCGACTCTCCTGAGTACTCAAAGAGGCTCTCGTATGGAAAGTGCATCACTTGTTGCCTGGAGCCGGACCAAGAGCAACAAAAACAAACCATCTTTCATGTCCACGGGTTCTTAGACTTTTTTTCCCCTCTTTTCTCTAAAGACAAGTCCTCAGCTGAGTCCAGTGTTTGTTGCTTTAAGATGAACTCGATGACTTATAATTCATCAGTAACAGACTGAAAGCTCCAGTGGCCTCTGGCTGCTGTTGGACAGTTTCAACCCCAGACATGAAGATGCTGGTGTGGGGATGACGTGTTACTGTAGTGGACAAGGATCTCCTGGGAGGCCGACAGTAAGGAGCTTGAGTAGCTACTTGTGTTGGGACCCTGATGATCTGCTGATGTATATATACTGTCACTCTGTGTGTGTGTGTGTGTGTGTGTGTGTGTGTGTGTCAGCATCTCAGATCACAACAGATAGAATGGTTCAGGCCCTCGCAGCAGAGCCATCCGCCTCCCTCGCCTGTCGTTCGCTGGACGTCCTGAAACTGATGTGGATTTCACGCCTTCCCGGTGGTGGATGTCAGCTGCCAACTGTTTCTCCAAACAGCTTTTCTGCTATCTATTGATTCCTCAGCAATGTGACGGATGAACCGATTGCCAGCAGAAAAGACTGTTAAATGGATTCCTTGACATTCTGAATTTTTCCTTTTGCCAGACACTTGTCACACTGGGGAGGGAAGCACTTTCTGCCTCGTGTCTTTTTGGACTGAAACACAGCTTCTTATCATTCCTCATTGAGCCGAGTGTTTATCAGAGAGCTAATGAGCTAACTGATGATCCATGACACTTCACATTCCTCACTGACACATGGTAGAACTGTTAAAAAACATAACCATAAAAAACAATATGACTCACAGGACAGAGACGATATATACACCAGGGAAACAGTAGCAGATGGATGGATGATGGATATATAGATAGATAGACAGATAGACAAATAGAATAACAGACAGACAGACAGACAGACAGACAGACAGCTAGACAGCTAGACAGATAGACAGATAGACAGATAGACAGATAGATAGATAGATAGATAGATAGATAGATAGATAGATAGATAGATAGATAGATAGATAGATAGATAGATAGATAGATAAATAGATAGACAGATGAATCACATATAAGGGATCACATACAAGGGATCTCTAATTTCTCTTTTTAAATCAATCTGATATAAAAATTAAAACCTATTGCAGGCGTCATGAGTTAGGCTTGTTTTTCTTCTCTCTTTTTTATCCATAGCTCTGTATTTTTGTTTACAGAAGGATTGTGAAATCATGTGATGTGTATGAAGTGGATCTACCTTGAATTATTTTCACAGGGACTAAATGAAGGCAGAGTAAATACAGACTGTTCTGATTCAGTTCAGGGCCTCGGAGCCAGAAACAAAGGCTGATAAATCAACCGCTCATCTTTTTCTGCTTTAGGTCCTTGTTTCTCTCTCTGCAGCTTTCTCTGTTTTTGCTCTTTCATAACCAGACTGTCTCCTCCAGTTGACTTCTACTTTCCTTATAATGCGACAGACCCCAGCCCTCTCTCATCTATCTGATTCACACAAACACACCCTGGATACAAGCCAAGCAAACAGACATATTCATTACAATGGGAATCAATTTAGCAGCGCAAAGCAAAAACACCTGGGTCGACTTCATGCACATGGCTTTCCTCACAAAGCCTTTTTTTTTTCCATTCAACTCCTCAGAGGCCATTTTGAGAATCGTTTTGTTTCGTAATCTAAATGTTATTTTTCCACTGAAGGCTGGAGTGGTTCGATCGACTCTAGTTATACTAATGAGCCACGATCACGCCACAGAGTCAGGGATCTGTCAGCTTTAGTTTTGAATATATCCAAATGGCTTTTCTGAGCTGAATGTGGTTAAGCTGCATACCTACCCACCCATCCACCTAATTACTTACTTACTTACCCACCCCACCCACCTACTTATTTACCTACCTACCTTACAATGAGGGAACCCCTTCATATTAAACACTTATTTGCATCATTAAAGAAATTCCAATGTGACATGATGCTTTGTGAGAGCGGCTCTTCTTAACTTATCCCTGGAAACATCAGTTTGGCACATTTGGATTTTCCCAAATCGACAAAAATCTTCGAGTCTTTCCACCGATTTTTCTCTGGATTCACGTTTGAGGCGGTTGAAGGACTTTCACATTCTTACAGTTGAAGCCACTCCAGTGTTGATTTGGCAGCAGGTTTGAATCCTGCTGGAGCACAAATCTGTTGGCTCCACTCTCAGGCCTTTGGCATTCAGGAACACGCTCTCCTCGAGATTTGCCTGAGTCCGGATCCTTGCATTGTTCCTCCGGACCTCTGGCCAAGTCCTCCTGTTCTCTCTGGCCAAGGCTGAAGCTTCACCATCGTGCTGCGAGGTGTGGATGGTATTAGACGATTGATTGACTCTGCAATGGGTTTTTGTATTGTATTTCATCAGGCCACAGAATCTTTTGCATCATGCTCTGCATTTCACATTCTGTCTACTTGCAAACACCAGGGATCCAACATGGTGTTTTTGCAGTATAGAGGCTGATTTCTGTTCTAGCAGTTATTCCATCATGATTGAAAAACACTGCAGTTCTGTTTTGTTGGAGTGGTCCTGAGGATCTTGGCCAGCTCCTTCATCAAGGTCTTTCTTGGCAGGTTGCTGTGTTTTGTCAAAAATCAGCTCTAGGGTGAGTCAGGGTGAAACTTTGTTCTTACATCTTATAGCCCTCTTAGACACAACACAATTTGCACTGTGCTCGTCACTGGGATCAGCACACGGAGTTAAATGGGCAGTTTTCAAAACATTTAGTGGAATACATCAAAGCGTTTATTTCATTTTGTTGTTGCCATGCAGAACATCTTTGTTTAAATGCTTTGGTCTGTTCACTGAGGAAGAGGCTGCGGATGCATTAGGTTTTGGCTTCTCGTAAGACAGATGATATCTGTGGTGACCAGAAGAGGAATCCCAATGACTCTTGTAATTACAGAGACTTTTATTTTATATCAACAACAGCTGGAGTTTTAACATCTTTGTCATCCTTCACATCCTGTGAAATCTTAATGGTGGATAAGGATCAAATTTGAACAGACATTCATGGTCGCGAGGTGGTGAATCCTTGACTTTGGTAACTTCAGATTCTTCCTCTTGTTGAGGTTAACATTAGTGGTCTGAGTAAGTGTCTCTACAACTCTGGAGAGACTGACAGAAAATATGGAATTCATGTCAAACTTGTGAATCATACTTTGATGAAACCAAACTAGCCAGTTTAAACTCATTCAGCACTTGAGTTTGTAGACATTTCATTCAGCCTCATCAATATTTGGTGCCAATTACTAAATATTTGCCTGCTAATTCTAATGCTTATTCCCCTTAGCAAGGTCAACATTGTATCTGCTTCAAAAGTGATTTGACTACTACTGTTTTTTTGGGTGAAAACATCTTGCTTTTGATCCAAACACAAGTTCTTTAATTTACAAATATGTCTTAAAATAAGTAAATATATGATGAATATATACTATAATTTCTTCTATCCCTTAAAAAGCCCAGAGACATGAGTGAGGCCGAGAGTCGCGTGTACACAGAAAGCACTGCTTTATTGACTGCACAGGACTGGATTGGTCTGGACTGGATCAGATGGGACTAGGACTCCATTAGATGAGGGTAGGGGTTGAGGTGGCAGGGTCAAGGTTGGATGTATGGGTGAGGAGGGTGGGGGGGGGGGGGGGGGGTCCGGTTTGAGGTGGGGTGGGTGGGGTCATAGTGGGATGCAGCCATCATTAAGGCAACAGAAACAGCATGCAGATACAGTCACAGGAAACATTGTCATCATCATCATCATCATATTGCTTTTCAAAGTCTCGCTTAAAACATCGAAATTGTACAAAAAGGAAGAAAATAGGTTTTTCGCACTAATGAAAAATACATTTTTAGATTTTTCCCTCCTACAAAGAAGATTCTAATACAAGAAAATAAATATAGCAAAAAAAGCCAAAAAATAATTTAAAATAGCTCTTCTTTTTCATATATGTTCAATAGTTCTCTTTGCTATTAACAAATGGCACAACATTCTTTGAAACAAAGAACACAGAAGCATTAACTCCTGCAACATTCATATTATTGTATTGAGAACCGATGCAGAGTGGAGGAGAAACCGGACACAGCAGCGGAGGGTGAAACGCCGGTTTATCAGGGCGAGTACGACCGGAGGACGAGGGGAAGGAGCCGCGTGTCCAGCTCTGCTCTGATTGGATGATGCTGATTGGTATTCAAACAGTGCCTGAAAACGACCGAGAAGATGCGGAATGATAACCGATAATATTTAATCATGACGAGAGAGCAGAGCGGTGGGAGAGGAGCTGTGTTATCAATTAAACTTATAGGAGAAGGTGTAAAAAGTTGTGATGATGAAGATTTGCAAACCAGAAATACATGTTCCGTAATGGGATTTTAAACCCGAGGGAGGAAAACTTTTAGATTCGCAGGTGAGGAGAGGAGAGCAAGGATTATTCTTTTTGTTATTAATGAGAGTCAGAAACTGCCTGCTCTGCACTGGAGGGGGGTGATAGGGAGAGGGTGAGGCAAAGATAAAGAATGGAGGAGCTGAGAGTGAGACAGAGAACTCGAGCAAGCGAGAGAAAGAGACGGGTAATGATAAAGAGGAGAGAAAAACAAGGAGGAGAGAGGTAAACGCTCTCTGAGCACATCCACAGTGAGCCGGCTGAATCTGGTTTGGCTCTGTGTCCACATGAAATGAAGCTTTTTAAAAAACAGCCTTAAGATGAAGACAATGATGTCAGCCTGATCGGGAGCCGTGCAACAGTAAAAGTGAAGACGACTCTCTCTGTAATCGATCGTGTGATTGAACGTATCCACCCACTCACACACAGGTTATCGTTACGTGTTTATGTCGAGAACTTTGCAATTATAAAAATGTGACTGATAGAAGTCGCAGCCGTTTGTCCTGTGACCATATCTTTGTTTCCTTTAAGTCAGACTGAACCAGAACAATAAATGAGAACCGAACTGTGACTTTGAGTGTGTTTAAACAAAACTCGAAACAAACTCTCACATAAACAGTGTTTAAAAATGTTTTTGCAGTCTTAGCGTGACTTAAAGTGTCCTAAGACAGCAAGCGGGGGAAATTTTCACTTTGTATTACTAATTCAAGTTTTAACAGGTGTCTGTTTAATCACCTGAAACGATAAAATGTAGTGACTGTTAACACATGAGCTGCCAACAGAGCACACTGAAGTGTGGATCAGGCCAAGTCCAGACAACAACTTTAGAATTTATATTCAGATTCGATCATTAGCTGCATTATAAAATTATTTTTTTTAATGAGCACGTGCCTGTAGCCGTGGCCCCCTGGGTTTGAATAGAAAGTTCTCTCTGGATGAGTGAGAGGAGGAAGATGAGGAGTGAAGGAGAAGAAGTGGAGACTTAAGCCAGAGGTCTGAAACCTCACTGGAGGAGCAGCTGACCCGGTGAAGACTTTAAACTACCTTTAACCCGGAGAGTCTCTCTAGCCAAGAACACATAATCCAGGATTCATGCTCGTGTACGCTCACTCATTCCTGAGGCTCCCGCAACCAAAGACACACACTGTATTTTTCAGAATAAAAGCACAAACCACGGCTGCTTATTCCTCAATTTAGGAAACAAATATAACTATTGCTCCCATGTATGAATCAAAGGTTGAATATTGCAGGCATATAACTACACATTTGCCTCTGAGGAAGAAGCTTTTCGTGTGTGAGAGAGAAAAATAAATCTGGTTACCGCAGCAGAAAAGACCAGTGAGGAAAAAGAAAGTCGCAAATCAGGAGAAGAAAATAAAACAGAGAGTGAGCGGGGAAGTTACGAGTGGGAGACAGAGCAGAGACAGAAATACAGTGCAGAGGGCCTCTTAACAAATCGTCTAAACCTGGATCTTAAATCCAGATTGTGTCTAGACATAATTTATCCAGTTTACATTTACACCAGGGAGTCAAGTGTCTCCGGTGCTGGTGGTGAAATCACTGTTTCCTTCATAAAACACATTCCCAGCCCTCAGCCATTTGTTGTGCTGAACTTAAATTTAATGTGACCAAATGCTGTTCTGACGTATATGTGGGAGACGGTAGCTTCGGCTGAATGGATCTTCAACGAGGATTTTACACTTCAATTTATCTGTGGTGATATACGTGTGAGCCGGGTCGGAGCCTCCCAGGAGTCTTATGATAAAACCAGATGTTAACGGAGGTTGAATACATTTCTCAGATTGTCAGGGAGGAAGCGTAGAAGCGCCTGGAGCCAGGCTTCCATCCAAGTTACATATCAAATGACCAAATAAAAAATGAGAGTTGTGGCCAATTTTGAAAAACATTCCAATAAAGCTGGAGTTGCTCTTTTTTTTGTCTTACTGTAAGTTTAACAAATCCAGTGGAAGTACAAAACCTACTTGTCGCACCAAGTAGGACAGAGAACTTAAACCAAACAATAGAATTGTGATTATTATCAATTTTATAGTCTTGTTCCCCCAGAACAAATTGCTGTGAGACCGAAACTTGACTCAAGGCAGTGATTCTACCCAGAGATCGTGATCATGTCTGCTGCTCCACGACACAAAATACATGTTTGTGCATGTAGCAAAAACTTGATCCGGAGAAACAGAAGTTACAATGATTGTGCGTTTTCTTTTGATTAGTACTTGGACAATGATGAAGATCCATGCAGCACAGAGGAAAAGGTCACATCCGGCTTTGGATACACAGATAGAAAGATGAATTAATTGTTGGTTGAATTAATCCGAAGGTGATTTATATGGGAAGTGAGGAAATATTCTGGAACAAAACTGAATTGTCTTGCAGGCTGTTTGTGCCATTTGTGCACATTTCACCCGACTGCTTTGCTTTGCTGCTTCCATTGTTATTATGGATTGTGTAGGAAATACTGGGATTGAGACCCAGCTGAAAGAAGAGATGGAGAACAGAGAGAGAAAACCGAGCAGGAGGTGGAGATGAAGGGATGGAGGGATGGAGGACAGGGAGAAGGGAAGGGCCATGCTGTTGATATTAGCTGCTTGTTAACTGCGCGGACAGGCCGCAAACACAACGAGAGGGAAAGAACAAGTTGTACTATTTCCCTGTCTGCCTCCCTGGCTCCGGTTCAATAGACGTCTCCCTCCTCAGTCTTTTTTTAATCCATCTCTTCTCTCTCTCTTCCCTCGCTCTCTCGCTCTCTCTCTCCAGGCCCGAGCAAAGCAATGTTTTCCCCTCCTCACACGTACCTCCACAACACGTGCCTGTCATTATCTGTCCTTAAAGCTACAGACATTCTTTTTCTCCTTCTACGGTTTTTTGAATTTGTGGGAATGGTCCTATGCTTCATATGCGATTCAAAAGGAGCCACGTGCCGGGCAAGACGAGAGAGGAGTTGTGGACAGAGGAGACACCATAGGAGGGGGTGGAGGGGACGGAGCTGCTGGTATAGGAGGAGGTGGAGGAGCAGGAGCGAGGAGGGAGACGGTGGAGGCAAAGTACAGTTCGCAGTATGTGAAGACGGAAACTTTAGTCCTAAAAACATGTCTTGGATCTGCTCTGGAAGCAGAAGTCGACTCATTGTGGGGAACTTTACAAGGTGGAGCCAGAAACACAGGGAATCTAGTTTAGTGATGTTGGATCGAAGCCGACTGAAATGGCCGAGGGAAGAAAAACAAAAATTGTAGGAACTTATTTGAATGTGATTCTTCAGGTTTCCCCTCAACTTTGAACACAAACTCTGCTGCTCTCTGTGGTGTTCTCTCTGAAGCTGAGAGAAGTCTAACTTCTCAGGAAGTCGATAATTATCAGGTTGATTCATTCCTAGCGCGAGTGAGGATTTGAGATAACTTAAAGTTTTGTAGATATTCTCTGGTTCCTGCATCCCACAGTGACAATGTCTGCATTTTCAACTCTCGGTCGGATTAGACGAAGACGGCTCTTAAACATTTTTCACGGACAGAAGGATAAATCATTTGCAACCCTGGCCGAGTCGTCGCAGGCTTCCTATGATTTATGTGTTCCTAAGAAATTGGCAGACGGTAAAACTGGTAGTTTAGGACGTACACTTGATCTACGATTTAGTCTCATGCATGAACATGAACCACAAGAGTCTTCTTTCATAGCCTGCCCTTGACCTTTGTTGAATGGCATTACCAGTCTGTCTCTTCTCTTTTATTTCCTGTCCTCTCTTTACATTCACTGTACAATAAAGGCGTAGACGTAGAAATAGTAAAACTGTCCATCTATCCATTCCTTAGCTATACAGCTTAACTTCTACAGGTCAAATGCCGACTGTGGGAAACTTTGAGTTTCCAGTAAACCTAACCTTCATGTTTTTGGCCAGTGGAATAATTATCTATTCTTTCACAACCATGGAACAAATCGAAAAAGAGTCCAACAGTGGAGTGAGTGCCAGCAAACATAGAGCTCTTATACTGTTTCACGAAGAGCAACATTAAATGGTCCAATCCACGGAACAGGAAACAGAGAATATTTTGTGAAAAGGTTTGTGTAAAAAATGACGAATGAAACAAAAATGATTATTGATTTAGCAAAATGGTTTAAATTAATGTTCTGATTAACTGATTTATCTTTGCAGCAGTAATACATTTGTTTTTAGCTGAAGAATACAATACAAACGACTAATCAACTAATAATTTTAAATCTTGAAATCTGCTTTTTACATTACATTACATTAAAAAAAAGTCATATATGGCTTTAATACTTTCACTTTATCAACTTGGTCAAACTGACCTTTCAGGTTCAAGCTGACTGTCCTGATGTAGCCACTCAACACGGCCTCTTATTCCAATCACTGTGGTTGTTTGACTCCACCAGTTTACATTAAACCCCACAACTGAGCTGGTTTCTGCCTCCACAGCAGCTCCGCCTGTGTTCATACGACTTAACCTACAATCTGTGCAGTGTGTGGATGTTGAGACCTTGAAGCCATAACTTTGCTGTAACAGAGAGGAAAGCACAGTGCCAGTAAAAAAAATACTAAAAACCAGAAACAAACAAAACCGAGGAAGCAGGTAATGGGTCAGCTTTCTACTTTGATACAAGCCACGGTGGCCAGCTATAGCATTACAAAGGAAAAATAAATGTAACAGCTTGCAAAGGCTTTTTCAAAAGACGGAAAATTAAAATGTCTAGTAGTAGTAGTAGTAGTAGTAGTAGTAGTAGTTGAACAGTATTGTACATTATTGTAGATGTATATAAACTCCAGCGGTAGGTAAGTGGGTGGGTTTGCACGGCTGGCGTGGGACAATAAAGCGAGGACTGTCGCTGATGTCAAACAGGAAGCACGAGCAAGTCTCGATCACATGACGTCATTCGAACTTCATCAATCTTTTTCAGATTATATGACTTTGTTTTTTGTGCTCCCAAATTATTAGGGCGTGAATGTCCATTTTGAGCCATTGACCAATCCTGGCGTCACTGACCTGACGACAGCCTCAAACCACTCCTATTGGCAGAAAGGGCAACAGAGGAAGAGAGATATTCTATTAACAGCATTCTGATGCCCTTCTGATTCCCCAAAACCACTGCTGAGCAAACATCACTCTATTTCTTCAAATGGAGAAAATCTTACTCTTTCATCCACCAGAATCGAATGATCTGTTTTAATTTCGTAGCTCAAACTGAGCACAAATTGTCTCGTACAACATTTCCAAGGTCCTCGTGTTATTGGAGGATGAACTACCTCTCTGCTTATAAAAATCTTTGGACATGATGTTTGCACAGGTGAGGAAGTTGTGAGGAACCCGGCCCTGCCAGTGCAGTGATGTCTCTCCAAGACATTTTACAGCTATGTCAGTGCGGTCGGTGGCTGCTGTGTGAATTGCGGGCGATGTTCCAATTACCTGCAGCAATCAGCGCCGGCCCTTGCCCAGCTTTTCAGCTGGAGACGAGAAATTCATGGCCGTCTGTAGGTGTGTGTTTCTGACCTGCCATTACATGCAGGGTGCCCACCAGCTTATTTCTGTGAAGTCACTTTCATGCCAACACCTGGGGGAGAGTTTTATGTTTCTGACCCATGCACCAGCTCACTATTTGGATCACTTTAAAGTCGTGTATTGATCCATTACCAACGATATCTCAAAGTGGCAGTCTCCAGGATTTTCATTTTAATATCTTATCCAGTAGCTCATAACATTTGTTCCTTAGAAATATTCAAAATTTGCAACGATAGCTGTGGCCACATTTACCAGGACTGAAATCTTTAAAACTGGCCAACTTTTACCATGAAATCCAAACAGGGAGATGGTGCACAAGGCTAAATATAAACTACAATATGACAGATTTTCTTTTGATACTGAAAGTGACTGATTTTACGGATTAAATGTAAAAAAGAGAGAAAATAAAATCTTATTTAGATCAAGTATTCCGTGGTTATTGGACCTGACAGAGTTGCAAAATTCAGAGATCACCACAGCACATTTCGGGCCGTGAGCCAACACCCACACCAGTGTACCACACAGATGACAGCGATGCTTTGAAGTTGCTCTATTGGATATTGATTAAAAAAAGAACCGGCAAAAAGACTCCAGTCTACAGTAACTACGAAGCGGAAGGAGAGGGCATTGAAGCCACACTGTAAATACAGAATAATAACCAGTTTGTGTTTGCTAAGGCTGCACAATATCTAGAAAAAGAAGAATCTGAGTTGCAATTATCAAAACGGTAATTTTAGGTACAACGATGCTGCCCTCTGACTTTCAAACGAGAGAGAGTCTGGAGAAGCAGCAAGTCTAACTCAGCTAACAACCCACGCAAATTACTGCAGAGGAAAGTCTTTTTTTGTTTTTTTCTTTTTTGCCAGCACTGTGCAGCCTTGGCATTGGCTACTACGCGCTAGGCCATACATGTGAGGCCTTGTCTACAAAGTCAGGCTACTTCTGAACATTGAATATTGAGACCAGTATTACATTTGTCTGTCCTATTAACACAAGAACGGTACTAACCACCTGGCGGAGGATCACGTGGCGCCGGAATGACACAAAACCACGTCCTCGTTCTCAGACACGATTGTGTAGTTGCGGTAGTTGTTATGGTCACTTTCCATGTCGATTGTAATAGAGGTAGCCAACGCAGAAATTCAGAATCGTCAGCCTGTTCCCGAGTTCATGTCGTTAGAAAAATCTGCTCGCTTGAGACAAAACCTAATTTCCAACCCTGCGACTCAGAGGAGGATTTTTACAGATTTGTGTCTGCATCTGTGTTGAAAAAGAGAAAATTGTGGCAGACTGACGTGTGAATCTTCTGCGATGGCTACACCTGAAGGACGAAGGAGACAGGGACACGGCGCTGTCACCTGTACTAATACTCTCCTGCTGATAGGGGGCGTTGCACTCTGAGTAAGCTCATACTTCCTGATGCAGTCAGGACCACATATACATAAAAAACTATTCATCTTGTACATTATAACCCTGTTATACCAGCTCTGGTGTGTGTGTGTGTGTGTGTAAGCTGTATGTTGTGTGTTCAGTTCAGCAGCATTTGGCCTTTTTCTGAAGGGGGTTTAACATGCGAGTGTTTTTGTAACCATCGCCGGCCCGGTGCTGTGGTGACGGTGCCTTTCCTGCGCGAAGCCCCTGGTGAATGCAGATCATGGGAGAATCCAGGTCAGGTGTATTGGTGGTGGAGCAGAATCAACAGTGCCAGTAAAGGGGTTCACACCACAACACCTTCAGGGTTTCAAACCCAACCGTCAACGGGCCGGGGCGGAAAAGGGCGAGGAAAACCGAATTCAGACCCGAGCCGACCCAGAGAGCGCTGGCAGAGTCGTCTGACATCCTTATCTAACATTCTTCATCTTGAAAACCAGAGTCGGAGCAACATGTGCTGCTCTGATGCACAGATCTGTTCTTTGGCGATGTCACTTCAGAGGACAGGTGAGAAGGTGTCCAAACAGAAAACAACAGAGGAAGTACATTGGACCTGCACCTCTATTTAAACGTTGGTTCATCAGACCTGGGTAAAGCAGCCCTTAAATTTCACACAAGATTTCTCATTTGACCGCGGATGGGTTTCGGGTCTTCGCTGCAAAGAGGCGAGAGAAGTAATTACAAGGTCCGATTTTGAAGTTGACCACCGAGCCAATATTATCAGACATGTCTGGCTCATCTGGTAATGAAGTTTAAATGAGATTATCGGTCGAGACTATTAAACCCAGGGCTGATGGTCATGTGGTCACACTGAGAGAGGGAGCATGCTCAGTAGTAGTCATGTAGGAGTTCAAACAGTGAAATAGGGAAAGTTCTAGACATACACACATCACTATATATATATATATATTGTATATGATATAAAATATGTATATATATGTATCTTCGCCTTGCGTCCAATTTTTGATAAATTTTTAAACCCTTTATTCTTCTTTTTAAAAGTTTTTTTAACCCCTGAGAAATACCATGGACTGCTTAAGTACAAAATACAACTCTCTGAGAGAACGACAAAAAAAGATTAAAAAAAAAACTAATTTAAACAAATTTACAAACAACTCAATTTCTGAACATAAGAGCTTCTGAAGCTGATAATAACATTGTCATCGTTGGGCGAACAGGAGAAGGTGCAGCAGAGCTATCGGTGAGAAGAGCGTGGTCACGGCAGTGTCGGGCATCGTAAGACATGAATAAATATATATCGTAAATGCTTAATCATATAGAATCACATGGAGGAGCTGAAGAATGACTAACTTGTTTCTCTTGACGCCTGGAAGCTGCAGAAAGGCCTCTTTTTCCACTGGTCAAAAAAGCCACTAACAGACACTTACATCTGTCACTTGTCTGCAATGGGTATTGATACAATCAGAATTCACTCCTGAGTTAGGGTGAGTGACATCGAACATGAGGGGGGGGGGGGGGGGGGGTACAAACTCCTCTACTGACAATTGGAGAAGATTTTATTTATTTTTTAAGTGGGTCTACCCGGGATAAAAAAACACAATTTAAAGAATCATTAAATGATGATGGATAAGTAAGCACTTTATGACCTTGTTTAGATAAGTGCTATACAAATAAAGTTATAATAATTATTATCATTATTTTAAACTGCACAGAGGATGCTCATGTTAAGCAGCACAGTGAGTCACTAATCAGTTTATGAATTGCATTGGGATTCTGCGACCGGGCCGAACTCTGCTCATCGACGGCTCTGAACTGCACTGATCTAGTTGTGGGGGCATAGAACAGTAGGCAGCTCTTTGCACAGACAGCACAGTTTTGGCTCTGCTTCGAAAACTGTCACAGACGCTCTGTTGATTAATGGCAAACGCTGCATTCACATCCTTGTTTCAGGCACTAGGCAATTGTTAAGGTGACAAGGAGCTGGCCACGCTCGGTAACCAATCCGACTGGGTTACCTTTTGGTTTTGATTGTTACAAATCCAATTGAAAAATTGATCTACCTATTGATTGTTTGATTGATTGATTGAGAAAGTGGGGGTTTTGGGGGGGAAGGGTCGGCGGGGGGGCACAGGGCGATTGACAGAAGGCACAGAGTTTCTACAGAGAGTTTTTTCAGGCTGAAAAAAAATTAAAAAAAGACCTCAGAACCAGGAAGAATTTGAAAGCAGCCGACAGAAGTCAGAGCCAATATTTTCTGTGATGTGAGCAAAGGGATTGGCTTTAAGTAGTTTGTGTGTCAGTGTGTGTGCGTCTGTGGGTTTGCGTCTCCGTGTGGCGATCTGAATGAGACCCAGGGTTGAGGTCCTTATCTGTTTAATATTCAAATCCTGGACAATCAGACAATTTTGAGTCTTCTAAGAGTACTTTTTGAAACTGAGTTGACGTGATGAGAATGGACCCCAACCCTGAAGGAGCATCCATTACCCACACGAGTGCTTCAAATACAGCTCTGATGACAAGCTAGTTGTGCTTTTCAAGGTTGGATACGTGTTGTCTGGTGTCACCGCCACACACACACACACGTTTAGAACAAGTCTGGTGTGAAATTGTCTTTCCACTGAATATATTCAAGAAAACAAGGACTTGTTGGATGCTTCTCAGGTCACAAAAGACCAAACAAGATGGAGACCCTGAAACCAGCTTGAATAATATTCACAATAATTATCAATAATGCCCCAAAGTGTTTGTTCTGACAGATACCACAGACATGAGGCCAGAACAGGGTACTTTAACACCCAGAAACCAAATGAATAAATGTAACGTTTGTTTCCTATTTGTTGAATATGTCGCGTTATAGAACAACGAACTGCAGTCCAGCGGAGAAGCTCTAATGTACGACAGGCAAACAGCTACATTCAAATTTCCCTTCCCCCCACAAAAAACATAGCAGGTGAGCTGAATAGATTTTCTGATTGCTAGATGTGACCGGGATTTGGATGAACGAAGCCATCACTGGGCACAGATGGAGTAACAAATAGCCAGCGGGACTCTGCTTGGGTAACTGTGTGTTATTTGAGAGTGTGTTGATTTAAGTCTTGGTTTTTTAAGATGCCAGCACACTCCTTCTCAACAGGTCCTCGTTCCCAGAATGCAGCTGTGGCAAGCGGAGTTTGCTTCCAGCAGCGCGCGTGTCCGGGTCGCTCTGTTCGCCGTCAGAGAAGTACCCGTCAGTCTCGGTGGCATCCAGCAGGGACGTCTCCCTGAGCGGCAGTTCCATGGACTCCAGTGCCCCTAGGCCTCCACGTCCGTTCATGCCCCTGCCTCTTGATTTCCCATGGCGGGCCAGACGGAGCCGTGGAGCCCTGCTGCAAAGGACAGCCCCGGTGTCAGGAACCGTGAGCCCGGGGCTGGAGGCTGGAAGTGGAGATGAACCCGAGGGGAAAACAGCTACAGCTCCTGATGCAACATCGTTCCCCTCGGTGAAGCTGTTCCAGGGGCCGGGCTCCTCCGAAATGTGACAGGAATCCATTTTGGAGATGGGTGGCTGTGGTGTTGGGTCCGCCTGCAGGTCAGAGCTCCTGGTGTGGTGGTGGTGATGAAGGTGGTGATGGTGCAAGCCCTTGGAGGAAGCCCTGGACCTCTCCCCTCTCCGGATCACAAGGCTGGGATTTTCCTCCGCCATGCTTGCCCGGAGGCTCTTTGCAGTGGAGGGGCTGCTGGCGGTGGAGATGGCCGCCGTCGAGAGGAGCGACTGCGGCTGCTCGGGGGGGGCGGGGGCGGTTTGTCCATGACCACGGGGTTTGTTGCTTCCCCGTCTGCGGCCCAGCTGGGGTGTTTTCCAGGTGGACTGCATGGAGTTCTCCATCATAAGGTTTAACAGGCTCTCCTCGCCTTGCAGGAGCTGCATGAGAGGGGGAGATATGGGAGGTGATGTATGGAAAGATGGAAAGACATTGAAGAAAGAGGAGATGTGATGAGATGAATATAAAGGAGAGTGGGTCATAGTGAGGAGGATGAGAAGAAAACAGCCAAATCAGTTCAGTTTTACATAAACATAAAACCTGAAGTTTAAGATAAATGGCCGTGATAAATTAAAGCTCTGTTTATTTTTGCAGATTGTCTTTTAAGGATATCAAGTATCAACATCTCTGCTTCACTGAAAAAAGACCACGTTTCTGATTGTGGTTTATTTTTTGTTCTGTGACACATTTCCAAACAATTGGAGTTATGTCATGTAATGCGGCCGGAGCCTCCTGCCAATCGATACACAAACAGAACACATTCCCGAGGAGAACAGCGGGTCAGTCCCAGTGCAGCTCTGCTCTGACCAGCAGCTCTCGCATCTGACTCATCGACAAAGAACGGAGTAGCTCTCACACATCACCCCAGCTCCATGTAAAGGGGGCGGTTGACTAAAGTATCGATACTTAGATACCTTTATGATACCTTTACTCTCTGTCGACATACCGAAAAGTTCCGAAGCAGATCTAGAACCAGACTTTTAAATCCAATAGGCTGCATTAAAGCATTAAAACAACACAGAGGAAAATCAACTGATCCTCAAATTGTGGCTTTTTACATTATGGTCAAGCGATCTTTTTTGGGTGATATCATTCCTTGCATTAATTAATTAATTAATTAAATAAATAATTATGCATTGCTTCAAAGAAAAGTATTACATGTACAATTGTGAACACCCTTCTTTCGCTATTGAACATCATTTTTTATACAAGTATCCTATCTAAGTCTAAAATGTTTGTATTATGTCAACCTTATAAAGAACCAATCTAAAGGTGGAGACACAGAATTAAAATTATTTTACAGAAGTGAAAAATTATGTTACAAAACATCAATATAACGTTTTTTCAGCCAGGTAAACATTACATGTTGATTACCTGATACATCAATACTGCACTCTGATGCTGCACTGGCAGTAGGATCAATGAGACTTGATGAAAAAGCTCACAAAGTACTAACTTACAGTTTGTGTTTTCCTATTTTCTAAGTTGGCAAAATAAAAAATGTTTTATTGACATTTGAAAATAAACTTAGTGTTTAATATCTGTTTGCTGCAGTTACTTTTTGAAAGAACAACCCGCCTACACATTCTTTCTACTTTTACAGACATCAGCTATGTGGAGATTTTGCCACCTTCCTTGACTGAGAACAACTTTTGTGCCAAGACCTTTATGTAACTTTGGACGTCCATGTCTTTCAGGTCAGTAATCAGGATAGTGGCTACGGTCATAAGGTATGTGTTGTGGACTCAGATTCACTTCAAGAGGTGATGGATCGTATGACGCTGCTAATTTTAGACATTCGGAGTTTGCCATGTTTGCTTTAATTCATTGCCTCGAGCACGAGTACATGCACACCACTTATTCAATAAGCAAAACATCTGTAACTGTGTATTAGGATCATAACATTACAGCTAATGCATCATCCTCCAGGCCTCCTGCCACTGAAGCCCTACCTGGTCGGAGAGCAGGCTGCCACTTTTGTCCCCGTGCTGGGCACCCAGTGCCCACTGGCTCAGCATGTCATCAGCGGTGATCTTAACCGACTGGGCGAGCCAGCTGTCGAACAAAGAATTGTCCAGGGGGAAGGACTTTGACAAACCTGAGGAGAGGGTGAGGGACAGGAGCAGGGAGGGAGGAGGATTCGGGGGAAGAGATGGGACGATATCAAGGAAAAGAGAGAGAGGGAGTGGTGAAGTCAGACAGGTGAGAGATGGGATGGAAATGGTGGGGATGAAGGGAAGAGAGACGGAGGGAGACAAGAGGGAGAAAGACAAAGCAGATAGGTGAGGGGAGCAGCACATTTTTCATTAATTATTAATAAACAAAGAAAGCTCTAAAAGTGTCAGTGACATTGAAGGGAACTGTCTTAAAGAATAAAGAGCATACATAGACCCAGAGCACCAAGGTCACACTTGATATCCCTCGATTCTGTTGAGTCAGGTTCACTTCAGTCAACAGAGGTACTTTATCTCAAATAGTTATGATTATCCTTAGACTTTCTTTTCTTTTAAATAACTTAAAACATGTCACTCAAAGTGGATCACTGTAACAGAAAAATTTAAAAAATCCATCTTTACAGATGAATAAAACCTGCACGGAAGATTTGAAGGTAATTGGCGCTGTATCTGTAGTGTAAGAAGTGGTTTCTGCTCTAAAATCTCACAATAAGTACAATAAATATGTAACTTAACATTTCAAAACTCTTGAAACACCTTTTGTGATCAGGGTAACTCGAATGAGGTCATACTCAGAATTAGCATTAATCACATTAAGACAAGTGGCGTATTCCAACCTTAGTTACATTAGTTAGACTTGTATACATCTTATTCGAATCATAACGTCATATTGGAGTTGTCACTGTATTATACAAAATTGACATATGGCAAATACCAACTGATTGACGTCTTCTCATCATAATCAGACTATACTCAACACATATTGAATGAGGTCAATAGCTGGAATATGGCAGTCCATGTTCTGTTTCCCTTGTACAGGACTCTAACAGCCTAGGACTGAGAGCTGTGTAAGTGTGTGTTCACTATGTGTGTGTGTCTGTGTGTGTGTGTGTGGGAGGCTGCAGAGAAAGCTCCCTGCTTTTAAATGTATTTGCGTGTAATTAGGAGGTTTTCATGGGTCCTTTTGTATCATTGTGGGCAGTGAAAGTGCTGCCAAAGCGCTGTGAGTAGGTCTGTGACATTTTAGTCTTTCTCACCCTGACACACACAAACACACACAACAACAATGCAGTAAACTACAACCTGGGGAGACCACAGAATTTGAGGGTGGGATCCGTCAGTTTTAACACTTCTTCTCCCCTGTTACAAGGGAAGATGGCGTCCACATTTTGTCACTCAGATCTTTAAATTATCTAATACTTGTGTATTGCATGTATATATCTATATTTATTTCAGTTAGAGGTGGTTCTCATGAGTGAATATCCTGTATACAGTCCACTTAATGAATATTTCTGAAACCCTTTTAAATTCATTGAAGTTTAGCTTTTGTAGAAATTAAACTAAAAACTGATTAAAATGTTTATATACATGTTTTGCACTGTACAGACTGATAAAAAAAAATGCCATTAAAAGTATTACTTGCAAATTAGGACCAACTTCTGAAAGTGAACTGTCTACCAGTGCTCAACCTGAATGATCAGCTGTTTGTCCTGAATCATGAGTGTGACGATCTGTGCACTCTGTGTACATTTGCTATAAATAGCCACGTACCACCCAGCAACAGACACACAACTGAGTGTGTGGAAGTGTGTGTGTTCACTTTAGCCTCTGACTGAACTCAACACTCAGCAGAAACTCTAGATAGTCACTTGCCCCCGAAGAATTTGTTTCTGTTTGCGTCTTTCCATTGACTTTGCATTCGATTGCAACAACTTCCTCATTTACAATGATTGATTGCTTTAAGAATGAAACTCCGGATAGATGCATCTAAGACATTGGACCTTGATTTGATAAGAGTCTGTGCTTGTAGTTACAGAGGATGTTCACGCACAGCGGGATGACAACAGCTCTCATATTACTATGAAGAACTAACGAACTAAGCTCACAACAACACAAAGACAAAATATTTGGTAGGCGTGTAAATAAAGAGCAACCAATTTCAGACAGTAAATTAAAATGCTCCTTGTTGGTAAAGCAGCAGGCAAAAGTTCATGTGCAGCAGAATCCGAAATGATTTAAATACCCAGGGGGTGTCATATGGAAAAATAATGACATTTAGTTTTTGTGTTTTGCCGGAAACAATCATTAAACTCTGCATGAGAACACTACAAGACTGTCATATCCTTTGAGGAACAACTGCCTCATAGCTCCTTATAGACATGATTAAAATGTCAATGATGTTGACAAAAGACTTCGCACAAACACACAAATAAGTGTGCGCACATATTTTGGAGGTCCAAGCCTTGTTCTCTCTTTTTGTTCCTGCCCTGTCTTTCCAGCCAGGACAATATAAATCTTCACAGCCTGTACTAATCTGCCAAGCAGGACGGCAGGAGGCTACTGGGGTGGCTGTAACACCAGCCATCCACCGCATGCACACGCACACGCACACGCACACACACACACACACACACACACACACACACACACACACACGCCGTTGTCTTTTCCATGACGCAGCATGTCTCTGCAGGAGTCAGGAAAGCTCCGAGGGAGGGAATAGGTGACGGAGGGGGAAAAAAAAGACAGTGGGGAAGTGTGAAGAAAACAGGAGGTTGATAGAGAGTAAGCAGAGTTCAGAGAGAGGACCACAACACGCTACTTTGTGGTCTGTTCCAATTCTGTCCCATGTTATTATTTCCTATTATTGGTTTGATATCTGGAAAAACACAGGAAATACACCTTTTTTCAACATCCCAGATTAAAAAGCATTCTGGTGTCACCTGCTGTTTCCTCGGTTTATTATCAAGGGTTGCACTGCAGCAAAATGGGTTTTTATTAGTTTTATGATTAGCTAAGCCAACTTTTTCCCCCTCATTCCCCAATTTTATGCAGTTTCAGCTCGTCCATCCTTCCATTATCTACACTTATTATCCTTTGTAGGGTCACAGGGGAACTGGAGCATATATATACGGTTCGTATAGAGACACAAGTTTTACCATGAATAACACCGAATATATAACTGTGCAAACACTAATGCTCTGGATCATACTGTGGTAGGTTTCACCGTGGTAGCGTATTGTAATAAACAGAGACAACCATTCACACCTGACCAAACCAGGATTTGAACGGGAAACCTACGTGTCAACCACTGCACCTTTCAGAAGAGGGGACTGTTAATTTATACAATAGCTAATCCAAAAAAGTCTCGACAGGCAACAACTCTCTCCGTCAATGTGGTTCTTTTCACTGGAATGTAAAGTAAAAAAGGCAACATGCAAAAACACTCAATCATGCCCATTAGACTGGATTACATTTCTTAACTGAATTTAGTTATGGATCTTAGTTGTGAGGGTGGAACTCCTCAGTGACTAAGAAGATTTCAAATTCTCTCTTCCAATCACCACTGGCATATGGGTCTCACTAATAAACATTGGGGATAGGGGACAGCGGATCTGAGGAGGAGTTGTGCTACATGTCTGTCTTCTTGATCCCAGAACACAGAGAGGAAATTCAAAGCCCTGGGAGACAGGACCAGACCCGACAGATAACAGATGGCCCGACACACACACACACACAAACTGAGACTGTGAGATTTGAGCACATACAGCATGCAAAGACAAACATACAAATGAAACAAATATATTATGCAAACACATATACGCATACACAACAGACACATGACACAAAAACAAAGTGAAGCACATACACAGAGGGGCTTGTTTCTCATGGAAAAACTATGTGAACGATTATTTCCAAACATCTTTTCTACATCTAGCTGCAGCCTCCATCCCTCAGCAACCAGGCTGAAAGACTGAGAGAGATCTAGAGAGGAAGAAAGACGGAAGGATAAACAGAGGGAGGCAGTGATATAACACAGAGCGCGAGATGAAAAAGAGACTGATTCACTGTGAAAAACAGACGAGGTGGAAACTTAGATAAATAGAGAAGGAGAGGGAGATCATATCAGAGCAGGGGGAAAGTGAGACAGAGGGAAACTATGCTCCTGTCCTCTGTTATCTGTGTTTATTGATCATATTCACTTTGACAGGAAAGTACTGTTGGCTCTGTGCTGCTCAGCTCTGGTTAAATAAGGAAATGAGACAGCCATGCGTCATGGCTTTGTGTGTGTTTGTGTGTGTTGTGCGTGCGCGCATGTGTGCATGTTTATATAAATTTGTGTGGGTGGGTGAGAGGCTGAAAACATCTATGCCAGATTGTATCTTGCATGTAAGATGCAAATGGACATGATGAGGGACAATATTCTATATACTCTATTTCATTTAACAGTTCATTATAAAAACTCTTTATCAAAACTGATATAATGATAGAATAAAGTAAAAATAAAGTAAAAGAAAGAAATAAGACTAAACTGGGTGTAATAATGAATTGTTTTAAAATGTGTCACATATGATCAATCAGTTCAATGACAATATTTCTGTTTTTTCCTCTAATATGAGACAAATTTTACGCCCAAAACCTTTAAATAACTAATCAATTTGTTGATTTACTGTGAGGGAAGTAAAAATGAAAAAAAAGGTGGACAGATATTCAGATATGTTGAACATAACAGCTATAAAAGTGTAATTACATAAAATGTAACATTTGATTTAGGTTGTGTACATGCAATGTTGACAAAACTTCTGTGATATTGAGCGTCTGGGCTCATCGGATCCAGCAGCTTATTAGTGCAGACAAAGGTGCAGTATTTTGTGCAACATAGGGCGGGGCGATATGGAAAATAAATCATATCACGCTTGTATTTTTCACATCAGTTGAGATTGATATACATCGCGTTATAAATAAAATAACTTTTTTATGTACAAAAGTTTTTTCTTATGCACAAAACAGATTTGACTTGCCCGTACATTAATCCTGTGCCATTGCACTTTACTTATAACATTTCATACAAACCACTACAGGGAAAAGGTGTATATAAAGTACATACACAGCATATTCAAATAAAATCAATTGCCTATTTTATATTTCTTTATTCTCTTGTCTATCTCATTCTGTTGTGCCTGCAGCTTTAACAACTGAATTTCCCCGGTGTGTGGATCAATACAGTTTTATATTATCTTATCTTAAATCAGCTCCACTGAGGCGCATTACTCCGCTGGTCAACAAGTGACCCTGCTTCTGTGATGTTTTCTAATCACTCACACTTATGACTGATCTTTGTAAAGACATGCTGAATTCATAGATAAACAGGGCGTCGCTTTTTCTGCAACAAAGACGTTTTCGTCTCTGTCCCTTTTCACAGAACTGATAATCACATGGGATCTTCACCTTCTAGGCCCATATTCTGAAATGTCACGTCTCATGTTGTTTAGCAGGTTTAAACATGTTTTCTCATAAACTCTAAGGCCAATCTAACAAACAGAAAGTCAGTGCTACACGTGTCCTAATAACTTGAGATCAGTGCTGGTGTTTATTGTTAAAGAGTAAAGTGAGCACAGGTCGGAGGGGGAGTGAGGAGGAAGCTCTAACACAGGACGACCGGTACTTTAAGGTGCATTGATTATAAAAAGCCAAACTACGAAGTGCTACATGTAGGTGCAATGTATAAGTGCAACTAACTTTTTTTTCTTTTCAACCTCAGAGTTGACAATGGTTATTATATCATCATCTTCTTAACCAAGATGTAGTCGGAAGAGATGCGTTTTAAGCCTGAGGTGGAAGATGTGTAGACTTTCTGCTGTCCTGATGTCAATGGGGAGTTGCGATTTTGTTGAGTGGCTAGCCGTGTCCTGGATGTAGACTGTACCCGATCCGCTTACAGCACGGTAAGCAAGTACTAGTGTTTTGAAACGGATGCGGGCAGCTACTGGTAACCAGTGCAGGGAACGGAAGAGCGGAGTAGTGTGAGTGAGCTTAGGGTGGTTAAAGACCAGTCGAGCTGCTGAACTCTGGACGAGCTGCAGAGGTTGGATGGCACTAGCAGGCAGATCAGCCAGGAGGGAGTTCCAATAACACTTAATGTGAGATGACAAGAGCCTGAACCAGAACCTCTTGAGTGAGAGGGGGACGTATTTTCCTGATGTTGTGAACCATGTTTCTACACGACCGGGTTGTTGAAGCAATGTTGGCAGTAAGGGAGAGTAGACTGTCGAGTGACACACCCACGTTCCTAGCGGTCTGTGTGGGGGCTACCACGGAGCTGTCGATGGTGAGAGTAAGGTCATGGGTGGGAGAGCCCTTCCCTGGAAGGAAATGTAGCTTGGTCTTGTCAAGGTTGGTTTTTAAGTGCTGTGCGAACATCCACTTAAAGATGTCAGTCAGACAAGCAGAGATTCGTGCTGCTACCTGTGTTTCAGATTGGGGAAAAGAGAAGATTAGTTGGGCGTCATCTGCGTAGCTGTCGTAGGAACAGCCACTTGATTAAATAAGTGAGCCGAGAGTGTTGGTGTAAAGGGAAAAAAGGAGGGGACCCAGGATGGAAGCTTGAGGGAACCCGGTAGTGAATGGACAAGGTTCTGACCCAGATCATCTCCAAGTAACTGGTAGGTACGGCCTGAGACACCCAGAATCTGAAGGGGAGGAATTAGGGATCTGATGGTTCACCGTGTCAAACGCAGCAGAAAGGACCAGAAGGAGGACCACAGAGGAGAGAGAAGCTGTTCTATAAGTGTGAAGTTGCTCAGTAGCATCAAGGAGGGCAGTCTAAGTCCTATAAGACATGACTAATTAGCGGTTTGACCAATGATTTGAAGAATACAGGGGTTTTCTCCACTGCTGGAGTGGTAATGTTAGAAAGAGTCCACGATAATTGCCTGATTGTGAGTTTCACAAAGATTGACATCTGTTATAATCAACATGCATGATTGTTTGAACTGCTGAGGTCTTATCACAGTTGCATACACAACAGTATTTCTCCTTTATAAAGGAGTTTCTTCAACTGCCTATTTCTCCGAGTCCGAGGCCACGGCTACCACCAAAAGCCCAAAATTCAAACTCCAATAAGTGGATCTGGATTATATGTTTTAGAAATTTTAACAATAGAGTGCATTAGCTGTATCCGGTTTCTACGAAAATATTATATTCCTCAACATTACAGCCCACGTAGTTATCAATAGAGCGGCTCCAGGTTTCATGCTTTGATGACAGCGGGACGTCTTTGTTGCTTGATTTTGAAGCTTGGAGCTACGTTCTGTCATGTTCGTTTTCTGAGATCATAGAAAGAAAAAAAGAAAGCTCTTTACTTTTCACGTGTTGCTTTAAAGCTGCTTTTACTGGTGGAGATATCTCACTTGCTTGTCATGCATCTTGTTGTGAGTTGTGTGTATATAAGTCAGTGGTGCATGTCGCAACTTCCTATCACTCATAAAAAAATTTGTCTTTTTCTATTTCAGCTGCAGAGAAGGGGGAATTCACCTTAAAGCGTTAAAATAATATAAATTGAATCTCTGATCTAGGTGGTTTTACTCACACAATAACTCGGAGGAATTTCAAATTAATCATCACATCAATTTTTCATTCAGAATCTTAGATATTACTCATTGTGTAGCAGAACGTCATCACAGGACTATTCTTTACTTATTAGATCTAGATACATATAAACAAGTGTTGTATAAGACACCCACTTCACGTCCTACATATGGAAGCTATTCACAGCAGAGGGGTTTGTATTTAGAGGAAGCCTGAAGATATTGAGGACTTTGTTTTTCTGTGTATTTGCCTACACAAACATACAGTATATCACAACTGCATTTTTTCACTGTGGAACCACTTCATAATTTGCATGTTCCTAGAATAATTTTTGCACACAAAAACAAAAACAAGTAAAGTTTTTTTTATCTTGAATTAGGCATTTAAAGTTTTACTGACAGCACACATGTCCTACCTTTCAGTATTTAAACATTTATTTATTTAATAAATTGGTTAATAACTGACTATGGTGTAGTTGTAAGCTGTTTAATGTTTTGTCAGCAACTACAACTCCTCGCATGAGAGGAAGGATTATTAAGAATATATACAGTATATAAATATGAAATCACTTTTAACCACTAATAGTGTGAAACAAACTATTTATCGATGTTCGTATTATGCAGGATCCCATTATCCCGAGGAGCACCACCATTGATTCAATCTTTTTTATATCAATCACTTCATACATGTAACTTTCACCTTCTTCCATTGATTTTGAATGATTATGTAATTCTGGACTGACACATTTCCCAAACAAAAGCAAAGGAGATAAGCTGACAGGAGATGGAGGAAACACTGTGTTTGATTCTGACAGTTTGCCCTGGTTGTGCCACGACCCACAAAACTACAGCTCATCAAGCTGTCACCGCTTTGCTGTCCCATCAAGCAGCTGCATGAAAAACAAATAAACTGAGGTGGTGCTTAGGATGTCACGGAATATGACTTTAATTGGCGATATAGACAATGTGCCAACTTTGAAAAAAGCCCTTCTACCTTAGTGAATGCAGGTGAGGAGGTAAATAGAAGGTCATAAACATCAGTCCAGTCATTTCCCAGTCCTGCTAACACGAACCTGGATCCTTTAATGAGAAAATAGTTACTCATAACCTTCTTCAGACCGAAAATGTCACAGCTGCTAAAATAAACCTCTTGCTGCTTAGTGATGGACAAACTGCCTCAGAGCAGGACGTCTTTGTGACTTGTATAAAGACGTCTGGGCACTGAAATGCTTATTTGCACCTCAATAGTCGAGGCAGTTGGCTTGTCTCATGCTGACAATTTAAAGCTGCAGATTAAATCCCCACGGAGACAGTGTCTGTCCATCAGCAGTCCATCAAGTGTCCTGGAGCGAGACATCGAGCCTTTATCTGTTCGTTCACCTCAGCTTAGTGTCAGCTAAATGGCTGCAAATTGTCCATGTTGCAAACAGATATCTACTTACACATGAACTGCAGGCGTAATCTCCTTTTGATATCTGTCGCCTGAGCATCACATGAAGCCGTCACTATTGGTGGTTGGGTAATGAATCACCTGCAGACAACTGTTATCAGCCATCCTCACTGATGATTAGGATAGGCACCGACCGGTCTCCTTCTTCCTAATCCATGGGTCCACCATGATCAACAGTAACAGGTTTGATAAAAGATACACTACTGATGTACTGCATGCCCTGTTGATCAAATCGTCAGCCATATTGAACCATGACTGACACTCAACCACGTGTACTGATTAGAGGCATTTAGGATTTTGGCACCATGGATGGAAAAACCTTTAAGGGTGAGTGTGAGGCTGTTGACTGATTTTGTAAACTGCAGCTGCCTCACATCAACACCAAGATGACAAAAAAATGAAGAGTCCCCTTTCTGATTCCCAACTGAATGAGGCAGCAAAAGATGTCAAGACGTAATCACAATTTAGGATTTGCCAACATCAGTGGTTGAAAGGAGTCTCTAAAAAGAGGTGCAGCATTGTGCTTTTATGTTATTTCACACAACAACCAGGTTTCATTCTCTGTGATACAGAGCAAGGGAGCGCTGAGACTTGGACTGAGGATGACTTTGTAAGATACGTTACCTACAATTACAGATAGTTAATCTTCTTTCTAGTGTTGTTACCATGACATTTTTCTCTTCCCAATACCAATTCCAACAGCTGGACTTTGCGCATCTGCCGATTCTAAGAACCAATCTGATACTAGTGTGTTGAAAAAAATAAATAATGCATGGTAGTAATGATTCTTGTCATTGTTTGACACTGAAGGTCAACATACCTGTATCAGAGGCATTTCTGATGCTGGTATCATTAACATTTATAGTTTTTTCAATGTGTCATAATGTCATCACTCATAAAAATCTCCACTGGCTCGGACGTTTGTAAGCAATAATAAAAAGTTAATCCGAGCTCTTGTGGTCCCTGTGAAGCTGCTGAAGTCAGGGTGTAGTTACATTTATTATATTACACAGGAGCATGAATGAAGTCTACGTTGTCTTTCATTCATGTGCTACTTGGAAACTGACAGGTCCAATGTGCATGTTGTAGGGCACTAAATACAACAGAGCCCATCAACTTCATCAGCAGCCCCACCACTTTGTTACAACACCTCTAAAATGAGCCAGTACCGTACTTTACACTGTGTGGCCATAACTTCTGTTGTAACTCTCAGGAGGATGTTCTGCAGTTCGAGCACTGTGATTTATTTATTACAGAAACGCTGAGGGAAGGTCAGCGTGATTTACAGGGATGACATTTTTATATTATCCAGTCTCACTGTATCTTCTCCCTCACTTTTATATCCTCTCTGTCAGTCTCTTCCGCCATGGTGCACTGCCAACAGATTGATGTATCACACCAGACCTGCTGGGCTGAGCTGCAGTCAGCTCCTATTAAAAGAGGCAACGCACACTTACACGTGTCTTAGAGCCGTAAACAAAATGATAGGAGTGTGCTGTGATGAAACACATCAAGGCTGGTGTGGATATTGACACGGCAGATGGCAGGACGCTCCCTCGATAGCAGCAATTCATACATGGCAACACACTAGTTGTTCCCCTTGAGCCCCTTGCCCACTTTTATTGTGGGTGGATATATGCTGCATCCATATAACTATATTTTTGATTGAGCATTTTCAAACTAAAACGAGCTCTGTTCACAGAAACGTTTGGGATTTGTATCAGTATCAATCCCTGTCCATACCGACACGCCCGACCATGCACATCAAGTGACCGCTCACGTACACCGGGAATGCACGTGCCAGTATAAATAGGAGGGCATGTGCGTCCCAAGGGAATTGCTGCAGATTGCTTGAATAATATGATTTGCTTGTCTCCTACACATGTAAGCATGTGTCATTGTAAAATGCAGAATTTAACAGCATAACAGCTGTTGGCAAAGACAACAGGGTCAGCAATGTAACTGATGAGCAATTCATCCCCTGGTAGTCAAGGCTTATTCTAATGCTAATTCCGGTTGTCTTCATCTTGAAGGGGGGGGGGGTCATGTGATAGTAGCCTGATGAATCAGCGGAAAGTGAGTCTTGACCAAAAATACCCAATCAGCTAGCAGTTGTGAGTGTCTAATGAATGTGTAGTTGTACGGATGTAGCATTGTAGACTCCCAGCTTGTTTTACCCTGGCATCTGACAGTTGCTCTGCAATGTTTGACACACAGGATTGATGATAACATTGATGATGGATGTATTAAGTTGAAAAATGTCATTTTGCTAAGGTTGCAACGCTCTTTGTCCATCAATGTTTTATTTAAGTTTCCAGAAATCTAAATGATCTAATACCCTGAGATTTCAAACTTTAATAATGTGGTAGTTTTTTGATCATTGCATTTGGTCCTATGAGGTTGTAGATTGTATATCAAAACACTGGCTCACATTCATTATTTTTTGCATGCTTTCATAAGGACACACTAACAAACACATATTAGCAGTCAATGAAGTGCATTTGATCAGCTTGGAAACACACACACTGTCTCACTCACACACTCACTCACACTCACACACACACACACACACGCACACACAGTGTACCTAGCTCTTTTAGCAGTGAGCCGTTTTCTGACTTCCATCTCTCCTTTTTCGTCTCAGGACTACTCTTCCTCCTCTCCTTCCCTTTCTCCTTCACTCCATTCTGCTTCCTCTTTTCTCCCTTCTGGGCTTTCTCTGCAGGGAGACACAGAACATGGGCTCGGGTTAAGGATTTAGTTGATTTATTCAATTTGAGCTCGTTTAGCTGGAAAAGTGTCACTGAGCCTGTGACACTGCTTCCATTTGTGGAAAATTTTTGTAGAAAAAGACAATGAATGTTAAGGGTTGTAGAAATATAACGCAGAAAAGATACATGCTAATCAGTTACTGTTAGTTTTTCAGATTCGATTTTAAGAGAGCAGCCACTGTATTGACTGGACCTGTGGGGTTTTGTTTCCCCCAAGTCTCTAATAAGGTGGTGTTGTTGTTTGTGACTCTGCGTGCGACAGAGCTGAGGATGTTTTTGCAGCTGCTGACGTCTGGAGGGCTGGTGGTGTTGGTGGTGGGCTGTTTTTGAAGTGCTGGTGGGCTTACTGGAAGTGTGTCAGACAGGAGAGGAATGCGGGAACAGGGTGGGAGTCGGTGGAAGTGTGATGTATGGAGAGAGTTCTGGTGTAGCCCCTCAAGCTTGATGTGTACCAATGTGTAGAAGGTGTGTTCGGACATGCCAGGGTGTGTGTGTGTGTATGTGTGTGTGTGCATGCTTGCATACCCAAAGATTCATTGCTTCCACCCAATATTCCCCATTCTCTCATTGTCTCACTTTGAAAGCCAAAAGGGGTTTCCCACAGTGTCTCTGGTGTTAAAGTTGATACTGGGCTTGGTTCAGTTCCTAGTTACAAAAATAAATCTATGGATTCTATAACTCTCAAATAAATAAAAGACTATTGTGTCGTTGTCTAGGAAGGTTCCTCACATTTAAAATAAATGTAAAAACATGCATCACATGTGAGGTTTCCCATGACGACAGAGGTTAAACTCGGAAAAATAACCAAGGTCGTCACATCTGTCCCTCCAGAGGAAATTAGTTTTATATTCTCAGAAAGCAAAAGGAAGACACACAATAACAAACAAACCACAACAACTGATATCAGTACAGCAGAAAACTTGGTGTGTAAACATCCTGGGCTCCCTTGAGGAAAAAAAAGACACAAATAATGAGTAATGTGTTAATATTCAAACAACTAAAGAGCCTGTAAGCCGCGGTGTTCAGTCACAGCCTCCCGTAGCTTCAGATTCACATCATCTTCCTTGAAATCTGAAGCTTCACAGCAGATCTTTAACAGATTATTAGCAGATCGTTCTTCTTCTTATTCTCTGCCTGGTCGGGTTGACATGTTTTTCTCTCGGGAGAATCGAGATTTTCTGAATCCAAGCCAATTATTGGACTGTTTGTTACTGCAGAGTACGAGAGAAATAACTCTCCTACAGCTGTTACTCCTCACAAACTGTGATAGCAGGTTCAAAGAGAAGAGTGTTGAACCCAACTAAGAAAACTGCACGTCTATAACACATTCCTTTATAATGATGACATTCAAGAAGTTATAAACTAGTCATTAAAACAGTAGAGACAACGATGACCACTAATGAGGGTAAACAAGTTGTCGAATGTACAGATTTACAATGTCTCACCAATGAGCACTGGGTCCACACGGTTTACTCTAACAACTGAGAGGGACAATGAAATAAAATAGGAAAATATAGGAAAAATAGTTAGAAATGGTCTCACCATGCAACTTAATTGCTTTGCAAAATATAAAATACCGAGTATAATGTTGAAATAAATGAACTGATTTATAAATTCCTAATGTCAAAAATCGAACGTGAATTGACGCTGGTTATGTAAAGGGTTAGGGTTACAGTTCATTTTTATGTTATTATCATGAATAAAACATTGACATGACATGGGGTTCCTTGTTATGATGTTGCATGTTCTGGTCTCTCTCTTAATACAAATCTAACTCTCTAGTCCACCTTTCATCCCGGTGCTCAGGATTTTCAACTCTGAGCCGATTTAAAAAATGTGGGAGACCAGAGGTGACAGATTTAAAAGATTTATATTATAAGCCACAGAACGCACACACTCAACCATTTGGCCGGAACGTAACATCACACACTTGCCGTTTGTAGGAAACGATTTCACAGTGGTGATTCAGGAGACCTGGGATGTCATCAGCTAGCTGCACTTGCATTTGTTCTGTTTTGCAGCGAAAAACAAAAAGAGGGAAACAAATATATGGGTGAGGTCATGGCTGAGAAGGCGGAATGAGCGTAGGCAGCGTGAGATGGAGGTGAGTTTGAAATGCATGTGTAATGTCCTGGTCAGCTAACTCTTATCATGGCCGGCATGTTCCGTAGTAACGATTTGAGACCCGGGCAGCTCTGACACAACCAGTAGCATTAAGGTTATATTGTACATGTCAGGATTATTTGGGCAGATAATCTGTTCCCACTGGCCTTTAATCGGGAAAGCCTCCACGATAGTCAGAAGAGGCGAGTTGGGTCAAAAATTGGCCTGGTTAAGTGTGAACGAGCCCTTAGAAAAGAAAGACATATCACAACACTGTCTAACACACTCTCGGATCAAGAGAGAAACCATTGCGCTCACATGTTGTGTTTTTCAGCCTTAGGGTCTGTGAACATGCTGACACACACTGTATGACATGTAACAGAGCCCCGCGGAGTGCCCCCCCCTGCTGAGAGCTCCACTCCATGAGACCTCTCTCTCTCCCTCCAGCTGGGAGTATGGCAGGTAACACAACAGACTGCAATATGTACACACGATGAAACAAAAAAACTGAAAATCACTGAATACAGAATTATTCAGTCTTCTATACTTGTCTTACAATAAACACAACTAAATTTGACCATCCCCGTCAGCCATAGAGCCTGTGTTCAGATCTGGAAGATATTGAGTTTACAATAATAAAAAATATTGCAAACACAGATCATCAAAATAATTCCATGTTAATGTTCTTTCAATCCACCAAACAATAATCAACTAATCGTTTGGGCTATAAATTAAATACCCTTATCTTTATGGCATAAATCTACCGACAGAGAAAATAAAAATAATTATTGCTCAACTCTGCATTTAATCGACACAAACACCTGTGAGTTTAACACACGTCTGCACACACAGACAAAACACAGCATGGAAGAATTGCTGCAGTCACACTCCACTGACTCACATATAAAGCACAGTGATGATCTCACCCTGTGCCTCTCATTCCGTGACATGGGAGGCTCTCATTGTTGGGATGTCTCGTTGTAACAGTCTCCTGCTGTTTACACAAACACCGGGTTCTGCCTGCACGGGTAACTAACCCTCCAGCTGCTGTTCGTCATGTTCATGGATGTGTAATTCAGTTGTGTGTGTGTGTGTGTGTGTGTGTGTGTGTGTGTGTGTATGTTTGTGTGCATACATTGGTACAGCAGGTGGCACCTGCAGCTACAGTGCAGCTACACTAGGGTTGAGAGGAGCTGAATTTATTGTTTTGTGTGTATGCGTGTGTGTGTGTGTGTGTGTGTGTGTGTGTATGTGTGTGTGTGTGTGTGTGTATCTCACAACAGTAACAGTTGACTTTGATGATCTGACACCTGCAGTGATTGTTGGGCACAGCGTTGATGCTTTGAGCTTCATCGTATAGCGTCTTAGTTTAGGATTCCGGCAAACATACATTTAATGATCGGCACCAAACACAAATTACAGGTATACAGAGGCTGTAAATGTCATAAATATTACTAGTATGTGATTATAAACATTTAGTATTGGATGATTTCATAATTTGACATGGTGATGGCACGAGAAATGAACGAGAAGATCAGCAATCATAACAATCCAACCTGAGGTGGACGTTAATGTCTGCACCATTGACTGTAAATGAAGATGGAAGATGCCTCTAAACTACACTTTGTACAAAAATGAAGCAAAACTACAGCTATCCTCAAACATGAAGGTTTATGACCTGTACTGCAGCCAGCCACCAGGGGGCCATTAAGGTAGTCTGCTTCGTCTTAGGGGATCTGTCACATTGTACATCTTTATGTACAGTCTATGGTCTGTACCCACTATCAGAGAAATATGCTCAACCATTTTTTGTACATCATACTCAAAATCATAATGTCATGATCGTTATAGAGGATAAGTTAGGAGGATAACTACTGCATCAAATGTCAGTGCAATAGTTGGTGACAAAGTATGGGGTATACATAGCAGGAAAGTCAGGAGAATCACCAAAGTCAGTAGGATTCATCCTCTGGGACCATGAACATCAGTACAACATTTCATCTGGACTCAAAGACTACTGCTGTGCAGAGCTGTTAACATGGCTTGATAGAATAAAAATATATTTTTAGCTTACAGCAAAATCTATGGCTCTGTGCACATCTATCTGTCTGAGTGTGTGTGTGTGGCTGTCATAGTCAGCAGTAGGCTGTCCTCATGCTTGCTTTAGCATGGAGAAGCCGGGCATGCATGAATGAGGCTGAGAGAGACCAGAGAGAGATTTTACACTGTGTGATTGTGTGTGTGTGTGTGTGTGTGTGTGTGTGTGTGCGTGTGTGTGTGAGGACTGCAAGAGTCAAGAAAAGAGTGAGAGTGGTTAGGACGACAAAACTTGCTGTTTAGAAAGAAACGCAAAAGAGGGATGAGCTTTTTGCGTCTGCCGTTTATTTATGTTGGCCTACAAAACTTTCCATTTTTGCTCAGAGACATTTATGCTTTCAAAAGGTCTGACAGGCTCTGTGTGATGCCTCTATTCCAGAAATACAATGTAAGGTGAAGTGCAAGAATAAACACGGAGGGAATGTGATGGGGACCGGCAGGGTGCACGCTGATTGGGAAGATCACATGAGAGGGAATAAGGTTTAAAATGTGAGGATGAATTGAATTTCCAGTTCCATGCCAGATCATCTCCTGGCTGACGAGAAGGAGACTGAGAAAAGTAATGTGGAGTGAAAATTACAATAGTTGGACAAATATGCACTGAACACAGATGTGGCTGTAACTCACTTGACACTAAAGCCGGAAAACAAGTTTAACATGAGTTAGTTAGAAGGGAACGTCTGACTATGAAAAATTAGATTTTATTTACGGCCAGGGCTTCGCTCACCCGCAGATGCAACCGTTTCGGTTTTTTAGCACAAGGGAGTTTCCTGTGTGCTGTTCGTTTCTCCTTTTGCTTTTGGATGTCAGAATCTAATCAATAGACAAAGTGTAGGCTGGTTACCCCCCCAAAAAAGATCTGTTACCCTTTTGACAGGAGGAACTCAGAAACCTTTTTCTATGAACTTGGGTATTTTGTCTGTATTTCACCCAGAAGAACAAGGATCTAATTTCGGTTCCTGTGTTATTCTGATGCCTTCGGTCTCAATTTCTGAGCCTGAACATTCATTCAAACATCACAGCTGTGCAGCAGAAAATTAAAATAGAACACCATGACTGCTAATTGTAACACACTGAACAGAAGAGGGATTTGATGCAGCTTTGTTTGCGCTGATCAAGGTCTCTACAAAATGATCTCAGTAAAGATTACATATGAAATGCAAAAACACTTGCATTGCCATTTCTGTCCTCTGACAACTTTTCAAAATTGTTACAGCTTTTAAAATCTGTTTTACAGCGTTTCATTGTCAGCTTTTAAAAAATCTGTTCTCTCTTATTATTTTACTGCACTCACCTGTGTGAAAGTTAGAGTTTGATTGATTGATTTAGTTTTGCAAGTCACACAATTGGTATGGGATTTTAATAAGCTGCAGTAAAAACCTTCATATCTGGAAAAGTCATCGGTCTCTAAATCAAAAAAATAACTAAAAACCTAGTTGGATTTTGTTATGAAGCAGCAAGGGATCTTGGGAGTCGTTGTCCCACCAATATTGCCGGTGAAAGTCTACCTGACGTGTCTCAGGCGCAAATCACGTTCATGGATTAAAGTTTTATTAGCTAACTGGCTAACGGTGTGTTTTTCCTTTTTCCTACTTCGTTTACCCAGTCAGTAAAAGAAGAGATTGGTAAAGCTGAATTCCTACATATTATATACTTAACACGTCCTGTTGAACAGGTTTGAACACTTTTCACAGGTGAAAACGATCCAATCTGCCCCAGTCTTATTAAGTGTGAACGGAGACTTCCTTCGTGGTATTGTGTTGCTGAAGTGTGAACCACAGGGTGACTTCAGTGAATACTTAATGAAGTCTGACATGTAGTGTTATTGTGAAGGTGGCAGGAGTTTCATAGAGGAAGATTTTGAAGAGCGCACCAGACACTTCTCTCTCTTTTTCCAATTTACTTTTATGGCTTTTGCAGAAATTGTGGAGGCCATTAATGCCAGGGGATCTTTGAGGGAACTCCCAGAGGGACGCCTTCATTGCACTACTCCCCGCATTGTAATTTCTCCCTTTTTTTTAATCTTTTGACAGGAGGACCATCTTATCCTCTGATCATTTTTCAACATATTCCCCATTCCCCTCCCCCCTAATCTGATCTTGTTCTTTTCAATGTTCTACAGCTCAGAAATGGAGGAAAACTAAGTCTTTGGGTTTTCAAGGACGCCTGCAGGCTCTGCTTGAACATGTGGAAGCTTTCCCCTCGCAGGTTGTAATCTCAGCACAAATCCAACTATCAGCAGTGGAAACCTTTTTAAAACACATTTTTGTCAGATCTTTGCTTTTTCCCTCTTTGGGCTTTACATTCTGCTCCTGCTTTCCTCTCCAACTCTGCGATATTATTCCTCCCTCCAAACCTCCTTCCCTTTCTAGTATAAAAAGGCGCAACAGCACCGGGGGATTCATCTTTTTGAAGTGTGTGATTAATTTCCCCTCTTTCTAGGAGTGCTGAACTGCACTGTGTGTATGTGTGTGTGTAGCCACTGTGTCCCATTTCTTACCTGAGCTCATTAGTGCAATGTGAAAAAGTTTTTTTCTCTCTCCTTCTGTCTTGTCCTCCCTCTCTCCACCCTATCTTCTGTCCTTTCACACTCACATTCTCTCTCATCAGCACCACTCGTTTCCCTATCTTCGTCCAATCTGTATTTCATCCTATCCCCTTCTTGCCCCATCCTCCTCCTCCTCCATCCTTATTTTCTCTGTCTTCCTCACACACCTGTGTATGCATACGCACGCTCACACACACACAACTTTGTAAGAGTAGTTAAGAGAAGCCAATACGTTTCGCCAACACCAACCTCTGTCAACTTGTCACATTTCCGAGCTAGATTGTAAAATGTTTGCAATTCCTGCATAACAATTACAGTGAGTGTGTGGTTGTGTTTCAATAGAAATCCAGTTTCTAAAGTCTCAAGACAAAATCAGTTGTATGAATACAATTTCAGTTATGGACAGGCTGTAGAGAAATCGATCAGGTGACTGTTTTTTCCGATATCAAAAACAAACCAACACCAAATGAATTATAAAAAAATTTACTCTAAGATTCTAAATGTGATAATGACAAAGGATAATTCCTGTTATCTTAAGGTTTATTGCTTCATAAACATCAAGAATCATGCAGCTCCTCTGACTCCATTAGAGACCACAGGGATAAGAACCTGTCTCCCTGTCCGCCTCGCTGGTAACACGCCAACATTCTCAAAGCATGACGAGAGCAGCCCCTGACATGACAGACAGGCCGATAAACAGGAAGGACAGACAGGCCGATTGGCAGATGGCGTGTGGAACATGACAGATGAAGTGCCGTGAGAGAGAGACAGGCGGACAGAGGTTAGTGGTTTTTGTTTAAGTTGGGTCAGAGGAGAGACGTGTGTGTTTTCCACATGGAAACAAGCCCACAGAGACGTGAAGGGAGGGAGCATAGTGCGGCTGATGGAGGGAATAGGCTCATTGTGTCAGTGCAGGTTTATAAAAAGTCGATTTTTACTATCGTGAAGCTTTTATCTGATGGCAATATGAACTCTTTTTAAACACAGCCTATCAATACAAAATATGAAGTCAGCATTATGAGTTTATCAAGCATTGACATTATATACAATTAGTATATTACATGTTATATAATGGATAAGCGAATTTCTGGTTTTGGTATTAAGCCGGTTATATTTTTCGCAACCACTAAACCACCATTTTTCATTATAACAGGTTTTGGACAATTAAAAGGTGACCGACATTATGACCTATTTAATTAATATAATGTCATGTTTTTGTCTGATGAGCCATGCACAAGTTAGTGTTGAGTCAGTGCCAGCAGTTATCAAGGTGTGGATTGTTTTGGATTATAAGAGGAGACATCGACTAAGTTCTGAAGATAAAAACTAAAACTGCGTCGATATGCTAACATTTTGGAAAGGAAGCCAAAAAAGTGGATTGGTTGTTGTGAGAAATTATAAAAATGATGCTTCACTTCACTTCTTCCGCATATTGTGTAATCACTTCATTCTCAGCTTTTGGTCCACTCCGTCCACCAAAACTTAAAGATGGGCCGCGACAGAAACAGATTAGAAATATAGGTGAAAGAAGAGGATGAAGAAAAATGGACTGACAAAATAAGACAGAAAGATAAAAGAGGCTAAGGAAAGAGGTAGATACAAGGTGAGAGAAAGGCCAAATAATTATTGCAGACAACCTCATCCTTCACTCTCTGCTGCTCTCACACACGCACGGAGGCACACACGTACACAAACTAACACAAACACACACACCAACTATCCTATCTAATCTAACTCCTGTGGCAGTGTGAATAGATATGGCCCTTCAGTGCCAGCAGCACAGCTCCCGGTACCTGATGGCAGCAATCTGCTGAGTCAGGAGCTCTGCACTGTATGTGTGTGTGTGTGTGTGTGTGTGTATTGGCAAGAGACACAGGGAGGTTGAGAGAAAGTAAGATTTAGTCCAGTGCATAGATGTGTGTGTGTGTGTGTGTGTGTGTGTGTGTGTGTGTGTGTGCAGCCTTCCTCTGCAATGATGAGTAGTGCAAATTGAGCACCTTAAACACACGCACACACACACACACACTCCACAACACAGCTACAGGGGCAGGCTGACACGAGTTAACTATCATTACTAGGCCAGCAAGACTCCACTGGTATAACCATGACAACAGGCTATGACTGTCATCAGCATGACAGCTCCAGGTCACGACAACACGAACATGGTTCCCGAACATTATACTCGACAAATACAGGTCACTATCATTTTTGCCTTCATCACCGTGACAACAACCATTTTGAAATCTGGCAGCAAATGTGACGACATTAATTATAATTTGTGTAAAAATAGGAAATACAAGCTAAAAAAACACAGACCCCTGATGGATCAATATACTGACATTGACAACCCACTGTGCACATGCACGCACATACACATGTATAGAGAATTGTCATCTATCTGTCTGTTAAAGGCAAACAAATTTCATTGGAAAAGTTAAGGCTTTGCAGATATTAACCTTAAGGGATAGTATTTCCAAAAATGAAAATTCACTCATTATCTGCTCGTCCCTATGCTGATGAGGGTGTGTGTGAAGCGTGTGAGCACCCATCGGCATTGGGGTGAGTGGATAAGTTTAATTTCTTGGTGAACTATCCCTTTAATAAAAAAATTATGAAAAATGTCGTGTTCTTTTTCCAGTATTTGCAGGACATATCTAGTAAAGAAAAAACACTTAAAGACCAACAGTGTCATAGATTTCTCCATTAGGAGTCTTCTTTTACATCCTCAGATTCAGTCTTACTAGATGTAAAAAGGTCTAGACTGGTGGGAAAAGGCAAAGAGTCCCTGGAAGACTATGACCTATGTCCTATGTCAGTAACTGCTAGTGCTGTCAGTTTAACGCGTTATTAACGGCATTAACGCAAACCCATTTTAACGCCGTCAATTTTTTTATCGCGAGATTAACGCAGAGCTGCCAACTCTCACGCTTTCGCCTTGTGACACACGCTTTTGCATGTTGGTGATTGACTAAGTCACAATAATCTTTTAAAACATCATCGTATCAGGCCATCATGAAGTACAAGGAGCGGGCGAGTGTATGTGTGTCTGTGTGGTTCCAGATAGCGCACAGTAGCCCCGCCCCCTGCCCCCACGCACTCGCTCAGGGAGACACAGTGAGATCAGAGCTCGTTCACGTGAAGCAGCCTCTCAGTGACTCACTGCTTCTTAACTATGAAAACAGTGAAAACACAGAGTTTCTCTGGTCTCAGCTGATCAGAGATCAGCGCCTCAGCTTCTCGATCAGATCAGAAGCTGCAGTTGGTTTCTATCGAGCTTCAGTATCTATGTTCGCCTCCAGTCTGACCTGCTCTCGCTTTTTGTTTTAATATTTCGCCAACTTAAATATATATTTTTCAGCTAGTAGGCTGCAGCTATATGTTTTTATTCATTTCAAAATAGGGTACTTCTTATTTCATACATTTTCCACAAATATGGGGAGGACTCAAATAGCCCTACACAGTTCTGTGTTTAATTTGTTTCAAAGTAGGCCGACACTTGCCTGTGTATTTTGTTTGTTTGTTATTTTGTTGCTTGTCTGTTTGAGAGGCCTGACTGCTATGTTCACAGCAAACTTGAAAAAAAGAAAATATTAAGCCTGGTTTAACTGAACTATAGTCCTTGTTTACCTGAAATGTGCACTTTATGATTTTATTTTGTACTGCCCTGTTTGGCAATGTTGTTTTTCAATAAAATAAAAAAATTGCATAATGCAAGCTAATCCACTTTCCATGTTGATGAAGCTTTAAAACCTCCAAAAAATTATGGAGAAAAAATTAATGAAGGGACATTAAGAATAGATACAAATTTGAGATTAATCACGATTTATTTTGAGTTAACTATGACATTAATGCGATTAAATATTTTAATCGTTTGACAGCACTAGTAACTGCCCATATCATGCTTTTCAGTTTTCCTTCCCCATAAGTCATTTCATTGTTTTGTGCATGTAAAAGTTCTGCTAAGCTAAAAAAGCCAAGCTCATCCTTGACCTGACATACAAACCTCATTTACGCAGAACACAGCAGCATCAACTCAACCAGCTAAATCCATCCCTCCTGATCTCCATCACAGAGCAGCAGCATGAAACGCATCAGGGCTATTCATCTGTGTAGAGTGGACAGGAAATCGAGCTCCGGCGCTCAGTGCTCTTTGCTGTGCAGGTGTCAAGTGTGGTCTACTGTGCAAAAACGATGACAGGCCCTTTCCAAAACTGTCCACCCACCACACTCAGCCAAAAAGCATTTGGATTTAACCGTTACGCAGTTGTGTTTTTTTCCAAACTGTGTGTGTGTTGGTGGTCTTGGCTGCAGTGCTGGAGAGACTGAGAAGTAACTGTTCAGGTGTCTGGAAAGAAAACAAAATATCCAAATACACACTCATGTCTTGGCTCTTACCTCCAGCCATGTCCTCTTCCAGTAGCTGTATCTGCAGGTGGAAGATTTTCTCCTGGAGGTCGCACAGGGTGTGTTTCATTTTCTCCCTACGTGTCACCATGTAACACAGGTTACGCACCTGGAACACAAGACATCTCTGTTACGCTCAGTATTCTCTCATCTCATCAAGATTCAGTGCATGGACAAACAGAAACCTGGCAGTGAGGAAAACACACACACAATCATTATGACTGGCTGACAGAACTATAAAAACACACACACACACACACACACACACACACACACCAATCATTGCAGTTTTATTTCATTGTTGTTGCTTTACATCAAATGAAACGTGCATCACATTAATCTTCCCTTGAACGAAACTGAAGCAAGTCCCAAAATAGGACATGGAATTTTGCTGTGGATAATATATAAATCATCATCACACACATTGTAAACATTCTGTAAGAGTACCACTACGGGTTGTAGTGTGATGGCATCGCCTTGTTCTAAACATGGTGATGAGACACACTATGACCTCTCTATTTGCAAAAACAGCGTAGCCGTGTTTCTGTTCCCTGATTGTCTGCACAGTGAAAGTTGAACAAAGGGTGAACACAGAGCTTCGAGCTGGAAACAGAAGCAGTAAAGTGAATAATTTGTCCGTCATACCAGCGACAACACCACTGAATTAGAGAACAAGCAAATACTTGGAGGCTGGAAAGTGACTGGAGTTCCACTGATTGGTTGAGGCTTAGGGATTGAGTGATTGATTGATTCAGTCATCACACATTATAAAATGAGAATAAAGATTTAACAGATTCTGCATGTGAATATACAGTATCTGTGGGAGAGGGGTTACATTTTTCCGGGCTGGAAGCATTCCAGTTTATTCTTTCTGATTTGACAAATCCCTTTTGAGCAGGTTTTGGTTGCCTGCGGGTAAACAGTCCTTTACCAAGAGAGGCGGAATGCATTGACTTAAATGCTTTGGCTATCAACTTTTTAATTTATATGCATTGATGTGCAGATATCTGTTCTGAATGTATAACTATTGATGAGCAACGAGAGACTAAAACAATAAAGACATAGGCTAAACAGTCTTCACATTGTATAGTGATTGAAAAGGCTCAGAAGGATGCAAATTATAATGTGTGACTGTGTATAGCCTTGTCAAATTAAGCTCCATTCCAGGAGTGAACAATGAAAACAAATGATTCACACTTGTAGCTCTGGGATAAAGTACATCTAATCAATTGTTTCCAATACACATGCTCTTTGCCACTAGCGGTTGAATCAAGTAGATCATCTAACAGCTTTAACGCATTCATTTCTCATCAGGAGTCGGAGGAGATTCAACAGGTGGCCACTAACATGACAAATGACTATATTATTCGGCATTTGCTGGATGTTTAAATAAGTAAGCGTCTGCTAATACAGCAGGGAAAGGGTGATAAAAGACATTTGAGGGACGTGTTTTTCATGCTTTAGAGTTCTAGCCAAAAGTTGAACTTTAACTGTCTGCATACTAGACATCAGTATGTCAGTATCACATCATGAGTGACCAAAGCTGGATGGAAATGGTGGAAAATCTGATGCTTAAACACTTCAGCAGAGCAATATATAGCATCAGGTTTATGTGCATCCTGTAATAAACGAATCAGATGTAAGAGTCAAGCAGCGTCGTGCTACTTCCTGCCAATAAACTGCAGCGTCTTCTTCCACTCAGACATAAACTCAAGCTGAGCCCTGCTGCCTCTCGATGCAACCAAATTGCTATCATATGGCCCTCTAAGCAATATATTTTGCAAGGATGGAGGGTAAAGAGCCGCAACATGCACATGTGAGTGTGCAAGTTTGTCGAGCACATATGGATGTATGAAGACAAACTGTGGTTTGTGAATGTGTGTTTTGAATTGGCACCATGTAAGATAAATAAGAGACAGTGAGAGAAGAAAGCACAAAGCTGAATAAAAGACTTTAACATAGAGACAAAAATAAAATGGAGAGTCAGACAGTGCCAGAAGAGCAGGTAAACAAGATTCAAAGATAAGACATGAAGTGGATTCCCCAGCTGCAGTTGTTGTTGTTTAAAACTAAATTATTTTATCCACAGATAAAACGATTGTAGATGGTGGATACCTATGTTGGCTTAGCATTTGACAAGGAATGAGGAGGTGTTATTTTCAATAACTTAACCAACAAATATTACAAGAGGTAGAAGGGATGCTCTTAGTCAAATGAGGACAAATTTGGGCAGTTTCAGGAAGAGACATAGAGCATTGTAGGGCACAAGTATTCGTAGGTGTTCTGAATGGCCACAGTAGGACTGGCCGATTGTCATAAAGAGGGTTGAGAAACGATAACCGTTTGAATATCCTGATCCTGGGTCAACAATAAAAAAACAATGCTTCCAGGAAGGCTTTCTTAGGCTGTGTCCCAATTCAGGAGCTGCATCCTCTGGAGGATTCGGTTTATGAAGGCGATGACAATGCCTTTGTACACTGGACGGTAGACGGCTTTACCATTGCATCTTTCGTAATTACACCTTAGCTGGCTGGACAGCAACCTCTTTAGACATCAAGAGGACAACCAAGATGAATTATGGGATAGGTTGGTCAGGGAGGGAACCACACGTTGGATCCTGCAAGTACGATCCATCAATTGGGGCCTTGTTGGTTGGGAATGAGAGGACACAATTGTTCGCCACATTTGAAGGAGCCTTCGAAATGTGGCAGCCCCCAGAAATTTTTAATAATTATTGGATAATGATGAGAAATTTATGTTTTTTTTCATCATTAGTCATTTACAGTAGGCTAGACACTCTGAGTTTAGCAGCACATGCTAATATCGCTAATTTAAACTGATTGTTATAAACGGAGAGAACCAAAGACGGTGCTTGTAAATGATTTACAGCCCCATGATCTCCACGGTAAAAGGTATATGACTGTTTGGCTGCTGTTGTATCTTCAAAGCAAACAGTTACGAGCTGTTACAGACAGAAATATGAATGTCCAAGACAAATATTTATCCTCACAGTTTTGTTTTCAATTCAGAGTAGAGACTGGATTTCCAGTCCTCTATTTTTTTTACCGCACAACAAATCCAATACAGAATCGTGACAACAAAGTGACTGGAGAAGGAGAGAGAGAAAGGGAGAGAGAGAGGGAGAGCAAGAAAGGTATAGAGGTGGGGTGTAAAAGTAATTGGGTCCAAGCCAGAGGTCTTGAATACCAAACTAACAAGCCAGAAACGGGATCTTTACCGACTGGACATTTTCTCCCAACAGTAAATCAGTAATCATGTGTCTCTAACCACATCCAGCATGTGTGCAACATCATTGTGTTTGTGAGACATGGTGCTAATGTGACACTACAGGCTACAAGTGTGTGTTTGTGCACATATGTTGGTCTTTTTATATCTCTTTGTGAGCACACTCACCCCAATAATCACGAATAAACGTCAAACTCTTACCTTACAACCAGTTCTTAACAATCAAATAGCCTTATCAAAATTAAGTGTCCACATGAATGACATGTACACATGTTTCAGTCTATGTTTGGATGTGTTTGTGTTTGTTTGTGTGTTCTGGCAGTCCTACAAGCCGACTGTTTATCTGTTGGTCTTGATGGATTTGTCAGCCCTGCCTATCTGACCCATTCTGTCCCTGTTAGAGGGCTGCAGATAAAAATAGCTGCTCAACTGGGACACAATGTGCAGAGCCTGGCTTTGATTAGGACACTGTGCTTGTTTGTGTGTGTGTGTGTGTGTGTGTGTGTGTGTGTGTGTGCGTATTGTTTTCAAAATCAACTACTTCTACCTGGACAAATGACAGGGGACTAGAGAGCAGGGTGGGAGGTAAAGACGAAGGAAGAGCGATGGAAACGGAGTGGAAATAAGAGCTCAGTTGAACTTTACCTCTATCTCTTTCTGTCTCTCTCTCTCTCCAAACTCTACATATATCCTGAGCAGCAATGCACCTCTATTCCCCGAATCAAATACATTTTTAGAAATAAAGGGTATTGTTGGAACATGAGGATGAAACACAAATGTCACAGAGGTCTGTTTGCCGGTGGAAATGAACTTTCATATCTCGTATAGTAAATGCATAAAATAAAAACTTAGCTTTTTCAATAGTTTCCCTAACCTTTGTCCCATTTTCAGTGCGGTTTTTCAAATATGTGCACAAGACGCAAAGCTTCCTATGTTGCTTTAAATTTACCTTATTGCAACTGATGCTGTGACAAATTTATCCTAAATACCTTGTGGGTCATGTGGGGATGAAGAAAACCAGAGGGCCTTTAATATATTTTGTTATTTGCATAGTTTTATTTAAAATATAAACACTATTTCTTGAATTGCATTTGTCATCTTGCTATCCACTCTCTTACCTTGTCGTACAGGCTTAAATTCATCCTGCAATCATTTTTGTAGAAAATAAGAAACTACATGGTACATTCTGCACATGGATTAAGTTCTAGCTGAGTTATGATTAAGTGACCTGAAGTGAATTTATTTTTCCTTTGGCTCAAACATCCTCTGACCTTTTCTCACCGTCTCCTCCTTCTGCTTCTGCCTCTTGCCCTTTACCAGCTCTCTTCTTCGTCATTCTTTCCTCCACAACTTAATTCCCCCCCCCCCCCCCATCTGCACTGAAACCCCTAATCTCGTCCACACATCTGTCTGTACAGCTTCTCATTCTTCTTTAACTCCATCTGTCTTTTCCCCCGTCTCTGAGTGAATTCATTCATGCCGAGCAGCTATCCATCTCTGAATCAGCAAACACAGCACCCCTCCACTTTCATCCCTCTCATCTAGACACGTTAACCCAGTAGACACAAATCTGACAGCATGTGTTGGGTTACATTCATTTCACTGCACTTGGCATCAAAAGAGGATCTGATGCGCAAGTCAGCAAACTCATCAAGTCCCACTAAGTTTTTGGGAAAGGCATTTGATAGCTTTCATTACAAACTGAGGAGTTAAATTTAGAGAAACTTCAGTGAATAAAATGATTTCACGAAATAAAGAAAATGATTAAATGAACATGTTTATTACCACAATTAACAGTTTGTGCAAAAGATGAAGTGCAATGTCTATTTGTTGATGTACACATCAGGACCTAGTGCAAGATCCAAATGGCAAAGCATGCACAACCGCGCACACACACACACACACACACACACACACACACACACACACACACACACACACACACACACACACACACACACACACACACACACACACACACACACACACACACACACACACACACACACACACACACACACACACACACACACACACACACACACACACACACACACACACACAACTCCTGCCAGACACCTGTTTATGTAATTAGTGGTTGATGACAGCCAGTGCTCTGCTGACCTCTTACTCTATCTCGCTGTGTGTGTGTGTGTGTCTGTCTGTGCATAGTAAAAATAAACTGGTCGACATTTGGCTTTACAAATATTTCAAAATCAGGTATTTAAGTATTAAAGGGATAGTTCATCCAAACATTTAAATTCACTCATTATCTACCAACCACTATGACGATGACGTTGAGTAAATGTCAGGGCTTGCAGACACTTATATGACACCACAGAAGCATTATGGAGTTATTTCTTTTTCTTTTTTTTTTTTTTTTTAACATTTGAAGTAGTCATCCCAAGTTACTTCAATTTTATTGGATTTGGCTGCAACACTGTTTCCCCAGAACTCCAAAAGAGTTTTGTGGACTCAAACACTTCACCCTCCCCTCCATCGGCATAGTGGTGAGAAGACAATGAGTTCATTTGAATTTTTCGGCAAACTATCCCTTTACGAAATAAGCCGAGGCTCTTGTTTTATAGTTGGACAAACAGCTGTGACAATGTTGAAAGAAATAATTTATTTTTTAACAGCAGACATGTTGACTCGTCACTTTCAGAACACAGTTGTTATTAACACAGGCTCTGTTCTATGCCGGTGTCACAGTGAACAACTTGACTAAAGCAGAATGAAGGTCAATTTTACATCAACAACACATAAATATTTAGTTGCAGTGCTTTACCAATACTGTATCTGTGGAAGATCACATTGATCCTGTCAATATATTGGTCTGGTTCTATTACTTTTCCACACTTCAAAACAGAACTGGATCCCAGTGTCTGTCAAAGTGTTTAATTGCTGCCTCCTACCTGATACAACATGTGAGTCAGTTTGATCAATTAATTTGTGTACCGAGCCTGGCATGAACACATAACATATGGTGTTCTGTGTTAGCCATATGGCAACATCCCGGCAATGCTGTTTCGACACTAACAACTGTTTTTTAACCTGTGTAGAGTGTATTTGAGCATTATTAAAAACACGTTATAACAAAAATGGATTATCAAAACAAACAAAAAAGTATTATCAGGAATCTATTCAGTGTATTTTCTGCTTTTAATATCTTCTCTTACACCCTGATGGTGTGTGGGTCTGAGTGAGGAAGTGTTTGTCCGTGTGTGTAGGAGTAGGCAGGAGCTGCGTCAGGAATAATTCTTTCACTGATCTCTGAGATAAAACCCCAGTGGGATCCGAGGAGATGTGTGTGTGTGTACGCGTGTGGAGAAAAAAGAGGAATGTGTGTTTATATATGTGTGTGTGTGGAGAAACTGGAACATGTGTTCATATGTGCTTTTCTGAGAATTAGAATCAACTAAAAGAAAGTGTGTGTTTCTCTCTCCAAGTGGCTGAAAATGGATTTTCTGGTATTGATTTAGGTGATATGTGACATGTGATAAAATACTGTGAAGACGTACTGACAGACAGAGAGCAATAAAAAAAGGAACGGCACAGTAACTGTGGTGAAGAAATTGATACGAGGATGAAAACACAGCTTGTTTTTATTCAAGGAATGAGTCACACTCCTCCGTCACAGGAGAAAGGACTAGAGAGAAGTGAATAAAGGAGATTAGAGCCTCTTTCTTTCCTCACTTCTCAAACTAACTTCCATCTTAGATCTATATTGACCCGAACCTCTCAGCTCCCAGAAAATTGACTGCAAACCTGTGTTGCCTGCTAATGAGGATCATTGACTGTTCATTGGCCCTGAAACACCCAGACACAACTGTGAGGAGGCAGCACGCTAAAGATCTGGATTATTGATCTTTAATTGGCGCAATATCACCCTAAACCCAATATGGAGAGCCTGGGTTAATTACTTACAAGACAATCCCAACTGGAATAATTAAAGTGGACTGTGCAATTAAATGCAGACAGCTTGTTACAGGGGGGGGGTTCTGCTGTGGTGATAAGTCCAAACAGTAAATCGATTTGTCACTGTGCTGCTGATGTATGTTGAATCTGTTAGTTACACTGCTGAGATAATTGGGATCATTTACACCAATGTGTTGCTATTCACATCCACATCAATAATTATGATCATTCAAAGCAAATTGAGCATCGTTGGCCACTTTCATAGAAATCAACTCTCAGATTTGGCAGCTATGCTTTTCCCTCAAGTGCTGGGGGAAACCAAAAACAGAGCAAAAAGTGGCCCAATAATTAGATTTGACATAAAAACATGACTCCATAAGGATGCTAATGTTTCCCCTTTGTATGCTGCACGTGTCCGAACAATATTGTTACATCAACATAAAATCCGATACATAAGGAATACCATGATCACAGTTACTGTATGTTCATGAAGTCTTTTAATGGCATTTGAAATAAGAATGAACGTAGGTTAGATTTTTACAACTTTTTGACCAAAGCAGGCCCAGGTTTTAGATCATCTCATCTGTGATCTGAAACTCTAACTACAGATTTGCTTCCTTTTCCCTCTCGGCCAAGAACAACAAATTCAGTATCAAACATTTTCATCACACCAAATTATACATCGCGTTTAGGCCTCATGTCACATTTCCCAAAAATATCCACTAAAAGGTTCCTTCAAACTCAAAAATATAGCAACCCAGTGCCGTGCACCATTATAGAAAAGGCCTGCGACAAAGATCATAAATCTTTTTCATATTCCTTCAGGGACAGTTAGATAAGTTCCACACCTTGCATTCTCATCCGTCACCACGTTATACATTTATGAGAGAAAATAAAGACCTGTCAGAGACATAAATTAAGTGAATCTACTGCTGCTGCCTCAAAGCCAAAAAACATTAAGTTCAACTCATTGTTGTCAAGTATCTCAAATATGAGGGATATTCAAATAATGGTTTAATCAAACCGTGGAAAAGTAAAGCTATCGATCAAGCATTGATGTCTTTTGACAGACCTGTGGTGAAGAAGCATCTAAACAGGACAATTGGTCTGCTTCAGTGGATTATTGATAATCTGATATAAAGGCAGTTCCAATTAGTGATGAAATACGACGACAAGAAATTGTCATATCTGCATGTCACTGACCAGCGTGAAGCGGCTGTTGATAATTTTTTCGTGTATTGTTATTTTCAAAGGTTCAGCTTTCCATTTGGTTTCCCAAATAAGAGCTTAAGAGAACATTAGAGAGAATTGTAAATGTATTACACTGTGAATGTAACATTATTTGTTTCTCCATTGAAACTGAGATCAAAGTTTAAGGGGCAAAGGACAAAAATAAAAAATCCATCTACATCCTGACATCAGAAAAAAGTTCTGACTTTAGTCTTGAGCTTTAGCATCCCCGACATTTTGGGAATAAGCTTATTCCCACCTTCGTTATTTAAGGTAACATAAGAACCAGTCTCATATCTGATTGGCAAATATGAAGCTACGGCCTGCTGACGGTTAGCTTAGCTTAGTATAAAGTCTGGAAGCAGGGAAAAATGCATCGTCAGAAGATTTGAAGTCCAGCTATACCAGCACTTCTGAAACTCAATATCTAACATGTTATATATTTGTTTGTTTATTCTGCAACAAACTGCATCTCTCTGATCGGATGGCCGGAGTGGGTGCTGCTCCAATCAGGATTCACGGTCAGGCAGCAATGTATAATAGGGAGGGGCCACCACGCCAATCCAGGATCAGTGTGAGGGCACATCCATGGTTTCATTGCAATAACACTGCTCCAGCACCAGCAGCACCTCCAGTCTGAAGCGTCTTTCGAGATCAGGAGTAGCAGTGGCACAAAGGTGTTTGCACAAAATCCACGACTGAGCCATAAAAGATGTATTTGTGTTTGAAAGGTGCTCAACAAATAAACTTGGACTTGCTTTGCCTTGCCAACTTAAACAGACTGTATAAATGACTGTGGGCTGAAATAATAGCTGCTGTAAAAGCACATCTTGGCAGCGGGAACACAAATATTTGTGTTGTGAATCGTAAAAGACCTTCAGATGTTATCAGCTACCCAGAGGATGAAGTAAGTTGGTGTGAATTTGTTTCCTTCCCTCTGTAATGCCCTTCAGAGGACCCTAAAACAGCATGTGACTCCATTTTACCCACTCATGCTGTCAAACGACAAAGCAGCAACACTATTCTCAGTGGGCAACGTTGGCCGGTGTGCATCTTTTTAGTTCTTTAACAACACAACACAAAGTGGATCAGAAGCATGAAAACCAAGCAGCTGTACTGCTAATCTTCTGCCCAGTCGATAGCTTGGCAGCGGCATCAATTCAGTTGGTCCTGGACCTCTGAACCTTTCTTTAACTTGGTGTGAACAGGAATAGATAGATTAGATTAATAGATAGATAGATAGATAAATAGATATCATTTATGAGAAGACTACACCTAGTCATTCAAGCACGACGCATGAAAGGGTAAGAGGTTGATGTCGTTGGTGGGCCTAATGCCTTCTCCCACCCACCCTCATGTTACACACTTAACTTTAATGTGTACAACTAAATGTGCAAAAATATTGAATATTTCCAACTTCTTTAACTTACAGATGTTGCACCAGGAGGATAAATCAGGTGTATTTGCATGTTTTTGTGCTTGGAAAGAATGTGTTGAAGTAGTTTTGTAATGTGTTGATCTAAGTAGCTGCGTCAAAGAAACTCAATATGCTCACTTGTCTGTAGCTTGCTATGGCCATCTTCTCTCAGTTATCCCAGTTTTATCCCGATTGAAAACGTGCAAAAGTCCAAATCTTTTTAAGAATCTCAGCCTTTGTCAGCCTGACCAAGTCACCCCCATGTAAATAACAGAAATGATGATCAGCATTGGATTTTCTTTCAGTGTGGATAACTTTATTAAGGTTGCTGTAAGTGCAGAACTAAAACAGGTTGCTGGTCTGTTACTCATGGTTTTATTAATTTATCACCGCAGGCCCGGCAGCACTGGTTTTTACTGGACCTGAAGCAAAAGGTGTGAATGGATTTGGATCTCGGGTTGATCAAAATTTTAAAGCATGAGACAGATAAGTCATGAATAGCATATGAGCGTGTCTGTACTGTAGGCAAAGAGAGATCAGCAGGAAACCAGGTAGACATTGAGAAGGAGAGTGGAGAGAGAGAGAGAGAGAGAGAGAGAGAGAGAGAGAGAGAGACAGACAGACAGTGAAACAAGAACCAACCAGGAACATATGACATGCTGAGAAACAGTTTCCCAAATTACAAGACAAGGAGAGGGAGGAGGGGAGGGAGGATTAAGGGCATTAAAAAAAGTAAGAGGTCTGAAGGATGGAAGGAAGAAGAAAGAACAGACAGAGCCAATGAAAGAAAGAAAGGAAGGAAAGACCAGAGGATGGAAGGTAGGAGGAAAAAGTGGGTCAGACAAGCAGACAGTGGAGGCTGCTGCAGCTGGATTCCACAGACTGAAGAATTTTGAAAACATCCCAGATGCACCACACACACACACACACACACACACACACACACACACACACACACACACACACACACACACACACACACACACACACACACACACACACACACACACACACACACACACACACACACACACACACACACACACACACACACACACACACACACACACACACGTCACTACAGTGCAGTCTGATCACACACACAAACTCCATGATTTATTAGCTCCTGCTAGTCAGTGTCTGACATTGTGGCCACTCCCACCTGGGATCCATGGCAACATCATTCTCCAATCAGAGCTCAGATTTTCAGCTTTTGGCTGTGTGTGTGTGTGTGTGTGTGTTAATGTTTTTTTCTAACATGTAGTTAACTAGACTTGTGGGTCTTGCTATGTTTTATTTCATGTAACTTTCCTTAATTTTTCACTGTGCATTTTGTGTTTACACATGAGGTTACATCCATGTGTCCAGGAGCACACGCATGCATACACAAACACACACACACACACAGACACACACTAACATGCTTGCTGGAGGAGTGTGGGGAGGGAAGCTGGATCTCTGCCAAAGCAATAAACTCTAAATAAACCTTGTGACACCAACACTCGGGTCCTCTCTCTCTCTCGTTCTCTCTCTCTCTCTCCTTTCATTCCTCCACAATCACATACTCCTCCTTTCTTTTTCCATGCACTCCACTCTTCTCTCCTTCTACTTCCTCTTCTCTTCATTCTCAAATCTGCAACCAGTCTCCTGTCTCCTCCCTCCTCCCATGCACTCCTTAGTCCAGCTGCATACACCCCTCTCTTTTTTCCTTCCATTTTTCACCCCCTCCACCAGCTACTCTGTTCACCTTCCATACCAACAGCTCATCCCCCTCTCTCTCATCTTTTATCTCCCTTCTAGCTTTCTACAGATCCTCATACCCAGAGAGAAATAGAGGAAGAAGAATAGAGAGAGCCAAAGATGAATGCACACACACATTTTAATTAAAATGGCAGGAAAGCGTGTACACAGCACACCATATCTAATAGCAAATATTTAAAGATCAAATCCTGGTTATCACTTGTGGTTTTATTGGACAAATTGTTTCATGTCAGCAAACAAAACAGGATTTGGTGAGGGATTAAATTGTCTCCAAAATCTCACTTGACAATGTATCCAGACATCATGGATCGGCTGTGTTGTATATGCACCGTGCATAAGCCCTGAAAGGATTAAAGAGGAGACTGGTCTGAGCTTTCGGAAATTTCTAATCCTTGGTGCCACAGATCCCCTGTACGGCACAACACAAATAGAGACTTCTGTCGGTGTCCAGCCGCACTTTGCACACAATCACTATGTGTTGTACAAAATAATGCCGATCTGCATTTGCCACAGACAAATGAGCGTAAAGCCATTATCCTACACACTGTGCAAAACGGTGCCAAGTGTCTTTGCTTGTGCCAAACAAATGCAGTCGTCATTAATTTTCCCTTCGAGCTCCCATGTTGTTTGAATAGCAAATGCATTTACACCCATCTGATTGACCATGGGTGGGTTGGTTTTAAAGTAAGGTGTTGTCAGATAAATTATTGGTGGATTGACGCCAGTGTGTGACTGGTCAATTAAACAAACATATTTGCACAAGGACTAAATGGTGAATCAAAAACAAGCGGAACAGAAAACCTGCTGCAGGAAAAACCACAGGAAGTGAAACAACACATGCAAAAAAGGTAATTACAAAATAAAACAGGAAATAAGACATTAAAAAGCAAATGGATTGAAGTGTGTCTCCTGCTGGGCTGTTACTGTGAGTTGGACAAATAAATATCACTTGTGTTTTACCTAAAAACATGTTTTTCATCATCGTCTGTGTTAATTATATGTTATTTTATAAGGCTGTATAATCTCAGAGCTTTTAATGATGAGACCAGAGGAGGATGAGAACACCCGAAGCAGCTCTAATGAACAGATGCACCGGTGCTAAGCCTCTGGAGATAATTTCGCACTGTTTGGCAGGTAGCGCAGACAGGTTCCTCTCCATCCACCTCTGCTCGGGAGGCGAAGTAAGGGAGGAAGTTATTGAGACTCAAATCACACTCAGCAGCAGGAGAAAGGCTTCACACAGCAAGGAGTAAAGCCTAATTGGCTGTGTTTTATTGGCCCAGTCAGTCAGGGGTAAGTGGAAGTCTGAGGAATGTGTTTGCAGATGCTACAGGGGGCTCAGCGGGGGAACCTTATTCTATAATGGTTTGAGAGGCCAGTGACACAAAATTATAGCATGTGGGAGACTTCGGCAAACTTGGGTTCAGAGCTTTGTGGTGAAACTCGGTCAGGGAAGTGATGGACTTTCTGTGCTAACAGGTTGGACTCAGCCGACTGTAATCTTCCAATTAGTTTCAATTTATTGTAGTCTGGGTTTACAGACTGGGGACAAGCCTCCCTGCTGAAAGAAGCAGCTCGGGCTGGCCAGGACCAACAGGCACGCGGATACTTCGGTCATCTGTGACCATAAAAGCAACTTAAACAGGTGATCACATTACAATGCTGGTCTCAAACAGTCCGCTGGTATCAGTCTTAAAATGTTTTACTTCCTTGTTTTATTTCCTTGAGAATCCCATCTCTCAAGAGTCTTGACACCAGGGATGGTATCAAAGCTCTATATTGAAAGGACCCCCGGGTCTTGATTATTGAAAAATGGAGAATATGAATGAATAACATTTAATTTCTGTTATCATTGTGATATAAAAATCATCTTAATGCAGACAAGAGCACCCAAGAACATACAAGAGCCATTAGACATGTTATCTTGCCAATGTTAACTCTTCTTAAAGATGGATTCTGTCATTTTAAGTTGTTATCACACTGACGTACGTTCAAGTGTCCATGTTTCTACTAATTGTGGTCTTAGTTATTTGTGGCTATAAAAACGGGCTGAAGCCTTATTACTGACCGCTCAAACTGTTTTATGATTGGTCGACCGTGTGTGTCTGTGGAACCTCGGTAGAACTCTGCTCCTCGATCACTACTTTGGAGACTCTGGCTCCAAAAAGCATCAAAAGCTAAATGACTCCAAACAAAACCGTGATAGTTTAGCTAGTAGAGACACTTCGTCCATCTTCAATGACAGAAGATACATAACTACACATCCATAAATTGTATACGACCAATTATAACTCGTCAGATTGAAACCTCTCTAAAACATACAATGTTTATTGCACAGTTGCAAAAACAATCCGTTATCCTCCTCTTCTCTTCAATCCGTTACTAACTGCGATCACAGAAAAATGTCTATGACAATAAATACTGCAAAGCCACCCTATAAATGGCTGTTTTTGCAGCTGTGAAACATATAATATTCCAGCTAATAAACACCTGTCTCCAATAGATGCCTGCTCAAAAGACTCTTTACATAGCAGGTCATAAAACCGCTCTCAAACCCGCTGAAATGTGCCTGAGTCAACCATGACAACATCACTCAACTATGTCGACGATCTAATTTGGGTATTCAATATTTACACTGGACAACATTTGCAGCTAACTATAATGGCAAACAATAAATCTGAGGCTGTTATTGAGGAAAAATGAGTTTATAGCGTCTTGGTTTTGACGTGAAGAAAGCAAATCTGTCTGTGTTTGGTTAGGAGACCTAAAACAGGCCGATTCCATGGCTGAGAAGTATAAGACTATTATTATATAAATTACAATGAGGGCAATGAAATGGAAACAGATTCTTAGTTTAACTGAAATAAATTCCATCCCTTGCCTGTATTGTACTTAATATCCTTTATGGAGTTCTTTTCTTTTTGCTGTGTATTTCTTTAAAAGAGCAAAAAAGCACGTAGGTTTCTTGTGATTATAGCAGTAAAAAATGCGATAAATCGACATGTCTGGCAGAAAACTTTGAGACAAAACCTTCTGAGTATCCAACTCGCTTTGTCTGAGTGTAAACCAAAAGAATCAGAAGTAAACCTGTCTGGATTCCTGCTGAGTGGATCTATTCTGAGTGTCAGCATCGAAGCTTCTGCAGAATCTCCCTTCTTTTCCTCTGCTGTCTGTGTGGTTAACAACACATAAGGATTTCACCATGAAGGGTTATATGGTTCAATCCGACAGCTCATCATCTCGAAGATATGTTGCATTTGTCCTATAAAAACTACTGTGAAAATGAGACATTAGATTTAAATTGACTGTGAGCCTGACGGTGTGTGCAATCAATTAAGAAATATTCATCCTTCCAGCTGTTTACAAAAAACAATCTTTTTTTCACTTGTTGTTATCAGCCTTAGCCTATTCCTGTCTATATTTAATTGTCATTGTGTCTTTTTTTCTGAACTAATGATTATGATATTTTGCACATAACTGATAAGCAGCAGGTAAGATGACAGCTAAGCTTTAATTCTGACTTTTCAGAAAGATAATGCCTCAAATTCATTCAGATTCTGTATATTCAAATGTAGAATCCGTCAATTTCATGCGCTTATCAAACTAAAGATCGAATAGGAGTTGGATTTCTGCAAAGGCTCTGACTTCAATGACAGAAAAACCTTGTACATTATCTTTACACAAATACGTTTAAGAAGTTCTGGCACTATTTGACTTGACTACACTGTTAGGCTCTCAGAGGATCTTATTAAATTGGACCTTAGAGGGCCCCGCTTGCTGTCGACTTCTGTGAAGTGAGATTTTACGGTTGAGCTGCGGCAGTGTGTCTGCTGGTACCTTCTGAGAGACCTCCCGGTAAAATATTAAAGAGCCGGGTCAACTGGGGGGCCCTCATATCGTCCTCATTACTTATTGACGCAACCTTATCTGAGTGTAACACAGAAAGTGAGACTGCAGTAGTGTGTGTGTATGTGTGTATTTGTGAGAGACCACGAAGATGGCAAACATGGGCAAACACTCGCCAACGCACAAAGGCACACAATGAAAATAGACACAGATGTTCAAAGTAGGGATGTGCATACGAACACAGCTGACACATGATGCAGGAGTTTCTATATATAACGCACTGTAAATATTTTAGTAAGTGAAGTTTGAGCATCATTGTTTGTGTTCAGTCTATACATGTCATGAATAGGCTTGTGAGTATATTTTTCAAACACCAATAGTGTATCAAGGGTTGTGTGGAAGCTTTTGTGTGTGCTCATGTATGAATTACAATTTGCTGTGTTTGTATGTTTATATTTTTAATATGATTTCTGTATGACATGATCTCCATATATGTAGAGGGTAGTGCACTTACTGATGTGTGAAGGTCAGTGTCAGACCGTGTGTGTATGTGTCTTGCTTGTTTTGTCTTATCAAAATGATGTGCATTTAAGGTTTAACTTGCAGTGAATTATTTATCCCCACATCAGTCACTTTACCTACAACGGCCAAGGATCTGAAAACATATACTGCACAATCTTACACGCACACACACACTCCTTACATGTATATACGCACGCACATGTGCACAGACACACAATGCAACGACACACTGCCGTGCAGAATTATACAGCCAGGGCAGCTATAAATATTTATACCTCTCCCGCCTCATATTTATTTCATCCAATGGAACTCTTATCAGACGGGCAGTGGGATGGTGAGGATATCCAGAGAGAGGGCGAGAAGTGAGACAGAAAGTGAATACATGTATTAAGACTATTTTAGAAATTGAAAGAATAAGATGGAGATGAAAAGAGAGAGGGTGAGAAAATGAGGCAGTAAACAAGATAAAAGGAATAGGGTGAGGAAGAATGAAGGGGAAAAATACAATTGATGTCCTGAAAAAGCGAAGTAGGTAGGCAGGAGAAAAGTCAGGACAAAGACGGGGGGGAAAAAGAAAGTTAAAGGTTAGAGGCTGAGTGATACGAGGTGGATGGAGAGTTGAAGTCACTCAGGAGTTCCATTGTTGTTACTATCAAGCAGTCTGAGCAGCAGCCTTTGAGGTGCACAACTGTAGCCGGCCTGCCACGCCACTTATCTGGGATAAAAGGCTGCACGGCCCTGGCCCTTTTTGCTCTTACTGGAAAAGACCAAGCGCCGGGCTGCGGCAGCCAGGCGGAAAATGTCAGGGAACATATCACTTTGACTCCAAAAATAAACGTATAAGAGAAGACAGTCAGTCAGTAGAGGCTTTGCCTCCTCAAGAGTTAAGAAAGTTTCACGTTGATTTTCGAAAAGTCCTGTAACATTAGTTAATGCATATTCCAGCATATTAGCGTCAGGGTAGGTTAACAGACCTATGTTATTTATGCGGATGTATGTGGCTGCTGAATTGGAAAAATACCCCCATGAAATTGTATGCGTCTGCTGACCAGTGTAGTTTGAGTCTACATAAAGTTTTTCCAGAGTCATAGGAGATCCTGGTGACCTTTAACCTTTGACCTCTTATCAGTTAATCTTTGGGTCCAAGTGACAACTGGCCGAAATTTGAATTTGAATTCATCCCATGTAGACTTGATATATCATGTTCATGAGGCCAAATGCACCTGTTGTGAAGCCACCTTTAAACCCCCCCAATCTTAATATAGATGACTTCAGATATCCCCTCCTATCGGTCACTTTGAATACTCCAGTCCCCAGCCTCTGGACTTCTAACCATGGCTTCTGCGGGGGAATACAAATCCTGTTGTCTGCAATACAAACACTGTAATTCCTCTCAAGAGAGATTAAAAATGCTCCCACTGTGGTTTGTCAACCACTTGTACCTTTTATCAAGCACAAGCTCTGGTCCTGGAAATTGGAAACACACTTACAGAAACGAATAGCTTACATTTCCCCACTAACCACCACTTGAAGAAAAGATCAGTGGTTCTACACAGAGAAGAGGATAAAGAAGAGGACCGTGCCAGAGTACAGGGGACCAGGGGGCAGAAGGATTCTTTCAGGGGTTCAGAATGGACCTTGGACAGATTCCTTTGGTACAACCAGACGCATCCCAGTAAACTCTGTAGTGTGACTCGACTGATTTCCTATTTTAACAGTACAAAGCTGAGGTTCTTCGATGAAACCTTCTGCCATGTTTTGATATGTCGTGTGTACAACCAGCTCTGCTCCCTGTGACCACACAAATTATGGAACTGTATTCTAAATTAGATCAGGTGTAACTTCATGTAACTGTGCAATACTCATTTCCAGTAATGCATTTGTAGGTTTACTTATTTAATACTTTTGCTGATGTTTGTATCATGACACCATTGTGTTACTAATAAAGGCTCATCCTGTCTTAGGCTAGGGGTGGAGCCAGGCGTAGCGAGCAGCAGGCAGGCAGGATAGAAACCTCATCAACACGCCCCCTCGATCACTGTGATTCTCCGGACAATTACCTGCTCCATTCACGCATCAGCTTAATCGGACATTACACAGAATCTGTAGCGGGGAGCCAGCGGCTAATGTCCGTTTAACATCTGCTCCAACTGATTCTGACATTTGGCTTCTCACACGCAGCTGCTCCAGGTAATGTCGACATAAGTTCAGGGTTACAGTGCATGTGAGCACTAGATGCTGTAAATTGTATTCCTTAAACGCCAACAATGCACATGCTTTCATTGATCTTGGCGTTATAAAGTGTTGATCTCTCTTTTTGCCAGGGGAGGCAGCTCGGTGACCTTGTGGTGGAGCGTTAACAAAAGGCTGAAGCCAAAGGAGCAGCTCTCTGTGCGCTTTGAAGCTGCAGGGCTGCGTTACACAGTCAAGCTTAGCGTGTAGCATTTTAAACAGCAGTAGATCTCAACAGGCAGTTTCTTGCATAGGGAATGGAGCTGGAAGCGACCTGAAGGTGTGAAGCCTGTGTTTGCCTTCAGCTCATACATAATGATGCAGCTAGATTCCTGAGCAGATCAAAGAGGAGCAAGTGGATGTTACGATGGAATGAAAGATCTTATTATTTTTGACCTTTTAAACTGCATACATTGACTCCTGGTTATATTTGTGAACTTTTACATAGTTTTATCCACAAGATGTCAAACTGACGACTGCAAAACTTACACCTAACATTATTATTTTGTACACTGCCAATAAATCTGTGTGGTTGTAAATTACTAGATTTGAAGCAGTTATTTAATGAGCCTGTACTATTTAGCAAAATTGGTATATTAATACCAAGAAGTCCGGCTTTACGTTATAAAAGCAGCACTTCAACAATAATTCAAAAATTCTTTAAATTGCATTTCATCCCACGGAGAGTTAATTTTTCCATCAATAACTAAACGAGTCCAGACAGAAAAGAGTTGATCTGATGAGATTTTAGTATTAAAACTAAGTTATACAAACACCTGCCACATACTTCAGAGACACAGATACTGTTAACCCTCATTTGTAATCTTTATGATTTAAAATGAACGATATCATAACTGGCTGATAAATCCCTGTGGATTAGTGCAGCTAGTAGACTGCTTCCCTCAGGAGTCTACTCTGCTGGTCACTCTGGGAGCGAGCCAACCAAGGTTTCATGGGCTTTCCTAAATCTAAAAGTGAGACCCGCTTGGCTGCAAAAACACTTATAGTGGCTGCTAAGTGTTGAGATCTAACAGAAAGAGTTGCTGGTGGACAGAGAAGGCCCTTGTCTCGGTTCTTTATTAGTTCCTTGAAGCATCTTGGAAACAGAAAGCAGCCTGAGAAGAAGGGATTGAGTGTAGCGAGCCAGTATTAGGTTTGGAGCGGAGCTGTGTGTGGGGAGCCAGGTTGATGCTGATCCAACAGGGTGGGTCTGTCTGCTGCACGTCTGGCCCGCAACGCTTTAACATGAACGTTTGCTCGGACCGGCTATCAAAACAAAGAACAGAGGAGCTCGGGTCAACACTCACACGGTGAATGTGATTTCACTCTCTGCCCGGGACGTCATTACTGCAATATATCTTCATGCAGGAAACATTGTTGGCTGCCATTTTAATAAGTTTAACATTTTATTTACAACCTTTACCACATCTGGATGTAAATACCAGGAAATTGTGTGTGTGTGTGTGTAAACATGAATGCAATAACAAGAAACTGAGAGTCGAAAGATCCCTCACCGCCCGCAGCTCGTATTCCTCCGCCGTCCTTTTTGCAATTGTCACTCAGCCAATAAAAATAGCTGATAATGTTTTCTGTGGTTCTGGGGGAACTTTGCAATGTCTGAGGTAACAACTTTATAACAGACAGCCAACAAAGTAAACTTGAGTCGAGTTTGAAGGAACCCGCATCAACCAGGCTAATGAAAATATGTCATTGAGATTTATTATAGAAAAAGATCCAGGGTTTTTGCCCTTGACCAATACTAAAGAACAAAGGCAGGATATCTTGGCCTTTGTTGAGCAATCTTACTATTTGTTCAAAACTTTTGTTTGTGAATCCCCCCCCCAACATTCTCAAAATGCTCCCTTTCAAAGATTGAAGTGTTAATTCGAACCCTCAGTTTTGGCTGAAGTGCTTCTCACTGGAATTTGGAAAAATTGCCATTACAATGAACTGCTGGGAGGCGGGGCTAAAACAGGCCTGCCTGCTCAGAGTTTCACTTCACAGTCAAGAGTGGTGGTGGTGTGTGGCCCACCTTTGATTGGAGTGTGTTATTTGATATAATATACATGTCAAGAAGTAGAGATACACTAAATGGGAGTTTAAAGCTAAAAAAAAAATAGTTGCAGTATCTCTTTTTAATGTTGAATATACATAGATAAGAAGCTTACAAAAATTCTAATTTATACAAATTTGAGGGGTCAAATTCAGATATTTAGGGGCTCCAGATATTATGTTAAGGATGAGATTGGATTAGATTACATATCATATCTCGTATCAAAAGCAAGTAGCAGTTAAATACAATTTTGACCAAAAAAAAGATGGTATTGAAAGCTGGAACTACAGAGAGTAAATTAAAATGTAACCAGAAGTAAATTGAACAAGGGTCAAAGCCATAAAACCTTGACAAATGACTTACTGCATAATGTGTTCTTTGGATAATTGCGTAAAAAGGAGATGACTAAAGAAATAGAATTAAAGTCAGGGGAAGACTTTGAAGACTCTTCTGTTCCCGAATTAATAAAGGGATTGGAGAAACGAGAAGATTTCCTTGGTGAGTTATGTGGATCTTGGCATTTGTGAGTTGTGGATGTAAATTAACACAGACCACAAAGATTAGAGGAAATCCATAGTAGTTGGCAGTCGGAGATAATAAAGATACAAGCAAGCCTCATTTGCCAAGTAACTTTCTTTTCTTTAGCTTTTTCATCCTTTTCCCTGCCCAGATTTTCACAGCACTGTGAATCCACGCCAGCAAAACCTCTGGTTAAAGGCTTGTGTATACATATATTTCCCCCCTCATTTTTTACTTTGGTCCAAAAGCTTCCTCTGCGCTCTTTTCAACCGGGAAGGAAAACATACTGTGAAAATCTAACCCCCGGCCAGAGAAAACTAACTGACGGGCTTTGCCACCTCACCTTGGCACAAAGTGCGCCTGACGGATATCAGACGTCCAACACCCTGCTGATCCCGAACCTGCAGCTGAAGGCTCAAGGTGTTCCTTTCTGTCCAGGTTTGACTCTGAGCAGAACGTCTGGCCAAAACCTTCCCAGCAAATCCTAACTTTCTCACATTTAGGTCATGTCTTTCCCTTTCTTCTAAACTCTCCTCCATAAGTGCCCATACTTTTCAGCAAATAACATCACTTCTCTTATCCTCCTCTCCTCTGCGTGCTGACTAGTGAAATAAAACACATGTTATATAAAACTTTGTACTGTTTCGTAAGGGCACTGTCTTGTTGTGAGCACTGAGAGCCTCTTGGGTGTGGGACTGCTGACCTGCTGGGCTGAGTGTGCTGCCAAGTCTTTGCCGTGAGAGAGTGAGCGAGAGCAGAGGGCAGGGCACGGAACAACACTGTGCCATTTGACACTTTGCCAGCCTTGGCTGGAGCACCGATGTACTGAGAGGAGGGAAAAGACTCAATGCAATTGTTCGGACCAAGTAGTTAGAGATGTGAAAACACAGGAAATTAGTACGGAAAAGGGGAATCTTTCACACCTGCTTTCCTGCTGTCAGCCACAGCTCTCCCCTCTCTGCCGTCCCATGCAGTGTTGGCATAATCCCCAGATTCATCAACTTCCCTCCTGAACTTCCGTACCTTATCCACGTATTCCAACACGAATGGCCCTTTTCTCCCTCAGTGTTTGCACAGACTTGCACTGGACTCAGGCGTATGTGTTGCATTGACACTTTACAATGGGCATGCCTGTCACAGTTTCATTCTTTGGACACACAACATAGCTGGGTTTCGTGCTAGAATGCCATTATAGCTATCAATGCAATACTAACGAGAAAGACACAGGGAGTAACATCCACAACCACATGAACACACACCAGGTACTATTTGATTGGCTGGTGCCTCTGTTGCTACATGAAACGTTGCGGTCCGCTCCAACTTAAGCAAAGCTACACAACAGAACCTTTTTGCACTTCGGCAACACATGACATCAGCCCATTCAAAGTGAATTAGCACCTCTGCAGCCTTCTCTGACCACAACTTTGCTTTCCAGCTTCATTTCAAACATTTTCCAGAACCTTTTGCTTGAAGCCTGAAGGTAGCTCGTGAATTTTTCAACTTGATTTAGAAACTTCTAGCCTTTAATATACAAAATCACCCATGTCTAATTTCTATGTTTCATGTTTTAAAATGCATACTACTTTTAGTGTTACAGCATGTTTTTTTTTTTCATATCTTAAGGATTTGGGGCAAGACATTAGCAATTTAAATGTCTGATGAAATATTTCTACTATAAATCTGTGTCAGCGTGAACTGAAGCAAACACACACAGACACACACAGACACACACACATAAAATGAAGCTATATTTAGCAGCTATTTTACATCATCCAGTCACTAAGCCACACATTGTTTGAACATGCTGCGCACTGATTGGATGAGTGATGTAGATGGTGGTTTTGGGGTGGCACATCGGAGAGGTGTACAGAAATGGAGGAAGCTCACCAGTGCATTAGGGACAGCACGGTGCAATTCGTTCCATTGGGCAGCACTTCAAAGAGGAAGAGAGGGGGGGTTAATCCACCCCCACATTAGGAATCTTCCACCACCACCAACACACACACATATTCATAAAAAAAGCAGGCTGGAGGGGTTCGGTCATGGGGTCTGATTGGGTTGGGGTCGAGGGAAGACAGGATGGGAGGATGGAGGGGATTTTTCAATTTGCCAGCAAATCAGAGATGATTGGAATACTCTCTCATGCCCTGATACACACACTCACCCTGACACAAACACAATGCCATACATACAACACACATCCATCTCCACGTAGAAAACCTCATGCTTAAACCCAGACCGGGGGAAAAAAGAAACGGGCAAAACATTTTTCTGACAACCCTGAATGGTTCCTTCATACAGGAATGTAGGTTAAAAATACGTGTCAGCAATCAGCAGTAAGTCTCTGTGTTTCTTACTGGTGGTAAATTGTTTAAATGTTAGTAAAAAAAGCAGATATCAGGAGGAGTAAATGTGAGAGAGGGGGATGAAAGTGAAGGAGACAGACGAAGAGAGAGAAAGCTTGTTCATTGACGGCCACTCGCATCGGTAGCAGTGAGCTGTCAAAACTCACTTGACCAATATGTGATGAATTGGGGATCAATCCTCTTCAGGGGGAGACCTGCCAGCAGCAAACCCAATCAATCCTCCGATCTCTGTCAGACCTTCCAACACGAATTGATATTCAACTTTTTGCGATCACCTCATGTTCAAACTGCTACTGAACATGTACAATGTGTACTCACAACTGCGAAATGGACCAGATATATAAAGGAACGACATAGGGGCTTTTCAAAAGTGAAGATAAAGTGCCCAGTTCACACCCTGCTGGCTAGCTGCAGTATAGGTCATGCACCCTGCCTCCTCCATGTTAGTGGATGGGTGATTAGCCACAAGTCAAATTATAAGGTTCTATCATTTTAAGTAGCTCACATCACAATGATGTTTGATGTGTAGACTTTCCAGGTGGAGTTTGGTTTTAATGAGTTAATTTATTATATACAGTCTCTGTGAAACGTTGTGATTGACAGCTGGGACTGACTCGCTATTGTATTGGCTGGACCTCGATACTACAGCTCCGCCCTTTGATCATTACTGTGACTCTGGCTCCAAATGACATCATCAGCTCAAGATGGATATAAGATCAATAGAAAAACAGCCATTCATGTGCGCTATATTGGCACAAAAACACTAAATACGATGTTCACATGCCTTTTTTCTTCCGACTGTCTTTAATTGCTACACCTATTATTGATGAGAGGAGCTAACTAAACCTTAGAGACTTGAAGTACTATGGTCCACTTCTACAATACACATCAATAATGGCCAGTCTAGAGGGAGCAGAATGATGGAGTCTGAACATACACTTAGGTCAGGAGGGTAGCAAGGCCAGTAACAATCAATACACCCTGACCACTGGAGAGCACTGTGGTATGGCTGCAGTTACACCAGTCTGCAGGAAACCAATACCTGTAGAGAGTAGTGCTCCAACAAAATAAACAGAAATTCTAAAAAGTTCTTTTCATTTCTTTTTCAGCATCCAGACACAAGGTCCATCCATTGATTATCTATACTGCTTTCCTTTTGAGAGGGCTGGAGCCAATCACAGCTGACTCTGGGTATGACATGGGGAAAATGGGCAGAATATAGAGACAAACAATCATTCACTCTCACATCTGCACCTATGCTCAACAACTGGCTCAATTTACTGGACTGGACCGGAGTACCTGCAGAAAACACTCGCAGACACGGGAAGAGCGAGGAAACTTCACTGGGAGAGGACAGTGCTAACCACTCAATCACCGCGCCGCCCACCCAGATGAGGTCAAGTAAACAAAAAGGACAAAGCAGACACACGCAGATTGATGAAGTCACTGGTCAGGAGTGACTACCGTCTTTGTGGGAACATTTGCTTACTCCATCATTTTAAGTTAAGAGCCATTTGTTATGTTAAAGTAAAATTAACCCAGGATGAAGCTGATCTGTTGGTCTAATCAAAATTCCTCAAGTCCACTCAATTTTATAAACTGAGGGTAAATGAGAAAAATGAAACCATTAAAATAAATTAAAATAGTAAAAAGTTGAAGGACAGTGGGTCATTAGGTTGACATACAACCACCTAATTGCCAAAATGTTGTCGTACCGTGAGCCAAAGCGATGCGAGCCAACTGCACAGTATCAAATCTCAAGCCAAAGAAATGAAGGAAAAAAGCATGTAGGACACCAGATTATTAGGTTTATCTTCCAGTCTAGCGAAAGAAAACCCATTTCAGCCGGTTGTTACGAGGGTTTGCGGTGGAAACTTTTTCAACACAGGCCCCTTTTTTGGTAGATTTAGTATCAGAGAGAAAGTAAATAGTAGAGGGTACCGTGGCTTTCAGATTGTGGTAACGATATAAAACGTTTGTCCAAACATAAGAAACAGAGTCGCTCGGGTTGCAGTCCATGTTTTGGCTGCGGGCTGTCATTCAGCTTCTGGACAGGGAGGCTGCAGGGTCAACCAGAGGTTTTGAGAGCAGGGTTGCGGTGAATGCCGATCAACTATCAGAGCACTGCCAACATGAGCCTGCAGTGAGGTTATGGGCATGGGCAGAACCAGTCCAAGAAAACCCAGCTAGGAAATTTACATAGTGGCTTGCATTCAGCTGCCAAGAGCGAGCTACGATACCGACGGGAGTGGATGAAATCTTCATAATTCTGACAGACGTCAAAACTTAACATGATGAATATAATAATTTCTAACAATTTATGATCCGATGAAGTTTTCTCTCTCATAATTCACAGCTCTAGAATACAGTGTATCCTAATTACATTAAGGCCTTTTCTGTTTTTTATTATCCAACTGTTTATACAGTCAATTGGTGAGGAGGGTCAATTACCACAAGGGTCAGAATAACTTTGGAACAAGTCATATCCACCTTGTGAACTTTCCCCATATCTATCACTCTACTGTGTCCACAGAAACAGCCTCAGTCAGATTTAGGAGTTTCTCATTGTCTTGCTTCTCCCACGTCTACACTATGTCTATATTTTGTCCTGTGGTTTCTGTATGTTTCAACAAGTTAAACTTAAGACCTCTTAAGACCTTGACGAATTAAATTTAAGACCCATGTCAAGTTTGACAGATGTGAAGGGATATCAGAGTCCTAAAATAAAGCACTTTCCCATAATTGAGGATAAGGAGATTAGAGAATGAGTGGAGAAGAATGTGTGGAGAATAACCCTGAAAATGCAACGATATCTTGCAAACTACAGACAGAGACGGACAGAATACAAACTCTTTCCCACAGCCAAGCTGAGCAATGACCAATCAGTTCCATGTTGGACTTGTTGTAGTTTTATTTCAGCGTACTAATATCTGTATTGAGGAGATAGAAATACTACACACGGAGACATTACAAACTAGAAGGGCCCTGAGGAGAGTGCATTCCTCCACCAAAGTCCAATTTTCCTCTAAAGAAAACCTCTGAATTATTATTATTATATTCTTCTAAATATGCCAGAATTTTTCATCAAGATCCATTTATTATTCCCTGAGAAATCAATAATGAATAAAATGCTCATAATGTAAAAGAAAGTTAAAATAAATAAGCGATCTGATCCCTGATCAGTTTCATGGTAATCCGTCCAGTTTTTTTTATGTAATGCCGCTAACTAACCGACAGATAAATGCAGATGAAAACAAACCCTCCTAGGCGGGGGTAAAATAAGGGCCAGTCAGTAGGTTTGAATCACACAGGCTGCTCCTCCTGAAGACCTCAAACTATAGAGCTGCCGTCTCTCTGGGACCCATTTACAGACTCCAAATCAAAGCTATCCTCTATGTGACACAAACATTATCATCTTTTTGACTGGATCACTCCAGAACAGTGGTGCTCAGCAGGGGGCTCAAGAATCCTTAAACTTACCCAGAGTCGCTCAGAACAAAAAGAGAGAAGTCAGTACCAATTATATTGTGATGATTCCTCCCACACTGCTCTACTACAGAGGTGACTTTTCACATCCAGAGAGACACAGATATTCAACTTCTGTGCTGTGGGTCATCTGAAGATGAATTTAAGATTTGTCCATGCCATAGTCAGAGACTGAAAAACCAAAACACTCCAGATGAGAACATCAAGAAATCAGATCTGAGAAATGTCCTAGATGTTTCTCTGTGTTCGGAATATATTTGTGTTGGGAGGATTTTAACATTCATTTTCAACAATGGGCTATGATTCACTCACTCACTATATCATTCAACATTTACATTACGCCTCCTTCCTTCTGGCTATTCGTTACTTTCACATCAATATCCCGAAGCAAAATATTCAACTAATTTAAATGATTCCTTCAATGATCGTCTTATCTTATATTCTAAAAAACGCAAAATAAACCCTTAAATGTCTACACACAGATATTATACTGAATGAAATACCTCCAGTCTGAACATTGTTCTGAATAAAGCAACAGGTTTCACTTCCGTCAGACACACACACGCACACACAACCACTCACACATCTCGTACTCACCCTCTCCAGGTCTTGTCGGAGGTGGGTGAAGAGTTTGAGGCGTCTGTACAGGACGTCCTGCTCCTGCTGGGCCAGGTTGTCCACCTCGTCCCTCTTTAAGGTCACCAGAGGTCGATTACAGTTGGCCTTCCTCTTCAACTTCCAGAACTGATACAGGAAGTCCACCTTAAGGAACAAAGAAATCCCAGTTAGCAAAATGAAATGAGCAATCAAAGTATCAATGTCTTAATCCAGAGTGATTATATAATGTGCATATAGCACACACTTAAAATTAAACAAGGTGTAGTTTAGCATGAGCTGGGTTTGACTCTATCCCAAACCTTTAGACTCATTCAAAATATATATTGTACATTGAAAATACTACACAAAGAAAACAAATATGCTATTCACACATTTTGTTTATGATTATCCTACTGTAGTTGATTTTCATTCTTCTTTTGCTGTTTTACTATTACTATTATTACTATAAGATATATTCATGGTATTATATTTTACACCAGCACCGATCATAAGTCCTTTTAATCAGGTTTTGTCAAATCGGGGAAGGTAAACCAGGAGATGAAATGATCTGGCTTAATGTACCTGGGCGATGGGCATTCCCAAGTTCTCAGCCACCTCCCTTGGGTCCACCAGTCGGTAGAACTCATCCTCCAGCTCCTGCAGCTTCTGTTTCCTCTGGCTCACTTTCTCTCTCTCCAGCTGTTCGCGCTCCGCTCGCTCCGCCGCCGACACAGAAACCGAAACCGGGAACAACACAGACCTCTGCTCCAGGTCACTGCATACGTTTGGTTGGTGAGGCGGCTCCGGTCGGAGCTCAGTGCCGCCGCCGGCGGTGACCCAGTCTGTTCTGGCTGTGCCGTGGGTTCCGTTGGTGGAGGAAATGGTGGTGTTGTGGTTGCCGTTGTTCACGCTGGTTGAAGTGGAGCAGATGCTTGTTGGTGCACCGCTGTTGCTGGCAGTGCAGCTGTGCTCCAGGCAGAAGGACTTGAAGCGTACCTCGTCGTTCTCGGCCAGGATGGTCCTCATCTCCAGGCCATGGTCAAAGGCGCACGTCACATGGAAGGCCACAATGCAGGAGGGCATGGAGCACTACAAACGGGAGGCGGAGAGGAAATACAATCAATGACAGAAACATGAGGAAATATGAGAAGGAGGAATCGCACGTATCACAAGTGCAAAAATGGCAAGAGGCTAAAGCTAGATGACGTGCCACAGCAGCTTGGCATGAAGGCAGGGCAAGATGTTATGCACATCCCACGCACACACACTGTAGGTACAGTGTTCTTAGCCTAACTATTGCGGAAAAACTGTCCCAAATGTTCAGCTCACATAGCAGAGACACACTTTTTACCTCAATTTCTCCGACACTTTGTTACAACTATTTGTCTGAAGTGTCATTTTCTGTCCATTTCTTGTGTAATCGGAGGCACTTTAGCAAGTCACAACAAACACGGTTCCCCCCTTTCAGCTGACATTTCACTGACTTGGGATGTGTGTGTGTGTTTGTTTGCGTGTGTGTGTCTGTGTGACAACTATCCATTACAGGTCATGCCAAGAGGTGAACTCCCACTGAGTCCCTCCAGGCATGGTGTGATTTTGTGTGTGTGTCTGGCAAGTAGTTGCATGTTTGTAAAGTGTGTGTGTGTATGTGTTTGTACGCGCACTGCCCTCTCCACTGTGTTGTCTATTAGCAATGTAACAAAAGACAGTGTTACAGTTTCATTTTCACAGCCAACCTCTCTTTCTATTTTCTGTCTCTCCCTTCCTCAGCTTAACAGATTTCTGCAACTTCAAAACTTCAATTCTTCAGCAAAATACATTTACCAGCTTCTTTGATAACATTAAAGTCCTTTGAACTGTTTCAAATATTGTTTTAAAAAAAGTTAAACTCGAATTGAAAAATTTACTTTTATTAAATCTAACTAAAAGATAGTGAAAAGCTTTGGAGGTGATACGCTAATCAAACAATTAAGGATTTTATTAACTCTGAATATTGTTTGGCAGAATTCAAGAACTAAAACTGACATGATTTGATGTGAGCAATTTGTCCAGCCCTTCTTATCTTGCCAAGTAGGAATCATTGAGTTTAAGTCTCGACAGCTCAGCTCAAATGTATCAGTGCAGATATCCTCCACATGGTTTTGGTGAAATTGGATGATCCTTTGATGGACTGAGAGCCTGAAAGCTGAGGAATATATATGATATCTGCTGCTATATTTAATTTGTTCAAATTAAAACCTTTGATTCTACTGCACATCCACAGGAATATACAAGGTGGTGATGGCTCTATTTACATTTTTAAAACTTTCTTTTTTCTCAGAAACCGACTTGGCTTATTCTGAAAGTCCTTTCATGCTTAACTTAGTGGAGTAAAGAGAAATGTGCACTGTAAGGATTTAAATCCATAACATCCAGTTTCCTCCTTTTCATATCTGCTTCCACTCTGTAAAGGGGAGTTTGAGATAAAATGTATCCTCTTGTTGCAGCTCTGCATTGAAGCTTTGTTAAGCATCTGGAGCCATTCATGCTTTAATGGCTGCACCATGTAAATCTGTTGCATATTTGGTAACTTCTGTAGCTACAGTTTTTGTACCTATGTCATAGCTGTGGGTATTTAAATCCAATGGGCTGTCATGTGCAGCTGAGATGAAAAGGACAAATTAAGCATGAAGATTAAGTATTTTCTTAATTAGCAGAGCGTGTCTCACTATCACTGACGACTACAGCACACAGACTGTGTCCCTATGAGTTTCAACAGACACAGTACAAGTCCCTCAGCCTGTGGACCGCTCTGGCTCAAGGACTCACTGTGATAATACAGCAGTTCTGGGAACACACGTCGATACACATGTACAAACTTTCATATACATCAAGAAGACGGTACAGGTACACGCACGCGCACACACACACACACACACACACACACACAGTAGGAATTTGGGACTCCAGGTCACCTCGAGGGGACTGTTAACGCTGAGTGGTGTTCAGGCTAATAACAGTAAAGTGTGTTAGCTTTAGTATGTCAGCGGGGGTTTTGTTTGTGTACTCAGCAGCATGTTAAAGAAGTGCTGCTTTGAAACAGATCCGCCCACACACAGCAAGAGGATGAGAACTAGGTTGATGTGTGTTGCTGAGAGTTGTGGGTGTGCCTGTGAGGCTTCACTTCACAACATGTATCCCATCTTCCTGTGTGTAAGGATTGAGTGGGTTTGAAATTTGATATCAATCTTAAAGTTCAACTTTGGCTGTTTTACATACAGTTAAAAAACTTTGATCAATAGTCTTCAAACTTTTTATTCTTCTGTCCACGATGTACAGCAAGCATGTATATGGCACAAGGTTTGGACAAAGATGTTTGAGGAAAGATGAGGAAAGTGAAAAAATGTGGAGGAGTGAGGAGGCGTGAGTTGAAGTGTGCGTCTGTCTGGCGCGCAGGTGTGAAGCTTCCCCCTCTTAATTCAAGACAGAGCTTCAGTCTGAAAGTGACTCAACATTTTTCATATTCTAAGACACTGGGGGTCACTTAATAACACTTTCTGAGGCAAAGCAGATGCAGGGATGAGTGAGTGTGTGTGCTTGAGTGTGTGTGTCTGTATGTGTGTGTGTGTGTATGTGAGTGTGTGTAAGAGATACATACCTGTATGCAGGTTCCTGTGTGTTCTCGGCACAGGCTGCAGGACAGGGCCCAGCGGCTAGCAGGGATGTGGGACACCTTGGTAATGGGCTCCATCTTCTCTGGACAGCCTATACTCACCTATAGGGAACATGTAACAAGGAGACATAAACAGATCTGATACTAAAAAGTATTTTTCAAAATAACATCTTCAAAATTCACATAAATGAAAACTGAACCCTCAAACCCAAAATCATTTTTTTTTTATAACTGTACATTTCAAATGTGTTCACCGTTTTATTTGTAGAACCCAATTATAGCCTGTGACAAAATTATAATGAATCAAGTTCCTACCAATTATTATACAAAATACTTGACTTATCGACACCCTGCCAGATTTGGAATTTTTGCCCAGACGTTCTGTATTTTTTAACTGACAAAAATGTTGTCCTACCCCAAGAGGTGGTCTCAGTCTAGATCAAACTGAACCAATGTTCCGTTCGTTTCCAGCGATTTTTTTTTTTTTTTTTATGGACTTTATGACCAATTGCATGAAGTTGAGACAGCAATAAACATTAAAAGAAGAAGAAGCTGAAGTGACACACAGGATTGCTTGTAGTCTCTTATGACACAGAATTGTAAAGATGAGGATGTTCATTTTGCTTGTAGTAATACGATACAGATATTAAAGTGGCAACTAAATTAATGAAGTGAACTGGTTCATTGATTTTCTTCATCCTAACAGAAAGACTAATCCCGGCCGAGTTGAAAACATGCCCGACTATAAATCAATCAATGGGGACTAGATGTAGCCCACGTAGGTGATGAAAACACGATGTACACACTTCATTCAAAACTCCCTAAAACTAAATGTGAAACCAAAATTAAGCAGATCCAATGAAAACAATGTAAGAAAGGCATGAACCTTGGTCCAGACTTTCACAGTTGAAAATACATGAACCATTTTTTTCGACCAAACTGATCAAATGTTATTTGGTAGATGTGAAGATATTACATCTTTGGATAAGCATCAGATTCCATTTGACACAAAGTCAATCTTCTACTGAAAGACAATAATCAGCTTATTGGGGATGATTATTACTTGAGTGTGTTCGGGTTTCAGTGCCAGGATTCTGGAGAAGCACGTGTGTGATTGGAAGCAGAGCCGGAGCACATGTGCTCTCAAGACGTGATTGTGAAGCCCAGTGAGTGACTCACTCTCTCTGAGCAGTCTATTCACCACGACTTTGGCTCCGAAACCTCGTTTGCACCAAATATAACCAAAAAGTCACTGACCTGTGCCAACCAGCCATGCAGAATAGAGTGAAGAGCACTCACCACCAAAGTGCCATTTCTCTCCTTCCTTCCTCCTCTTTCCATTAACCACCCCACCTCTTTCTCATTCCCTCATCCTCACACTGCATTTGTGCCCCGGCCCTCTCTTTCCTTGTCCTTCACACTTGAATTAACAAGCTGACGACAGATTTCTGCAGGTCGCACCCCTCCCTCTCCAACTCCACTTGTCCTTCTATTGGATTTTTATTTTCCTCCTCTTGTCTTCTCATCCACAGAACAAGCTCACAGCCTCGGTGCTTTCTGTTATTATTGATGTCTTATGTGCAGCACACTGAACAGAGGCAGGGGTCAATTTTCACTCCACTGAAGATGTCAATAGGAAGTACAATACAGACAATGATTCCACCGTCAATGTTCACTTTGCTTTGACGGCTGATGAGAGAACAGAAAGATGATGAAAAGGATTCCTGGGGTTTGGATGGTGTAGTTAATTGATTTGACTGTTACCATGATGACCACACACACACACACACAGACACACACACACACACACTCATAAACATCCATTTGGTAGGAGTGTGTGTCCAGTTGTTTGTGTGAGTGTTTTAGCACATGCCCTTAAATATGCTCATTCCACAAATATAACAACTTGGCCCAATTAGTTCACGTTTACAATTTGAAATCACAAGCTCCTTTAACACAGCCTGTTCAAGGTGAAAATGTTTTTCTGCCTCCACGTTCCGTATGAACGATACCGACACGGAATGTTGTTCCGCTTTTTTGCAGCTGAGGTCAAATCCGTGTCTATGTAAAATGGGGAGCTGGAACGACGGGACACCAGTGATGTTGTGTTATACGTCACGCTTCTGCCATTTAAAATAACACATGCTACCAGCAATATGCCATCTTGTTCAGTTCCAGTTAAAGGCAGCATAAAGAGGGGCCTCATTAAAGGCAATACGGTGAGAGCTCTGTACGAAAAAGAAGCTTCAGTGTTCAATGAACAGTCATTTTAAAAGAGGGTCCTAAGTTTTTGAATGTGTGCGTGTGCACGTCTAGTGAAAAATCATTTAAAGAGAAACCCATCTCAAGGGGCTGAAGGCAGAGGGCAAAGGGAAGCTACACACAAGGCACAGCAGGGGGGCTGTTTCGTTTGAAGGCTGGGTGGTGTGTTCACACACACCCACCCACACACACACACGCACACAATCTGGCACTCTATGAATGACACACACTATTTTCTGGAAATCTCCACTGAAATTTCTGTGTGGTTTCGTTTGTGCCCATGTCTGCTATTAAGCTCTTGCAAACACACATCAGAGTGTATGTAGGGCACACACTAACTCACAAGCAGCACAGACATGCAAATGATCTTTCTTACCTCCGTGGGCGGAAGAGAAAACAAAAGCGAACTGAGCTTCGAAAACAATTAGCCCAATCAAGGGTGACAGAAGGCAATTAGAAGTAAAAGGTTCGAGGTGCCAAAAAGCCACTCCACTGCTGAGAAGTCTGCTGGAGGAGCGCGCGGCTGAAAAGGCTGAAGACATAAGACTGACAGTCTTTAACGATTTAAAGGTGTGCAAGGTGCGAAGAAACATCCCCGAAACCAAAACGGCTGCTTTGTGACCATTTGGGGCTTTCAGAGGAGAGTGGAGGTATCATGGAGACACCTGAGGTCTAAATGAACAGCTGCTTCTCTGCACGCCTGAGAGGTTTCCTCTTGAATCAATTGACATTATCTCCAGACGGTTAAATGCGAAATCTGGAGTGAAGAAACTACATGAAGTGAGTTTGAAGGACTTATTTGAAACAAAGACCAAAACCGGCAGATAGGAAAATTAAATTTATTTATGTAGAAAAAGAAATCTGCCTGTTTCAAACGATTTGTTTCAACATAGCTACATATTCAAGTCAAACGGAAGTCAATTCATTCCTAAGGCAACCTCTATGATCTTGGATGTGCTGCAAAACTCTTCCCCTCTTGTATCTTTCAGCAGGACTATGACTCTATGTACAATTGAAAATTATAACTATTGTGGTGGATTTCGGACAGACCGCATGTGTCATCACAAAAAACTATAAGTCAAATGGTTATTTCATTCAATAATTCATTCAGTTGTTTGAAGTTGTTGATAGTCAAACTGTGTAATTGTGTAGTTAAACTTCCATCCGTCCATTATGTTAGCATAGTTGTCTAGCAATATGTCCACTAGAGGGCATCACATAGTCAGGAGTTTCTGACAACAACAAATATGGCGACGCTGGAGAAGGTTGTGATATATGTACGTCTTACGAGGCAAAAGCGTCCACAATGTTAACAGTGGTTGTCCAACTTACAAACTAGCAGAGTATTAAGTCACATAGAACCTCAAATCCCCTCTATAGTTATTTTCTATGTACACCATGACAATACTGGTGCTGAATTCAATGTGGTGATTACACATTGATCTGAAAATCCTGGCTTTACATTAGTAGAAACACAAATGTTTCCATTGACTCTTTAGCTCAGACAGCACAAACGTTTTCTACCACCCGTCAATGGAGCAGTGCATGAATCCATTACATGCACGAGGCACAACACAGTTTATTTGTTCTCATGTTTACATGCTTACAGGATGTTTGCCAAGCTAAGTAATTGCCCATCGACGAGGCCGCAATCATTGTCAAATCATCCATCGCAGAGATCTGCACTGCTGGGATACTCTTTTTACATCCTCACTGCGAAGACATTTTCATTCTCTCTTTAGCCTCATAAAGATCTAAGAAACGATTAAGGTCTTCAGAGAATCCTGAGGGCCGAGTTACGGCAGGTTTCGGTCTTGAAAATGCTGGGAAAGAAAACTGCCCCAGAAAGAGTGCGTGTGTTCAGCAAGTCTAAGCACATTCAGAGATGGATGTATTCTTACTTGATGAAGAGAAAAGGGCAAAGTGAAGTAGAAGTCAAAATAAGCAGTGTGTGTGTTTGTGTGTGTGTGTGTGTGTGTGTGTGTGTGTGTGTGTCTTCATCGCGGCGTGTTTAACACCCCAAAGTCTCTCAGGTCCTTTTAGATGGTTTCGTTTTCCATTTCTTTCATGGCGTCAACATCTCATTCAAGAGCGACTTGTTTACATACTTGTTTTTACACACACACACACACACACACACACACACACACACACACACACACACACACACACACACACACACACACACACACACACACACACACACACACACACACACACACACACACACACACACACACACACATACACACACAGACACACACAGACACACACAGCACCAAGGACATGTTTATGTATTTGCTGACTCACCGGCCACTGAGCAGATGTGGGATAGATGGATGTTTGCAGCAATGACTGCAGCTGTACGCACTCATGCAGATTAACAACGGGGCCACTCTGCACCAATATCCAACACTCATATTTTAATGAAGAGGCAGAGATACATGTTTTTTTTCCCATCAACGGTGGCATTGAGTGCAGCCTAGATTCCAGAGTGTGACTGAGAAGCCGAGGTGCATCTAAGGTTGAATGATTACACTTTGAGTTACTGATGCTCCCGCTGGGCCTGCTTTGATAAGAAGCTTCAAGTTTGGCCCTGACTATGGAAAATGTCCATGGAAGTGAAATCGTGATCCGATTTGATTACCGACTGATTGCAAAAGATCAAGCTCCATGTGTGTGTTTGGATCTCGAGTTTTCCCGCGGGTCTCACCTCAGGGATCCATAAGGCACAGCTGACGTGGACCCACTTGGTTCCACTGCGGGTGGGCTTGAGGGCCCCCCCTCTCTTGGGGCAGAGCAGACATTTGGGCTGGACACCCAGAGCGCAGGTCCGACACAGCCAGTTCCCCTGGGGTACCTTAAGGATGCCATAACATGCCTGGGATGGGAGGACAGAGATGGTTGCACTTTACACATACTGGCAGTCAGTTGTTATTTCCATTGGTCAGAGCAGGACCTGCTGTTTCATAACTCTAAGCTGTTGTTTCATATTAACATGTGGAATTGATCTTCTGATGTAACCAATGGCAAGAAAGCAAATAAGTGTATTTTTGAAAATGTCAAATATTCTTTCGACAGAGTTTGTCCTAGAAGAGGATGGACAATTGTCATAGCAAGTAAAGCACAATATTATAAGACCATACAAGCAGCTTTGTATGCTGAATACACTTAATCTAAAATAGTGGGTGATAGTTTTCATGAAGGCTGTGATTTGCTTTATTCCAGTACACTTGAAAATAAACTTGCAGTAATTAGACATTTATATTAGATCCAATAGTGTCAATGTTTACTGTGGTTTACTTTTTTATTTGACTTTTACTTATTTGGTTAAAGGTATGTAAGCAATATAAAATGACAGCAAAGGAAATACGGAAGATCATACATTCACAATTGACAGATCCAAAAACATCCTTCCTTGTTCCTGGTTCACTTTTGCTAAATTTGCATCTCTTTAAACTTTTCTTCCAACCAGAATGGCTTAAACGTACTGAAGGGAGATGTTATCAAAACGCCACTCGGTTTTGTTTTAAATAACGCAGCAGGTTATTGTATCATCTGCACTCAACCCATTTCCACTTTCACTGATAATAAGGTCCAGTCCCTCAGGATCAGAAACAGAGATGATTTTGTTGTCGGATGTGATTTAATCCTAAAGTGTCTAAAAGTGGCTCTTCTGAGGCGAGTCAGTCATTCTACATGCTCCTGGTGCTCAATCACGATTCCACAGAGGACAGGACGTCACATGTTATACAGCTGATGAGCTAGAATCAGATACAGGAAATTAAGAAAGTTAAGTAGGGAAAACCCAGACTGGTGTCATGGTGACAGCAGCAACAATCAGATGTTGATGATTCCGTCTTCATCAAACGCCATTACAGCTTTTTTTTTGTTCAAACACAGCACTTCAGTCAGTGAGGCCCGTTTTTTTACCCACCAAAGGTGAAGGAGAGCATCTAAACAACAGAGAGAGAGGCAGCACTGTGTTATCTACAAAGATAATAATGATACTTTGTAAGAGCGAGAATTGATCTCACTGCTTGTTACCATCACATCCATAGGAACCTCTTCTTTCTACATGCGTTCACTTGATTCCCTCAGTTTGTCTGCATTTGATATATAACTACATTTGACCTTAAAAGTAATAATAATACCTGTCTTCTAATCATGCCTTTAATGTTCTTTATAATTACCCAAACAATGATTTATTAAAACTGTATGAAAATCTATAGATAATACTTCCTGTTACATGTAATTAGCAGCTTTTTGTATTTTTCTTCATTGCAAGTGACATTTTCGGCGACAGACAAACTTGAGATTAAGTCTATTTCCATCAAGTGCATGATGACACTGAAGGTGTGTTAGTGCCAATGTGAGAGACAGAATGATTAACACTCTGTCAATGTAATAAACACAGCAGAGCTCCCTGAAGCCTCAGGTTGTCACCGGCCCCATTTGTGGGACTATTACTGTAAGTAGTGAAGCTGGGGGAGAGAAAAGGGAGGTAATACAAAGCAGCTCTCAATAAAACAGCTGAACCTCTATTTATGATTTCAGCACTTTGAGCTTTTCTTCTGTAAGTGTGACCCTTATTCTGAAAAAAGAAAAGTTTGAGAAACACATACCTACAAATACGCAAGACAAATACAAGGGCTTAAACAGAGATACAGTGAGGACAAACGAGTGCCTGATACCTGATGCACGCAGACGTTGCACTTGTCGCAGAAGACCATCTCGTTGCCGTCCTCTCCCTCCGGCGAGCGGCAGACGTCGCACACCACGTCCTCGTCGTACTCGATGCCCAGGCCTTCCTCCGTCTCGATGGCCTGCTGCATTTTCTCCGCGCACGCGCTCTCCAGTTCCACCAGCACACACTCCATCGTCAGCTCGTCCAGCTTGGGTAAGGCTGGAGGGAAGTAGACAGGAAGTAGAAGCTGATTATGTTTATTCGATAATTCCTTGACAGAGTGAAAACCAATCGACTCTGTTGAGGCAGAGGAGGCGGGGGAGACTGATTCGTGGAGATGTTTAGTGGACTGATATTTACGAGTGTATAAAACTCATCTCAATACAAATCTGGGTCTAGTGAATTGAAATGTGGTCCCTTAAGGGAACTGTTGGGCCTGGGCCGAGGAATCTGCTCTGTGTGTGATTCTAGTTGCTTGTGAGATGCACATTCTCAAGTGAGATTAATATTTGAGAAAATACAAAGCCTTTACAAAGTTTTCACAACTAAGAGTTAGAGTTGCAGGGTCATCAAACACTCAGGTTTCCTTTACTTCTATTATCGACAAGAACAACAGTAATAGACAGCTGCTCTCAGGAAACTCTTAATTCCAGTTTCTCACACCTAAATTGAAATGCACACTTGCTTTCCGTTGCATGAACACATCACAAGGTGACTTTCTGTTTCTGTTGAGCCAGTTCAAGATGGAATGTGCTGCAAAATGTGATGCAGGATGTGGGAGGATGCTGATTTTCAGTCGACTCTTTGCAAATCAGAGAAAAGCAGCTGCACGCTTCGTTCATGGTCCCTAAAAGTCCATTTGCTATCAAAGTCAAAAGCAGTTATATTTGCTGCCGTGCCCTTCTTGCCCACAGCTCACTTAACCATGCCAGTGTGCCGGCATTAGCATCAGTATTCCTGCTCCATCTGCATCTCACAGTAATGCCTTGCTCTAAGGCAGGTTAATTCACTGGCAAATGTACGATTTTAAAAAGAGAAAGAAAGTGAAGAACCAGGAAGGAAACAGGGTTTTTTCCAGGATGGTGCTGTGTATTATTATCTCATTACATGCAATGAGATTACAGTGATGACACAAAATGGTAAACAACTGTCAGGCTTTACATCCAGTTCGAGATCTTTGTATGAAATGCCCCAAACTGTGAATGCAAATGAAGAAAAATGTTATTACAGCCAGTAGAATCAAGTAATTAACTTGCTCAGCCACAGTCTCTTATAAGAACATTAAGGGGAAGGTGACCATTTCCGGATGCAGCATTTTTATTGTTATGTGTCTGAACCCTTCATAGAGCAATGAAGAAACTGCTGCTGTCCTGGATTCTATCAATTCATATTTATAGATGTGTTTGAAAGATCTTTGTTTGTCTTAAACAGAGCTGAGCATCCTGTGTGTCTGTTATTTACTCCCCCCATTCCTTACTACCCAAAAACTAAACTAAAGTAAATAAACAAAGTATCCACTGATTCTTGCTTGTTATTGCCAACCCGCATTGTGTTACCAGAGTTTAACTTGAAGTCTGAACCAGGACTTCATGTCTTTGTCTCATTTTGTGTACATTTGATCTGGTAAGTTTTCTGTGTGAAATTTAAGGAGCGGACTTTTGTTTGACACGTGAACGTCCTGTTGTCATCACCTTGTGGGATGTGTCTACGGTCTGGAGATGGGCGTGCGTCTGACCTCAACATGTTGTCAATTCGGCAGGTAGGAGTCTTTCCATTTGAATGTAGAAATGAAAGAAGCGGTTCATTTTATCAATTCCGTTGCCACTTTAATATCATTATGGTATTACCACGAGCTTCGCCAACTTCAGGTGCGATTTACAAGCGTGCCAGTGAGCCGATTCAATTTCCTTCTCGTCCTCTATTGTTAAATTCTGACTCAACTTCCTGCAAGTGGATTCATTTTGACTTCTTTTGGTATGATAACATTTTTGGTCTGTTGGTCCGGACTGTGGCGAGAGGCACCTTTCATACAAGTTACCTTGGTTCACACTAAACAAGCATTATATTCTTTTAATGTGAAGTTAAAAGAATAACTTCACATTAAAGTGAAATTGTAAATTACTCTTACCCTTGAACTTGGAAAACTAAAAGAAACAAACAATGCGACTGTGGTTGTTTTGGATTTAGATGCTGCTTTTTGAAACCCGCAGAGAAAAGAGAAGCAGAGTTAGAATTAACCTGCTGTGACATTTACATCGGGAAGTGAACACACACAGGAGGGAGCGAAGCAACAACATTATTCATAAATGACTTGAGAGTGTGTGTGTGTGTACTTCCTGTACAGGGAACTATGTGTACTTTCAGAGCATTTATTGTACATCTATCCTCTATGTATTTATCCATGTTTGTAAATGCAAATACGAGTTCAAAAGTGTGGGTGTATCCAGGTTCATGACTGCACTTATCCATTTGAGTCCATGGTAACAGAGCATCCGACAAGAGTGCGTGCATGCACACAGGAACTGATTTGTTTTTAATAATATTGTGTGACTTATTATTCTGCACAATGTCCATGCCTTCTGTGCCTTTGTGCACTTTTCTGATTTATCTAACTCATTTTACTGAATACGTCTAAATGCCTGATCAGAATTTTGTGTCACTGTAAAGGCCCGGCTTTCCCTGTTTTCTCTAAGCTGAATATCTCAAAATCAAATTAATTCCATCTTTAAACCCAACTGCGAAGAGTGTTTGGATAATTAGAGCTACAGCAGGTCTAGTTTGAACGCTCCAGTTCTATGACGGGTCCAGAGCCCTACAGCCTCTGTCTGCCTGCAGAACCAGTCAACAATCTGTTGTTTGTTCAGTCTAGCACTAAAGGTTATGGGAAGCAGCGAGTGTGTGTGTTTGTGTGTGTGACTGATAGTTTAAGGGGCATGTGTCCCAGGAATAGGGCCTGAAACCCCAGCGGGGCTTTATAAACACAATTACTTCGCTTTATCTGAGGAGCCGATCAGATATTGAATAAAGTGGTGGAGATAGGAGAGATGCTCAGGGTCGGCAGTTGTCACCATGGCAAAATAAGAGGAGGGGAGAAAGTGGAGAAGGACATCAACAGAGAAAGCAGATAGCTACAAATAAGGACATGATGGAAAAACAAAAGCAAGGACAAGGGAAGAAGATGTGATGGTACTATTCAAAAATTCAAAGAATATTCAAGTTTGTGTTTTCTGTGACTCTCAGAGAACGTTAACATTTAAGAAAACCCCCCCCCAAAAAAAAGGGCGTGTTGATTTAAGGTTTGAGTCGACATGGAAAATCAGCTAACACACGAATAAGCTAAAATGAACAATAACTTTCTCAAATACATATCATGTGTTGCTGTCATTCCTCTTTGACATTAAATGATGGCAGTTAGGTCATTTAATATGAACTTAATTCTAATCAATCTCTTTTCTCAAAAAGTAAAAAAACAAAAGATACAAATATCTTTTCCTTCTTAATAATACTGTACACATGTCTATCACTGCTGGTGTCTTTTTGCTAGAATGTTTCTATCCCTAGGTCCTGGACTGTTTAAAGGAAAAAAACAAACCATCCACAGCAGAACAATTGAACATTTGTAACTTGTTCTCTGACTTTTCAATCGTCTAAATAATTGATGGATTGTTCAAAATAAAAAAAATGTAGTTACAGCCCAGGTATATGAATTTCACCCAGCACAGTGGGAGGTATGTTTTCCCTTTAAAGCATGTAGTTCTGTTACAAGAAAGGTCGAAACATATCAATTTTACAACAGTAGAGAGTAGGGATGGGCGTTCGATTAAATAGTCTTCATCGATCGTCGGGAGAATTAATGACGAATTTTCGATTAATCATTAATATTTTCAAGTTCAAAAATTCTCTATTTATAGGCTATATTAAAATGCAGTGAAAAAGCAAAGCGTGTTTCCTCATTGAGATCTTTATTACTAGATGAACAAAATATGCGCCGCCGTAATCTTAAGCAACGGAGCCGACAGCTAGAAGCCGGTGCTACTAAATACAACTGACCCTCGTTTTTTTTTTCTCCAAAATAATATAATAATAATATAAAAAAACATAATGTTAAACAACAACTTAACCACATCTATACAATACTTAGGTCAGACAGGTTTTGTAACTCAAAACTATCAAACAAGGCACAGAGTCGAGAAAGCTTCATAAAAATAACCAGTAACTCACAAACAACCTCAGCACCAGCCTACGGGTTTGTGTTGAGAAAGATGAGCATGTTAACATTCCCCGAGGTCAGACGCGAATGCAGCCTGGTGACCGTCAGTCTAGCCGCCGAAAAAACTCGCTCTGAGGGGACTGACGTCCCCGTGATACACAGGTAGCTCCATGCTAACTTGGCTAGCCTGGCTCCGGTGTTTGCGCTCCCTTCGTCCGTGTCAGACGACGCAGGCTCCTCGTCTCCCCAGTCTCGGGATGGCTTTGCAGTATTGGCAGTGAACCAAGTCATTTTTTAACTCAAAATGGTCCCACTCTACACTTCGCCATGACCTCTTCATGTTTACTTTGGAAATGGAAATACACGGTAACTCGCAGCCAGTCGCAGGTATCTGAGTAGGCCTGTGGCTTCTTTTTCAAACACTGCCCCCCGTGGTCAAACGTGTAATTAGCAAATTTCTCGATGAAAAAATAATTTCATCGACGAAATTCTTAATGATCAATTAATCGATCGTCGATTAATTATGCCCATCCCTAGTAGAGAGCATACCTCCACAAAGGCCCAATCCCCTTAAATCCCATTAAGCTGTAACACCAATTTGTACACACTCATCGATAGCAATCCCTTTAAATATGTCTTGTGTTTAATCTCCATCCTTGCATTTGGGAAATAGGTGAAAATACATCAATGATCTGCCCCTGGATCCTCGGCAGAACCAAAGTGTAATGGTTTCTTCCGTGATGCAAACCATATCCTTGCACCAAGTTTTGTAGGAAGAACGTTTTTTTTGTGAGTCTATTTGCACTCACCCATCTGTCTGAACTCTTGGTTGACAAGCTCCAGCCAGGCGACGTCCAGATCGTCCAGGTCGTAGCAGCTGTAGTGCTGAGCTGGAGTGGGAGTGTCTCCGTCCCCGTCCTGTCCGTCGCCACTCGTCGACTCCCGTGGCGACCTGCGTCAAACACAGAGGTGCACAAAGAAAGTTTCAGCATGTGGTCTGGAAACACAACAGCAGGCGTATTTTAACGCTTATTCACGTGGGGGTCGTTCAAATGATGTTTAAATGTCAACTAAATATTAACCAATCAAATTCCTCCTTGTAAGTTGCGCATGTATTGCTCATGACAACAGAAATGACTGGAACTGAACCTCTGTCTTACAGTCAGGTCCTGACCTCAAGGTCCAGAGAGACTGAATCCCACTTTGACGGGTGTCACACACAAAAAGAAAGGCGGAAAAAAAGGGAAGCCATCGAAACAACGACAAATCAAGTGGTTGTAGGCAGCAGTGACAGGAAGTTCCTCGAGGCAGCGTCTGGTCTCTGGAGCCTCGAGCCTGAATGTCTCTCCAACAACAACAGCAGGAAACGGGGTCAGGAACCGTGCTCAACCCACAGGGAGCCAATAAAAAGACACACACGCACTCGTCTCCGCGACTTCAGAGGACATTACATTGACATTGATTTCCCTGGAGACTGAACCCTAGTTACTACTTACCTAACTTAAACCTAACTTTAACCTAAAGCTAACCTTAACCTTACTTAACCTTAAAACATGTCTTCACCTTGATGACTGATTAAAGGATTTACTCTATGGGGAGACCAATAGCAGGACAACACACACACATACACACATGCCTTCTGTAACACAAAACAACAAGCAGGGCCAAATGAAACACACACACACATATGCCATCAGGCAGAGAGAGACCATATCCGAGAGAGTCACTGCAAATACTCACTCACTCTCTCACACACACAAATATATATATATATATAAACAGCTATTATTCACACACTTGCCTGGTACAGTCATGACCTTTGTGTGAAAAGGTGAAGCGCGTCAGTGATCACAACAACAAAACACAACAACCTTTCGCTCGCCGCTTCGCTCCCGTCTTCGCCGCCTCATTATCATGGCGCTCAGTTATTACCATCATCCTCTGTCACTGCCGTCGCTCTCACATCAAGGAGCAGCGTGATCATCATCCTCCTCCTCCTCATCATCATTATCCTCCCCATTATCATCACCACGACCGCTGTCATCATCACAACAGCTGCCACAGTTTAATTCAGTAATCTTCACTTGCAGTGACATTTTACACGTGTTGTACACAAGCATCATGACAATTAAATTAAATACACAATAAAATCAATTATTGTTATTAATAGACTGTATCAGATGCAGAATAAAACATAAAGGCAAGAGTTTGTAAGTAGCAGATTCCTAAACTTCATATATTGTGGATTGAAATCAAGGCTGGCACGTTAGCGTTCACCTCACTTGAGAAACAGGTCCCAGATTCGACTAGACCAGCACGATCATTTACTGCATGTCACTGCCCTTATTCCCTAACTGCATTTCCTGTCCCCTTTCACTGTCACCATCTGATAAAGGCTTGAAATATACATGCAAAAACCTGGATCTTAATTTGAAAGAATAGATTGGAAATGTGCTCTCATCGCTCATTGATCCATCACTTCATCTCTGTCTTTAATTTTGCGTCCTGAGATGTTTGTCTGATAGGTAAAGCATGTTCAAGACAAACAACCATGTCATTTGGGGTTTTCCTTTGACTGTGCAGATGCTCTGCAAAAACCCAGGATTGTTCCATTTCCAGATCAATTAATGTCATCATCCTGCTAATCTGTGCATCAGTGATCAATAGCATTTTCACAGCTGATACTGCATCTATTAGTCTAATAAGGACCACAGAGCTGATCCATTACTGGCTGCAAACACAGCCAATTTAGAATGTGCAGGGTCAATTGATGCCAAAGTGTGAACTATAATAAATCTAAAAGTCTACAATATGTCTGTGACGATGACAATGAGGCAGAAAACTGAAACTGTTTTGCTATCAGGCAGTAATCTGATACTGGACCAACAGGCCTGGCCATTCAACTGGAAGAGGAGAAATGAGAGAGACAAAGACACACACGCACACGCACACACACACACACACACACACACACAAACACACACACACACACACACACACACACAGGGGTAGAGTAGGTTTCATACAGGAGACACTGGGCAGGTTGTTTCTATTATGTAATTTTAAGAGCAGCTCAAGGGTCTGGTTTCATTGGAGGCTGGTGAGGCTGCTGATATTCTATAGTTACGGCTTTTGTCAACAAATCCTGAAAAAAGAACAAAAAAACAAAAGTGCGAAAGTGCATCTCGGCCTCTGTTTGTGTCCCCAGGCACTTACTGAAGTTCATATCTCTCTAAATTAGTAAGAATCTATGAAATTCCATTTGCAATAAAAAGCTGTTCATAAAACTTTTCAGGTCTCTTACAAAAAAATTACAAAATATTACATGTATATAATAATTATATTAACAATAATAAGTACATGAAGTTAATTATAGGTTTTAACATAATACAAACTCCAGATAGGGAGTCAGGTGTATAATAAACTCATCATAGTGCTGTTGGATTTTATGATATTCTTTACTCTAGCTTAGCTTTTTCTAATACGGAGCTTTAGTAGATTTAGTGTGTTTGGCCCCCAGCTGGGACTGGCAGGATTTAATTGCTTTAGCAATGTGGAGATATCAATTTGAAGCTCAAAAAAAGATTAAAAAAAAAGCAGGGGAGCAGATAACATTTAAACACTGAGCAAACAGTACCTGTGCCAAACGGGAAACCTGTCTAAACTAAAGTCTGAAGTCAAATTGTAAAACATGTTATGTAAATGTTTTTCCTGACATTCAGATCTGTGGTGTCGTATCTCTCTCAGTGTCTGTGGTGATATCCGAGTTGAGGCAGAGGAGACGTAAAAATGTCATAATAACGTCAAGTCGTCCCATCTAACAGGACGTGAGTCAGTGGGGGTCAAAGTACAATGTGTTCTTCACAGTATGGTCAGTATCATGTATCTCACAAACACACACAAACACACGCACATACACACACAAACACACATTTCAGTTACATAATGTCAGTAAACAAAACCATGTGGGACCAGTCTCACGTTGTCCTGGCTTTATCATGACAACAAAGACAAAGATGAGGAATCATCTGTCAATACTGAGCCAATCGCAGTTTCACATGAAGCTGTAAATTAATGTTTACTCTTTTCATGGGGTTAAAATCAATCCATAGAAGTCCTAGTCCTTTAAACTTGTCACAAATGAAGGAGATTCATGAATGCACAAGCCACTAATTTATTAAAGCAGGCACATGGAGAAATATATTCAAACAAATGGACTGAAAACAGGAATAAACCATCATAAAAAAGACTTCAAGACTTTAAAGATTGGACTTCAAGTCATCCTTAAAAAATAATAATAATAATACAATACCGGGATATGGAATCAAATAATTATGAGGAAACCTTCGAAATGACTTCTGTTTACATTTAAGGAGCTCTAATTAGAGAATGAGCAGAGTGGGAATATTTATCTTATCCCTCCTTTACATTCACAACAATGCAATCTCCACGTCTGCTTTGATCATACGTGTGTGTCCTGTGAAATATTTATGAGCAGGAACTACACACTGTGGAGCGCAAATCCCTAAAAACACAGAAAATTATGAGCCGGCGAGTGAGAAAAGTTAAGTGCATCTTGTGGCGTAACCCGACTGAAAAGTATGTTATATGAGCCTATGCAGTGAGGACAAGTGATTTATCGGATTGTGTGTGTGTGTGTGTGTGTGTGTGTGTGTGTGTGTGTGTGTGTGTGTGTGTGAGAGAAAGGGCAAGTGAGACGTCTGGGTTAAATAACTGACGCTAATGATATTTCGGCAGATTCGGCAAATATCTTACGATCGCTTCAGCTTCTACTTTAAGCAGAAACCCCTGATTTAGTGTATAAATCATAAACTGTATATAAAGATATGTGGAATCACACGATATAATTCAGCAGCTCCACAGGCAAAAGCCTCCTTTATAAGCATTACGTTGAAAAAAGACCCAACAACAAACGGGCAACAGAAGCAGACAAAGATACACAACAATGGTAAAGCCAATGAAATAACCATGGAAACAGAGAAGATAAAAACAAGTTGAAATAATAGCCATCCTATAAGTTTAGTCCACAATGCATTCCCCTTTGGCAAACAATAGGCTGAACAGGCTACAAACAAAGAAGTCTTATTCAAGGGCAGTGAAAAGCCTGAGAGAAGATGTAGAACACTGAACTGAGAGAGGTAAGATGTTCTCTAGACTTGGGGCAACTTAAAAGTTCCTCAGTTTCTCACCGCTGTGTAAATTTCACTCTCCTCCTTTTCATAAAAGCCATGCAAATATTAATCTCTTGCCAGCGAGGGATGGAGTGGATGGTGTTTACATAAGACTTTGTCAGTGTGGGCAGAGTGACAGCGGCTGATCTCAGCTCTCAGTCTGACTCGCTGCCCACACAGGACACGTCGAGTTTAAACAGACATCAAAAACTGACAGATCTCTCATGAAGAGGTGGACGTCGCGATAAATACGACTGGAAACATACATGGAGCTACACAGAGGCAGAAGGAGAGAACTGCAAGTGAGTCGAGGTAAAACAAGGAAAGAGGGATTTAAGCAGGAAAAGGAAAAACAGAGGATGAGAGAATTTAAATGATCTAAATGAGGAGAGACATCGAGGAGACCGAGAATGAGCAAGGCTCCAAAATACCATATGCTTAAAAGTTTGATAGATTCCTACTTATACTCACAATCTGCCACTTATCCTTCATTAACACTGCACGTCTACCTTGATATTTGCCATCTGCCCGTCTGAGAGCACAGGACCCGAACAAGAGTTTCATATTTTCCTCTAACAGCTCACAGAAACACTCTTAATTAGCTGCCAATGATTAAATTTGTCACCAACAGCTGTCGTATCATCCAAAATTCTATGCAAAAACATCTCACACATCCAAACAGACAGACTTGTTTATAATTGGAGTTATAAATAAAAGTGTTGCACAGGAAGGTTCAGGGTTTCGGGAATGTATAGAACAGAAATTAATTCAGCTGACAGAACAAGTGACAGAATATTTCTTACTAATGAGAGCTTTGCCAAATATCATCCTATATGTTCCTTTAATAGACATATCGGTATCTATGCTTGTGTTTTCCTATATGAGACTTTATTTTATAGAATAACCGATGTAGAAAAGATGTTTGTATTTTATGTAATGTGTTTTCTTTTGATGTATAAATGCATATAATAGATCTTATTGTTAAATTGTAAAATATTAAGCCTCAATTAAATTTCCTTTCCATTATAGATAGAAAAATGTGGAGAAGGAGAAAGTACAGATTTGGGGAGAAAAGAAGGAGGAGCAGGTTATAAGACGAGACGCAAGAAAGACATGGGGAAAAGAGGAGGAGAGACATGAGGATGTTTTTCCTAGTTATTTAATTTGAAACCAAAAGTTGGTTGGTGTCCGGTTTAGAGAGATTTTCATATTTAATTTCAAGTTGAAAAGTTCAATTAAAACTATTAAAACATCACCGGAGGCAGTGTCTACAACAACTCAGAGGAAGATGTTTATTTACTCTCCAATTCTGAGGAAAAACGACATCCCCTATAAAGAGCTATGACGTTCTGTCTGCACACAAGTAAAGATAAGGGAGTTACTCTGAATACAAGATTAAACCACTTGTTCAGACACACCATTCTTGTCCGATGTGAACAATCACTTCACTGTGTGTACATTCTGTAGTCTGTGTGTGTGCTTGAAATAATCTCTCATTCTTGAAATACCTCACTGTCACAGTGCGGCTGAGAAAACTGGCTGGTCCTTTTTCTTCCCTGTAATCCCTCTCTTTCTTCCCCTCTTTTTCACACCACACTCACTGTGTGTGTGTGTGTGTGTGTGTGAGTGTGTGTATGGATGTGTGTGACAGAGTAAGTGAGTTGTGCCAACAGCCCCCTTATCCTTGGGCGACCCGTGCAAAATCCCACTACTCTAAAACACGCTCCCCTATCAGCATGCAGACAGGAGCAGGGGAACCAGGCCTGCGTCCAACAGGGCACAGGGTTACCAAGTGTACTGGTGCTGAAGGATGTCTGAGTGTGAGGAACAGGATTAACATTTTTAATGGTGCTGACTAGTTCACAGCAGCGAACCAACTGTCCTATTCAGCTTTGGATTCCACATTATCTGTTTTGTCATTAGGGGGCAGAAGAAAAACAAACTGTAGTAAAACAGTGTGGCGAAAACAAATTAAACTAATGCATATCCCGTATAGAGCTAAATGATTTATTTAGGAGGTTATGTTTTCATCCCTGTCCATTTTTTTGCTTGTTGGTTAGCTAGTTTGTCGGCAGGCTCACGCAAATACTATGGATTTCCACAAAACCGTTGGTGATCCAGACAAAGATGAGGTTCCAGGAATTTCAGTTGGGGGCCAGGCAGCTTCTGGGCATTTTGAGTTGAGTTAATGGCTCACTGATTAATTTAAGTCCAATATTCACTTCCGTTTTAAATTTTTACGGGAAAAATGTGGATCTTTTGATGATAAATACTTCTTTATGGTCCCCAGAAAGTAATTTAACTCAGCAGTTATACAGCGTGTACGCTACAGCTGCCTGCTGAGGCCAACAATCACACAGTGTCAGTGACCTACCCTTATGTTGCAAAACAAGAAAAACAAAACAGCGAAAGAAGCTACAAAGATCCCTTCAGCTTTCTCAGTAGAGCCAGGTGATGCTTCTCTGTGGGTTCCTCCCTGTGAAGAACCCTATTACACACACAGCTATTGCTTTCCCTCCCGTCAACAACAAGCAGCCTGTGGAAATGATTTTGTCTGAAAGTGACATTGTTAAGACATCGACATCTCATGGGGATGGGGAGCACTAGCCTACTTCTTAGCCCCCGACCATAAATTAATAACTTTGCAATCTGATATGCATAATTTAATAAAAATAGGAAATTCCACAACAGCGTTGGCGGCTTGTTTACTTATTTAATCGTCAATATGTCTTCAGTACTGATCCATACAAACACTCAGAGGTTCCTCCATGGAGAAGAAGGACTGACAGCCCCACAGAGATGTTATTACACTGTTGACAGGTGCGCACACACACACACAAACACAAACACACACACACACACACACACAGAGGATTGTTATTTGCAGAAACATCTTGTCATATTTATATGGAAGAAAACACACATGCACCCTGAAACCCCTTAGCAGGGTGAGCCATCTTTTTTATACACATATATTTGGAATTAATAATGTTACTAGAATACACACACCGAACACACACACAAACACACAGAAGTGTTGTGCGGTGAAAGTCAGGAGCGGTGAGTCATCTTCATGTCATATTCATGTCAACCAAATCAATCATCTCCCCAAACACACAAACATAATTTGCACAGTGACCTTTCAGAGATGACTCAACCCATAGTTGCTTTTACAGCAATCAGCAACGGTTCCACACACACACACACACACACACACACACACACACACACACACACACACACACACACACACACACACACACACACACACACACACACACACACACACACACACACACACACACACACACACACACACAGACACACACACACACACACACACACACACACACACACACACACACACACTAGGATCATGTAAAACAGTCTTCAGGCACAAACACGTACGTTTGTTTATCTTGACGTGTATTTTCTGCATGAGTATTAAACCAGCTGGTCCTTTTAACTAGGGGGGGAGAGACTCCGGCGACTCACGATTCGATTCCGAGGGCTACGATTCGATGATAAACCAGTATCGGAGCTTCTCGATGCGGCAAAGAATTATATTTCTATGACTACATATGACTACCTAGTATTATAGACTGTTTCTGTTATAACAAGTGTGCTGTAATTTACAAAATAAGGTTTTCAATTCAAATACCTCATTACAACAGTCAGTCTATAACAATGGTCAGTGCTCTCCATGCTGATTTGACATTCATTCAGTTTACACTTGTGTGCTGCATCTTCTCTGTATCAAGTTGGAGCCCTTGGCAGCATCGAGGCACATTACTCCACTGATCAACAAGAGATTCTGCTCCTCTGGTCTTTTATAATCACTACAGCTGATCTTCATAAAAAAAATGATATTCATTATTATGTTCCGATAAAAGGAGCTTCGCCTATTCTGCAACAAAGATATAAAGAAAGTTATGAATCAATGACGTCGGATCTTGAATGCGGCTCGTTCCGGTCACTTTAACCCTGATGTCCTGGCTGTGCGTGTCTGGTGTTGTGTGAAGCAGATGAACTTCATGCAGAGGGTGTGCACATGTTTAAATACGTGGATCATAAACTAATAAGTGAATCACAACCACAAAGTCAACATCACTACTGTACAGGTCCTAACAACCCGTGCTCAGGGCTGGTGTTTATTGTTAAAGTGTAGAGTGAGCACAGGTCAGTGGGGGAGTGGAGGGAGGACAGGAGACTCTTATACGGGACGACCGGACCTTTAATGTGCATCAAAAAGACAAATAATGTCACCACCTCTACTTTCACCGACGTTGAGGGTTAAAAAATTGACAACAAGCCTCAGCAGCAGAGTTTTTCCAAAAATTTTCTTCCAGCAAAAACTGGAGTTCGCTTAATAGAGAAAAACAGAATCTATAGTGAGAGGAACTACTCCAACTCTTTTCAAACAGAAAAATACCAAGGAGAGCATGTTACAGAGCTGCCCACAGTGTTTGACTGACAGTTGAACTCTGGGAGGTGCAGCGTGGAAACACAGCAGTAATGAGCGCTGAGCACCAAATATGGAGGGAACGTTTTTAAACATGAAAATCCAGTAAATTGCCATTTTAAGTAGGAACTCATGAATGAAAAATGTGACTTCATTATCGCCTCCTCTGTCTTCTCGCCTTTCTCTCTCTCTCTCTTTATATCATTGCGACTATCCCTCTCCCTCTCGGGTTGTTTTTGGTTGTTGGCGTCATCGTTTTCAAGACACGTGACTGATAAACTTCATTGTGATTCACCTTTATACTTACAAGAAGGGCAAAATGCGTCATAGTAAATGTAGTTTCTTTGTTCGTTGGCGATTTTAGACATCAACCTTTTTTTTTCGAGAGCCACACTGAAGCAGAGCGCAGCAATGGGATGATACATGTTACGCCCAAAACAAACCCAGGATTAAGAAACAATGTAATACTCTTTTCAACAATGCACAGGGTGAAGCCTGGTACTCTAAGAGGCAGTGGCTGGATATGTTGGACACTATAAATAAAATGTAGAGAAGAAAATATTTTGTATTGGTAAAAAAGTTAAATAACAGAATTTGTGAAAAACACTGACTTCTAGAGCCCAGAAGATTGAACTTGTGGGTCAAAGGTTAAGGGCATTACCGCTCATCCCCAAAACTCATGCAGTTCAGTGCATGGGGAGTTTTATCAGAGATTCTTTTTGCACAGGAAGCCAGTGTCACTGTGTTTTACAGTGAGCTGCCATTTTGTTCCGTGGTTCAGATGCCAGTACAGTTTCCCTGTTGTCATGGATATGACTCAGACTTATTAACACCACTACTCTAAAGCACCGCAGGCTACCTCACACACACAAACACACACACACACTCTCACACATAGACAAACACAGAGTACATTTACACACAACCGCTGCCAAAAGCACCAACACATACCGAGAGGCACACACACAATCAAGTTCTCAAGAGAGTAAATACACATTGGAAACCAAACTCACAACAACACATTCATTAAGAGCAGTTGACACAAACACGAAAGGCTACACACAGATACACACCGCTCTCAGGGTGCCATCCTGTTTGCCACCACCTCACTCCCTCAAAACTCCCACAGTTCCTAAATAAACAGTAAATAAATACATGAGAAAAAAAACACACAAAACAACGACCCCCTCGTCTTCACACAGTTTTGTCCTCTCAGACGTATTCTCAGAAATGTGCAAACAATGTAAAACATTGATACCAGGCCTGTGACGACACGGGGAGTAGAAAAAGAGAGAGGGAGAGAGGACCGAGAAATGGGTATAGTGTGTTTGTGCCTGAAGCGGGGTCTGGGCAAACAAGGGAAATGTTTTCATTCATATTTTCCACCCAGTTAGTCGGGAGCCAGAGAGGCGCATGGGGGTGAGAGGCAGAGACAGTGACAGGGGACATAAAGTGGAAGCAGGAGCAGACTGGAGTCAGCAAAGACATTTTTTTCCCGCCATGTTTTGTGGAACACATCCCAGCTCTGTCTCCATTTATAATATCCAGCCTGAAACTCTTACTCAATCTATTTATTTGTATTTCACAGAAATCAAAATATAAATGAATTAAAGTTTTCAGAATTCAGAAGATAAAATGCGGAGCTGGAGTTAAAGTTTATTAAACATGAATCTGGCTCATTGGAATTTAAAGCCTTCTACTTTTCCAAACTGAACACTGTCAAATACACAGACGTATGTGACATGTCAAGTGATAATTAATGATACCTGATATGAACATGTATATCTTAATGTCATTTTGGACCACATCATTCAGCCCTACTGTCAAATAATGAGGGTGCAGGTTCAACAATAAAAAGCATTAAATATTTATATTAATTGATAACATTGACATCACATGAATGAAAGTGGAACCCTGTTGTGATCAGTCAGTGAAGTTACACTGATATTCCTCAAACATTACATCTTCGGGTATCACATACCAGCACAGAGCATATCAACATTATTAGTCAAGTTTTATTTGGCCTTCGATAACCAGCAAAATGTGCAACAACGATTGCAGGGAAAAAATGAAAAAGAAGAGCTCAGAGATGATCTCTGCGCCTGTATTTCCTGCAGGTTAATCCAACCAGTTGTTCATAGTTCTTTGGTTTGGAAGTTTCTCAACGAAACATTCGGTTTATCCTCTGCATTTGCAGGATTAGAGGATTGCCTCATAGAACTACTTTCGGTAAAAAGAACTCCACAGGGTGCCACCTCCAGGTTCATTCAGACATAAAACCCACATTCAATCCACTGAAGTCACGGAAGAGAGTGAACCGGCTGTTTAAAGGGACAAGAGTGATAATCGAATTTGAAAAGTTGCGGGAATAGTTGAATCCAAAACAACAAGAAGAAAAATAACTTCAGTCAGCCTAATTGGCAGGAAACAGAAGTCTCCGAGTTCTTGGTTACTGCACAAGCTGCTAACAAGGTACTAGATTATCACTTTGTGCCTTTTTTGGAGAACAAGAAACCTTTCACTTGAATTGTAGAAGAGAAATCAGAGAGACTGAATACATTAGAACGCTGGCAGTGTGTGGTGGCGACATGAAGCGACTTTCAACTGCCAACAGGTGTGTGACAATTCAAAGGGCCATTCCGGGGGTGGACTGTCCCTTTAAGAGGACTAAAGGAGCATCCAGGAACATCTGGAACACATGTCTCCATTTTAATGCCATTATGTACAAGTTAGGGTAATCAGAGTAGGAATAGCTCACTGTAATCGCACCAACACGTTGCCAAAAACAAAGACTCCTGGAACAAACCTTCCAAGAATTGTGTAAAAAGTGGGTTTTATGTTGCTACTTGATGTGATCGAGTTTAGAAACCAATATCTTTAACAGGCTTTCCACAGTCATCCTGTCCTGGGGCGGAGGAGGAGTGTCACCAACCAAGCCACAATGTTCCCTATGTTCCTTTTAGGAGGAAACACTAATACCTCTTTATGTAAATGATTACACAACGCTCGGCCAGTTCACAAGAGGGGACATCGTGTGTGTTTGTATGTGGGCCGAGACACACAAATGCACAAGCACACCCTCATTCACACAGAAACACATGGAAAGGCAGAAAAACAAATACAGACGGCCCCGCACAAAAACACAGACAGACCCGGAAGCAGAAAGTACAGACGCAAGTAAACACAAAGTGACAGCAACACACATACACACACTCACACACACTTACACAATGAATGGGACAGACACATCAATAGCAGACGCCTTTCATTGTGTAGTTCTGTCAACAGAATCTCCTCCCTCAGCCCTAGGCACTGCAGATACAAAATCCCAACCTGGAAACACTGTAGTTCCTGTCGACACTGATAAGAGTGTTGGGTTTCTACTGGTACAGCCTTAGCCCATTACATCGAGATGACACAAGTACAGTGTGTGAGATCGCGGACATTCAGATATTAAAGTTTGTTTGGATAGATTGTTCTCCAAGAACCCAAAACATGGCAGGATGGAGGAAAGACTTTTACAACTCTATAAAGTTGTCATGACTACAATCTTGGTGAAAACTGGTAAAGTAAAATGAACAATAGACAACATGGTGACACGAAACAGACAGACAGGTAACATAGCAGAGTTACATGGTGTTTATGTAATAAGGCCTCGGGCTGAACATATTATGTAAGACATGTTGTGTAAAGTGTGTTTGAGTGTGTTTGGCAGAGTGCTGTAATCCGAGTCAGTGGTGTACTGTTACTGTCAGAGGTTTCCTGCAGGTTTCAAGTTTCAAGTTCAAGTTTCATTTCAAATTTTTTAAGACCATGATGAAAGTTCTTTATAAAGCAGGAAACACATGAGATTTTAATAGAATTCAAAATGTTGTTTGGGCTTCAGAAACCACTACTTTGTTTAATCTCGCTATTGACAGACAAACCGCTATGAAGACAAGACCTACATGGCGGAGGTAGAAAGTATTTATGGTTGATTCCCCCCCGTAGTGGAAAGAAGTCTTGTTTTTTAACACTTTTCAAAGACGTTTAATAGAATTTATTTGTCTTTCTTACTTTATTCCATTTCCAACAGGTGAGTCATCTCATATTGTATTGGCTTACACCCTGGTATTGAACTTTCAAGCTTTTTTGAGTTAAACATGTAGCTTTGTGGATTTTTCCCACAACTGGATCTAAAAGTTTCTTACAAATTACTTTTAACAGCTGGACACCACATTCGTTCCCCAAAAAAATAAACATATGTTGCTCTGTCACATGGTATCTGAGGCTGCATTAATGTCCTCGGATCAATGTGTGGATCAAGAGAACAAGAACATTGCTTTGCAACATTTTGACAGCTTAAGCCGCCCTTTGCTTCTCTGTGAGATTGCAGCCCGGGGGTTTTGTGACTCCTCATTCAAATCCAATAAAATCCAGAAGAAACATAGACTGGGGAGCAAATAAAAGGAAAAACATGAAAAACATGTTTACAGGCTTTTAGTGTGATAGCGCTGCCTTTCCTTCTGTTCTTCTTCCTTGTGCCTGCGACTGGTTACTATCACAGCGTTTATGAATATGACATGGTGTCTCTGCTTATGCAAGTTTCTCTGAAAGTGAAATACAGCTGTATTGTACAAACACTGCGGGTATTTGTGTGCGTGTGCGTGTGCGTGCGTGCATGTGCGCATCTGCTTGAGCTTTTGTACGACAGATCAGAATGATGGTGTGGGAGTTGTTTTTAAAAAGCTCCCTTGATAGATAAGAGACTGAAGAGAAAGGGAAAAGAGATGAGGCAGAGATGAGGTAGAAGATGAAAAAGCAAAAGAGACGAGAGAGAGAGAGACAGAGAAAGAGAGAGGTGGTAATTTCACCCCTCATATACTGTCCTGTTTTGAATGATGTCCTGAGTTACAACGGGAGCATGCTCTGTGTGTGTGAATTGGTTTTCATCTGCTGAGGGATAAGGATGAGTCACTTTTCTCTGGGAACAAGTGTAATCTACAATAGAGTGTATGTTATAAGCCTTTGTGTGTGTGTCACACACTAACACACACACATACAACATTAAGCCCTTCCTACACCAATTTGATAGATAGGATTACATTAATACATTTCTATACAAGACAGGCCACAATATACACAGACACACACGCACACACAACAGAGACTCTTTTCATTAGATCACAATCCCCCAGCTACATACTTTTACACCATTGACCTTCTCAGTATATAAGGTCGGGATTTATTTGGATTTTATTGAATCTGAATCCAGCATCAAATCATGAGCAATGTTTACAGCCTGAGGACCAGAGAAGAACATATTATATGTTGATCCAATGTAGTAACAGGTAGAGCCTGTGTGTGCAGATCTTATATACACTTCATAAGTATTCGTGAATTAGAGCAGTTGAGTTTAATATTAAAATATTTATATATGGGTGTATGTATTGTAATTCTTTGTCTCGTGCAGTATTACAGAATCTATTGATATGCAAATTAACTCCACTCTCTAGCCCCCTCCGCCCCTCAGCCATTGATCAAACAAACAAACCGATATTGTAACTGTGCGCTTAGCGATGGCTAGTGGTAATATAGCAATAATATCTGCATATATGTTAAAACCAGACTCCAAAGATGATGATGAAGAAGTTGAAGAGAATGAAAATGAATCTTAATCTGTTCTTTGCAACTCTCTATAGCCTGAGAAATCGAACATTAGCCTGCGGCTTGACTAACTTATGTGTTATCAGATGAAGCTTGGTCTTGATCACCAGCACTGACTGATAGCTTACCTCAGCTAACTTACAAAACACCAATAGGATGCTATAGACTTGCCTCCACTGATTGAACTTAGTGTCTTTGTAGGATTACTAGGTGTGTGAGAGCTGTGGCATAAGATACGGAAAGTCCCATTCAATGTGTCAAAGTCAAAGGGATTGGTTCCTTAGCTACAAGATGTAAGCAGTTCCAAAATACTCAGCCATGCCGCTGTCTGCTTATTTCTCTCATGATGCATCTTGTATATTCCAAAATTAAATATGGAATTATAGGAGCAATGAATGGTTCAAAGAACATGGCAGTGTTAGAGGGCTGCCTGTTTCACTAACAAGTTGTCTTTTATTTGCAGAGAGCAAATTAACAAGAACGAGAGTCAAACATTTCGTTTTCGGCCTGTTTCTTTTATGACGTTGACATTAATGAGCTGCAGCTTATACAATGTGCCAGTGGCAGAGTTTCTCATTATCACTTCATCAGGAACAGCAACGGTCAGCATCGGCTTTAAATAAAAAAGCCCTGAGCGTCCCGGTGGCCCGGTGGTTGGGATGCAGATTGTTTGGCTACAATGTCACCGGTTACATTCTGGCAGGGAACCTTGTTGCTCACTGTGTTTTTCCTCATGTTGTAAGTCAAGGCAACTCGCCAGAAAATTAGCTTTGGAAAAATGAGGAACCTGCTGCAGAAAACAATTCACAAGATTCAGCCTCGGGGTCGAGCTGATCAACAGACAACAGCATCCAAACCAGCTAGCAGGAGCCCACCACTATCAAGTAATGATGTCAGCTGCCTTATTGTCACAGGCTCCCATTTGTGCTCTTTTCATTTGCACGCTTATATTTTTGCTTTTATTTTTACGGCTGCGGGCGGCTATCTGCTCCAGCAATGACCGAATTTCCCCACAGGGCTGATTTAATCAAACTTAATTTAATCAAATCTGATCTAATCTGGCCTGTGATTTATACCGTTATCCACTATTTTAGAGGAGCAGCCAGAAGACTCTTCTAACTCTCTCCTTCTCACTGGCAAAGCCAAGTGTGTTGCCCTGAATACAGACAGGCGGATAAGAAGAAAAAAAAGAGGGGTATAAATACAGAATGAAGAATTGTTGCTCCCCTGGCGCCTTAAAATGCCACCACCATCTCCACCCCACACAAACAAACACATGCACACGCAGCACACACACACACACACACACATTGAGGGGAAAATGATGGGAGCAGACAGTCAAGTGTTTTCAGTTCTGTGAAACATGTACAGGTCATGAATATTAACACAAGCCAGTTGGTGTCTGAGGGAGAAAGAGAGAAAGGGGGGGGGGGGGGAATGCTGTCATGCCGTCAAGCAAGAAGCCCGAGTGTGTCTGAGACACAGAAGAAGATTTCTGGGAAGGAGTGTACAACCAATTAGCTGCAATAAACTGTCCTGAACTTGTACGTTGTCGACACTGTGAAGAAGCAAAACAAAAACACACTGCGGAGGGAGAGAGAGTCATGAGCTCTCACACACACACACACACACACACACACACACACACACACACACACACACACACACACACACACACACACACACACACACACACACACACACACACACACACACACACACACACACACACACACACACACACACACACACACACACACACACACACACACACACACTAGTGTCATCAGCAGACAAAAACCTCCTGTCAATACACACTGCTCACACACACAAGAAATAAACTACTCAAACCTTTACCCTAGAGCCTGACTGTCATATCGGCTGATAAGAGGCTTATCAACATTTGTGTTTATGTTTGCTGATATGCAAAAATACAAAACTATTATTTACAGAATAAACAGTGCAGACATTTTTTATTTATTTTCTTAAATAAAGTTCTATACATTAGATGGTATTTGTGTCCTAATTCTTATTTATTGTTAAATATAATACAGTTTGTGCCTCTGTTAAATTTCCATGTCTTAAGGGGTTGATAATCACTTATATCAGTATCAGCCCCGAAACATCCATATTAGTCATGCTCGACTATAAACACACTCACATGGTCTGTCTATGAACCACATCCATCCGCTTGTCTTTGAGACAGTGAGAGAGGTGAGTGAAAGAAGAAGCGGGGTCGGAGTGAGGTTGACTGGAAAGGTGAGAGAAAAGAGGGAGAGCAGAAAAGAGACAGATGGAGGCCTCATCTTGACCAGGAGAGGTTTCTCCTTTTTCCAAGCACGCACGCACACTCGCAGTGGCAGTTTTTTGTTGTTTGGGCACAGCGCCTTTATTTTACAGCACATTACGAAACAATCATTTATTTTTTACTTTGTGGCAACAGTTTTGGCGACGGCCCTTTCCTGTTTCAGCACGACAAAGCCCATGAGCACAAAGAATCGACTGAACCTTCACATAGACCTGACCTCAACCTGCCAGACCAATCCAACAAAGCGCCAAATGTGGACCAGGCCCTTTATACAACATCAGTGTCCATAATCAAAATTTAGTGGAAATCCTTCAAATAATCTCACTTGCCTGTACCAAGCACTTTTTTCTGATGCTTACAGAATCAGTGACTGCTTTTAAATTACTTCTTAAAAACAATGCTTTTAATTCACGCGAGTACACAATTTGTATTAACTATGGTGTTGTCAGTCTTATCATCTCAGTGTTATTGTTTTAATGCTGTATTTCAACATTTTACTTGTGTATTATTATATTCCCTGATCTAATTTGCCTTTGCTCCGACATGTTTTATTCATGTTTCAACCACATGAAGCTCTTTGTAACTTCGTTTTGAAAAGTGCTGTATAAATCAAGTTTAATATTATGCTTTATTTTCAATAAGACAGGACTTGCAGAGCCATTTAACAGCTGAGCACAAACACTTAGGAATCATAAGGCGACAACAAGTTCACGAGCAATTTCAAATTCTTGGCTTGAGCCCATCTTGAACCTGACCTGATCTGCTCCTGTCGGGTAACCAATCATAAATAACTCAATCACAGACAAATCTAGAGAGGCAGTGAGAGCAGACGGGAGGGAGAGACGTACCAACATGCAAGAATGATGGAGTGAATGTGAAGTGAGAAGAAGAGGGAGAGACACACAATAAGTGAAAGCTCTTACTCCCACCTCTCCCTCTGTGTCTGCTCTGCTGTGTCACCCTGAGACAAGAGTTAATAGGCCAACTTTCTGCCTCTGCTCCTCCAGCGGACTGATACTGAGAGCTGCTTCACTGCAGAGCCTCCAGCTACTCTGCCGGCAATTTGTCTTTTTGCCAATGCAAGGTTTCTTTTTTTTTCACCCTGCACTTTATGTTTTGTTTCGCTAAACAAACAATTCTGAGGCAAATGCAGCACAAACCTGCAAACTGCCACATCAACTGTGCCAAGAGACGCATTTTAACTTTGGTAACTCATTAGTAATTTTATTTTCAGAAATCAGTCTAATTATCACAAACAAACAAGGTGATCTCATGAAGTTAAAGTATGTACACTGACTAAAGACTGAATCTAAAAATGTAAGTCGAAGCATCCTGATGGGTCTCTTGTGGCTGGCTGCAGACTAGGTCATAAATCCTGCCTACTCCATGTTAGTGGACAGGAAATGGACCAAACTCAAACACCTCACTTTTTTTAGTGTGTTCTCATCACACTGATGCATTATCGAGTACTAATTTGTAATAGATGCTATGAAAATGGGGTGAAACGTTAAAATTGACAGCTAAGAGTGACCTACGATAGGTTAGGCGTATATTGGCAGGTAATCAATACTGCAGCTCTATCCCTCGATCACTACTGAGCCAACTCTGGTTTCAAATGACTTCTCTAGCACATGTCAGCGTTCATATCCAGGATATTTTAGCTTCTGGAAAGTGGGAGGAAGTGGAGACACATCATCCATCTTTATGTACAGTCTACGATCAGAACTGTGTAGTCCAGTTATAGAGAGTTAGGCAAGTATCTAGATTCATGAAAAATCAGGCACTATTCTGGATGAGTGACATAGAGAAGACTTACGACCAGCTTCCATTCAAAAGTACATTCATAATACTACAGTGCATTTTAATTCAACAATGGCAAAAAAGCTAAATGTATCTGTTGAAAAACTGTGGCTTTTCCGAGCCCTTTAATTTAATGTTTTTTATTTCAATGTCACTTCCTCATTAACCTTCTCCTCCTGTTAATTACAAAAGTGAAGCAGCCACACTGCAGTGGCAGCCAGATGTGTGAACCGCTTAACTGTTCTTCACACATTCACTCACACACGCATGCACACACGCACGCACACACGCACCTGGCTTGTGGTTGGAGGGCAAGAGGCGGGTTGATGAAACGCAGTAAAGCGTGGTATGCGTATGCCTGATGTTTGGATGTTGTTGAAAGGGGCATTGGAAGAAACAAAGAGGGAAACCTTGTGCCAGCGCGAGCAGAAGAATCTCACTTTCTTGAGATCACAGATGTGAATGGAAACAGAAAAAGTGTTTCATCGTGTTCTAAAGCAACACTCTGTTGTCACTGGGCTCTCACCGCTCTCTGAACAACGGCGCTGCCAGAACCGTTGTTATTGACAAACTAATTATAGTCTCCAATGATCCAGGATGAGTTTCTAATCTGAGACCAGCTCGGCATCAAGTTGTTGGTGACATTAAGAGTAGGAACGATAAACTAACTGATAAAAAGAGCTCCACCTCTGCACTGGCTTTTTCAGGCTGAGTTTGCAGACTTGCCTCCAGACTCTCGTTTATTCTTCTGTCTTTGTGAGAGATCATCTTCCTCTCTTAGCTCGTCCTGGAGCTGCTCAACCTTCATTTCCTTCTTTTAGAGCCTTCATTTCACCAAAAGCACTGAATGGTTTGTCTGTGAGGCTCTTCACAGTGTATTGCTGCTCCATGGTCGACAGGAGTGAGCACATCCACGTCCTGATGAAGATCTAATGACACCTGTGCTCGAGATGAAGCAACAGATGCAGTTTTCCGAGGTTGCTCAGTTGTTGGTATTTCTTTGTGAGCGTCGTCGAGGTTTTAATAGTTTCTGAACGATCTTAAACTCCTTTAACTTCGTCAGGTGTCAAAGTAACGCCATATTACAGCTCCTTAAATGTTTTTAGCAGCATTATTAGAATATACTGACATTATATCATGTTTAATAAATACAGTGACATATTTTTTTGACTGAAGATATTTTGGGTGGAGATGACCAGTGTCTCTTTAGGTTCAGGAGGCAAACACCATTTCTACATTTAAGTTTAGACCTCAAGCATTCCTCCTTGACAAAGCTTACAGTGAGAGCGGATTCAGGTGAGCCCTGAATTATCCCTTAGTTATGCTGCTACAGGCTGCAGGAGGAACTCCCATCATGCACTGCAGCCCTTCTCTCTCTCCCACTATCCTTTTATATGATATCATTTTGCATGTTCCATTACTATCATTATTATTATTAACTGGTGCTGTTGTCATTAAAAACATCATTACATCTATCAATATTCCTCCTATTATTGTCATTATAACAAGTAAAGTATGACGATTAGACATAACTGTTCCTGGTCTCTCTACTCTGGTGGTTTTAATGACTAATTTTAACTTCTTGAATGTCATCATTATAACAGAATGTGTTATAGACGTGCAGTTTTCTTAGTTGGGTTCAACACTCTTCTCTTTGAACCTGCTATCACAGTTTGTGAGGAGTAACAGCTGTAGGAGAGTTATTTCTCTCGTACTCTGGAGCAACAAACAGTCCAATAATTGGCTTGGATTCAGAAAATCTCGATTCTCCCGAGAGAAAAACATGTCAACCCGACCAGGCAGAGAAGAAGAACGATCTGCAAATAATCTGTTAAAGATCTGCTGTGAAGCTTCAGATTTCAAGGAAGATGATGTGAATCTGAAGCCACGGGAGGCTGTGACTGAACACCGCGGCTTACAGGCTCTTTAGTTGTTTGAATATTAACACATTACTCATTATTTGTGTCTTTTTTTCCTCAAGGGAGCCAAGGATGTTTACACACCAAGTTTTCTGCTGTACTGATATCAGTTGTTGTGGTTTGTTTGTTATTGTGTGTCTTCCTTTTGCTTCCTGAGAATATAAAACAAATTTCCTCTGGAGGGACAGATGTGAAGACCTTGGATATTTTTTCGAGTTTAACCTCTGTCGTCATGGGAAACCTCACATGTGATGCATGTTTTTACATTTATTTTAAATGTGAAGAACCTTCCTAGACAACAAGACAATAGTCTTTCATGTATTTGGGAATCTTAGAGTACATAGATACATTTTTCTAAGTAGGAACTGAACCAAGCCCAGTATCAACTTTAACACACTGTGGGAAACCCCTGTGGGCTTTTAAAGTGAGCCAACGAGAGCATACCCAAATTAAGCTTTGGGTATGCAAGCATGCATGCACACACACACACAAACACACACACACACACACATCAAGCAGGGGGCTACACTAGCTCTTTCCATATATCACACTCACACACACAAATACGTACACACAAGTACGTATGCACACACACACACACACACACACACCGACTCCCACCCTGTTCCTGCATTCCTCTCCTGTCTGACACACTTCCAGTAAGCCCACCAGCACTTCAAAAACAGCCCACCACCAACACCACCAGCCCTCCAGACGTCAGCGGCTGCTAAAAACCTCCTCAACTCTGTCCCACAGAGTCACAAACAACACCACTACCTTATTAGAAACTTGGGGGAAAACACCCAACAGGTCCGGTCAACACAATGGCTGCTTTGAGATATTTTTTCTAACCTATCACCCACTTCAGCATCAGCTAATATATTTTGATCTAAAAATCAAGTGTGTTTATAGTGCCTGGTGTTTCATGTTTTTCTCAGAAGAGCTAACGTGATTAGTCTAGTTACACGATGTAATTCATTCGTTAGTTAACTTAATCGTTTTTTGGGGCACAACAACAAAACACGGCCTTGTTCCAGCCTTTAAATGTACATTTTAGTTCGAAGTGGTTCTGATTTAGTTTCACTCTCTTATATGAGGCTTTGGACTGTTGGTAAATTAAGCAATTAAATGACACTAAGACAACTTTCTGAGGTGGCCTCGGACGCATGTGGCCAAAATCTCTACGTTGTACGAATGCAAGTATTCCCTGGGTCACACTGAACGAAAGCTTGCTGGGCTGACGTCTCTGACCAGCGACAGTTTCGCGTTGAATCAAAAGTATTTTTACACTTCTCATTGTCCATTCGTTGCTTTGTTTTTGGTCACCACACTATATAAACAACGGCCACCATATATTGAAATTAATCCTTTTTCAAATGGGTTTAATTTGTCTTCATAGTAGATCGATTCGCAGCTCATTCCTTCATTCGGCTTCACCTGTTGTGACTGGAGACACATTCTGTACAAATTGTAATTTCAGGTGTGAAGAGATGAACTAAGCGCTAAACACTTGAAGATGTCACCTTGGGTTTAAGGAAATTGGGATTAGAATTTCCATTTACTACCACTATAATTAGAATATGCAAATATTTAATTTAGCCCTATAGCAAATTTCTGGCATTGAGCAAGGTTCCTCTAGTTTCCACTTTATATCGGAAAATTAAGTATTTCGTTATTGCAGTAGAAAAAGTCACTACTCTGATCTCTACAGCACAAACATTACAAATCCCTTCTCACTTGCTGCTGGGCTGTTTTGATGAGCTTTGTTTTAAATATTTATTTTTCACTATCAGGGCACACTGCTTCAAGTCTGCTCCTCAGAGGTACATTCCCACTTGCTTTAATTCAGTGCCTGAAAGCTTCGATTAAACCCACGCACACCAGACAAACAGCGGCCAGGCAACACAAGGGAGGAGCTGGGAGACGACTGGGGGTACTACTCTTATTTGCTCAAGCGAAGGCAAACCTCTGTTGTGTGTCCATCAGCCTCTCTCCCTCTCTTTGTGATTCCCTGAAGATCCACAGTTATTGTGCTGCTCCACTCAACCGTCTCATCTACCTGTTTGTTTACTTATTCACCCAGTTCCTCCTCCATCAACATCCCACCTCCCGCAGTGTCTGTATCCCTCACTCTCTGGATAATTCACTCATTCTCCTCTGCTCCTCCATTTTGCCTTTTACTCCTTTCAGTCATCTCCATCCCAGTTTGGCTTTCTCCGTCAATTTCCCTGATGATGATCTATCCCCATCACTCCCTCTGTGTTTCTGCGTATCCCTTTGGAAAGAGATTATGAGACAGGGACTGTCTTTAACATGTGATACTGTTATAAAGGCTAAAAAGGTAGCTACTCTGCAGAGAGATGAACAGTATGACATCTTGTATTAACTTCTGCATTGGTGCAATTTTTGTAGATACAAGTAATTGTTTCTGATACAGATATAAGGAATTTAATAGTTGAGATGTCAATATATATATATTTAAAAGAAAAGTTCATAAGATGCCGTTAACAAACCCTGATGTCAAAGAAACACTATCATAACTTTAGATAATTTAAAAAGAGAACATAAATACAACCAAAAAAAAATGTAAATTTTGCTTCCTGTGTTTATTCTCTAAAGTCAAAGCTTTTCATATCGGCAAACATCAGGAAAATTAAACCCTGACGGTAACCCTGATATATATCTGGCTCAAATATTCCTTCTCTCCAAACGTCTCGAACATGTTATCATGTTTTATGTTAAAACTTACTGTATCATTACTGCAATGTCCCCTCACGTTTGTTTATTACTTTTGGTGTAAACCAGAGGATAAGCAGTTCCAAGAAGTTCAGGAATTGGTGGCAGTGTGCGTTCAAGTTGAGGTAGTTTGAGCCCTAACTTTACTCAACTCTAAAGACTTCAGTAAGGATAGTAGATATGAATGTTTTCTAAAATGCTGTTGTATCTGCTTGATTTAGCTGATATTAGATGACTGACCAACTCTCAGTCTTACTGGGCCATTTAATTGAGTCATTGTGGTTTTGATGACACAGGATGCATGAGGAGTATTCTGGTTAAACTGTGGTGGTTGACCATTGTTTGGATGATTTTCAGGAAGGTAAATAACTTGTTTTTACAAACAACATTTTCTCCACTGCTGCCAAAAGAGAACTTTATTTGAAAAATGACCTTTTGATGATGAAAAGTGGATGTTCCATGCAGCAGAGTTACTTTTATCACATCTGGTCCCCTTTAACCAAACAGAATTAAGGAAAACTTCTTCCAAGCCAAAATTCAAAAGCTGCTGATTTGTCTGTTTACCAAGTTACCAAGTTACGATTCTGAGGAAGCTCGTGCTTCTCTTTTTCCAGCATTGTGCCCAATCAAAAGATGAGCTGCTTATTATGTAACAATCTACAATATTTTGGTTTGTCTTTCACATTTGTCTGGAGGCAAAAAACTGCAGGAAACCACGAATGCATTGGAAAAACATTTTCCAGAAAAGTACAAACCTTCTTTCAATCTTTGTTTTCCGCTGTCAAAACTGACATCAGATCACTGTTCGTCTCTGCAGAGTTCACTTTCCCTTGTAAAGTACTTGATATTTAGATTAATAACAAGGAAGTCACATCATCAGATATACTTTTGTGTTGTTCCTCAAAACTAACAGAAAATGTCTTATGGGTCTGTCAACCATCTATTCATCTGTCAGCTTATCTACCTTTTTAGAATCCATCCATCCATCCAAATCCAGGGAGGAGATTTTATATGAGGACTGGGCCTCAGGGCTCTGCTCGGAGACAAAGGAGCAGTAAACAGTGTTTACTCTCCTGGAGGTGGTTAGATTTAAGTGGCAGGCCAGGGTACGCCAGCCTCCCTGATGTGACCGTTAAAGTCAATGACCTCACCTTGGCAACCAGGCTGGGGGACGAAGTGACAAGAGAGGGAGGTGGGGTTAAAAAGGGACACAGATATAAGAACCTGGTGCAGCAACGAGAGGATCCACTCATGTAAACCCTATCAATCCTGATGCCTCTCACACAGCGGGAGGTTTTCTGCACAGACGCATTCACAACAGCAGCAAATCCTCTGCATTATTGAGGTGAGAGGTGGAGCAGCCGGGCGCAGCAGACAGACAGTAAGTGACGTACGGTACAACTCCTATCACCACAAACTCTCTTGACATCTTCAGTGGTGTTTTCTATGTGTACAGCTTTCAACGAGGAGACATTTATTTTTATTTTTATTTCTATCGCGTGTTAGAACCCCCCCTATTCACCTGGATTTCTGCAAACTTTATACTTGGAGGCCAGGTGGACAAAGTCAACCGAAACCGCAGAGCGTCTCACTGGGACATTTACGTTCACTCATGCACCTCCTCCGGAGAAAATACAGAGGAGCTGAGGAGTTCAGTGCATGTCTGAAAGCTTCTTAGGAGAAGAAAAGGAAGAGGGGACCCAAAGGAAGAGTCATTGTCAGCTGAACATATAAACTGCTACCATTGAATGTAGATACAAATAGAAAACTCATCCTCAACAGGTTTTATGGTCAAATAGTCTCAGTCATCCTCACAGGATAAAGTTCCAGTTTTTCGACATTTCAACATCTCTCACTCAAACATGAGCCACTCAAATTAAAGCATTAGCAAAGTAGCATAGAAGCAACACCGCCAGCTAGCGTTTATCTGGGCGGAAAGTAACAGAGACACAGCAGCGCACAAGTTGTAATGATCACAAAGGCATAGGCTCCGCGGCAATCTTACGCAGGAGGAAAAACCACGCTTTGGTCAAATTGAGCGTTCACACAAACAAACAAAGGGGACCAGTCGAAGTTGTGTGCGCTCTGACTCACCCTCTTTCCATCTGATTCGTATACACCCATAGACACAACTCAAGTGTAACTGGCAGATGGTAGATTGGTAAATGGCGGAGGCCGTGGTCCAGATGTTGCCGAGCCCACAGTACAGAAGGCAACGTGCTTTGATGTGCCATACCACAGAGGACCTACTGCAGCTGGATATGTAGATGAGGAGTGTGTAAATGAAAAATAAAAAAGAGAATGTCGCAGAGCAAGAGTTGGGTGATATCCCCAGGTGACAAGTACAAGTGTTAAGAGGAAAATACCAGAGGGAAAATTCCCATGTATCACACACACAGAAACATGCACACATTACAGCGCATCCATGAATGCGGGAGCATAAACCCACACACACGTCTAGACTCCCTCTCTTGGGTTTACTCACATGACATCCATGTGGGGAACAGTAACACAAGCACACACAAGAGTGCATACATTCAAAACCATCCCACACTGAGCCTGAGGGACAGCCTGCAGTAAACACCAACAGCCACACATGCTGGGTTGTGAGCTGAGAATTGCTTTCGCACAAACACACACACACACACACACACACACACACACACACACACACACACACACACACACACACACACACACACACACACACACACACACACACACACACACACACACACACACACACACACACACACACACACACACACACACACACACACACACACACCTTTCCCTTTACATGCATCGAATTAGTTTTTTGTCATTGGCACTTTCAAACAGTACCTGGGTTAAATAAGGTTAAATAAATCAAAACTCGCTAAGTGAATCTCTGGGTGGGGAATGTGGAGTAGACTTGTGCCAACACATTTAGGTTTTGGCAGGAGGCTCCAATACACAAAACTCAGCAGGTTAAAACTATTGTTTGGAGGTGAAAGGTTTAAATTTCCCAGGTTGCACTTCCATTGCTGAAGGCAGTCTTTGCCCACACGCCTCCAGGGGTGAATGGGTTTTAGCTTGAGCCTGACTCATTCCCTGGAACCAGAGAACCGGCTCAGCTCTGGCCAACGCTCAGTCACTGTGGTCAGAGAGTCAGCCTGCCAACCGGGCAGGCAACCACTCACTCAGTCAGCCTGCCAGTCCTGACTTCACTGTCTCTGCAGTGAGGTCAGCCAAACAGCCAGTAAGCAAACTGGTCAGGTAGCTTTACTAAAAATGTGGTCAGGCTTTGTGTATTACTGGTTGGATAGTGGCCAGTAGTACAAAAAGAAAGTTAACTGAGACTGCCAGATGTCACTTTATCACAAAGTCATTGCAATCAGTTAGCAAACAAGGCAGGATGTCCTTTATGTGATTAAAACAGCTCCCACATAGAGGGAAATGATTTTGTTCTCATTTTAAATCAACTACCCGTTGCTCCTTTGCTCATTCATCCATTCAGTCACTTGGAGAAAAGGCTGTTCTTCCAGGCAGCCGACAAGCAAGTCACTCAGGCAAGAGGTCACTGTGGTTGCTCAGCAGGTCAGGCAGACAGCACGAAATGTCTCAAGCAACAGCCCCACTGACCCTGTCAAGCAGGGAAGAAAATCTGTGCTTGGATAACAAGAAAGACTACAAAGAGCTTTCACCTCATTAAGACGAGAAAAAGGGTAATCAGCCAGGGAGGCAAACAGTCAAGTCAAGTAGGCAACAGTTCTATCGATGAGGTAGTCAACGAGACAGCTAATCGGTCAGCCACTCAGCCAATAAGTCAGTCACTAGGCCCGTCAGCCAACAAGTTGGTCAATCACATAGCCATTCAATGACTCAATCAACTAGGAATGGCTCAGTCAGAAATCTTGTCTGCATTGCTTGCGGTAAACCTAGTGACTTGGTGAACTCATCCAGATATGAGCATGTATTACTTTATTTGTCATTATGGTTCCCCCACTGCCTCAGGGAGGAAGTTTATAAAGACCCTCTCCCAAAGGAAAGAGATCAAAAGCAATTTATTCCCTGTAATATATAATTAGTTTTGTCATGGGGACCTACCAGACACAGATGGCAGTGGCCCAGTTTGGCTCTTAAGCCCGTACTTTAAGAAATACAATTATTATATTCACTTGCCAACCCATCGAAAGCATCCAAGTCAGCCTGTGGTCAGAAATACACCCACTGACCCTTCATAGCAATGTGGTGATGAGTTGACAAAAGTGAATTTGGCTTTGTCGAAAAACTGGCGGGTCGAGGTTCATTCAAGTCTTTGCTGTAGGTAACAAGCAGTTAGCTGTTCTCCGTCAGGTCAACAGCCAATCAATCTTTCTAATCGGCAGTTCATAGTGTCTTTCTGCCATTGAAGTCATAATTTGTACTGATGCAGTCTGTGAGTCAGTAAAGGAGTTTTAAGACATGCACCCCACAAAATGTCAGGACCCAATTTTCTTGTTTTGCCTTTCTGAGAATAGCTTGAACGGCAGGACAGGTAGCATAAATTCCGAGGCTTGAACCACTGTGTTTTCATTTACAACATATCAACACCAGAAACTCTCCAATTTCCTTGTTTTTCTTTATTTTACAAGAGGCTGGCAGGAAAAGTTCCAGTAAATGTTGGGAGCAGCTGCCTTGGATATTTGGGTTCTCACACAGAGACCCTATATCCGGAAAAAAATTCGGAGTCTGGTACATGCATGAAAGCGACAAAGATATTATTGCATCAATCAATCACATTCACTGTATTAAAACATCTAGGAAAACAGTTAGCCATTGAGCCAGATCTTTTTCTGCTCCCTGACGCTGTGCCCATAATCACTCCCTGTTTATCAAAGTGCATTATATTTACTCAACAACATTCTAATTTTAATTGTACAAAAGATGAAGGTCTGGCTACTCAAGATAACAGTTTTTATCTACCTTGTATTAAATAGGAGCCTTGTGCTTTTGATTCCGGGAGATCAATTTGTTTTATATCGTTGCTCAAAGGAAAATGAGATGAAAGGATACTCCACTACATTTTCTATTTGACTATTTCAGATGTGAAATCAAGATTCAAGAGGGATGCAAGCTGCAGTTGTGGGTGCCCTAGTAATTGTGTTTCCTTCAGCCAAACATTAATTAATTAATTCATAATAATGCACAGAGAAGTCTCCCATTTAGCGGTTTCAATTTCAATGCATTCATACACATGTATAAGCAAACCAAACTGCAGATTGTTCATCCATCCACCTCCCTGATTTAAAGAGCCACAGAACAACAGTCATCAGTAAGTGTGTACGTGTGTGCGTGTGTGTGTGTGTCCGTGTGCGTGTGTGTCTGAGTGTCCGTGTGAGTGTGTTCAAAAAGGCAGATGATGCTGCTCTGACTCATCCTATTTATCTGATGAAGAGCTGTTTTGGAAAACTCTGAGTGCATCATGGGTGAATTTCAAAAAGCTGGTATGGCTGCATTGCTACCAACACTTAGACTTATTGTGCGCACATACAGTTAATAAGAACTTTTAATAATCACACAATTGCTGCAGTTAGGCAGGATAAACACCCGAGGAGCGTTTTAGTCATCTAACCACCACTCTTCCCCTTGTCCCTTCGCTGTTCTATGTCTGTCATTGATGTTCTTGCATCAGGGCTTTTGTCGTGGCACTTAACTGGCTATTTGTCTTCATCAGATAAGTCGGGAAAGCAAATGTCAAATTATTCTGAGTGTTTCTAACGATCTTTCTTACAGAGAGGAATTCAAGAATTTGATCGTTTTTCCAAGTAGGAAAATGAAAATGGGAAATCTCTTTTAAGTGGCTCACTTTGAAGGACTGTACAAGGCGTACTCAAATATCTGACTTCAAGTTCCACATCTGCCAAATTTCCAGTGCCACAGGTACAGACAGGGCATATATAATGATATTTGAGTTGAATAAAAATGTAATCAAGAGCAAAAAATGATTTATTTCATAATGGGAGACATGGAAATTACATTGCATAATTTTATTTTATTAACTGGGCACAAAAGGGGTTATTTTCCAACAGAAACACTGACAGAAGTTTTCATTATTGAGATGACCGGGATTTAAGTTTTCACCCATATTTATAATTGAAAATACTGAACTACTACATGCACTTCTTTTGTTGATATCACAGTTATTCTGCTGGTTGCTTGATTTTACAACTTCAACTAGTTTTAAACTTTTTAACTCTGAACTGTTTTGACTAGGTCCTTTCACCTTTTTAAGTTTAGTGACTACTTCCAATAGCATTCTTGTTTACAGTGCCTTACGTCAGTAATAAGATATATGACATTAAACAATAAGAATGTGTCAATCGCAATGTCTGTTCGGAATGATTTGGGGGTTATGGCAGTTCCCTGATTTATCTATGAGAAGTCAAAGAAAGTCTTTCCCCAGACAGATCATGGAAATGAGATCTAATTCTGTTCTTGGCATTCCTCACTGAAACCCAACACACTAATGATTTCTCTGTTCCATAATTGCTTTTGATAGTGTTAAAAAATTCCAAACAGCTATTTAAAGCAAACTTGCAAATAGAAAAAAACATTATTCTACTGAAATATATGAACAAGAGCCTTGGATGAGAAATCATAACCAGCAATAAATGAAAATGTCAAGGTACAGTTTCCAGATTTTAAATATCACTGAAGCTTTGCAATACATGACATTTAAACTGCTGTCCATCTCTGCAGATATCGGTCTCCTCTCTTTATCCGTCTTACTGACCTGGTACTCTCTTCAATCCATCGCAGTTTCAGCACAGAAATCCAGGCTTTGCCTTTCAGACGATTTACTGATTAACTTATGCAACGTGAGGTGGAATTTAACAACATGGGTTAAGTCGCCCAGCTTTAAATTCATGTAAAGGTAACAGTTGGATCTAGGCATTTAGTTGTGATGGATGAGGTTTGGGTATCGGGCTGGGGAGGGTCCTCTCAAAGATGTGAGCGTGTTTGATGAATGTTGCATTTGTAAATATATAAACAGAAACTGCCTGTTTAATCAGTAACAACCCATGGTTTTACATATTGCATTTTCTTCTGTAGGAATCCATTCAAATTGTGTTGACTGGCACTTCCTGCTGTGGCTTCACCTGAATGCAAAGCTTGGCATGTGTGCATCTCTGAAATCCTCATTTCAACTCAATCAGTTTTACTGGGGAACGTCCAGGACAATTATAATTTCTAATTCAGTCTGAACCTGCTGAGCACATAAAGTCTTTAAACTCCAAAATGAACATCTTACTATTTTTTCCAGCAGCACTTAACTGAAATCTGTGTGTTGTAATACTGTTCAGTATTTGGCAGCTGTCAGCTTGTAACAACACATGCAGACTAATAGTCAAAATGGACCTCAAATTTGACTTCCCCTGTCTGTCAGTGTAAGTTTGATGGAGTTGTTATATTTTCTATGTAAACATGCTCTGAGTATTGGTACAAAACTTTACAAATCCGCAGGTGGCAGAAAAATAAGGAGCCAAATAATTGCTGCCATAAGAACCATGAGCAGTTTGAAGGTTTTAAGAAACAAATTCTATACTATGTGAATTGTCTGTGTTTACTCGGCAGGTCAATACAATCAATGTGTGTCTTTTAGTTTTCCTCTTTGTGTAGTGTAATATGTGCAGATTTTTTATGGCAGAATTAAACTAAACCAGTTTGTCTTAAATTGCAGTAGTTGCTTTAACAGCCATGTTAATCCACTGTCAGTGTTTACATCCCTCCTTGGACAAGGCTTGAAACTTGTTGACTGTAGGTTTTACATATCATCCAAGTCTGCCTGACCTAAGTTTTGCATCTGATGACAGCTGAAGGAAGTATGACTGGGGACATGACTTTACTGACCGATGGAATTCAGCCGATATGAGCCATTTCAATACATATAATTTTTTCTTTAAAACATGTTTACCGGCCAATTTATCGGTATTGGTCTTTTTTTTTCTCGCCAATGTCGTTATTTGCTACAGCCCCGAAATACTTTTTGAGTCCGGCTCTACTTTACAGAAATGTAGTGATTGCTCTCAAATCAATAACTTTAAATATTTCAAGTCTGTTGTTGACTTGTAGGTCGACCAAGCAGTTGAGCGATGTTCCAAAACAGCACTGCTTGTAAAATCTGCACAATCAATCTTTTTGTCCAACAGAACATGAACCACATGGATGAGGAGTCTCTCCATGTGACTCTCCCTGTGGCCGCAGCATTACACGCCATTTAAAAAGAGAGCCTACGTGTTCAGCCAAACCACAAACATCGACTCTACACTCACCGACTCGGCCACCGGTCCGAGGAGAAGGAAATAAAGCAATAAATAAAACAAGCACTATCTCCTTTCTTTTATTTTGTGAAAAGGCAGAGATCTTCTCATGTGTATGTGTAATTATTTCCCTCTCTGGCTCGGCGTTGTCACAGGGGACTGAGGCTGTCGAGCCGCTGCCAAAGCCCCATTCACTGTCTGCACATAGCCAGTGTTACGCAACGGCTAATTACTTCCACTCGGCCCCGAACAAAACCGTGGAGAGGAAGAGGGAGAGAGATGGAGAGAGAAAGAGAGAGAAAGGAGCAGAGCAGAAAGAAAGTCATAAAATGAAAAAGGCAGAGGGGAGGAGGGAGGGAGGGCCAGACGAGAGGACAAGCAAGAGGAAAGTCAAAAAGGGAAAGAGAGAAATTATAAGACAGGGGACGGAAAGGTAGGATGTAGAGACCTAATGAAACAAGTGCTTGGTGGGGGGTAGGAAAAGAGGAGGGAAAGTAAAGGACAAAAACAAAGGAAATATAAGACAGGGAGACAAGACTATATTTCCCCTCTTGCGTGTTTTAGTGAGGGAAGTTGCAAAAGAAAGGAATATCAAACCGTGACGACCTCTTCGCCACCCGCCTCAACAGCTTTACCAAAAAAAAAAGAAGCACGCAGCAGCAGCCAAATATGGTCCAAGGAGAGAGGCGAGTGAGGAAGAGGAGTGTTGTCAAAGCCAGACGGGGCCCGCAGCCATTTTTCCTCTCCAACAATTTTTGGAGATGATGTCATTATTCATAGAAAAAAAAAAAATGTTTCTGCGCCTCTGGCCTGACGAGACAGAAAGGAGGAGGGAAAGGTGGGAGGGGCAGGAGGGAAAGCAAGGAGGGGGAGAGATGTAGAGATGAAGACGTCGAAGAGAGAGGGAGAAAAAAATGTCTCTGTATAAAACAGTGATGGATGAGGATGGAAATAGTTAAGAGATAAAGGGAAAAATAAAAATAATAATAATAATAATTAATAAAAAAATGGCTTCAACCCTTTAAAAACTTTATTTAGAACACAATTTCAGTACCTTTATCAATTGTTAAGGTTTGTTGACTTGCAAAACCTTTTAGCTTAGGTTTGGCATACTTTAAAGATATGAAGCTTTGAGTGAAAAAGTGTTGTTGCCTTTGACAGAGGCAGGTTAAAGTCTTCACAGATTTCCAGTTTGCTTTGATTTCATATTGTCGCACCTTCTCCAACTTTCCAATACAGACAGTGGGTGGATGGATGGACAGTTGGATGGATGGATGGATTTATTAAACCACAGAAGCTCGTATAGGTAAAAAACGAGGAGGAGCCAACATCGCTGGTGATTTCAGCCTGAACGTATCAGAAGGCAGGACGAGGAGAAGAAGAGGAAGAGGCAGCGAAAGAAAAAGAGCGGCATCGAGATGACAGACAGGGAAAAGACGAACAAACCCATGTCAGAGTCTCTGACAGAAACCATCAGCTCCTTCACACTTACATTAACCCTCTTCTCCTCTCTATCCATCATCACTCCATTTCAACATCACTGTATATCGCTTCATCATTCTGTCACGTATGAGATGGTAGATTACCCCTTTCATCCATTTATCCCAGCTTATCTGTGCCATTTTCTCTTCCTCGCCTAATCTGCTCATTCATCTCTCTGCCTTCAGACTGGTAATTCTCTTAACTAGTGTTTGTGTGTGTACACACGTCACAACTGTCTATTGGGAAAAATATCTATAAACAATATGAACAGAGGGAGCGACACATTTATCCTTTCAAAACCATATGAATGACCCCAATTTCTTTTTTTGCTTTTCTTTCATCTTCTGCCTCATTAACACCCTGAGGACATTTTTCATTTTTTTGTTTTTCTATTGTAAAAATTCCATTTCTCTTTTCAAGTGAAATTAATTATGCAAACTTATTCCGAAGTCAAAGATTAATTTCAGACACTCTGGTTTCCTCATGAATTAGTTGGAAAAGGTTTATTGTATGTTAATCACTTTTTAATCATATTGATTAAAATGTTTTTTTAACACAGTGTATCATTTCCAATATAGTACTTTAACTCAAAGGAGGGAAGAAAAAAGAATCAATGTGGCTTCATGCCTCTAACAGCCATTACCAGGTAGTCTGGGCAGTCCATAGTTCCTACAACTCCAAAGTATCTGCACTGGTATGTCAAGCAGCTGCAGAGACAGAGAGACACTACAACATGCACAGAGAAAGCTACACCAACTAATCTACAGTATGAGAGAAAATGTAAGTGGGTCAAAGTGTATGCCTGCACACATCTGCCTACCAGCTTGATTGTGTGTGTGCGTGTGTGTGTGTGTGTGTGTGTGTGTGTGTGTGTGTGTGTGTGTCCAAGCCTCTTCAAAGCGAAGTTTGGGTTAAGACTTGGTTTTAAGGTTCAGTTTGGATTAAGGTTTAGTTTTGATCGCTGTGGTATATCAAAGATTTTCCGTGTGTGTGTGTGTGTGTGTGTGTGTGTGTCCAACGAAGTGCAGCATCAGAGTGATTAGGAAAAACTATGTGTTCAGTATTAAGAAAATTACACAAAAAGTGTTCAGTGCTCTGTACCAGTGGTGACTGGGGCTCATGAAAACAAGTGAACAACAGCGTGTTCAATGCAGCGAGTCTCCAGTTCAGGGTTCTGCATATTGAGTCGAGCTTTACCAAACTTTGAATAAACAGGTGAACAACGCTTTGTGCAGTAGCAGTGGCTTCAGGGTTACTCAATTACTGCAGGTCACTTTTATAGTTTCGGAAAGAAAGCAGCCACCAGCGTCACCACAGGCCAAAACAAAGAGCCCAAATAAACCGTTGTTTATTTATGAAAATGGTTTCCACACTTTTAACTGCAACTCAACATTTTTAAATGTTGGGGGAGCGTGGCCTAGGGAATAGAGCGGGTGTTCTGCAACAAGAGGGTTGCTGGTTCGAATCCCACTCTTTCCCATCTGGATGCCTAAGTGTCTTTGGAAAGATACTGAACCCCTAAATGGCCCCTCATAAATGATGAATGTACTAAAAAAATGTAAGTTGCTTTGGACAAAAGCATCAGCTAAATGACATGTAATGTAATGTTCAACTTAGAAAGAGAAAAAGGTTTTGTTGCATAATCACAAGTAAAACTTTTTACATCTTCTTTCATCTCAGCACACACTGGTTTTTCTCACTTTTATCAAAATCACCTCGGCCCATTTAACTTGCAAGGTCGTTTCAAGAGGTCCTTGTGACCGTGGGATCTCCTCCAGTGTCTCTGTGTTTATGGAGACGACCTCATGTCTTTGTGTGTTACAACCACAGCCAACAAATAGCAACCTTCTGTCCGATTGTACAACAATGTGGCTGCAGAAAAGCACAATGACAAGAACAATGTGGATTGAGACTCTGCCTTTCACTGGCTTGGAAAATGAAATGGAAATCAGAGGAAGAATCATCTGTGGTCAGTGCCTCGATATTAAGGTCTTGCATAAGTTGATAGCTGAGTGTGTTCATGTAGTTGTGTGACTCCTACCTGACCACAGGCTCTGGTATAGCCTCCAGGTTGGCAGGGACCTGTACTCCCTTCTCCCACTCTTGTCTCCAGGGGTCTGAGAGCACGTAGAAGTCATCCAGGCCGAGCTGGGCCGAGTCCGGCAGCTTCATGGCCGTGATGAAGTCTGTGCGAAACACCTGCACATTGGGGAAGGGAAAGAGAGAGAAAGAAGTGAGTTTGGTTAAATGGTCAAGATACAGTCAAGCTGAACTGTAATCTAGCACCAGTTCTTCATCAAAGGGGGATTTAGATGAAGAGGAAGGAAGGAAGGAAGGAAGGAGATAAGGAATCAATATGTACAACATGGACATTTGGAGCTGGGGTGTGTGTGACCAACATGTGATTTGTAGGGGATGAGGGGTGAACCCATACCCTTTAAACCCAAATGACCAAAAACCTGCATATTCTACAATCCCCTCACCCTGGAGAGTTTCTGTGAGCAGTTTAGATCACTTTCATTAATGCTGCTTACTCAACTGTGGGATCTTTACTTGTAGAAGTTGAAACTGAATGGCATAGAAAAGAAAAAGTGGGCAGCGCTCTCTGCCTCGCTCTCCCTCTCTCCCCCCACATATCCATTAACATTTTACTGTCTTTGGCAGGCTAGCAAGATTCAGCATAAACTTGGTAGATGCAGCTTTCACTATGTTCATTCACACACTGCATGTGACACAATAAATCAATCTCTGTGACCCGACGTCTTTATGGCACCGTTATGGTCAAGATTAAGATCCTGATTGTCTTCCATCAATTGGGGAAAGACAAACACAATTTAGTGCAAACCCTTTAGATTTTTTTTAAATGTTTAAAGATGATGAAAAATGTAGCCAGATGCTAACTGAGATCCTGCAAATTTAGAAAGGAAAGCCTGGTTTCACAATGATCCATTTCCTGACCTTTTCGTAAATATCATTGTTGATTTAGGTTGCACAGTTACCAGTGCTTGTATCTGTCATCACTGTGTCTTCAGTGGCACAAATGCGCTGCAGCATTTTTTTAATATTATTTCCTCTTCCTCACCATTGTTGGGCGTTCTGAAACTCAGACACAATTTTATATCACAAACACGTGCAAATCGATATCCTGGCCTTATTTCAATATTCCTAAGTCCTATTAAAGACACACGGTGCAGAGACCAATATTTCATACTGATTTCATACTATTAATTGCATTAAAAGAGCTTGTGCTGACTTTACCTGTCCATCTTTTGTATTTTATGTACAAATCCAAAATCAAAGGGGCCAACACAGAGCAGCTGAAGCAAAGTGACAGGTGATCCACTGTTGTTCATCTTTTCTTTAGTCCCTCTTATGTAAGACTAGAAGAAGAGATGTGAGGAAGAGATGAGAGCGAGCGTCAAATAAGAATCACCTGCTGACTCATTAAAACGATGTGTACACTACGTAGGTGGATTATATTTTTCATATTCTTTGAAGACCCGAGGGGGTGGGTTTATTCATGCGGACACAATCTGCGTGAGTATACAATAATATTACAAAACACACACATATGTTCATACACAGTCGTTTGTATTTCTATAGTTATGAGGACTCTTATTTAAACTTTATACTAATCTTAACCCCAACCATGTGTTATCTCTCAAAAGATGATTTAAGCTGTGATGACTGGCCACACGCGCACAATATTTGCTGTATAGTCAAGTGCATCTGAACACACATGTAAACAGAAAAACAAGCAAAACACACACACACACACAAGCCAAATCAACTGTATGACTTCCCTCTACATTTGATCATTACTTACTAAGCCTCCTTATCCCTGCTTTATTAGCTCTTCTCCTCCATCCCACTCCCTTGCTCCCCCTCCATCTCTCCATTAATCTCTCCATCTTCCCTCTTTCCACCCCCTGCCCCTAATTTGATTGTGACCTAATAGCTTGAAGCAGAAAAAAAAATACAAAATAAAAAAACTTGGTAATAAGAGAGAAATGTGGGGAAGGAGTCGTCCTTGAACACATGCAGAGGTGTGAAGGAGGAAAGGCAAAAACATATATATAAAGTTAGATTTGACACCTACAATCGGTGAAACCAGATGCTGTCGACAAAATCAAATGAGCATCTTACGTCATGGACATAAAACTTTCTCTACAAAATCTTCCCACTAAACAAAATAAGATTTTAATGTACAGGGTCAAATCAAGGGAATATCTGATCCAACCACTGAGTGAACAAAGAATTTGACTGAGAACTCAGTGCTTTTGGATGGTTTCAAAAGGTTTTGCAGTTTGGTACCCAAAATAAACACAACTCTGTAAAAGAATCATGACGAGAGATGAGGAGGGAGGGTTAATGGAGAGGAAGCAGCAAGACAAGCAGAAATAAGCTGAATGTTTGTCTTGACTCTCAGAGGATCTGATCTTTCTGACCGGACTACTGGAGAGGAGAGCAGAAAAGGGAGCTGATATTAATTTAAGCTGGGGGTATGAGAGAGAGAGAGAGAGAGAGAGAGAGAGAGAGAGAGAGAGAGAGAGAGAGAGAGAGAGAGAGAGAGAGAGAGAGAGAGAGAGAGAGAGAGAGAGAGAGAGAGAGAGCGATACAGACAAGTATATGAAAAAGACAAGTATAAAAAGCAGGTTCCTGGCTTCTGCTACTGGGCTTCCTCCACCGTCTGCCAGCAAGTACAAATAATGCAATGGACCTTTGTGGACAGCTGCAAGCGTGTGTGTGTGTGTGTGTGTGTGTGTGTGTGTGTGTTTGTGTGTGCATTGTGTGAATGATCATATTTGTCTTCAAGTTTTGACCAATGCCTTTGTTGCTTTCTCTGTGTGTGTGCAACTGCCTGAGTGGATGTTAAAAAAGCTTGTGTAAGTGTGTATTTGCTTTAGACAGTGAGCCAAGGCCATGATGAATCTTGCCTTCCCCTTCAGGAAGACAAGAGGAGGACAGACACAGACTGAGGGTGATCCACTCCTCCTTTATCTTTTATTTCTCCTTCTCCGCTACAACCTACATTCTCTCACTTCTCACCTTTTCTTCATGTAGAGGAAGATGAGGAGGTGGTAGAGGGAGAGGAAGAGGAGGAGAGGAGAGTATATCAGTTTTATTACTGTGTGTTTGTACAGGAACGACTGCGGCTAATTAATGTCTGGGAAACACTATTACAAGCTCCTGCAGTTTTATGTTCTGCCTACTTTCTCTCTCTCCCTGTCAATCTCTCTCTCTCTCTCTCTCTCTCTACCTCATCTGCATCCTGCTCTCCCTATCATCCACCGCTCTCCCTCTTCTTCTTTTTTTCCCCTGATGGATGGCAGGCAGACAGATGGAAAAGGATCATTATAAGAAAAAAAGATGACAGGACCAGGTATGCAGGCGGAGAGTCGGGACACGTAGAGGGCAGACGACGAGTAGTCACCGTTTCCAAACTGTAGAGCAAGTTTGTCATAAAGTATGAATAACACAAATAAGATGCGTTTGCCTCAGAGTTCAGAGAGTTTGAAAAAACACACGCCGAGTCCTTCAAGAGCTGATTAGATTTGAGTAACCTGGTTATCTTCTGCAGAGTCACTAAATGTCGTTTGTATTTCATGCGAAGAGAAAAACAAAGAGAAGCACTTGGCTGCAATTCCAAGGAAAAACCTATGAAGACTTATTTATGGGAGTGTGACAGTACAAATGTCATTTCTGGCTGATTTTGCCTGAGAGAGCCTGAAGCAGCCAAGGAAAGTCTTTCAGTAATTACTCAAAAGAAAAGCATTTCTCTTTCCATTTATCACAATTTACTTATTGCTGGAAAGATCCTCTGCATCCATCAGCTGTAATAACTTGGTTTCCAGGACATCTGATTGAGTTTTGCCGTTTCCACACAGCTTTCCAAATTTTGATAAATCATAATTTGCAAACGAAATATTGAGTGGATGCCCGAATCCCATAAAAGAGGGAATGACACAGTAAATTTGCAGCAGACAGACAGAAAATCCCCTTCAGCGCGCGATTTATTCAAATGTCACCACCGTGGTCCATTGTGTTCTGCTGCTCTTGGCCATTTCAGTCGGTTGCTCATCGGTTTGTTTATGCGTTCCCTTTTATTTTTCTGCTGCAACGCCGTGAAAACACCTAATTATTTCCTAAAAACGCCGCAGCGAGGGTAGCTCAAAGGCAATCGCTTAATTTACTCCTTCCACAATTATCCCCAGATCAGAGACGGCGCCAGCATCTGCCGCTCGCTCCTCTGTAACTTCTGAAAAAAAAAGGCTGGATCATCCAACAACATCGATGAAAACTTTCGCTCCGATTCATGATTCAGCAACAATCAAGGTATTTTTTGTTTCTGTCTGGGGAGATCATGAGCGGCATTATTTCCCCAAATGCTATAAATGTGGCGCTCATTTGCATTTCAATCGCTCAAGGTTAGTTTTGTGTTCCGTCATCAGTTTGGGTTTTGCTTCAAATGCAGTGCGGAGAGTGATCAATGACCTTTCGCTGGAAGTGAGCAGATGAGATTCAGCTGCTCAGCCGAGGTTCCATGGAGACTGTAGTTGGACACACCTACAAACACACACCTACACACACACACCTACAAACACACTGTAGAGAGCCACACAAGCAGCCAGGGTCAAAATAACGCAACCAGGGTCTCTTGCACAATCACACACACACTTAGACATACAAACACTTACACACACTTTCCTCTGGCCAGTCAGGCAGTAGATCAGTATGCTGTGTAGAGTTATGGGCTCTATGCATGCAGAGCTCTCATTAAGTCCAATCTAGATCTGGACTGATGACATGAGCAGGGGCTGTGGAGTCTGCATGTGTGTGTGTGTTTGTGTGAGTGTGTGTGTACGTGTGCACTAGCAGGGGGCTGACAGGCGGACAGGCATTAATACTCAAGGCATACATAAGGAGAGCGTTGTATTTAAGGAGTCCTGTGTGACTAATTTTGACACTGTTAGAAACACTAGCAGCAGCACTAACACTACCTCAGTGCCACCACCAGAGCTGCTACTACTGCTGTCAGTCCCATGGATACATTCTGAGAGGTTGTTAATGCAGCTTTTTATCTGATGTGGCTGAATCATGAGGAATCAAGCTGAATGGAAGTGAATCAAATATATTTATAAGGGGTATTTTCACTCCTGAAAGAGTTTTATTTTTTCCATTTAATCCAGTTGGTTTAATAGGTTTTGTAGGACATGCGGAGATGAGTGTGTTTCTGATGTCAATGTGCTGTCGATTCTGCAGGTAGAAGTTCTTCAACTGGTGAATCATATGAATCAACTGGTTCATTTCATAAAATTGTATGCGAATGCAAAGTTGGGTCGATTGTTCTGGACCATGGTCAGAGGAAATGTTCACAGCTTTTGTTTTGTGCCAGGCTAAACTCAGGTTCTGGACCAAACAAGGTAGTTGTGAAAGCACCTTTAGTAAATTGAAAATCAAATGCATTTGGGAGAGCAACGCTTTTCTCCAACCCAACTCCAAACGCCACTGGATAAATACACCAAATATAACAGCTTCATGAAAGTTTAAAAATTCTAGTTTAATATTGCTAACTAATACATTTGCTCTGTCTCCACCCAACTACTTATTCTATTTGACCTATAGTGTTTCCGTTGTTTGTTTTGCAACCGCTGCTGCTTGAGCCAAGAGCAGCACTACTCATCCAGCCACAAATACTTTGTCTATAATGAGAATACAACTGTAACTACTACTCCTGCGGCTGTATATATTATAAAAAGGTCAAGTGACATTTCTGAAAACATCCACCACTACACCTTGTATAAATTCTACAGTAATTGCACTTTTACAGCCAAATGAGTCACAAATAAAGCATCGGAGCCTGTGATCATTAAGTTACAACCTTGTTTGTGTAGTGTCAGAGACTGAAGAGTATCTGACCATCCATGGAGCAGTTATATATTATGTACTGTCTGAGCAGAAGAGAACAGAAACCACTGAGGATTGAAGTGGACATCGCAAACCAGGAACCAGCCAACCAACCAACCACACACCCCCACATGCACGTGCCCGAAAGCTGCATTTTCACAAGGAATCGGATTTAGAAAACACAGGTTAGAATACAGAAAAAGAGAAATAACACAACTAAATGTACACTCACAGGGGACACAAACACACAAGCATATACTTGCACACACTCACACAGGTGCATGCGCAGCCTCCCGCCCACATAACAGACCTTGTTATTATGATGCTGCTGAGCCAGTTTCCTTGACACACAGTGACAAAGTGCTTCGGGAGCTTTTTGAAGGCCAGCTGACCTGACACACACACACCTTTGTTTGACTCTTTGCTGTTTATCTTAAAAAAACAATCAGCCTTGTTCATGGACGACTTTGAAAAGGATGAGCGCGCTGATGAATAAAAAAAGAGAGGGAGAGCGAGAAAGCTTCTCTTTCCCTTCTCATGCCACTGTTATTATTAGACTGTGAAATTCTGGCACGGCCGCCTATGATGTGATTACGGATGCGATATTTATCAGCCGCCCCCCCCCCCATAAGGTGCAAAAGGCCCCATAAGGGCAGTGTGAGTTCAGCTAGATTTACTGAAGTTACAATGAGAAAGTCACATTAGCGCAACATCCAACTAAATCAAGCAGCACAAAGCCAAACATTATCATAGTTTTGTGTTGATTGCCAAAAGGTCACTCATGACGACAGTTGCATAATTTGTATCCAATAGGGATTAACGTGTAAAGGAAAGGTGAAGATATTCTTATATAGTGGCTGGTGTCTGGTTGTCATGGTGATGCTGCAAGCTTTCCACTGAAAAGACATCAGTCAGAAATAGACGACTGTCAGAGCAGGGATGGAAAGATGAGTCTGTTTTTTCTTTGGATGCTGGTTAATCTCCATCCTCAACATGGTCTGGTAGAACCGGACCTGAGCAAAACAGCTGTCCCACTGCACATCTGTCAAAGATGGACACCAGTAATTCATCTATTGACCTTTTTTCTGAATAGGAAGTGATTTAGATTATGATGATATTAAATTTTTAGTAATCATGTTACAGAGCATAGTCTGATTATGACGTCAAGTGACTCCATGATAGTGTCGCAGCATTCTGCAGAAATAGGAGGTTATAATGCAGTTAAGACATATACATGTCTATATAATGAGACTGATGTCAGAGTAACTCCACATGTCTGAATCGAATACTGCTTACTCCAAGAATGACCTTAACATGCTGTTTACATGTCAGTGTCTTATTCTGAGTATTGTATTAATCTGGTTATTTTATAATATTGGAGTCTGTGTAAACATTGTCATTGACGCCATTCAAAGTCAGTAAACATCTTCCCATGAAGCATGTCCTGTAGACAGCAAGGACCCTGAATAATTAAAGCATCTAAGTGATGAAATACAGAACGGAATCCATGCATGATGTCATGTTGTTTTCTCAGAGAGGACCTACAACAAATGTTTAAAAAACAAGACCAGAGCAGAAAATGCCTGAAAAGGTGCCAAGTACCACGAAAGCCAGAGTTTGCTTATAGCTAATTTTCATCTTCAGTCCCTGAGCAAGAAAATGTAATAGACATAACAATATTCAACATATAACAGAGAGAACTGACCAAATATATGAACATTTCATCACATATAAAATACACAACATAGTTTATTGTCATATAATTGAGTGGGATTATTACATTGAAATACATTTATAGGAAGAGGACGACAACATGCCTCTGCTTTGTGAACTGTTAAGACCTCAGACATCCACTCAAGTGGATTTAAGAAATATAGATTTAATATTTTGAAATAACCGACTGAAAAGAATGGTAATAAAGAGCACATCTACACAGACCTGCATTAGAGATAAGAGGAGAAAAGAAACTCTGAGTTAAAGACGAGAGAGGAGGAGAGGAGAGGAGAAAAAGAAAGAAGTGAGAGGAATTAGAGTTTCCTCCCCCTCCAGGCATCATGGCTACCTGGCTCTCCACAGTGCGTCATGGCAGATGTCGACTCTCAGAGAGCGGAGGCTAATTTTAGCAGCCACATCAGAGAACAGGGACGGGCTCTAATGATTGGCTGCTTGGAAGGTCCACAGGACTCAGGAAGGAGAGTGTGTGTGTTTGTGTGTGTGTGTGTGTGGTTGTGTGTGTGTGTGCTGAGTGGGTGATTAAGAGTGAGAGAAAGACGGAGCTGGAAAGGGGTTGATGGGAGAACGACTGAATGAGAGAGAGAGAGAGCAAGTGTGTGTGTATGTGTGTGTGTGTGTGTGTGTTAGACAGAGAGCGACGGGAGAGCTCAGTGTTATTACAGTGACTCAGTGATTTCAACAGAAACACACACCACCACACTCCAACACACCTTCTCTAACATGCACAGAGAGTCTAACAGCCTCAAAGCCTTTGTTAAAACTACAAGTTAAAACTACAACTTTGACCCTACGTCACATGCACACGTAGCCCACCTGGTGTGATACATGACCTTCCTCCAGTATTGTATTCATGGGGGCTCTTTTTCACAAGGATGAACTCAACCAGAAAGATTAACCAGAAAGATTCTCAGTAGATTGCATACCTCCTCCAAGGCCAAACAATCCTTAATGTCCGTCTGGCTCTTATAGAGAAAAATCTGCCCAACTTGTACAAACTTGTTGATCTCAACAACATAAACTAGTCTGGCTGTTTATGTCATGATCCACATATTGTTTCCTAGGATCTTAAGAAGATGACTAAAGATCTTATAAGTTTTTACCATCCTCTACAGACGTCCCTTTGCCAGATGAAGTGATTCATCTGGAGATAGCCACCTTCTATTTTCCTGTTCTTCGATTCCTCCAGCAAAGTACTTTTTGGTGTCTTTGCCATCTCTAAGATGATGAACAAATGTGAGAATACTGAGCTAGCCTTTTCTTTAAGCTAGCTGTTAAATTTATCAACGTTTACTAAAGAGCATGTCTCAAATATTCCTGCACAACACACCAAAGATACATCGTGCAATTGCAGGTGTTCTCGTTGCGCTGTGGTTAAGGCTTTATTCTACCTATTTGTATTCCATAAAAAAATATTTTAAAGCCCTTGAAGGCCTGGGAGCCCTTTATGATCCAAAATGAAGAACTTTAAAGTGTGGTTGGTGAGAGGGACGTCTGCAACAATCCTACTTGGCCAAATACCTCCGGGACTCAAGCCCAGATAATCGAAGCACGATGAATAAATTAATGAAATAATGAATTGCTGGACGGATGGAAGGAAGGATGGATGACTCTTCCCTGTTCCAACTACTGGCTACTAAAGTATTGATATCACCACGACGGTCTAAGAACACATTAGGAAAAACACAATATATGCTTTACAAAAATAAGTACTAAGTGTGGAAGTATGAGAAGGTTATTAGGGAGATATCTATCTTTCTGTTACACTCACTTCTGATTCACAACACTGAACTTTTCCATCTTCTTTGTGTTTCTTTTCAACAACTGCAGCAGCCATGTTTTTCAACAGGCATCTGAAAAATTGCCTCCTCTCTCCCATTTATTTCTCTCCTCAAACAGCTGGACAGAGAGGAGGAGCGAGGGAGGAGCGGTGAGTGCAAGAAATGGGAATAGACAGGCAGCATTTTTAACGGACAAGCAGCATTGAATAGGACGAAAAGACGGGTGGAAGAGAAAACATTTGGCTTGTCTGACACCTCTCAAAATGTACCGTTTGAGAGAAGAGGGGGGCAGACAAGAGATAAAGACAGGATGTGAATGAAAAAAGGAGGGCAAGTTCGGAAGCTGAAAGAAGAAGGGATGATGGAGAGAGAAGAAACGCAAGAGCAAATGTAACTGGCTGGCATCTTTTACTGATGTTCTTCCAGGAGAGGCCTTTAAGAGATCATATTTCCCCTCAATATTGTCTCTCTCAGAAAAAGATGCAAAACAAAAGAAAAGACGAAGGAAGAAATGTTTGATTCTAGTTTCTAGCAGAGAAACTGTCCCGCCTGCCAAGGAACTGCCCAGAGAACATAAACAAGATGGGATTAGCACATACCTGAGGTAGTCTGGCAGTAAATATCTATGGCATTTTCAAAACTCGCAAATTTCTACCTGTACTCAAGTTCATTGAAACATCTACTTCTACTGTTCGTTGCCCCGGGACAAAGACTTATAAATATAGCTGCCCTAAAAGAAGTATCCATGTAGCTAAAATCAAATAAACAATACTTTAAAAAGTTTAGGTGCAATGAATTAAAAACTATGCTTCTCAAATTTCCCAAAAACAGATGGAATCAAATGGAATCAAAAAAATGAAAATCTGTGCCAAAATGGTTATAACGATGCAAACTCTTTGACAACCCACCTGTGATTTTAGCGCTGGGGCCTGAAGTGCAATTCAGACTTTTTTCTTTTTCACTCCATTCTGCCCATTTATGGCGTCAAACATCGTTCTTATGGCAGCTTGTTCTTTGTGTGAGCGCTGCAGAACAGACACCATGCAGGGCAACAAGAGCAGAGGCCTGAAGAAACCTTTCAGTGCGCTCACTTCACCCCGGCTTCAGCTCGGGACGGATGAGAGCGAGAGAGGCATAAAGGCGACAGCGGAGGGAGTCGCCGTTATTATGCGGAAACATTATGTGACGCCAAAGTGAATCGCTCGCACTGACAGCCTCTACCCGCTCGCCACTTTTCAAACAACACAAAGGATTTGATAGGAACGTGAAAAGGATTTCCTCTTGCTCTTTCCGACGGTCCCCTCTCCTCGCTTAGAGCTGAAACGTTCACATCCGTAGCTATTAGCTTAGCTTCATTCTGCCGCTCTCTGAAAAGGCACTCAGCCGACAATTTATGCCCCTCATTAGCGTGAGACGAGACAGTGAAAAGGTCCTTTTGAGAGTTCCCTGAACGCCAGCTCCTCATCACAAGCCATGGCCTGAATGATGCGTGGAAAGCGGTGGCGCTCCCCTCCACGCCAAGGGCAGGCCGAGTGCCAAGGCTCCACTCAAAGGTCACGCAATTAAGCTTTGTTCCCGATTCAATAAGGCTTTGACTGACTGACTGTGCTCCTCCGTTTGAGCAGATGTGATTTTTGGACTCTGGCAAGCTCGAACTCGTGCCCTTGGTTCGTGTTCACAGTCAAAGAGGTGAGTCAGAGTTAGACAGAAGAATGTCAAAGAAAAAAATAAAAGGCAGATATGATTGGCCGTGTAGTTAATCTACAAATTTGATTCAGGTAGCGATATTCAGGACATAAAGTATCTTAGAGGTTGATAAGGAAGTTGGATTTTGAGCTACAGGCTGTCAGGGAAGAGCACTTCTCCTCAAATGTCCTTGAGCAAGGCATTTAATCTCTAATCTACATCAGTGAAGCTATTAAATATGTCTAGCATGAAAGATGGCCACCGTACTGGGCAGCTTGCACATGCTCAATCATGTAACAGATGGTTGAAGAGCGAGGATTTCAGATACTAAGAGGTGTAACGTTGACAAACACCCACCACCCACATTTCAGTACAATAACACAGACAACCGGATTGAACATGAGGCATGTAGCGCCCAGACGGCTCCAGAAGACCTGCTCAATAGATGCTGGGCTTTGACTCGGCAATTCCCAGGTGTGAGTGTGTGTAAAACCGGGAATTTGAGCTGAGATGTTTCCGAGAGAGGGCAAACATGCTCAGAAAACCCCCCATCAATAAATGACTGTTAAAAAACTGGGTCACTGACAAGAAAGAGTGAAGGAGACATAAGACACAAGAGGGATAAGCCAACCCCCGCCCCCCCCCCACAGAGGCTGATGCAAATATCATTCTTGCGTGTGGCAGGCTCCGGCGCACGATCTGGTAAAATGGCAAGCAGAGGCTGTGGAGAGATTTAACCCAGTTTTTGAGATGCGTGGCTGAAGAAAAAAAAACATAAACAACCCAAACAACTACATGATTAATGCCGCTCCGCTCCGCCCTGTCTGCGTCTGCTGCGACTGGAGTCGGTTGTCGTGCTTTTCATCTGCAGGATCGACTAGTAGGGAACAGGGAAGTTGACTAAGGGGAGGGCCTGTCTGTCAGTGCAGGTTCAGATGCTCAGCAGCTTTACATCAAGAAGACATTTCAAGAAGAAACCATCAAAAAAGATGGAATACAGCGGTCAAAAGTCTGACCGCTGTCAAATCAAACTGTCTGATCTGCAGCTCGGGGGGTTTCTGCCCCATACAACTATATTTTCGGTCATTTTTTATTTACTCTCCTTTCACTCTCCTAAATTGCTCTGATGTTCCAAACACCAGGTGCTGTGTCAAGCCCAAACTAAACACTACAGCTGCTTTCAGACCTGCGCTGATCTGCTCCACACATTTTCTTGATATTGTCCTAACAACCCCGAGTGAATACCGTGCATATCGTGTCACGGTGAGCGTGAGAATACAGCAGGAAAATTCACAGTGAGCGAGATGGCAAGCCGAGGTATTTCTAACACACGAAACTGGAACAATACAAATATCTCAGAATGAAAAGTTGAACAAAGCCGACAAAGTGTCAACTTGGAAAAACAAATATATCAAAAGACTTTTTGGTGGTAAGGGTTGTCAAGAAAAATGTGGAATTTATATGTCAATTCCTGCCTCCTGCATAATTTACACAGGCGCCACCCCCTCGGCTGAATGATCCCAACACTTCCTTGTTGTTGGGATCGTGTCGGTCTATGAAAATATCCTGCTGAGTTCTTCATATGTGAAAGAACAACTCCAAAAAATGTCCACACCCAATTCTCTGTATATTCCCTGGAGTTCATGTTGAGAAACGGTTGAAGATGGCGACAGGTGTTGGTCTGCAGTCTTATAATAACACACCAACTTGCTCTTGCAGTGAAAGATCATCAGTCTGTGATGCTCAGTCGTTTTCAACACGCTACTTCTCTGTTGTCATCTCTCAGCCTGTCTCACCTGCTCCTACTACAGTTAGTGATTCATCACATTCAAAGAAATCCCTTGAAACACAGAACAACTCATCTATCAAGGCTTTTCTGACTTTCACTGCTGAGTGTCAGTGTTCATGGTCCAGAGAGAGGCTTTGTGACGTTTGATTAACAGTCTGTGTCTTTGCAGCCGACCACTGACAAACATTTCCTTACTACCAAACGTGTCTTGCACAATCTTTTCTGTCCAAATACTTGTCAAAAGTATTATCTTATGAAATATGTTCTTATCACTTATGAAACCTATGCTAAAGTATTAGCTGCTCGATGTTCCTTATTTTAACAGAGGCAACTGGACTTCTGATATTCCCCCTCTAGAATGACACACAGCCTAAACTAACCACTTATTGCAACTTTATTGTCGAAATGTCAGATTCTTTTCCCTCTAAGTGACTCCAGTACTCTGTCGTACATTGTGGTTGTATGGAGACGTGACTTTAATGTGAAGGAAATCATATCCAAGAGGTCCAACGTAATCTTTCATCAAAGCCATGTGTTGCACGCCGCCTCAGGACTTCTCGATTTGCCACTGTCTTTGAAAACTGTTAGTCAGTGTGTGTGTGTGTGTGTGTGTGTGTGTGTGTGTGTGTGTGTGTGTGTGTGTGTGTCGCTCAGAAGAGGCATGCAGAGTTTACTGTGTTTAGGAAGTGATAATGACACACAAACACTTTGAACAGCACAGATACTTAAACCTGCACAGTTGAAACAACCACTCTGAAGCACAGCAAAAAAAACAAGAGCAAAAAAATTGAATGTGGAAAATGTTTCTGTGCAACTGTTCTAATATTCCAGAGCTTTACATTTTGGTGTCCCTCAATAAGCAGCGTCCTTTCCTGATGATTTCACTGTTTTCATTTCAGTCACAGGCTGCGATGCTCTTCCCCCCCCTCCCGAAAAAATCTATCCATAAAAAATCCAAAATCCATTTAAGTCTTTTTCAATTTATTTCTCACATGCACCACTCGCCTGCCATCTCCATTTCTCCTGTGGATTTCTCCAGCCCACAAGGTACAGTATCCAACGCTTTAATGTGCAGCCATGAACCAGTCACACATCACTGCAAGTACAGTATGTGGAAATGTGCAAATGTGGAAATATGGCCAATTTACCCATACAAGACAAACACTGACATACATAAACTCACACACAGGTGATGAGTAACCAGAAAACAAACACACAGTCGATGAAGACCAAGGATACACGCAGACAGGAAGGAAAAATAAATGCTCATGGGTGCGCAAATATTAATTTCCCTCTGCAGACAAAACACACACGCACGCAGGCGACATTTGATTATTGTTTATTTTTTCCCAGGAAGTTTTCCGACCAGTGAGTCGACCACAAACGTCAGAGAGCTCATAGACAGAGGATGACAAGTAAAACTCTTTTACGATTTAGGCCACAACTAACTTACATCATCCATGAACATTTAACTACTTTCAATAGTTTTTTTCCTAGTTTCATATGTTTTAATAAAAGGACGAAAAACTTAGTCCAAAGTGTTTTTTCACCTCAGGTCAGATGTGTAAAACATCTCTTTCCTACATAGAACATGAATATATGATAGTGTGACCATCAGTGGAATCCATTCACAGGTGAACAAGGTGAGCCTGCTCTGCAGGAGCACTGGACCGTGAAGTAATTAAAGGGCAAAACAATGATTTTATTAAGTTAAAGAGCAGAAATCACTGATATGTTAAGAGAACAAAGAAGCTGTTTCATGTCAAACTGGCAACGCAGGGTCCAGTTGGAAATGTGTGATCTGGATTCATTTGAAATCGGGTTATAACCACCGTCAAGGGTGGTATGTTTTTATTGGCTGATTATTCAAAACTATACAACTTGTGGAGGATGGGTCATGAACCAAGGAAATCTGTATACAATTTTGGAGCCAACTCAGATTAACTGGCAGATCCGGGAATTTGTTTTTTCAATTTCCTTAATATGGCCGATGGGCGTTAGCCTTGGCGGAGGTATGTTCAGCTATTTCTCAACACAGGACAAAGAGCGTTAGGTGATGAGGAAGCTACAAGCTGCTTTGGTTTGGTTGTTCTTTGAGGTGGAACCACACGTGAGCTTGATTCTTAGTTTAAGGACAAATGTGTCAAACAAAGGCCACATGTTCATAAAACTACTCAAATCTAAAAGAGCAAGGACACCATCACCTAAACTCTAGTATTTACTGTCCATTTATTAATTCACTGTTTCTTCCACCCTCTGTTTATATTAATTTAATCATCATTTATTCTTCCATCTATGTATTCTCACTTCTTCATCCATCTGTATTGATGCGCTCCACCCGTTTCTGTAATTCTCCATTCATCTGTTAACCACTTGCAGACATCGGTCCCTGCCATCACTGCTCCCGAAACCATATTCTCATCATCCCTTTGCTACAATATCCTGTTTTCAATGAGCTTCACAAAGCATCTTTTTGTTTGGCTTTTTCTGCTCAGATCTGAGCACCTGGCAGGTGAGCAAGAGGAGCAATACTGACAGTTTAATAAAAAATTGTTGGTTTGCTCCTTGTGATTGTGTGACTTTGTGTGTGTGTGTGTGTGTGTGCACGCTTATCTAGATGTTTGCATCTAGTTGCCATGGAGTTTCACAGCTGTTTCTAGCACACCCTAATGAGCTACAGCAGCTGCTAGTCTGATAGGACACACACACACACAAACACACACAGTCTTGCAAGTACAACACTATGCCAGAGGATGAGAACTTGAAACTTTTTTCATGGACGCTGGCACTAACCAAACCACGTTTCCACAGAGCAGAGGGTATCGTCACTTTGACAGTGATCCACCGATAACATCTGCACATCTGGATGAAAAAGCAGCTGCCTGGGAACAATGATTCTCAGCTTCACATAAAAGTTGTTAAAAACCACTTGAGAATGGTTCATGGAATTTACCAATGCCCCGAGGAAATTTTCCACTGTCTTAATTTGATTGCAATATATTCCTCTGACAACTGCGAGCAACAAGGCAGAAGACGATCGGGGGGCCAGTCAACAGAACTTCCATCATTTGGCTGCTGTTCTCAAGTTTGCCGCTGAATTCTGGGAAACCTTGAAACCGACAGTAAACAGGCTTACTTTCTTTTAAATCAACTCCACCCTCAACAGATTACTAACAATTATTGATAGCCACCGATTGCATCCAGAGTTAAACCCACTGACCTCTCCTCAAGCACATGTTGTAACTGTGTCAGATTGAAGAAAATCAGCTATGGAGTTTTTGCATCATCCTAAATTCAAACGTATCTAAATTGCTGACAGGTGTACATTTAAATCAAAGGACCAATCAAACTTTTGGAGTTCAATGTCTAAAACAATGAGGCATTAACACGAATGCAAGTAAACACAGAACAAGATTTACGCTCTATTGGTCAGATAAACACACAACGCAGCTTAAAATAATACACAAAGACACCTGTGTTTATGTGGCTATGATACAAAGGGGATCATACCCTCCACAGCTGTTCTGATATAGACAATAACTACACAACTCGCTTCTACTGAGCCAAAGCTGTATAGTAAATCAACACAACATACAAATTCCGTTGTTTTTTGGTAGGTTTCTGGTTTACTTCTGCAGGCCCTGCAGCTGCATCTCTCTTAACACACCACATGCACACTTGACTTGCACCTTCACACACACACACACACACACACACACACACACACACACACACACACACACACACACACACACACACACACACACACACACACACACACACACACACACACACACACACACACACACACACACACACACACACACACTTACATTCTCTTATACTGTATAATATGCATGAGTACACAATGATTCTACAGAGAATGTTTCACACCTGCTCCGCTATCATCTTCTTTGGCAACAGCCGTCAATACCACTTCCTTCCTCCCATGGTGCATTGTGAGATGCTCCCAATAACACTTCTTCACCGACTTCCTCTATGCTTCATCACAATGAAGATCTTCGCTTATCAAGATACTTGTGTTTTTCAACAACAGCACTGAAATGATTAGGACTGCAAGATGCCTTAAACTAGTGACTACCGATATCATTTCATGTCAGTGTGGGTTCTATTTAAGGGATTTCAGCAAACAAATACGATCCACCATAAATCGGAAGATTCAGACTTTGCAACATGCCTGCCTTGATTAAACACCATTAAAAAGGTCAATAAAAACTTTATTTCTTAGCCTGAAGCAGAAAAAAAACATGAAGGAAGGAAGGAGAAGAGAGCTTGAACATAAAAAAAAAAAGATCATGTAATTGAAATGAACTAAATAAACTTTGAGAAATGTGCTTTTTTTTTAGTTTCCAAGGCAAAAGCAATTACTTTTGCTCTTAATGTCTCGGTTTTCAAATGGTGTCATCAGTGGCTCAGGGAAAAAGGCCAGTTTCAAACAATGCTAAGTTTCTCGACAGTTGTCTTGAGTCGGCCTTCGGTTTCTCCGGTGGTGACGCAGTTAATGCACTTACTGTCCATGACTTTGCATTCACTTTGGTTCTTCATTGTTTCGTTTCCTGTCATTCTGTTGGTTCTTAACTGCTGCCCATAGACTCATCTACCACAAGACCAAATATGAGCTGTATGTTTGTGCACTGTGTGTCACAACGACTTCCTGTTTGAGTACAATTTTTTTTTTAACTCCAAATCTCTGTTCTCCTCTAGAATGAGATAAAAGCAGCATTACTAAAAAGGAAGCATTTGACCATGTCCTTCCTCCGCCAAGTCAAGCCCTTTAAACCACTTCTAAGAAAAGTCAGAGCTGCAGTGAAAGACTCAAGTAGAGACGCCACATTTTTAGAAGAGAGCTACATTGTCATTACAAGTCCACAGTGTTTACCACTTGCCACACCTCCATTTAGCAAGGGGCGAGTGTCATCCCATAAACTTGTGACCCACTCTTCAATCATGATGCTTTCTTTACGGTGTTAAATGTTCTTTTTGACTTTTCTTTGGTTTCTGTTTCCAATTTTGACTTTCAGTGATGTTTGGCTGCCGGTGTCCAAATCTGTAAACTCTGTTTCTACTACTCTACAAGATCTGCCATGAATTTCAATGCAACCAGGCTGAATTCATGATTCATGTGTGAGTGTGTATGAAAAACCTGCAAACCACACCATCAGTCCAGTTGAAAACCTGTTGAAATTTTGACAGGGCACTGATAAGCATCAACCAATGAAGCCTGTGGACTTATATTCTTGCTGTTGAACTAGTTCAACACAGAATGCCAAATGTAAATGATGACATATCACATTGGTCATTGTTTCTCTGATCAATCTTATCTATCGAATTTATCTACCGCTTATATTTAAAGAAAACCCAGTTTTTCAAATCGGTCAGGTCAAACTAAGACTCCACAAACATGTCAGCTCCCTCTAAGGACTGTTAGTAAAAACGAGGGTGAAATTTAATCATGGCCTTTTGTCCTGTAAATCTTACAAGTTGCCTCAGGACACCTCACACACTGACGACACTTAGCAACACCTCTGGATGAAGTGCTGACACGCATTCTATTCGTTTTTTGATTTAACTGGTATTCTGGCAGAAGGACAGTTTCTGGTTCACTTCTACAACATGTTGACAGACGATGAGTAGCCCTTAAGGAATACGAGCAGTTACTCATTAACATACAAATACATCAAGAGTCTTAACTACACATGGGGTTAAAAGTGCTTAAACATGTCTCTCTTTCTGTTGCCCAGGGCCTAAGTGTCTGTATTTTCCATTACTTTGTCGGCTCAGTAAAACAAATTGAAGGAAAAGAAATAAGGGACAATTTAATTTAATTTAATACTTTAAAAACGGCATCTGAAAAGATCTCCGTTCCACCGACGCCTCACTTATGGAGAGCAGTCACGTCTGGATCGAGAGCGTATGGTCCACACTAAAACACAAACTTCAAACTAGAACAGGAGCAGCAGCGCCTTCGGACACTGTGTGGTGGTTTGACATCAACATAGCGAAAGGGGTGCACTTTAAATCTAAGATGCATTGGTGTGGACCGTTCCACACCAGTACATCGTGTACACACACAAGATAATAGAATTAGTTGAGTCAAGAATGAAAAAAAGAGGTCGAGAGAGTTCCTCAAAACCTGCCAACTTTCACACCTCCACACATGGTCAGTCACAGATGCAAACACGCCTGTTAGAGCCTTCACAATGTGGGTCAAACGCTGCCAACAAGCCTCCACACTATTAAACGAGTGAACAACTAAACTAAGCCAAGCTGCCAACCTGCAGAACCAATGCTCCAGTTATAGTTAAAAATAAAGCCCGGAGGATTAACTGAGAGCTGTAAGATCTGTCACTTCTCTTCGGGAGCACCAAGACAAATGGCAGCCAACTTTGTTTATTCATGGACTTCAAGCTTTTTCCTGATACCAGTTCAAATGCAGCTGCACTCGACTTAAAAAACCTCTGTCAGATGTCGTTCGCCCTGTTTTCTTAGCTCGACCTTTCCCGTCACTCACTGCTTCAAGAAAGGCAGAAAAACATCATCCTTCACAGAAGAGCGGGGCGCTGAGGAGTGAGAAGAGGAGTCCGCTTCATGAAAGGGAACGTGGCCCCTGGCTCTTTCAGCTGAGGCCCGGGTCAGAGCGGAGAGCTACAGTAGTAATTACCGAGAGACTGATTGCTGACAGGATCTTCCAACAGCCTGTGGTTAAGTGGATGGAGCTGAGGGGGAGGAAGCTTCAAATGCACAGGAATGACAGACGCTCCGCTGATGACTTGTACTTCGGGGTGGTTCGGGGGCACGCATGCCATTTCGCTTTACTCATTCTCCTCTCAGAAGTTACATAAAACCAAATCAATTGAGCACGGCTTACACTTATGAGACTTTTTGACTAAGCAGAAGTGAGAGCAAATTGCTCACTAAATGGCAAAAAGATCTTTATTTAAAGTGTCTCATTAAACCTCCTCAGAATTTGAGAAGTGTTTTTCGAGGCTGTTACCTCCTGTCATTTATTTGTTTTGATCAGCGCTGCTAATTTCTGAGACTTGATGTAATTTGTTCCGTGTTGTTTTCGTAGTGAACGCTTCAAAAGCAGCAAGTTGTCCTTAAACAGATTTGAAGCCACTTCCCTGACAGAGTGAGGGATGTGTGATTGTGGCAGGCAAGGCATCGCCACAACTGGTACGGCGCACTGTTTTTCCATCTGCGTTCTGCCAGCTTCTTCCCCAGGGTGGTCATTTGAGAGCCCCTGGGAACGTTCGTCATGACCATATGGATTTTCTAACCTGGTATTTTAGCAAACCAATCTGTCCCGTCCATGCGCCTGGTTGATTTAGCTGCTGTGACGGAGACGGCTGTATTTACATTGGACAGTCAAGCACTGATATATAGCTGCAGTGGCTGGAATACTGCATATGTTTTAAAATGATTGTATTATTCCAACCTCGTAGTCCCTTAGGGATTTAGGGTTTTCACACCTTAAAGTGCTGACAAGGTTTGTGATTTAATTACATGGTTTACATTTCATCTGGTTAGTTTTGGTTTCACTTTGCAATGTAGGGAGTGCACTAAAGATGTATGACATACGTACGTTGTGTTGTCATCACCTCTGAGGGCTGCGTCTACCTTTACTTGACATTGATGGTTTGTAGGCAGGCGTGTGTGTCTGATGTCAGTGTGTTGTCAACCGCAGCATGGTTTAAATGCACCAAATGAACGTTTTCATCGTCCAAACATCAACATCCAACATCAACTTCTTCAAACATCATATCATCGGGGGTGAAGACTTGAAGAAATACTGCCAGCCTGGATAACTCAACTTCTGGAGAGACCAATAAGGCTTCAGATATGTTTTCTTTGTCACTATTTGATGCAGTTTCAACATCCTGCAGTTAGTGTGAAAGTCCAAAGTATCCAAAACGGTCATACTGCAAACAACCCGAGCCATGATTCAGGCTGATCCGGACCAAGACCACCTCTTTAGGTGGGACTAACTTTTGGGCAGATGGTCCAAGGCACCTTTCACACCAGTTATTTTGGTACATATTAAACTGGAAAGTACAGGGAAGGTGTGACAGTTCCCTTAGATCAGCTGCTGCACTCTTTCTTCATTTAATTAACAAGGATCATAGTAGATGCAGAATATTTCAGCAACTTGAACAAGCAGAGAAAATGTTGGCATCTGATCAATAGCCCCAATAAATATCCGTCACCAGCCAAACTGAAGTGGAGCAAAACGGTGATCTGTCATGGCCGAACAAGAGGCTGTGTATCATTAGGCTCAGTGTATCTGCCTGGGTCACTGACCCGAGCTGCCACACTAACTTACCTCTGATGGTTTCTTGTGCTGGTGGCGAACCCATGTGCTGCTGGTGCCCATATTCTTGGATGACCTGGACCACGAGGTCACCTGACCTGGAACAATAAAAGTAGACCACAATGATCACTGCAAATTATATAAACAAATATCTTTTTACAGTATACCCAGCGCTCTTGTGTTCAGTGACAAATTAGTCTAATGTGACCCTTTCTTCCGCAAGCTCGTGACACAGTTGTCAGGACAAAGTGTTTCAAATCTTCTGGAGCGGAGCACAAAGAGAACATAATCTGTGTTTAATTTGTCAAGAATGTGCATTCATGAGTGTAAATGCTGATTTGAAGTGAGGAAAATGAAGAACAGGGCTTTGGCTGGAGATCAAGACTTCTTTTACACATCAAGCGCTCAAATTCACCAAAAAGAAAACTTTATTGTCCCGTTGGAGGAATCTGTTTTGTGGAATGAATATGAAAAGAACCCTCTGTCTTTGATTTGGTAAATTATTACGGAGCAAAAATGCTGGTCATCAAGCTCAAGTTCTTTTAATTAGCACATGGTTTGGTTTGAGAATTAATGGAGAAAAAAAACAAAAAACAATAACCGTGGCATTACAATCACTCCAAGTCGGACATTTAATTGACAGCAGAATGATGATGATCTATTAATGGGTGTTATAAGTAATGGCAGTGTAAATAGCCTCTAGTTAAGCAGTTATTCCACTGTGGTCCTTTACAACCTCATTAATACAGAATTTAATAGCAATTAAACTGACAATGGCGCCAATATCCCACCCACCGCTTCAATCAGAGGCCCTTACTGTTCCCATGTATATGAACGGAGGCCACGCTGCTATGGAGGGAAGAGGGCGAATGTGCGTGATACCGTTCACGCTGTCATTCTATATTTTATTTTAAAACCTCTGCAGCAGATAAAGCCAAAAGCTCAATTCCATCTGTGCACTGTGAAGGAGGCGCCCCTTTAAAACTGCATCACATTGGTAATTAAATTACATCACAATGGCATAATGGAAAACAAATTTGCCAACACTGTGTAATATAGCACATTGTAACCATGAGTGTGTGCGTGCGCGTGCGGGCGGCCTCCCACTCAACATATTTCCCTCGCCACCACAGGAGAACTGCCACCGCGCTAATTTTACTTGTGACGTCTGAACAACTAACAGCGCCGAGGGCAGAGCTGCTGTCAGGCTTGTCTTCGCAATTACTGACTCCCGCATTCGACACATACATATTCACAGAGTATATAGAGCTGCTAACACATACATGTATTTTGCTAGATATGAATGTTCACCCACTATCACTCATTCTCCACTATATTTGTTGTACGGTTTTATACACTGACCACTACACACACACATAAACACACAGGTTCACTGCCACAGCACGACAGGAAATATGAATTGACAGCCATGAGTGGGGAACAATTTAAAATGATTTCCCACTCAGCTGCTAAAAGGCCGATATAATATATCCATAGATTGTGGGAGAAAAAAGCTATCCTCTATTCTAAATGGTGGCCTCCAAAGTGCACCACCTTGCAGACTGAGGAGGGATGATGTGTTGCAGACTCTCGTCAGTGCAATAACAAACACCTCAAAATCAAAAATGCTGAAACAGTGTGAGTGGCGGTGGCATTTTTAAACACATCTCAATTTGTAAAGCTCAACAATGGGAGAGTTTGGAGTGACGTGTTAGACAGCAGCGCTCTGCACTGCCATCATGAAAACACCACAGAGACTCAGGAGAATCACTGCCAACAAGCTGTGTGCGTGTGCGTGTGTTACAGTGTGCTAATCTGTAGGACATTTTTGGGTATACTCATTCATCTGCACCCCATCGTTTGTGTGTGATCATGTGTGTGTGTTTTTTTTATATCCACACGCCCCACGAGAGGCAGCTGCACCACCGCTGTGGCCAGATAACCAAACGGGTTGGAAGTTACCATTGCGGCCCTGTGTTAATTAAAAGCCCTGCTTGGTGCACAGCATCCAAAATTATCATGGGCATCCTTCAATTAGAAACCTGATAACCTCCAGTCAACAGATGCAGCCGTGGCCCACACAGCAATGGCCAGGGGAAGCTAACGGCTAACAGCTAATTACATGACCGACAGTATGGCCTCAGCACAGGGTGGCTCAGTCAGGTCTGAAAAGACCGGCCATTAAAAGTGTTGTAAAATACTTCTTACACGCAGACCTGTGACCCTGTGCAAGGTTGTTTCTACCTCCGGTGGTCTTGCTGCGTGAAACAGGTGCTTATATTTCTAGTTTACATCACTGCAATAGACTGAATTAAATTAAACTAGATCAAATTTACTTTTAAAGTGAGAAATTGTGCTTTTCCCGATTTCCTTTACTCTGTCAGTGAGAAATTGTGCTTTTCCCGATTTCCTTTACTCTGTCTTATATGGCTTTTTGTGTTAGTAAAAGGCCTGTAAAGTTAAAAATCCCAAAAGGAGCTCCTAGTGCTCCTGAATCTCCTGAAACACCTCATCAGTAGTCCACACCATCAGAGCGAGGTCACACATAGGCAAGAGTTGGCGTTGGCAAACCTTCGCCTCCCATTCACATCCAATCTGTGCAAGCGAGGAGGTGAGTAAAACATTTGCTTCCTGTTTGGGAGGCAAATCTCGGGGTGGCATCGTGTAGAGTTCAACTCTGGTGAACTTTGACCTGCTGTATTCGCTTTGCATATGTGTGACCTGGCCCTCATGATGCCGCGTATTTGAATAATGCCGGCATGACTCTGGCATGTCACCTAACAAAGTCAGAAAAAGTGAGAGAGAGAGACTAATATTTCCTACACGGTCTGAGAGCTGCCGACTGTGATCAAAACAGACTGGGCTTTATTGGGACAGGGGGGGCTTGAAGAGACTGTTAAAACGTATAATATCTAAAACAGCTGAGACATTCCACACCATAACAGCTTTAATATGAGAAATGGATTTAACCCTGAAAAAATAACATTTTGAATGAATTAGATTCCAGAGAAAGAAAATAACAGATGGAAATACTTCATTAAAACACTGCAAAAACATTTCAATGCAGAAATGTAAGACTCTCTAATAAAGAGGCAGATTAAGCCACTGTAGTTCTTTAATTTACAGAACCACACTTTAACTTTAAGTGAAGTCTACTCAATAGTTTGTTTTCCATCTCACTGATGTATTTCATTTCCTGCCTATTCTGACCTGACAGTGTCATGGGAACAGCCAAAGAATTATATTTGCGTGATATTGTAAAATGCAGGCCACAAAATGCCAAATATTAGTCACGTTGAGCTGCCAAAAGCCAGTATGATTTTTACAATGAATTCAAATCTGCTAGCTGTCTTCAGTGACTAAATCTTCCTGGTTTTGAGGAGAGTAATCATTCTAGAGAGCCAAGAGCACTTGTGTAGTAACTCTGCCGTTTAAAGACAGTTTATTATCAGATGATTTTTCCAGCCGACACTGCCAGTGACGGTACTGTGTTAAACCGTCCAGATGTCCCCACCATCATGCGGTGTAGCACTTAATGTCGAGCTCAGTGGTTATTTGAGTCCGGGTCATGACTGTGGGTACATCTGCAGATCCCTCCGTCATCTCATATCTGTTTATGAGTCAGCATTTTAAGTGCAGGCTACAAAGGAAAGCACCTAAAATATTTTGATTTCACTGATTTTGGAACCTCAATCTGTGTCGATGAGCAGCTCATAAAGCACTCCCCTCTGAGACTGGGCCTGAGACTGCCAAGATCTGAACGTGGGGAGTTCAACAAGTGCAGTGAATAACAGTGTGATCCTCCTAAAGATTTACTGAGTTGATTGTGATAACATCAATCTGCAGGTCTAATTGTTTTATCAATAATGTAAGAGTTGAAGATATTTTATGGGAAACTAGAATTACTGCCCTGGGATTGTCTTCCTCCAGCAACCAGTGCAGTTCCATTCCACATATAATTAGCTTCCAGAGTCATATGAGATCACCATGACATTTGACAACTGAAATCTAATCAGTTCATCTTTGAGTCCAAGTGACAACTGGTGAAGATTTGAAGAAATGTGAGGCCACCACGCCCACTAAAATCGAATCAGTTACCCGTGAGTTTAAGTGAATTTTTTTTGCAAAATTTGAAAGAAGCCTTCTGAAGATAACAGGCAAAAAAGGGTAGAGAGGTCACAGTGACTTTGATCTTTGACCTTCAAATTCTGATTCAAGGAAATGTTTTAACCAGATGTAATGAAATCCCCTTTGGATGATCCTGATACATATCAATACCGAAATCGAATCGGGTCATCATTGAGTCCAAGTGAACGTTTGCACCAAATTAAAGGAAACTCCCTCATGGTTCTCCTGAGATGACGTGTTCACAAGACCAAAACCATGTTCTCACCACTAAACTCTAATCAAGTTCATCCATGACTCCAACTGAACGTGTCTTTGTTTTTTCAAATCGGCGTTCTTGAGATATCTTGCTAGCACGAATGGGACGACAGATGAACGGACAACTGGAAACTACAATGCCTTCATGCAGTGGCTGTCACCAGCATGGAAACATTAACAAATATATAGGTCTAATAGTTCTATCGATGACATAAGAGTTGAACAAAGGGGAGATGATAAATATGTTCAACAAGCAAACAACAGCAACAGGTGGAGACGATGTTTCACGACAGAGCTAGAGTAAATGCAGCCAAACTCACACATTTTAAATGTCTTATCCAAAGAAAACAGACCGTCTGTTGTGATTTCACAGAAACTCTTCATCAAGAAACAAGCCACAACTCCACGCCACCTGTTTGTTGGATTTTAGAATTTAAAAAAACTAGATTCTGTGCCCATGCAGCACCACTGATAAGAAAGACTCTATGTGTTGTTGGCCGTATTTTCATAGTCATACAGAAACCGGAGACAGACCACGGCTGCACAGTCATTTTTATACTGTGGCTGTTTTCAGGAAGGGGAAGTCTTAATGAGCAGAGGAGACAATGGCTGTTTCACTGGTGGAAAGTCTATAGGGAGAAAGTATGAATATGAGAAATACCCTGCGGGAGTTGACTAAAATCTGGGAGTTCACTGTTCAGCAGCAGCACGAGAACTCACTTTACTGACACCTACAAGTTTCCCCCTCTCGCTACCACACACACACACACACACACACACTACCCCCCCCCCCCCCCCCCCAACTTACTGTCTGTGGTGTCAGAGTCATTGCTGCTCGTCGAGTATTTCCTCCTCTTCTTCTCGCTCTCCATCTGTCAGGGAGGGAGGAAAGGGGGCAACAGAGAGAGAGGGAGAGAAAAATGACGAGTTAGAAGATGTTCACCATGAAAACACAAGTGTTAATGAAATAATGCGCTGATGGCACCAATCTATCAGAGGCTCCAGCAGGCAGCCCGCCAGAACAAACTGACTTGATCGCTTTTACATATTAACGCTTCAGACTCGCCGGGAAGCTCACAATGATACAGTTGTTCTGTTCCTTCACATACAGTGGGAGTCCTTGTACAAGACGCCTGTGAACTCATCCGGCATTAGAGCTGTATTCACTGGGAGCTATTGTGCATGTCCCCTTTTTTATCCATCTGCTGCAATACTGTTGCTGCTTCTCTTTTCATTTTATAACCGATGAAAAATGAATCAAACTCCAGCTTCTCTCAACCAGTATTCAGTTATTTCCCTGAAAAGGGATATAAAAAAAGCAACGTCTTGGGCGAGGATATTTTTTAATAGCCATAATTTTGTTTACTTGCGACTTTATTCTTTTAATGCTGAGAAAAACTGACAAAAATGATTATTCTACAATCCAGTTTAATCTGTACAGAATTAAAATTGCGTAAACTCGGTGCAAAGTTTTCCGTACAGGATTCACTGACTTGTAAAGTTTTCACTCACAAAAATACTGACATATTTAATTCTGAGCTTATCTAAATGGTGTTTCATGGAGCAATGCATAACTTCAATGGCAATGTAGTCATATTTCTTGCAGTCATACAGTGTAGGGATGCAAAAATGCACTATTTGAAGTCATGATGTCATTCGCACCATATGATCTATGTACGGTAAGCAGTTGGTCATGTCTACATACAGGATGCATTCAAGATACCTGGAAAAAGGCATTTTCAACCATGCGTGACATCATATCCTGACTTCACTGTGACCTTTTCATGCACTTATTTTCGGACATTATATGACGGGGAAATTCCACCATGTTTCCTCTTATCAGATAGCATGCCGAGAAACACCTTAATGCATCAGCAGAAAGATCTGCAGAAGATTGTTAGCAAGCAAACAAGGACGTAAAAAAATGAGTTATTTAAATCTCTGCTTTGCAAATGTGTAATGGCACAGTAAGATATATTTGTGAGACTTCAAAATTACACACTTTGCATTTTGATGAGCAACACTGAAGGCAAACATAACACAGCTCAGTCAAGCTTCTACTGAATCGACTGCCACATCTTTATGAATGAGTCTCCATCAGGGACCAACATACTTGAAGAGCATCAGGAAGTTAGGAGGATGGATAAAAAGTGATGCCAGTTGAAAGGATAATGTTTCTGAAGTTAGTTAAATGCCACATGGAAAACCCCCAAACCCTTGCTTCTTGTTTAACTTGCACTTAATTAAACTTTGCATCACACCTATTTTCCAAATGTGACAACGAGGCGTGATGTGATGTGTTCATTCTAGAAGTGTTGCTCAGAGAATACAATTTCACTTTGGGTCACAGGTAACCACAGCAGAAAGCTAATTTTGCCGCGGAGGTTGAGCATCACTTCAGAGAGAAGAGAGGGGGGAAACTGACCCGAGAGGTGTGAAGCACAGATGAGGAGCGGCTGCTAATTTATCTGTTTAGCATATAGATACCTAGAGAGTGTCTGATTCAATTTTGTTTCCAGAAAGGGAGAGAGACAGTGAGCGAGGGACGTTGAGACTGAATAAATAAAAGGAGACGTTACGGGCAAAGAGCGGTCCAAGAAGGAGTCAGAGATACAAAGAGGGAACGTCAGAGAAAGAGGACGGAGTGCGTCAGAAGGAAAAAGGTCGGAAATAAACCAAAGAGGAACTGTCAAGAAAAGGCTTGTTAGAAAGCACATGTGGGACAAAACGGATTTGAGATGAGAAAGAAGCAGCAGGGTGGTGAGAAAGATGCAGAAACAGAGGTCTGACCGACACATGAGGGCAGAACTATTTTCACATAGGGCTGGGAAAAAACCCAATTCCAATAATTATTGCAATATAATGTTATCCAATTGCAATAAAACATAAGCTCAGTATTGTTTCACAGAAGTGTTTGTAATTTTCTACTCATGAAGATCCAATGCCATATCTTACCAGCTCACTATAAAAGCTTCTCCTAGATAAAACTGCAATTTGTTATTGGATTGGTACTTGGAATTGGCTAATGAATATAAAGTTCAGTTATCTGGATCGGTATTAAGGGGATAAAGTTATCAGAACATCTCTTCTAAAAGTCAGACTTAACCTGAAAGAAATCATATGAACTAATGAAATATAAAGTGGAATGTAGAAACAGCCGACTGATTAACAGGTTAGCAATGTGTGTTTTTCCATCATGAAATGCTCCAGGAGTTAAAGCAAACACCTACAAAGCCGTGGGTCCGACGCAATTAAAAAAGTGACCAAAATGAAACATTGTGTTACCTTGAATAAAACCGGGGATTTCTCTGTGTTTGAACATAGTTTGGAACATTTTGGATAAGGTGAGAGAAAAAGTCATCAAAATATACAACATAGGTCTAGTTGATTTGGGGATATTTCCAGGAATCGTTAGATATATCTTTAAGGAAACAAGAACACCCTGATCATAACACGATTGAATAAACAGCCAGGAGCAATGACATACTGCCGTGATCATGATCGCCACGATGCTGTATTGTGATTCAATGTGGAACTAATCTTTCTTGCAAACACTTCTAATAAAGTGCCCCCGAATAGGATTAAAGAAAAAAAAAAAAAAAAAAAAAAAGATCAAGGACGCAAAATAGTGCAAGGATGGAAAAAAATGCAGCCTGAGGAAATGTGTAATCTCTTGTCCTGGTAAACAAAAATATATAGAGTGCCGCTGAAAATAGGGAAAAGGAGGGTCAGGGTCTATCATGGGAGCATAAAGGTAAAGACGCTGAAACAGCTAGAGTCAAAAAGTCAAAAGGAGGTTTGGGCGTACTGATGCACTGAGGCAGGACAACCAGAAGAGGAGGAGGGTTACAACCTTCAGTGTGGGGAAACAAGATTTATGTGGCCGTAAAACTGGGCTATTCCCTCGTATCTGGGGCTCTTCCAGCACCTCGGCCTCCGACACTGCCCCCACACAGTTAACTACTCTGACATTTATGCTGACAGAACAACACAAGCGCATCTTTGCCCTACCTCAGACCACCATCATACACCCTCATCTCTCTTTAGTCCTATCCCAATCCAGTCCTCCCTGTCTTACAATAACAGGGACACAGGGAGTCTGTTGAATAAGGTTAAGTACACTATTGACTCTCTCTGCCTTGCTCGATTTTCTCTCTCTCCATCTCTCCACCTCCGCTCATCTGTCCAGCTCTACCTCGTCGTCCTTTGAGGAGATTGGTTAAGTACATCATTGACTTCCTCCATCTCTGTCCGTCTGACTTTAAGGCTGCACGCTTGGATCAGTCTCAGGGTTTCCCCTCGCCTATTAAACTCTGAGGCGACCCACTTAAACCACACTCAGGGCTGTTTTTTAGTTTTTTGTTTTAGCAGCCCAGTCATTCTTATTTCTGACCACCCAAAGGAAAATGCGAAAACAAAGCAAAAAACTTCCAAATGAATGAGTCTGTTAGAATCATTTCCAACAACAAAAGGAGTCTTGTGGCAGAATCATAGGCGACAAAAACACAAGACGCTTTTGTGTGTGATCCAACCAACTGACTGACTGAGCACAAAAATGTTCAACGGAAATATCCACCCAGGTGTCGCCCACAATAGTCTGTATTTATACCCGTGCCTGAAACTGTGAAGGTTTATTTCTCATGATTAGTTCAACAGAGGGGAAGCACCATCCGTCAACAGATTTGTTGCATCAGATGTAAGAAACACTCCTATTTGAAATCAGGTTTATGAAGCCATATATCACGACCTGTGAGGCATTTTAATGCTTCAGAAATGTTGTAAAAGTGAACGCTTTAGTTTGTGAGACATAAAAAAATAAAACTCCTCTAGTTTCTCCATGGCTGGACTAGTGCAACAGTGTTTCCAGGTTGCCTTACTAACGCCATCAAATATCTGAAAGAGCTTGAGGGTGGGAAACCTGTGGAGTCGCTGACAGACAGCACGACAGAGTTACTGGTTGGTCAGGTGGTCGGTTGTGTGAAGGTGGAAGGAACAACAGCATGAACTTCACAATAGTGCCAAGCCATTCCAAGGAAAGGTTCTCACCCAGCTCCTTCGCAGGTTTATTAGGGCATCTTGGGCCCGGCTGGAAGGTAACACACACAATGATAATGTCAAAGGTCAGAACCCAGATCAACAACGACAGCTAACAGAGAAGAGTAACGCCAAACCTGACCAAGACAAAAGATGAACACTGTGCGGCTGGCTCCAGAGCAACGGTCAGGCATTGTCAGGTGCAGTATTTCTCAGTTCCTGAAGAGTCACAGACGACATGTTGGTGTGTCACAGTACAGCAACATTTCTTCATCTCTGACCCATACCACCTCCTTCCACCAAGTTTTTGGGTAATCCTACTTACTCACAAACAGACCAAACAACATGCATGGGTGACCCCCCCCCCCCCCCCCCCCCCCCCCCAGCTGACTAACCAACAGGAAGCCAGTGTTGCAAGGTCAGAATAGGTTAAATGATCCAGTCTAACTTTTACTGCAGTTCACCGACTCCTATTTTGGTGATTCACATGTGTTACATGTACAGACTGCCCTCTCAGCAGTGGAGGCAGCGCATTGAGGTTAATGGTTCTGTATTGTGTTGCAAGATTGTGGACATTTCTATTGTGGCTTTTTTTCTCTAGCTTCCAGAATTGTTACCACTAGATGACAGCCTGCCCCTCAATGATTTGCTGTATAATCTTGGTTTTTGTTTGTTGTTGTTTTTATGACAACAGTCGAGAGTCATTTTGATTCTGGTTGCATTGGCTGCACCACGTTTGGATCCACTCTCAGCGTTTTGGTTGTAAAGCTGTTCCTCGGTATTCTAAAAGCGCTACTTTCGAGCAGAAGCCAAAATACTTGGCTGTTTGTACACTTAGTCAGGAGGGAAAATTGAAGTATAATGATTATAACGATTTTCTCTCGGTGCCGCACCATTTCTTTTGCAATGCTTCCACTTTTCTTGCTGCTTTGACCAGAGTTGGGAAACCACCACCAGTCGCTCTGGATAATTTGGGCTGCTTAAAATCTACCAGCAACTTTCACAAAGAAAATTCACAATGATTTCATTTTTTTGTGTAGCCGTAATGATTACTGATAACTGTTTTTATTATATTTTGAGGCTGTTGGATTTAAAAGAGAAACTTTTATGCAAGCTACTCTGCCTGATAGATTACATCCAATTTCAGCTTTTACTGGCTGGGGTTCAGTGTCTCTGTGACACGCAGTCGTCATGGGGCCTGAACCTGTAATTATGAGCCGACAGGACAGTCTCTCCATCTCATTGCTCTGGTTGCAGTCCCACATTTCTGAAAGTGTGTGTAAGGGGAGAAACCAGTGGCCGGTTAAAGTGAAAGAACTGACGGTAATTGGAAATGTCACTGTATCTCCTTAAAAATCCCCCTCCCTCTCTCTGTGGAGCCAGATCACCTACGGCCTGAGGAAGACTAACAGCTCTGCAACTGCCAAGAAAAGTCTCTAAGTTCATTTTCTCAATCACTCTGTCTCACTTATTCCCTCTCTCTACCTGATATCCTTCCACTCTATCCACATCCCTAGTTACCAGGTCGACCGTATGTCTCTCTCTGTATCTCTCATGCAGTACACACAACTCCATCTCAATCAGTCCAGTGAACCAGAGCCCGGACTTCAGATTGAGATATTTCTCGTTCTGAGGATCTGAGGTTCTGCTGTCGCCCAGTGCAACTTACAGCCCCTTTCACACCGGATAAAAAAAAACTAACACCCACCGACATCTGGATTTTGCCTTGAGTGGAGAAGGGAACAATCAGCTTTCATTCCCAGGTCAGATGAGTTTGCAGAAGCTACGCGTATGTATCAGCTCCAGCTACAATCATCAGTGATGGAAACGTGACACCCGACTGGACATGATAACTTTCTCCACTTCTCCAGGCACCCTGCTATGATGTACGTCATAAAGGCAATGAAAGCTTCCTGCCTTTGTCAGCTACTTCTGAGACTTTTCCAGCTCAGCCATGAATTATTTTTGTCTGCATCCAGGCAACATGATCAGTGGCCAGTGAGTTTTAAGAGAATCAAGTGACATGTATAAAACTTAACTACTACAACAAAGTCATGTTCCTTGATGACGCTTTCCAATGTTTACAACCATTTTCCAGCGAGTTTGTGGAGTCAACACAGGATAGTCACCAATTCCAGGGAAGAAGTCGCCGATCATAAATAATAAAATAGATCTGGCATATTTAGAGGGCTGAGATCTATGAGTTTATGAAATGAGGTGCCGCATGATTGAATTTATTGACAGTATATGTTTCATTATCTTTATATCAGTATCTGAAGTTTGTACTGCATCTTGTTGCAATATGCTTCATCTCGTACATAAGTTTTCTGAAAAAATGCTTCATATTCACTGCTTACCTATTTGCTGTGTTGCATTTGACTGCCTTATCACACTATTGGTTTTTGTTGCGTTATGATCTCACACTGTACCATCACGGTCTACACCTGCACTCTGTCAGAGCTGAGCTGTAAAATAGCTGGAGGCAACCAGCTGTCGAAGTCAATGAAACCATGTTGTACGAGTGAGAGAATACTATCAGACAGAATTAAATACAACAGTATCATGAAATAATGTGGTTGTTGTAGCTGAACACTGTTGACCAGTAAATTACAGGTCTCCTGGCTAAAGAAGGGGGAAAGATATGAGAAACGAGCAGAGGGAACTGAGGATGAACCAGAGATTTAGAAATCAATACGGGTGAGAAGACAGAGATCATGAGTCAAAAGAAAAAATGGATATCTCAACAGTTAGAGGCAGAAAGATGAGTTAAACTGTAAAAAAATTAAAAATAAATAAAGAACACGTCTCATCTCCACACAAACAAAAATAAATTTCTACGCGCTCATATATACAATATAGAACATACAACCACATATTGGAAAAAAAAACATGTGAACTGCACATAAATATGAATCTCCCCTAACTTCCTACATCCTGCTGTAATCACCATGCTATATTAAACCCCAGTAGCTTTGCTAATGAGCCCATTAATTTAAATAATACGCTAATGGGTGTGAATATGAACTCTATGTCTTAATGAAACAAGGAGAAAGTGGTTGAAGAAAATGTGTTTTTCCTTGTTAACATGGAAATCTAATAAGAGGAACCTGCAATGCAAGTATAAAGATCTTTATAAAGGTCACTCCCGGGGGGGATCTTAGGATAACGAAAGGAAAAGAAATCCAGAGTCAGGCATCGGCAAGTAACAAATCTATGTCCCAATCCAATGCTACGTCATTAAATATATTAAGTTTCACCTAGATAAAACTGCAATTTTACTTTCCGGGAGATCACTTTATCTTGGCCATTCTAAAACTGACAAGTACAGTTTTTTTCTGGTGAAGAAAATGTGATATCTGTGAAGTGTTGGCAAGGTAGAGCTAAAATTTCAACAAATATTCATGCTGGAAAGTCCCACAATCTGAATGGTGACCTGTGCTGTATGCAAAACCTCAGATTCAAGGGATGGCTCTAGCATTGCCAATTACAAAACCGGCAATGTCATAAAGCATTTGAAGAGGGACCTGAGCCAGGCCACACAATGGTAGTTTGTTTTTCTAAAATGCACTGGTATCAGTGTCTGTGGATATGCAAAGTCCAGATATCGGAATTTGTTTTGTGAAGGTGAAAATAATACTGTTACAACTTTAAATCCACCAGTTCACACCTACCATTAGAACTTGTCTTCACATAGACCTCGAGTGACCACACGTCTCAAATGCGCCCTCACATCCTGAATAACTGAGCTGTCAATGTGAGGTCCGTGACAGATGTTAATGCCAGCGGCAGAGAACATAAACACACAAACACACACACACACACGCACACACAAACACACAAACAAGAGCTGAAATGGCCAACAGCATGTCTGGGTGATGGATTTTTAAAAGTTTATGACGGTTCAAATGTAAATATGAGCCGAGAACATAATTCTTCTCGGTGTTAAAATAAACTTTCTTTAAACTCAACTCCTAAGTCTTGTGCATGCCACTATCGTCACTTCAAATTACAGAAATTGACCATAAACATCCAATACAGCAGGTTTTCTGTGACATGCCGGTCAATGGTACAAAAGTGTTTAAAAGCATAAATATCGAAAACTCCCGAAACTGAAATTCAAACCTGGCTATGACTACAAAAGCTGCCTCAGGTTCCAACAGCCATCCCCAGCTCTCATTTTCATGCCGGTGTAAGCCACACTATTTTCGGAGGATAGTTTACTGTCAGCACAAAACATTTACAATAAGACAAACAGCGAGCAGGGTGCGTAATGCATGCTGGGAAAGCCAAGTCGCCTGGGGAGCTAATTAATTGGCTGACTATGACACTGTCGAGAACACTGTGTGTGACTGAGCATTTAAAAGGGAACTGTTCACTGAAATGTGCAGCAGGTCCGGCCTGAGAGAACAGCTGTATCTGGACTCCAAACCGCAGGTGGGACAGAAGTCATGTGTTGGATACTTTAAAGCAGGGGTGTCCAAACTCTTTGTCCCGAGGGCCACATGCAGAAAAAAATACGAAGGACTCACGCCGCCACGCCCCCCTGCCCTGGAGCAAATGTGACTCCGGAAGGGATGTAGTTAGCGTACCAATCACAGCCTTGCACGCAAGGGGCACGCAAGGGGCTCTTGAGCATACCCCTTCTTGCATGTCTCTGAAAACGTAGAAGCATGCCTTAAGTGCATCAACCCCGAGGGTACAAACCCAGAACAACAAGAATCAAGAAGTAAAATTTCTTCAAAAATTAAGCAAAACAAAGTGCTATAAGTAAGTGCCATTTAAGTGCTACTAAATTGTTAGTTTCAAAAAATTTTTTAAAAAGTATATATTTTTTTTTATATAATATTTTAAGACATTGACGCGGATGGATGGTGGGCCGCAGTTGGCCCGCAGGCCATAGTTTGGACACCCCTGCTTTAAAGGTTCAGTGTGTAGAATTCAGTGACATCTTGTGGAGAAGTTGCATGTTGCAGCTGAATACCCCTTCCCTAACCCTCCCCTTCCAAACATGAAGATGAACCTGTGGGAGGCCTTTAGTTGTCATCAAAACTCAAAAGTTGTTTGGTTTTTCAGTGTAAGAAACATGGCGACCTTCGTAGAGAGGATCTGTACAATTTCAAATATAAAGTATTTAAATATAAAGGAGCCATTCTAGGATCAAGAAAAAAATTACTTTTCTCTAGTTAAACACTAGAGAAAACATCACTATGATTATTTTATATTCAATTTCTGCCAGTAGATACCTTCCACCTAAATCTAACACACTGAACCTCTAACAGTTCACAGGATCCACAAGCCTACTAAAGTAGGGTAAGCTCCAGCACGGGAACCCAGTTTCCATGACGGAGGAAAAAAGAGAGCAGTCGTTCCGAATGGTGTCTACTTGGTGCATGACTGTTTCAGGGTGTGCTCATACTCATACCAGTATGATCGTAACAGCTTGTTCCCAACTCTCCAGCAATTCTTTGTTTTAGGTTGACATGTGAGTCAAAACTGAGGGAATCCGCACCAGTTAATCGCTTTATCATATCATTCAGCAAAAACAAAATGGTGGACTAAGTCAAAGAGAAAGAGTAAACAAAGTTAAAGGAGTAACATGTAAACCAGTGACACTAACCTGTGTTATCGAGGTCCCGCCAATCCAAGCAGTCAATTATGAAAATTAACAGCATCAAACAATTATTAGGTAAAAATCATTTGAAATGTACTTTAACTACTTCGTTTAGATTTGTCTATGATCTATATTTTCACTCCCTTTTACTTGGAGGGGGCTTCCCTGTCGAGAGCTGTCATGTCAAGGTTTACCATCTCAGCTCCAGTGTCATGAAGACAACAGATCCCACTGCAGATGAAAGCAGTGTTTGTTGTACATCACAAGAATGGAGGTGTTTCAAAAGTAAAAAAAGTACTGCACTTCTGTCAGATCATACCTATCATTGAACATGTGCCATCCTTTAATTTCTACTCTCTTCATTTGTTTCATCTCATCGCAGGTTATGCCATTTCTTGTGATATTTATTCGGAACAAACCATCTGCCGAAGAGACAATACAGATGTTAAGACAAGGATTCCAGGTAAAGCACTGCCCGACAATAATGGATTTGCTTGTTTCAATCTTTCATAATTTCATCAATAAATTGTGCAGCCATAAAAAAAAACAGAATCCATTGATATAAAGCTGAAATATCGTAAAATACACATCAAAGAGGCTCAAACTAAAAAATGTTTGTCCATCAATGAACAACCATCAATTAATGAGCAATTCAGAGTTTAATAGCAGGCTAATAGTTAATAAAGCAGAAATCGATTAAACAGCTAATAGTTTCAACTCAATTCAAATTGATTTGTGTATTGCAGCAAGCATCATCTCAAGGCACTTTATATAGTAAGGTCGAGACCAACTGTGATGTGAAATTTTTTCCTTTTGTACGTGTGAACATGTTAATCAGTTTTATTCTGAACGAAAGACCACTCCAGATCCGTCTGATTGGCTGCGTCCCATCTCTCACTCTGTCTGCCCGTCTGTCTGCCTATAATGTGGCCATCTGTCTTTCTGTCTGTCTGACTGCTTGACTCTTTGCCTTTCTGCCCGTCTACCCATTTGCCTGCCATCTGTTTGTCTGTCTGCAAGTATGTCATCCCTCTGCTTGTCTGCCTGTCTGTCTCTCCGCCCCGCTGTAGGCCCTGTGGATGACAGTGCATTCACTTGAGCAGAAACACTGATGTGGGTCGGTGTCTTTTCTCAGCACTTTGCAGCACTTAAGGTCAGCACACAACAATGGTTGCCATGAGATCTATTATTAACAGACTGTAGCGGCAGAAGCCCAGTGAGCAAAAGGTACACACAGACACACACAGACACACACGGTTGCACATTACACACACTGTTCTTTCGATGGTGGTGAGGACACTCATTGACATAATGCATACCCTAGCCCCCTTACCCTATAACCTTAACCATCAAACAGCCTTTTGAAGTTGTGCGAGCCAGCCAAAATATGACCCCACAAACATAAGTACACACACACACACAGCTCTCCTGAGATGAGTAGGCAGTCTGGCTGTCAGGAGAGGCAGACAGATCCATCAACAATAAACAGACATCAAGTAACTGCTGGAGCTGGACAAACACATACACACACACATAATATACTTTTATGTATAAAGCTCAACAAGCGTATAAGATGGATATCAATAATGCATATGATGGACGTGCTCTATAGCTATAATGCCTGCCTACACACACACAAACACACACAGACAGAAATGACACAAGCATCAACAAGAATCTAAGGAAGTGAAGCCGTTAGCCACACACACACACACACACACACACACACACACACACACACACACACACACACACACACACACACACACACACACACACACACACACACACACACACACACACACACACACACACACACACACACACACACACACACACACACACACACACACACACAACTGGCCGGTGCTTAGAGCGCCTTGAGGACCCAGAGGTCAGTCAGTTTGATAAAGAATCCTTGCATATAAATTGCTTCATAACAAGTCATCTCTCTGTGGCGTGTGTGCGTGTTTGTGTGTGTGTTTCTAGGATAGAGGTTTGTATATTGGTGTGCTTATGCAGCTAGTTGTGTGTCTGTGTGAGTGTGAGAGTTTTGACCTGACTGCCTGGGGAACAAAAAGTAAAAAAAGCCTTTGGCAATAACCAAAACAGAAAAATATAGAGAGCTGCTTCCCTTCAGCACTTTTTTTAATTTGCTTCCCTCCTTTCTCCTCTAAACTTTTCTCGTCATCTCTTTCTCACCCTAGTTCTCTTATAGTCACTGATTCTCTCCACATATTCTGGTCAGCCATCCATCATAGTTTCACAACCACTCCTCCAGTTTCCCTGTCATCACCTTCCTCCCTCTTGCCCTGTTTGTTGTCAACCCCCACAGACAAAATTCTCCTCTTCTTATTGGTGAAAAAACGACAGGCAAGATAATAGGGGACAGACAGGTGTGTGTGTGTGTATGTGTGTGTGTGTGTGTGTGTGTGTGTGTGTGTGTGTGTGTGTATACATGAAAGACACAAACAACTAGAATTCATCACTGAGACACACAAGTCCAGGTCTATTTTCACTCCCTTTCATTCACTTTTCTTCCCCAATTCTCTCTCTCACTCAGCTATTCTTGGCCAGTCACTAGAGAGAAGCTGGGCAAAAGAGAGAGGTTCCCACCGACAAGTTCGACAGGTCGAGAGAGAAAGAGCTCCAAAGAAAAGAAGAGAAGATTCATAAATTAAGGTTGAAAGTCCAGGGAGAGAAAAGACAGAGACAGAAGGAGAGCAGAGAGAGAGAGAAACAGAGAAATAGGGAAACTTTTGTGAATGACCTGAAAGAATCAAATGTCAGGGTGTGTGGGAGCATATTTGAATTTGTGTGTGTACCAATCTGTAATGTTGGGTATCAAGTATTTAGTATTTAACATCTAACACACACACACACAGTACAGAACATGAATGCCTTTGCAATGAAGAAAAAGAGAAAAACACATTTGACACACATCACATGCATCAAACATCCCGTGCTAACAGGTGTGCAAGAAAGACGACAGCAACATACTCAACAGCCCAACATGAAAGCTTGTTGGGCTGTTGTGTGTGTACACACACAAACACACACAAACACACACACACACACACACACACACACACTTCTCCTGCTCTATGTGTGGATCAAATAGGCAATAATCCATCATTCGCAGCTCAACATTTCAAAAGGAAGAACTGATATTTGCGGTTTGTCATCTGTATGAAGCCACGTGCTTTGAGAGCACATTTTCATGGGGTGTCCACAAGAAAAATTCCCCATCACTCATTTACCTGACACTATGATGCAAAAAATGTGGGTCAGCATGATGAACCTATTGAAAAACTTCCATAAAATACAGTCACTCAGATTTCTCAGAGGATAAAGCCACTGACACAGGTGATCCTTTGAGTGTTTCTCTAGTACCTTCAACACTTAGACTTTATTGTTTTTTCTAGAATGGCACTCAGTAGAGCACAAACGACCCCCAAGACTAAACGTTCCCCTTAAATTAAGTCGTATGGCTCAGGCCACTTTGTGTTACCGCTGGTACAGGTTAGTGGATGTTGCAGGTTTCTAGCCCTATTTGTCATCATCAAGATCCATGCATTATCCCCTGGGAAATTGGTAAAAAATGCCCTATCATGCAGTGTTAGAGAAAGGGATTCCTGGCTCCTCTGGGGAGAAGCTGGGCAAAAGAGAGAGTTCCCCCTTTGTCTGAATCAAGGCCTTTCATGGGTTTCCTTCCCCGCCCATGTCCCATTCTTCCAGCAAGTTTTGTGGAAATCTGTTCCCTAGATTTTGGGTAATCTACAAAAAACGTAGAGGGCTGAAAACATCCTTGGCAAACATAATACTGGATGGACTATCATGAAATTTGCTTCACACCCATTCATGTCCCGCTTAGGATGACCTGTAATTACTCATGAGATCCCCCCCAGGAGTGCGATAATTGCACTCCAGTTTTTGGATGCTTGAGGACCAAGGAAAGCGGGATGAAGCTGAACACCGTTAGGGAATTGATTGAGTCACACAGCTGCAAAGAAACGGCAGATAATCACAAAAATCTGTATAAAAAAAAAAAAGTCTACAGACAAAAACCACAGCACACCGACGTGCTCAACTTCTCAGCCAACAACCTAATGATGTGCTCACAACCTCAATCAGTGACTCACACATATAGTAACAAACAAACACACACGTCATCTTTGGGGGACCGTGCCTGCCTAACCCTAAACTAAACCAAAATTAACCACTAACCTAAAACAAGCTTGTTCCAATTGCGGACGTGGCTTTTGTCAAAACAAACGCACGCACACACGATCGCACACACGCACACGATCGCGCACACGCACACAACTGAAAGACTCAAAGCCACTTAAGTGAGTCATGAGTCACACTCGGAGGCTGATATCACCATGCCCATCAGAACTCTCCCCTGTGGTGGTCCCCCGCCCCTGACACTGAACTCTCCACGGGGATCTCCTGGATGGAAGGAAGTTTGCGCCTCACATCAAATATGGAGGACGATTGTCTCTGTAAAGTGAATACATTTCCTGCTGTTTGCTCAGGGGACCGAAGCTTCCCGAAGTGAAGTGAAGTAAAATAACACAGGTATAGAGAACTAAATCGATTCTCCCTGCTCACTGCAGTAGTGTGGTTTAAATGAGAAAAGCTAACAATGCCAACAGCCTAGCCTGGTCCTTAAGGGAAAGTGAAAAACATAAAGAGAGGATAAAAGCAGCAAAAGGATGGAAAGTCGGAACTGGGGCGGCCACGTTTAATATAGCAAAGGATTTCTTCTGTAGCTTTTGAATCCAGACAAACAGATTGACTTCCCACAGCGACTGGCCAGGTGTGCAGAGGTGAAAAAGTTTGCTGGGTTTGAACTTTTTTTATATAAACAGCTCTAAGGCAGAACTGGGGTATCTAGTCCCTCACATAGTTGCTTTCAGACAGGAGTCAGTTGCTCTGAAAATGTTCTGGAACTGGAACACTTCCTGCCTGCCCCATTAGTAAAATGAACAGAAAATGGGCACCCTAGATTAAGATTAAGATTAAGATACATTTATTTGTCCCAAACACATGCACAGACATGCAAAGGCACACTCATGCAATGGAAGGGAAAGTTAACCTCTGCTTTTGACCCATCTGGTGCAGGACACACAGAGCAGTGAGCGACCATGTACCGCGCACGGGGAGCAGATGTTGGGGGAGCAAGGTGCCTTGCTCAGGGGCACTAGACAGGGTAGGGAGAATCCTCTTGGATTTTTGGACAGATCAAACCAGGTTCGTCTTTTTTTTTTTTTTTTTTAGTCGAACCAGAGACCATAGTGGCCGCAGCAGGTTCAGTTCTATCCCAGCCTGTACACTGTCCTGAAAATAAAACTTTCAGGGCTTTGAGTCCTGCCTTCGGATGATGGCCCATTGGCACATATGCCTTCAGAAATGGTCCGATGGCAAAGGGTCAGAGAGAAAAATATAAAAGGTGTTATGGTAGAAACAAAATGCAAACCTACGTATGCACTTTAACCACAGAGGCGTCAGGCTAAACAAACGAGCCACAGAAATCAAATCGATTTCCTTTATCACCTCACTGGCTCCAGCCACCAGAACATTAACACAATATTTATTGATGCTGTCACTGCTCCCGCTGCTGCATTATGGGAGCAGGAGTGAGGGAGCAGAGGACTGAGCGAGAGAGACAGAAGGAAGGAAAGAAGAGATGAGGAAAAAGAAGAAAAAGAAGAAAAAAAACTGAAGGAAGAGGCTGAGGTCCAAATTATCTTCTAACTAAGCCTCCAGCTCATTCTCCTGAAATCTGCTGACAAACAACAGAGGAGGTGGGTCGCAGCCAGCGAGGCTGGGGCCCCTGCCAGAAACCCGGGAGGAGAGAGTGCAAAGGGGGAGGACAGGTGGGAGGAGGGAGAGAGGGAGAGAGAGAGAGAGGAACAGAGGGAGGGATGGAGGATTGATCCATTGCTCCCATTCACACTGCCATCAGGAGTTCATTAGCTCCTGGAAGGGAGTGAAGGAGGGATGGAAAAAGGTCGGAGAGATGGAGGATGAGCACTCAGTCCTTCACTCGCAGTGACCCCCAATATATCACCTCCCTGTTTTATATACCTGCACGTCCCCTCCTCCATCCGTCCTGTCGTCTTGCATCCTCCCCTCCCTACATCTCCTCGTCTCCCTCCCTACCTCTTTCCTGTTCCTGCTGGCTTCACCTTCCTTGTTTCTCATTTGTAACCTTTCACCCACTCCCTCTGCATATCTCATCAACGACCTCTCCTCTGCACTTCATCACCCTCTTTCTTCCTCCTCTTTTCTATGCCAACAATCCTTTTCAAATCTGTATCTGTATGACAACTTCATTTCAAAGTCATTTCAAATACCAGGGTCCTAAATCTCGGCTACTTTCAACATATATGAAAAATAAAAAACATGTAGTCCCCAGCCTATCTCACAGAAAATCTGCTCTCCTGATTTATTTTATATACTTAAATATGTTTCATGATTTCAACATAAATTAAGCACAAACAAATGTTCAAAGATGTAACAGTGAATCAGCAGGTGTCCAAACAGCAGAGGAAGGTCTGACATACTGTGTCAGTCTGTTGTTTACTCGCTTCTTCTCTCCCTCTCTCCCTCTCTCCCTCTCTCCCTCTCTCCCCACAAACACACACAGTCCTGAAACTCTTCCCATCAGGAGCTCAGGCAGCATCTGTCAGCTTGTCCATCACTTACAGCCTACACACTTTTTACTTTTTCCCCCGAAAGAGAAGTGGGAGTTAGCAAGAAGGCACAGAAGGCATGCATCTCCCTATAGAACCAGATGAGACATACAGTACATGCATAACAACATACGTGACCAATTAAATTCATCATGATGACATTGGCTGAGAACTTGAATTGAAGGGAGCGACAGTGAGGCTAAGTACAGCAACCATCAACTGTGAAAATAGTTGATCGGTTGTTTGTCTGACAAATGATTCAAATCAACTATTTGCTGCAGTTTTATTTATATAAGTACAAAATGAAATTCAAACATATAACCTCCTTAGAAGTGAAGTCAATAAACATGGACCCTGTGGTATTTCATGACAACATCATCCAGTTTGCTATTACCAAAGCTGGTTTCAGTCCACACACACAAAACAAATTGCAATATGAATGATCTGTCAACTCTGTTTTCTTTTGGTCTATATATGGGGGAAAAAGTAATATATTCAGAAAATGCTCAAACTGTGGCAGAAACCGGAATATGTTTGGAATTGTGCTCAATTAATATACATTTGCAGATATATAATTTATAACTAATATGAACAGTCCTACTGCAGCATCACTGCCTCGTTTACTGAGGGGAAATAAAAACATTTAAACATAACTCGCTCTAATGATATCACTGTCAAACATGTGGTAACATTGACTTCACAGTGTGAACTCTGACAAAAACAGGATCATTAATTTGATCTGCTGCTCCACAACGTTCACTGGTCTTTTTCAGTCAGGAGAGCAACCTGAGCAATGAGGCACGTTCCTATTAGTCCTGTTAGAAAAAACCTGAATGTGAAATATGTTAGCGATTTCCTTCCTGACCTGTGCTTTGTGCCGGCAGAGAGACTGAACAATTATCCTTAACTAACGACGCTGAGGCACAGTGGAACAGGAAATCAAATTATAACACCCCCACCTTACCCGTCCTTGAAATCTGACGTCATCACACACAAACATATACACACACTTAAGAACCCACTAATGAGGCTCTGGGCCACAGAGGGGTCATCTACCGAGAGCAAGGGTAGTCACAACACAAAAGTGCTAATGCATGAAAACATGCATGCAGCTTTTTAATGCACTGCATGGTTTCAAGTTGCAAAATTTACAAATTTATGAATATGTCACGTATCACAATCATCGAGAGGTGTATCAATGTTTAAAGCCTTCCTGCAAAAAAATTTTTGACAGCAATGAAATCTGAATTTATATTTGAATATCTGTTCTATTAAAGTGACTGTGACAGCAGCTGCAACTGTGAAGTTACTGTAATGATCTGTATCAAAGATAAATAAATATGTGAAACATTTCATTAGATTTATTTTTATTTTGTCTGTTCAACATCTTTAGACCAACTCAATCAATCATTAGACCAACTCTAGAATTTAATAACAGCTTATTAACACCTGAAATCAAAGCAATCAAAGGATGATAGAGCTACACACCAGCAAGAACACACTCACACACACACACACACACAAACAAACACACACACACACACACTCGTGAACACACACACATGCAGATAGTGGTCAGCCAGCAGTTATACCCTTGTGGCAGGCATGCTGGTTAGTAAGTTAGTACGCAGAGCAGAGCACATCAGAGAGTTAGTGACGTGACAGCTAGCCAACACGCCTGCAGGGAGCTACACACACACACACACACACACACACACACACACACACACAAATCCCTCAGCTCAGTTGGTTCCTATCCTTCTTATCTGACATGTATTTCTGAATCACACACACACACACATTTGCCCTGCAGCCTTTTTTGGCAATGTGTGTGTGTGTGTGTGTGTGTGTGAGATAGAAAGATTGAGGTTACTGTTTATGTGACGTCAATGAACCATTCATGAACACCCCTCCTCCTCCTCACTACGTAGTTGCTAATGCGATACAACGCACCACGTGGGGGTCCTTACCCCCTTTTCCATCCAATCAGAGCTTAGCGCTTAACGCAGCAGACACATATACACACACACGCTATACTACACCCCCGCCCACAAACACACGTGTGCGTATGTACACATGAGAGGCTTGGAGGGTCTGCATGCTTGAGTTTCATATGACGTACTGTACACGGAGAGTTGATACAGATGGACATACACACACACTCATTCTTCGTGGTTGTTCATTCAGATGAAGAGAAAGCACAGGAAATTCTTGATGAAGAGGTGATGGATGGAGAGATGGATTGACTGATTAAGGGTTGGGGAAAGAAAGGAAAAAAAAGATGAAGAGGTGAAGGGATGGATGAGGAAAGAGGGACTGAAACGTGGATGAGTGGCTGGAGGGCTGTGATGAGAAAAGAACAGATGCTAAATGAAAACAGCTCCCATCCCTGTTCGCTCACCTTGTAAACAACCCCTGTCTCTGGGTGAGAGAGGAGGAAGGGGGGGGGGGGAGAAAGAAAGAAAGAGAGGGAAAGAGAGAGTGAGAGAAAGATAATGAGAATGAGTGAAAATAAGATAGCCCTGCATCAGGAAAGATATGAAAGACGGGGAGTGGGGATAGAGGGAGGGAGGCAGAGTTGTTATGCCCCCACACACCATGACTCATCTCCGGTTTCATACCCAGCGGGAGGAGGGCTGTGTGTGCAAGTATGTTGTGTGCGCGTGTGTGTGTGTGTGTGTGTGTGTGTGTGTGTGTGTGTGCAGGAGCTAGTTTGCGGGAGAGAGTTTGAGGAGCATGGTGCATGCATCTGTACTTGAGTATGTGTTTATAGTGAGTAAGAAGCACGCTGAGAGTTGCTGGTTGTAGTGCACATGTCAACGGAGATGGTGTGTGTGTGTGTGTGCATTTGTATATGTGTGTGTGTTGGTGGTAAGAGCGGAGGGTGTGCTGTCGCGAGCGGGAACGTTTAACAAGCCCCCAGATGATTCCAGCTTTAATTGATTCAAGACTGGAGCCAGTTCAGTCTCACACGTGCTCTCGGAAGAAATGATTATTAAAAAAAGATCTCTCTCCCATTAAAGACCAGCACTAATAAGCAGGAATAAGATTTTTTAGAGGTTCTCCGGGCAATTGTGAGGAGTGGATGGATACAATTCATCTAATGCACCACTTACACCCCATTATTCCTGCTCACATCGGACTCTCACCATCAGCACCTGCATCCTCATGTTAAGGCTGTGTGCTGTTGTTGTTGTGGGTTTTTTTTCTTCCAGGGATGGATGAGACAGCCACACTCATCCAACCCTAACCCAGGGATACAGATAGCGCTGTGGCTTAGATGAGGTAAACAACAGCCACTCCCCCCTCCTCTCTCGCTCCCCCTCCTGAAACCAGCTCGATCTGCACAGCACGATGCAGCAGCGGGAGGAGGAGGGAGGAGGAGGAGGAGGGTGGTGAAGGAGGCAGTGAGGAGTTGCTCTAATTCCTTGATGTGTGTATGTGTGTGGTTGCGTGCTCAGCCTTCCTAAAAGCACTGCTGCTCCCCTACACCCCCCCCCCCCAGTTCGCTCACCCCCTCAGCCACCCTCTCTCACTATTTTACTGAAGGGAAGTGAAGGAAGCAGCAAATCATCCAGGGACAGCGAACGGTTGGTGCCACCGCTGCCACCCTGCACCCAGACCTGCTGCTCTACACGCAACTTCATGTGCATGTGTGCATGTATGTGTACTTTTTTGTTTCGTTTTTGCAGCAACTTTAGGGTCTTCTCGTGCATAAACACTGACCTTGTCAGGACCAGGAGACCTCATGGGGTCCAAAGCCTGGTCTCAAGGGGGCAACACTTGGCCTTGGTTAAGGCCATGAGTCCAATGCACAGGATAGGTGTGAAAACCTGTGTGTGTGTGTGTGTGTGTGTGTGTGTGTGTGTGTGTGTGTGTGTGTGTGTGTGTGTGTGTGGTCCAGGTATTACTCATGATGTGAGAACCAACATATCTTCACAGTCACACGCTGGGGACAAACATCAGGTCCCCATCATGTGAATCATTACATTGTAAGGTGAAGACATGTGTCAGGTTTAAGTTATGGTGTAATTGGTCATGGTTAAGGTTAGAGGTTCTTTATGTAAGTCTATGAAATATCTACTGAAGTCATGGAGAGTGCGGTTGCGTGCGCATGTGTTGTCATTTTCTTCGTTGCAACACACACAAACGCAACACATTCACAGTGCGTCCAAGCGTCCCCCCCCCCCCCCCAGGCCGCCGGGGCCGGAGCCCCGCAGCCGCTCACAGTGACTGACAAGCCCGCTGCAAAAAAAGTGCGTGCCAGGCTGCTGCTAGCCTAGCTCTGGTGTAGCCCTGATGTAGCGCTAGCAGGAGACAGCACACTGGGACTTGTGTGCCCCTGCAACACTCCCACTTTCAGACCCTGCCGTGCTGGTGTCGTGGTGTTTGTTTTTTACCTTGATCGCAGTCAGCTCCGGGTGCAGAGACGGTCCTCAGTCCTCGGCCGATACCCACGGATTAGGAGCTCATCGGGAGCCGGAGCCAGGCACATGTAGTGGCACGGCGGAGGGGGGGGGGGGGGGGTGTTGTAGCACTAGTTCACTTTGCCCACTCGGTGCCCCCTGGCAGGCTGCTAGCGGCTTTTCAGCCCCGCACTCTAGATCCACGCCGGTGGGGGTGACAGGACCGTCCCCCTCCCGTCGCCTTCCCCCTCGCTCCCTGCACGGTGCGTGTTGACAGCGCGTCAGCCCAGCGCGGAAATCCGAAATAAAATCCTCCACCCCCCCTAAAAAACTCAAGTGTCAGCCGGACTAACTTGCAGCCTTTTCCTGCGAGTCCACAACAAGCCCGGAGCCGGTGCCGCCGCTGTTCACGGCGATGTGCGCACAACACGGAGCTCACAGGGCAGCATGTCGCATTTTGCACACAAAAAAAAAAGCAGCCCCAAACGTGGTGTCAAAATCCGCCTGTGTTTTCCTCCTCAGTGCCAGAGGTACTGGAGGAGGAGGAGAAAGAGGAGGAGGGGACGAAGAGGAGAGGCGAGGAGGAGGAGGAGGAAGAGGCAAATAAGAATCCAAAAAAGAAGGGGATGTTATATTTCCAAGCGATGAGTCAGGAAAGAGGAGCGCAGTTTTCTCAGCGTCCCCTCCTTCTAAAATAAACCAGCGCTGTCTCTCCTCCTCCTCTCCGGCCCCGAGCCCCGCTCCCGCTCCTCCTCACTCGCTGTGCCCGCTGGACGTGCACTCCGCTCCGCACCGGCGCTCCACGCACAGCCGGCTCCCGAGCCTCTCCTGTCTCCTCCCTCCCCGAGGAAGACGAGGGAGAAAAAAGAACCGGTCACCGCGGAGAGAGTCCAAGAATATTCCGCTTTTTACCATCAGCTTGAAAACTCTTTTGGCGCCATATTTATGGCGTACTTTCAATTCTGTGCTCACCGCAGGCTGCACTTCCTCCTCTGACAACTGAGAGGACTGCGCCTCGGAGAGGAGAGCGGGGGGACTGACCCTCCACCTGCCGCTGCTCATCGACTCGGGAGCCGTCTGTGGCACTGAAGTATTCCGATGCTTTATTGAAGTTAATATACTGATTTCATACTTTAAAAAAGTAGAACAATACAAGTAAAGTCCTGCATTTAAAATCTTAGCGAGATAGGTAGAGCCTGCGGTGGCGGATCTGGGATCAGAGGCCAAGAAGGGGTCACGTATGTGTCCATCACCATGCACAATTCATTAAGGTACAATCTAGGTCCTTCCTTAAGTCATTGAATATGGTTTTAACATTGCTCAAGCACTCTCATTGTTACTCTCATTTTTTAAAGATATAGGCCTACATTTGTTTATTTATATATATTATCAAAATAGAAACAAACCTGGAGTTAAGTACAAAGTTGTAAAGTTTATCTTCATGGGCACGTTTTCCAAAAAAAAATCAAGACTTGTTTTTAAATATGGAGGACTCATGTACAAGGCAGAATAAATCATTTTGCAGAAAGGTTTCTAAACTGTAATTTAATCCCAATTTCAGACAAAAAATGTAAATCTAAATATACAAGAAAAAAAAACCTTACTACTTACAAACTGACAAACACACTTACAAAGAGGCCGAACGGTCCCTTTATAAAATCTCATTTAAATTCGCTAGATCCTGATTATTTGAATCAGTCGTAGGTTTGAGTCCCCTAAACATGAGTGATTTATTTCCTCAACATGCGTGAATCATCCTCTGAGAAATTGATTTTGCAATGTTAAACGAAGTGAAGGAACATTCCTGGATCTGCTCCCTTATCCAGATCTGGGTTCTTCCTTGGGTCATGCCCCACTCCTCCACACAGCTTCATGCAAATCAGCTGTGTAGTTTTTTGTGTTAATATTCTAACAACAAAAGATTGACCCATTCTTCAGAGGCAAATCAAATTAAAAAGTCTGAGATTTGACTTACTCATCCCTAACTTATTTTTTTCCCCTTAGATTCAATCTCAGCGCTTCCAAATATTTTCAAAACTTGATATTAAATTATCTCCATCACCATTAACTGGTGTCACTATAATTGGCAGGCGAAGATTCAGTTCAAACTGAAAGGCAGGTGGTGGCACTTTACTGTAAGTGATAATATCTCTCCAGCGGTGATTGATTTGGCTCACAGCGATCCAAAGGACACGGCTGGCGAGTAAATTACCTTCCTTCACACTTTCCTCTAAAATCTATATTTAAGAGGGAGGAGGGTGTTTGATCAATGCATAATCTACTGCCATCCGCTGGCTCTAAATCACTGTCCGCTGCCTTTTAGTCATTCTCTAGTGATGTCTGCAGTCTGCATGGCATAGGTCAGTGTTCACAAATCAGGCTGTCTCATTAAGTATCTGACAGACGACAGATGATCTTCACCACACTACTTTTATATATCAGCTCAAATGCAGTGGTGGAGAAAGTTCTCATTTTACTCAAGTAAAAGTACAAAAAATCAGTTAATAATGTACTCAAGAGAAATAAAAAGTACCACATCAATTTCTACTTGAGTAAAAGTACGTACTTGGTTTTAAGGTAAGCAAGTACTAAAAACAAAATTACTTGTGTAACCCCATTCCTGAATGATCCACTACATAATGGCTGGGTTTCGGCATTGGTCCTTTCCAAAAATCCATATCAGGTGCAATGTTACCTGCCCGCTCTGATTGGTCGAGTGGATCAGTTCCTCTCTCGTCATTGATTAAAAATACCCCAAAAAGTGAACATGTGACACAGAAAGTACAAATATTTGCTAATATATGTAGTAAAGTAAAACTGGAAAGTTCCCAAAATAAATCCACTCCAAGTACAGACACATGAAAAATGTGCAGTAGTTCAGTAAATGTACTCTGTTACATCCAACGACAGGTCCGATTTCTGGCCAGTGGATGAAGATGTGGGCAGATTCCAGCTGAATGAAACGCACAAGCCTGAAAGTACTCACACTTTGAAAAACTCACAGACACACACTCACATACGCACGCACACAGGCAAGGATTGTCAGGTGCACAATTGCAGATATCAGCTGAATCACACTGGGGATGGGTGAAGTGGGGAGAGGGGAGGCCGGGGTGTTATTGCACAAAGTGAAATGAGGCGGTGAAGGACACTGATGAGGGATTTCATGGCACACATTCAAGTGCAACAGCAGCGTCCCGGCAGTTCGTCCTGCCCTCCACATGATGCAGGTACAGGCGGCGTCCCCTGAGGAAACAGCCTGCATGTGACCCTCTCTCCGTGGTCGCTGAAACGTGCACCAATGCAGTTTCCTGACTGATGAGATGCACACGTTGTTTGTTCAGGGAGTAGATCCAACCCGAGATCTGGGTCAAACAGTGGTGGTGTAGTTTGTTTAATCATGCTGGCTGCAGCAGATGGGTGGGGTGATACTTGTACAGCGCATCATTAAATCATTAGAGACATCAATTTAAAGAGGTCAGTGTTAGTAACTAATGAGTCAATTGCCAGAAGTAAATGAGCTGTATGAGGAATACACTGCATCACAGGCTGCAGATTAAGGTGAAGGTAAGTTGAAGGATTTAGTGTAAGGTCAATTAAATTACACTGAACAGAGAGGCTGTGTTGTCTGTGTGTAAAATATAACACATGTCTTGGGCCAACTCGATATATGCTGTGCAAAACTTTGAGCAAAATCTAATCTTGGCGTTAAATGACAAAATCAATAATCTCCTGTCACCTTATTTTTCTGGCTATTGTCTTTTGTGGATAGATAGATAGATAGATGATAGATAGATAGATAGATAGATAGATAGATAGATAGATAGATAGATAGATAGATAGATAGATAGATAGATAGATAGATAGATAGATAGATAGATAGATAGATAGATAGATAGATAGATAGATAGATAGATGGATGGATATGGATGAATGGATGGATCTATGGATGGATAGATGGATAGATTGATGTAATAGTTGTGGTGTTGTGATATGAATAACAATTCTATAATGGCATTTACCATGGCTGTACACTTTTCCTGCTAACATAACTCACATTATATGCTGGTAAAAAGGGTAAAGTTGTTCACCCCCTGGCTGCTCACACTCATGAACTGCCCTGTAGCTTAGATTTATAATGACACAAATATTCACTGCTCAGCAAATTTGCTCTGCTCAAGTTTCAAGTTTTATTGGTCCTATGCGGTTAACACTAAGTCAACAGTACAATGAAAGCTGCTGGACAAGAAGAAACCGGTCCGCTCAGCAGTGCAATAGTTGATGCAGATGTGTGTATCAGTTCACAATTTACAAATAAAGTGCAAACAGGCAGGAAAAAGATGTGCAGAGGGTTGTTAGTCATGAGTACAAGTTTAGGAACCTGATAGCCTGTAAGGATAGATATTACCAACTATTACTCTGAGATCAAATAAAGACATAAGTGCAATTAAGTATAAGAATTTGAATGGACTTAACATTTTACATACATGGTAGATGACTAAATGAATGAGTATACCTGGGTTGCCTGTATTTTCCTGTAATCAACTTTACACTAGGTTACTGTATTAACTTTTAACACAATGAAACTTGTGTTTTGAAAAGTGCTGAGTAAATAACATCTGTTGTTTGTCCTCACAAACACACATTTGTTTTATGTTTAATTCTCTTAATTTCCTTGGGACTCTTATAAATCATGACCCCCCCGCAACAAGCACAGGTACCACTAACAATAATGCAGACATGACAGGATGTATGGAAGCAGCTATGAGGTGGTGTCCGTGACGAGTGACAAGGGAGACATATGCATCACGGCCACAGCCTTCATGTCAACTGCAATTAGGCCAATAGATGAGTGTTAAACTTTTAAACCACGGGCCACGATTCAGGACCTGAAATAGCTGGCACACCCCCTTTGCTCCAGCATCCCCTGCATGTGAAGAGCACTGGTTTTTAATTAGTTTGGATCCCAGGATAACGCACTACATTTATCATTTGGGTCCCAAGCTTAAAGTGTGTAAGCACCCCTCCCTTGGTGGGTAATAAAAGTCAAAGCAATGTCAAGTGGAGCCTATTTCTGAGAGTCAAAACTTTCAGATATGCTCTTCCAGCTTATTTTATTTTATCTTATTATTAATTTATGCTATCTTATCTTATCTTATTTTATTATATTGATTTTTCCTTTTGTTGTGCTCACTCCCTGCATTTCCTCTTACAATCCTAGAGTGACAGAGACCATCTTTGAGAAATATTTATTTGACTTGTTTTTTGCATTTTAATTGGGTCCATGACTACAATGCAGCCAGACAAGGCACTCTGGCTTCACTTATGGGGAACTGTGATGCCATCCATCTTTAAATAGAGTCAATGGGTTTGTCATGTGAACGTAAATTTCACATTTGGACATTAAGGTTAAACTTCGCTGCTTCAAAATATCTCCAGAATTTGAAGAGGAGAAAACAGAGCAAATACAAATCCCCTCAACTATTCACTCAACAACCAGTGATTCTCAGAGACACTTAACAGGGTGGCGCCCTAAATCCTCTCTCATTAACAGTCCGTCAGGACTCCGCTTGAAAGGGCTACCTGTTGTCTGTGTGTTTTCCAATTATAGTTTTCTCCTGAGTAAGCATACATTAGGTGAATCATCATGAACGGCTGTCTGCCAGAGCCGGCTGGAACGCAGTGTATTATTTCAGCATCAGTGTATAATTCAGGCTGAGAGTGAGAGAGGGGAGAGAGCGAGGCCATAAACTTAATGGGTTTGTTCACTCAATAAAGCGACTTGTATGACTTGGAAGCCGACCAAAATATAACATACTCAGGAGAGTCGCTGGTGTTTGTTCAGGGGCAATTTGAGAAGAGGTGAAAGTGTTTTTTCTTGAGCTCTTACTGTGTGTGTGTGTGTGTGTGTGTGTGTGTGTGTGTGTGTGTGCTTTCTCGTCTTTCTGGGGGCTGACTCACGAGGAAGGAAAACAGAGAAAAAATGTCTGAGGCACAGAATATTTCAGGGCCCACACGTCTTTACAGAAACTGACACTTGTTAAGTGAAAAGGTCACGAGTTAAGTATTTAACATGCATGTTCATTTATGAACATACAGTAAATACATGCGGGCAGCTAAAACGTGTTTATGTAAGATGTTGTGCAGTTAGGTGCACAGGGGATGCAGGTCAGTATTTCTATGAGTAATAAGTTCGTGTTAACATCTCTTCCATCATATCACAATGTTCACTGCACCCGTCAGGCTGCACATTAACATAAATAATAAATCAAGCTCCTGTCTGACTCTGCACAGACATTATTTCATCCTTGCATCATGTCTGATTGTTGTTCCAACATGCTCACTCTTTTATAGGATTTTTGGAAAGGTTCCAAACAAAGTTGAAAATATATATAGCCTTTGTTTCCTGTGTGTGTATGTGTCTGTCTCATTTCTGGGCTTTTGTGTAATCTATTTTATTATTATCATAACAAATGTATCATTGTTATGATAAAATGTTGTCATTTTAGTTTGCAGTTTGTTGTCTCGGACAGACTAAATGCTTTATCACAATTCAGAGCACACATATTTTAAAGCTTTGTGATCTGCTCGGTTTGTCCCTCTGGTCCCTGTTCAGATTTGGCATTAACATTCGTTAAGGTGATCTGATCAAAAGCTGAAAGTACAGATTTGAAATCACCCAGTGAGGACATGTTTGAAACCACATTCAGACCAGTGAAGCAGAGAATGTGAACGTCACATTTGCATCCTCCACCAAGTCAGCTGACGTCCTCTGGCCGCTCTGCAGTTTCACAATGAACCGGAAATATTTTTACTCCTCTCAGTTGAGAGGAGTAATTCCTCCCTCTGGATCCCCTTTGCATATCAATGACTTCAAGTCAAAACAAGCCCCAGATCCACCACTCTGCTGTGTGTGCATGTGTGTGTGCATGTGTGAGTGCATGTGTGTTTGTGTGTGTGTGTGTGTGTGTGTCTGGGTGTGTGTGCCTGTGTGTGTGTGCATATCTGTGAGACTGAGTGTCCGTAATCCTCTTTACATAGACTGGGAGTTAAAAGTCTGAGTGTTTCTCTGTGATCATATGCCTGGCCGGCAGAGAGAGAGTGAGAGAGAGAGAGAGAGAGAGAGAGAGAGAGAGAGAGAGAGAGAGAGAGAGAGAGAGAGAGAGAGAGTCACTTTTCCTCATGCATATCTCCACACCACAGGGCAGTGAATTCAGGACACAGAGATGGTGTGGGGCGGCCATGGCAGGTGATCAAAATGTGTAAATACAAATGAGTGCATCACTATCCCGACTGACACATGTTGAGATAGATAGATAGATAGATACTCTATCGATCCCTAGGGAAATATAGGCTTCCAGAGCATAAGAATAATAAAAGGTAAAATGAGCCTATTGACCATAATAATTATATATTAACTTATATTATTTTCTATTTATATAGATGGAATTTAAATAAATTTTGAATTATTACTTTAATTTAATGCAGTATTGTGATACTTTGGTATTTCTAGTTGGTCAGTCGCAGCTCTCACCTCCAACACTGCGCGGCGCTGTTGGCAACACGCAGCGCTGATAAACAACTTCCGGGCCGTACTTGTTTAAGACAGGAAGCGTTTCTTTGTTGTCGGAAGAGAAAGCAAGATGTCTACCATGGACGTGGATGATTTCATTCAGCAGAACCGGGCTGTGGCGGACCAGGTGGAGACGTATCGAGGCTACTGGGAGAGCGAGAAGCACTGGCTGGTGCGGAGGGACTTCATCCTGCGGAACATGAACGAGTATGAGGACGAGCAGCTGGACCAACTGCTCGCTCTGTCAATGGTGTGGGCCAACAACGTCTTCCTCGGCTGCAGGTACGTGGAGGCAAAACCCTGTTTCCACCTCCGCCCTGTTGTTATTTTCTAACCCGGAGGACACACGACCATCCACAGCTGGAGCTCCTCCGTCCAGACCGCTGCAGAGATCAGGCTAAACACTTAGCCTAGCTTAGCTGTAACCACGTTGTACATGTTTACCTTTTCAGATTCATCAACCACCTTAAAACCGAAGCTATTTCCCCTCCAACAGTCAGACATGTTCTCTGATGTTACTTGTGATACATCTCTAAACTTGGCCTGAGTGTGTTTTCAAAGATAATTTAAAGTATTTTTGTCTCATGCTTGTAACTACCGACGGGCTCTGTGCTGCCCCCTGTGTCTGTAACACGACAGTAGACTGGTGTAAACACAAAAGCTGAACCAGGAGTTTATTTGATTAAATTCAGATTTAAGAAACATTTTATTGACTCCTACATGTTCTCTACCTTGAATCACTGTAGGTATAACTACACCCATACAAACATTGTTTAATATGAAATGTCTGAGGCCAACATCAATATATTTAAGTTCTAGAAAATCAGTTAAATTTTTAAAATAACCACCAAAACAGTATGAAGGATCACTTATAGATTCCATATGATCTAGGCTTTCAACTGATGCATTATTTTACACATTACCACTTCGGCTGAATTCTTCCTTGAACGTGCTGTCACGGAATTGGTGATTCTGTCCAATAAAGCTGAATAGTTTGGGCTTTTTGTCTGAGAAATAAATGAAAACAATGTATTGTTATAATAATATGAAGGTTGCTGAATTAATGTCGGTCTTATCTCTCTAATGGCAGGTATAGCACAGAGCTCCTGGAGAAAGTGAAGGAAATGGCTGAAGGCATCGAGGTGGAGGACGCACCAGTGTTCAAGACAAGAGATGAGATTATGAAGGCGCAACAGGTGAGGCAGTGGAAACACACACACACCTAAACACACACAAATGTGGATAACAGTAAAATATTCATTGTGTATTTCTCTCCTGTTGTAGGGTCGATGACCAGCTCATCTCTTCACATTATGCCAGCAGAAATCTGATGGGACTCAGCTGTCAGACCAAATGTCAATAATGGTTTAGAATTGTTTAAACGGATATTGATATGTTATTCTCATTAACTGCTTCTTTTTTTTTTTTAAATCATACTTCTCTTATAGTGCTGTTTTTATATCTATTCAGATGCAGAACGGCAATGGATTTTGTCCTCTCGTCTCTCTCTGGAACAGAATAAATAACTGGTTTTCTTACTATGTGATTGTATTTCTCTTTCCTCTCCTAAAGACTATGAACGAGCATCATAATTCGGGGGTTTCACATATGCTGCAAGTTTATAAACGATCTAGGGCAAAACTCTCCACATCACCTACATTTCATGTAAAACTTGAACTCAAGAGGTCCAGTGAGAAAGATTTAGATGAAAGATCTATCGAAAGAATTTTAAATAATACTAGTTGATGGTAACGATGTCATTTATATGAACACCGAATATAAACAAAGGTTTTGCATGAATTTTCTGAATTAAGTGAAATGTGTCCCACACTGATTCTTGTAAGGTGTCAGAAGCCAAGGCTGGAAACTACTGGGTGGTTTTTAAAGCATTTTAAATCATCCAGTATCTAAAATCCAAAATTATAAATAACCGTAAGGCTGTCAAATATATGTAGTAAAGTAGAAAATACAATGGTTTCCATGAAATGTGTATCTAAAGCAGCATAGAATGACAGACAATAGTTTTTCCATCTTCTTTGTGTGCTTAGTTCCTCATGGGAATGAGCAGGCAGTACGCCTCTGCGCAGGATGTGTGCACCTAAATAAAAAAATTTGATTAAATTAAATAACAGAAAATAAATGTAAACTAAATTTTCACCTAATTTTCTGCAAATTTTGCTAAGCATTTGAGCATGTCAAAGCCCTCAAGTCAATTTATTTGCCTGAAAAATAATAATCCTTACGATTTCAATAGTGCCTCACTCTGTCAGTGCTCGTTTTCAGTGCTCTAAATTATAGAAATTGTTTTATTTACCCTAGAATGGGCCTTTTATTGAAATACTTTTAAATTATGGGGGTTCCTCTCTTATTAAGGGAGGCCTCCATGTTTCTTGTAATAGCCCAGACTGGACAAACACCTTTTGAGATTTTATGAAAACTGAATGTTGCCACAGGTTCTTCATGCACGGAAGGGGAGCATGAGATGGGGTTTGTTCAGCTGCAACATGTAACTTAACCACGTTGTCACTAAACTCTACACACTGCAACTTTAATAGAATAGAATTCAAACAGCCAAAATAAATCAAGAGCAGAACCAGCCTCAAAGTCTGAAAAATGTGTTTTATTACGTTTATACAGCATATTGTTATAAGTATACATTTTTTTGCTTAATTCACAATTTTTATAACATATCCCATCTGCTTATTAGGTGATATAAGTCACTAACCACAATATGACCTGTACTGTCTCAGAAAAGTGAAGCTGTTTCATGGTGACGGTTTTCCAGGAATTATTTAGCTGGAACTGGGCGAGGTGAATTCATGAACTTGTACTCAAGTGGTCTTTTAACTGGGCATCACATACGAGTAAAACAAATGCGGGCTTGAGACGCCAACTTCAGGGAAGCAGTTGATGTCGTGCTGTGGAAGCAGGGGCGGGGTCCAACTGCATGCGAGTGAGCTCTTCTCTGCAGCAGTCCAACGTATGATGCATCAGGCGGCACTGCTTGTGTCCTAATGTTTGTTCATTTACATGTCAGCTGTGTCATTTATAAATAGGATTGAAAGACGCTTGAACTCAGGCAGACATCACCGCTGAAACAAGTTGTTTGCGTATGTGTGGTGAGTGAAAACTAGAGAAGCAGCTGGGCACCGGCAGGAGAATACCTGTTGGGAGGAGGAACTGAGAAGCTATTGATGTTCTTACCTTCAATTTTCTTAAACCATGAACTAATTTAATGTGCATCATAGAAAATATGCAGGAAAGAACTGAGAACATATAGAACAACCAACGTGTCTGTCTGCCATCTTGGAAGTTCTGGCCAAATCAGCGATGACCGAACCATCATGATGTGGATTTCCTTATTTCGCAGCCTCCTATACTCTGTCGATATAAATTGAAAACGTATTGGATCAACTGAAAATTAAAATGTTGATTCAAACATTTCCAGCCTTTTCCCCATTGACCCTGATCTCCTCTGTAGCATCTGCATTCAAACCTCATCCTGTCAAGTTCTGGTGTTTATATCTACTTTCTCAATACACTCCCTCTCTGGTCATATAATTGATACAAATTAGAAAGCTCGGAGCTGGCTTGCAAAGGAGCCATGATTCATCAGCGCAGAGGGACACTTGGCACAGTTGCAGCCTGTGACGTCTGTGAGCCCAAACCTACAGAGTCTAAAAATAATAAAGAGATATGCTCAGAACAGATAAGCCATTGTTCTTCTTTTATCAGCTGCATCTGTGGCTAACTTGAAAGATAAAAAAATAAAATAAAAAAAAGGCATTTTCTAGGTTCTTCCATGACTTTCAAAATATGCTGATTTGGCTCTTTTCCCAAAACAGCCATGTGGTACCCACCAGCAGACGTTACAGAAGAAAACGGGAAGAAAATAAATCTGTAAAACTCAAAACAGTCCAACTAAATCCAAACAAACAACAAAGATATATTACAAATTCTGTTAGCAATAACTTATTTCACATCATGCATTAAAAAAAAAAAAAAAATTAAGAACAAGTAACACAAACAAAAAGGTGGATTTCCCTCCCTCGTTTTCCTCTAATGTATTGGCAAGCAAGTGAATGTCCATTCTGGTTTGGGTGTCCTCTCGAGTTTCTTTTTCAGGGTGGCACTTGAGTTCTTCTGATATAGTTGTTTTTTTTGATGCAGTAAAAAAAAAAAAAAAAAAAAAAAGAGAGACTGAAGTACTGGGATGACGACAAGACGGTGATGGAGAGGAAGAAGCAGAGTGCCACAGAAGCTCAGACGTCCACCCAGCTTTGCTCCACGATGGCTGTCACCCTCTTCTCGTATTCCCTCTTGTTTTCCTGATAGAGCTGCGCGGCCTGACTGTTGGCCGGACTGTTTGGGTTTGGCTCGTCCAGCAACGACTGTGGGAAGTAACGCGTGTGATGAAGATATCCACTTTTCACACTCACAACTGCAGTCAAAGTAACTGAAATATACACAGTTTGTGTGAGAGCAGTCTAATCCACCAACCTGGATGGAGGTGAGTATGGACGACACATCATATGTGGGGCTCCAGCGATTCTGAAGGATGTCTAAACATATACTGCCATCTGCGTAAACTGGAAAACAGAGAGACGACACAATCAAGCTTCAGACGACAGATCAACATCAGAGCACAACGCTGTCTCATATCGCCAACTTCATTTCATGGACAACAATAATCTTACTATTGAATTTATTCTGAATAAGACATTCATATTCAGGATTTCATGTTACAGTGTGAGTCATGTCGACATTATGTCTTCTACATCATACGTTCAAAAACCCCAACCTGAAATAGTTTAATGCTCGATGCTCCTGTATTTACAGTTGAGTGTTTTCTCTCTAATTTTGCAAATGCTTCAGCCCCTTGTTTGATTTCCATTTTGTTTACACTTGAACCAAGAACTATGTGTGAGTACTTCGATTTTTGCTTATTCCGAGTATGACCTTATTTAGGGTAAGGTTATCTAAACATACAGTTTACATGTCAGTGTCTCATTCAGACTATTGTCTTAATCAGGTTACTATCACAATATTGTCATGTGTCAAATTTGCCTGAGATAAATATTTTCCCATTTGCTAAAGTTTGTTTAAAATGTTCCAGCTAAACATTTACAAATTCACTTTGTGCCCACAATGCATATGACCACATGAGCCAGTGATCGAAAGCAATCAAACTATATAACAAGCACAACTTGGAAAAAGAACTGCAATCACAGCTGCAATGCATTTTAAATGCCAATAAATAATTTTAACACAAACTCACAAATTGGTTTTCAAGTGGACTTCACGGTCAGCCTGGTGTGACCTACTTAAAACTATTATAATGAATAAGAGGAAGTGGTTTGAATGAGGAGGAAAGGAGGAACTTTCAGCCTCCAGATAATAGAGGCACACACTGTGCAGTGTTCCAAGTCCGGGCATCTTGCACCTCATACACAGCTAAATGTCAACTGTCGATGATGGGCTTGAATTAAGTGGGGGAAGATGTTCTGTTCCATTTGCAAAGGCATCTTTTAAAAATCAGTGAGCGGCCGCATCTCTTACCATTTGGGTGAAACATTCTGGACACAAACCGAACTGTGGGAGGTTTGTTCGGGTACTCCTCTGAAAACTCTATCAGAAGCTTAAACGTTCCTGCGGTGACACAGAGGGGTGGAGAGAGAGAAGGTGAGAGAGACCTCAAGATTGTGCCAGGGCGTGCACAGACATAATTTTGTGAGGAGAACACAGGCGTGAAAGATCGAGGAGGTCACACAATGCGAAAGAAATAATTACGTTACTAAAAATAGCAGCGGCTCGACCAGAAAGAGAAGCTAATCCCTCACTGATGTGCAGACGTCCACTGCTGGCAGGAGGGAGAATAACAAGGTGGGAGAGGTCTAACCCAGTCAGCACTTCTCATGTACAGCCTCAGTCATAATACAAGCTGGAGAATTGGGTGTTTGTGCACAGACATTAGTGTGTCATGTATTTAATGTTTTACACGGCAAAACTGCAAGTTTGTCACTATATGAACACTCTTAATGAATGTTCAGCTATTCATGTACACATTTAAGTAATTACTTCAAAGAATTGAGGATTAGAGATTTATACAGGTCAAGGCAAACAAAACGTTTTGACCCACACGGTGCTTAGTCATATTAATTGCTTCAGTGCACTCTTACAAGACACTCCCTAGTAGGCTGTTATATATGGATTGAATGCAGCAGTGCAACATTGCAGGAGAGATTAAAAATCAATTAAAGCAAACCCAGAGCTTGAATTAACCTGCCCCTACTGGGTGCGCACTTTACGGACAAGATATAACAAAACAGAGAACTTACCATCTTCGAATGGTGTTCCCACAGGCCTGCCGAAGGTGAAGAGACAGAAATGAAATTATTTACACATCCATATATTCCCCACTGCTACCAATAAGGCACTTGTTTGTAGAAAACATCACCATTATCATTTCTATCATCCACACAGACACCTGAGACTTTGTTTACTCAGCTCCGCACATTCACAAAGTCTGTGTGAAGCTGCCAATTAAAACAGCTGCCTTCTCGTTTTACATTTCCAACAGCTTTCACTTTGACTTTGAACGGTGCTGGGGAACTATTAGCAAGTGTTTTTATTTACGATTTATGTGCATATGTCCAGTTTCCTTCTTGTTGCGTTTGAAAATTACCTTCAGCAGTCCAATTTGCTTGTGTTGTTCATGTTTTTATTACTTCTCACATCGACATTTGGATTTCATCACCTCAGTATGAAACTCTCCACCTATTCTTACTTTAACAAAAGCATGTATTTTTAGGATTCTACTTTTAAATGCACCTCAGAATTAAAAAACAGGCTTGAGAAAAGTCACCCTTTTGTTTTGATCTGAGCTTCCTTCCTTCCTACCCTTTCCTCTGAACCCTAACCTCAACAGGGCCTGTTCTTTCATCAGACACCCGCCGAGGCTACATGCTGATTTTTCCATAATGCTCTCTTCCACAATGGTGGCCATGATCAGACAGCTGTTCAAAATGCACAACATGGAGAACAAGAATGTGACGCGCCGGGTCAGAGGGGGGACTCTGCGCATCCCAATCCCAGTGGCACAGGAAAGACAATAGGGCAGAGTCTGATTTAGAGCATGACTCACCCAAAGATAACAGCGTTCCAAAGCATAATGTTGTTCTCTGACGGTGCTCCGCTCACACCGGTGGGAGGATCTTCTTGAAGTCTGGGTAAGATGAGAGGGAAAGAAACAATGTTAAGAGAAATACAGAGGGAGGCATGGAAAGACAAATAGCACCAAAAGATGCAGGGAAGGGGACCAAAAAAGAACCGGGGGCAGGCAACAAGATGAGGAGAAGAAAAAAAAGACGGAGAGCAATAAAAGCAAAGAGACCAAAAAAGAAAGAACAGATGGGGGAGAGAAAGAGGACAGAGAGAGAGAGACTGTGACGTCTTTAATTACAGTACCACCTCGACTGCAGGATAATTATCAGTCAAAACAAACTGCTGAATCAACATGGCTTCAGTGCGCAGCCAGGCTTACAGGATCAACAGTGCAGGGTCCATCTGGCTGTCAGTCACAGATGTCAGTTAGCATAAGCTACTCCACTTAACACTGCACCACTGCACCACCAAAAGCACCAAAAGCCCCGGTTCACTGAGCTGACCTTCACCTCAAATGACTTCCAACGCTGTCATGAGCAGAAATGGGAATAAACCACAGATTAACATTAAGAGGAACCACCCTGATGTTTTTTGGGGTTATCCATTTGCTGAATGAGGACCAGCTCATCAAAGTTCAGGAACATACATTGTCTCTTCTTGAGGAGAAACAAAATAGGGTGCAGACACTGGTGTGTTTGGAATAAATAACCCTAACCCTTTATTATCACAAAAAGTTGGTGATCATCTTCGATTTACCACACCTTCAAATCAATAAGTGAATGCTTTTGGAAGTTCTATTTTCTATGTGTAGTCAGTTCAGAAGCACACCATGCATTGGTCTTTATTTTGAAATGTTATAACCTTGATAATCATCACAAAATAACCACTGCTGGATCTTTCATTAAAGAAAATAAGAATTTGCTTCCAGCTCCGCATGGAGAGCTCCTCCGGTTTGTTTGATTGACAAGTGATCTCTGTAAAGTGCTGTGCAAAAACACCATAGCAACAAATACCTAGCAACAGAGACATCAACAATTCACAACAGATGTCGCAGGTCAACATTTTGAATTAAGCTTCAGACAACAACCACTTTGTCAGACCACTGGTCAGTGTAGACGATCTAAAAACAGGTTTCTGAGCGCACAACACAAGTAACTGCGGTGTTCAGTAGAGAAAACTAAAACGTGCATGTTGGCTCCTGTGCCAGAACACATACTGGCCATGGAAGGGTCACTTCAGATCACAGACACATGTAGGTCAAGTCCGGAATCACCACAGACTGTTCAGGGCCTGGCATAAAAGCTGGTTTAATAAGAGCTTACAGCTATAAAACAAGGTAGGCTGATTTGTGTGTCTGTGAAGATCCATGTCCAAGTCCCTGGCTGCAGACAGACCCACTGCAATTAACCTAATTTACTGTAATCTGCCTGAGCTCTCTGCTGGTGGACTGATGCTCCACTAAACTTCCCCATTCTACATCGACCCACAGTTACTTTCTTTACTCAGAAACTAGTGATACCTGAGGTGTCTGCAGAGGGTGGATAAGTCATAGTTTATAAGAATACAATTGATAAGTACATAGCCTAAGGTCTGTAAGAAGTCAGTTGATTAAGATCAAACTACCTGGGTAACAGAATGACAACACTTTGCGTTTAATTGTTCTTATGTAGCTTTAAGAATACAACATTGTTAGGGTTATTATTAAAATGAATCCTCACAAATAAGGCTGAATAAAAAGAAAGTGGAGGTACATAAGTGTGAGGTGGCGATTGCTGGTTTCACCAGGTTTATCACTTCTTCAAATAAGCCTGGAGAAGGAATTTACATCTTGCTTTACTGGATGTAAAATGAGAACCAATGTTTTTGGAGCTGTTCATTCAGAGGAAACTTTTAAGCAGTATAGGTTTAGCAGTTAATTTATTGATCCAAATCCTCTGTACGGTTAAAGATTCAGTGTGTAATATTTAGGTGAAAAGGATATATTGGGAGAGATTAAATAAAAAATAATCCTAGAGATGTTTTCATTAGTGTGTTTCCTCTAAATTTTAGTTTACTTTCCTCTAGTATGGGCCGTTTATATTTAAATACTTCACATTTGCATCTACGGAGGCTGCCATGTTTTTTTATGGTAGTCCAAACTAAACACCTTTTGAGTTTTTATGACAACTGAAGGCTACCACATGTTCTCCTACGTTTGTAAGGAGAGGGTGAGGGGTACTCAGCTGCCACATGTAACTTCACCACTAGATGTCACTAGATTCTACACAAGGAACCTTTAAACAACAACGTCCCAAGTGCTGATCCAAATAATCACACAGAGTTGTTGCTGTTCAAACAACGACAGAGCATCAAACCTGCAGCATAACACTGGGCTGAGGACAGTCTGCCTCGGTGTGGACACACATGGTGATCATGAATGTTACAGTTCCCCACCTGGGGACTGGCTCATCCTCCCCACCCCTGGTTCAACGGCTGTTATTGGTGGAGCTTGTCTTAGAATATTTGTTTACACTGATAGGTGTGTGTGTGCACCAAACACACATACTGTGCGGTGCAGGGCATATAGGGCAAGGTGTCTTATTGTAAATATTGTTGTTTTATGTCCAATTGTTGCTTTTTGTTGTATGTACAGTGCACCAACCACACCAAGGCAATTTCCTTTGTGTGGGCAAATATAATTGGGAAATTAAAGAATTCTGAATCTGATCAAATTGGGGGTGGTAGGTATTGAAAAGGAGCCTCTTAAGTCTCATGAAAACATAATCTTCGTCTTCACGGCTGTTTGACATCATTCAAATTAAACTGGCAAAGGGACCTTCCATCTATGATCATGCTTTATTAATAAAGAAGTAAACAGCAATGGGTGGTTGGCACAGCACCCGAGTTGTGCAACACCTGTGAGCCACGTTGCTGCCGCAGGAGACTGGAATCCAAGCCGCTGGGTGGCTGGATGCCTTTTAAAAACCAGCAGACACACAAACCCCACAGCTTGCAGGGCGATTCGGACGAACGCTGTCACATTTAGCCTCTGATCGGGGGCCAGTTAATCCAACACAAAGCATGTGATGACTGTTTTTTGCCCCCCCTCACCAGTTAGCCTTAAACTGCAGCTACCCCCACCCCCCAGCACAAAAACAAAGTAACCAGGAGATTTAAACAAAAACACAAAAGGGACTAACGTTATCCCCCTGGGTTGGACACACTGCACAACGCCAAACTGCCCTTTAAAGGTTTTGTTAGACATCACGAAAAACACCCAAGAAGGACTTCATCAACCCGCCACACAGCGAGACGACCCGGGTCAAAACAAACACGCTAACGTCACAACAACAGCGGTCCAAGCTTTAACGGCAATATTCTCAGCACAGAAGCCGCTAAGCTAAGCTAAGCTAGCCGACAGCTCCATCGGCTAACGCTGTGCTAGCAACACACAACCCACAGGCTGCCAAAACAAAGCGAAATCTGTCATTTCAAAACAAAGGAGAGGTTGCGGTACCTTTTAAAATCCCTCATAAGCCGTCTCCTCGCCGGGGTGGACATAATTCAAAGCCTGTTAAAATGAAAAACCCAGCGCCACAGAGGGAATACTATCCGAAACCAGATAGGGTGCCTCTTCCGCTAGTAGCCGCTTCTCTTCTTCTCTCCAAACAACTGGCTGGCGAGCTATTTATGGTGACGTCGTCGCTGTCGGTGCTGGAGGCGCTATCACAGACAGGAGGTAAGAACAAAATCAACCAGCGTCTGTGTCACTGAGGACGTGCAGGTAAAGAACACACGTTGATATGAAACTGAAAACTGAAAATAAAGTTCTCTTTCTGACGTTGCTCTCACATCAAGACATTCTAGAAGTATCTCTATCTATTTGTTAATGATCTTATTTTATTTTGAAAATGTCCATTATTGCGGGGAAGTGTGGTATTTGATTTACTTGATTACCTAAAAAAAAGATTCTTTTTTTTCTGAGAGATGTTGAACAATATTTAAACTAACTTTAACTCTTAACTGTGCAATATCCACTGTGCTTAATAAGAAGAATAAGATAATTTTATCTTTATTAGTCCCACAATGGGGACATTTGCAGTGATACAGCAGCAAGAGTCAAAAAGACATCAGCAAGTATTAAGTAACACGCAATACTTAAGTGTAAGGAATATAAAAAAACGTGTTAGATGTTCATCTCTCTGTGCAATATCAAAAGTAAATGTGTAAACCATGCACTGTAAATATCCTCACACTGCACATAGTCCCTGTCTTCACACTGTATATATTAGTTTAATTACATTTTTATATTTTTCTATATTTCTACATTTTTATGTTGTTACATGTTACTTATTACAGCTGTACTTGCTGATGTCTATTTTGACTCTTGCGGCTGTAATACTGCTAATTTCTCCATAGTGGGACAAATAAAGGATTATCTTAATTTATCTTATTTCCAAATGATCTCACAAAAAGCCTATTCAAACTTTGAATATCTTTAAATTCTACAGGATATTTATATGATTTATATGTATATTGCACAGCACCCCTGGGCTAGATGTTTGTATGTTCATCTATGCTTGCTTTTTGTTCTGTTCCTCTTTAAACGTTGATCAAAGGAAAGTCCGCAATGTCCTGGTTTGAGATGTGGAATAGACATCAACTTGTTTGGAAGGAGGGGTTGAGGTGAGGGGTATTCAGCTGCAGCATTCAACTTCACCACTAGATGTCACTAAATTCTACACACTGAACCTTTAAGGCAGAATTTAATATCATGCAACAAGTATCATAACATCTTTCTCATATGGGCTAATAATCTCATGATGCTCAATGCATTTTATCTATCTATCTATCTATCTATCTATCTATCTATCTATCTATCTATCTATCTATCTATCTATCTATCTATCTATCTATCTTCCATTATTTTATTATTATATTATCTCCATAATCCCATAACATTCTTGAAGGTATTATTAGGAAATATACCTCATGACTAACAGTAGACAGCCATAGCCACTCATATAAAGAGATATATAGCGTATATATGTATAGGGACATAATTATCAACTGTGTCTGTTGTCATTGTAACAACATCATTAATTGTCTTATTTTAGGAATGCACAAGCAGCGAGTGTAAGCGTCTTTGCAAGTTCATCAAAATGAGAACACCTCTTCAGCACTGAAAGCTATATTTGTACTTCTGCCTTACTCTGTCTTTTTTATTTGCTGTCTTTCCCGAATGAAATCAAGATCACTGCAAACATTTCCAGATGTGAAAAAGAATCCCGGTGTAGAGTGAGCAATGTCATCAGTTTGTGGATGTGGGTAGAGACCAGCCTGTCTCTTACTGAGGATGCAGCCTTGTCATCCACCTGATACAATCACACAACTTTGACTTCTTGGTAGATGACAGGGGAAAATGAAAATGAATGTGCAGCGGTGTAATAATCTACTGAGCAGTAAGTGGCTTAGTCTCAATCTACACAATCCATCAGCGGCTAATCCACTCTGCCGTGATAAACACCAAGACATCAAGTCAGAGGAAATATGGACTCACTTATGTCAAGCTCTGTGGCTTCACTGGTTCAACAATGGTTTTAAATTCACCCTCATAAATCAGCGAGCACATGTTAAATACTCTGATATGTAGCATTATTCGAGGTGGCTTTAAATACATGTGCATGTTATATGAAGCTATGCATGTATAGTTATGTATTTTCTTAGGTCAACGTAAGTATTTTGATAATTCTAAATGATTCTATAATTTTTTAAATGGCAGATATTATCACGATTAACTTATCATGTAAGAAGTTAATATAACTTAACTTATTTCATGATAACAAAGTTAATTTATTTGGGTTTCACGACAGAAATCCTTCAGTGGCTCTCTTGATTTTCCCTGACATGATCCTAACATTTACATTAGAATGAACATTATGTAATGATTGAATAATACTTGATCACACACTGTTTTATGGAATCTAAGGCAGCAATCACGTTGAGGTATGCATGTAATACGACTGTAGTTTCTTACAAAACTTCATTGTCCCCTAGACCAATGTCACATGAATCAGCTCAATAAAACACATGGAGTTTGTTCTTATCCCATCGCTGCAGTGGCTGAAGTGGAATCTAATGGGTCTCAGATATTCTCTTGACCATTTCCCCTGAAGAGTCCAGACTGCAGCTCTCCACAGACACACGGCCCTGTTAGCGTTTCACTGCTGTGTGAATGTAGGTCACTCACAGACAAAAGGGGCCTGGCAGCAGCGTTGGTCTTTTTCTGGCTCCCCCAGGAGTCAGGATAGAGAAGCATGCTTCTTTATGAAATGTAAAACACTTAGACATCATGTGGGCCTAAAGGGTTTTCTTGGGGGAGAAAAGGAGTATTGATAGAGTAGTAAAGTAAAGAAATTGAGTTTATCAGGGGAGTAGAGGAATGATGTGGAGGATGAAGATAGCTAAGAAGCTTTATTCCATTAATGCTTCTTCTTTTTTTTAATAAATTATGCAGTAGTTTTAAGTTTATATGTGGTTGTGGTGGTTATAGTCTGTTTTGCAGTTCTGTGCCTAGAAACTTCATGCAGAAAAATGTGACCCGTGTCTGTCAGTCCGTCAGAGGCTGGACAAAGGCCTGGATCCAGTTAATAGAGGCAGGAAGAGATTATCAATGCTGAGCTCAGGTACTTTTAATAGAGTGAGCAGAGATACTGAGAGAGACTGTGGTGCTTCTCTTTATCTCTCCCTCTCAAATGAACATGCTGAATATGAAACACATGTATTTTAAGGACATTTTTGCAAAATAGCTGCTTAACGGAGACTTTGAAACTATAAATACACTGTTAAATGGTAAAGTTAGAATTAGTATAGTCAGAACCTTTAAGATAGTTTGCCTGAACAACAGTTATGTATAGATACATTTTAAAAATATGACTTTAACTTAGATTTATCGTGTCTTTGTGTATGTCACTTTTCTGATTCTGTTTGTGAAGCACATTGTAAACTTGTCTTTCAAAGTTTTATTATTGTAATTATTATAATTATATACAACAGTTTCTTTAAACAATCCTTGAGTTGGCAATTACAGATCCATCAAAACGCATTGATGTCCTTCACACAGGTCTGTAAATGAATCTATTTCTGTGTTGATGCAAGAAAAGGAAATAATCAAAAAGTATCAACCCTTCACCAAACAGCACCTTCTGAAATTCATTCCACATATATTTCTAAATAGATCAGATCCTTTGTTGCCTTTCTACTCCATTGCTGTGTGATTGGATCTGTGTGCACCGAGCTGGGCTGCTGGTGGTTTTCATGTCCATCTCTGTTACTGCTCTTCTCCTTTCACAGCTGCTCATGTTGGGTAGATTATAAATTAAATATTTATTTATTTTTAAATCCCCTGCAACTAAATAGGTGCAGTCTTCAGTCCAGGAACATTTCTTTGAGCATTTATAGAGGTCAAAGCTTAACTTGCTATAATGTACGTTTCCCTGTGCTCTGTGGACGGAAACGTCCCTCAGGCCTTTTTACTTCCCTCATCAGTCTCACTCTAATGTCCCATAGCCTCTGTAGAACCCTGCCAGCAGCGGCTGGAAGTCTCCAGTCTGAGTGTCGGGGCGGGGCCCGCAGCCATCCACGTGTGCAGCGGCCATCAGGACTAATGAGCAGCAAAGTTTTAAGATGGTACAAGCTAATCGTCTCATTAGAGCTGCGATGTCTTGTTACATCTGCATGGGCGATGGCGGTAATTCAATTACACAGCTTACTGGGTGAGTGTGCGGGCAGTCGGTCAAGCCTGTGGCCTGCTGGAGTGGGTCATGTTTCAGTGAAGGACGCCCGTGTTCTACTCATCACTGAGTCCTCCTCCTGCACCAGGCTGAGAGGGACTCTTCGAATTTGGTCAAATTGATGCATGTTACTTTGTGTTTGGTGCTTCCTGGCAAATAAAGCCACAATAATGTGTTAACTAACATAGTGAAAATCCATCCATCCATCATTCCATTATCTATGCTGCGTATCCTTTAAGGGTCGTGAGGAGTCTGGAGCCAATTCCTCCCAGGTTCCATTATACTTCATCATCATGTTAGAATTGTCATTGTTACCATTTGAACATGCTGACAAACTCCTCACGTCAGCCACACCAGAGGCTGTGGTGTAAATAATGTGGCTGCAGACTCATCTTCTTATCATGTAGCTTACATGTCCTGATGTAGCACAGGATGTCTTCATCTCAGCGTTTCCAGTATCAAACACTATGTTTCTTTGAGGTCACTTGAAGGAGTATTGACTCCTGTTCATCAAATAAAGCCAAATCAAAGCAGTTTAAACATCAGGTGAGGGGCAGAGCGGCAGAAAGCTTGTGTCAGCCTGCCCTTGGGGACTCTGAGGTTTGTGCCTGAGGGGAAAGCTGGTGCCAAATAAATATCCGGAACATTATTTCTGGAATGGAACGTTCTTTTTTCATTATTCAATTGTGCCACCACGATGAAAAATGCAAATCACCTCTATTACATTGTTCGGGCTACTGGGAAGATCTCAGAAATGGAGATCTTTATGACAGAATTCTACCCAGTACTAATCCTCTTCAAACCTAATTAATAGAAAGTAGAACAACTACAAGTGGGGTGCATTAAAGGAGTGGAAATCAGACAGTGTGGTAATTGAAATGTATCTATGGTGGCAGCAGAGTGCTCCTGTGTTTATATTACTGTTGTGATGGAAGCTTCTGTAGCCTCAGAAAAGTGAATTACTAGTTGTGATTCATTATTCATCACCGATGCAACAACTGGGCTTTTTGCAGCAACATATCATCACAGTGATTCTGGCATGAGGGAAGGAACGAGGTTCCACGCAGCCCATGGGCGGTGACAGATCCATTACTAGGTGTTATCACAAACACACAAACAAATGCATAGTTATCTTTTGTTGTGGCAACAGACTGCACACAAGGCTGCACCTTTGTCGAGCTCTTCTCATCTTAATTTAATCTCTGTGAAGACGGAGGTTTCTCCACATCTAACAACATTTGGATCAATGGCTTCAGGTTTGTTTGTCAGACTCAGCACATGGTTTTATGTTGGTATCATTTCATTTTTTTCAAAAAAAAAAGCAACAGGCAAAACAAATAAGAAACAAGAAGCAATGGCTATGATAACATGGACAGCCATATTCTGACAATGAACCTACTCTGAATAAGACAATATTTCTATTTTAATTTCACATGATATTTTTGGAATTTAAATAATACATAAAGTATCTACAACTAATATGCACTAAAAAAGATAAAATTAATAATAGGAAACGTTTCCTCCCTCACTCGGTTCTCTTGTCTTCTTTATGTTTATGATATAATAATAATAATAATAATATAAAAATAAATAATAAGTACAATAAAATAACATATATAATTTTATTTAACGCATGTCGTGGTCTATCCCTTTTTTTAATGTAAAATGATAGAATATCACTTGAAAGTCCATGGAAACATAACCCCACCCGTGCCAAAGTAGCAAGCTCCATTTGCTGAAGAAGAGAATGCTGTTGAAATCCCCAGAAAAATAAATTAAGGGGAATTTAGTCACGATTGTTTCATCAAGCTCATGGAGACGTTAACATTAGGGATTCTGGAAGTGGGATGTACCTGTAAAACTCAATTAAACAAAAAGTTCTGGAGATAACATTGACGTGGCTGAGCTGTCATTTAACACAGACATTCACGCTTAATGATTTTTTTGGATCATAACTAAGTATAACCAAAGGGATTTTGGCTCCTTTAGTTCTAATGTGACTGAGGATACGCAGCCTGGATTTCCTCTTTTCGACAGCAGGTGGAGCTCAAGATGCGAAGAGTAACCTGCTGTTGTCATGGCTTCAGGTATCCTGGAGACACATTACTGGATGCTAATTGGTGGAAAGAAAAGGAGAGTGAGGCAGAGATTGTTGCTCCTTCCGACATTTACTCCAAAACTCATGTAAAACATTGCAGATGAAAGAAAACTGAAAAAACTTGTCGAAACAATGCAACTAAATATAGAGAATATTTATTCAAAATACTATCATTCAAAAATGTCTCTTATCTTGTCTTATCTTATCCATGTCTCTATCTGTAGCAGATCTGCACTTGAAAGCTGCTGAATGTAGTGTCCCCTTCTCCTCTGTTAATTCATCCGTCTCCTGCAGTCAGTGGATCTGTCTCCTCGTCTGTATTTTGAACTTCACAAGGTTACACGGAGGGCACTGATCACATGACTCCACAATGCACCGGTGATGTCATGTAATGTATCCCTGTATCCATGATAAGCTATTGTTAAACTGCCAGGGACTGATTTTTGGGGGGCGATGCACGAGGTGTCCCCCCCCCCCCCCCCCCGCCTTCTGCCTCCTCCTCTCCCCTCACATTCTCCCGAACAATACCATCATCGTCCAACTTTCCTAAACAACCGATTTATCTTCCTCCCGTCTGCTGCAGCATCACAAACACATGTCGCCGACGGTGTTGTTTACGAGCGGCTTCAGACATTTTAACACTGATTGCTTGGCACTGACATCCAACATGCCATCTGCATCTGCTTGCCTGGAATTAAAAAGGGCTTTTATCCCCAAAACATCCTGGCACATGCAGATAATTATATATTTAGATGTTGATCATCATCATCAGCAGCAGCAGCAGCAAGTGCCAAATAGCTTTTACAACCAAACGGCCACAACAGATTGAGGCCTTCTAATAAATCGCATCTGTTTGATAGGTGGTGATAACAGCATCATGTTTCCTGGTATCTTGGACGAGGTGTGTTGGAGATCACAGTGCGTGTGTGGTGCCACAGTGCAGCTGAGAGTTTGTGTTACTTTGGATTAAGCTCTTCCATTGTCCTGCCAGCATTTGTCTCCTGTCTCTTCCTGCAATGATGGTTTAACGTGTCATCAATTCCACAGCTAGAGAAGCCTATTGAGACAGCGCTGACAGACATGCATGTGGCAAAAAAAAGGAAAAAGGAACGGAATAGAGAAAATTGTCTATTCCTACTTTTATAACATTTATAGAAAAAAATCTCAAAGGAATACCTGATCGATTTTCAAATCAAATTCAGATCCCAGAAAGACAGGGAACATTTTCTCATATTAGAAGTTTAGAAAGCACCTTACTTATAGTACATCTCTATAATAATAATATAATAAGAAAATAATACTGTGTAAGATATAGGTGAAATTAAAGCAAAATAAAAGTTAAATAAAATAAACAGTGAGATAAATGAACTGAAATACAACTGGGCTTCTTTCTAAAACCTGACAAAGAGACAACCCTCCATAGAGGCAGGTCAGCCACATGATCAGGGTGAATAAAGTGCTGGCGTGTGCCAGTTTGGAAAGCAGCCCAGTGCACGCTGGCCACCATGCAGGACTACAACAATCAGGCAGCTTGTTCCCGAAATGTGGAAAACAACGATCCAGAGAAGGCTTATCATGATCTAAAATAAGCCACAGGGTCACGAGTTGAAGAGCCTTGAAACTTGATGAAGTAACTGCTCCTTGTGAGCTGGGAGGCAGGTGAAGTGTTTTGTGGAAAACAGACACACATGACAACTGAGGCAAATAATCAATAGAACTAATCTATGCATTGGTGCAAATAAAGATCTGCCAGCATATCACAGGACCAACATATGCACACCTATGGATCATTTCAAGTCTCCAATTGACCTAACCCCAGTCTGCATGTCTTTGGAATGTTGGAGGAGGCCGGAGTACCTGAAGAAAACCCACAAAAACCTTTAAAGAAAATACAAACTTCACACATTAAGGCCCCGGGCAAACTTGAAATGAACCTTGTTCTGCAGCTACATTTAAGTCTGTTTTGATAAAGAAATTAGTGACACACACACACACTCACACACACACACATGCAGTTGTGGGAAGGAAATAGACTTGATTTCTTTTAAAACAGAACTTAAACAATATTGGATTCTGTTTTCATTTCGGTTTCAAAGGGAATACATTCCCCCTCGCTGATCTATTACAGACATGATGACTGTAATCTGCACGAAAACTGCTGTTTTAAAAGTAATGTTATGAAAGTAATCAGGCTTTGACTGGATGGCTCCAAACTATATGAAGATAATAGCACTTTCTCTGTCTACAACCTGTATCATCTCCACTCCCTGTGAGTCTCAGGTTGCCAGCAGCGGAGCATTAAGAAACCAAAGGGCCTACCCACCGTTTAATTTGGGGACATTGCCGGCTGCCTCCTCCTCTTGTCACCCTCTTTCATCTCACCTTGTGTTTCTCTGTTTACAAAGGAAGCTAACAGGTTTAATTTAAGAGAGGGAGATTATTAATTAACATGGTACTTGTAGACGAGCACTTTCAGCCTTTGATCGTCGTGGTTCTCTGATGTGTGGAGACCGGGGCCTGCATTTGATGGACCCAGAAACATATTTTGGCCAGGTTATAATCACGTACATGTGTGAAACCAGATGAATGTATTCTGTGTGTTGTGTTGTTGCTCAGTTCAAACTGACGACTATGACTTTTTTCAGAGTTGACTCATTGAAAAAAGAAGCTGATTTTCCTACAAATCCATCAAAGTAAAACACAGGACTCAACATGAAAAAACTAATGGGACAATAAATCAATAACATTTCATTTGTTTGGTTTGATGCTGTAACAGAGACAAAAGAAAGTTCAGGCTGGTATATTGAAAGTTCAAGAACCTTTGTCATCATTGTACTCTTTAATTCCTTTTCCCTCGACAGTGCAGGGGAAGTCTAAATGTGAATGTGCAATGTGTTCAAATAACTACAAGTGCTGAAGGATTTTTAGGAAATTAAAAAGTCAAGTTGTGGATTTATTATTGGGGTTATTTACAGACAAAGTCCATGGCCATGCAGACGAGCTGGTTAGCCATGTTTCAAGCTGTAATTCAAAAATAATCTAACCAGCCTTAGCTTCATATTCAACCGCCTGATATAAAATTGTATCATTCTTCTAATTAAACTTTAAGATGTTCCCAAACTTTTGAACTACTCCTTTCAAGGGGAAACAAGCTACATAACATTAACAATATAATTTGTTTGCAAAGTCGTGTTAATAGCAACAAACTAAGATTAGATAAAATACACTAATCCTTTATTAGTCACTCAATGGATAATGCAATATAGTGCAAGTACACACAAGTAAGCAAGTAAAGATACAATATAAACACAAGGAAATATAAAAAATATAAATATAGTGATTTACAATTTAACAGTATTGCTTATAGCTTAAATCGATATAAATCAGATTTAATCTATGAATCAGTGATTCGCAGCCAGATTAATGTTTAAATTGAGTTTTACATTGTACTTCTTTCTTCAGTCTCCTGCACATTAATAAAAGGTCAACTCCAATTGTAACTGGATCATCTTACTGTCTCTATTATTTGATTTTGTAGGTTAAGAAGATGAGCTAATACTCAAAGTGAATAATCCACTTGAGAATCATCCCCAGAGGAAACTTGCAGGGTCAGGGTGTGGTCGTATTTGTACCACAGTGTGCTGAGGTGAGGAACAGAACATCTTCTGCACTGAATACATGTGCTATCCTGTCAGCATGATGGAGTTGAGACAAAAGGAAATTATGTGTCAAGTCTTTTTATTTCTTTTGGAGAACAAGGATGAAAAATTAATTATTCAAGGCCAATCCATAGGCTGCAGCGAATCTCAAAATAAAGACAAACTGGTGACCAAGGGAGTTCTACATGTTATTTATAAGCTATTTTTATCTGATAACACTGCCCCACACTGACCACCCTACAAAAACTACTTTCTTCTACTTACTTTTTTTAAATTGTCGGTTCAACTGAGATTTTTAACTTTTTAATATTCAAGGAAAGGCCTTTCTTTACAAGAAGTGATAACAGCACAACAGCTTTTCACCTTAAGAGCAAACGGTCAAAATGATTCTGCATCTGGCTGCAGAGACACCATTGTCATAAAAGGAAATCAAATGACAGAGTCACTGAGGTGTAAAAATAGCCTGAAAACTTTCCTGCTACACTGAAACGTTTCAAAGAAGAGATGTTGGATGTAGTGGACGGTTGCTTTGGAGGTCGGAACTGGCATTGATTTTTATTTTTGTCACCACAAACCTTATAAAAGATTAAAAAACAACAGTCCGTCACTACTACTCCAGCTTATCTGTCACTGTCAGTCAATGTAAAAAAAATATTTCACATTCTATCTAAAGCTCAATAATTTCATGAAACACCAGGGATCTGTAGCTTTTTGCAAATGCTGCACAACCAGTGGTAACGGGGGATGTGTAGGGAAAGATTGGAACTTTATCATTGAGCACCCAATGCAATGGTGTGGCTCATTCAGTGTTTTTAAGTTACTGGAGAATATCTGATGTCTACATCTAGGGGGCATTACAACAGCATAGGGAAAGCAGGGCCTCAAGGTGAGTAGAGCTGATTACAATGGTCCACAGCAGCAACACATTTGTGAGATTCACCTAAAATTCCAAGATTGCCCCTGAACAACGACGGCAACGACTCCACAGCCACGGCCATCACAGATGTACCTTGGAAGGTGGTGGGGGTTGGCACTCAAACTTTACTACTTTACTATTAATCATGCACAGTATTATAATTTTGATGAAAATAACTTGCTTGAATACTGGAATTATGTTTGATTGCCTCTCTTGTGTTCCAGGGTGGATCGTGATGGTGGGGGTCCTTGTTGCCCGGTGCCCCTAAACTCCTCTGAAACACCCCTGTCTATAACACAGAAGAATACCCCGGACTAAAAACTGTATAAACTCTAACTACTTTTTACACTGATTCCAAAAAACTATACTATCTTTTTTTATTATGATTTATTATCAACCATGACTGGTTTTAACTCATCCTTAGGTGAGGGAATGGATCCTTTACCAATTTTATAATAAAACTAAATCCAATTTCAAATTTTAGATCCAAAATCTTAAATAGCATAAAGGAAATGATGAGCTGTGTTGAGTTGTGACTGAATACTTTAGATTTGCGTCAATGAATGAACTGAACCTGCAGGATTTACAGGTGTGGCAACAGAGTGACATCATCGCTACGCCATAAGATCCACATGTTCCAGGGAGTGGTGAAGGACGTGGTGTGTTTGTGTGTGTGTGGGTGTGTCTGTTTGTGTGTGTGAGTCAGTAGCTTCTCCATTAAAACGTTGAGCCAGTAAAAGTGCAGAGGAAGCAGCCCTCTGCACCAATCACAGAGCTGCAGTCGTTGCTATTTGTGTCTAATGCTGATTCATCAAGCTGAACACAATCCACCACAGTAAGACCGGATGTGAGATCACAAAATACACTCTTGTCTGGCTGACAGTCAATTCGTCTTCAAGAAAATTTAAACTGTTAAATTATAACATCCAAGGACACAATCATTCTTTAAGGGATTTGTAGTTTATTTCCTCATTTATTACTCTCATACATGTATTTTACAGTTGTTTAAAGGGTTATCCAGCTCACGGTTCCTCCAGGTTAAAGAAATACTACGATCAAACAGAAACAAAAAAGATTCTCCCCCTAATCTAACTCTGTGATAAATCAGATTGCATATTTTCTATGGGATTCAAGAGGATGTGGGAGTTTTTGGCAACTGTGTAAGCTAAGGATTGTTTTTTGAGGGAAGATTCCAGATTCATTCACTAGATTGGCACTCAGTAGAGCTCAACAGAGCCATATAGGTTCATCTCAGATCCTTGTACCAAGTTGTGTGGTTATTGGTCCAGTAGTTTATTACATATACCGGTTGACTGACAAATCAGAGGTGAAAACATAACCTCCTTAGCAGAGGTAATAAAACCTCCACCCATTCATCAAGGAAATGTCACCAACATTAATAATTATTAGAAAAACAATAGGAAATTAAAAGAAAAAAAATAATAATTGAAGTGGAGAAGTACAGTTGTATGATCCTCAGCACATGTTGTATAAAGACAACACCAAACAAGAGACATAATGTTAACTGTTGCTCCAACAGTTAATGTTGGAGCAACAAGTAAGTATATGCTTGAAAGATATATGCTTTTTATGCTTGAAATGAATAAATGCCGTTTTTACTGAGTATGTGATATTATTGGTAATGCGCGGGGCTTCGGCGTCACTATCGCGTCCGGTGTGAACCCAGATTGATACTGCTTAGTTCCTCGGGGCCACCATCAGGCGTTGTGGCCTAGTCAGTAGAGCTGCCGTCCTCCAACCAGCAGGTCTCGGTTTGAAATCCCACACTTGCCTAGTTTCATGATCTGCGCAGTGAGGTTCTGCGCAGGTTGTGTGCAATGGGCTTCTGCTCAGGATTTATTGATTCTTTTAATTTAATTTAATTCAATTTAATTTGATTATATCCAAATGCAGGTTGATTTTCCAGGTGTTATTTTCTGGGTTAAAAGTTGATTTAATGAATAATCAGCTTTAAGGAAACATTTGCATGAACACATTTGAACATTTATGTAAAACAGTAATCATCACATCATAGACATTGTACTTTTGTTGTTAATACAGATGAAAAGTGATATTGTTTAATTAAACAATATCAAAACTGTTAATTAATTGCCAAGCAATTGATAAAAACAAATGTAATTTCCTAAAATGAATAATGAGGTGATAATGTATTTCCTGCATGGAGGGTTGATGATCAGCTTTGGGGCCTTGTATCGCTCAACAAATGGTAGTTGTGCAGCTGACGTGCTTTTATACTGAAGGTCCCACCCGGAGGAGCAGTGCAGTGTCGCTCGGTGCCTCGACACCTGACTCACTTCAGGGCGGATCTCAGCCTGACGTCTCCCTCCCTCGACCCGGCTCGAGTTCAGTCAAATCCCAGCGTCCCCGCAGCCCGAGCCCCATGCGTCTCCTGACCGGACAGCGACCAGCACCGTGCGTCTGAGCCCGCCCTGCGAGCTCCGAAACACGGGCGAGAAACCTCCGAGCGGAGCGCGACTCCTGAAACAAGTGCAGCGGCAGAGAAACGCACACACCGGCGGACATGGAGGAAAAGGCGTTCACGAAGGAGCTGGACCAGTGGATCGAGCAGCTCAACGAGTGCAAGCAGCTGTCGGAGGGACAAGTGAAGTCCCTCTGTGAAAAGGTGAGGAACTATTCAAACAATCACGTTCAAACACACGTTCCTCCTCCTCGCCGCCAGCTCGCACACTTTCTTAAAATGGCGTCCGGAGTGTTCGTTTCACTGCGCGGTATCTTTTTGACGAGCAGTTAACCTCCGCCTTTAAAGCTAATCTGAGCTGTGGCCCGGTAGAAGAGTCTAGAAGCCGAACCTCAGGCTCAGTACGTGGGGTCAGTGAAGGTGGAACCGGCGGTGAACGGTTCAGCCATACTGCGAGTTCCACCCCGTATTTCCAGCCCCGTCACTGTGACCTGTGGCTGCGTTGGGCGGTAAAACTTCGTGTGGCCGCTTTAGTTCGTTCTGTTTATCATGCTTCACGTTTACTGAGGGTTGGTGGCTATCTGGTATTTAAAGATAAAAGGGTGAGGGGGGGTTAGGATACTCCAAATCCACGTTCGGTTTGGGGCCCCGGTTTTAAAGCGACGGGTTTGTTCATACCTCGTTATTATGACTTCACCAAAGAATAGGAAACCTGTGTGTGTGTCTGTGTCCCTGTCCCAGAGTCTAAAAGTCCAGAGTTCAATCTGTATATTTACAAAGTCTGGCCCAGTCCCTGCCCTCAACCCAACACAGCTCAGTTCAATACAGTTCAAACACTGGAAAAACACATTGGACAAAAGTAATCTCTTATGGGTTTTACTGCAGAGCTTCATGAACCCAACGAGTCGGGAAGGTTAACAGTCAGAGAAGCGTCCACGTTGCTTCAATAACACCAGCGATCCCTATATTAAAGATGCTCCGGGCACTGATGATCAAGTCGATCATAAGCTGGCCGACAGCTCCAGGGACTACTCCAAAGGGGATAAACATCCATCAGATGATTTCCTCCTGACTCCGACTTTGAGAAGAGGCGTCTGCTCCTGACAACACGCAGACTTTAAAATGCACAGGGTTGTGTTTGGATTGGTGTGTGATATGACCTCCACACACACAACAGGCTGCACCCTCTGCTGTGATTTGGGGTCAGGCAGTGAGACGTGTAACGGTTCCATCTTCACATATTCCAAACCAAAACCGTGGAGCTCTGGACCGTGGTTTTGGTTGGAGAATTGTTAGTGGGTTGTCTAGAAGCAAAGTTTGGGGTCTCTAAACTTAAAGGGTTATGCCCCTATGTAGGGTGAAGCCACTTAATGTCATAGGGTTAGCTCTGTATACATCAACTATACATTCAAACAAAGTTGTTATGTACATTTGGCTGGATAGTCTCTATGGAAAGATGGAGGACATGAGAGCTCCTCTAAAGTGAAGCCAAAGTGTCTACAGTGGCTGGCTCAGTGCGTCATTTCTGTGTGACAGGAAGTGGAGAGGCCTCTTCCACTTGTGTACAGTCCATGGTTTGTTTTGAGCTTCTCACAGGTCGTCAGGAACATTCAAATTGTCCTCTGACAGAAGTGATGCTGACTCATTCATGAGGCAGTAAAGTGGTGATTTTTTTTAAAACCTCAACGTGACTTACTTGGTCTAAATGAGTGTCAAACCTCACCTTTAACCCCTAGTTAAACCGGTGTCCTCATATCTGGTTCACCTCCATGTTTCAGAGGTTTGACAGGTAAAATAACTTTACAACAAGAAATAAAGTTGACCAACTAACGGCCAATTAATTTATTTGATTCCTATACTTTCTCTGTGATGCTTTCATTTGTGTGTTATCACAGAGTTGTGTTCAGGTCATTGTTGTTTTGATGGTGGAACTTTGTTATGCAACTGTTTCACTCATTATAAAACATGCCGTCTTCTATTTAACCATAAGATTCTTGCTCTGTTTCCTATTTTGGCTGAACAGCTGATTCTTAAGGCCTCTCTGGTCTGAGCCGGAGCTTAACCACAGTCTTTCTTTAATATCCCTTCTGTGCAGACCTCCTGCTGATTTCCATTCCTAGATGTCTGGACTTTACCGACATTTAGCTCAAACAGTTTATCGTCACCAAAATGCGGCTCTGCCCTCTAGATTTGTATTTATGCATCTTTTGAGACACTTTATTAAAACCAAATCCATTTATCCTGTGCTTTGGGTTTTCTACAAATTCTTAAACCTCTAAATCAAAGTGAACTACATATTTTTGCAGCCATGTGTCATGGCCTAAAGATGCTGCTATATTTTTCTAGTTTTTCTTAAATTCAATCAACAGTTAAGTTAAACCCTGACATTTGCCAGATAGCTTTTGCATTCTATAGTGCAGCTATAAAAAGGACACGCAAATTAGAACCCACTACCATGTTTGGAGTGCCTTTCAATGAAGGTTAAGGGCGCGCTATTATCAAGAGGCTCGTTTATCCCAGCGGTTATTTCCCTTTTTTTCGCTTGGCTCTGAGATGGTCGCTAACAGAAGTTCAAAATGCATCATTCAGCCCTGTTTTTCCCATGTGGATCCTCTCCATGGGGAAGCGAGGTGGTGTGGCATGCTGCAGCATCTGCTCAAAAAGTAAAACCAGTAAAACTGTGGGCGTAGTTCTCATCTGTGATGGATCATCAGGAACACAGTTTGACTCGCGGGCCCTGTGAACAGTTATTCGTTATAAATCCGATGATAAATGAGCACAATCAACAAATCACAAAAATGATGTTCCTCTTTCCTCGGGAGGAAAAGGGATAGCTATATGGATTCCTCCCTCCCCGGGGCTGTATCACTGTCACTGCTGCTTCCAAACCACTGTCTCCTTGCATCCATCCACCCCCATGTGAATTTCTTTTATATATTCAGCAAAGATGCACCTACATAACATCCTCACCCCCATGTAAAAATAGCAGAGGAAATGATTGATTGTGTGTTGCATCACCAACACTATCAGAGCCTTTGCTGCTGAGGGGATCCGAGTGTGTGACTCAGGATAACACTGTTCGCTGTGACTCAGAGAGCGGCTGTCTCTGTTTTGAGATGCACGGGGGTGTGGAGGAATGAAATCTGCTGTGCAATCTGTCCTCAGTCTTTTCAATGTTGCTTTATAGCTATTTCAGAAAAGGCGGAAGATGGCAGTGTCTGTTGTTGAGCACGGAGGTACAAGACTTGCAATCTTTATTGAGCATTTATTGGAATCAGTGCAGATTTTTCAGGTGTTTAGCTTTGCTCTCTCACGATGGTAGACTTGTTTTGTAAATATTACAGAGTGGTGATGTCATCTGCTTGGTCAGTATTATCTTGAAATTAAAGAGTCTGCAAGCAAATGAAATTCATCACATCATGTCCTTCATCCTTTCGTGACCCGTTCTTTCAAATATAAACTTTTGATAGTTGCATAACCATTCAGTCGTTTTATCTTTGCTCATTTCCTGCACCATGCACTAACCATTTAGATGAGATCTAATTCATTTCTCTTGTGTTTTGTGAATCAAGTGGAGATCACAAAATGCTTGACACAAAGAACTTATAATTGACAGAAATGGGACAACATAAAAAGAAAAATGTCAAGCTACAACAGCTTATGAAATTGTGATTTCATCTGAGTTCATCCTCAAACCAATGTCATCTGACATCAACTGAAATGTGTACGAATGACGTAACAATAGTTACGTGGCGTCAGTTGGCCCACTTCATGAAGCTGAAGTCCTGTGATGACCTTTGTCTGATGCAGCTCGACAGGACAGCAAATGAAACTGATGAAACAAAATTAGTCAAAAAGACTTTAAGACTTAGATTTAAATGATAGTTTGTTGCACAAGAGATGTTTGTCAATATGATGAGAGTTTGCCTTTCATATTTGAAGAACGCAGCTGCAGATTGTCCAGGTCAGGACACAGGATAATGTCTGGAACTTTTAAGGCAAGAGGTGGAACTTGGGTAGAGCATGCAGGAGGCAAAACATGATGTGTAAACATCCGTTGTGGAAATCATGTTTTTTCTTAACCGTCTCATTAAAGTATCATTTAAATGCAAAACAAAGAGAAAAATAAAACCCCCAAAATATGTGATGCTCATAAGGTTGTTGTCTCTGGAACAAGCACAAACTGGTAGTAGAAAAGCTGACAACACACTCAGTCTGCCATCGTCTAGCTGCTTGTATATCTCACTTCAACACGGATTGCTATGCTTTTATCAGGATGATGCATAATCTTTAACCTCCATAAACATCATGACTGAGATCATCTTCTGTGGTTGTAGTTCTGCCTGGTTGTCGAGGGTAATTCGCCTCTAGGAGAACCTTTGGCTGCAATTAACTCACTTTAATTGGATTATATTGTGGCAGCCAAGAAAATGCTGACTTGAGTTCTCAGCACTCGACAAAGCAGTTCGTCGTCTTATGCATAATAGTTAGAATCTGGGCTGAGGTTCCCTCCCAGCAGCCTCTCTGGAGTTATTGCCAGTAGTTTGGGTGAGGTGCTTACATAACATTCACGTCATGTTTTTCATTCACTGCGGCACTGGCATCCACTTTATGAGGTGTGACCTGCCGCCCTGTGAATAACTGGCTCTTTCACACAGTTTTGAGGTTGTTATTATTAAATCCCAGTTTGAGTTATGAAGGAGGTCTGGCATCAGAAGCAGATTCCATTGGTCTAATTCCTCTTGTGTTCTGTAATATTTTCAGAGTGAACTTGGAACCTGGGTGTGTCAACCTGTTTCTGTAGATACATGATGCACAACATCCGGAGAATACCTATACTTGTGAATGATCTTGATAACCACACACCAGTAACAGTTGAAAATTGCTTCAGTATTAAAAAGCTGGCGTGTCTCTTGACCACCTCCCTCCCTCGTCATGTCTGATGTGCAGCTGATCACATCAGACATCTCTGCTGGTCATTCAGCTCCGAGCACGTCTCTCTCACTCTGTCACACTCTCTCTCTCTCACCTCACTCTCTCTCTCTCACTCTGTCTCTCTGTCCGTCTTAGCTCCGTTTGCTCCCAAGCTTCTTAAAAGAGCTCATCCAGCTGACCGACCCCCTGAGTCAGACCAGGCTGCCAAACTCCACTGATTCCAGGAATAGGTCATGTTCTGGGACGCCAGATTTAGTATATTTAGTATTAGGAAAGCTTTTGGATATTTTTGGTTCATTACGGGAAAGAATTGAGAAACAGCCATAGAAAATAGATCACAAGCAGACTATCCACATTAGTATGATACTTAGCAAAATGAACCTTGTCCTCGGTGTTCAGGCCATTGAGCAATGTCCTTCTCTGGCATTTGACTGATTGTTGATATAAACTTTATCACCATCCACTTACAAATCCCTCTACACATTCAGTGTTTCATCAGTGTGCAGCTGCTTACAACAGTAACAGAGTGTTTTCTGTAAAAGCACCGCTCTGCTGTAGACCACATTCTGAGTCATACACTTCTTAATTTAGATGTACTGTTTGGTGAAGTGGCTGCCACCGCCCTCCGAGCTGTAGCTGAGTCCTCTTAAAGCAATAATCAGACTGAGCTGAGTGTTTCATCCAAAAACACCAGCAACCGCCCTCCACTCCATCCTCTGCTTTTTGGAGCGTCCCTTTTAATTGATTTTAGGAAATGTTGCAGTGCAACCAGAGCTGCCTTTCCAAGTGCTGCAAGCCAGGCCCACAGGAAACTAGACAGACACACACACACATACACAGGAGCTAGGGGTGTATTTCCTTGGAGAGATTATGATGGTGAGGTTGGGGGTTGTGATGTAATCAATGTGTAGCATCTTAATGCAGACCCCCCTCCCCTGGAAGCTGACATGGAAACTGTGTTGAGAAGACAGGCAGGAAATTGTCTATTCCTGAAATAAAGATGAGAAAATAACAGTGTGTAGAACATGTGATTAGGCAGCACGATCACATGGATCCTCCTGCATCCGAATGAGCAGAGCACTGTAAGGCAGCACACATTACATAAATTGTGGAAAGCGAAATGTTTCCACAATTTATTATTGATCAAATTATTACTTAATGCGTTATGTGTGCTATTATGTAAGGCATGTTTTATATAATGCAACATTTTGATTTGGGGATGTTTAAAGCACCCCTTGTTTTGTTTGTATGCTCTTCAGTCCTCCCTTTACCTATTTAAATCCACGAAACCCAGTTATATATTTGTATGTTTTTTTGTTTTTTTTTCTTCAGGCAAAAGAGATCCTGACCAAAGAGTCAAATGTCCAGGAGGTGAGATGTCCGGTGACTGTGTGCGGAGACGTGCACGGCCAGTTCCATGACCTGATGGAGCTGTTCAAGATTGGAGGGAAATCTCCAGACACAAACTATTTGTTTATGGGAGACTATGTTGACAGAGGTTACTACTCTGTAGAAACAGTCTCTTTACTAGTATCACTTAAGGTGAGTCAAAATTTAAAAAGTCCTCCCACTTTTACTTGTTTAAAAACTAGAAGAAAATTAAGTAGAGTAAAATATATATTGACATGCATCTCCTGTCGTGTGTCAGGTACGCTTCCAGGAGCGCATCACAATCCTCAGAGGGAACCACGAGAGCAGACAGATCACACAAGTATACGGCTTCTATGACGAGTGCCTAAGGAAATATGGTAACGCCAACGTTTGGAAGTACTTCACAGACCTGTTCGATTACCTCCCTCTCACTGCCTTGGTAGACTCTCAGGTGAGAATACTCGTGGGTTGGTTTCACAGCTATAAATATGGACAGTGCAGCGACTGGACAGGAGTTGTGTTGCTCTGAGGAATTAAATATTTAAGACTGTCTTTCCTGTAAATTTTGGTTTGTTAGAATGTGTGATGGATTCAGATCTGACGGTCGTTGTGAAATATTCAAAGTTTCTTCTTGTCCTTCCAGATTTTCTGCCTTCATGGAGGCCTGTCACCGTCCATAGATACATTGGATCACATTAGAGCACTGGATCGTTTACAGGAAGTGCCACATGAGGTAAAACGATTCTTCAAAGTGTCTGAACTCTTCAAACACAAGGTTTTATAAGCTTCAGGGTTAGGACCATCAGAATGATGTACAATAGAAAAAATAAATAAACTTTGTTCTATCAGCAAATGTTTGTCAGTAGAAGCAACTTGATCATGACCAGTTCTAATTTCTTTATAATTCACTATATTAGCACAGCAGGTAAAACATGATGGTGGCTGTTCAGGTAATTGAAAACAGGGCCGTGTGTCCTTGCTAACATCCTCCTCTTCTTTGACCTCCACAGGGTCCCATGTGTGACCTGCTCTGGTCAGATCCCGACGACCGCGGTGGCTGGGGCATCTCTCCTCGAGGAGCTGGCTACACCTTCGGTCAGGACATTTCTGAGACCTTCAACCACGCCAACCGCCTCACGCTGGTGTCCCGTGCCCACCAGCTGGTTATGGAGGTATGTGTCTGAATAATCACTCAATCAAGTGGCTGCTGCAGCTTATAGATTTCTTAAACTACCACCTCAAAACAAAAGCATGTAAAGTTACACCACCGGCTCATGCTGATTCTAATAGCTGGGTTTACAGTCTGGATTTGCATTGTTGCATGGCTTCATACATCTCAAGTGAATAATGCATCTGCTTCCCCCAGGGTTACAACTGGTGCCATGAGAGGAACGTGGTGACAATATTTAGTGCTCCCAACTACTGCTACCGCTGTGGCAACCAGGCAGCTATCATGGAACTAGACGACACTCTCAAATACTCATTGTAAGTATATTTAAAGAGAACTGGAGTTGGTGCATGTATGTCTGTGCGCTTGTTGAAGCACGACTCTTGCGAAAGACTTTGCTCAATTCAAACCCCCTTTTTTCCACTGGGGAAAAAACCAAGAACAACCATTAACATCTGGCTTTTGTGTACAATGGGAATTGGTTCAATTGGCATTACCTCCCGTATTATATGACTACCGTAGAATGTGACACCCGGCTGAACAAGCTAATTTGGCAGGACAGGGAATTAACAGATTCTCAGGTTTCGATGTGTTAGTGACGTCAAACATCAAGCATAGGGGGAGGGGTCAAACTCCTCTACTGCCAATGTGAAAGGAGTCAGTCTCCTTTTTAGCAGGTTTAACCATGTTTTTACAAAAACTGCATATTAGCATTGATTAATCCTGTGCAGAATATTGATGTCAGAGCTTATATGTTTTATGCTTAAATTGTGTTACCTGTAAATAATTGTTCAGCCAATCTTAAGTTTTTTTCTTCTTTCATTCCCTCTTCTTACCAGCTTGCAGTTCGATCCTGCGCCTCGCAGAGGGGAGCCTCATGTCACTCGCCGCACGCCAGATTACTTCCTGTAAACTCCGACCCTTGTACAGTCAAGTCCAGTATTGCCATGACTTATGACCTTCAACTGATAACAACATGAACGAGGAAGGGGAGGGGGGGAACTGTGGGCGGGCTGCACAGCAGTGCACATCGTATATCCACACAAAGACCTATTTAAGTATATAGCGGAAAATATTGTCTGTGTATATGGATGGACCAAAAGGTGTGTGCCATAATCATTACAATATTCATTGCTGAAAAAGGAAGACAAAAAATATCTCTCCCTCTATGTAAAAGCAGTAATGTTTGATGTCTTATTCCTTTGCCTGTGTAGCTGACTGAAGGCACAAAGGTCCAAGACAAAAAAAAACATGCTCTTTCAAATGCGGCTGTTTGAAATCCCACATGCCATGGCTTCTTATATTCAGGAGATCTGAACGTGATCTGTTTGCACTTTTGTAAATTCAAAGAAATGTATCATATGTCAAAAGAAAAGATTTCACACTACGGATGGTTTTTCGTTTTTTTCATTTTTATTACATATAAAGCCCCCATCAGGCAAGTTTTACAAAAGGTTTCCTTCGTCCTGGGAAACTTTGAACCAAAATCCTTCTGATGCAGTTACTTAGCTTGGTGTATATGATTGACAGACGATGGAGTGTCCATCCACATCATCACAACTATAGTCTGTAATAACCAAACCATTTGAATAATAAAGACGAAGGTGATTCCTTGATATGAATGAGCTGTTATTTCTTTTTTTTCCGTTGCTGAAATGCTGCTCTGGATGACTGGAGTTCCTATGACCTGTAATTCATTTAGAGTGAAACCAAATGGAAGTCAGCCAGCTCACCAGCCAGTGAGGAGGTCAGGCGCCTGTGCAGCATCGCAGGAATTAGTTCAGGATGTGTGTTGAGGACAGTTTGAACACTGAAGGTTGACACTTTAACTGTTTTTGTGACCGCGCTGTCTCGCACTTAGATACCTGTGAATCCTTCATCTATTTAAGAAAAGTTACATTCTTATGTCCCACACAAAGTACTCCCAACATATTTTACCAGTTAGTGTTCTGCATTAATGTAGGATGACACTTTGATCCTCCAAATTAATTGTGTTTTTGATCCACTTGATTAAAACGACATAACTCTCAATCTTGAAACAGTTACTTTTAAAAGAACCAGAACAATTTTAAATATGAGAGAATTCAAAAGTCAAAATGTATGGCTGAGTCCATTTATGTCTGTAGATTAGTGTGATAGTGTATTTTGGTCTAGAAATGTATTTTCCTTTTACTCTGCAGCTGCTTGTATAAAACAAAACTGAAGGCTGAAATACCATCAAGATGTTGGTGTATTTAGGGTGATGGGGAAAAAGTGATGCAACATGTCTGAAATGGGAGAGAACGATTTCGAGGAGCACTAGAAAGCACCATCGAGTTATCGAGAAAGGTGGGAAAAGGCGCCACCCCATGGATGAATGCATCACTACATTACATTACATTATTATGCAGAACTGTTAAAATAAGACAAGTTTCAACTAATAAATTATCCAGATATGGTGGTGTAAGGTAACTAAGGACATAAAAAACTGTACTTTAAGATAAGCAATTTGTTAATTTACGTGAGTATCTAAAATATCTTTAATCTCTACTCCATGACCTCAGAGGGAAATGTACGTTTTACTTCATTCCAAAAGCTGGAGTGTTTGAATTTCGTATTAATTGTCTGGTAATGAAAGCAGCCTAAGAACTTTTTTGTGTTTGACATATTTCAGTTATTTGAATACAAGTTCTAACTCACTCCTAATATACAACATGAATAACTACAGATGTATTATTCTAAAAGTACTAACCCTATATATACCTTATTTAATATACAACATGAATAACTCCACATGTGTTAAACTTCATGCACTCACCCTGCATATGCATTATTTAACAAACAACGAACAACTGCAGATGAGTCACTGCTGCAGTTTAGCATTTCGCCTGAAGGCCTGGCTGAAGTAAAAGTGAAACTAATGTACACGGTTCGTTGAGGGCAACGGTCTGCTTCTGTGTTAGGTTTCTACTTTCTACATTTATGGAAGAATCCACTTCTACACTGTAATCTTCGAGTGGATTATCCTGATGGAAACATCGTCTGAGGTGAGTCGTGTTTTTATTGTTGACTGGAAATTGTAGATATAGTCGACAGCCTCACACAGAGATGGTGGTGTTTCATAAAGACAAACTATAATCATGCTCTCTCTGTATATGTTCTGTGTACATGGGCCTGTATACACGTACTATACTATGCTCTAATGTACTATATAAAATAATCCTCGTAGGCAGAGTAGAGCGCACTCTCTGCTGCGTCAAGGAAAAACGATATGTTCGATATTTTAAGAAGTGAGGCCTCACTGATTAATACTCTTAAAGGAGGCTATCTAACTACAGGTAAGGGTCTTGAACTCAACTTATTTGTGTATTTGCATGTTTTTGTTGCTTCTACTTCGTTTAATCTCAGAGGGAAATACTGTGTATGTCATTGCTCCACATGTATGTGGTGGCCAGAATTACCTGTTATACGTTATAATACAAAGTGAAAGTGAAACTTAAAGCACGTTGAGAAAGGGTTAAACGAGGGACTCGACTCCTAGTATTTATTCCTGCTCAAAAAATCAAAATGATCCTATACAATACACTCGGGTGCATAACCTGAAACTACCCGGCTAGTAAAGTGGGCTGGGGAATCCTGAAACTTAACTCAACTAAAAAGTAGCAATGCTGTAATTTAAAAGTGTCAAATCACAATTAGAAATTCTGCAGTTATTTTCTTTATTGAACTTAAAGGTTTATTAACATTACTATCAATAAAAGTACCTACGATGCGTGAATATAACATGATGATATAATTCATCACAACATTTTAATGCGGTAATTTGCAAGTTTAATTTTTCTCTTTAATCTTTGACATTACATTACATTTGTCTAATAACTCTTAGGTTGTGTGTCAACAAGTCTAATCTGTAAAGTAACTAAATCTGTCAGATCAGTATTTTGCAGTCAAAGTATTTTTGCCTCTTCGTGTAGGTCAGTAAAATAATTAAATGGCATTAAATAGAAAGACCTATAATTTGAGTAATTTACAATTATTCAGTGATAAAGAAGCTGTCGTTTACAAAGCACAACTGTAATCATTTAATAATCTAGTAACCACCAAACGTCCCTTGGTTTATCTTTATTCAAGTAAGGTTTAAATCTTTTTTTCCTGTCACCAATTCCTTATGAATTAAAATCAGTTCTTATAATTGAACTCTAGAGGTCACCATTGGTTAGCATTTAACTGAACGCTGTGTTGTAAACAACCAGTAGGTGGCGCTAAGGTTCAACAGAAAGTAACCTACATGTACCTTGACTCTGGTGTTTATGAGAAAAAGGAAGTGCAGCAGCCTCACTTTAATGACTCACTGGGTACTTTCCTGCTCCGTTTTCTCACCTTAAGACTCGTCGTGCATCCTCACATGATCAGTCGTGTTTTTTTTAAGGGATTTGCACGTCTGTAACTGCATGTGAAGAAGAAACTGTGAGAATTCACACGAGAGATGTTCACATCCCCTTTTTTTTCGGTTGTTATCACAATCTCCCCTGCAGAGCTGTTGAATAAGAGCCATACAGGACAAACAGGAAATGAATCTTCTAATCTGGGGCGAGTGATATTTAGTCTACGCTGAACCCGATTGGTCCTGGAGCGGCAGCGCTTCAGGAACGTTGGAGTCGAGCCAACACATATTTGAATGTCACAAAATTGGAGCAAGCTTTCACATGACTCTCTCCCACACACCATCACCGGGGTGAAGTTGTGCACAAACAGAGCCGATGTCACTTGTCAGTTATGATCAGGAAAGGGCGCGAACAATGCCGAGGAACTGACAAACAGAGGAGACAGTGGACGGATCGTTTTCAGTCATCAGAAGCAAATTAGGAGTGAGATTATGTTTATAAAAAAGAGTTAAACTGATAAATACTTCATAGATACCAGGGGAATTTAGAGAAGGGCTCAGTGATTCATATTATCTCGATGCATCTGCACGGTTCAGTCTTTACTTTTGACTGAATCCTACATACACATTTCACAGATGCGCTTTTTTGACATTGAATATAATATTTAGCCATTTTATGAGTCTTCATGACCACTCACAGTAAAGTTGTCGCTATTCATACATCATCTTTGTGCTGCTCCTTCTCAATCATACACCAATCACACAGTAGCTTCTCAGGAGAAAGGACACAACAGGGGATCGACCCCCCCCCGACTCTCTGGTTAGGGGACAACCCGCACTACCTCCTGAGCCACTACCGCCCAAAGACAGGATGAGATTGTGGGTGGTGTCAGGCTGCACCGTTCTGTGTGTGGGTATTCAGACCTCAACTTACTTAGTGGCTCAGCTGTGCCAAGTTCAAGTTCCTGTTGACGTTTGCTGCCACTCGTCCTAAAAGAGCCACGACTTTGCATCTCGGCTCAGTTCACGAGTTGAGCTGAGAACGGGCGACACAAACCACACTCACTAGTTTCTGTTCAGTGTGTCAGCTGTGTTATCACTCAACTTTAAAAAACAAAACAAATGTGTGCATGAATAACATAAAATATCAACTCGGATGATCAAAAACCACAAAAGGGGCCCGTTTTCCTGTGAACTGGTTGTTCTCTGGTTTGTGGGACTTCGTCTCTGTGCTGTGGTGATGTGATGGTTTGCCCTCAAAGATAAGACAAGCTTTAAGATGACTGACAACCTGTAAATTACAGTCAATTGGGGAACTTTTTAAAAGCAAACCCGCTTCGACAGAAAAATGTCTATCAGACAATATCAGTATGCTCCATCGAGGAGGCCATGTTTTCATTTTGTTTGTCAGCAGGATTATGCAGAAACTCCGAGATAGACTCACACAAAACTTGGCGGAGGGATTTTTCACTTCAAACCTTTCGTTGATCACTCGGTGAATGATTCATGGGTCTCAATTAGACGTGTTTAGATATTTACGAGTGTGTTGCAGCAACAAATTGCGGGTGGCTGTGGCCTAGTAGGTGGAGCGGGACGTACTCTAGGAAGAGAAGTCGGCAGTTTGATCCCAATTTCCAGCGTTTCCGGATGCAGAAGTGTCCTTGGACCTGAACCTGAATTGGCCCGTGAAGGCTGTGTGGGCAGTGTGGTGTGTAAGCGAGCAAGTGCTGCACATAGATGAACTGTATTAATGGGTATGTGAACGGCAGAAACTATTCTGTAAAATACTTCTAGTGGTCATCCAGACTAAAAAAGCACTGCAGACCATTTACAAATAAAACTCCACTTTTAGTAAATGTGTTTTTTTAAGGGCACAGGTGGCAGAAGTATGTGCTCCGACTTGACAAAGGAGTTTGACTTCCCTTCCATTTCAGTGCATGTGGTTCATGAGACTTGTTTGTTTTATTATTTCTGTTATGGGACACTTATGTAACGCTTTGTCAGGTGTCATAATTCTGCCAACCTCCAACCTCCACCCATCTGGTTCAACCAGGAGTGTAAAACAAACACGACCTAGATGTGGCAGCCTATCGTCAGAAATCGAAGTGATTCATTCCCCCGAAGAAAAAACAAAATTCCCCTCAAGAAAAACACAATGACTCTTTCTGATTATCAGATTTGTCCATTTCATAGTTACTCTGGGTTTTTTAGAAAGCTACTACTCTCCAGAGCTGAGCCAAAGGAGTTCAGCTGCAGCTCAGCCAAGATGAGGGGGGGTGGGGGGTGAATGTGGAGACTGTAAAAGCCTCTATTGCATTTCCTAACTCGCTGCCAGTTTCTCAGAAATTCCTGTCGCACTCTGTATGTGAAGCGTCCCCCCCGCGGCCGCACGGTGGAACTGCACTGGCAGAGCTTTCTCTCAAGTCACGTGATTTAGAAGAAATCAGGCCTCTGGGTCAGGCAGCGTCTGGAGGAGCTGAGAGGCTGAGAGGGATCTTGACTCAGCAGTTGTTTCGTAATTTGTGGTTGTTAAGTTTTATTTCACTTATCTGAAGATTACTCTCGGTGAGACATGATATATTTAATCTATGCTCTTAAAAACTTGAACTCTTTTAGGTTAGACACAATTGGCAGTCCAGCCCTCAGAAGGCTTAAATGAAGACATTAATATTAGTAAAACTCCTGTGATTCTGCTTCCTCCATCATGTCCTATAGGTTCTCTCTAGTTTTCCCTATCCATCCACCTGCATGTTGATCTATGTCTAGAATACCAACTATTGATGTGGCAGGAATTTTATAGTTTACATTTACAGTTTACAAGTGTGTTTATCATGATACCGACTATAATATGTATATTTTCTGTACTGACGACACATCATGGGATTGGTTCAAAATGGATTGTGGGTATTTTAGATGAAGACATCGGAGGTAGGGCCTTGTACTTCGAAACGTCCCTGGCAAATAAATCCTTTAACAGGAACTTTAGGTTTGCAGATTTTCTCTGTTCTTAATGCAGTCCTGTTAATCACATGTGGACATTTTTAAGCAAGGTGTTTTTATTGGGGGCTTTTGTTGTCCCATGAAAAGGAATGTTGGAGTTTCTTATGTCATAATTTTTCAGAAAGCCCAGAAGGCTGCTTCACGACATGCTCTGAACTCCCGGCATTCTCTAGAAGGCCTGTATGTGAGAACGCAAAAGAGGCTCCGGACTTGCTCTGGAGTTTCTCCGGCCAGCCCCCTAGTGAGAGCAGGACGTCCGAATGAGCCGATGTGAGAACATGTCAGGAGATCGTCTGGAGGGGTATCGATGAAAAATGAACATCGAAAGTACCCAGTGAGTCATCTCAGGATGATACAGCGGTGTCACGCCCATAGAAATGTTTGTGATGAAGGCCGGTGTTGATGAGCTGTAAACAAAAAAGCATGATCTCAGAAAGCACACACAGGCCGCCATGCCTCAGAAATGCTCAGTTTTTGGTGTGAGAGGTTGCCATTAGCTTAAAGAAAGCATGGGAGTGTCTTTTGATGGAAGAACTTCAACATTCCACAGGTGGAGAGGCTAAAGAATGAGGATGCACATGAGGAAATAATTCAAGGGGGACAACTGGCATTAGGTGGAAATTGGCATCTGGCAAAAAAAATGAAAAAATGAAAAAAAACGACCTGAGTCGCACACTTCCCTATCATTAATGAATTTTAAAACAATTGTTTTCAAACAGGTTTCGCCGCCGGCATTTTTTTGGACTGGCAGCCCTTTTGTTTTCTTCCTGTGTGTGCGTTGAGGTGCACCCTTTCCTCGTGGCCACACCCACAGCAGATGGCACAGTCAAAGAGAGAGACGTCTCCACAGAAAGGTTATTTCAGGACAGGTGACCGACCGACTGTGGAACGAACACGGCTTTAGCCACCTCACACATCTGCTGAGCCCCAGTTAAACGCCCTCAAGAAAGAAGTATTTAGTAAATGAGCCAGGTATTCTCTGACGTGTGTGTCACAGTGTTGTTGTTAATTCTTGACTGCGTGGCACTGTGGGTTGGCAAAGGGTTTCGGCTTACAGAGGTGTTAGTCATTGCCTTGTGGTCGCTTGAAGGGTTGTGGCTAAACTGTTGGATATTGTTTTGCCAAAATCAACAAAGACACATTTATTTAAAGACACAATAATAAACGCCTGATATCAAGGCACTCCCACGCATTGTTCAATCCTGGCCCTGTGTTTTAAGATTAAGATTAAGATGCATTCATTAGTCCCAAACACATGCACAGATATGCAAAGGCACACTCATGCAGGTAGGGAAATTTAACCTCTGCTTTTGACCCATCTGGTGCAGGACACACAGAGCAGTGAGCGACCATGTACGGCGCTCGGGGAGCAGATGTAGGGGGAGTAAGGTGCCTTGCTCAGGGGCACTAGACAGGGTAGGGAGACTCTTGGATTTTTGGACAGATCAATCCAGGTTCGTCTTTTGTTGTCTCTCCGTGGAGTCGAACCAGAGACCTTCTCTGCCCATAGTCCAAGTTTCTGCCACTAGACCACCGCATCTCCATCTTTTACAATCAGAGTTAATGCGGTGAATCCAGAGAGAGAGGCGGCATGTTGAATCGCTCTCTAACCCCTCACTGGGAGGATTCAGAGATCTTACAAGCGTTTCCTGTCTCGGCACTAAAACACCTCTTTTAAGTAACCAACACATTGTTGGGACTGGCTGTTACTCATTGAGAGAGTGAGAGCTGTTAACACTGCTGTTAGCTCGGCCACCGATCTGCTGAAATGTTCACCCTTTGACATACAGTGACACATGTCTGTAAATGCACATTCTGACATACACATTCAATACATATACACTTATATAAAATTAATATAAATATGAAATATGAATAGACATGACCCTTACAGGGTAAGGGTACAGAGGAGGGCCGAGAAATCTCTGCATTGATAAATACATCAATGCAGAGATTCAGGAAACTCAAGGACCTGTCATGCTCCTGCCAAGTTCACACACCAGCCACATTCAGAGAATTAAATAAAAAAAATCATCTTGCTTATTTATGTTTTTGTTCTTGCTGCTCTTTACCTGAGTACTTACAGAAGTTGAATACTTCCAGGGCCAGAGATACTTATGTTAAACCTTTAGTGGTATAAACACGCATGGTATGTTGGAGTGAAGTTAAATATGCTCTCTCTGGATTTCACCGCGGCAGAGTCACCTTTCTGCTGATCAATGACCTTAGCCACAGTTCTCCAGTGATGTTGTCATGCCTCAACTCCCTCCATCCCATTCTAAATTGTGTATAAACATTTAGTCGGACTCATGGATGAACCATTAGAATTACTTGGGCAAAGGTCAAAGTCACTGTGAAACACTTTTACTTGACTTGTGAACACAAAAAGCCTTGTGCCAATATCTTTGAATTTTGTACCGATGTATATGTGGACTCACAGACTCACGGATGAACTCATTAAAATTGATAGCATTTGATGTTCAAAGGTCACTTGACCGCACAACCCCCTTTATTGCCTCCTGAATTTGTTACTGTAAGAACATCTGCAGAAACTCCTGTCCAAATTTTGAACAAATATTCTCTTAAAACTCTTGGATTAACAGATTGGATTTGGGGGGGGTCATAGGTCAAGGGTACAGTGGCCTCAACCACCATGTGTTTGGCCTCTTGAACGTGACCTCTCATGTGTGAGAGCAAAATCATATTTAGGGGAACTGAACACTGTGAGTTTACACTTTGTTGCTACTGGACAGACGTTATGGGATGGCATGCGTTCTTCTGAGTGCTAATAGTGGGTTTTTGATTTGAGGGTGTTACAAGATTACCCAGACCCTCAAGGGTTATTTCCAATACATCACTGTGTGTAAAGTGTGTCCATTATGAAGTGATGTGTCACGTGTTCACTGGAGAAGCAGACTGGTGGTTTTTCATCAAATTGCAATGAGTTCATCCTGGTTGTGGCCAAAGGCAAGTTTTGTTTTGCACCATGATGCGGTTTTACAGGCACCTTGCCATTCTGTTATGGCATACACCCTCTCTCTATCGCTCTCTCTCTTTGTGTGGGGGTGTGTGTGTGTGTGTGCGTGTGTGTGCGTGGGTGTGTGTGTGTGTAGGAGACACAGCAACAGACATGGTTTCAGGTCTTTCCAGTAAATCGTCTCATTCTAGTAAACCGTCCTCTTGGTCCTTTCCTCTGTTTACAAGTTACCACCTACCAGCCCAGTGCCAACCCCCACCCAAACAAAACCTGTGCAGCCAACATGAAACATGGTCTCACAAGGCCCAGAGAAACATGGCTCTGGTGTTTCCAGAAAGTCACCTGACTTATTGCTACTCCTCTCTCTCTCTCTCTCTCTCTCTCTCTCTCTCACCCCCACCGATTACTCTACCCTCCCACAACCCACACACATAGAAATGCGCTTTTTTTAATGTCAGAGTTGTTTATCACAGCCAAACAGTATTGGATTACAGTAATACATGAGAGATTGCATGAATAAGGCCCCTGTGCAGCTCACTCTGTGCGGTGGTGTAGTGTTCAGTGTTACCTCATGCAAATGAAACTGTCCCACATTGTAAAAATACTCACATTAAAGAGATAGTTCACCCAAAAATGAAATTTCATTCACTATCTTCTCTTCACTATACCGATGGAGGGTGGGTGAAGTGTTTAAGTCCACAAAACATTTTGGAGGTTTCAGGGGTAAACAGCTTTGCAGCCCAATCCAATAAATTGAAGTAACTGGGGACCACTTCCTCAAACAAAAAAAACCCTGAGCTGGTCATCTAAGTGTCCCCAAGGCCCAGACATTCAAATCTAACACGAAATAGCGTCATTTACACCATGTGTTTAGCCTAAAAGTCCTCTGATATCCTCCTCAGAGCTTCGTTTGCACGTGAATCACAGATCTTATTTGTCAGTGATGAGAAGATAATAAGTGAGTTTTCATTTTGGGGTGAACTATCCCTAGAAAGTTCATGCTCCTACAGTGAAAATGTAAACTTGAGGACCCAAAGTACCAGATGAAAAAATAAATGCTAACAATTATAAGTTATTGAAGGGTTGCTAATCACCATCCATTTGTGCGTGTAACAGCTAAGGACTGCTCTGGTGTTTCCAGTAAATCACGTGTCTAACAGCTGCTGAGACACACCCACAAACACAAGAGAATCTATCAATCATTTATATTCCTGAATTAGATCTGGATTAGTGAAAATGTTTTATGTCCTTCTTAGCTTGATTCCTCACATTAAACTAAATACCAGAGAGTGCAAATATTTATTTATAGATGAATATATACAAATATATCCTTCAGTTTGTATCAGTAAGTGCAAATATGAAAACTTTTATTTTACAGAATAAAAAATGATGAAAAGTTGTGCATTCATGTAAAACAATTTGTTTTAAATATTCAAGCATTGTGCTTTTACTTTTCAGAGATTTTATTTTTCAAAAGATGTGAATTTGGGTTTGAGGATTGTGCCAATCTCTGATATAGCCAACATCCAAAGAATGTATAAGGAAAATAAAACCAGTTCAGTAAATCATTCAAACTTATATATAAGCCACATGAATAGTTATAAAACACATTTTATTTATGAATAACATGGACAATAAAATCTTCTTTGCAGATAATCCAAGTTGAATGAACACAAAGTTTACTCTACAAAATACTTTTTATGAAACAGCTCTAGAGCCAAGGTTCAACACACAAACAATAAAAGGTAAAATATATGACAATATAGTTTAGGACTCATTAATGAAGAGAGTTTGTGATCGTGTGGCGATGTGCCAATGACCTTCTGCCACAATGTACTGTGTGTGTATCAGTATGAACTGTATTTCCACAGCGGCAGCAGTTATAACTGAAAACTGATAGTAAATACACATCCAAACCTGAAGTCCAACTCCTGTGCTTCAATGTCTAGTTTTATATTTGGCTCATCGTTCCCTTGTGAGGTTTCCTTTCAAATGTGAATTAAAGCAGGAGTGCGTGTGAGTGTGGCAAAGACATGTGGCACAGAGAGAGTAGTCGTCAGCCCGTGTGAGATGAGCTGCTCTAATGAGGGATGCTTCCGTGGATGCCTGTTATCGATCAAGAGCAGCACAGCAGTGGCAGAGAGATAGTTTCTGTATCGCAATTTAAAAAGTTTCAATTACAAGTAACATTGTTAAAGTTGTATAGATTGTTCATAAATTTACATTAGAGCCATACTGGAAAAAAATATATATAATTTTTGAATAAAGTCATGATAGTACAAGAATAAAGTCTCATGACACAAGTACTGGAACCAGCACATCCAGGGTAATTGTTTAAATGATGGACTCTGGCTTTGAGGTGTTTAAATTCAGTGTAGCTCAGTGCACATTAATGAGCAGTGGGTAAAAGAAGTAAAAGTAAAAGACATGTTGAATACCGCAACGTCTTCATTACGTGAAGACAACAAAGCTTGGATGTGTTTGCAAGGAAAGACACAAACAGTCGGAGACGTTTGCGCACACACACAAACGTACACACACGTACACACACACTACTAGGGTGCAATTTCAAGTTGCACCCTAGATTTTACAACTCAAACTCATGAATAAAAGACCATCAATTGTGCCGACAAATTATCTTTTGTCCTGATCATTTCCCTGGGGAATTGCTCTTTAGACCCTGTTTTAAACTTGATTGGCCTTCACTCTGCAGGTTTCATACATCACTGCCTCTCACAGTAAGAGGCAGTGATGTATGATACCTGCAGTGCAATCCCCCAAATCTGATTAAAACCTCTAAGGCTACAGCTCGTAGATCGTGAAGAAAACCTTGGTGCAGCTTGTTTTATGTAACAACTTTGTTTCACTCCCATGAACTTGACACATTGAGGCTTAAAAGTTATGTTTTTCTTTCACGTCTGTGAGCTCATAGTCAAGGACAAGACCGCTGTACAGGATCATCAGTCAGTGTCAGTGCGTATTTCTGCCCGTATACATTTAAATTTTTAATTTAGATGACGCTTTTATCCGAAGTGACTTACATTAAGTGCATTTAACCATGAGGGTAAAAACCCAGAACAACAAGAATCAAGAAAGTGGCATTTAAAAAAACAAATAAACAAACTACAAAGTGCTATAAATAATTTCCATTTAAGTGCTACTAAATTGTTAGTTTCAAAATTGTATTCAAGGTATAGTCGGAAGAGATATGTTTTTAGTTTGCGGCGGAGGGTTTTCTGATCCTGATGTCCAGATGTCCATGGGGAGCTCATTCCAGCATTTAGGAGCCAGGACAGAAAATAGTCGTGATGAGTGCTTAGCTCGCAGTGAAAGAGCTGGGGTGTAAGGTTTGACCATGTCCTGGATGTAGACTGGACCTGATCAGTTCACATCAAGGTACGCAAGTGCTAATGTTTAGTAATGGATGCGAGCAGCCACTGGTTACCAGTGAAGGGAGCGGAGCAGTGGGAGTGAATTTAGATATAAAACAAAGACATTTCTCCAGAACATGAAAAATCTTATGGTTGTATGTTAATTACTCAATCTTCACCAAACTTGTTATAGACATAAAAGTCGTAAAGTTGCATTAGCCATTTGATTTGGGGGCGTTTTTAGTCGGCAAGCTACTGAATAAAGTACAATACAATAATGAAACGGAGCAGGAACGGCTTGACCTTTTGTGTTATTCTGTTAGAGTCAGTATCAATGGATTTTACACTTCCCATAATGCACCTTAGAGCCTTTTTTAAGGTTTCATTTCTCCAGACTGAATCCGGTCAACGTTTTCAAATGGTGACACCCAAGTAATCTTTTCAGACAAACGTCCAGCAGAGCAGCAGAAGAACGTTACACACGGTGTGACTTCTCTTTTCTTTCTGTGTAACCGTATAGTTTTTCTCCCGTTTTCCACCCACTACTCCTTTCCTCCACATTTTCTCCTCTAGATATAATGTTTAATTAATTATTAAAAAAGTCCTGTCTGTGGTTAGCATTAAGTCTAGTTAATTATTAATTAAAACAATGATTCTCAAATAGTCAGTATGACGATTATCTGCATTGGACCACAACACAGTTGTTCTATAACCTTCACCAAGTGCAGCATAAAACAACACAACACAACCAATACTCAAATGTAATGAAGAAACTTTGAATTAGTGTATATTATTATTAATGTAATTATGATTATTATTTTTTCAAATAAGATGAATATAAAAATGATTAGCTAGGAGACAGGGAACAATAAACATTTAAATAAGTAGGTTGTGACTCACAAATAAAATAGGATTTTGAAAAATGCTACTACGAATATTAATAATATAGCAGTGATAATAATGTACTACTCACACACAGTATGCAGAGCAGTCATTCATTAATAATAACAGCATTCAGCACTTTTGTGTGAAGTCATACATGACTCTCACTCTTGCTCATTGTAAGTTTATAACAATAACTTTGTAAAATAGTATGTGATGTCATTTTGGGAAACAAACCTGAAATATTTATATTCAGGACAGTCCGGTGCAATCCAAGTATTAACAGCAGTGTGGCATTCTGGGGGATACCAGCCAGTGTCATAGACAGAAAAACCTAGGGAAATACCAAGTTGGCCAGATCTCACCCTGCTGGTTATTGTGTGTGTGTGTGTGTGTGTGTATGTATTTTAGGGGAAGTAACCAACTTACAATCCTGTCATTTCACAACTTTTAAAAAACAACTCCAGCTCAGGGCGCTGTGTTGTTTAAATCAGTCGAGTAAAATGTTTATTTACTCGCCAGTGGAAAGCACCAGACATACCTATCTCTGTTTCCCTTTATCCTCCAAACACATACAGACATGTCAGGTGTGTTTTTGCAGCCACCTCATGCGAGGACGGGGCAGGGCGGACGGTTGTGAGTTGTGGGTTTGCCACCATTTCTCTTCAACTTCTCAGAAACAGATTTAAAGGGTAATGCTTCTTATCAACAAATCCTACACGAAAATGACTGTAAGCAAAAATCTGTTTCCACTGTGCCGCGAGACTCCGGCATTGTCAGGAAACTAATAAAAACACATCAGTAAAAACACACTGGGTACAGACATATGATTTCACATTTCTGAAAAAACTTCTGCCATTTTTTAAACAGGTTGCTATGTTTTAGGCAACACCTATTTTCAACTTTCTGCATCATCCTGCAATTGATGTTGCTGTAGATGGTCGTTCTTTTTTTGGGGGGAATTCACCAACTGATGCATAATTGTACGAATCATCACATCGAAACAGTCACACCTGTACTTTGATCAAATAGTGATCCCACTGTGGCCCTAACTGATAACTGCTAACACACACTGAACTATAAGCAAATACTTTGAAAGCCATGAAATACAAGTAGTGGAAGAATTCATGATACCCATCTATAATGAAGCCTCCAATAATCAGATCCAGGTTTTTTGGTTTGAGCTTTATTTAACATTGTGAGGAGTTTTACAACATTTTCACTGATTTCTCAGAGAACGATTGATGGAGCTAGATGAAAAATATCAGGCATGTTAATGTCTCTGATATCTATGAGTCTGTAACTTTGCTGCAATGTTGGGCTGGTTGGTTGGACATTTGGCTGGTTGGACGTTTGGTTAGTTGGTTGGACGTTTGGATGGTTGGACGTTTTGCTGGCTGGTTGGACTTTTTGCTGGTTGGACGTTTGGCTGGTTGGACGTTTGGCTGGTTGGACCTTGGGTTGGATGGATGGTTTGTTCTTTGGTTGGACGCTTGGCTGGTTGGACGTTTGGCTGGTTGGTTGGACGTTTGGCTGGTTGGACGTTGGGTTGGTTAGATGGTTTGTTCTTTGGTTGTACGTTTCGCTGGTTGGACGTTTGGCTGGTTGGTTGGACGTTTGGCTGGTTGGACGTTGGGTTGGTTAGATGGTTGGTTAGTTGGTTGCAAACTTGCATACTTCATTGTTCAGGAACCTCATGACGTCGAAACTGCTCGGCAAAAAGTTTGCGTCTCTCTCCAGTTGCTTGCAAATCGGAAAGAGCAACACTGGACTGAGTACAGCTATTTTTTGTAACACTTGTTTTAAAAATCATCTCATGGTTCAATGATATTATTATTATTGCACAGGAATAAAAACAAACATGGGTATTCCTGTCAATGAAAACTGCGTTACTATTAAGAGTTGGAGCTGGAGTCCATGCTTACCTCAATAATGTCAGGGGAATAGCTGTAATCTAGAAGTTCACATTGAAGAGAGAGAAGAGAGAGGACATGAGTATGGTGATGATTGAATTTATCTGATTTCAGGCTACTTGGGTTAATCTTTAACACTTTGTTGTGTCCATGTCTTACCGGGGCTGTGGTCGGGTGAAACTTGGAATCTCTGGCAATAGTTGTTGGAAAAGTTATCTGTCTCGACCTTGAGTGAGAGAGCCCAGTCAGGGACTAAATGGTCCGATCCACAAACTGCAAACAAACCGCAGCGTTAGACACATGACTTGCTCTAGTTCTCCAGCTCTCCCTGCTCACTGTAGTGTTTCGACCAGAGGACATTATCCCGCCAGTTTTATTCCTCACCTTGCTGCTCTGTCATCACTGTACTGTCCACCGTGTTCTCCTGGGTGGACTCCTCCATCATTGACACATCCATGGGAGACTGAGTATCGCTGTAGTCTGTGTCTTCCTCTTTCTTGACCATCTGGTTCGGCAGAGACATAAAAGCAAGACAGATTTAAGACATTCCTACAGCTGCACGAGTGGTATGTTTAGCTGCTGCACCAACACATTACAATAATATCATAATTTGAAATCAAATATGTATTTACCTTCCTCCTCTGCTTTTTGTCCTTTGGTTTTCTGTGTTTATCTGTGCGGATGAAGGAAAAAACATTTTGGTTGTGCAACCTCTTAAACTGTAGAGCAAACTGATTATCGTGCAGCAGACGCTGAGCACAAATCGCTCGCTCACTTCCTGTCAGTTGACTCACCTCCAGATTTAGGGGTGACAGGCAACATTCTGAAGACGCGCACGGCTTGTTGGCCCTTGTGGATGCTCTTGTCTTTCACCTCCTCAATGTCAGGCAGCGAGTTCATTGCGTTGCGGAAGTTGGCTTTCCACGTCTTTGGGTCGGTGTTCTGGCCATGACTGTACTTCCCTGCAGGATGAACTTTGTTCAGTCACTTTCATACATTCTTTTAAAAACAAAGTGTTCCGCTTCTTTATTTGTAGACAGTGAGTATGGTGCTCACCGGTGTGGATGGCCCACATTTTGAACAGAGAGGCGTCCTTTTCCATCTGCCAGCATTGCAGAGCCGCGTGCTTCCAGGGAATGCAGAACATCTTCTGGTCCTGGAAAGTGCAAAAAGACTGAGCATGTACTGTAACTCATAGGATACTGTTTTTTATCTATCATAGGCAGTTTAGGAAACAAAACATTCTGACGCACAAAAAATTAGTTTGATGTGTTTGAAGGAGATCTTAAGTGATTTTTTTTTTCTAATTTCCTTGGTACACATTGGAATATGGGGACATCTGTGAGACAGATGCCAAACTAGCGTTGTTTGAGTTCTGTCTCACTGCTGACTTATTTCATCAGTTTGATGTACCAGTCAGTGTCAGGGTTGAAAGTCACACTTACTACCACCAAAAGCAAAGCTGCTGAGAGTAACATGCAAATATGGAGCAAGGAACTTTCCATAAGAAAGACACGTTGAGCCCTGCAGATATCACTTCCCTCATGAGGATATTCACTACATGCAGACTTTTTTTTGGTGAGGACCGTTCAAAAGACTAATGCGCTGCTTGAGGAAATCGATCTCATACCTTGTCAACCCAGTGCAGCCCCGAGATGGTGTTGGACTCGATCATCTGCTCCAGCCACGGCCTCATCCTCATCCTCGAGAAAGGCATGTTCGCCTAAAATATGCAGCAGAGAGGCAAAGTCTTTAGATCAACAAGGAATGCTGTGTGTGTGTGTTGGAGTGTGTGTGTGTGTGTTTGTGTGTGTGTGTTTTGGCGTGAATATGATTTACATTAAGGAGAGCCTCTACTTTGATTTACTGCAGCCTGCTGTTTTACTAGCATGCAGGAGGGCGTCTAGAGTTCATGGCCGGTGCACGCAGGGGCGCATGAGCGGGGTTTTACGTGCCGGAGTCAACGTAATGACGTTATACAAGACATGATCTTTTTAATATCTGTTCTCAGTAGAACAGTAACAGATATTGCAGTATGAGACATTCGGTGTAAGAATAAAGTCTTGAATTATTATAAGATCACTTACAGTATTTGTCGTTGTATTATCCGTAAGAGGGAATGCGCAAAAGCTATTGTCCGGTTGGAGTAAGTTTTCTCCAGAGTATCTTCCCTTCTTCTCTTGATCTTGTCTTTGTGTTTTCCTCTTGCAGACTCTTCCTGGTCAGAAGTGAACACAAGCTGTCGATAACGGCGCCCTCACTGTATTTATACAGAAAGCAGCACACCCGGTTTTTCCGGGGTGCGCACTGCAAAAAGTGTCCACACCCGGGCCTGCACATGTCGCCTCGAAATCAAATTTCTTTCCCGGAGCGTGGGGGAATATTGATTAATTCTTCATAAGACAGCATCTCAAGTTATGACTGCTACAAGTTTATTCATGACAGGCTTATTCCGTTCGTAAATATGTAAAAGGTATAAGTAAGTGTGTGCATGTTGTAAGAAAGAACAGGTTTCACTGGAATTAATTTTTTCTAGTGGAGTGGCGCATGCGCTGCTGGTACCTCAATTAAGCGCCTCAACCATTTACAAGAAATCATGCTGTTGTCCTGGTGCACGCAGCCAAACATTTGGATGTTTGTATGGTTGGACGTTTGGTTGGCTGGACGTTTGGTTGGCTGGACATTTGGACCTCTTTTATAGTGCTGTGACCCTGTCTTTCACCTCAGACTGTTTGTTATGATGATATGAGTTTATGTTAGCATTAAGTGGGTGCCTTTATTTTCCTTTTGTGGTTATGAGCTGTAATAACGTTGCTCTTCACAGCTCCTGAGTGCAACAATTCAAATCCGTCAATTTGTGGATCTGACTTTCTGTCTTTCTGTCCGTCTCTGTCTGTCTGTCTGTCTGTCTGTCTGTCTGTCTGTCAGTCAGTCAGTCAGTCAGTCAGTCTGTCTGTCTGTCTGTCTGTCTGTCTGTCTGTCTGTCTGTCTGTCTGTCTGTCTGTCTGTCTGTCAGTCAGTCAGTCAGTCAGTCTGTCTGTCTGTCTGTCTGTCTGTCTGTCTGTCTGTCTGTCCTTATTTTACCTATGGCGTCACTTGTCACCTCTGACTTCTGGTTCAACCTGACCAGTAAAGTAACAGCAAAAAAAACTAGGTATAATTGAACTAAACAAAAATGATTGGAGATGTGCTCTGACATATTAAACAGTCAATCAATGTTTGATCATTTTGTTTGTTTGTGTTGTTGCAGAGGATGTAATCTGGGCGTCCTCCACCTCGACAACAGGAAGAGGAGGCAGACATCGTGATGGACGAAAGTTGTCTGACAGCAAAAAATGGAGACGTACAGTAAAACATTTGGTCTGTGGTTTGAAAGCATCAACGTATCAAAGGTGGTTGTTTATGTGCAGCTGTCATATCATGTGTCTGACATTCACTTACCCGAACCCAGTTTTCTTTCATAGGACTAAAACATTCCTGCGAGTTCAATAATATGTAAATATAAACCACAAAAACTCTGTAATAATAAACTATACGTAATAAATGATGATGAATAAGGAAGTGCTGTGTGTCTGTGTGCTGTTTTTTCTATGTATTATAACAAAACTGTACAATCCATTAAGAAGTATTCTTTTTTTAATTTAGTTTTCAACAACAAAACAATATCAATATTCAAACAGTTACTTTCTTTGTAAATTTTTCACCTGTATATAGTATTGGTATACATGATATTCAGGTACAGAGTGCAATGCATAGAAAGGACAACAAACATCAAATAGGGCTCAGTCCAAGAGGAAAAGAGGGGGAATAAGAATACGAATAAATTATTGATTACTTACATAAATAATTAAATTTAAATTTAAAAAACAAAAAAATTAAACCTGGGATGAAAAAAATAAGAAGGGTCCACTCCTGAATGAAGTATCATAGCTGCTATACATGCTTTTCAGAGAAGATAGTGTATAATGTGTGTGTATAGGGAGAGTTAACACATAACCGTTCGACCAGAATGGGGGGATCTGGTTTGAACACTTTGATGGTTATAAACTTCAATGCTGCAGTGAGTAGTATGTTTAGCAGGTACTTTTTTGGCCCTCACATCCTGGCCTTCTGGCATTGCTCCCAATAGGGCTACTGTGGAGTCCTGTGGGATGTACTGTTGGAATATCTCTCCAGTATGTATTTGACTTAGGGCAGAGCCAGAATATATAAGTGTGCGGTTGGCAGCACGTGTGCCACAGTTATGTCAACACAAGCGGAATGCATCTGGCCCGTCTTGGTCTTCTGAAGAATCTGTTAATTAATTTCCATTAAAATTCCCTTCAAGTGTTTGAATTTGTAACTAGGTGTGCCTCAGTGCACATCCACTCCTAGGTATTCTGTGGTATGACATTGTTCATTTCCGCTTCCCATCTCTGCTTTATCTGAAGGGAACTATGTAGATTGATAGATAGAAATATGTTATATAGTTTACTTATTGTTTTCTTATCTTTGTTACCGATCTGCATCTTTATTAAGAATCCTTCTAAATGGGTATGTTTTAAAAGTTTTTTTTTAATTTGAGGTCCAGTCTACATTTAACAATTCAAAAATACATTTCCTTTAGATGTGTGCATCAGACTGGTTATAATATGCTGCAGAACTGTTGAGGAGCACTCACTAGTGACGAGGAATAATTCGAAGTATAGCCCAGAGGCATTAACACATGCAGCACTAAGAACAGGCAGGTTTAGAACTGAGGTTGTTTTGACAGCAGAGATAGTGTGTGTTATTTGTTGCTATTAAAGAGTGCATGTTGTGCAACGGCTCTATTTCCTCAGGAGAAATCGAGATAAGGAAGGAAAAAGGAACATCTTTTGAATCATAATCCAACACAAGCGGTGAATCTTTAACAGCTTTTACTGCCCATTTACAGAATAACTTGTGTTCTCTACAGTTGGATAATAACCTGCTCTTTTATGTTTTTATTGGATTTGTTTTTAAAGTGTTTTCAAGTGGACAAAAGTAAATTAAATCTAAATCAATAAATCATGCATGACTAATTAAAAAACGAGGAGTCATATTCATTCGTATATTTACAAGATTTTTTATTTATTGTATAAAAACTCTCACACACACAAAAACAGATATTTACAGGAACCACTCACTACTGCTTTAAGCAAAACAGCTGCAAGATTATGAAGAAGGGATTTTACCAGAGGTTGAGAGGATCGATTGGTAAGACAGATCGACAAGACACCTTAACATCCTTTTCACTAATATTCACTTCACTAACGGAAAGAAAGCTTAAAAATTGATTTTACGCCATACATTTATATGCTGTTTCATGTTAAGTGAACTGCATGTTAAAGCTCTTTTTTTTTCCAAGGTTAAGTATTGGTGAGAATGTATTAATAGCTGAATAAGACGTCCAGGCTATTACTATCATTACTGAGCATCACAAATGTGTTGAACCAGCCAAAAACATAGATAATGAGCAGTAACTCCTTTAACAGCAGTGCACGTCACATCCTCTCTTCATAACTTCACATAAAGGTTGAGGGAGGTCAGGGAGGCCCTCGGAGCTGGCGTTGATCGTCTGACAGGCGGCGCGCACGGTCGGTTCGGAGGAGGAAGGGAGGGAGGGGTCCGTGCTTTAGCTTAAAGTGTGGACGCCGCCTGTCACAGTCTGGACGGGGGGTGACGGGAGAGTCGACTGGGAGGATGAGGGAGGGGGGTGGTCAGGAGGAGCCCTTTAAAGTTCAGTGTCAAAGAATTGCCCTGTCCTGTCCTGTCCTGGGACAATCAGAGCATGGAGGTCAACGGATGGCAAAGTACGTTCCAGGGGTCGTCCATGGTGGGGTCCGACGACAGAGTTATGTACTGTGGCATATCGTCTAAGTCGTCGGCTGTGAAACAAGCAGGAAACACAAGGTCAGTGAGTTGAAGGAGAATAGAAGCTGAAGCTATTAGCAGCTTTTAGGAGAAGTGTTCTAACACAGAGGACCGAGGTCTATGGTTCTGATCATGGTTAAGATATAAACATGGATTATGTCCTAATGACGGAGAGTGGGTCTAACAATGGGTGCTGTTAGTTGGGATGATGGTAAATGTAGGATCCAGTGTTTATGACCCTTAATGGGGACTAAAAGTCAGAACCACTAAAACAACAAACAATTACTCAGACATTTCAGGGCGAAATGGCTTTTATTTATCTTAGCTAACAGTGTGTATCAAATTTAGCTTTTAGTTTTAGAGACTGTTGCAACATTTACCTGAGGAAGCGTCACTCCACTGGCTCCCTGGACTGGTGCACTCTTCATTGTTCAGGAACCCCATGACGTCTATACTGCTCGGCAAAAAGTTTGCGTCTCTCTCCAGTTGCTTGCAAATCTGAAAGAGCAAAACTGACCTGAGTACAGCTACGATTTGTACCACTTCTTTTAACAACCAATCTCATGGAGCATTGATATTATTATTATAATTAGTATTGCATAGGCCTAATGGGCAGAATAAAACAAACATGGGTATTCCTGTCAATGAAAACTGCATTACTATTAAGAGTTGGAGCTGGAGTCCATGCTTACCTCAATAATGTCATCGGAATAGCTGTAATCTAGAAGTTCACATCGAAGAGGGAGAGAGAAGAGAGAGGACATGAGTATGGTGATGATTGAATTTACCTGATTTCAGGCTACTTGGGTTAATCTTTAACACTTTGTTGTGTCCATGTCTTACCGGGGCTGTGGTCGGGTGAAACTTGGAATCTCTGGCAATAGTTGTTGGAAAAGTTATCTGTCTCGACCTCGAGTGAGAGAGCCCAGTCGGGGACCAAATGGTCCGATCCACAAACTGCAAACAAACAGCAGCGTTAGATACATGACTTGCTCCAGTTCTCCAGCTTTCCCTGCTCACTGTAGTGTTTCGACTGGAGGACATTGTCCCGCCAGTTTTATTCCTCACCTTGCTGCTCTGTCTTCACTGTACTGTCCACCGTGTTCTCCTGGGTGGACTCCTCCATCATTGACACATCCATGGGTGACTGAGTATCGCTGTAGTCTGTGTCTTCCTCTGTCTTGACCACCTGGTTCGGCAGAGACATAAAAGCAAGACAGATTTAGAACATTCCTACAGCTGCACGAGTGGTATGTTTAGCTGCTGCACCAACACATTACAATAATATCATAATTTGAAATCGAAAATATGTATTTACCTTCCTCCTCTGCTTTTTGTCCTTTGGTTTTCTGTGTTTATCTGTGCGGATGAAGGAAAAAAAACATTGAAGTTGGTTGACCTCTTAAACTGTAGAGCAAACTGATCAGCGTGCAGCAGACGCTGAGCACAAATCGCTCGCTCACTTCCTGTCAGTTGACTCACCTCCAGATTTAGGGGTGACAGGCAACATTCTGAAGACGCGCACGGCTTGTTGGCCCTTGTGGATGCTCTTGTCTTTCACCTCCTCAATGTCAGGCAGCGAGTTCATCGCGCAGCGGAAGTTGGCTTTCCACGTCTTTGGGTCGGTGTTCTGGCCATGACTGTACTTCCCTGCAGGATGAACTTTGTTCAGTCACTTTCATACATTCTTTTAAAAACAAAATCTTTATTTGTAGACAGTGCATATGTTGCTCACCGGTGTGGATGGCCCACATTTTGAACAGAGAGGCGTCCTTGTCCATCTCCCAGCCGTGCCGGGCCGCGTGCTTCCAGGGAATGCAGAACATCTTCTGGTCCTGGAAAGAACAGAAAGACTGAGCATCTACTGTAACTCATAGGATACTGTTTTCTATCTGTCGTAGCAGATTTAGGAAACAAAACATTCTGACGCTAAATTTTTTCATTTGGTGTTGTCACTTCCTTGGCACACATTAGACTATACGGACATCTGTGAGACAGACGCCAAACTTAGCTTTGTTTGATTTCTGTCTCACTGCTGACTTATTGCATCAGTTTGATGTACCAGTCAGTGTCAGGGTTGAAAGTCACACTTACTGCCACCAAAAACAAAGCTGCTGAGAGTAACATGCAAATATGGAGCAAGGAACTTTCCATAATACAGGCACGTTGAGCCCTGCAGATATCACTTCCCTCATTTGGATATTCACTACATGGAGACTCTTTTTTTTTTTAACTCAAGCGCTGCTTGAGGAAATCGATCTCTTACCTTATCAACCCAGTGCAGCCCCGAGACGGTGTTGGACTCGATCATCTGCTCCAGCCACGGCCTCATCCTCATCCTCGAGACAGGCATGTTGGCCTAAAATATGCAGCAGAGAGGTCTTTAGATAAACGGGGAATGCTGTATGTGTGTGTGTGTGTTTGTGTTTGTGTGTGTCTGCGTGTGTGCGTGTGTGAGTGAACATGTTTTACAGTAATGAGAGCCTCTGCTTCGATCAACTACAGCCTGCTGTTTTACGCGCATGCAGGAGGGCGTGTAGAGTTCATGGCCGGGGCACGCAGGGGCGCATAAACGGGCGTTTACGCGTGGGAGTCAACGTAATGAAGTATCGCAAAGGATTACAAAAAAAAAGTAACTTCCTGATTGTATTTTTATGGATTTTGTCTCGAAACGAAGTTTCAAATGTGCGCGCCCTATTTAAGCTTTGTGGCTGGTTAACGTGACACTTTGTCGAACTGGTGTCCAAGCGGGAGTCGTTTGGAGACGTGCGCCAAACTGATCCCGCGCGCTGGGGACAGCGAACATCGCCTTCGTGTACTTCTGCATTTATACAACACAAAATCATTTATTAAACCTCTGTGAATACACGAGAGTTTAACAAGCCAAACCTTTTATTATTGTGAATGGCACATTCACAATAATAAAACATTAGGGTTTCTGCATGGCTTTCTGCATGGCGCTGAAAACATTATCCAAGACATGATCTGTGATATCTGTTCTCAGTAGAACAGCAACATATATTGCCGTATGAGACATTCGGTGTAAGAAAAAAGTTTTGAATTATTATTAGATCACTTACAGTATTTGTTGTTGTATTATCCGTAAGAGGGAATGCGCAAAAGCTATTGTCCGGTTGGAGTAGGTTTTCTCCAGAGTATCTTCCCTTCTTCTCTTGATCTTGTTTTTGTGTTTTCCTCTTGCAGACTCTTCCTGGTCAGAAGTGAACACAAGCTGTCGATCACGGCGCACTCACTGTATTTATACACAAAGCTGCGGCGGGTTTTCCCCATCTGCCCACTGCAAAAAGTGTCCTCACCCGTCGCCAAAAAATCTAGTTTCTTTCACGGAGCCTGGAGGAAAATCCATATTTTTTTCACACGACAGCAGCTCAAGTTTTTACTGCTACAAGTTTATTCATGATAGGCTCATTCCTTTCCTAAATAAAGTGTGTGTGCATGCAGTCAGGCAGAAAAGGTATAACTGAAAATCATCTTTTACAGTGGAATGGCGCATGCGCGAGTGGCACTTCAATTCAGAGCCTCTACCATTTACAAGAAATCATGCCGGTGAGAGAGAAGAGGAAGTGCTCGGCAACGTGAGCTTTGGGTGCTTTCTGCACGTAGACCCTCATAAACTTTAGTGACTGTCGCTCTGCACATATTTAACATGTGGCCCTTGTGATTATTGCAATGTCACAGATTTGCACGTTTTGTTGTTGCTGTCATTTACTTCAATGAAATGAAATATCGATGCATTACAGGTTTGTTGTTAAATGTTGTATCAGACATCATTGCATAGAGTCATAAACTTTGTTTGTGCAGCAACTTCCAGAACAAAGTTCCCGAGGTGTTTTAGAAGTTGAAATGAAAAAAAAATGTCTTGATAATAACATTTTCTCTTTAGAAGCAGTGGTGAGTCCAATATCATGACAAAAACAATGTGCATATGAACTTTCCAATGATTTCCCAGAAACGCAAGTCCTCCACACACCCAGTCAAACACACCCCCTCGCGCCTTAATTGCTCCACGTTCCAAAGTTAGCCTCGCGGGATAAACATGTGCTCATCGTGCAGGGGACCGTCCCTTTAGTGTAAACTGTAACCCAGCGGAGAAACCAGGCGTTTACAAGAAATGGTGCAATAAATTCGGTCGCAGGTAGGAGGCAGCGTTTTACAGTGATTAAAGTGGGCCATGCTGCCTGTCGGTGTCTGGAGCAGCAGCGGCAGCAGCAGCAGCGAGGGACCCGGAAACAGAGCATGACAGCACGCAAAGGTTTTTACGCAACACGATCGTTCTTATCGGCTCGTAAAATGAAAACAATGAACGATGCGTAAATGGCAGGGAGTGATGTACATTCAGATGTTTTCATCTCATTGAATCTAAATTCTCGTTGTTTTCCCTCCGTTTTGCAGCAGCTTCGTGTTATAATATCTAACAAGCGCACATGGCTCAGTCTCCCGATGGGAATGAGGGAAACCCCACACAGGTGCTGTCGCTACTAGTTCCGGTCCATGTAGGGACATCCCGCCTGGCAGACCGTGGTTGGCGCGTTCCACGGGTGTGAAGCCCGAGCGCCTGACTGAGTGGGAGTGGGAGTGGGAGAGGGAAAGGGAAAGGGAGAGGGAATAGGAGGGATTTTTCCAGCGGAGTTTTTACCGGCGAATATTTGGTGGAATTTCCCGAGCGAAGACAGACACTTGGATTTTCAGGGGGAAAATCATCCCGCTCCTCCACCCTGTTAGTGTTTGGACTGACACGTGATGGATGGATGACAGCATGAGAGAAACACCACAGGTTCTCAGCGGCTGTTGCCAGAGCAGGTGTCACCGAGATGGATGGATGGATAGTTGATGTGGCATAAAAAAAACTTTCTTCTGAACAAGCATTCAATTTGAGGACTTTTTCTTTTATTATTATCACATTTGCTCTAATAAAATACTAGATTGGTTTGTCCCTACAGGTAATAGATTGACACTGCATGTCCACTTCCTCCCAGTATTCAGAAATTAAGCCAATATATTTAGGATAAGAACCATGCATGATGACATCAGTGGCTAATTCAGACTCAGCTGTCAATCATGGGGTTTCACCCGATTCGAATACAGCACAGAATTACTTATTAAAACCATATTTAACTTTGACATTCATCAATGTGATAAGAACTTCCTAAAATGACCCATCTGCTAACATGGAGGAGGCAGCGCTTATGACCAAAACTGCAGCCAGCCACTATTGAGGAGCTTTGGCTTCACATTTGAGGAGCTGTCATGTCCTCCATCTTTATCCACAGTCCATGTTTTTGCCCTTTGACACATAGACGTTGCATCATTTTAAGGTGATAGAAGCTGAAAAGGTCATAAATCTATTAAAGAGGGTCTAGACTCGTACAGCTGTTGCTTTTACCTGACTTGAAATGTATCTGTCATTTTTATTAATTAATTTATGTTTTCAACAATATCCAGCAACCACATTGTCATATATTTAACGTTGTCGATTCTTGTTTTAAACCTGTACATTTAATTTTGGACAGATATGAGACAATGGGGCACATGCAAAATATTGACTCTCTGACAATAACCTCTTGGGCCCGTGCAGGAATCCATCCACCGTACGACTATATCGTGTGAAACTGACACCGAGAGATAACCAGCCTCCTCTCCACTCCCACGTTTCGATCTAAATCTACCTAATTTACTACCTCACCTAATCCTGGCATATACCTTTCAGTCTAACACCAGGGGTCATTGAATTTACGCCAGCCTGGGTTAAACTGCTTCCCGGGTGTTTTCAGTTCCCTTACACTTTTTTCACACTCCGTGCACACGGTGAGGGTAATGGCGATTATTCAGGCCACCTGCAAGGATAAGGCAGTAGTTTGAGGCTTTGGAATGAGGCAAGCTGCTTGAGCATCCAACCCCCCCACCACCCCGGACCATCTGCTTTGACAGCTCACGGACAGTGGATCAGGTCCAAGCCCTCGTTGGTTAGCCTTCAAGAACACTGCAAACTTGTGGAGAGGGAGGTGTGAAAAGTAAAAGTTTCTTATGTATTTTTATTCTTTTCAAACAACATATTCCGGAACTGTTGATCTAAGTTTTAGATGAGTTAGTTCTGTGTGTGTTTCATTCATGGTGAATGATCAGCCATAAAGGTGTCACCCTCCCTGGGAGAGGAGAGAGAGGGTGACTGGGTCATGCTTGTGGCGCCTGTATCTTATTTTCAGTGCTGTAAATATGTCTTAAACACAAAAAGATAAAGAAACCACAAGCAGATTGTTTTTTGCATATAAAAAAATCTATAAACTTCCATGCCTTTTACAGGCATGTCAATATCATCCTTTTAATTCCCTTACTGCGATTGCTCTTTACACAAATCAATCCTCTACAGGCTATTTCTGTTTGATTGCTCATAGACTGTGAATTTCTAAACACAATCATCATATTACAACATTATCATTTCTTAGCTCAAATTTTTGGACCTCTCTCTAATAAGCAGATAAATTCACGGTGTCATGATCCGCCCCTCTGAGATGATTCATTGGACTCTTATGATTTCCTATTTCCTTCTTATGATAACCTTGAGTGTCAGTTGTTTTTGTGTTACTTCCTGTCTTTGTCTTCACTTCCTGCCGTTGGGATCGTCTGCTCCGCCCTGGCTTGTTTCACCTGCCGTCTTGTGAACTCGCTTCGCTCCTCGGAAGCTGTGAAGTATTTGAACTATATTAAGCATTAAAAAAGGAGATACTTGGCAGCTCTTTGAAATATTTAGAGTGACCATTACAGTATGTTCATCAATTAATCCTATGCATTTTTAGCATAAAAAGGCCTGTAGTTGGGCCTTTGAGAGGGACGGACATGCAGTTTGCAATAAGAAGCTACTTATTAGAGGTTATAGTAAAACTATGTTTATTAATTTATAAGTGGGGACGTCAGCAACTTATGTACCAATTTTTTGCTGTTGTTTTTCTGACTTGTTAAAGGGAATTTTCCTTGTCATGGACTAATTCTTGCGATTGTTCTGACGCCACACGAACGCACAACTGGTCTCTGCGCTCCCTCTTTTGTCCGATTGTCTGCTCAGCTCTGTTGTGTTACACCTCATGTTGCGTGTTATTGTTCCACGTGTGGCTGCTCCCTTCTGTTCCTCATGTGTTTTGAGTTCTGCCTGTCCATCTGCAGGCAGAATTCTTCACTGCACCCACCTGCCTCGATGTGTCTGAAATTCTAAAACCGTACAATTTGTTAGACTTTGGGTATTATGGACATCTGTTTGACATTTTTATACTGACCTTCATTGAAGATGTCGGTGCCAGCATGACGTCATCATTTATGTTTTTAAAAGACATAAGAGACATAAAATTTGGTGCAGACATTAATGCCCCTGCACCCCCCCCCCCCCCGACCCACCTCAGGATAAACTGTTAATTGTTTTGATCTAACACCCTCACCAAGTAAATATGTTTACTGATCACTTTTCTTTTGGTTTAAAAACTCATACCTGCAGGAATAATGATATTTTCATCTGCTGTATTTTGTTTTTAATGCTAAGTTGCAAATGTTTGCAGGAAAGAATTTGACCGATTGAACCTAAAAATATAAGAAATCCTTAATTCTTTACCATCCTGTCATGGAAAAGTCATCTCTTATTTCCCCCTTATGGCCACTGACCTTAAAGGGCCCATATTTTACACCTTTCTGGGATATCATTTGAGGTATTGGTCCCCTAAGATGATATATCTATGATGTATTTCCATGGCCTCTCTTCCGACTCTCTCTGGAGCTGCAGACAGAACAGGCTCTTTTCACCTGCATCTTGAGCCCCTCCTCTGATTGACTCCCTGCACTTTGAGTGACACGCGACCGGGCCCATCACTGTTCTCATTCTGGTGCATTGACTCTCTCTAATAAACACAGCCGAAAGTCACCTTATGTTTGAATAAAAGACCAGCCACATATTTACAGTTGGTTACAACAGGATGTTTCTGAACGGTATGTTTTAGCAGGTCAGTCGGCCAATGTAGGAGTAACATCTGGAGTTACAGTACAGAGTGTCACAACAGAGTTTCAATACAGGGTAACGTAGACTACGTAGTGAGCAGAGCGACACGGCATGTCAGAAGAAATAAAGCGGTACAGCTGGTCTCGAACAGTAACGTTCTTAAGAGGAATGTACCCAGACACATTCTCTTCATTCCATCCCTCCACTTTGCAGTGCTTCTCCAGTGATGTTTGTTGTGGTTAGCCTGTGGTAGCTAACACGCTGCTAGCTCAGCAACATGTCTGCTTAGTGTCAGGTTTGGTGTGGAGCGGGGGGGGGGGGGGGGGGGGGGGGGGGTGTTGAAGAATTTGTTCCACTTATTTGTACTTTGATTTCCCTCAAAAGTGAATATTGACCTTCAGTTGTCGGTGCCTTCAGCTCCTCACATTCACTCTCCTTGTCTCCTCCTGGCAGATCCCAGGTAAGCTGCAGGTTGAAGATTGACCCACAACCTTTGTAGTTTGTAATGTGTTATTCCCCCCCCTCCCTTCACTTTGACCACTCGCACTCCCTCCGCCATCAACGAACATCTGGACACTTGGTCTCTACACGCAGGGTAACTCTTTGCCACTAGTCAGTTTTCTCGGAGGGGGAATCAGAGATGAGAAAGAAGAGCAGGAAGGTCGAGGGTGGTACAGCTGCAGGTGACAGATTACACATCCTGGCAAATGACCCGTTTAGAGCGAGTCACGTGACAGCAGCACAGAGTTAGCCACTTCTGGAAACTTGAGGAGTTTTAATCAACAGCTGGGGCAACTATATAACTTTGGACCGACTTATACAATGAATAGAATATAATTCAGCCAGTCCTGCAATCTAACATCATTTGCCTAGCATTCACCTGAATCGGCCTGAAGGAGCTTGAGATAACATTGGCCAATTTAAATTTGAAATGTCACCACAGAAGCTCCAGTGATTTCCCTGCTGCACAAAACACCTACATACACGCATGAATTTAAATATATTGTGTGTGTGTGTGTGTGTGTGTGTGTGTGTGTGTGTGTGTGTGTGTGTGTGTGTGTGTGTGTGTGTGTGTGTGTGTGTGTGTGTGTGTGTGTGTGTGTGTGTGTGTGTGTGTGTGTGTGTGTGTGTGTGTGTGTGTGTGCGCGCGCCTCATGCATGTTGTCACTGCCTCCGTCACTTCCTCAGCCTTTCTCAAGGTTACTTTAGTTCAGTGGGAGTGTCTTGTTGTAACACGTGATCGTGACGCAAAGTTACCCTGTGTCAAAGCTGGGATGTGGAGGCTGAGTGGTGTGATGCAGGACGACCCGCCTGAAACAAGTCAACATTTAAAACTCATGTATCTATATGCAAATATGCAGAGACATGCTTTGCTTGCACTAACTTTATCTTCGGCTGTACTTTTACCCACATAACAATCAAATTGAGTGCAAATAGATTTCAGGGACAGGTTCCCGCAATTATTATTTTCCAGTAAAATGATGAGAATTAAAATAAGACTGTAGGTTTTCAGGTCAGCCGCCAGAATAGTTTAAATTCCATCCCCAGGTAACCTTGGCGTCGCATCTCCCCTATGAGCCCTCCGGTTTCAGCATGGGGTGTCGTGCGATTGCGCAGCAGCCAACTGGGTGAAGGTGGAACATCCGCCGGGAGAGGACAGGACGCGTCAGTGATCCGCCGGGGGTCTGATTCTTCAGACAACACGCTTTGGGTTTTTTTTGCGGCCGAAAGCTGCACAGTTACAAAAAAAAAAAAAAGAAAAGGAATAAACCACCCCTGCTGGACGCCGCCATCCCCACTGCTCCGCTCTCCCACTGATGTGCTGTGTCTCCCCCCTCTCTCCTGCTCCTCCTCTCTCATCCCCTCCCTCCCTCCTTAATCTCCCAGATTGTCGGCGACTTGCTGCAGAGTCGATGCTGCAGTTCTGAACCGCTCCTGCACCGGGACAGCTGACTCAATGAGAAAGACATGCTCGCTTTCGTGTTGGTCTCTGGGTCGCTCTGGATTATTTTAGGTGAGTCGTGCAGCTCTTGGTTTTGTTTTCCGTGCGCTCTCCATGATTCATGGCCGGGCCCCGGTCTGAGGGCGATGCACCTGCTGTCTCACCGGGGATGGATGGATGGATGGAGCCGCTTTGTGACTCATTCATTGCCGGCCTTTATTTCTTGTATTTGCCTTTCACTAAGGCCCTGGGTATATGTGCCCTTTCCTCTCTTTCCATTCACCCCATTGGGTTTTTAATCTGTCCGCAAAGGCTGGAGTTGGACCTCTGCTGCCTTGCTCCCTAATGACGCCGGTGACATTTCTTTAATTTATCAGACTACACGTGCAGCCGACACCGATGCAAGCGAGCGTGCAACACCCCAGTGTGAAGGGGGCCTCAGCATCTACAGTGTTTGAATCCCTGCTCTGTGAACCCCTTATTGGGGGCGACACGGAGAGCTGCTGTCAGGTTGGGGGGGTTGCCTCTTAATCAGGCTGTGGCCATGCAGCTGAACGCGTGCATGTGGGTCATTCTGCAGATCACAGGGTCTTTATTTCTGAGTTTGTGTTTTAACGTTGAATCCAACCCACTAGAGAAATAACAGCTCGTTCTCCTGAAGAGCCGAACGAGGTTGAATTATAAGAAACGCCGTGTGCATTGGATGCCGGCCTGATGCTAAGGTCGTGTGACATTGTGCGTGAAAACCGGATACACGTCATTTCAACACCCCCCTGTCCGTTAGCGCACATCTCACAACCAACCCGTCTCCTCGTTATGGATCATGTTTAATTGGACCGTCATCCCTCTCTACTTCTAATCAAAGAGTGGCTCGTCGTGTTTGCCGGTTTTGAAAACTCAGCGTTTTGACTGTGATGTCCTCCGCCATGTCTCAGTGATGGAGGGGGGGGAGGGAGGATGAGGGAGGATGACGTGTTCTCAGATGGCCGCGGCTGATTGGACGGAGCTGTCCATGAGAGAGGGGGTGCTGAAAATCCTGCGGCCTACCGGCAAACCGGAGGGCTGAGGCGCCATGCTCCTGCTGTATGAGCCGACACCACCCAGACCCCCTGGGTACCACTCCCCTGCAGGCTGTCAAAGCGCTATAAGGCACAATGTAGACCTAGGGTTTATACGCAATGTGTAAAACAGTTGTTGTCTTTCAATGGATCGTGGTGCTTGTTTCCATGTCCAGGGCTAAATTCGAATGGCAAACAGGGCTTTGTTTCGTTCCTTTCTTCCTAAAGAGAATCGGTTTTCAGCAGCAGCTGCACCGCATGCCTGGTTGCCAAGGGACAAACAACCGGTACCAGTTGGGGTTTTGGTTGGCTCATTAATATTAAAAGTTCCTGTTACCAGGTTGCAGGTGTTGCATATTTAATAACTGCTAGCCTAGCTAATCCAAACTGAGGCCTGACATTGTGAAAACAGATGGAATTGTTGGACTGAAAAAAAATAGCTGACTTCGTTAAAGCCACACAGGACCCTTTGTGTAGATTTATGACACATTTGACTAATGTTTATTTAAAGAACTGTGGTGGCTTCGATCAGCCCTTTATTATTATTATACGTGTTAAAGTAATGGGCAAATCTATTACATACTGATAATGAATATATAGAAATGATTACTTTTTTTCATGCAGCACTTCTCAAAACAGATGTGAAAAAGTGTTTCACAAAGACAAACAATTTATATAAAACATCAAAGGCAAAAAGCTACTAAATGCAATGTCATTCAAAATCAGAGGCACCAAATCGGAGAGCAGATACAATTATACAACTTCATTTAAAAGTAATGGCCAAAGAAAATCCCAAATATATATATATTTGTTAATACAAAAGGATACATGTTTAGCCTTAAGTCTTTCCTGCTTTCTAATCGATATATATCTGAGTGTGTGTTTAGTTAGAACTCCGAGTCAGAGATGTGATTTTAATTCTTTACATACACACAACACAAGAGTCTCAGCTCCCAAGTGTAATCAATGATATCAGCCAGATCCAAATGCCTCTGAGTGGCTTATTGCTGTTTCAGCATTCAACACATCCTGTTCCATATCGTGGGATGCTGGGCAGTAATGGCTCGACCTAAAGTGCTGAACCAGGTCCGTCTGCCTCTAACCTGTACTTAAATAGTTATCTTATAGATCGGTCAGTCCTCCACACAAAGCACATTGTCGTTTGTTTTTATCGTCCCGATCCTTTTGGATAAAATCTGTTTTAGTTTCTGTTCAGTTTTCTTTGGTTCTTCATTACGATAAATGACCTTAAAGGAAATGAGAAAACTCCTCAGAAAGCTCTAATCATAAATTATCATAGTTTGATGGCAGAAAAGACAAACTTTGTCTTAATTCCTCGGAAAACGAATAGTGGAGAGAGCAGCTTTCATAGTTGTCAGCCTGTTTTGGAGTCGAACCTTTAAAAAAGATGAAGCTATATGACAGAATGCACATTGTGCAGGTCTGCAGTACAGGACATTCAAAAGAAAAACAAAGTTAAATATTTGCTATATAAAATCGATTATGTTTTCTATACTTATCCAAAAAGTAGTCTCAGCGTGGAAAAATAATGTGTGCTGTGGAACCTGCCTTACCTGCTTCTCCCTTTGATAGTCAAATCAGACAGGGAGCAGCCTCATGTTGGGTGGGTGTGTATAAGCAGCGTTTGTTTACTGTACATACATGTGCCGGCTGGTGGGTCATTGCGCCTCGTGTATCGAGCGTGTGTATTATTTAGCGAAGGTGAAGATGAGCTTGGCATAGGTTGGGGGAGGGAGTCAGAAAGAGAGAGGAGAGTGAAAGAGAGAGTGGTAGAGGGAGAGAGGGAGGGGCGGTGGGTGTGGTGACGAGCGAGCGTAGCGTCTGTCGAGCTCAGGGTGGTGTGATACGGAGGCCATCGAGGACCAAACTAGGCCAGAGCGCATCTCAGTGCACTTCTCTTGCTTGGCTCAGCTTAATCTGGCAATGGAGAAGGTAATCTCTGGTTTGCACAGGGTGATGTGATATCCGCTCCTGGGCCCCCCTGACACACACACACACACACACACACAAACACACACAACTCGTCACTTACCTGGCTGCTTGCAACCCCTCTGTAAGTGCCGCTGCTTGTAAACCACAGCTGCTTTAACCGGTCTGCAGTGCAATTGGAGTTGCATTTAGTTTTGGCTTTTGCTTGGTCTTGTTTTATGAAAGGTAACTGATGGAGGGGGGAGGGGTGACAGGATGGTGACAGGAGAAAGCAGCGGTTTGGACACGGGGGGGGGGGTTCTAAGCAGGGGAGTGGGACAGATAGAGATGAGAGGATGAGTGGTTTAGAGACACAGAGATAGAGGAGGTGTCGTGCTGAGACGATTAGGCATCAATGCTTGAAAATAGAGAAGCGAGGAAAAAAGATGCAATGGCATTGTGAGTATAGGCTGTAAAAAAAACAAACAGCATTTAATGAATAAAATAAAGGCGAGCAGGATGTCTTCAAATAGCCTGTGATAGAGTGAGGTTACTACTGTTCATCTGTCTCTATGCTAATAGGCTGTAATCTCACCACGCTGGACTCTAATCACGAGTGACAGCCCTCAGATGGGCTGATGGGGCGGGACTTGAGGCTCGCGTTTCCTCCACTTTATTAAGCCTCAGAGGTCACAGGAAGTCTTGCTGTCCCATCTACAAGCCCTCCTGCCTGCACGGCCTGCAGGGCTCAGACGGCACAGCCTCCGCTAAGTGGTGCATCGCCTCGTGAACAGGTGATATAAACGTGTTGAGGAGGAGCAGGGTTTCAGAATTCCAACGTGTCTTCAGGCTTTACTCATTTTACTCCTTTATGTTTGTGCTAGCGTGCTCCTCCTTTCACCACTCATCAGGGAGGCCACTGCTCACTTCAATCGAGCCATTTGTGGCAACGTTAATGTGACGTTTAACAACTCACTTCCTCCTTTCACTGAAACTGAAACCTCTACTACACATTTGGTAGAGCTTTAACAAATCGGTATATTCCAATGCAAATTCAGCCTTTTTTGTGAACCGATTCTCACACTAATCAACACGAATCATCTTAATCTAATTCAAGCAAATGTAGATCTGATGGATGGACACTTAAAGATGTTAAAATCTCATTTGCATGTCTATGTCCATTTATCGCTCATACATGTAGCACACAAATCTAACCGCAGCTCATTTCACAGCTGAGGTACATTGAGATATCTTCAAGTACACAAAGTTTATTTTTGTAATGCAGCTGTTCATGCACAGTGTGCACACCAAAGGTTTTTTCAGAGATATCATACAGTTTGTGTTATTTTCCCCTTTCTCTTCACATCTGTCAGGCTCTCCAGCCGAGCGTCTGTGTGTGTGTCTCTGTGTGTGTTTGTGTCAACTCACATCTCCTTTAAACTAGACACAGATTGATGCTGCGACAAGTTCTCCACAACAGATTCTACATTTGTCTTGATTCTGTCGGGTTTCAGATGAATGAGGTCGCTTGCCATCTCCTCTAGATGAGGTTTAGATTAGATACAATAGGTAGAGTCAACCATGAGAGTACAAACCCGGAACAGCAAGAATCAAGTAACGACATTTGCTTCAAGAAAGCCGAACTCCGAAGTGCTATATATAAGTGCCATATAATTGCTATAATTTTTTTTTCTATTAAAGGCATAATCGGAACAGATGTGTCTTTAGTGTGCAGCGGAGGATGTGCAGACTTTCTGCTGACAGGCTGGGGTGTCAGGTTTGACCTGGATGTAGACTGGGCCCGATCCGTTCGCAGCACGGTACGCAAGTACTAGTGTTTTGAAACGGGTGCGGGCAGCTACTGGTAACTAGTGAAGGAAGCAGTGGGGTGGAGTAGTGTGAGGGATTTTAGGTAGGTTATAAACCAGCATGTATCTACAGGAACAGGTTGTTGAAGTGAAACGAGAGTTGACTGTCGAGTGTCACACCCAAGTTCCTATAGCAGTCTTGGTGGGGGCTACCACAGAGTTATTGATGGTGATTGTCAGGTCGTGGGTGGGAGAACTCCTCCATGGAAGGAAAAGTAGTTTGGTTTTGTCAAGGTTTATTTTCAGATGATGTGCAGACATCCACTGAGCGATTTCAGTCAGACGAGCACAGATTCATGCATCTACCTGTGTTTCAGATTGGGGAAAGGAGATGATTAGTTGGGTCTCCTCTGCGTAGTTTGGATAGGAAAAGCCACGTGAGTGAATAGACTTCATTAGGCGTACTAGAGTATATTCTTTAAATAAGTATTAATTATACTTCTTTATACTGTACTTTCGTTGCTAGATTATACCGTCTCTGTTTCAAAACGACAGATGAAGACAGATGAAAGATAGGGTTAAAGAATATCTTAAGGGAATTCCAAGGAAATTATAACTACAAAGAAAGATTGAGAAGAGGAGTCTTCTAAACAGAGACAAGAAGTTTGAAAATATAATTTGAAAGAGAAGGGATTAAAAATGTGCTCAGCATTTTACACAGCAAAAATGTTGAGTAAGTTGACCTCTGAGAAAAAAACCTTAACTCGTTTCTTCTTCTTTCCTGATCTTCATCATTGGAGGGAGCTTGACAAGTTGTCATTTGGCCTAAATATGGAGCTTTATCTCAATTCATAATAAACCTTTAGTTCTGCTTTATTTGCTAATCTCAGTTACAATGTAAGACTCAGGTGTATTTTGTTGTTAGTCTAAAACTTTCAATAGCTAAACTTAAGAGCCCTTATTTCCTGTGGTGTGATGTAACAAATGTGAGTACATTTACTTTGTTGCTGTAGTGCAGTACATTTTTCCTACAGCAATCATTACACAACAAAAAGGTTACATTTATCAAAACCAAAGTAAAAAAAATAATGTCGTACTATTACCGAAGTATATTTTGTAATTAGAAAATGTTTGAGTACTTCCTCCACCACTGCTATTTTTCTAAGTGTATCTGTTGTTAGAGGTTTTTTTCCTGTGAATAGCAAGTTTCCATCTTACCACATCAACAATCGTTCATTTTTAAGCAAAGACCTCAGTGCACTGCCCATTCATTAATGAGACCAATCAGCTAAATGCCCGACTGCAGATGAGTTTCTGCTGCAGGGGCGACGGCGATAACTCGGTGTTCGTGGCGTGATGTGCTTTTCATTCCACAAATTAAACTCCAAGGTTTTTGAGTTCACATGTTGATAAAGGTCAGCATTTTTTTGCTGGCAGGGATGAAGCTTTCCTGCTGTTTCTCTGTCACAGCAGCTGAAGCAATAGTCTTTCTAGGAGGCAGCGGGGTCGGACTGATGGACCTGTGTGTTTGTGTGTGTGTGTGTGTGTATTTGTGTGCGCATGTGTGAATCTGGGGTGACTTATTAAGGTTACTACAGGACATGGAGTTTGACTCATACAGTGCCACTGGCTTTGGTACAAAGGACGTGGAAGCAACTGAGCAAATAACCAAATAGTTAGCTCGTTGTGGAAACTGTTGAGCTTCTTTATAATTCAACCTCAATATTCTCGACCTTAAAGAACCTTGAGATTACCATTTTCTTCAAAAATACAGCAAAACTACAAAGTGCTATAAGTAAGTAACATTTAAGTGCTACTAAATTATTATTCATTTTTTTATTCAATTCAAGTTGAATTTAATTCCTCCAAAGTCATCATGCAAAAAATCAGGAAAATGCCCAGCCTCATCAACTTAAACCAATATATAATATTGATAATACAATAATATAACCAGACTTAGCTGCCACTCTATATAAAAATGGCATGATTGATTTTTAAGACCTTTCCCTGTTTCCCACCCGGCACTCAAGTCTGCTCTGTGTCTCAGGCTGCCATCCCTTATTCCTTCAGTGAAACGTACGTGGCCTAAGTGAGTCATCAGATGTCGGCGTTCAGGTTCTGATTCTGCTGTTCTGAACTTGTCCTTTTAGTGTTTTTATCTTTAATATTAGAGGCAAAACCCGACTGAGTTTAAAACCGGACGATGAGCAGAGCAGAACGAGTGAGAAACAATGGCGGCCTGTCAGATGTTTGTATCTCTCCTTGAGGCCAATTAGGTGTCTCGCAGGCTGCGGGTCTCCTGCTGCTGTCGCGCTATTTCGGGGGCAGGAGGATGTGCTGTGTAAGTACGTCTGCACTGTGGCGTTCGCTGGTTTGTTTTAACCCTGCAGGCTCCACGTGAGCCGGTTCCTTTCACTAACGGCTGCCAGTATCAGGTGTCCCGATAGGAGTCAGCAGACGTGGGGGATTTGCAGACTCACCACAGTAAAAGCAGTTTGAATGTTTGCATGTCTTAGCAGGGGTCAGTAACAAGTGTGTATCAGAATTAGATCTTAACACCTCATCTTACACATATACACTTGGAGAACAGTTGGATTCCCTCATGAAGAGCAAGACACGCTAACAAACAACATAGGTAAAGTTCCAGAAGCTTGTTCATGTGTATATGCGCACAGCCGTCGTAAAATAATAATTGGTCTCCTGCAGAGATTTTCTTGCCGTTTTTGTGAGGCCTTGGTGAGTCACCTGGTACAACACATATCATTGAGTCATGAATCCTTGAGTCTGGATCTGAGTCTAGACCTGGGCCCCTGTTTCATCCCACTTTAGCTCTGACCAAAAAATCTCAAACTATAACTTTATACTTTGCCATAAAGCAAAAAAACAGCATTAGATTATTTAATTGGATTTTTTTTAACTTCACAGACTACATTTAGGTTTTAAATGGCCTCGTCACAATAAAGTGATCCTCAATGATTCCAAAATATCTTCAGCCCCTCTTTCTGTTAGGGTTTCATATTTAATGGTACATGCATTTGTGCAATATGAAAGAAAATATAATGAAAAGAAAATAATAAGGACAAATGTTTTAGTTGGAGCTTTATAGAGGTAGTCTTGGAAGTATTATTACTACCTGGGTCACTACAGAACAGAGAGTTGGGCATCAAACATTGCTGCAGGCATGAGAAACAGCAAAGCAAATTACCCTTTTCCTCCAAAGAGTGCGATTTGCATAATCATGCAAAATCTGTATGTGACTAGCTGAGCGCTCTCTGTAGCCACAGCCTCCTCGGCTCCAGCTATCAGCCCAGTGGTGTCAGTGGGTTATGGAGTCAGTCTATATTTAGAGCGGGTCCAGCGATGTTCCTCCTGTCCTGTCGCTGCTTTTCGAAGGCAGACTAATCCACCGTGGCTCAGTCGTCACTGTGGCCGAGACCCATTAGCCAGCGAGCACGACACACAGCACATGCAGTGAAAGTACATTAACGTCATCAAAACCGGCCACTTCTGGTATAAGTCGTCCTGCAGTGATGCACAAAGGCTTATGGGAAATGTTAGTACTTTGATTGCAACGTCAATCACAGTGGCCAACAAGGACGCATAGATTTCAAGTTTAATCTCAATGCTGTGGCATTTATGGTCTTAGAAAGTTGGAAACCTTAACCACTATTTCTTATTTTCGAGGACAGAAGAAATATTGTGGTCCTGCAGGTTTCGTCGAAATCACACGAGTTACATCTACCAATTTTATTATTATAATTCATTTTCACTGTGGAGCTGTTCAAAGGCATTCGACATGTATTATTAGGTTGTACATCCAACGTTTACATTCTGCTCCCTCATGAAATGAAGTCCATGAATGTAGAACAGGTCAGACAACTCTGTGTTTGTGTTTGTGTGTGTTGCTATGTGCGTGTGTGTGTTGCACTGCCCAGACTGGTTGGTGCTTTTATCATCGATCTTCCCATCAGAGCTGACCAGATACAACAGCTGTACCAGAATATGGAACAACACATTGTTGTTGGATGTAAGTTATGTACTGTAATGTGGAATATAATGCTGATGAGGCCTCTGTAGCACGAGCAGTCCGAGCAAAGCTTTTACTCTTTATTGAACGTGTGCATTAACAGAATTTAAAAAGTAAACAAACATTTGTGTTTTGTGGGGATTTTGACAACATCTGCCAATCCACACTAAAATGTGCCAGTTTCCACCTGAAGCTGTGTTACATTATTACGTCCGTGTGACAGAGCCCAGCACTGGGAACAGTGGGCGACTCTTCATAAACTGGGCAGGACAATTCATCCCACTATTAAATGTTGATGTTGTAACTGCTATCACTTCCATACAGTGTCCAATAAACAATGTGGTTTTGTTCACAATGCTTCTCACCGAAACTTCCCAGCACTTGAATGGTTCTAATTACCAGAACTGCAGAGAAATAAAGAAGTGAGGAGTCCTGCGGAGTTCAAAAGGCCCAATGCTCTCATTACTCTCATGAGGGGGATCTGTCATCTTGTGGTTTATCAGTTGAAGATGAGGGGTTTCCATTTGAATAGAAACTAGTTGACTTGATGGATATTAGCACATAGAGTTTGGGAATTCACTGTAGAGCAGGTGAAGTGACTGGATGTGCGGATGCGTCAGTTGTAGATGTTGAATGTCCGCCGACGGCTCGTGTGTGTTTGTGTCGAGGAAAAACCTGAGATCATGTGAGCATCGGAGGAAGAAGGATGACGTGTGTGTGTGCAAATGTTCAGCAGTGTCAGGAACCTCAAGGACCATAAAGCATAAAGCAGGTGAAATTTTTTTTCATAACTTTTACCAGCATTGTGGATGAATTTCACAATTAAAAAAAAAAGTAGAAAAAAGGCAATGACAAAGCCAAATGATTTGATTCAATTTACAAAAGGAGGTGACAAAATATGATAAAAATGTGACGAATCTAGAAACATAAGGAAATTATGAGACAGCAATGACCAAGGGGGGGAGTTGGCAGTTAAGAGTTTTTGGTTCTCTTGTTCCCACGGACTTTGTGTGTGTGTGTGTGGTTGTGAGTGAGACAGAGAGAGAGCAGACAGGAAGTGATTCTGATTGGCTGTGAGCTGCAGCAGTGCCTGATTCGTTTGGTCAGTGTTGCTGTCTCTAACTGATTTCCAGAGGAGAGGGAGAAAGCACCTTCAGTGTGAGTGTGCCCGTGCATGTGTGTGTGTCTGTGAGTGTGTGTGCAAGCGCACGTGTGTGTGATGGGGGCTGATCCTTAATGAGCTCTGTGTTACACGTGTGTTTATGTGCTTTCTCGTGCCTCCTCTTCTCTGTGCCGCAGTAGAGATCATCTATTTAGAGCTGCTTTTACATTATGAACAGGAAGGCCCCTCCTGCATCCTCTGTCTGAAATGATGTGTTAAAGTCACAGGATCTGGGCGGAGGAGCAGTGAGATCACATTTACTCATTCGACTCTAGCACCGTCTTGCTTATCACTAACAACTTTCACAAAGTGTTTGAAACACACTTCAGAGATTGGTCAGCATCTGTTCACCCACATTATACGCTGTGTTGGGGAAGCGGTTGCGAGCCGCTTTGCACTTCCTGCACAACGGTTTCATTAACAAACATTACATGACATGTGGTTGAAGTGTATCTGTGAATTGATTCTAGTAGGTGACATGACGCTACTGACGCTAAAAAGAAAAGGACACAACCTGGTATGTGGGGCAGGAGTGCACACTTGTTAGCACATAGCTCATTACAAATAAGTTATCTGACGCTATACTTTGCAGTAGTGGTTTTAGAAGATTAAAAACACATTGAACAGAGTAAGAGGAGGGTTTTAAAGTCAATTTGGATTCTGTAGAAGTGTAACCAGGAGTTTCAGACTGTCACACTCTCACATCTTTGACTTTGGTTAGTTTTATCTTACTGCTGCAGCTCAGGGTCAGACCACTGACCAGACCTCGTGGATTTTGTGGGTTTGTTTGTCATCCGCTGGCAGAGTTTGATATATTTAGAATCCAGTTAAAATTGCTGCGTATTTTACATCATTTCTATTCCCCAGCAGCTGTGGACCGCAACCATCTAACCCATTATTTAAATAACTTCCCTACCACTCCTGATTTAGACTAATGAGGAATTGATTAGGTATTGATCATGTCAAGGTGAATGAAATCTATGATTAAATGTCGTCCCACAGGTCACTTTTTAATCTCCCTGTAAGAAAATTTAAGTTCAGAATGAGGAAAAGTTTGTTAATGTGACTGAAACATTTACTTCATTCAGATTCTGTTAGTCTTTTTCTTCATCTTATCATACGTGCACACACACACACACAATAAAATCGATGTCTTTATACAAATCTTAAGTCAACGTCTGTCCACCTCCTTGCAGAGCTGAGTTCCACCCTCATGGAGAAGATGCAGGCCCAGGAGATGATGAGCGGCCTGAGGTTACCGGAGCTGGACGACATCGGCCAGTTCTTCCGCTCCCTGCCGACCTCCACCCTGGTCGGCATTGGCGCTCTGACCGCCGTGCTGGCGTACTGGCTGGCCACCAGACCCCGGCCCATCAATCCACCCTGCAGCCTGCTACACCAGTCTGAGGAGGTTCCTGTAAGGATGGAGCATGCGCCCGCACCCACACACACACACCGACACAGACACACACACACACACACACGCAAAACAAAATGTCGCCCACACTTTCTAAGTTTTCGTTTCAAACTGTACCCACTGCACTGTACTCCATTCTGTGAAGCTGGCAAATCCCGATGAGGGAGGCTCTGATAATGAGAATAATAAGCCTCATTTCCCTTCAGTTGTTATCGACGTACATACTTGACAAAACCTTCATGAGCAGGGCTGCTTTAGGCTTTCACAAGTGTCCTGGGTTTGCTTGTCAGATTTTAGTGGAGATTGTCGGGTCAGTAATTGGTCTGGGATAAGAGGAAGACCTGCAGACTCCATGACATGTCCCTGTTCTTCTTTCTACTTTTAACCGGACACAGAGTCAAATTTCTGTGCGCTCCTAAAGAGATGCTATAATTGAGCATCAATCAAAGATGAAGCTCATTTTCATAATAATTACCCAGAGTGCAGGTGACTGATTGAGTGACAGTTATTTCTATGTAGCCTCTAGTGGTAGGAGCAAAGAAACGACAAAACAACATACCAGGCCCCTTCTGACAGTTAAATTCCCAAGATCATGATATTTATTCAAATCTGAACCCAAATTGCACGCACTCATAGTTATCAGTCCCCTAAATGTGCCAGGTTTCTTTCTACAAGAAACAAGAAATGTTCGTTGAGAATCCTAAAAAAGAAAATCCTGTATCTGCCCCCTGATCTGTTTACATGCCAAAGTTGAATGAGCCTTTCCTTGACCCCACCCTTCCACCAATAGTAGAAGTACTACTTTCCTTTTATGGCTATGAGTGTTTTTTCTTTTACAAAAGAGACACACAAACATGTTTTTCCCCTGGTCGGAGTTGTGTTGTGAGTTTCCGAAACAGGCCTGGCCCCATAATCTGCTCAGCCTAAATGACTTATTTGCCAAAAGGAAGTTGCTTCAACTTTTCTCTGTCTTTGTCGGAAATTGACTCTAATCGCCCAGAATTCATCAGCGTTGCAGACACAGGGTTTGAAATGAAGCAGGGATATTTTATTATGAGCTTAACAAAAGAGTTTGAATATTATTGTAACGAGGAAAATTCGATTTTGGGTTCTTCACTTCTTCTAAACAAAAAAAATCGCACCTTGAGCAAACCCAACGTTTAGAGACAAGGGTGTGAAAATGTTGTTTATGGTGTTAAACACACCCTCTCTCTCTCTCTTTCTCTCTCTCTGTCCATCAGCATGAAGATGGTGGTCGCAGGTCCATGATGGGCGACGGATCCAAGCTACTGACTCATTACCATGACGATGCCAGGACCATGTATGAGGTCTTCCAGCGAGGCCTCCACATATCTGGTGGGAGCACACGCACATACACACACACAAGCGCACACACACACACACACACAAACACACACACACACACATACACGCACACACATACACGCAGAGACACACTCTCACACACACACACACACACACGCACACACACACACACACACTCCGACAGTCTTGTGGCCTGACCACAGATCATCCAATCATGTCGCTGCTGCTGCAGGTAAAACGAGTCCTCTGGTTGCCAAGGTGATGGCCATCGTTGCTAGGGGTAACACTGTCAGGGCCCCCAGGGAGAGAGAGAGAGAGAGGGAGAGAGAGAGAGAGAGATGTAAGTTAGTTTCACATTTTTATATAATGAACTTTTATAATCATATAAGTCGTAAGTTAAGATCAACAATGCAGCACAAGGTGAAAAATGTAATAAGAACAAAAAAAAGGAATACAAATAAAAACTACCCATTTATGAAAAAAGAAGTCATATTAAACCAGCCTGTTTTTTAAATGTGTAAAATAAAGAGGGTTGTGTAACCTGGGTGCTGTGGCGTTGTGCAGTCTGATGACATGCAGAGCTTTTGTGTTTCGCTTTTTTGTGTTACCGCACCGTTACCCCACAATTACTGCACGGGCAACCTATTTATTTCCAGTTGAACTAAATCCACATCCCCCCTGAAATCCAGATCGTGTTGATAGGCAGAACTGGTGATTTCCATTTGAACTATAACAATCTCATTTTAGTATTAAAATGGAATGAAAAACACTGCATTCAAATAAACGTTTCACTGAATCATTTTTAATTGATAGTATAAAGAAATGTAAAAAACGTGAAAAACATCTGTCATTAAAACCATAAACTATTCAAGGCCTCTGTATATCCCAGCAAGTTTGGGCACCCTGAAGGTTCTAATGTTACAGATCTGTTTCATTTATGTTAACACTGACACTCGTCTCATGTCTCATTGTGTGTTGAACAGGTGATGGACCTTGCTTAGGCTCGCGGCTCCCGAACCAGCCTTACAAATGGCTGTCCTACAAAGAGGTTGGTGACATGCTGGCTCCTTGTAACAGCGACAGCTGCTCTCAAAGCTCAGAACGAGTTTTCCAGAGGCTAAAACCCTAATGAATGCTCCTAAGACTTGTAACAAATAAGAATTCAGTTTGCTTTCAAAGTTGCTTCATTATTTAAAGATCTTTTTCATTATCTTAACATGTTGTTACCTTGTCATAAACATAAATATCACTCATCATTATCATCTTCCTTGTGACATTTGATGAGCTGTTTGATGAGCTGTAATTTAACTTGAAGCTGTTTAAGTCAACAGGGTATTTTCTTAAGTGATGTAATTTCGCTGTAAGTTGACTTACAGTGGAATTGCCTACAACACTTTTCAGTAACATTATGTCAGACGTCTGGGTGGAAGTCTTTTCTCTTCTTTTCCAGAGAAAGCCTGATAAGTCTGGGCTTGTTTGCCGTCTCATTCAGGGAGAGGGAAACTGTCTCTGCACATCACGTGTGTGTCTGTAATTTTTTACAGACACACACGTGTCTTTTTGCCCCCATACTATGACGCAGAATCAATACCCACACTTTCCTAATCATCACCGCAGGACACTTTACGTGGTGTTAAATTGCAACACACTCATGAAGCCACACATCAAACAAGAAGAACTCCTGCCTTGTGCTGCAGTGTCTTCTGGTTTCGTTTCTGTTCCACATCGTCCAATGTGCTGCTGTCCCTTCTCCCCCCTCCGCAGGTCACAGCCCGAGCCGAGCATCTGGGCTCCGGCCTGCTGCACCAGGGCTGCCAGCCCAACCCCAACCAGTTCATCGGAGTGTTTGCCCAGAACAGGCCAGAGGTGACTCTTACTCTTTGTCTCACGGTCTGCTTCTCTGTGTCTAACGATAGGGGTTCATGATATAAACACATGTACTACACACTGTCCTGCTCATAAACCTGGTTGTAAAAGATGACAAAAATTGCCCTAAATTGTAAAACAAAATACTAGATGTATATGTAGGGCGATATATGTCATGTATATTTAAATCCTCCCTCTGTGAAAATCCGTTTTATAGACATGTCCCCACCTTTTAATCTGATAAAAGACGTGTATGAACAAAATAAGCAGTCAACCCCATGACTGAGTTTTTCCACAACAGTAAAGAAACGCCAGTCGCAGCAAAGAATAGAATCAGACAGTTTGTGATGTGTCAAATCAAAAACAAAGCTGTGAAGGAGGGGAGACAGGGAACTGGGGATCATGGAATGAGGAAGGTGGAAAGTTGCATTTAAGCCATGTCAAGGCCATGAGAGGAATGTCAATTATGAGGATCACCAGAGAGGTTTCGGGGAGTTGTAATAAACTACTGGAACGGGACAAGATTGTGTTCAGATGTTTAAGTCTTTACCCTCTAACCTTTGACCTTTGACCCCTCGCTTGTGTGTGATTGTAGTGGATCATCTCAGAGTTAGCATGCTACACCTACTCCATGGTGGTGGTTCCACTTTATGACACTCTGGGACCAGACGCCATACGGTTCATCATTAATACTGGTAAGAGCACACACACACACACACACACACACACACAGAAACACAAAAAAAAAAAAAAAACACGCTCTCACACACACACACGCACACAAATACACACACACACTTCTCAATGCTGTATGACAGCATTACTAAAGCTTATGGAAACCCATTTCTGCCAGTTAATAAAAAAAAAAGATGATTCCTTGGTCAAAAATTATAAAATGAAAAAGTCCAAATTAAAAGATAAGAAGACCAAATTATGATTTAAGTTATAAAATATCTTTTGGAGTTTTGAAGTCATTATTTTAATGAAGTTTTTCTCGATTATGATCACAAGCAAAATGGAGATTAGCTTCCATAATGATTACTAAGAATAGAGTCACTCTTTATTCACTGGAGAGAATCACGACTTAATGATTCGTTTAATAGTTTTTAGGTGATTCAGTTCACGTCGTGTCAGACCTTTTATACATCTCATCGGTTTGACTGACTCGATTTTTACAGCAGTCCTCCACTTCTTGCCAAATCCATTCACAGTGTGTTCCCTGCTTCCTAAAAGCTTATTCAATGACCACAAACGCTACAGAGACAATCATACAACTAATGTTTTATGTTTGAACTGAGCTAAATATAAGTGTTGAGGCAGAAATTGAATTAACTGAGGATAGCCAACCCAAAGCCACATCTGGGTTGTTTTTTGTCCTGTTTTGTTTTTCTTATTCTGCGGATAATCACACAAGGGTCCGTATGCTCTTGTGTGCTCGTGTCATTGCAGCGGACATCTCCACGGTCATCTGCGACAAAGTAGAGAAAGCTCAGGTGCTAATAGACAACGTGGAGCGGAAGGAGACGCTGGGCCTGCGAAGAATCATCCTGATGGACGCCTTCGACAACGCCCTGGTGGAGCGCGGCAGGGACTGCAGCGTCCACGTGCAGGCCATACAGGAAGTGGAGGTGAAAAAACAATCCCTGGGGGTCTGGTGGGAGAAATGGATCATTCACAGTCTTGAGAAGAATGTCTTAGGGTCATGTACGTGTATGTGTGCATATGAAAGGTCGGCAGTCTTTCACAGAGGCTCGAAAATACTCTAATAGTGGAGTGGTTCCAATTTTTCTACAGTGCCAATCCAGAATAAGGATATTTAGATCTCCTATCTCATATACAACCCGAAAGCTTTCAGAGGAAGTACAGCTCACATGTAAATCTGCACAATTACACTATAGCCTATGTGAATAAAAAATAAAAAATTTGTTGGATGTAAATGCCACTAATTACTTTTAATCTCAAAGCAATCCCATAAGGAAATTCAGATTGGGAGTGAAACCACATGTAAATCCACTGTATTACTCACACTGATTTTTCTTAGTATGATTTTTTTTTTTTTATCAAGATCCATGAATTATTTCCTGGGAAATCTTTGAAAATGTCAAACAAACGGCTCATCTCTCATAAAGAAATGGATTCCTGGACCCGCCCCTTTGTTCCGATGTGCGCCATCATTGAAAGGATTCTTTTATGTTATATCCTTCCACCAAGTTCCCTGGAAACGCGTGATCTGGCTGAAACATGACACTCCCATACCTCCACAAATTCTGAGCCACAGACACATTAATACGATCCACATTCACACAGCCCTCTGTAAATCTGTGAGGTAAGGTGATTGTTGCCAATAGTTAATCCAAACCTCTCAGGGAAACAGATTTTTAAAAGACTTAGTCACCACAGTGTTGTCAGCAGAGACAGCGCAGCAGGCCAGTCACAGCAAAGTCTGAAATGCACCCAGCACTCTCTGGAATTCTTTGGCATGTTAGATGAGATCTTTATTGACTCATCCCTGACTGCATGGAATCTGACCGACGGGTCCTGTCACACACAGAGTGCACATTAACATGGCCCTCTGAGTGGGACGTGGGTATTTTTAGTAAGTTCACAGCTTGTACGATAATAGGTAGAATGGGAGTAGCTGACAATCACATGAACATAATTGTAATTTCTCTGCGATGACCAACCTCAGCGTGACGCCCTGCCTTCATGGAACCCAAGCGAATTATTGTAAATGCTGCTGAGCTCGACCTCTCTACGAGCGGGCCTCTGAGCATGTTTACTCTGCATCGACATGGATCCACATGGAGGCCGGACGATGACTCATCACAAATGATCAGATCAAGACTGACTCACATTTATTTTTAGTTTTATTGATCCTTTATTTAACCAGGAAGGTCCCATTGGGACATTGCTCTGTTCTGCTAGGGCAAGATGGGCAGCAATGAGGTAAAAGTATCAAATATAAGTACAAGCAGGGACATATTACAGGCACACAAAAGATACAAAAACAGAGAACAATCATGGAAACGCGTATGAATCGGTAGAAACTATTGTTGCCATTCTTGATTCATCAGATCTCAGGGAATTAACACTGAGGCTACGCTCAATAATGATATTTTAATGGCATTTATTTGTTTGAGTCATTTCTCTTTTCCTCTCAGGCTCTGGGCAGAGAACACTACAGAAAACCTATAGTAAGTATTAATTCACAACTCTGTACTGTGCAACAACATCTCCTCAACTATTAGATCATGGATCAGATGGATATGAATGCATCTTGTGTTTGTAGACACTAGAAGAAGTACTTGATTGAGTTACATGTCTTTTGATTAACATAGATATTTTCCTTTTCTCTGCAGCCACCGGCACCAGACGACTTGTCCATTGTCTGTTTCACCAGTGGAACCACAGGTATAAATTGATTACATTTTGAATAACCTGATTAATTTGTGTTTGTGCAGAGTAAATAAAAAAATGGGAATATGTGCAGCGCAGTTTAATGGCTAATTGCACAACTCGTATTTTCCCTGAGACTGTTACTATTTATTAATTTTTTCAAATGTTCTATTATGTTAATCACACTTTTAATGGGAAACTACATGACGTGTGCTAAATATCTAGGAATGCTAAATTTAGATGAAAATACTGGCTCTGTGCATCCCAATGCAGACATATTTCCCATGGTGCACTGTGCAATATCAAGAAACAATATAGTTATATGTTTTCTATGTATTCCTTTTTTGGGGGGCATATGACCTGCAGCACTTACACGTTGCCTGCCCAGAGACTGCTCCTTCACATTCAGCAATGTACCTGTGATCATTATGGTTCTCTCTATTTTCTGTGTAATTAATGCAAAGAGTTTACCGCAGACATCAAAACATGTGGGGGGGGGGGGGGCACTCGCCTGAATTATTAGTTGCCAGGTTGGACAAAACAACCTGCTGTCAAGGACACGCCTCTCCTAGAAAGGAACGTTTTTTTGTCAAATTCTTTTCCAGGTCAGTGGCCTGATGGTATTCTCACCTCACAGTCTGCTTAAAAAGTTCTGAGTTAAAAAGTCAAAGCGTAAACACTCCGCTGGTCTCGCAGGGAGCAGCACACATGTCTCACTAATAACAGGAAGGAGAAGGCTGCTGAATCCGCCACCTGCCCTTTGCCCAGTCGATACAGCGTGTCACCGTCAACACAGGCAGGTCCTGGCAGCGCGCCAGTTCAGACTGGGATTGCTGAGAATGAAAGGCATTTACAGTAATTAATGGTAACGATCAAATCAAGTTTTTCACAGTTCAAAATGTTACATTTGAAAAGCATCTTAAGATGTGTAATATGCACAAAAATGGCACATCCAGGGGTTTATGGAACCCCACTGTTTAGCTGAATAAGATTAATAACAGCTGAAAACTATACAGAGCTATTATCTATTATCTATTATCAATCCTTTAAGATTTGTTTTCTTAAGACTGCAGTTTAAACCACAGGGCAGCTCTTGCTCCTCCATTATGCCTTGCAATAATAATAATAATTATAATGATAATAGTTATAACAATAATACTTTGTGAGGTGGAACTGGCAGATGAGCAATCACCATTAATGCAATCCAGTTCGGTCAGGGGAGAATGACGGGAAAGACAAACTGACACGTTTTTCTTGTGTCGGTCACCAACATGTTTGGTTGTATTTCTATTTTCCTAAATACAAAGTAAGTACAAGAAACAAATCCAGTTTCATCACATTAGCCGTTTAAATTGAAATCTACAGAATAAATGACCCTCTCCCTCTATTTATCGTATAAACGTACACATCTGGACCCCCCCGGCATGTTCTGACATGAAGAGCTATTGTCTCCTCCCCAAATCCAACCCCTGCAACCGGCAGACAAGGGAACCAAAGCCAGGTCGTGTGAGGACACACTAGTGTCAGTTTACAAACGACTCCGGGTTCAACTGGTGTGCTGCGAACGCTGCCACCTGCTGGCACTGGGGGAGAGGGCCCGCCACCGCTCCATTTAATCAGGTCCAAGATTCCTCCCATCACTCTGCATTTCCCGAGAAACTTGTCTGCAGCTGTGTGAGTCACACAACAGGTTCAGACACAGGAACTTGGTTTATGTAAGAGTCTTTAGATCACTGTATGTGTTTGTGTGTGGGTGGGTGGGTGGGTGGGTGTGTGTGGGTGTGTTGGATCAAGGAATTCTGTGACATGACAGTAACTGAGAAGGTCATAAGGGTCTTTAGTAGGAAATGCCTAATCAGTCTCTGTCGTAGGGCTTCAGTCTTCAGTTTGTTTGAGTTGTTATTCAGATGAGTATTTAAAGGTTTTACAGGCAAACAAAGCAATATTCACAGATTTGAACATCTCACACTATTGCAGCTTGATTTGGGAAATAATGCAAATAGTAGCATCAAGCACATCATGTGCATATGTGGGTAACGACATTAAATGCTCTGGCTGCAGGATTCCGAAGAGCCGAAGAGCTGTTCACCTGTTCACCAGAGTTTCACTTCCGTCATGTGTCTCTTCTGTGTTTGTTCACACAGGAAACCCGAAGGGGGTCATGCTCACCCATGGGAACGTGGTGGCGGATTTCTCAGGCTTCCTCAAAGTCACAGATGTGAGTGACCCATGATTGTCTTTGTCCCTTTGATATTATCCAGTTTCTTTTTAAGACAAAGGGATTCATCAGCCTGGTTTACTCTCTCTCTCTCTGTGTGTGTGTCCTGTTTTCATTAAATCCACAGTTTGTTTTGCGAAATCATTTTTATAGCCATTTGATTGACTCTCCCTTTCTTCTCTCCTGCAGGAAGTCATATGCCCCAACCAAGACGACTGCCTCATTTCCTTCCTCCCACTGGCTCACATGTTTGAGAGACTCATTGAGGTAATTGGGCTGAATAGAGATGTGCCACCACAGGATTGCAGCAGTTATAGATCGGAATGTGTTCATGAGAGAGAGAGATAGAGAGAGAGAGAGAGAAAGAGAGAGACACTCCTTTTCCCTTTCCTTTTAAGTTTCGTTTTCCAACTAATGGGGATAAATGCCATGCCAGGCTTTTTCACCCAGTGGAGCCATGTTGCATAATTTCCTAGTCTAAAGAAGCACACACTCTAATACAAACACAAAGACACAAACACACACGCACAAGCAGATGTCTAATAACATTCAAATGCAAATGGCCTGCTATTGAAAAAAAAGTCGTATTATCACAGGAAACCAGAGAACCTATTTAAAAAGCATGGCAGGGAGCTCTTTTCTGTGAAACCACTGGTTTGTCTGCAGCTGGTCACAGTCGCGTTTCTCCTCTCCTGTAAATCCACCACACAAGCGATTCATTTACCAGTGGGCTTTTGTATTTTTTGTGTCCCTCCAACTTTGTGGATGATGACATATTAACAGTTGGCTTGCAGACCTGAGGCAGACATCCTGACTGATGGCAGGAGGATTGGTTTCTATCGAGAATCCCTGAAGCTGAAGCCACTGGTCAATTCAAACTTCTACGACTTTTGATTACTAATCCAGGATCAAATAGAATGTAGTGGAACTTTTTGTTGCTCAAAATTACCTTCAGCCTTAATGAACCCTTTCCATAGTCCTTACATGTGACGATATCATAATTTCCCTTGTATATATGTGTGTTGACCTAATGCGGGACAAAACCTGGTCCTAATAATGGAATAGGACTTCAATGGAAGTCCTATTCAGGACAGCTGCACAAACTTGGGTGTGTGTGCGCGTTTGTGTGTGTGTGTGTGTGGGGGGGGGGGGGGGTGGGTTGGTGGGTGTGTGTCTTTGTGGTTCAGGTATTATTCATTTGTGGGGACCCAATCTATTTAGACATCAGGAACAACAACAAAACAAATCCTCATATTGTAAAATATTAGTTTAAGGTGAAGACTTGTTTTAAAGTTAGGTTATGTTTCGGTGTAAGTCGAGGTTAATGTTAGGAGTTAATTTTCGGGTTAGGCAAGTTGTAGTTAAGTTTAGTCTCCAGCAAATTACATCACGGTATCTCTTTAAATCCTCGGAGTCACAGGAAGTGTGTGTGTGTGTGTGCGTGTGCGTGTGCGTGTGCATGCGCGCCAATCGGGCTTCATCAGGTCAAACGAGAGCGGTTCATGTGCCTGCAAAACACTGCAGGGTTGATAGCGCAGAAGACTCCCAGGAAACCACCTTAGTTCCCCATAAATGGGCGCATGAGATTACACAACAGGAGTCTCACGCTTACACACACAAACGCAGCACACTTATTGTTCTCGGATGGAAAATGTCTCAATCAAACGCTGGAAAAAGAGGCTGGACCTTCTGCTTCTGTTTCATTCTTATTCATTCTACAAAAGTGTCCCAATCTGCAATAGCTACGATTTTGAATACAGAATTTTCATTCAAAGGTTCAAGTGTAAGATTTAGGTGAAAGAGATCTATTGGCAGAATTTGAATATTAAATAATCCTACTGATGTTTTCACGAGTGTGTTTTATCTAAATTGTACAAATTGTTGTTTTCTTTACCCTAGAATGGGCTCTTTTTATTTAAATACTTTATATTTACATCGGGAGTGGTTCCTCTCTAAGGAGGCCACCATGTTTTTTACAGTAGCCCAAACTGGACAAACTAAACATCTTTAGGCTTTTTATGACAACTGAATGCTACCACAGGTTCTCCTTCATGTTTGGAAGGGAAGGGCGAGGTGAGGGGTACTCAGCTGCAATATGCAACTTCAACACTTGATGTCTCTAAGTTCTACAGACTGAACCTTTAAGTATCCTCCTTGTCAGTTTGTACTAAAGCCTCCTCTTGTGTCCAAGTTCAAGTTCCAGCAACATTTGCAATCCCTGAGAGTTGTTGACATGTAATCAGTACTTCAGCTCATATTTAGTATTAGTAGTTAGAGGTCTTACTGAATAGTTGATCTTTGCTGAGTATTGAGTCACTAATTTAGCTGCTAACTTGTGTTATTCCTCTTTTAACATAGTGTTTCAATTTTAATGCTACTTTCGAAATTAATATTTCACCACATATAATATCGCTACATTTACCTGACAAAATAAATACATTTCTTAAGACTAATAAAGGAGTGGTCGATAACCAAGGTGGGCTATGCAAGTATTATGTAATTAGGAATTACGTCATGTTCTGGAATATAAATTGCAAATTGAAGAATGTATCCTACAAAACATGACAAAATGTTGTCAATTATTAGTTTATAACTATTATAATGTTCCTAGTTTTGTGGGTTTCATATTAATAATAGTTAGGATATGCCTGTTTGCTAAAGTATTGTGTGGTATGTGTTGTTGAGGTCTTGCCAGGATGGGAGTATTTCATTGGTCACATAATCTGTGTGTGGGGGCTGAGTGCTCCCAGATGTTTGTTGTAAATCTGTCATGGTCACTATCAGCCCAGCCGGCTGGGGCTTTCTTTGTTTTGTTTTTTTTAGATGATACAAAAAAGGAAGTTTCACTGTTGTTTCAGGGAATCTCCACTCACACTCTGAATATTCACTGTACTGTACAGTATTTCTTTTTATACACTTCTACCACAGAAGTGGACCCTTTGGAGTTTTGAATAAAGGACACATTCTGACCAGTTACCGTTGTAAAATACTGTCATATATAAATAAGACTCTGCAATAATACTTCTACATTAAGACTTAAAGTACATTTAGCTGTGAATACTTGGCTTTACTTGTACTTTACATGGTTTGTTTGCTTCAGTAGGATGAGTCATTTCAGTCACTGAGGGTAACAATGACTGTCTTCCATACATTAAAACCAAAAACAATATTATGCAATATACAAAGTCAGGTTCCTCTTTTGGCATGGGAAGTGTGAGAGTAGACTAATGATGACTGATACACACACTGGTATGTCACATGACGGACCAACAACTGTTTATTGAACCCATTTATTATGTGTTATCCTGTGTGACACATCGAGTAGAGTCAGGTGTTAATACGGCCACTCCGCACCGGCACAAAATGTTAAAACATAAATATGAAATGTTCTCTCTAATGCAATTATGACATAATGTATATTAATTGTGTTGTATTTCAGTATATGCCAGACAGCTGACTGTGTTATGTGTCTGTCTCTGCAGTCTGTGGTGTACTGCCATGGAGGACGGATCGGCTTCTACCAGGGCGACATCCGCCTCCTGCCAGACGACATGAAGACCCTGCGGCCAACCATTTTCCCTGTGGTGCCTCGACTGCTCAACCGCATGTACGACAAGGTGAGAGGAGCATCTCGGATTATTCAGTTCACTTTGTTTTTTTCTCCATCCATAAAAACACTGGCTATGGAAATGATTGACCTATGACGGCGATTTGGGGTTTGAAAATCAAAAGTACTTCTATATATGGTTACCGTTACTTTTGGAGTCTTGCAATTTTCATTTGTGTAATAAACAAAGGGAAGAGAAGATTCTGCCTACTTTTCTGTAATTTAATATATTTTAATGGGTTTTTACATTTGAAGTTAACAGGACTTTCCCAAACCAATCTGAGTGCTTTGTCGTCTGCAGATCTTCAGCCAGGCTAACAGCCCACTGAAGCGCTGGCTGCTCAACTTCGCTGCAAAGAGAAAAGGGGCTGAGGTCAGCAGCGGGATCATTCGCAGCGACAGCATCTGGGACAAAATCTTCTTCAGTAAGATTCAGGTAAATGGCGTTGCCTCTCCCCCAGAGATAAAATACAACACACATAATCAGACTTGCTGCATTAGCTGCTGATAAAATCACATCATTAACAAATAGTTTGCACAGGAAAGTCTAATTGAAGTCGATCCCAGCTGCTCATTCACCTCTGTCCATTTCTAAAACAAATGATTTCAGATTCTTTCATGATATTAAATAGACGAAGCATGTTGAACCATCCTAATAATGTTGAGATGGAATGACGCACCTGTTAGATACTAGAGAGACGCTTTTCAATGTCACTTAGAGTCAGACAGGTCAGCTGCAATGAAAACTCAGCTCAGACAATGTTCCTTTGAGTATTTACAAAAACGAAAAAAGACAATTGAACTTAAGATTTTTTTAGCACGATAATCTCATTTCCACCCAAGCAGCTGTAAAAGACGAGAAGTTGACTGATCACCTGTTTTACCTCTTTCGTTTGTTTCACTGTCGTTTGAAGCATGTTGCAACTGACCCCTGTGCAGTTAGATTAGCCTTTCAAAACAGCCTTTCAAACAACAATCAAATCTCAAGTTTCCCACTGTGGTAAATATTTCCGGCTAAATTAAACTTAGCTAATCAGCTTCATCAGGACTGTGGGGTTGTGGTTTGTTGAAATACCAGTGACAAATGAACAGAATGGTCATCGGATATCATCAGAGGAGCCACTGTGAGAAGAGCACAGGGAACAAAAACCACTTAAATATGTCAAATATTCAAGAAATAGCCAAACAGTTCTAACCACAACTCGTATGGAACTGACTGAGGAAACAGAAAGGTGTTCAGGGTCTTTAAAGCTCAATACTCCATTTGTTCTAATCCATTGTCAACATTAATATATTCTTTGATTTTTTTTTTCATGATTGTTGACATTGTTATAATAAAATATTAATAATGGGTATATTGTTGTATGTTGTATATTTATAATAATCTGCTTTCTCTTTGTATAGGCCAGCCTGGGAGGAAGGTTGAGGATGATTATAACAGGGGCAGCTCCTACCTCGCCCAGTGTCCTGGGATTCCTCAGAGCAGCTCTGGGATGCCAGGTCAAAGAAACACACACACACACACTAACACAGACACACACACACTAACACACACACACGCACAGCAGGCAGCAAACAGTAAACAATTCTGTAGCAAGCCAACCACTTTGTTCACCACCTGCTCAGCTGCACATGGCAGACAGACACCATGAGTGTCTAGCCGGTGAACATTGTTTAACATTTACCAGATTAAGAGACAAATGTTTCCCTCAGGATTTGATAAAGAGACCAAAACACGATTCTTAATGAATGTCTATGTTGCTCTGTAACTGCACAACCTCTAAACATGCAGCTCTATGCCAACAAGCTCCTCATATCTACTGAAAGGTTGATGATAAGTGAATGAGGTTCACATAACCTATTTCTACTTCCACCATGTGGCCATCAACAAATCTAAAGCTAAGTCTGAACCAACAAGAGTCCTGTTCTTAAGAAAGTGTCAGATAAACATCACAAAGATAGATACTGAAGTAGCACCAGCATACACTGATAGATGTGATCCTAAACCACACAGACACATATTAATAAAGTATGTGGGTGGATGCATGTCCTTTACACAGTCTTGTTTGTGTTTAGGTGTACGAGGCGTACGGCCAGACGGAGTGCACAGCTGGCTGCACCTTCACCACACCTGGAGACTGGACGCCAGGTGAGCCGGCGTTAATGCAACAGACCGAGAAAAGATCCTTATCGCTGCCCGACTCACTCGGCCTGTTTACTCAACCACAGGCTCGGTTCAAAGGTCTAAAAGTGGCATTTGACTCCCACACTGACACAGCGTCGAATATGAACTCACTGTCTTTACACCGTGAAAAGGAATTCTGTTATCACTGCTGCTGCTGCTCAGACTGTGCCCGCCTGTTATCAAAACTGTGCCAGTGGGGGGGCCGCACGTCATATCAGCCTGATGAATGATTAACAGACTGCCCTCTGCAAAATAAGCAGGACGTGATGGATGGGGAGAGAGAGAGAAGCTGCCGGGCCACATTAGTCTGTAACAGTGGCAGAGTTCAGGCCAATGCCAACATCAACAAGCGGGTAAAGAAGACGGCCCTCATCTGTCATTGCTGTCGCTATTCACCTGACAGGTTTCTGCAATGTTGGTTTAAGCCTTTTGGCATTGATGGGGATTTTCCATGTCGATGACGTTTACACTTAATGAGGGCACTCATTCCAAAATAAGTTTATAGACAAAGTCAAAACACAATAAGGCAGTGCATTTAAAAACTGTAGTATTTCTCGAAAACTAATTATTTTGTTATTATTGAATGTATATGATAGGACTATATCATATTAAATTATGAAAAATAATCATCATTATCATGTAAAAGTAATAACAAAGGTGGAATAGGTCATGTCATTTACTTTTACTTTTCGAAAATAAAAAACAATTAATAATTATAGGGTTTATTTATTTGCTACACACTATTTCCACAAATAGTTTCTGATTAAAAATGTAATGTCTGCCCTGAAAAATCAAATTGTTTACCAACATTTAAAAGATACTTCAGTTGGAAACACACAAAAAAGTTGCTTTCTCAAATTAAAGTTAACAAGTTATATTATCACAGTTGATGACTTTAATTTAAAAAAAACTTAATTTATGTTTGTGTGTTACACACGAAGGTTCATTTGTTGGTGAATACCTTTCCTTTTTTCAGTATATATATCAAAATACAAAATGTTTGTCAATCAACAATAGTTTGATCTCAGTTTGGTGAAGAGAGATCCACATTAGTTTTGCAGTGAGAAGACGTGTCAGGCGAAGGGATTGGTGAAGGGACCAGTTTTAGAACAACTTGTCAGTGTTAACACAGGATACATGAGAACTTGATAATTCTAAGATGGCGTCCTGTCCGTTGCGGTGACAGTTGTTTGCCTCCACAATTTTTGTTTTTTTAATACTTCTAGAGAACAACTGTAATATGAAAACACAGCTCAGCGCTCTTCCTCAGGGCCTCGTGAACATGCCAGCACCTGCTCAGATTCATAAGTTTCCACTCAGTTGACAGACCTGAAGTGACTGTTTGTTTTTTTTTGTATTAAAAGGCTTAGTAAGAAAACCACATGGAAAACTTTAACGCTTTTTAATTACATCCACTCTCCCGAGAACAAGGTGATGAGTCAGGACTTTAGTAGATGTGTCATTGTCCTCTTAAGCAACATAATTGCTCAAAAATAACCACTTAAAAAAGTATATTATTTCTTTCTTCATCATCTTCATTTACTGCAGATGTTCGAACAACTGCACAAAACACAAGACTTTAAAATCCGTTGCCTACATGTGATTTCAAACAATGTTATATACAACACTTAAAACTAAATGAACCGACATTCCTCCAATACAGTGGCAGGAGTAAGTGGCATTCGTTTTTATGATCCTTTGATTTAATCTTTTCTCTTCATGTTCACATATTTTTAGGAGGGAAAGACAGCTGAACCAAAAATGACACAGACACGATACTTGTTGTCTGACCACATATCAGAAAAGAACCACAGACACGAGTGGCTGGCAGCTGGTATGTGCCCCTGCCTGTCCTGCAACTTGCTCAGCAAATTAGGACAATTAGATTACACTTACCATTTAAATTCAGGCTGGCATTGCCCCCTACTGCTCGGTTCTCATATTGCATGAGATATCTGGATCTATGGGGAAACGCGTCTTACTTCTCTTCTTTCTTTTCTTTTGAGTTTTTCCTATCCTCTCTAATTATTTTGTCACTGTCTGGCCAACAGGTCACGTCGGAGCTCCGCTGCCATGTAACATCATCAAACTGGTGGACGTTCCTGATAAGAACTACTTTGCCTCTAAGGGAGAAGGAGAGGTGAGCAGAAAGATTTTGAAAGAAAGAGACGGCCATTTTGCACATCCACTGTATAATGAGGGTACATGTGTGTGTTCAGTGAGAGTTCAAGATCATTTGAAATTTCAACAATGCCACTTCGATTGGACGACACAAGGCCAGACACAAGATGTGGCGCTGAAGGGAAAATCACGATAAACACAAATTAGAAAAACTTAACCTCAAATAAGAAAAGATGACACATAAGAAAACCCAACAGCAAATCACTATGACAGCATTTTCGTCAGTATTAACAAGACGAACAGTGCGTCCGTCCAATCAGCAATGTTAATGTGTTTCGTCCTTTGTTGTTAGTGATTCAACGTCATGATTTGCACTTCAGGGTTAGAAAGATGTGAAACAAGATATAGAAATTATAACCAGAGCAGAAACGACCACAAAAGATATGATATGTACCCTGATCTTCCATCTAGGTTTGTGTGAAGGGACCAAACGTGTTTAAGGGCTACCTCAAAGACCCAGAGAGGTCGGCCGAGACGCTGGACACAGACGGCTGGCTTCACACCGGAGACATCGGCAAATGGTTACCTGTAAGAACCCGCAGATTACATTGGACTCCAATATTAACTTATTATCGTCAAACATATTGCTGCTTGTATTTGTTTTCACCCTGTTCTCAACCGCATGTCCCGTGTAGAACGGCACGCTGAAGATCATCGACAGGAAGAAGCATATCTTCAAGTTGGCGCAGGGCGAGTACATCTCCCCGGAGAAGATCGAGAACATCTACATTAGGTGTGAACCTGTGGCGCAGCTGTATATTCATGGAGACAGTCTGCAGGTAAGGACAATATCAGACTCACACACACAGACACACACACATGCTCAGTATCCTTATGTTGTGTTGACATGGAGTCTGTCTCCTGCTCAGACTCTTAGTTGTATTTACACGATGTCACACAGGACAAATAAAATACATGCTCACCTTCATGGGTTAAATCTTTTGACCTTTTCTCCTTGTGGTCATTTGCCCCTTGCAGTCCTGTTTGGTGGGGATTGTGGTTCCTGACCCTGAAGTAATGCCTGGATGGGCCAAGAAGAAAGGCATGCTGGGTACTTACAAGGACCTCTGTAAAAACACGGTAGGTGACACATGGCTCAGACCTTTGTGAGATAAGATCAAGCTTCGGATAAAGTTGTTAATGACAGACGCTGAGAAGATGAAATTTAAGAAAGAAAACTCAACTTATTTTTGGCAACAGGAGCTAAAGAAGGCGATCCTTGAAGATTTGGTGCGTTTGGGCAAAGCCAGCGGCCTCCACTCGTTTGAGCAGGTAAGCAGGGAAGAATCTGTTTGAGATATATTTGTTTGCTGCTTCATTTTCTTTGTGTCTTTAAGCTATCAGAGGATTTATGAATACATCTTTCTAGGGTCAGAGTTTTCCCAAATTACTCCACTGGAGTTACAGTGGTCTAACCAAAGACTGTGTATAAAGATGGTAGATTGTAGGTCATGAACCCTGCCTCCTCCATGTTAGCAGATGGGACATGGACCAAACTAAAAAGTCAAAGTACTCGACAAATTTTCTCAAAGATAGTTTCTGTCATGTACTTCTTGTCACACTGAAGTGTTAATTTTCCTGGTTAGTTCGGTTTTAGAGACTGACTCACTGTTGGTGGAGCACAAGTCTCGACAACACCGCGATACCGCAGCTCTGTATCCGAGATATTAAATTCCTCGATAGTGGGAGGACTTGGAGATACATGATTTAGATACATGTCTTTGTAAATAACTGAAAAATATTTACTCTGAAGCACATTTTTATTTATACTGTTGTTCTACTTATTATTAAATCTGTATTTTTGAAAATTATATTTAAAAAAACAAGTATTAAGTAAGTATTTGTTAACAAATTCAGTCAGGGCAAGTTAATATATTTATGTTTATTTCCTTGGTTGATTCCATGTTTTAAGCGAATGCCTCACAATATCAAGTTACACAAACATTCACCATCTTTTTTATTTCCTGTATTCAGGTGAAGAACATCTACATCCACAACCAGATGTTCTCCATCGAGAACGGCCTCCTGACTCCGACGCTCAAGGCCAAGAGATCCGAGCTGAAGGAGTTCTTCAAGGGGAAGATCGACCAGCTCTACAACAGCATCTCCATGTGAAGGCCGCGGGGCCCACGTTTTTTCCCTCGAGCATCTTAACACTAAGATCTGCTTCGACCGCCGACGTGCCAGCGGTCAGAGATGCTTCACCTTGGGTTTAACGTGCTTCGGGAAAGCAAGTGAAACGTGGCTCTGCTTTGTGAGATTTAACAGCAGCGAAATAAAAACAAATCAAACAAAGAAATAAAGTGAAAGGTCGTGCACAACGTCGTGGGCATGTCCTTGTTATGTTTGCATTTACTGTGTCATAATTAAATGGAACGACTGTTTTTTTAAGAAGACAGTTATTTAGCTTCTAGACTTAATAATGGAATTAATTGCTTTTCATTATGACATGAATTTTCAACGTCACATTTAAAAACAGAACAAAACTCCTGATGGGCTGAATGTGAGAGCACAAGGATGGACACATGTTGCAGTGTATCTTGCTACGACTTTTATTCTACCAACAGAAAAAAGGAAGATGACTGACCTTTTGTACCATAAAGATATTCTCTCGATCTAGTAATTATATATACTGCAATATTCATCCATCCTTAAGTCTCATTCCAAGTATGAATTGGCTTATTGTCCCTGTGCTGAGCTGTGATTGAGGATTTCGTTTTAAATTGGTGGCACAAACAGAGTAATGACAGTGCTTCGTGTGCACTGTTGTGTAATACACCTCTCAGCTTCCTGTGTTTTTGTTTTTAATGCGACCTGGAAAATTGATGTCACATTATGAATTGTGTTATTGTCAATTAAATATAAAGTTTTCAATTTCGTTATGACACAGTGTAAACGTTCAACCCACATGTATAAATGTGTGTCGTTTTTCTTCGTTTGGCTTGTTCTCATTTTGCCACGATTGAATCTTCCATACACCGCTACCTGCGATCCACCCAAACAAACCATCAAAATCTCCGTCCCCAGCAGCACACACTCATCAGCACTTTTACGTTGAGAAGTCCAACTCCTGTTTCCCGGCTAACTCTGCTCCTCCATCCGTTTCAACCCACCTGCCTGAACACTCAACCAAAATCCACTGCTGGGCTTTGACAGCTGTGTCTAGTGTAGCCAGAGGAGAGGTGTAGATGTGAGGGAATACTGATACCCTGTGCAACCGGGGTGAACTGCATCCCCAGTGGGGAACAGTTCCCTTGATCAGCTTCAGCAATAGCTGAAGTTATATTGAAACCCCCGATTGTTGCACAATTAGACCAAAATCCACCTGTTTGAGAGCAGGATTACGATTGTAAGGAATCACTGTTGTCGACACTGTTCCACTGTGGAGCATCACAGTTCCTGTCGTGTCTCCACTCGTCTGTCATCCGCAGTTTGGCATGCATGCTCCTCGTTTATATGAAGGACTTGCCCCACTGTAACGGCCATCAAAGTTCACGCTGCACACTTGACACATTCAAATCTTTCAGTTGTTGTCCCGTCCATCTTTTGCACAGAGAGTATGAATGACAGGTTAAAGGAAAACACACACAAAAAACAGAACACAACACAAAAAGCAGAGCTCGGGGCAATGCATGCAGTTTGCCCTGCAGTGTTGGGAACGTTAGCATTTGACTTGAAAAATGGGCAACTTATTCTTTGTGGCCATTAATAGCAGGTTTGTATACAGCTGCCCTCAACATACATCAACTTTTAAAAACAAGTAAAGAAAATGATTTTTCTCTGAAGGGGGGTTTACACATAGAAATAATGTATAGGCTTTTTAAGTTGATTATCGTCCCAAAGCATAAACAATGTGGATGTACATAAATGAGGACAGCTAGATGTAAGCATATTTATTAAATCAATGGTTTGAATGGATTTTTTTCTTTCTCTTTTTGCGTGTAGTGAGATGAATTGTAATTATTTATTTATCTATTCTGCTGTAAAATGGAATCAGCACCATATCCTTGTAATGATTGAGTGCAGCAATAGGGATGAGGGAGGGCGGGGACTAGGAAAAAAGGGCAATGAAATAAAAGATATTCTGGAATGATTTTAAACCGGTGTCTGATTTCTTTCTTCATGTTTTTATTCAAAGCTTTTTACACAAAGCTTTTGTTTTTAACGTTTCAAACCACGAGTATATATTTATCTATCTTTTTGTAGAAATGTATGCAATTTAAATTATTCTTACAATGATTTAAAGTCGCCGTGAAATATCAGATAAATGAAAACATAAGTACTTTTTAAATGGCTTATATTCCTGTACTTTTACTTAAGGTACTTAAAGTAAATTGATGCTTTCATACTTGATGCAACCTTGATTTCAGGAGTTAGGACCATTTTTTTTTTTATACCATGGTATTTTATTCGGGTACAAGGTCTTGGTACATCTTACATCCCAAGTTATCCATGTATCTGAAACGTGTATTAAAGATCAAAAGCCCGGAAGCATTTGAACCATATTCTGTCAGAATGCCTTATGTTTTATAAACATATCATATATTTTTGCTGTAAAATCCTCCCATAGAAATCAAGACTCAAGCTGTCAAAGGAATTAAATGAAATAAATTCTAAAATGTAGTGGACTAGAATTGTTCTCGACCAGAAAGTTAATATGTCACCATTATAATTATAATAATAATACATTTTATTTACTGGTGCCTTTTACAGCACATTACAAGGCACATTACAAAACCGGAAAAAAAAGCTATTTACCAAAAAGCTCACTAAAATGAATGGTGAATATAACATGAATATTGAGGGGCTGAGGTTGTATCTTGTATTCTTTAAATTGTATCTTTAATTTAAATTTGTTGATAATGAACAATAGTTCATTATCAAATAAATTAATTATTTGTATTTATTAGGGCCCGAGCACTAACAGGAACTGACAGACAGATTGAAATTGTATGGATTAGTATTATTATTTTTCAGGCAAATGAATTGGCTTTTTGAGGGCTTTAACATGCTCAAATTCTTATCAAAATTTGCAGAAAAATTTAAAGTGATGACAATTAACTTTTATTTTATTTTCTGTTATTTATTTTTAATTATTATTATTTTGTATTTAATTAAAACAATTAATTTACCTCCTGCGAATAACTGAACTCCTCACTCCTGCGCAGCAGCGAACTGCGCAGGAATAATTTTATTTTATTCATATTTAATTTAAATATTTGTTATTTATTTATGTTTTTAAATTTACAAAATAAAGTTATTGTGCAATTAATAGGTGGTTGGAGTCCTGCCAATTTTAGGGGTTCTATATCTTGTCAAGGACATTTGGCATGCAGATGGGGAAGAGTGGGAATTGAATCCCCAACCTTCTTGTTGGAGAACGACCATTCTACCACCTAGGCCACACCGCCTGCTTATTCCCATGAGAAACTAAGCAGATGAAGAACATTGACAAATGATTGTGTGTGTGTGTCTGTCATTCTATGCTGCTTTTGATACAGATTTCAGAGAAAACCGTTGTCTTTTCTACTTTACTACATATATCTGACAGCCTTGCTTAAAAGTTACTTTGATAATTTTGGATTTTAGATACTGGATGATTTAGCATGCTTTAAAAACCTATTGTTCGAGAATAACCCAGTCGTTTTCCAACCTTGGCTTCTGACGCCTTACAATAATCACAGTTTGGGACACATATCATTTTATATAATTCTGAAATTCATGGAAAACCTTCTAGATTATATTCGGTGATCAAATAAATGACATATTGTTCCCATCAACTAGCACAAGGACTAAGGGTCACTCATTACTCATTTATCAAATCAAACCTCCGGCCTCCTCAACTTTTACTTTGAAGGTGAGCTGTCTCTCTGTCCCCCTCTGGATGTCCTCGTTCAAGTTAAGCTTCTCAGGTTGACTTCCACTTCATGCACAGACCAGGTGAGGCCTCACTGCTGCACGAATCTTGAACAACAACATATCCCTGGATCTTTGCTGCTTAATTTCCAAACAATCTGCTGCTGCTTGTTTCCATGTGATGTCCTGAGGCTGCCCCCTGCTGGCTGCTGGGTTCCTCTTCTGCTCTCGCTTGGTTTGTGCAACTTGTGAATAGCTAAAGTTGTCCATAAAAGAAAATCTTTATTATTCTTCTAGGGCAATTTGATGTACAACCAGCAATCAGTGCACAACAAAAATCATCTTCGTTTATTGTTTGATGAGTGTTATGTAGTTGTTACCACTAGATGACATTGGATACCGGAATTAGCGAATAAATACTATTTGTAAAGCTAATTTAGATGAGCATAACAGCAAACCAGCACTTCCGGTAATTACTTTCAAAATAATCTTATTAAAAAGAATAATTTCCCCCTCATCACATCGACAGGTGGGATTGACAGGTGTGCTCGGTCTCAGCGACCGGAAACGAGAAGCTTGCTCTATTTTTACCGATAATATCTGGGTCAAAGTATTCGTGACATCACTTCTAACGTCAGCTGGCCGTTAGTCTGTTGGCACCGCGTCAGGTTTAGATCGGTTGACGGTTGGTTTTGGGGGAAATGGGGCGAAAGAAGCGTGAAGCTGGTCACGTGGACAGAGGATTACCAGACACACCAGCGATGAGAAGACGTTACAGTGAGAACACACGCACACACACACTCACTCACTCACTCACTCACTCACTCACTCACTCACTCACTCACTCACTCTCTCTCTCTCTACACAGGTTTTTGAGCATCTGTGCTCATTTGCCTTTAAAACCACAAATAACTATACCTGACATAGAATATTGACTGTATTTAGACTAAATCTACTGTCCTGTTGAATCTCACTCAATCCAGGGCCCAGGAGACTTCTGACCAACAGGCATCATGAGGCGTTTCCAGAGGAGGCTGAAGAGCAGGAGGTGGTCGACCACCCGGTCAAACCATCCGATCCAGTGAGGGTGAGGGCACGTTGACATTCACTGCATATGTGAATTACCAACTTAATATTTATAGAGTAGACAATAATAAGGCCAGTATAAACCATATTGAAGATCTGTGACTAAAAATAAATAGCTGTCGAGCCCCTATCATCTTCCACATTCCAAATTCGGTGGACACCAGTGATACAGAGTCCACCTTGGGATGTTGTGGCCCCTGGGGGGTCTGCTGGTCAGTTGGCTGCTTTTTTGCCTAGTTGGTAATCCAGCCTTGATTTGTGCAGCTTGAGGTCACGTAGTGTTAATGCAGCCAAACACTCACAAATATTATATGGGAGGATTTGCAAAATACTAGATTTTTAATTTCAACGGATTTACTAATGTTTCTTTTTGTGTGTGTTTGAGTTTGTTTCTCCTTCTTCCCCCAACGCTCATCCTCTACACACAGACCAGCATCAAGCCTGTCCAGTGCAAATCTGTGATTAACTCGAGCCGCCCTACATATACTGGAAACATGACCCCTGACCCAGAGCCTGTTAAACGTGGTGGAAGTGTAGTTAAAGATGAGGAGCAGAACTTGGAAGCGACCCCCGAAAGCGTCACGTCTTCCAGCTCGGGGACAGATGCAACGTTCAGCTTTGATGATGATGATGAGGAAGACTGTGACTCTTCTGCCTCCTCCTCCTCCAGTAGCCTTCCCTCGCCAGAGATCTTCAGGAGAGAAAACTATGGTATGTGTGTGTGTCTTTTTATTGATACCATTCCCAAATTTGCAAGTTTATTCTGTACTAATGTTTTTCTTTTTTCCTCTTCACAGTGGATGCTTTGACTTCCCCTATGAAGGAGGAGACACTGGATCTCCATCTTGACGTAAAAAACTCCACCTTGCTGGATGTGAGCCACGCCCAGAACATCCACATGCACGACCTCCCCAACATTTCTACCATCAGTAGTGAGTGAGAGAAAAAAACTCACAATATTTTGTTACAGATGCAGATCAGAGGGCAGATCCATCCATCATATTTATTTTCACTTTCTTTAATATTGCCCCCCCCCCCCCCCCCCCCCCCGACATTTATGTGCACTTTGGGGCAGCTTGATTTGAATTTAAGGGGCTGTTAGCAGAGGTATGTGATCTTCTGAGAGCTATTTGGGGTGGTAAAGTAATCCTTTAAAATGGAAAGCTTCATGAGTCTTAGACCTTCTACAGGGTTCATAACCTCTATAAACATCTTTAGGAAAAACTATAATTTTGCCAGGGGAAATTTGTTTAACAGCTCATAACAGAAAATGTGAATATGACCTTACTTGATGTCTGTGTGTGGGTATGTCTCTAAAACAGTCTTTTATTGTCTGATGAGGATTAAACCTATGTTTGCAGATGCCTCCACAACTCGTGTGCAGATGAATCGTGAGATCAGGTACGTTTGCCAGATCATTTTATTTTCTGAAAGTCCCTGAGTGCTTACATGATCAGTACTGTTTTTTGTAACCACAGACGCCCTGAAGCTGCGACCCAAATACAAATAGACTCATTTAAATCAGGTAATGTGTCTCATTTCATGCAGAAGGTTTACTGTTTGTTCACCAATCACAACACTCTCATAATGAGCCACATTATCTCATTGTGAGTCATGTATCAATGTAAATTCAATCTTGTGTGTTTCAATCTTCGATCGTGCAGAAACGTTCAAGCGGAAAACTCCAGTGAAAGTAAGAAAGTCTCCTTCAGAAGTAATTTGAAATATGATCACCGTTCATGTGTTTTGCTCAAATCAAAAGTAACATGGATTGTGGTGAAGGTGAAACATAGTTTTGCTTCCTCAGCTCAGAAGACCTATTCTGTGCAAGAAGAAGGTGTCGTTCAAAACCCCCGTCGGGCGGGAAGCGAAACGCATCTCAGTGGTCAGAACAACCTTTCCAAATACCAGTGAGTCAGCTCAAAGGCCCAGCAAGGCCGAGCAGGTGAAGCCCCATGCAGAGGCGCCAGGAGTGGGTGAGATGAACTCTGAAGACGGCACGCCACAGCTGAGGGTGACGCTGAAAAGGCCCGTGAAGAGGATACCTAAGAAAGCCAAGTTCTTTCACTTTGTCAGTGACGGTGACAGGGATCTGTTCTTTCAGCGGGCGAGAGAGAGGTGTGCCAAACTCAGGAGTATTACTTTGTTTTCCACTTACGGCTGCTAAAAAGATAGACACAAAAATACTGAATGAAAAACCGTCACCTTTCTCCCATAAATAGATCAGCGAGGCCTGTGAGTGAAGTTTTCCTCGAGAAGAATGAGTTTCAAAACAACATGTATGAGACTTAATGTATAAAATGTAATTATAAAATCTGTTTTATACAACTGTGTTATTTAAAGAGCTGCTTTGTGTCTGCCTACCATACAAAATGGGCCCCCATGTGCCTCTCTTTTTAGGGCCGAGAATATTAATACATAACCAGATATTATATTTATATATTTTTATGAAAGTGCACTTCTTTTTCCCACACAACCACTTTCAACCCTTTCTACATGTTATGTGGTGCCATGTGACCACTAGATGTCAGACCTGTATCCTGTTAAATAACCATCTTTTTTTATTGTTCTGACAGTTTTTGTTTTATACATGTGACTTGAAAATATACGTTGTTTGCTATCTTTAAATGTATCTTGATTTATTATTTTGACCGTGTGCGCACAAGGCTTCTGTTGAAGTTTAATTTAAGGTTAATAAAGTTCAAATGTGAGTTTATTCTAGGCTATGATATTCTGGATTTGTGAGTCCTTTATCTTTGTATGTAAGTTTACTCTTGGGCATCAGAAAAAAAGTATTTAAGATGTGTTAAACGTAAATAAACATTGGATCCTCCTGTACGTCCTTTGTTTGCTGGTTCGTTATGAATGAACTCTCTCCCAATGTCGGTCTTTCTTCGATCTTTGCAGCAGCGCCTGTCTGATTTTCTGGAAATAAATTTCACGCCGTCACGATCCCCGACAAAACATCAACACAAGCGAATCCACGCACCACGTGGTAAAGCGGCCCAAAATAGCGACCAATCGGCTATTTTGTAGTAATGAAACGTCAGCCAATGAGAAAAAAGGGTAGCTGGTTACCAAGCAGCCCTGTGACTAATGCCTGTCATATGACTGTGACATCCATGGAGGCAGTTTCAGGGAGCGAGCTTCGCTCTCGGGTTTGAAGAGAGAGGCTTTCTGCGCCGGGCGTTGTTTAAAAAAAAAAAGACAAGATGCCCCCGACTCTCTTCCAGAAACTTTTCAACAAGAGAAACGCTTTTTCGTCGCCGCCGCCGAGATGCAGCAGAGAGGACCCCGCTTTCAGGTCAGCCACGTCCTGCTCGTGCTCAACCTTTCACTGACACTTTCGCCATCATGTGTGTGTGTGTTTGTGTGTGCGCAGCGTGTGTTTTGTTTCCGTGTGTCCTCGCTGACACGTTTAGTCCGCAGCCGCGTGTACAGGTGAACACCTTGCGGGGCTTTGGTCGCAGCTTCACGAGGCAACGTGTTGTGTCCTGTCGGTGGGGGTTAGCTAGCAGGCTAATGCTAAGCACCAGACGTTAGCGGGGCAGCTGCAACACGCCGCCGTCTCCCGGTGGGACTCGCCTGGCCGACGCTGTGTTTTTATCCACCGCTTACCGTGTAGTGTTGGAACATAAAACCGTCAATAGGTTGATAATAAACGCGTCTTTCTCCCATTGGAGCTACAGCTGGGGGGGATGTTATGGTTCAGAAGTTGGAGAAGCAAGTGTTGTTGTCTTCCTCCTTTGTTTCCCCCCCATCCCTCCTCTCCCCGGATCAGCTGAAACCTGGGCGCTAACGAGATCAAGTCAGGCCCTCCCCCACCCCCACACCCCCACACCCCCACACCTTCATCCCACGTTAACTTGGTACAAGTGCTTTCCATCCCGACGGTGGTGTAACCCCACTGGGAGGACACTGTGTGCTCGGGTGCAGGCGCACATGTGATCGCTTCAGTCGGTCACTGATGACAGACAAGGTCCCGGGGGCGAATCCTCCTCCAGGCTCACTACACACGCTGCAGACCGGGGATGCACACAATGTAGAGACATCGGTGGTTATTGCGCATAAAGCGACGGATGTGGGTGTTTTTGTGTGCACGTCTAGTTTACACTAGTGATGCACGAACCAAACGTGTCCTATAGGAGACTGCTGCATTGGTGCAGACCAGACACACAGAGCCACGCTGGCTGGATGATATGGGCAAGATTATAAAAAGCCATGTCTGCCTATAGCGATGATAATTATGTGTTATTGTCAGTTTAAAGACAGATTAGACAGATTTCTGCCCCAGAGTGCAGGCTGTGGGTTTAAACGTTCAACAATTTGAGTCGGCTCAATTATGTGTTAAACCTGCTCGCTTTGGATTATATTGATATTTATGCACCTTTGTTATATTGCTTTCAATGAAAGTTGTTCTGTAAAAACGATTGAAAACACACAAACACACTAATGTCCAATTCAACCTCTTTTAGTGGATGAGAGACACAAGAAGATGGGCTATTTTCTATCATGTTACAAGATACATTGTATTGATGCATTAGGTAATTTTTTCATAATCATCTATTTAGCACTGATACGACACACTTTTGTCTAATTATAACATGCTTATCATCATATTGTGCATCAATAACAGAGGGTGCTGCATGTATAACAAACAGATGATATCAAAACTTGTCTTGAACTGCATTTGATTTGAGATAGAAAGTAAATCCATGCAGTTGAAGCATGACACAGTGTCATCAGAAGCAGTTTAAGTGCTTGTTATTGAAATACCCAAGGGTTAAATTCCACCTGACTGAGCAATGCATCACTGAGCTGGCTTGGAGGATACTCTATACTCCCAGAGATGATTTGCAGTTTCCCTGTGTATATTCTGACACGTATATAGGGGGTAAGGTTCAGGTCAGGGGAAAAGTTATCCTATTAGTTTTAAATACCCTTGCATTGGAAAATGTTGCTCCGGTGTCGCCACCCACAGGGAAATATACGCACCAGTACTGTACTGAAACCTCACCTCCTTATGGTGCCACTTGCACTTTGGCCCGTGTCTTTGCCAGAGCACGTTCCCTGACCTTAAAGGTGCCCTGTGCCCACTGCCCAGTGATATAAATGTGTGTGTGGCTAGCTGGCTTCAAGCCTAGAGCAAACAGGCAGACAGCAGGCGTTTCGGTTAACTCAGTGGTCAGCTGCGCTCCTCATACCTCTGGCATGAGCTCCCCATTCATCAGGCATGAAGTGCCCTGGAGGGGGCAGAACTGCGAGGGGACAAAGGCAAGGGGAAGGAGAGACTGATGGAGAGGAAACTTTCTAGTAGAAGGGAAAGGCTAAAACATAGATTTTGAGATGGTTTGGTATTCAGAATGAGGGGAAAATAGCTGAGGAAGGGTTGGGGGAAAGAATTCAATATATAATTTGGAAAGTGAAGGATGAGAGAGGCAGAGTGGAAGAAAGGAATTATGGCCATGGATGATGGGAGGGGAGTAAATTAAATAATCGTAGGGCAGCATTTTGATTGTCAAGAACTGAGAGGATACACTTAAAGGATGGATATAAAAGAGGATAAATTGTGATTGAAGACAATTGACAGTTAGGTGGAGATGAACACATTCACAATATTCTCTAATCTTCATGTGAAAAGTAATGTTTTAAACCTGCAGCTTGACCTCCTGTTTTTGTATTTGTTTTCGCTCTGGAATGCTTATGTAAGAGAGCAGGTATTTTGAATGGATTTGGCTTGGTATGTTGTGGCAGTCCTTAGAACTAAAACTTTAAAGACACTCACTTAACACCTTTGGCAGGTTGATAAAAATAGAAAAGTAGCTGCGCACTGGAATCAGAACTCCCTTAAGCTTTATTAAAGTTTTTTTTATATATGACAAAATTTAAGAAATACAAAATAGTTGTTTCTTAACATTCAAATATTGAGTTTTATCTCATACTGTATTAAACTAATTTATCTGACTAACTTACTTATCAAAAGCCTTGAAGACGACTAATTGGAATTTGAAAAATAACTTTTTGTTGTTCTGCAACACGATCACCCTGCGCCCGAAGCCCTGTCCCAGTGCCCTCGAGAATACCACAGAGGGCAGCAGGTTGGCTGACCCTAGCAGGAAAGCCCAAAAAGCCTGGCCTGTTTCCCTGGCTGTGGCACCTGACTGGGGAACAGCATATTGTACATTACACTGGGAGCTCCTGTGGTCAGTCAGAGGACTGATTCTCAGCCAATAGCTTTGTCCTGCTCACCCACTCTCAGACTGTTGACCTCTCACTGCTACCGGCTGAGGAAACTTCCTTCTTGACCTCGGTCACGTTCAGCCCAGAGGGTAAAATTGAGGTTGTGTGCACAGAGACGATGGGATGGGTGGGACCCAACCTTTTTGTTAACACACATTATTTTGTAAGTCCTCAAAAAAATATTTTTTTAGAAGGTATACACAGATGAGGTGATGCTGATATCTGAATATTAACACACTTTTCAGAAAAACATTTGACTTTGATATTTATTTGACACATTAATTGAACAATATCATGCCTGTCTTAATGAGAAATAATAGTAATAATTAAGCCTTTTTTTAAGCTAGCGGTTATAATGTTCTTTTTGAACCTTGACTGCCGGAATAAAACTACAACCTTGTGTGACATTTTTGGAGATTTCATGTTTGGGGATTGATCACATGACAGGGAGAGGGTTATGTGTGTGTTTGCCTCAAACTCTTTTTAAATACATGATATATGAAAATCAATTCAGCAAAACAAATGAATATATATTTTATAGCTTTGCATTGCAAAGCTGCTTTTTTCCATGTGTGTTTGTGAGCTACAGGCCTGCCAGGGTTTCGTAAAGACAGCGGCTGTCACCAGGTTCCTATCAAGACTATTTAAAGTGGCCACACTCAGGCTTCTCAGAACTCTAACTTAACTACATAAAAGCCACGTACACATCTGAAACACACACCAGCATTTTGGTGAGCGCTAGTATTCCTGCTTTACATCTAGTTAGGTCTCTCTGTCCTCATAACATTGCAGGGACATCTGTGAAAAGGTTCATCACATCACACACACTGTAGGATCATTTTTGTTAGGTGTTTTAGATGATGGATTATTGGTTTGTAGGCCTTTCTTGATTCATAGTAAACTGATATATGACCTAACTGACCAATGATAATACTGACAATGAAATCAAGTTAAATGTTTATTCTGTAGTTTAGTGACTTTTTGGAGCAGTTTGTATTGGATTTGTTTGTGATGAGTTTCCTCTCTCTCAGCTAATATGCTGATACGTAATACAAGGGCGGAGGGGCCTCATAAACAATTCAAAGAACCAGAGCAACACTGAAAGCAGACTGTTATACTACTCTTAAAGTGATTTGGACATTAACTTTGTTTCATTTTCAAATAGTTTTCAGTGGGAATAGATACAATATACTGGAAATTCAACTTCCAGTGGAGATTTGTTCCCCTTCCTGCAGCGTCCAGTGTTAGTCTTGATAATAGTGTTTACTCTAGGTCATACTGCATTGGTAGACTGCTCTCAAAAACAAATAGATCAATACATGATGTACTTGACTTTTAATATTTTCTTTCATTTCAACTATTTACCTGAGATTGAGACCTAGATTGTGTTTCTTTTTCAAGGTGATTTATTTACCAGACATATTTTATAGAAATGGCTTTATTGTAGAACATTGCATTTTCCCACAGTTATCTTTCAAGTGAGGATAATGCCTGATTTCAGATTTAGTTTTTGCACCAATCTGCTGTGATCCTGAAAGTAAAACCAAATCACTTTGTGTCAAAGCTGGGCAATTAATCACAGATGTCCCATGACAGTTCTTAGCCCTCTAATTCATAAACGGAACGAAGAGAAATGTTCTTGTTTAATACTTGTTGCTCTAATGGCATTAAGGGAAATCTGCTTTTCACCCCAAAAGCTAAATTGACCATAGACCCTGACTTCCACTTCGCTTCCACCCCTCCCTCCTGTTTAACTTGATGACTCGTTCATGTGATTCTGTGCGACAGAGTCACGCACTCATTACTCTTATCAGCCCCTTTGTGATCCTCCCTGTGTTGTAACACAGCACAGGAACAGCACTAGTGTGCAAATAGTCACAAGTTGACACAGGCGCGAACACAGTGTAAAAATCTAAATAAAGATGACATTATGGGTTCTGTCTGTCATCTACAACGACAAAGATTCCCTTTGACTCTAAAAATGATGATTGATTCAAGCCGAGTCCTTAGAGCCAACCAGCCAAACAGATTGTAGCTCTGGGAGCAGTCATGTCCATTGCCGCATCCTCACCCCCAGTCAGCATCATGTGACTGCTGGAATGCAGAAGTCCTTTAATGCAATACGACCAGCATTGAAACTAGCAGATATGCAGGTAGTCAGGTGCTTCCAGGCCATGTGGGCCTGCTCCTCGAGCGAGTCTCTCCCTTCTAGAGTGTAGCCATAGCTGAATAATTGTTAGCTCAAGGCGCAGCACTTGTGTTAACGTCACAAGACTGCATTGAGTCTCACCTTTCAATAAGTGGGCTCTCCAGTATCAAAAGTGTGGTCAATCTGTTGGGTGTTAATTTTCAGCACAACACGCATTGTATAACACAGATACTCCAATCTCTAGTCGAAGTATTAAGGTGTGTAGTTCAAGATAAAAATCTGCACGTACAGTCTTTGATAATGTCAAAGACTTCTAAGAGATTACATGTGAGAACTGAGAGACAGTTTCTCTCCAGTGATGTATATCTAGTCATAGTTGTCTTACTCTGATTCATGGGAAAATAGCATCACAGCACAGAATGAGCAACAGATTTCAATAACATCATCCCCCATACATGTATATTAAAGCTCCATCACCAGCAACACAATCAAAGCTTTTTTGGCCCCGATCCAGTGTAACACTAAAGATGTGTCACTCCGTTGGACCTGCAGACACACTCGCACAACATTGACAGCCGTGTGCACACAAACTGTCAACAGACAAGTTTAATTTAGGCCTGCTATCAAGTTAATTAGTTACAGCTGATACGCGGAACTAGCAACGTGTTTGTTGGTTTTACCGACCAGATTAAATCTCGGTACCAGGTAGACCTGGGAAGCTGCAGCTGGAACTACTTATGGTTTTTGTTATTGATCATTAGTGTCGTAGCTTAGTAAACATGTACTACTCCCACACTACCTAGATTGTTAGAGTGTTAACACATTTCATATCTGTCTGTCTCCAACACATTGATGTGTTCACAGGCCGTTAGTGAGGTCCTTACTACCCTAAGCTTCTTCAAGCCTTTACAAGTTAAGTGTCTGAATGTATATAACCTATATAAACTTTGATGTACTTGTTAACAGCTCAAATTTGCTTCGTGGCAGCATTGAACATCAGGTGCTAAAACGTTTGTTAAAAAAAGTGTGTCATAGTTGTAAGGCCAAGGTACCGGAGCTTACAGAGACCTCTGTCACTCACAGCCGGAAGAACGTCACATAGCATGGACTGAGGGGATATTTATGTAACTGTCTATCAGCCTCAAACAAATACTAACATACACACACACACACACACACACACCCACACACACACATGAGGTACAGTAGCAGTGGGGAGAGTACCAGATGTCTTCGAGGTCAGTAAGTAGGCTGATGTCAGTGTAGTCGCTATAGTCAAAGAAATCGGATTGCTTTGTTGTGACCTTTCAAAAGAATTCACTTTGGCCATGAACGGCTATGACTCTCTGCTTCAGTCAAGGTTGTACAGTATGTATAACTGTCAATTTAAAAAAAATATTATTATCTTATTATTAACCACTATCCAAGATATGTAGCCCCATTAGTATGGAATTGGTATTCCCATTAACCAATTTCTGGATTTTAATTTCCCTAACGATAATTGACCTTTTTTTGAATGTCCACTTTCTAAGATAAATCAGTGAATGTGTCGTTTTGTGGCAGATAACGTCATTTTGTGGTGACAATACTTTCAGTTGTTTCCACTAACCCACAGGTTACTTCTCTCCTTTCTACAGACTTTAATAACAAATCCATTCACTTTCCCTTTTTCTGTAAAGCAGGATTTAAAGAATAATACAAGTCTGGGAAGTTTTCACTCAGAACAGTCTGACTTCTTTGAGTTATTTTTTTCCCTGCTCCTTCTTTGAAAAATGTCTTTAAGTGCCCTGATAGCACATTTGCACCTACAGTATGTGTTTTGAATGTATTGAGGAAAGAAAGACAGATGGAAGGACAAGAGGGACTACAAGGGAGAGCGGGACAAAAGAGCAGGATTTAGAAAAACAAACCACAAACAAATCCCCACTGTCACTCTCTCTCATCACAGCGCTCTCTGGCAGTCCAGGCTCGCTGCTGTCGCTGCCGCTGCACTGTCCGGCAAACACAGCAGTGCTCCTGCGATCACCTGACAGTCTCATGTTGTTGTGTGAATTTAGTTCACTGCTATTCTTAGACCCTGCTTTGGCAAAGAGAGGAGAGGAGAGAGAGAGGAATAGGAATAGAGGGAGGACGAGAGAGAGGAACAGAGAAGGCTGGGGAAAGACTGGCAGACTCGCGATGATGCCCAGGTAGGAACTGGTCATGTACCAGGCTTACATGCATCCAAGTGGGCATGGTGCTAGTTGAAAGGAGGTTTGAGAACAATGTGGGTGTTGTTGGTTCCTTTTTAATTTAGGCTAATTGTTGGCAACCTGCGGCAGTTTCTCCAGCTGGACGATGTGGCAGCTCGAAGAATGTGCGTTGATGACCAAGATAGATTTGTCTTTTGTGGGAGTTATGTTATGTAATGTGGATTAACATATTTTGTGGTGAAGCATGCCTTTTTTGTTTTGGGACAAAAAAAAAGAAAAGTAAATGCATTTCATGTTTGGGTGGAGTTTCAGGTCAAAGAGATTTGCCATTTGAAAAATCCTTAATCTCTGATCAGATATCGTTTGTTAAGTGAATCATTTCAAAAGACTTTAGACTGGGCTTGTTGGCGTCTTTGAATTCAAACGTGTGACCGAAACAAAACATCAGCTGATCCTTTCTGATCTGAGATCAACAGGTTGTCCGAGGGAATGAATACCTGCCTTGTGTGTGTGCATGTGAGAATTTTTGAGTCACTTTTGGTTAAGACAATCGAGGTCAAAGCAGAACAAGTATGTAACAGTCATGAAGTCATGTGCTGCTTTTATGAATGACTCCCCTCTCTCCTGTGTCAACGCTGTGACTGTCACAAGCTCACTGATGGGACACTTCCTCCTTCGCTCTCACTCCGCCTTGTCTATTCTCTCAGATGCTTTTCTGTCTCTGTCAGATGCTTTCTGCCTGAGTTTCTGTTTTCTGTGACCTTTACTCTAATTATCTATGCTTAGCGTTGCTTTTGTCTCCATCCTCCAAGTCGTCCACAGCCGCATTTTTTCTCATTCATCATACTTATTTTCCTGCATCGCACAAAGCTTTGGTTGTCTGTTATTTCACTCACGCTGTTCTTGCGAGGCCAATCTGTTTTTGCTCATTAGAAATATCTTTGGTGCTTATAAATGGTCTTTGTATTTCATTTCACTTCTTCCTTTCCTGTGGTTATTCCTTGCATCTCTGTTATGTTTAACATAAAGGGAGCAGTGAGCTTGGTGGCAAATTATACAGATTGCCTCTGGGCTGATCAACAACACCCATACTTTGCCAGAAAGGGAACAGGATTTTGTCCTTTACATATATATTAGAAGGGGCAAACGCTGTAAACCCTTTAAATCTTTGAAGCAAGCGAAGGTTAACAGAATACAATACCGAAAGGCAGTCGGTACAATTGAAAAGAGGGATGTGTAATCTTATGCACAAGTGAATATTGAGCCATTCCCACACAATGCGATTTGAGCTCATTATGTAGGCCAGGCAGGCATTACGTCAACCATATACCACATGGCTGGGTAAGAGGGTGGGTCTTCCCTCCAGAAGCAACCAAGGGAAAAATCTCAAGATATTTTTTCCTTCTTCTAAAGCAATTGAACATGAACTTCCAGTACAGCTCAGTCTAAGGGTAGACCATCTGACACAGTGATTGACATATTAGGAATCAGTATGCAAACCCAGGTGGGATGATGCATGTCGAGTGATGAGATCAGTCACCACAGCAGTGGAAGATGGGAGTCACAGTCAGGTCAGTGACGTCTCATCAAATAATGGCCTGTAGCCTGTTTGCACAGGATGGAAGTTGGCACATTCCAGCAGCAACATGTTGTGCATAGCCAGAACCATCTCAGACAATAGATGGGTACGTTGACCCTCCTACATTAGGTACACTTAATTTAAGTAAGACAATAATTAAGATTTTGTATTGACTATACTGACCAGTGTTTCATCTTAATAACAGCACAGATGTTTAAGGAAATTGAGAACACAAGACAGGAGCTACAGTACACACACACAGACACACACAGACACACACACACACGCACACACATGAACATACACACATAAAAACACACACACATAGCCGTGTGGAAAAACTGTGCAGCAGTTGTTGACTGTCCACAAAACCTAATTTAAATTCAGATGGTGGTTTTGGTCCATATTGGTCGGCAGAATCTCTGGCAAGTAGAAAGAAACTGTGCTAAATGAGTGAAAGCAGGAGATGTTTCTATGCAGAAATGTTATTTCCTCCTTATAGCCCTGTTTAAAAACGACCTTAGTTTGACAAGTTAACACTGTGGCTCATGCACATGATTCCCCTTCACCTCCCCTCCCCACTCCCTCCTCTCTTGCAAAACTGCATTGTTTTGTCTCCAAGAATGCTAGTCATACTTTGACACCTGTCTTTTGTAAATAGTAGCTTGGATACTTGGTACTAGACCTTCTCTCTCTTTCCGTTGTGTTCCCTGACTTATCAAGGCCCACTGACCAACAGCTGAAACGCTTCCTTTAAATGCCCTTTTGCCTGAATGTAAAAAGGATGTAACTGTTCCTTTTCCACTCATTTCAACCAACACACTTCCTATAAATTAATGTGCGAGGGAGCCACCCTGTTCCCCAATAAAAGGCTTATCTGCCCGACCCATCTATCGGTCGAATCAGACAGAAATCCTCCACCATCTTATCTGTGGGTCCAGTCCCTTGTCATCTCCTCCCAACTCAACCAGGGAGGGGACTTGGTTTCTCCAAAACCACAGGGGACTGTCAGAGTCCTGTGGTGACCTGCAAGTACACATAGTGGGTTGGATGCAGGGGAAGTTTTCCAACCAGTTCATTCACAATATTATTCGAGATGAATAAGATGAGCTGTATGAAACCACAGGTTACCTAGCAACAAGCATGGAGAGGAGGCCGGCAGCGAAAATGGCTTAAATATTACTTCACTGTTGTCCAGTATTTTGCTGCTACAGACAATGTACCACTATGAGAGTCTACAACGCTTTATTATCCTAAATCTCCAAGAACTGGAATACATTTGATCTCATTATTTAAGGACTTGCGTCTTACTGGGAATAAATAGGAATATCATTATCAAGTCATAATCGAGTCAAATCGAATCACTCACCCACTTATTGCAGTAGTGGCAGAAAGGAAAGTATTAATGGCGAATCTGCGGTTCTTTTTCCTTTTGTAGAGCTGCAGACTGGTTTTACTAGGTCACTGTCACATGTTTAACTGTGAATGTAAAGTACAGAGGAGCAAAATAATGTATATATTAAGCACCGAAAAACATTTTCCTTATATTGATAAAGAAAAGGTCTAAATAGCAGGATGATTGTCTGCAGTGGCTACATGTTACGTGGGTACACTGTAAATCAGTACTTGACCTTTTCCTGGCTGCTTAGTGCCAGGTTCCTTCTCGTATGGCTTTTGGAACTATACTATTGAATGAAATGTCTTAAATCACAAGCAGTTTTCATTTACAGTTAATTAGTGATGGAGTATTTTCCCTCCTATGCAGGGTTTATTGAATAACTATAGTTTAATATATTGACTCTAATAAATTGTTTTTCTCTCCCACCTTCCACCCTCTCTCCCTCTTTGTATCCCTCTGTCTGCTATCTATTCTACCTATCTAGCTGGCCACTTCCCCAGCTGGAGCCCAGTCAGATCAGGTTGATAGTGTACCAGGACTGTGAGAGGCGTGGCAGAAATGTCCTCTTCGACTCCAATGCCAAAAAGAGGAGCACGGAGGAAACTCCCATCACCGTAAGTCACATGTCTGCTGAGTGTTTGTGTGTGTGTCTGTGTGTTGTTTCTCTATAATAGATTTGAAAAAAATAAAATACTAGGCTCCAGGTTTTGTTGTTATTCAAAGTGTCAGCTTAGTGCTTTAGTTATACCAAGTGTCCTTAATAGTACATACAATATATATATATAACCTGGTTAGATGATACAATTATTTTTCCTATTTTAATTTCAAATTTCCAATGCTATAATAAAAACAGATTTGTCAATTATTTCTCAGGGAGCATTTAAAATATGTGGAAGTCATTAATTTGATGTTATTTGCCGAACCTTTGACTTTCAGGGCTGACAGTCAGTCAGAACAGATGAGTTAAGATAACAACAGAGAGACAGAGGCGAGCACAGGCGGAGCGATAGTGACACAGGCACGAGGTCCTACTGCAGTCATGTGACTGTCATGTTGTTCAGAGGACACAAGTTACACCTTATCCTGCAGGACGCCACATGGCACATTCACTGAAGTGTTTGACCTAGGGATCAAAAGTGGAGGGCAGGGAATGTCAATGCACCAATCCTGTTTGTTAGCGTGATATTTTTGTTAATGAAGCAGACTTTTGTTTTGGTGTTTACTTTCTTAATTTATAAATGGGAGGAAGTACATGGCAAAAGGGTGAAGGTCTCTGTCAATTAGATACATTTAGTACGTCAAACGGTCATTTGATTTTGTGTGAGTGTCAGATCTCCTTTGAAGCTTTGATAAATTGCTAACACACCCAGTGACACGTGAGGACAAAAACACTGTTTACCACAGTGTTGCAATCTAATCAGGGTTTGTACAACAATAGCCATCAAACATGAGGTGTCTGTGTGTGTGCTTGTCCTCCATACAGCACCTGCCGGCTGACATTACCACCAAACGATGATACATGGTCACCAATTGTCTTCTTTAAAATTTTTGAATAATACACCTGATAATTTCATTCCACTCCTGGGTGTTCCTCTCTAGCCCTGGGCGGTTTGTTCTGGTTCTCTTATCTCCAATAATTATAGCCTCTGCTGACAGCCCATGTGTAAGCAGCATTCTTTCATCCTCACATGACGGCAGCGTCACTCGCTGACAGTCTGCCTTTTTGCCTCTCTCTCATCTGTCTTCATCTTACTCTGGCATTGTCTGAATGTTTCCTCTCGTTCTCTATCTACCATTTCAAAATTTGCTCACTTCTTCGGTAGGTTTTTTTCTAACCCTTTTGTCTTTCTGTCTCCTAAATATGCCCATCGCTAATGTCCCGATGACTGCCCTCTGTCTCTATACATTTATCTGACGATCTTGCTCTCTATAACATAATCTCTTCTGTCTCTAAACCTGCCTGACTTTCAGTCCACCTACACACACAAGCCCACCTCATGCTGACAAACTGAATGTGACCCTGACATTGGAAATCCGGTGGTCTGCTTGCACAACTTTCTCATCTCATACACATGGATTTACTTAAGCGCTACTTTCAGAAAGAACTGGTGCCAGATATAGAACTGCAATAAGGAGAGTTATGCAGTTTGTGGGGGTGTTTGTGTGTGTCTGCATAGCGACATTTGTGAGCTCCCAAAATGCAGTAAGAGTAATGAGAGGAGTTAATGCCCTGCTGTGTGTGCGTGTGCGTGCGTGTGTTACCTAGTCCGATGCCAATATTCTTGGTGCATTCTGCATTGTTAGGTCTTTGCCAGCTACCGTGTGACTTCTATCACATGATGGCTGTTTGTCTTTTTGTTTAGTTTGTTTATTTTTTGTCAAGTCAGAGGTATTTATTTTGGAGAGATAACAAGCAGATACAAGGGAAACACAGAGGGTCAGAGAGAAGGCAGAATAGCGTAACAAGGATTTCATGTAGTGAGAGCTTAGAGTGAAGAAACACAGGGAAAATAATAGAACATAGAGAAAAAAAGCTAGAAAAATTATCTGCTGAAAGAGAAACAGCTGCAGGAATTAGAGGGATGAAGTTCTACTGGTAGAGAGAGAGAGGGAGGGAGGGAGGGAGAGGGAGGAAATGATTGCAGTGCTGCTCGCTCACGAGTTCCAGAAAGAGTCATATGACTGGCAGTCACATGCTGCTGGCTCCTGTGTACACACTTCATGCTGCACTGCAGCGGACACGCACACACCCATGTACACAGTTGAGCACAAGCTCACTCTGAATCAGTGTGGCTTTATTACCATGTGTGTTTATTAAGAAATCAGTCATGATATTGATAAGCGTGAACAGAAAATGTACATATCTGCAGTTTAAACAAACTGCATACATATATATATATATACTATATATAGAGCAATGAAGCAAAACGATCGTTCTTTGTTTTTCTTTGCCGTCCTCTCATTCTCCCGTCTCTATATCTTTTCATTTCTCTTAACATTATCAGAAACAGTGAATTCCAGTGAGCCATTACCAGAGTCCAGCTAAACAGCATGCATACGCACACGCAAACTGAGACTCACACCCTCCCCCTTCCCTTCCCACAGACCCAAATGCATTCCTCTTCAATAGGCTGCCAAGTTTGGAAGGCACATGACACAGGCTGATTGAGCTCACAATTTAGTTTGCTGTTTACACAAGTGCTCCTGGATTATGCTTCTGTGGTCTTTTTACTTGATCAAATGATGAGTTCAATTCAGTTTATGATTTCCAAAAGTTAACTTTATAATTGGGATATATTTTTTATTTTGGGACGGCCTACAATGTCAGAGCATCAACGGAATTGTACAGAATTTTTTTATTTCAATGATGTTTACTAATGTGTATACGACACAGAAACTGGCATCTATCCTAATGATGTATGTAAAAGAGCTGCAGCTTACTTGCACATTTAAAAAAAAAAAACGCTAGAAGTTAATACCAACCAAAAAGCAACTTCAAAGGTTAGGAGCTTGCTGCAGAATGAACTTGATCAAAAGAAAAAAATGTTACCTCACTAACATAGTGTGGCCTTTGTACTCGTCAGACAACTGAGGCCCAGGTCAAGATGTTCGGGAAATGCTGCCAGCTCCGACCCACAGGTGGCAGCAGCAGTTCCTTGGACAGCTCCTCCTCGTGCACCTCTGAAACCAAAGACACCAAAGAGCAGGGTCTCCGCTTCCAGGTAACACACAGGCCCTCGGGCGAACTGAAAAGTTCAGATCTCATGGACAAAGCCAGTTTATACAATTTGTTCTTCTTGTGTTAGTTTGCGAACTGGAACATCAGTTTAATAAGAGGCCCCTCATTTTGGCCGAGGACACATCTTTATACACACTGCTAAAAGAAAATGCCTAAACTTGGGACACATTCCACCTCCGAATGTTGCCCTTAGTTCGTCATGTGTGCATTCACACCTGTGCTTAGAGATTCACACTTATAGTAGTATCAGCCAAGACAGTAAAATGTAAACGTCTACTGCTTTTATATAGTATTAATACTTAAGCATTCACAAACGCTTATGGTGTGATATACACTCATTATGTTTATGCATGCAAATTCCATGTGTGCACATGGAATATGCATGCAAATTCCATGTGTGCATAGGAATATCCAGGTCCTGCAGCATTCACTTTGTCAGTCTGTTCACTCTGGAGTTCATTGATCTTTAAGATGAACAATATACTGTATTTTGAAAGGTGACACCCGATAGCTCACCTGGTTGTTTGGCTTGTTGCTACATGACTTCCATTCTAAACATCCATTCCAAATGTCTAACTGTTTTCTCTCCTCCAGGGTTCGAGGTGCTCGTCCGATGTGGTGATGTTGGGGGAAATGATGTTCGGCTCTGTTGCCATGAGTTACAAAGGCTCCACACTGAAAATCCACCAGATCAGGTAAGAAGAACAGGGAAGCTGGCTTTTCATCTTGTAGCTGATAATTAAATAAAATGAAAACACATCCTCTGACCAGGTTTATTATGCCATTTAGTATGAAGGTCTATTGTGGAGTATCAAAGTATCCAATTCTTAATTCACATTACTGTACAAAAGTAGTAAGGACTAAACGATTCAAGAGAAAAATGAAAAAGAGACTTATTTTGATATGTAAGGCACACAAATGTGCAAGAGCAGAAGTAGTTAGCTCACATATGCTGATGACCGTTGTCCCTGTCCTATCATCATATCAGATCACCACCTCAGCTGATGCTAAGTAAGGTATTCACCGCCAGGACTGGAGGCAGTGTGTACGGCAGCCTCAACACGTAAGCAGAGACACACACACAAACACACACACACGCACACACACACACAAACACACAAGGTTCCATGTGTTTAAATCAGACATCAATACTGTCTGTGTCTCTTACTGTCTTAGATTTTCTGTAATCTGTCCTTTTGTGTGAAGTTTTTCACTTTGCTGTACTGTTGCATTGCTTTTTTTAACGTTATAATTGAAGTCATCTTTTTTGTCGAATGTTGTAATTGTATATGTGCAGTATAATAGTGTTGTTGGTACATAATAACTTTTGTCCCCTGTTTTCTGTTTCATCTTGTGCAGGTTACAGGATAGCCTGGAGTTCATTGGACAGGATGGCAACACCTTAAGGCCTGATCAAAACACGGGGCCCAACAGTCTATTAGGAAACATAGGTAACAGCAACCCAGTGCTGCATCGAAGTCCTCCTCTTTTCTTTTTAGATAACGTATGAAAGGAAAGTAGAGAGGAGCTGAACTGTTTTTCTTTAAAAAACAGCCTCAACTCAGTTGAGTTAAAGTCTGATACACATCTGATTAATGCAAAGATCGTTTTATTTTTGAAAAAATGAAATTTAATCTGATTTAGTTTCTAACATCATCACATCACTTTGAGAATGATAAAAAGTACTCAAAGTGATGAGCAACGTGAATTTCACATGCGTTTTGCAGTTGGAGTGTCGTTCTACAGCTGTGAGGAGGAAGAAGATTTAGTTTTTCTTTCCTACTCTTTAACATTCTTATTTGAATACAAACCCGACTGGAAAAACTGCCATCAACTCTCTGGTACTGCTTCCCTTCATTAAGCTCTTCAGAGCTCCAGCAACCCTCAAACTAGCCGTTTCTCATCAAAACGATCCGTGACTGGTTTACAGTATGAAATGTATAAATAACAGCTTGAACTGCAAAAACTATGCTTTTGTTATGCCTTTCTCTGTCATCCTCACAGAAAAGACAAAAATGTATAATTTATCATTTTAATTTTGTGTTTTCTGTGAGTGATAGCAGCCTTCCTGTTTGTCTGTTAAACCCGCTGACTGACCTGCTACAGGATGGGGATTATTTCATTCCAGACTAAAGATCTCCCATAACTACGTACCGTAAAGATAACAGGAGGTTGCTAGTCTTCCTCCTCACTTATTCACTAACCATGGTTCATGTTTTTTTTTTGTTGTCTTCCCCCCCCTCTTCCTTCTCTTCTTTTCTATGTTTTTGTTTGTGCTGCACAGGACTTTCGCAGCTCTGCAGCCCTCGCCGGGCCTTCTCTGAACAGGGCCCTCTGCGCCTCATCAAGAGCGCGTCTTTCTTTTCAGGTTGGCGCTTAAAACCGGCCACGACTTATGTGTGCTGGTTACGTGTATGTGTGTAGGCTGTAGCTGCAGTAGTAGTGGCTGTGCAGGCCTAGATTCTCAGCGGCTGCATGGCTGTGTGGTGATTTTTGCACTAGTAGCAATAGTTGAAGCATGCGGCGCAACAGCACACTTGCAAATACCTTGGGTCAGAAAATAGCTGCAGCAATTATGTTTGGTTTTTCATTTGGGCTTTTGATAATAAGTTCAGGTGATGGCAAATAATTAAAAAAATGCACTTTTCGTAATATGTAATGCTTTGAACAGCCTCTTTTTCTTTGGTTTGCTAGTGGCTGCGTCAGTACACAACCTAATCGGCAATAAAGAGTTTGCAAATAAATCATTAATATCTCTGCCACTGTTATCTGACCCAGGCCTGTAGGTGTTACACACGCAGAAATTATGTGCATGGGTGCTCACTGGTGTCAGTAGCTTTAGTTTTCATAGTTCCTTTCTTCATGTGTTCTTCACTCTCATTAAACTATCTCTTAAACTATCCTTTTGTCTCTGATAGTGACTGTGATACGCGGGCAACTGTTCTAGGCTTTACAATAATAACAATATTCAACTTAAGTGGATTTAAATTCAAAAGTAAATTAAATCGCTCAATCGCAGACCTCTGGAGATGCATGCATTTATACGCATCCGCTAAAGTTAAACATCTCCGTAACCCAGTTATACAGTTTGTCACAGAGAGGTTGTGGGACACTGAGGAGCTCCACCTCTCCAGCTGATGGTGAAATGTCCTGCCCAAGGGTGCCTCGGCAGTAGTTAGTTAATAATTACTACTCTATTTTCTATAAGCCAATTATATTCCAGTTGTAGCTAGAAATATTCCTAAAATGTGTACAGTAAGGTAGCCTCCTTCTGTATCTGCCAGTGACTGTGAAACAGGCTTAAAATAGAGGTACCTGTTTTTTACAGAACACGATTTGCATTTGTTTTCAAACTAATAATTGAACCCTTACTGCAGTGCTTTTGCAAACGATATTATTTCAAACCTTGCCCACGCATCATTGCTGTAAAGAATTCGACTGAATCTTTCCCCAGTGATTTAAAAACAATTTGATTTGGTGATTTCGAGCAACAGGAAGTAGCAACGATTCAAATAAATTACAAGTATTCAGTGTCTATTCCTCTCTCCCTGTCACTGGGGTAAACCCTCTGCCCTCACTCTAGTGAAGTGATGCTTTTATAAAAATATCCTCTTCCCCACACCGCCTGCGCACTATTCATTTTAGCACAACCATAGTTTGGCATGGCAGGTTGTTCTCTTAGTTATGTAATCTTGGTATAGCAACACGTATTCTGACTGCTTTACCAAAAAAAAAAGTTGACATCAGTACTTTCGACTTCACAAATGCTGCATTTTTGGTTTTCACATCTCTGCTGAGACAATGGTTGCCCTTTTTCCTATTTTCGTCCGAGTTTACGAGAAGGATATTTGAGAATAAAGAAACAGACTCATTGACTTCATACCGTAGTGCTTTTTCTAGCAAGTTGCATTACAGCAGTTGCTGTAGAAGCTGAGCAACAGCAGATTACAACAGCAGTGGGTTTGGCATTATCTTTCTATTTGTGACACTTCCTGTGTTTTGGTCTGACTAAACAAAGGGTGCACCAAAAGCATGGGAATCAATCAGCAACAGTCATTTCCCTGTACAATCTCGTCCAACATCTTTATGTGTGGAGCCTTCGTTGTGTGGACATCACATAGGAGTTGTGTGATTCATAGTCAAATAGTGTTAAAATTATTTTTCGTGGAAATATTATTTTTCGTGCTACAATATATAATTAATAAGCAATCACACATGATGAGGTGTCAGCGGTACCTTCTCTGTTTATTTCTGCTGTCAATGCTACTCTGGACTTTTTTGATCGCATTCAAATTTAAATTTTAAAATCGCTGCTTGCCGTGTTTTAGTTTGAGAACCCCTGTGCCGCGTTTTAGTATTGACGGGCATTCGCTTCCTGATTGGACCTGGTTCTCATCAGTCATGACTTGACTACCAGTGATGTGTGGTAAACACTACTTCTCTTCATCAGTCTCCGAGAAAAAAAAATCCCTGCTCTTACTTTTCACCAATGCTGTTTCTCGTTCAGTGTATTTTCTGCAAGCAAGGAACCAACTCCAGCGTAGACCTCCTGATTCCTGTTTGCACCGGCACGATACACGATAGCTAAGATGCTTGTGTGGACATAGATTGTTCTTAGTTTTAAACGCTGTTTTAAAACAAACAACGTGTCAGTATGGCTGTAGTCTTAGCCACTGTATTTGTTTGTGCTTGTGGTGATAAGAGCATCCTCAGCATGTTGCGTGCTCCATTGTGCTGATCACATTGTTCTGTTTCTCACAGTTTTTTTTTATTTGTCCTATTTTTTTTCCTCCCTCCCATTTCCTCGCTGTTCAATTTCCAACCTTCCCCTCACTGAACATATTTCCCTCTCTCTCTCTCTCTTCCTTCTCCCTTCCTCTAGGCCACAGTCACCCCATGGACATGCCTGGCCGAGGGCTGTACGACGAGAGGGACAGCGGCATCGCCCGGTCAGGTAGGTTAATTAGACTCGGAGCCAAAGCCCGGATTGACCTACACACATACTCTGTCGTCCTGTCGAGCATTGAATGGGGTTTACATTTATTCCTGTAGAGAAGATCAAGTGTGCGCCAGGAAACTATTGAACTCTTGCACTTGAGAAAGTTTGTGCTCAAACGTCACTGCTTAAGGTCACGAGTGTGGAGAGTTGCACAACACTGGTTACTTTAACCGGTTGTGACTTCCCTAATGTGGTATGCAAGAGGCAGATGCACATGCACTCAGTTTTCCATTCATTAAAAAGGACCCACAGGTGGACACTTAGTCACGACTCAGAGGGAGAAAGATGAGGAATGAGAGAAGTGTCATCACCACTGTCAATCCTACAATTCTATAGTACTTAAACCAAACATCATAGAGACGGAAGAGGATGCAGGGGTGAGAGACAGTGTGGGACTGTTGACACTGCCTGTATGGTCAAGATTACCTTGTGCAATGGAAACTGAACCCTTAACCTCTGCTCTGCTCAATTTCCCCCTCTCCACAAACACCACCACTGTCACGAGTGGAATGATGTTTTCTGCTCTATCCCAGGTCACATGCAGAGAGTTAAATATAGTGGCTTTAGAAAACCTGTTTCTCTTCAACAAGCTTCTAATTCCAGCCTCGTCCTCACATCTCCTCCCTCTCTGCGGTCGGGCTGGAGAGCTCTTTATTTATCTCTGATACACACACGTACGCACCCGTCCCCCGTAGCACTCCTCTCTTCCCGCCTCCCTCCTTCTCCTCTTACAACAGTCCTCTCGCTACGTTTTCAACTTGTTAGCACAGTTTTAGTTTTTTTCACACACGCGTACGCATTCACTCGCCCTCAGGACGCTCTCTCTTCACACATGTACACATGCAACACCACATTCTGTCCTAATGGCTCATGTGACCATTGGCCAGTGCCTATGGGCTGTAAATAACTCTCTGATCTGTCTTGGTGGGTGGGTGTGTGTGGGGGGGTGGCTGGTGTTTGTGTTCAGAATGAATAACCCTAAACACTTAACCTGTTTTTCGCATTCACTCTCTTGGTTTTATATTTAGTTCTTTCTCTTCTCCGTCTCTTTAGCTTCTCTGAGCAGCCTGTTGATCACCCCCTTCCCGTCTCCTGGCTCCTCTCTGACCAGCAGCTGTGCTTCCAGCTACCAGCGCCGATGGCTCCGCAGCCAAACCACCAGTCTGGAGAATGGTGTTTTTCCCCGATGGTGAGACAAATAAAAGCATACGTGCACAACACAACCATGCAAAAACAGTTATACCTAGATTAACCTACACATAAATAATAAGAAACATTGTTCATTACAGAGGGATAGCTCTTTCTGTCTTTCTTTCTTCAAAAAACCCTAACAACTAGAACGGTTATTTTAGGTATTTATTTCTTGAAAAGGGTTATGTGCTGAAATAGTTAGCTGATACATTTCCTGTCAGTCAACTTATCAATCATTAGATTCAACTCTTACCCCCACACACACACTCACATTATGATCTTCTTAGCACCTTTCCAAACACTCGCAGAGACTCTACACAAACATTAATCAGATTCATCAGGTATTTGTAGTTTGTTCTCTTAGGACGTTCTCAGAATCTAGGGTCAGACACACACACACACACGCAAACACACAACTTTGCACAGGATATTGTGTTGGCCTGTCACTATAAAGGCTTAAGGGTGCTTTAATCTTTCAGGCTCTCCAGTTCAGCAGCACCAACAGATCTTGTTTACCAGCTGAAGCAGTAAAAAAGTCTAGGATTAAGAGTCTCCTAATATGTTTTCACTTCTTAACACACCTCAAAGTATTTTTCTTTTCAACGATAAAATCTGTTAAAATTATGGATAGAATTTAGGCTATTAACTCGTTTTGATTAACAGTATTTCCCTGCAATTAAAACTCCACACTCAGAAAAGGAGATCCTAAACAGTATTCTTAAGATTTTGTTATGTGAAACAATCTGGGAGCATAGATATAACTTGGTATGAAATAGACTTGTGCTGGAAAAACTAAAAAGAATCAAGTTTCTATGTTAAGTCAATGCATGGAAGTTACCCACATGTTACCCTCCAGAATCTTTCTTGTCAGAATCCTTATTGGTCTCTGCTCTGAAATTAACCCCCTGTCCCGGACAGGTCAGTGGAGGAGAGCTTCAACATGTCTGATGAAAGCGGGGGACCGAGCCTCGGCGTAGCCAGGAAGAAGAAGATCGCCATCGGAGTCATCTTTACGCTGTCCCCAAACACCGAGGAGAACAACCGCTTCCAGGATTTCTTCTTCTCCCACTTCCCTCTGTTTGAAAGCCACATGAACAAACTGAAGAGCGCAATCGAACAGGTCAGTTAAAGTCTAGAACTGCAATTATAAGAGCGGAATTTCTTCCTGATTTCCCCTTTGTGTTTTATTTTCCTGATGTCGTTATTCATTAAAATTACAAAATCATTGATTTGATGTGTCAGATGTTTGTGTAAATAAACCCGTCAAAGAAACCTGCTTAGCAGGGAGATATGAATAGTAGCCAAATGTCAACTTTACACCCTGTCCTTCCCTTTGTAATGAGCTGTCACATTGACTCGTCAATGGTCATACCACATATATCTGTGGTTCTGAACACTGATGCCTGTTGTTGGCACTGTCAGAGCTCCCCCCGTCATCCTCTTTGACAAATTACTTGCTCCACCTTTCCTGCAACTTTGTTTGTGGGCTTCAGTGCCAAATAGCTCAAAGCGTGTGTGTGCTATGTCACCCTCAAGGCCATGAAGATGAGTCGGTCACCTGATGCCAGTCAGAGGGCCTTGGCTTACAGCCGTATGATGGAGGGACTCAACGAATTCAGGTTGGGCAACAATTCTTTTTGACTCATTGTGAATCAGCCAATAACATTAATTAAGAAATCTTTTCACCATACATCACAGTAAACTTTGGAGCAGTTTTGTTTGAAACGAGATTATCCTGCTCATTTAACACAAGGATTTTGATATGGGCCAATAACCCATCCACTCACAGTTTATTGAAGGCAGGAGCTTCACTGCAAGTTTATTAATAAAATCTGAAGGGCAGTTCACCAGAGCAAACATCTAAGTTCCATTCAGTTTCTGTTGACTGGAACCAAACACTCTAACTACATGCATAGCAATGTCTCCACATCACTGAGCGACTGGAAAATACGTGACATTTAACATCTATTCCCAGGAAACAGAAGCTACATTTAAAAGACGTGTTCGGTGTATCTCTGCTCCATGTAACCTGACACAAGAGCATGCTGTGCAACGTGCATCATTCATTGTGTCTATCAGTCGTCACTGCACATAGTGCGACACGGGTAAACTGCGTGGTGGACAGGATTTAGTTTCTTGAGAGTGAGGGAGAGATAAGATGCTGGAAAGGCTGGTGTGATAAAACAAACAGGCAGGTAAAGGGCCTGTATCAGATTGCCCTGTCCATCAGCAGCAACATTTGAGGTTGACGCAGCCCCAAAAAACACATATTGTTTTATTCAAAAATCTGAATCAAATGGTTCTTGTCAGCTTTTTGTTGCAAGAACTTTTAGAAAAGACGTCATGACAGTCAAAAGCAGTTAGTGTATCAAGGTGAATCTATGAGAAGTGAAGGAAACAGGCGAGGAGATTCTGCTCCAGTTACTGATGCAGTGGGCTGAGGTGTGGCAGTCATTAATAATTACTGAGTATGTGTTCATTTTTATGTATGGTATATATTTAAGGTACAAAACTCATTAAGTTTGACAAAATTTTTAATACGATGCACATGTAGAAGCTGAGCAACGGCAGATTACAACAGCAGTGGGTTTGGCATTATCTTTGTGACACTTCCTGTGTTTTGGTCTGACTAAACAAAGGGTGCACCAAAAGCATGGGAATCAATCAGCAACAGTAATTTCCCTGTAGAATCTCGTCACATCACATAGGAGTTGTGTGATTCATAGTCAAATAGTGTTAAAATTATTTTTCGTAGAAATATTATTTTTCGTGCTACAATATATAATTAATAAGCAATCACACATGATGAAGTTGTCAGCGGTACCTTCTCTGTTTATTTCTGCTGTCAATGCTACTCTGGACTTTTTTGATCGCATTCAAATTTAAATTTTAAAATCGCTGCTGGCCGTGTTTTAGTTTGAGAACCCCTGTGCCGCGTTTTAGTATTGACGGGCATTCGCTTCCTGATTGGACCTGGTTCTCATCAGTCATGACTTGACTACCAGTGATGTGTGGTAAACACTACTTCTCTTCATCAGTCTCCGAGAAAAAAAAATCCCTGCTCTTACTTTGAGCACATTGAGCGAAGTAAGAGAAGTAGAAATATAGAGAAAAGAGGAACATTCTGTTCCCCACCTGTCTTGAGCAAACCACTTGTGTTGCATTGTAACTACAGAGCATGCTGGGAGATCTTGCTTCAGGGCCTTGGTTGTCTTAAGGGAAGCTTATTGATCAGTGTTTTAGAAACGACCTAAACTCAACTCTGCAAATGCTACTTTTAGAGGATGCTTTATTTAGGCTATTTAGAAACATAAGTTCTCAGAATGAAATGCGATGACATGGAAAAATTATATCATAAATTTGAGCTGATGAGGTTGCAGAATAGCGTGAATGCATGTGTGTGTATATGTGTGAGCCATGCTTGTCACTACAAACTTTTTTAATGTGTATGTGAATGCTGGCCTGTCTCCACCACTACTTTCCCTTGTCAATCATCCGCTGGTAGGCAGTTTCCCGTCTGAGGTCCCCTCATTGCTGCAGTCATATGCCTGTTGGCAGCCGGCCACAGAAACCCAAGCCTCCTACGTGTCAACCCTATCTAACTCGGGCAGTGGCCACAAGCACCAGAATAGTAAATAATATATGAGTGCCAGCAGGGAGAACTCTATTGCACGGGACAAACAAAATACAAATTTCACCTTCAGATGGCAGCTAAATATAAGCATAGCCACCTTTGCCATTAAGAGGTATTTGAATCATCATCATGGAACATTGCTGAAGGAAACTGGAACAAATGTTTTTCGTTTAATGCTTTGACGTAGTTGGAGGGCAAGGAAACACCCATGCATGCAAGCTGCCAAAGATAAGTTGCACAGTTAGCAGGGGCATGTATACATAAAAGTCACACCAGCCTGTAGGGTTACGTTAGGGTACAGGCAGTTGTCCTGAGCCAATAGGAACACTCAACACACCAGGGTTCAGTAGATCCCATTTACCATAAATACATAAAAAAGTGCAATCTGAAGGGTAAGAATACACCAAATGGCAGCCATTAGAAACGGTGCCGCTCTGCAGCCGGGTAATTGCTTCTGAGTTTCGAATGCAGTTTTCATACCCAACATTGTATTTAAGGTTATCCCTTAAAATGAACAAGACTCAAAAGCATCTTAAAATGAAGTGTATTTTATATTTTAAGTTTTATACTCTACATTCCGATTGTGACAAAGAGGTTGTAAAACATATGAATTCACTAATTGACTTGCTAGAATGTATTAATATATCAACTCAACTGCAAACAAAAATTAGACTGGGTCCAGGAGCTTTCAGTGACCATACCGGTGCAATGTGTACATTAGCCACTGAAAACACAGCCCACTGCCAAAAGCCGTGGATGAGGTCAGAAATTCTTGGATTGGTGCCCTCCATCGTGAGGTAATAAAACACAAGCAAGCTCTTAAAAGTTCAGCTGCCGCAAAGAAGCCGAGGGCAGCTCTCTCTCTAATGTCAGGCTGGCTCCTTCTCACACATCTATCCACTGGGGGCTTTTTCAATAGATGAATCCACAGCAGACAGAGTGGGTCAAGTAGGGCTTAAAAAGGCCACGGATAAGTCGACCTGTTTGTAACACAGGAATGAATAAAGTATTATTAGGGGGTTTGTCTGCTGACAATGATATGTAAAGAGGTTAGGGGGCGTGTTCTATGTGTGTTGAGTTCCAAATGACATTAACTCCTTTCTGTTGAGCTATGCTGTTGTGTTTTATGTGTTTGCACAAGATCGCAGTTGTTTATGTTGTGTTTGCAAGGAATTAAGGGTTAACAGATAAAACGCCACATCCTCCTTTTGCATTTTTGAAGACAGAGTCCAGCAGCTGCCGTCCATATTACAGCTCTGACTAAGAAACGCCTGATTCCTGACATTCCTCAGGCTGCAGAGATTCCCCTCTGCCCCTGTGTCAAAGCCTGGCCCCTGGCCGAGACATGCTCACCAACACACCCCACGTTCCATGGAAACTCCACTCCTTCTCAATGAACAAATGCCCAAGCCGAGCCACATACAGATAGCTTCACTCAAACACACACTTGCAGCACAGAGCCAGTGCAGAGGTTGTGTGAGCGTGCACAAGTTTGACGGAGTCTTACACACACGCACACACACCCAGGGTCTCCCATGGCCTCAGTGCAGACAGCAACGCTCTGTGAACTGAGATCTCTTTTGTTTACCCCCGAGAGACAATAACGTGTCTGTTCCATCTCTGTCTGTTTTCTCTCTCTTCCCCTCCTTCCCTCTCGTTCGCTCTCCACACGCCCTCTCCGTCTTTCATCCCTCCCTCCCTCGCTGTACCTCGTCTCCAGGATGACCATCTGCGACCTGTACACCATGCCTCGGGTGGCTGAGCCTGTCTGGTTGACCATGATGTCTGGGGCATCGGAGAAGAACCAGCTCTGCAGTCAGTTCATGAGGGAGCTCTCCCTGCTGATGGAGCAGGCCTCCAAGAACCAGTTGAGTGTCCACTTGTTCTAACACCTAGTTTGAACTTCTGTATGTCACACCACTTTAAGAGTTTTTTTTCTCAGACTAGGAAGGAAATTAGATGAAAATGCATGTTCCAACATGTCTGTCATATTGCATACTAGCTGTCAGCAGTTGCATTGTTAAAACAAACCCAGAACTCTAGGAAATGAGATTTTGATCTTCTGAAAGCCAAAATGCAGAAAGAAATCGGGCAGGAACCATGCAAGCTCACAGATGTAAAGAGGGAAAGACATGCTCATTAGCATTCAGACATTAAGAAATGTTACACATGCAGTGTCTTTCCACTTCTTTTGTTGGCTTGTACTTCCTGATCAAGCTCATGAACAGAGAGACACATGCAGACTCTCAAACACTATTCATTTTCTCTCTCACATACACAAGTTAAAAAACGCTCTATCACACACACACAAATACACACACTGTGAATGCTTCCCCCTCTTTGCGTTTACTTGTCTCTCTCAGAGGGAGCTGTGAATGAGAAGATCCCTGCCAGTCTCTACACTCTCATTGTTGCTGTTACAAAACCATTTCAAACCACTGCTGTAAATATATGAAGTGGTAGCAAGGCATTTACTGAACATGGCAGCAATATTGAGTGCATCTGATATAAGTAGCATTCATTACACTGAACTGAATTGTTGCATCAAGATGATCTTAAAGGAACGTAGTAATTACCAACATTTTAATGTTGTGGTTTCTTAATCTTTCACGCATTAAACAAATACTATACCAGGGTTGACAAGTCTGGATCACCAATAACTCTGACAGTTATGTCCATGACAGGTTCCCAGAACCTAAAGTTATTTCAACTTTTTAAGTAGACCTAGCACTTAACGATTAATTTTTCATTTTTCATTCATTCAGTCTTCTTTCATACAACAGCTCCTTTTCTTTTGTATACAAAAACAATTAAATCAATGCTGGAAAATCAGAGATATCGGTAAAATGGAAAGGGAGAAACAATGTTAATTAAATGGCATTGAAGAAAATATATATTAACCCATGAGATTTAAACCTTAGATGTACAATTTCAAGTCAGTTTGGTATCTGTCAAAGGTTTCAAGAGATCCACCTTCAAAGTTAATCAACAGGGAAAACTACACATGAGCTAGGGTTAGGGTTAGGGTTGTTCATATTCAAGTCGTTGCACCCAGAGAACGTTTGTTTATTTTGCTTGATAAATGCATCAAATCAATGACCATGGCAGAGGTGAGTGTGTTTCTGGCACTAGCAACAAATGGTTGTTTTAGATACTGCAAAAATTGTATTAAACATACATGATCGCAGGAGGCTTGGCTTGACAGTCTGGAAAGTAAAATATGACCAACACAACATTTTTACTACAAAGACTAAGAAGAAATCATAATTTTAGCTACACTTTTTGGAAAAGAAGATAAATAACATTATCATTATTAAAAGCATCTCATTTAAAACATATTGGCTGAATGTGAATCTCTACAGACCTACTCTCACTCTCGTTGTGTTGACCAATAATAAAAACTGTGTCTCCCAGGCAACAAGTGGTGTTTGTCTGTCAGCATCACTTCTTAGCTGAAGTCATAGTTTCTTCCACCACCGGTCATGATGACTAACACGTAACTAAGCTACCGGCTCTCAGGGAGCTGCTGATGTACTCAGTTGCACTCTTGTCTTATCTGAGGCATCCCATCTGTATTCCCATGACCAATGGTTTTGATTTCGGCAGCAGCCACAACTGTGTCCGTGGAACTGTTTGAACTTGAGTGCCACGATGGTGTTGAGTCATGAGACAGGAAGGGAAGTAGACACTTGTGGTCAGCATAGAGAAGTGAGCACACGTCTTTGTACTTGTGTGTTCCTACGTGGTGTCCAGTTTAGCAAGAAAAAGACTGACCTATGCTTTCCCCCGTATTAAGAGATCTTCTGACCTAATGAAACAAAGTCACGGGGTGAAACCGAGAAGCCAGTTCATCTGATTGATTGCATCCAACCAGAAACTACATTTCAGGACTCTTGGGGTTTTGCTGACCAGCTTGTGTTTGACGTTCCAGATTCCTCCCTGCCTTATTGACGTCCATCCTGACTAATCATCTGGCCTGGGTTCCCACCGTCATGCCCAATGGGCAGCCTCCGATCAAGATCTTCCTCGAGAAACACTCCTCCCAGAGCGTGGACATGCTCGGAAAGACACACCCCTACAACCCACTCTGGGCACAGCTAGGTGAAAGTCAAACACACACATTAACACACATACACACACACACAATAACACACACACGCAGAGTGAGATGACTGAGCCTTTGTTTTCTGTCAAAGCTGCAGGCTGGAGGAGAAGTAGAATATAACACCTGTGTTGGATCGTCGTGGCTCAAGATTGAACAGATTCTAACCTGCCATCATAAATTCTGTTAATCATTACAGCATGATAACGAGTTAGGACTGGACATTTATCTCCTCGTGCTACTCTATTAAGTTATCATTTTGTTTCAGTCATGATGGGTGTAATTCAGTTTCTATAGACTATGAAGTAGCTTTATGGTTCACACTTTCACATGTCACAACAGTTTAAAAATTGTATTTCAATTTAATATTTTTTCCCTGTCTATGATTATAAAATTACTTTGTTAATAAGAAGTGGAAACTTGTAGTTTTGCACTGAAGCAGGTTCCATTTTTGAAAATCTATAGTTTAATTTTCAGCAAATGCGGTGATGATGTTGGGACTACTGCTGTTGAGGAGTCCACGCTTTGACCTCAAATGACATGGCAAAGCATTAAGAGTGGTTAAAGTGGTATGATGCTGACACCTAGTGTTTAAAGCAAGGAATTGCAGAACTTGATTGGTCAAATTATTAAACAAAAGGAGATTAAGAAGAGGCAGAAAAATGTCCTGGCAGGAACATTTTTAAAAGACAATTCGTGTATTTTATACTGTTCAGTGTTTAAATATATCTGTCGAGGAAGGAATACATGTACAATTTGCATACTTTTTCCACTTGTCATATCTTTATGTGCAGCGTAGGTCATCATCATTCTCATGCAATGGAGATACCAAACACACACAACTTAAGGCACAAACATATTATATCTTAGATTTATGTTCTGATTTTGTAGATAATAACCAAACTTTTTTACTTTTTTTAAGGGCTTAAGTTATCTGACTCATGATTCCTTTTTCTTTCTGTCACTGTGTGTAGGGGACCTGTACGGGGCCATTGGGTCACCAGTACGCCTGTCAAGGACGGTGGTGGTTGGCCGACGACAGGATCTGGTCCAGAGACTACTCTATGTCCTCACATACTTCATCCGCTGCTCTGAGCTGCTGGAGACGCACATGCTGGACAGTGCTGAGGATGAGGCCATCGTCATGCCCGGTTCCCTCATCACCACCTCTCTAAGGAAAGGAGAGGTGGAGGAGTCAGACTATGTCCTTGTTACTGTCCATAAACCCAGCGGGGACTACTTGTCCCAAGGGGCCACTGGCAATCAGAGTGAGACAGAGGACAGTAACTACCCCTCAGACAACAGCCTCCAGAGCAGCACATACACAGATGCTGAGGCGGGGCATGGTACAGAGGATGCACCCAAGGAGGATGACGAGGATGGGGAAGACGAGGAGGACAGCAGTGAGAGTCAAGGATCCAGGAGCAGTGTGCTTCAGACGGGACACAGTCAGGACACGATCCCTGTTATCAGGACTACAGAGGCAGCAGAGCCGGGGGAGCTACGAAGGGAGTCTAGCAGCTCGCTGGGCACGGAGGCCCGACTGGAGGCGATGCTGTGCGTTGGCTCGGCCTCACCCAGGGAGCAGGTCTGTGTGCTGGAAACAGAGACCAAGGGGGAACTGAAACTTACTGTCCCCTCCATACCCTCAACCCATGTATCATGTCCGTCCCCAACTCCCAGCACAGAGTGTAAGAACTCTGGGACAGGTGCTGGGATGGATGCAGGCACAGGGGACCCTGTCACCAAAGTGCTGACTCCTCGGCCTTTGGGAATCCCACTAGAAAAGAAGCCCCCGGATAAGAACGTCTCTCCCACGGTGCCAGTACCAGTGATACCTGGAAACACCAAGACAGGGCCAATGGCTTTGACTCTAACAGAAGAGGAGCCTGCAACGAAAGTCACTTTCCTCATCGGTGACTCCATGTCCCCTGAGTCGGACACAGAGAGCCGCAGAAGGAAGGTGGAGGATGAGTTTAAAAAGCACAAGAAACACCTCAAGGACAAACAGCTGCTTCACCAGCAGCAGCTGATGCATCAGCAACTAAAGCATCATCATCATCATCAAGCACAACATTATCAACAGCTGCAGCTGCAGAGAGGAACAGATTCAAAGACCAGCAGTACCAGTACATCAGAGGACCAAACCAAACAGACCAAGGCAACTCCTGCCCTGCAGCGGGTGTCTAGTAAGATGCCCAAGTGGACCTCAGAATGTATGGATAAATTTGATGAGTATTCGGACAACCCTGTGGAGACGAGGACAACAGAAGATGTGTCTAAGCGACAGCAGGCCAGCACCACGGACAGCATGCACAAAGACTTGCTGGACCCCTCGGGAGTCCGTCTGCCTGGTGACTTGGGAGTTCAGACTTTTCAGAGTAGAGGAGGAACTCAGGATTTGGGTCTCTGTTTTATTTCGGACGGAGAAGAGGTGGGGTCCAGCAGGAAAGGAGACACTTTGTTGGATGTCCAGAGGAGGTGCAGATGTGGTTCCACAGACTCCTCCGACAACTGCTGCTGTAGGGGCTGTTCTGTTGACCAGGACAAGGGTCTCGTGTTGTCAGTCCCTGTCCCGCAGGATAGAAACAGCAACAGCAAAGAGGACCAAAAACATAAGGTGGTCCCTGTCAACGACTGGGAGATACCGCGCAACGAGAGCTCAGACAGCGCGCTGGGGGACAGTGAGAGTGAGGAGACGGAGGACTGGCAGGAGGAAGTGCGGGTGCCCTTCCCTGGGTAAGTACAGGAGCTGCACGGGTGTGAACCCTGTGTATGCCTCGACTGTTAATGGTCAATGTGTCAAATGGAGGATGTAGCCAGGAAATGGAATCATGATCTCATCATATCTAATTTGCATTCTGTCTCATGCCAGCCGGTTACATCCATTTATCTGTTTGCACATCAGCTCAGTCAGACATGACACAGACTCTGTGCTATGTTGCTGTCAAAGTAAACTCTATTTAATGTCCGCTTCAGCTGATGCGTTCACACAGACGGCTCCTCTGGGTAATGACTTGAGAAGTTGTAGTACATGTGTGAAGGAAGCTTTTGTCTCTCATATCTAGGTAACAAACTGCTGCTCAGTATATCTGCCACTCACTGAACAGGGTAGATACAAAGAGAGTTGTCTCTAAAGGGCTCCAGGAATAGAAACTGTTAGTGTCATTTCAGTCATAAAAGTAAATATCTCCTGTCATATGTTTGAATTTCAGGTCAAAGTTGGTGGAAAACTTCTCAAAGCCAAGCATCGCCAATTTTGGCAGGTCTCTGTTCGGGGGCTACTGCCCCACCTACGTGCCAGACTTTGTACTGCATGGGCTTCCCAGTGATGAGAAGCTGCGGCAGTGCCTCACGGCTGAATTAACCCATGCTGTTCAGGTAAGGGACTCGAGTATTTTATTGCTGGAGATTATTTTCCCCTGTTAGAGCCTTGAAGACTTAGAGTTTGATCACTTTTCAAGCTACTGTTATTAAAGTGGATGCTGTTTCATCACAAGTGAATTAGGTAACAGAGTTTTGTAAAAGGACATTTGACCATTGATATTCAATTATCCTTCATGGTTGATGTGTAGGAACATGTGCACTTTATTATTAGGTTCTGTTTTATACGTATAATGAAGTAAACTACTGCTGTCATCTTTTGTAGCATCCAGTATTGGATGAGCCCATAGCGGAGGCTGTCTGCATTATAGCAGACACAGACAAGTGGACGGTGCAGGTGGCCAGCAGTCAGAGACGAGCAACAGACGTCAACAAGCTGGGGAAGGAGGTCCTGGTGTCCAGTCTGGTTTCCAGCTTATTGCAGTCCACTCACCAGCTCTACAAACTCAACGTCTCACCCAACTTTGTATGTAGCATCTCTCTTTGTACTGTCATGTGATTTAGCACAACAAAAATCTCAGTTCAAACCACTTGTTATTGTCTGTTTATGCTGATTTCAGTCCATGTCCTCTGTCCCTTAGTGTATAATGCACCTGGAGGACCGCCTGCAGGAAATCTACTTCAAGAGTAAGATGCTTGCTGAGTATTTAAAGGGCCAGACAAGAGTCCATGTGAAAGAACTGGGCATGGTCTTAGGGTAAGCAGCAACCTTTCTTCTCAACTCATAGATGTTCAATGGCTCTACCTCAAAGTTATGATTCCGTTACATTAGTATAACTAGAATGACTACCTGCCAAGGCAACCAATCAAGCTGCACCAAATTGCACAAAAATATGACAAGATGTGAATAAAAGGCCCCATTGTGCAATATTAAAAAAGTGATGAAAAATATTCCTGGATCTGCCCCTTTGTCCAGATCCATGCCAAAGTCGAATGGGTTCTTTCTTGGCCCATGTCCGATCCTTCCACCAAGTTTTGGTGGAAATCCATCCTGAAGTTTTTGCATAATCCTGTTGACAAACAAACAAACTAACCAATAAACATACAGGGATCAATCGGCTCGAGATGAATCTATAGAACAAGTAGAAGCTGAGTAATCTAGGGTCTGAGCTGTGTTGGAAATAAAAAATAATTGCAGAAAAGTGTCCAGTTGAAACTTAAATACATTAGTCCGGGAAATCGGCAAACGCGTCAGTATTCACATCCTGGACAATGAATCAATCATCCAGTGTCGTGTTTTATAGCCAGAGAAAAATGGTGTTGAAATTATTTTGTCATTTTAATTTGCATTAAATCTCACCCTGTGCTCTTGCATCTTCACAGGATCGAGTCCAGCGACCTCCCCCTGTTGGCTGCAGTGGCCAGCACTCACTCCCCCTATGTGGCTCAGATCCTTCTGTGAGATCCGTAAAGACACTGTGGTCCCTGAGCAGCCCGAGGGAACCGGTCAGACCCGGGCGGTGCCACTCTGGCCCCGAAACACAGCTGTCCATGCTCCGCTGCTGGTTTCCTGTCTGACATGCCTGGACTCGGTCGGTCTTTGCCCTGCAGGTCTGAGCAGAGCCCATGTTAACGGACCACAGCCAGCGCCTCCCCCCACCACCCCTGCTGCTGAATTTGGTGCAATGCTGATATTGTGCCACAGTGGGGGGCTAGAGAGCAGAGGGTGGCTCTGCGGACGCCCGAGGAATCCCTGAAACGACCTTCTCCTGTTTGAATGTTTTAAAACGGGACTCACTTTACTCTTTTGGACGCGAAAGCCAAAGACTTGATTCATTTTCCCAGTAGAAAATGAAACTTTTAAGATATCTACAGAACATTAACAATGTATTTTTGTTTCTTGGAACTCTTGTTTTTCCTCTTTCTGTACAATCTTAAACCCGCTCACTCAACGTGACGGACTCCAAGTTTAAAGGTAACAGATGGACATTTTCACACTTTGCTTTGAGGTAAATATCATTGAGAACATTATCAATCTCACGCCAATTATGATATGTTTGTTGTTTATCTTCATGTGTTTGTTTACAAGCCAAATTTCCCTGAGATATCTCAAAAAGAATCTGACAAATAGGATTTTTTATTTTCTTGTCAAATTACAATATACACCTGACTTTAGCCCCTATGGTTTTTTGGAGAGGTGAACACCGTCTTTTTTTTTTTTGTTTTTCAAACTAATTCTGAAATGGCTAAAAGTGGCTTTGACATTCTTATCACAGGTGCAGCACTACCTCAGATTTTCGTATGGGCTGTGGACGACCCACACACATTTACAGCTGCCCCATAGAAAACCGTGAGGTGTCTTTTTAAGATATTTTAATCAGAGGAATGTCGGCTGTCAACTGTGTCCAGACTCTATGCTGTGTTCTTTGAAAAAGGGAAGGCTGTTTAATTCTGTAGGATGATCGTTACGAAATGTGAAGAGGAAAACACTTATTTTGTGCATCAGAATGTGATGAAGACGTTTTCCTTTCTACTGCGGAAAAGCCTAAAAACAATTGCACCACCTACTTATATTTTAAAACTAAATACTGAGATATTTTCACACTTTTATAGCTTTGCCACATTTATACAATGTTTACGGCTTTGATGTTTTGCTGCGGCGAGAGGAGACGGAACACAGTAGGCCTTAGAGTGGATGTGTATGTATCGGTCAACACTACTGTATTTTCAGTTTCGCAGACAGTTGTACTCACAGAAGACAAAAGTTAGTGTAGCAGACTTTTTTTTCTTTTTGTTTTCCTTTTGATTCTCCACATACCCCGGGTGGGATTCGCTGAGCTTGAATAACTTTGCTAGTTTCCTGTCTTTTGATTCTCACCTCGGCACAAAGTTTATCCAGCAGCAGGGCTAATGGAGCAAGACTTCATTATTCTCAGTCTTTGTTGTCAGGGTATCCTCGAAAATCAAACAATATTTTCTTTGTTTGATTTCCGACAAAATAGCAATAGTAAGAAACTGATATAACACGAACAAGAGAGGAACTGCTGCACTTCAGACGAAACCACAGACTGTATCTAAAGATGGACGACATGACCGCTCCCCAAACTGAAGCCAAAGCCTCCCCGTGGTGAATGGACACACTACAGGCCATACACCCTGCCTCCTCCATGTTAGTGGATGGCTAAATATATTTCCCCCAATGATGGCTCTTGTAATTTTAGGTCGTTTTTTTTATCACACTGTTGTTTGTCCATGCGAAATGTCATGATTGACAGCTGAGGCTGACACATGATTGGTCGAGCGCATGTATCAGTGGCTTCATCCCCCAATCGCTACTGTGCAGACCCTGGGCCCCAATACCCAAGATGACTTTATTACATGACAGTGGGAGGAAGTGGAGACGTGTCGTTCCATCTTTATTTACAGTCTATGGTCAACACTGCGCTTTACCGCTGGGCTGAAAATGTAACTTCATGGCAAAGGTAGTGCAGGCTGAGGGTAAAGCGGTGCAGTGCATTGGGAGCTTCTTATTTTCAACCATTTAAGGGGACAAATCCCCAATTTCGACAAATCCTCTGCTAGTTAAAAGCGGGAATATCTCTGTTGCAGTGATGCTGAGTCGGAACCGCACTAGTTTTCTTTTTGTTCAGCCAAATCTCACCCTGAATATAACCCAAGTCTTAACGGAGAAGTGGCGTGAACGCACGCTTGTTTATGTATCGACGATGCTCAAATCTATCAGCCTACGTTTTGTACAACCCAGCCATGATGTTTAAAAAATACAAGTAAAAAAAGATATGAATTAATATCTTGCTTTTCCCTCTTTGTACATGAATAAATTATTGAGTTGCTGTGGTTTGTGTAAACTGTACATACTCTGTTTATTTCCACGTCATTTGTACAGAATGTCTTTTAAGAATTGTATCCTCAAATATTTTTTTTTCCCAATTTTCTGGGAATGTTGTGCAATAAAGATGCCCGATGTTGAGAATTTAAGTTTGTGGGATTGTTCTGTGTCCTTGAATCAAAGCAAATAGGGAAGTTTAGTTATGAATGTGTAGGAATATAAAATCCTTTGCCTGAAACTAAAAAAACTAAGATGTAAGGACTTCAATTCAGATTCCAGAATTAATAACGACAGGAAAACTCTGTGACTCCAATAGATATGAGCACATATTGTTGTTCAGGAGATATCCCATTAAAAGAACATTACACACAAGCTTTTATCCTGATTCAGTGGAGCAGCTCCAGGCTTGAGTTTCCTCACATGTCAGATTAGCAGCTGTGGTTCAGTCTTTTTTTCACACTAACACTGAACAAACAAATCCACACATTATGTCATTGTGTGGGTTGCTGTAAGGATGAGTAGTGAAACTCTTATTTTCCTTGACTCCCAGCATCATTCACACCTTGTTAATTTTAAAACGCAGAATAATTTGCCTACTATAATTTTCCCGTTTGCTATAAAAATGATTTTAAACAGACTTGAAAGTAGTGCAAGGTGAACAGAAGAACAACTGTTTGGATTGGAGGTGGACTCACTTCTCACCATCTGGATCACACATTTCTCCCTGACCCACCTTTAAATTAACATCCCCCTGCGACTCCTCCCGGCTCCAACTCCTGGCGGCCCGCGAGGTGGAGGGAAACGAGCGCACACGCATACATACACCGCAGTTATGCAATGGAGGAAGGAGTGTCCTGTCCAGGCTGCAGGCAAATCCACTGACGTGTGTGTGTGTGTGTGTGTGTGTGTGTGTGTCTGTGTGTGTGTGTGTGTGTGTGTGTGTGTGTGTGTGTACTGACAGTGTGGACACCACTGACAACATGCAGATAAACACAAGGTGCGCTCAGCAGCTGTGTTTGTGCAACTCGTGCTTTTATTGTGGAGGTTTATCAGGGGAATTAAAAAGTCAACACGAAGATGTCACGTTGGATTTTCTAGTGAAAACATGAGTAAACTTGTAAAAGCTCAAAAACCAGATGAATCCACATTTAGATCCGCAACAAGTCTGTGTCAGAGGACCTGTGCTGCGTTCAAGTGCTCCTGTTAAAGCTCGTACAACAGATTGGAGAGTTCTGGCTCAGTCGCCTTCCTCTTTTTCTTATTTTATAATAACAATAGTTATACAAGAATAGTAACTTTTTTCATTTTCTTATTTTGTTAAAATAAGAAATATACAAATATTACTACCACTACTAATCATAACAATAATAATGAACTGTAGAGAAATGGAAAAAAATTGAAGAAACAAAATAGGTTAAATCAAAATACTGAGGACGATAATATAATAGACTGAATTGTTGATGCAATATTTAAACAATAAAAAAAAATACTGCTATTACTACTAATAATTATAATCATAATGAAAACGACTATTCTTATTCTTATTTTATATTATTATTGATAATATTAATACTAATAAGAGAAGAACATAACTTAATTCCTTTTTCTACTATTCTTGTTTGTTTTTCCTTTTTCTTCTTGTTAGAATAAGAATAATGATATAAATATTACTAGTACTAGTACTACTATATCTATTAATGATAACCACAATAGACGGTAGTGAGTAATGGAGTAAATTCAAACAAATAAAATAGATAAAATCCAAATAGTAAGAATGATGATACAACAGTACGAATAGTCGATGGAACTTTTAAACAATTATGGGGGAAATTGTACTTTTACTACTACTACTAATAACAAATATATCACAGTGGCGGAAATGAGCTTCCATATTCTCCTAATTTGAATCCAAATGTCTCAATAAAAATCAAAATAAATCCTAGCATTATCCACATGTTCAGATTTGAAATATATCAATAAAAACCTCAACTATCCCTGAGTCACCAACTTTCTCAGTCTCATCTGCTTGTGATACTTTTTATTTTAAACACAGTCATCTTCACTCTTGAGAACAAAGTTTCAAATTTGATTTATTTATTTTTCACTCGACAGCATCAGCATAACAAACAGCAGCCTGCACTGTGACGTCTGAAGAGCAAGTGTTTCCGACGGTGCTTGAACGCAGCGCGCAGACAGATGTCGTCGCCAGTCCGCAGCAGGAGGAGCAGGAGGCGCAGGAGGAGAAATCTCAGCCCCTGGATGTAACTGACGGCTGCTACCGACCTGGAAGTTTCCTCCGAACCGACATGTGCTCCTCCGAACACCGGAGGCCGCCTGCTCTCAACTCCCTGTCACTCTGAGAAAGTTTCACACCTCCCTCCGACTCCTGGAGGAGAAGCGGCTCGTGCTCTCTCCGTGTTCCGGACTAAACTCCATCCATGCTCGGCTCGGCTCGGACCGGATCCAGCGGGATGTGAGGGTTTTCTTGTTTTTGTTCAGCGAGGAGAAGAAGCAAGCGAACCCCTCAGAGGAGTTAGTTTAAGTCACCCGGAGGTGCGCTCGGGCCGAAGTTATGAAAATGACCGGAGCCACGGAAACTTCTTTCAAACTGGCTTTGAAGAAACCGCCCTCGCTGCGGAGCACAGAGGTAAACAAATCCATCGCTCATTAGCATCTTGCTGCTAACAGTAGCTAAAGCTGCCTGAACCCCTCTCAGCTGTCAGAGGAGGCTCATCAGATCAATCAGACCGATGGGTTCATTAGGAGTCTGATCACAGGAGGAGTGACTCCTGCTCCTGGCTCAGTGTTCAACTGTGTGAGAGGAGCAGGAAGCTGTCTGAGTAGAGGGGAAGAGGAGTCAAAGAAAAATCACACAGGACAAAATGTATGTGAGGCTCAAACTGTGGTGCACGGACTGTTCTGGGTCCTGGTGAGGGCGCCAGGGGGCCACGTTAAAGGGGTAGTTCACCCAAATACCCATTATCTGCTGTAGGCCGATGGAGGGGTGGGTGAAGTGTTTGAGTCAACACAACATTTTTGGAGTTTGAGGGGTAAACAAGCGTTGTGGCCAAATCCGGTACAAGTAAAGTAAATGTTGACAACTAGGAAAAAAAGACATGTCTCCAAACTGCTTGTGTGTTGTCATCCAAGTGTACGCAAGCCTGACATTAAAATTCAGCTCGAAACTGTGTTATTTACACCAAGTTTTTAGCCTAAATGTCCGCTACTGGAACCAGCGATGCTAGTAGTGTGCAGTACGTGTGTGTAAACGGAAAAAAAGGGTTCCAGAGGAGAATATCAGAGGACATTTAGGCTAAAAACATGGTGTAAATGAGTCGAATTGGATTGTTGGGGTTTCCGGACACTTGGGTGACATCCCAGCAGTATGGAGGCATTTTACGTTGTTGGAATTTGGCTCCAAAAGGGTTTTGTGGACTCAAACACTTCCCCCTACCCTGCATCAGTATAGTGGTGAGGAGATAATTACTTTTTATATTTCAGTGAACTATTCCTTTAAGATTGTCTTGATCAGAACCCCTCAGAATGAAAGCAGAGCCCGATTGATATTTTGGGGCCAATAAGGAGTAAAGAAATAAGTAGATAAACATTTATTTTCTATATCACAGTGATGAACAAGAAATTTAATCGAGGCTTGATGTTTTACGATTTAGCTATTGACTTTATTATAAAGACAAACAATCATTCACACTCACTTAGGAACAATTTAGAGTCTCCAATTGACCTATGCCGTAGCACACGGTGAAAACCCAACCAGACACAGGCTAACACCGGGATTCAAACCAGGAAGCTTCTTTCTATAAGGAAAACACTTTAACCTCTGCACCAACTGTTCACTGTGTGTCTGTTTGGAATGGGCTGTTTGGTTGCATATTAGTGAAAGTGTAAAATTTACCTGCAGTTATTGAGCCATGGCAAGAAAATACTCTTTGTTAATATAGAAGTTTGTTAATATTGAACATATTAGGTGTCCAAATTCGACACAGCCCTTTATTTAACAACACACACGCCAAGTGTGAAGCCGATAAGAAAATCCGTTCTTGAGATATGTATTCCACCTACTACAGACTGAGGTTTCTGGAATTAGTAGATAGATAAATATGATTTTTTTTTTTATGTACAATTTTAACATAATTATTTAAAAGGCTCATGTCAGTGGATATTCATCAGTGAACCCACGTTTTGGACGTACTCTAGTATGAAGTTAGGGTCCAAGCCAGTGAATGACATGTTTTGGTCCATTTCGTGGTTAAACTCGGGAAAACCCTTTGACTGCAATGCATTCTGGGCCTGAGAATACAGCTTCGGTAAACAAAACATAACGTCACTGCTTCCCGTCACAGGGCTTATGCCTAAGCCCAGGAGATAGTTTGTGTAAACTTGCATTTGAACGGGGCCAGTTAATTTTAATCACTACTGCTTTCATATCCCGCCTTCCTCCTCCTCCTCCTCCTCCTCCTCTGTGGAAACACAGCTGGCTTGTCACTGCTTCAGTTACAAACTCTGCTCCCAAAAATAGCCCACACCATACTCCCTTCCATGCTCAGCTGCTGGTTATATTTTTTTTTATTTTTTAGGTGCAAGCACTTTTCAAGGCACTATCAGAGTACAAAAAAAAGGTTAGAACCCCCACTCCCCCTGCTGGGCTTCATCTCTTGAGCATTGAATGCTTTTGAATGGACCTTTATATGACTCTGATCCCCTGTTTGTTTGTGGGAGCATGGAGAAAGCCTCTTTCACACCTTCATAGAGGGCAGTTGTGCACGCGTGGAAAAACCATACAAACTGTGTTTAATGCACAAATATATGGCACAGTCACAGAAATAAGACAGATCTGTGAGTCACATGGTGTTTAGTGCTTTGATCAAGTTTTAAACTAGGTTTTATTCTCTGGAATTTAGTGGAAAATGATTCTTAGGATTTTGTCCACTCCCTGTTTCTTCTTCAGAAGTAACAGCAGCATGAATGTAGCAGAGGTGGAGACGAACAAGGTGAAATGTTTCCATGCAGTTTTTCATGATTCATGAACATTAGCCAGGCAAGTCTCACTAGGCTCAAAGTTGCTGATCATCACAAATACACAGACAAGATGACTGAACCTCTCCCCACTGATTCAAACAAACCTGCAGATGAACACGTCACCTGGCAGTCGCTCAATAAAATCTAAACCGAGATGGAAATACTTAATAAATCATTGAACAACACTGAAAACTAGACAAATACGAGACTGATAAAAGTTGTATTAAAGTTACTTTCAAACCTTGCTTGGTCTGGACCCTCTGACTTTTCAGTTTAGTTTCCTAACATAAACAAATTAAATCAAGTTTGAAAGGTGAGTCAAAACTTAGTCAGAGCAAAAGAGGTGGTTTTGGAAGGGTCAACCAAACCACGGTTCGGATCATTTGCAGTGTGTAAATACTCCGTGGGAACATTCTGACTTTCGGACCAATTACAGTTAGGTGAGACACCACTGGACATAGAAGAAGAAAAAGAAGTAAAAGCGGCTGGCATGATTGTTTGCTGTCAACAATTAAGTTTCAGTTGCTGCATTGTGTTTTGCCACATCAACTTCTCTTTAATTTGTCTAGTTGTGGTCTTTAAATACTTATATGAGAGCTGACCTTGTCAAACTGATACTGAATGAGTCAGGTTTGGAACGGAAGTGAAATTGAAAAAGGAATAGTTCCACATTTTGTGAAATGAAGTTGATTGTTTGGGTTGTGTACTTTTTATTCGGGAAAGCAATATTAATTCGTCTGATGGTTATATTGTTATTAAGAGGAAAATAGTCAATTGTAAATTAAATACTTGTTGAAATAATCTATAGTGAATCAAGAAAACTGATTAATTCTGTCATTAATATTTTAAGGAAACATTTGCTGGCTCATTAACTTCTATATATCACACACTGTATGATAGTGAATATATGATTGTTGAGGGAATAAAGACTCCTTACAGTGAACATTTTGATATATATATGAAATTGCAGGCCTATTGAGAATATTATCGTAAAACCAACTATTAAACTAAAGTGCAATTAAGGTTTTGGTCAAAACAGGTGAATTGCTTTCTCACTCGTCCTTGATTGAGATTATATCTAAGTGGAAACAGTCTGCTTAATTTCTTGGAAGGTACATTTTCAGACGAGCTGTAGGTACGTCTGTCTACCCTCCAGATGTCTGGCTTTCTGGGTAATCTCACTCTCCCACCGCAGGGTTTATGCCCAGTCAACCATTCCCAGTGTCTCTGGTTTTCCGTGTGGCGCTGGCCTCCATGTCTCACCTTTTCTTAGTGCTGTCCAGACGCTCAGGTGGTGACAGGATACAAATCACGGCGGGTGATTTACGGCGGTTTTGGCGGCACCGCATGCATATCAGACATTTATGAGAATACCAGCCATTGCAAAGCCGCAGGGGAGGAAACACAGGGTTAAGTGGTGACGTGTTGCGTTGTAAGTGAGCGGCAGAACTTCTGTGAGGAGAACAGAGCAGGGGATGGAGGCCAGTGTGTGGTCAAAGCGATGTTCCTGTCAAGTATGCAAAGAACCGTCATTCAAAAGAGGCTGTGTGATTCAGCAGAAGTAACCAAAGAGGGTGGTTTCCTACATGCTGACGCTGTTCACCAGCTTTGAGTGAAAGTATCATACTTTTTAAAAATTAACTTTTTGCCAGTTGCCCTGGTTACAGGTTAATTTGGTGCCGGTTGCACAGACGGCACAGAAGGTGTCAGAGTTTTCTCGTTTATGTCCCTGCACAGCCCTTTGGTCCACATCTTCTTCTTTTGGAAAATTCTCTCAGCAGGATTTGCACTGAAAAAAAAGATAGCAAAATACAGTTGTCTAGTTGTCTATGGGAGACGAACAGATTTACTTGACAACTGTGTTTCTGTTTTTAAAAAGCGAGAAGTCATCCGGTTAAATAAAACCTCTGAAGCTTGAATGTGAAATTGAAACCTTTTGGCCTCGGGTCTGATTGTCTGCTCAAGGAGGGACTGAGGGAATATATCAGGAATAAGTTGACCTGTATGTTTGCTTCCACTTCAGCATTACTTACCTGTTCCCGATGTTGCCCTGGGGGGGCGTCACAATGTTGTTGATACAGAATACTTTAAATACTCTCCGCTGCAGTTTATGACAGTGACAGTCAACACGCTGACAGCAGGGCCAGCCCTCCTCAGGAGTAGAGCCTGAAACTAGTCTTTAGAAAACAGGTATCTTCACCCCTGGGGTCTGATTGGTCACAGACACATTCCAGGTAATATGTACTGTATGTTACGTATGATCAAGTTTTTTAATCAGTTAATCAATTAGTTGTCTATGCTCTAGAATAGTGTCTCTTGACATGAAGTTAGTAGATGGTCATGTAGATGGGTTCATGGTTGATGGACTGTGTTTGGGTACAAAACTTTTTAACTGTTGAATGAAGACAAACCGGCCGAGTGCAGGTTATCCACAGTGTTCTGTGCTGAAATCATGGTTTCAGCTGAGCAGAATATAAAAGCTTTATTTGGTGAACCTAGCCAAAAATGTATCTAAATCATCACACCAAAACAGTAAGTGAGATATTTGTGTAGTTGTTGAGAATGCCATGAAAATATGACAGCCTTAGTTTGGCTGTGTTGTACTTCCAGTTGAGATTGACATAGATACTAATTATATATTAAAATTATGTCATGTTTATTTTTCCATATCGGCCCTCCCTTATTTTGGGAACAAAGTCAATATAATTTGCATATTATTGTTTGATTCCAGTCACAGAAACCATTTGACATATTTAGTGCTCATGACTTCATGGAGAGCTTTTGAACTGTTGTAACATAGAATGAATGCAAAGAAATGCAGCTGCGTTATCGAGTTTAAGACCTACACACGCTGCCTTAGTTTGTTTCATATTTAAATACTTTCCTATGAATTTCTTGAGATGTGTCCACACATGCAAGTTCATACACAGCCAAGGCGAAAACCAGTTCGACAATATTGTCTTGACAGAGGCTTGAGGGCTCATCTTCAAAGTGTGAAGGTATATAGCAGAGTGTGCTATTTAAAGGAGACGCATGAATGAATCGATCAGACTACAAAATAAGCCGATTGTATGTCTCTACCTGTCTCTAACATTGGTTGTACATAACCAAAGTTTCATTTTACACATAGTGATAATTTGAACTTGGCATTCAAAAATATCTGGGTCTTGTAGGATAACAATGACATTTTGATGCACCCAGATTCGTTTGGCTCATGTGTCCGTTAGATTTAGGATAACTGTATCATGATTGAAGTATATTAACCCTGCGTTCCATCCGTGTGTTTGTGTGTGTACAAAGCAACTCAACCACGCATGGACAGACTTTCACCAAACTTGTTATTTATACATCTGGGGAGGGTCTCTCAAGATGGTTAACTTTGGGAGCTGAACAAAAATATTTTTCATCTGAAAAACAAATTTGGGTTAGGGCTAGGTGACGTCATGAAGAATAAACAAGAAGTATGAAAATGACATAGTACAAAATCTCTGGATTGTATTAAACAGAGAAAACCCACTGCTAAACCAATAGTTAAATATTTTATGTTGATATGGTAGGAATTACATCATCATGACATCACTATGAAAGTAATTGTAAATGTAGTAACATAAGAGACAGCTTTTTTAAACTAATGACCAAACTACAAATGATTCACCTGTCATCAAATGGTATAACGGTCGGAAGTGGGACATTTCGAAAGGGTGATCATTTATTAGCAAATAAGAGCCGTCGTAAAAGAAGTGATAGGAGACAGTAAGGGGTTTGTAGCCCTGAGAAAGAGAGCAGTTGCGACACAGGAAGCAAGAGAGAGAGGTGCTTTGGCTAGAGTCCAATCGAGGAAATGACAGGAAGGCAAATATATTAGGGAACATGTCTGAGAAGGATATAGTGGCAGGTATTGAAAAGGGATGGCTGAGAAAGAGGTGAGAAGACGATTATATATGGGTGCTCAAACTGAGAAAATTGGAGACAACAACACAGAGTAGGAAGCTGTGCCAAGAGGATGAGATGAGAACACGGCAGAGGCAGTTTAACTTCAATTCAGACGTGAGAGAGTTGGCAGGAGGCAGAAGTAATAGAGAGGGAGAGTGAGGTTGTTCTTATTTTGTGAGGTGCAAGCGAGAGTTTGAGAGAAAGTTGGAAAACTACACAAGCCGGGTCTCATTACATGTCATAGACATGTGTGTGCGTGTGTGTGTGTGTGTTTTTATTGCAATACAGAGGAGAAAAATAATTTGAAACAGACCATAGCTCACCATGTCCAGAAAAAGAAAGTTATCGTTGATCTGAAGCCGTGTCCCATTTGTCAGAGGTAAGGTGGACGAGGTTGAGTCAGCATTGCTTGGTGGAGCGTGCCACAGGTTTGCAGTTTGTATAATTGTTTGTTGTTATTGATGCTTGTTCAAGAAACGTCAGTGACACAATGGGAACGTGTCGAGCATGACTAATACAGAGGAGATGTTTAAACTGCAAACAGAAGAAGGGTAGAAGAGTTAATATGACCCAGACATTCAAAGTTTTACTAACACATCCATGTTTTTGACATTTAGTCAGAAACAGATTGATTTAGCTTTACACTGCTACAAAAGTGTGGAGCTCTGATTTAAAAAAAAAAAAAAAAAAAAAAAAAAAATAGGAGCTCCACAACTGCTGCAGCAGAACCAGAGATATTGTGTTTTCAATTGCATATGGTTTTTGTTGTTTTTCCACTTGGGACCTACACTACCAGCAATGCAACTCAACCACTGACAGATCGACAGGAGCAGGACACAGAGGTTCCACAATCAGACTTGATGCAGCTCCCTCTGGAAACACAAGACAGTGGTGGCCTAAACCTCTGAACAGACTTTGAATTTTAAAGTTGGTGGAGTTCCTTTTTGAAAAGAAAATGCGGCCAATCATGATTTTATAACTCTAGAAAAATCACAGCAATAGTTTCTGTTGTTTTCAGCAATTGTAAAGAATGGCATAATTATGCTCTTCTTGTTTTGAATTTAACTTACCAGAAATGTGTGCTTGCTTCTATTTCATTGGCAGAGTCAGCGTGTGGATGAAAGTTGAGGCCCAACTTTTTTTTTTGCCAGCAGATCCCTGTGCAGCAGGATGTGCATTGTACTGAACCAGTGTGAAATGAGTGAGGAGGGTGTGATTTTTCATGCAGTGTTGAACATAGGGCTGTTTGAAGTGCTGTGGATTGGATGTTCAAACTCAGCTTCACGTCATAACGTTACATTTCTCAGAAACCTGAACTATTCATGACTGAATAAAAATCATTTAAGTGACTAAGTATTGTTTTAGTCATATTTTTATTCCTCAAAAACGTAACTATGTTTCATCAGCACTGTTGGTTCACAAAAAGTGGACCCAAGGTGGTTGGTTACAGTAAAGGTTGTAAACCCCACTTTTCCATGTTACTCGATAGGACTTGGACCAAACTAAAAGTCAAAGCACACGTTTAATGCATTTTTCTCAAAAGGATATCTGTCTTTTGTGTCTGATGCTATAAAAATGGTAAAAAATGTCAATATTGACGGCTGAGAACAAGTCGTTTAGATTGGCGGAACCTCAATAAAATTCCACTTCCAAGTCAACAACAAAAAATCGTTGTTTTCCGTCACCTTGGATTTCCAACATACTTGGACATTGCACATTGGCAGTTTTTGACCAAAAGCAGAGATACTGTATCTACACACATCCTCACACTGAGTTTTAAATTATTCCAGTCAAGTTTTGATAAATCCAGTATGACGTATATGCAGCACAACCACACACACACCTAGTAGACACTCCCATACTCAAGACTCACACATGCACGCCAGTACCAACATCAACACTCATGAATGTGCCAACAGAGTGCAGGGTTGTGAGAGAGAGAGGCTGGAATTAAAAGGATACAGAGGCGCTTGTGTGTGAATCAGACACTCTGGAGGACAGTGTGTTTGTGTGTTTGTTTGTGTTTGAATGGGTGAATAAACGCAGCCTTCCCCTGACCCAGGCCAGTGAAAGCTCTCGTTGTGGGGCCAATAAAGGCCACTCCTAACTCAAGTAAAGGGCCCCTGGACTGGCGCACAGACGATAAAAAACTGCAGTGACTCACGTTTTAGTGAGCAGGCTCTCTGTCGTCTCCGCTCTATGTTTTGTGGTTGTTGGTTTCAGAGATCTGTGACACCAGTTTCTTCCAGTTGTGTGTATTTCAGATGCCTGCTGAAGCCTGAGAAACAGCACAAGGGAAATGTGACACTATTTAAAAAACACGCTGTAACCTACTGAAAAGAACAGTCCCACGCTTCTCTGTGTTTGCCATTTGAAACAGTGAAGGCCGTCAACATGTTACCCAGCTCTCGTGCTCAGCGATACCCTAAGTCCATGTTAGCAATGGATCTGATGTTTTTAAGTCGCATAGTTTGGCAGAATAGACTTGCTGTATATGGGATACTTAAAAGACAATATTGAATTCGAGCAAATGTAATGATTATCTAATAATTGGAAACTCATTAAAACCTGGCACTGATGTGAATGCTTCAGATGGAAAAGAGTTTCTGCAGTTCATGGTCAGATTAATGCTTGTGTAGAACAGGAGGTTTTTTGATTTGCGTTTGGCGTTCTAGCAGCATTGCTCTATGAATGACACAAATATCTTTAAAACTGTTAGATGGATAAGTGTAAATTTTTTTATTTTTTTAATTTATTTTATAAATGTCTAATCTTGATTTAAATAAATCTGGTATTTAAGGGACTGATATTAATGGATGTGTGCAGATCCAAATAGCATTGTGGGTCTAGAGATTGTTGTTGATAGATGTTGTTTCAAATGGGGACTGTTGGGCATAGCAGATATACATAATGTACTCAACTGAATGACACTTTAGTTTTTGGGATAAGTTTCTAATTATTAGATGATATAAAAACAAAGGGAGACATCATGATTGACACCTGATGTGGATGCTCTTTTTGATGAAGCTGGGTGTGTGGTGTTTACTTTAAAAACCTGAATGCCACTGCACAGACTCTGGCTCCAAACAACATATTGTATTTATATATTGTCTTCATCTTTGTGCAATGGGAGGAAGTGGAGACACGTTGGCCATCGTTATATACAATACATGCTTAGCATTAGCATGATATATTCAGGGCCTCCATCATGGCTGAAGATCAGGTCATTCTTGACTTTTGTTCAGACCAAATACACAATCGGAAGACATAACCTTGGGCTCTGGAAACCTTTTCCCCTAGCACTAATAAACTAAGCACTAAACCAGTTCAGATTTATGAATCATAAAATCAACCATTAGTTGCAGCTCCACTGACTTTGAGTCAGTTGTGTTTACTCGGTTAATCCTTTACTTTAGCTGTGGCTCGTTAAACTGCCTTAATCATGCTGTAACCCTCACACTTGACATCACAGGTTTAATTTTCAGCTTGTTAGTGAAATGGCGCAACTTGAAATAACAAGTCTCTAATAGCCTGGCTTTCTAAAACCTGTTTTGTCCCTCATTCACACAGCGGACCACAACAACAGCCAGGCTTTGTCTCCCTGGGTATTGTTTGAATGTAAACACGTCAGCTTTTTCCTGTTGGTACGGCAAACCTCACAGCCCGGAAGCCCCAGGTTTCCCTGCGTGCATGCATGTTTACCTACACATCAATGTGCTACTGTGTGTGTGTGCGTTGGGCTACATTTCACACCGGGCAGCTGGTGAACAGGCCGGTATCGTCAGCTGATACCTGTTCTGTTTGTAGGGAATGCAGACGATGCTACATGTGGGCTCACCTTGCACGTTTTAGTCAGCCAATGATGGTGTGACCTTGCCTTTTTGGTCTAAGGCCCCTGGTTGGTGCATTTCCATAGATGAACAGCATTAAGCAGGGAAACATCAGCGGACCATGAAAGTATCGCGTGCTGGAGCAGGAAGTAACTGAAACACATCTAAAGTTTACATCCATTATAAATGTGTCTGTTTGATTATCAAATGTCCTGAAATCGTCTCTTTTCCAGAGGGCACCAGCAGTCCTTCAGTCTTGTTTGGGTCTCTGTCTCTCAGAACAGAAAAAGGCAGAGAAGCAGCAGAACCTGTAGCCACCGTGCTCTTATTAAAGCACTTTTATGAGCTTCCAAACCTGGTCAGGAATGTGTGTGTGAGAAAAGGAAAGCAGCAGCTGCTTCCAGCTCTGTGTCTGTTTGTTAGAGAGCTGGAATGATTGTGTTTGAAGAACATTCATGTTAAGATCTGAATGTTTGTGTGTAATGTAACAGTTTTTGGCTGGATGATTTATGGTTTCACACTAAAAAGCACATTAGCACTTTAATTAGAATTACGACAGAGTCCATTACCATCCCCAAATTTCTGCTTTGGCTCTAAATGCCAGAAGAATCTTGTTCTTTCCAAGTGTATGGGACATCTTTTTCATTCTGTCATTTTAGTATTTACAGTTTCACTTCCTTCGTATATAGAATCATCATCGCTTCCTGGCTGTGAACTTTCTGTAGATGTTTCTATTCTATTTGCAGGTGAGCCCCCTTGCACTTTTTATTGCTGAGCTGTCAGGAAGAGATGTGGAAACAGCCCCTCCAGAAAATGTCAGGAAGGATATCTTAACTTCAGTGCATTTCTAAAAGCAGCTTTTCAGACAATGGTTAGGTTTCTGGTATGTCAGACCTTTTCTTCAGGTCTCTTGCACAAATGCTGCCTTCGGCTGAGTCCAAAGGTCTTTGACTTCACCGAACTCACAGACTTGCAAACTTAATGGACACACTTAAGATGAAAAGTAGCTTCAGTTTCAGTGTTACACATGTGGCTTCTTGCCCTTGAATTTTTTTTGTCCTTCAGGATTTTGAATACTTTTCTTTGTTGCTACAGTAATAAAACATGTTCCCTGTGTGGCGAGGGTTCAGTAGAGCACAGGCAGTGTGTAGGTTCCAAACACCGTCGGCTGTAAATCCCTTAGAGACCGGCCTGTAGTCAACAGCAGCAGCAGCATTCCTTACGGTAGCCAAGCAGTGCTGATACACGAGGGAAATCAACGGTTCCTAATTTAAACTTCGAGCTGCCTCTTTGTTTTGCTGGTAAAAAAAAAATCAACAACAAAAAAACAAGAGTGCCGCAAGGTTACTGCACGTGCTCCCTCCGGGGGTCTGAGCTGTTGATATTGACTTATGTTGTCCGTAGAGATGAGTCAGGACTTTGAAGAGCAAAGTTTAAAACTGCTTTGTCTCCGTGACTGCATCATTTCCTCTGTGTGTGTGTGTGTGTGTGTGTGTGTGTGTGTGTGTGTGTGTGTGTGTGTGTGTGTGTGTGTGTGTGTGTGTGTGTGTGTGTGTGTGTGTGTGTGTGTGTGTGTGTGTGTGTGTGTGTGTGTGTGTGTGTGTGTGTGTGTGTGTGTGTGTGTGTGTGTGTGTGTGTGTGTGTGTGTGTGTGTGTGTGTGGTGGTACACTCTAATATAATATGAAGTGATTTAGAAACATGACTTATTCACATCTACCAATCAATACTGATATAGCTCTCTAAGAAGCTGTTTCCTGATTCTGTCCATTTCAGTAAGTTAATTGTGTCGGACAGTTCTGAGTCATCGATAATTTGTATTTTCTTTATAAGGAGACTCGAGACATAAGGAGCACCTGCCCTAATATAGCTTGACCAGTCAATGTGACACAAGCTACATTTACACGGTTTGAGTCTTCTTGTTTCTGAAAGTGCTGCCTTTAACATGTTTTTCATGGAATAAGAATCTGTAGCCTTTTTGTATATACTGTATTATTTAAGTTCTTTAGCCCGAGGAGAGATTCTGGCTCAGTTGCTTGTATGTGGCTGCACATCATTAGCAGCCATGACCTGTTTCTGACCTTGAACCATCGTAAAAGAACAACTCTCCTCGGGTCTCACACACTGAACCTTTGTGAAGAAACCTTGTGTGTGCGTACGACCACAAAAAGCTTTTTTGAGCAGGAATCATCAAATTTTGACAAATTCAAGATGTCATTTGTGTGGATTCGTTTGAACACAAGTCACATAGAGTAAAAGCATTAGCTTAGTTTACTGATGGGTCAATAGGACATGCAAAATAGGTCTAGCTTAATGTGACCATCACCTCAGAAAGACTGTTATACTTGTTCAGTGGAAATTTTGAATTCTAACTGGTCAATACAGGACAAATATTAAAAAATCTCTCTCACATTGCAAATAAAAACTGACAGCTATAACAGACACAGTACATTTACAAATCAGGATTTAGTGACCTGATTGAAATGATAGAACAGAACAGCAGCAAATGCCCACCACAAAGTTCCCAGCGTAAAAAAAGTTTATATGTCCCAAACAAAAACGATATTCAATTGACTAGATCTCATCATTTATTATTTCTGTATATTTCAACTTGGATTGTTGCTCATTTAGTTATGAATACTCCATTCAGTGCCATAGGGAAATACTTTGGATTTAAAGCAAGGTTTTTGAAGTCAAATAGGGTATTATAGCCCAGGGAGCTCTGTGGTTGATCTTTGTTTAATCTGTGGCTGTTTGTTCCAAGCCTGCCAGTTTTTTTTACATTCCACAAATGATATCTGGTTCATCAAACACACCAAAGTATTCGTCATTATGAATTCATCTGTCACGAGTGGATCAGGGAAGGATAACTGCCGACCCTAACTAGCTGCGGTTTTGACAGCGAGTATCAACTGTCTTGTCACGTCCATTTGAAGCTGGGCGGCTGCCAGCTGCTGCTATGGAGTGGGATTGAGTCTGGAGCGCTGACAGAAGCAGTGCTGTTGGAGGCCCCTTTGGCAGATCCCACTGTGGAAACACTGAGTCACTATCCACATCAGAAGCTGAATGCTGAAGGTCGTCCATCCTCCGCTTCCCATTCAGCCCGTAATCCCAACACCTCCACTCTTTCTAAACAAACCCAGGGGGCCAATGTTGTAGGAGCGTGTTACATTTTGAATTAAAAAAAAAAAATAATTCAAAATGTGATCAAATGTTTTCTTTACTTTGAGTATTGAGAAAGTTGATTGGGAAACAGTGATGAGAATATGGTCCTTTTGTCCCCTAGTTGATGTTGGATCATCTATTTAGTACAAACAATTCACACGTGCTTTGAGCACCTTTATGCAAGCAGCTATGATTTCTTCTTGGCTACATTAGATGCTATAATGATATTTTGACTTGGAGTATTGTTATTTTCCTGATTGAGTTTAATCATACTCCTTCTTTCCCTACCCATGCCTCACACGCAGCCTACCTACTCTTTTGATATTCAGAATAATTCTATTGTAGCTGGAACCAACTTTGTTTGTGCAATTAAAAAGTCATGGACATACAATGTTTGCCATTAGGTTCTGTACTGACAACATTATTGTCTTAGAGACTGATGCCAAGCCAACTTAATTTCTCTTTCTTATACACAATAGAACAATGAAATTGGGCTGGAAATAATGAAAAGGACTTTCTTCTGATTAGTCATCACTGTGCTTTTTCACACAGTAACTCAGAATTAGATCTACAATTCAAATGCATTAATTTTTTAAAATTACATCAGTCTGTACTTGCATGTTCCAGGAATATAAGCTTGAGGTGCAATTCGGTATTAAATCAACTAAACCTAAGGTGTTTTCCGAAAAAAAAAATCGTTCTCAAACCTTTGCATTTTTCCTGAAACAGTCATCTAAAACCTTTATTCCTGAAGACAAAAACTCCCCAGATAGATACAAAGCATTTGAGAGCTTAAAACTTTTGGCTTTTATTGTTAATCGTTGCCTTCGCCTTGATGAATGGATATGGCTGGAAATAAGCTTAGTTTTCTTTATTTGTTGTTTATTTATTTTTATATTTGTTAAAGAACATTTGGTGCAAAAGCATTGATTTCCAACAAAAGCCAAATCTTTAGAATCTCAAGTGCTTTCTTAAAGTTCATGTTTCTATCTTCTTTAGAGCCGACAAAGACTTTAGTTTCTCTTGTTTGTCGAAAGCTTCCTCCTCAATCGGTGAGCCTTGGCAGACGCATTGAATTCTGTGTCTGAATCTTCTTGGCTTTCGTCCTTGTTGTTTGCATCAGGGCAGCTCATTGTCTGAAAGGAGAAAAGAGGATAAAAAAAATGACATTTCCAAAACTTCATTTCACCTCCCCAATATGTATTTCAGTGAATAACAAGTCATTTCATCTGTTGCGTGACTGAAAACCAAGGGCATTATATGAAATACTCTTACAAACGGTAGATAAACGCATGTGTTGCATGATCCAGTCTTCATGTGTTGATGATGGTATCTGCAAGTCTGTGCAGTGACCAATCCTCCCATTAAATGCTCATGTAGCCTGTATGGAATTCAGCAGGATGCCCCTGGAGGCCGGCGTTGTGATCAACAGACACTTAAACATGAAATAGTGCGGTGAGTAATGTGGAGTATGGATGTAGTCCCCTGAGGCGTAAGTGGTGCGGTTTCCAAAGAGGTTTGAGTAGTACCAGTTTAGCCGGTCATGATGAAGTTCATGCACACACCGTCATGTTGGTTCAAGCAACACGCGACAGCAGAGGAAATTCTGTCAGTTTGATTATCCACTATTTTGACTCACACTATCTTTTAAGCAATCCCTTGTTTGAGGAGTCACAGCTTTGACTCAACCGCTGACTTACTCATTTTATGAATCATGGTTCATTCATCCATCGATCAGGGGAAGGAGCACCAATAGCAAGGTTCCGTCGAATACACACTAAACCAATCATGAGTAGGTCTCGGCTGTCAATCATGACATTTGACCAAATTAAACGCAAAGGTATCGGGTAGAGCTGTTACTGTTCACGAATCAAAACCAAAGTTGCCATGGTTTCGGTCGAGATACACAAAGATGGAGCTGCGACACGTTCCCCTGCCCCCCCCGCTGCCACAGCAGCAGGTGCAGCCTGTTGCATAAATTGGTCCAATCACACTCCAATCCGATCACAACCCCATGTAATCTGATCCAACACACCGAAGTAATTGATTGCTACTTACTTATCAATAACTTTCTCACTCACATCTTTGCTCTTGTCCAGTTAATCCATGTTTTCACTAGAGTACACTTTTCATCCCTTCATTCCCTTCCTCACAAATTTGTTCACCTCACTGCTTCCGTCTACAATCTCACTTGACTTCTGTTCACTCACACAAAGTACTCGATCACGTCACCCTCCGGTGACTTGTTTGCTTGTTGGGTCAACTCCTCTGCTGACAAGCCTGTGAAGAACGCACCGTGCTCACCTCTGGAATGCTGGGAATGTGACAGCGCGATTCCCCTGAACTTCCTGTCGGCCTTGCCAACTCGATTGTATGATACAATGAATGAGGAATCCAAACGCGGTGGCCTATTTAAGCCGGAGGAAAGCACCAGCTGGAACGTTTCACCCACTTAAATTATACTGTATTCTCACATGGCTCCTTGTGTCTTTTTATATTTGATAGATCCCGAAGGTTCAAACTGAGATAATTTCAAGAGAGCGTTGTTATAGCTTTAACAGCCGTCCACTGTATTCAGAAAAACAACTCTGTGTGGCAGCAGTTGGTGAAATTGGTGTTTGTGTGCCGGGGGTCTTTTAAGAATTGTGTTGGATGGAGAAAGAGTTGTGGAAGGGAAGAGGTCAGAAGTTGAAAAGTTGCCTTAAGAAAAACTGAGATGGGTTTTATTGAAAAACCTGCTTATCTTATTTTGGCGCTTTGCAGACACATACGCTGCTTTGCTAAGGCTACACTGTTGGTCATGGGAGTTCTTTTATTTCATATGTTTGTACATTTGGCCGGTTTCAATGGCCTATAGCTTTCAATATACATACACACTCTGTCCCCACTTTGTGTGTGTGGAGGTGCAATAAGAAGACAACATTGGGCCTTAAGGTTTTTTTGTAGAAGCAGTCGTGGGACGCAAACTCTATGATACTGCGACCAAGACCCCATAGTCGTCTTAAAGACGCACTAAATTGTACACACTTAAAGATTTCTAATATTTTTCATCTAGATCCATGCATTTTTCCCTGGGAAATTGGTGTTAATTTCAAACATTGCTTATCTCACAATGTTGAAGGAAGTGGAAAACAAATCCTGGGTCCCAGATATGCACCAAAAGTCATGGGTTCTTCTCTGAGCCATGCTGCATCCTTTCAAGTTTAGTCATCAGTTCAGTAGTCGTTGTGTAACACTAACAGATAAACTAACAAACAGCCACGGCCTTGGCAGAGGTAATCATTTTATAAATTGAAAAGTTAAATGGCTCAAATCTCTTTTTTGTGCTTCTTAAATGTTTATATTTTCTGATTTGCTAGGTTGTAAACTGCGAATCTTTGGTTTATGAACTGTAGTTCTAAAAATAAACAGCCAACAACAAATTAACAATAAATTATATGGTTGAATTAGCAAAACACTAGCATCAGTTTGAAATGAGTATGGTTTTCTTGGCTGAGGTTTTGTCTGTCAGGTTGTATGACTGTACACGCTGCTGGTAACTCCTCCACTGTTGGTCTACCCTTGGACACAGTCGCAAATTATCAAACTCTCCTATCAGATCAAATCACAGCCGTTTATTCCATTCTTATCAGGCGGTCGTGCAGTTTGAACCACGGCAGAAACATTTATGTAAGACCAGCATGTGCACATATACATCCAGTGGGAACTGAGGAAAAAAACTGGGCCACGTCACTCTCCTGCAACACTCTGCCGTCAAATTCCTGTAAATAATTAATTTATTCATAAGCAGATTTGCAAACGATGCAAATGCCTTTCCTTATATCACGATGCCGGTTCAGACAGGGCCTCTCTGTGTGGAGTTCACATATTCTCAACATGTCTACCTGGGTTTACTACGGGTACCTCCGGCTTCCACAGTCCAACGACATGCAGTTTGGGGTTACGTTAATTGAACGTAGGTGTGAATGTGAGTGTGAATGGTTGATGATCTTTGTGTCTTGTCCCCTCAAAGCACAAGTGGTGTAGTTAATGGATGGTTGGATTCATAGCTAAGAAAAGCTGGCACATTCTCCGATTCACTACTGATAATAGAACAAGTTCAAAATCAAACCTGTACCCCACTAATTCCTCCGACAGTGTTTTTCCTGGATGCCACGACAAACGGGGCAGCGGTCATGTGACTCTGTCTTCTTCCAGTTTGCAGGTCCAGGTACCCAACCAGTCCACGGTATTGATGAGGCTCAGATTAGCTTCAATGGCGTGGTGCACAGTGTGTGTAGTGGAAGGTTGCGGGGTGGGGGATGCTTCATTAGGAAAGGGTCTGTTGACTCAGCACCAGGGAGCAGACAGCGCTGTTAAGTAGGCATGTCAGACGCACAGATGGAGATGGATTGATGTCCCCCCCCCCATGGAAACGATTTGCACTCACACACATCCTCTGAGGCGATTAAAGTGACGTTAGGCTTTAGTGATGTCAGTGATCGCAGTACATGCCATTAACAAAAAAATGTGATGACGCTGCACGGCGGTATCTGATGCTGTAACGGATGTTCGTGCTTGTTTGTTTTTCTGTCGACGTTTGCAACTGGGCATACTTTCTCAAAAATGCTGTTCTGCCTGTTTTCAAAAGAAATGAACTCAATCATTTGGTTCCACTGACTTTTCTTAAAACCTTCCAGTATCAAATCGTATGTTTATGAATTCTCCTGAATGCAGATTTTAAATGAAAAGTGAATTAGCTGGATTTTTTCGTGGCTTAATCTGTAGCTGGTGAGCTGTCACATAGACTTCTGTGCAGTCAGTCCACTGTTTACTGGGAATTACTTTGGGTTATGTCTACACAGATAAGAAACCATCTACTGGCAGGTATTTCTGTGTGTGGGGGGGTGCAGGAGGTTTGTCTGTGTAACTTTGGTGATAATTTGACACGTTTGCTTCCGCTGTTGTTATTCAACGTGACACACTGTGGGTTTCTTCCATGCAAATGCATCTTAGCCAATGACCTCATAGTCATGTCCAGAGTTGTTGGGATTGTCAGGGGGCAACAAGCAGAAGAAACAGACTTGGAGAAGGACGTTCATCTCATTGGGATTAAGTCTTAAAGTTGTAGCTATTGTTCCTAAAGAGTCATTTTTATAACTTTTAAATTTTACTTTATCCACTTTATCACTCCTTCCCACAGCTATGAAAGTTATTTTAGTTTAGAATTTATATTTTTCTGGTCTCTACGGCTTAACCTTCTCACAGCCTTCAGCCTCTATGCCCCCCCAGCCCCAATTTAAATGGTGGCTTTTACGTCCCACTTTCCATTTACAGGAAACCTTTTTAAGGATTATTGCAGTTTTTTTTCATTCAGCCAAGAATAATGAAGCACACATATGAATGTGATTTCTTCAGTGCTAGTAGTGGTTACATTTCGCTGATGTTTGCACTGCTCACTACCAACGAAACCACGCGGTCCAGGTTCACCAGGTTCGTACATGACCCGGGGGGGGCATCACAAACATCTGAGACTTACAAGAACAAAACCAAACAAAAACTGAACTAATTGTACCTTCCCACAGGTTAGCTAAAACTAACAAGGTCCTGTTCAAGACGCTTTGTGTTTTTTTCACTTTTTGTCTTATACCGTCTGGTGTGCACACTCCAGAGCAGTTTGAAAGCAGAGTGCTGCGCTGCTTGGCTGTTTTTGATTTATGGCACTGCAGCAGGAGTGTGAGAAACGGAGCAGAGCTGCCTGTCTGAACATATTGGTGAAAGAGATCAGCTATCTGTTCCATATCTTGGCCATCTCCACCGCCTGTGGCTTCAAGGCCACGGTCAAGTGGGGGCATGCATCAGTTACTTTAATTTGAGCCCTGCAGAGAAGCGGAGCTGTCCTACTCGTTAACATGCTTCTTCATGTTTGTGTTTGCACATTTCGGTTTGTGTGCCTGCCTGAACTCGGCAGCCCACCCTCAGTCTTTATCTGTCAGCTGAGCTCTGTCTGGCAGGAACCTGCAGCAACCGCGCTCAACTCGCCATTGTGTGTTCATTCTCTAACATCAGCTACTTTCGATAGACGTAAACTCTAAAACCGCAGGTGATGAAAAGCTCTGTAGTGTCGAACTTTCACAAGTTACAGCCAGAATAATTAAAATAAACCATGGCACAATGTGAACAGTTCAGTAAATGGGAGCTTGTAACAAAGGTGCAGGCTGCTCTGGGGAAATGATGAACGATTGCAGAACGAGGCGGTAATGAGAAGGAGCAGGAAGGCGTGGAAAACTCCTAAGAAACTGTTTAAGATGTGTTTGAAACCCAACAGCTAGTTTTGGATGGGAAGTACAGTGTAATTAGTACAGATGTTTAAAATTATGAAAGTCTTTTATTTTTATGGAACATAGGCCGTCGTCAAACAAATTTAATTTAATTTCCCTCTATGTCAAAATCCAATATGAGGTTGATATTGATGATGGGCTGGATCATTTAGACTTTTTCAAGCACTGATATAGATTTTCTTCATCAATAAAACATTTGAAGAAAAGGTTTTTTCTCTTAGCATTTAGCCAAAACAACAAAATCGTTGAATGAGACGCATTAAGGATGTTGCCCTTCACCTCAATCAACCCAGCTACATTTGAAATACACTACGCACAATGAAATACAAAAATAAAAGTATATACTGCAAATGCATAACACTTTGATGCCCCCTCTCCTCACTACCAGGGAGAGTTCATTCTAGAAAGCAAAAAATATAATTCCCGTGCCTGCTTCATTCATTTCAACAAAAATAAACTTCACCTAAGATCAGATTTTCCATTTCTGTGTGTGGCAGTGTTTTAGTGCGTCTGTGAGTGTATGTGTGTGTGTGTGTGTGTGGCTGTTTGGTTTGGCGGGTGGAGAGATGGCAGCTGGTGTGGTGCCTTTTGGGCCAGACTGGCTCTTCAGACCTCCTCCAGTAGGAGTGAAGAGGGAGTGGATAATCCCAGTACTAACTCTGGTATGAAGTGGTACAAATTTGCACTGCTGCACAATTTGCATCCTTCGCAAGTGGAGGTGATTTTTGTGAAAAATGTCCTTCTTAAATATTTCCCTCTATTTGTCGTATATATTTGCCTTGTGTAATTCCACATACTGTCAGTTTAGACTAACATATACTGCAATTGTCCAGATATCATGTATCATATACAAGTCTGACTCATTGAAGTTTTTTCTCTGGTCCCGACTGACGCCTCCCCCTTAACCCTGACGCTCTTACTCCCTCCTCCCGGCTTTTTCCATAACCGCTCCACCACCGGCACCAGGACTGTCGTCACTGCACTTTTTTTTATGAACCCTCGTTTTCACACAGCAGAAACTCTCAGGATCTGGGACTTGCACTGTTTTTGTGTCCAGCTTGCAGAGATGCTTTAAATGATTTTCCCTAAGTTATCCTGGGGAAAAAAAATATTTTTGTGCGAACTGTTTCAAGCCCCTCTCTCCGACCTGGTCCTGCTCCTGAAAATAGTTCCTTTGTCAAGCAGAGCTGTGAGCAATGAGCAGGGGATTCATGAGCTAAGTGCTGCTAGTGCACTTGAAACCTCACACTGATGCTGACAGTGATAAGGCCGCATTGCACGCGGGAGCCCAGCTTTGTCAGTGAGACCTCTGTTCCGTGTGGATCATGATCCAGTCTGGAGTTTTGATACCGAGGGATCATAGCTGGTGCTGTAAAGAGCCTGTGGTTTAAACCATTAAGGCTCTGTAGGAATATTAATGTTTAACTGTGCTTCACGTTAAGCTTGCACTTGAGCCTCTTTAAGCATCTAGTAAGGAGATTATACAGCTCCGTTCACATTGAGCACTGAATAAGAGTGTATTTGTCTCTCCTTTGGTAATTGACTTCACTCAAAGATTACGACGTTTCATCAAGATTAAATATGCTTCCTTCACTGCACAAATAAGGGCAATTATAGCTGCTGAAATCATCATAATATAATCAATGAAATCAGCCGACCTTTGGCTTTGATCAGCAAATATCTCGTAACATCATGTTCTTAATTTACAGCCAGATGTCAGCACGTTATGCGATTAACAGGCCGCACGACTCTTTGCTTTCACCACTCAGAAGCAGAGATTTCCAACTTGTCCATCGTTTACATAATGCTCTGTTATATGGAACTTGTGGTTCGCTCATCACAACTTTGCTTTAGGCAGTAATCCCCTCTGCCCACACGCACGCTGAGGTTTACGGTGCAGTGGAGAGCGTTCGTGATGAATCCCCTTCTCATGCAACCTCCACCCTCTGACGTTTCTGCTGAGGCCTGTCTGCAGTCCCAGCATCCATGTCTGATGATAAACAGAGCCTCTGCATTCGGTGCATGTGTGTGTAGCGGTGGCTCAGAGAAGAAGTGGCCTGTTTCAAAAAGAGACGCTCGATCTTATATCGTCTGTTCGAATCCTCGTGGGTTGTTTGGTCCTAGTCCACATAGATGCACATTTACATTCTGCATTGGTGTTATATAAGATTCAAAAGTTTATTATAATCTTCTTTGTTGTGCTGTAGCTTTGCAGTATGTAGAGAGCCGACTTCAGATTCAAACGTAAAATAATTTTTTTACTAAGTATTACTGTTGCTCATTGAACGAACACACACATTTTTCTTGGGGATGCCTGATCAATAAGTTCCCAGGGAATAATTCATGGAGCTTGATGATAGGAAATCAGGTATATATTTAGGAGAGTGATATCTATAAGTGCTGAGCGCTCTATTGACGGCTACTCTAGTTTACTTTTTGTATTCGTTAAAAATTCCAAGATATAATGTTTTTCAGACTTTCCTGGACGTTAAGATACATACATTGTGAATATACTGTACGCTAAAGCATTTTGGTGCCAGGCTTTTCTGCTTGTTATCCTATAGCCCAGCACAATGTTGACACAGAGGCTTAAGCAGTCAGTATAGTCTATAGAATGTAAATGTTAAAGGCTGGCCATGCAGGCAGGATGTTAGCCAAGCTGTTTGTTCTGCCGGCTTGAATGGTTGCGTTGTATCGTCTGTCTACAATATCGTCTCTGTGTCGGTGAAACGCTGACCGGCATACTGTACATTCTGGTGGAGGTGGGTGTGGGACTGACTGAACTCCGAACAAAGGCCGACTCAGCAGGAGACGAGCCCTGGTTCCTCCTGGAGAGTTTTAGTCCCATTTTTATAAACAATACTTTAGTGGAGGAAGTTTGAACTTTTGGGTTGAGATCTTTTTTATTCCTTTACCTGAAATTTAAAAAGCATATTATCGAGAGTTGGACTTGCAGTGTTTGCACAACAGTAGCCTGCTCATTCCTTACTCATGTAGGAGTGCCGCAGCATATCAAGAAGTGTGTGTGTGTGTGCGTTTGTTACAATAGGCTTTCTCCTGAAAGGAAAGGGAGAAATGTGGTGGGTGGGACAAACGCCTGTGTGCTGCTACAACTTGCTTCTGTCTGACTCCTGAGCTGCAGCAGCTTGTTATGTATGAGTAACAGGCATCTTTTTTACAAGCCACATGTAAAAATGTCAGAATCCTGGCCTGGCTGAGGAGTTCTAGAAAGAAAACATGCTACTAAAATGGACAAAATGGCTCACAAGAAGAGAATGGTCAGAGTTGTGATCTGTGATTGGTTCTCATCTAGAGTTTGTCACTGTAGTACTTATTTATTATTTACTGCCATTTTCAATTGGAATGTGTCAGTATAAATGTTCAGGATCTGTTCCACATGGTCTCATTGAACACAGAGAGTGATGTTTCTGCCAGTAGGTGGCAGCAGCACCGTGGCTACCTATATTCACACATGAGCCGTCTAACCACACACACCAGAACCACACACACACACACCCCAGACACAAGCACAGCAAACCCAGTGCACCGCTGATCAGCTCGGGGCATCAGCCTCATTTGTCTCACTTTAATTTGACAGCCACAATATTAAAAATGTCTGCAGCTAGTAGCAAACCATGTGTCCTCAAAAGACTTGACTAAAAAAATAATGAATGATTTTCTCTATTGACCGGCAAAGTCAGTTTGATTCTTTGAACCCATGTGTCAAATAAAACACGAGTACAACATCAGTACTTGGTTTAATGGTATCAATCACACATCTCACTTGCAACCAGTACAACTAAAGCATTTTAATAACAGTGAGCTAGATACTGAGAAACAACCAGCTGTTGAAGATTGTAAGTATCCTTAATCTTTAAATAGATTGAAACTTTTACCAAATTTTATGAATTAACCTACAAATGCATCCTCAAGAAGTAAAATAAAAGCCTCAGCTGGTGATGAGTTAGATTGGATCAATGGATCTCTCCTGAGGATACAAACCTCTTAATCACAGCCAGGGTCATCAGGTGTCCACACGAGCCTCCAGGGAGGTCAGGTCAAAGGTTGCTCGCTCGCTGCCCTGTGTCGTCCTCAGGGATGACCGGACAATGAGACAACAGTGTATGGGACACAGGCTTGAGGCTAATGACATGAAAGACATGGCTTTGATAGTCGTACGTGGAAATTGTCTGGGTTTGGACATGGATAGGATTTGAAATACTGTTAGAAAATCTTCTAAACTCAAGTCTGTGGAATAGTGCACAACAGAAATGTTATAGTTATTGTGGATCGAGGGCGGGGGCCGGCTACGTCAAAATATAGGGATTACTTCCATTGAATAGGCAACCAGACACCAGACCCCGACCTCCACGCCCTCAGTTCGCATCCATACAGAGGCTGCACTGAGAGAAAGATTCATGTGGCCGGGGTCATGATCCAGTTACTGTCCTCTCTCTCAGTGAAACTACAGATTGAAGCGACAAAGCAGTGGTTCCCTCCCCTGACATCCTGCTATCTGTCTGTCCCGGCCTATTGATGACCTGCTTTACTCAATCAATACATGAAATAGGGACAGTCGGCTTCATTGGTGAGTGTAGTAGTAGAGTAATCACTATGCGCTTTGCTTAAAGGTCATGCTGGCACATTTGTAAATCCATATATATCTGGTGCTGCTGTTGTTTTAGATTCCTTTTCTACATATTAGTGAAACAATAGTGGAAAGTAAAGTGAATTCAGCTGACCAGTCTGATGAGCCAAGGAAATGAGCAAGATCAGCATTCAGTCAAACTCTGCCCTGCTCAGTGAGGTTGCTGCAACAACCAATTTCCAGAGCTCTAACATAAACAAGTGAGGTGAGACAAGGTGCAGCTTTACAAACCCAAACCCGACTAGTTTTCATCCATATGTTTGGGTTTTAGTCTGTTGGACTGAAACTTAAAAAAAGCAATTTGAAGATATCATCTGAGGAATTGTTAAATTGTTCTTCTGACCATTTTCTGAAAATGTACACACTAATACATTGAAATGATAATCAATGAAGTAATAGACAATGACATTTGATATTTCAAACCCCCCATACATTTTAGCATTGATCTGTCCAAGACAAATTTTAAGACATATAACTCTTCTTTGAATAATATATTAGACCTGTTGAGGTTTGTTTCGTTTCAAATTCTTAAAATCCACTTTTCCACCTCCTTTGGAATTATTTCTGATTATGGATTTTTGTTTGTTTTGGTTAAATATTGTAAAACTTTGGCTTTAGAAGTTTATCATCTACATTCTCCTCCTCAATGGGTTGCACCTCACTTTTTTTGTAAGTTGTATAACGGGACCACAATCAGAAAAAAATCCTGCTCATACATGCACCATCTCAACTCAGGTTTTAGGTGAAACCCTCCATCCTAAATATGTAGCTCTTTGCTTGTCATATGATGGTTGGTTTGTCTCAGGCCAAAAGACTACAAATATTTCTACATGGTTGCCACTTGATACAGAAGGACCCTTGTGAAATAATGCTTTCGGTATTGCTGCTGTACGGTAATGTAACCCAGGAAGACACTAAAAAGTATGGGGGGTGGGTATTGGGGCTGTCTGCTCTTATCTGATCCACGGCACTTGCCCCAGGCTTGCAGGCACATAAGACACATGCATGCTCAGCAACATGACAGGAGCGCTTACTGGAGCAGTTTGTATAGCTCAATAACCCAGTTAACTGTGATCTGATGTCAATACAGTTCTACCTCCTTGCCGCTGTGAACCTTGCATGTCGGTGCCTGCTCGCTCTGCCTCGGGATCAGTAAATGGAGGTTGCAGCTCTTCTCTGGCCAGGTTGAGCTCTTGGCCCTTCAGCGATGAACTCTTACTCTAATGAGAGCCCTGTGTTCAGTGTCATTCAAGGTGCACGAGGAACTAAGATTACGATTTTTGTCATCAGGAAAAACCCTCATATACTGATTCCTGTTAGCAGCTGATAGAAACCTTGCCAAAATTCCAACTTGTTAGTCACAGTTAATTCAAATAAGAATCAGCATGGGAACTAGACACTCTAAATAAGTGCTATTACATTTCTTTCTAACATTATCAACGCGTTCTCAGGTAGCAGCGATTCAACGATAGCAACCTGCGTAACAGGACTTCCACTTTATCTCTCATCTCCAATGTTTAATCTCTTGTTTTCTGTTTTCACTCTTTGTATATCTTGTCTCACTGTTCTCTGTTCACGCCCACTCTTTTTCCTTCTTCTACACTTCTCCCTCACCTGCCTTCTCTCTCTTCTCCCCCGCATTACACATACCTTCCTGAGTCAGACAGAGGTGTGTTGGTCAAATGCATTGAAGGCTCTTTATTCCCTAGTGTTGATCTCTGCCTCCATTGGCTCCCACTGCTTGACTCTGTTTACTAGTACAAGCATACAGTACATGCACACTTACACGCTCATATGATCCATAATTGTTTTCTTATTGAAATTCATATTTGTGTGTGTCTTATCAGGGGTTTGATTTGTTTATGCTGCTTAGAAAAGCTGCCACAGCCTCTGGCTACACAACCTCAAAATACTCAGAACACGTTTGTCCGACTTTCAGTATTTGTATGAAATGTTTGACAATCATTTTTATCACAATGTCTCTTTTAAACTATAAAGAAAAGCAGTTCAGGAGATTAATGCTCCAGCAAAGGAAACACACACTGCAAATGTGAATTTGGTCTCTAGGGGACTTTCTGATTTATTAGTTTCAGATTAGAGCATTGTGACTTTCCCAGCTTTGTGTGTGTACTCGCTAAACTGCAGCTGTGCCTCGGCTTTAGCCTAAAGAGGCACGTTGGATAGGGAGTTTTTTGGTCTGTTCGGATGGGAGGAGTTTCAAAGTCTGGTGCTGTTTTTTTGTTTAAATATTCCCATTTGTCTCACCTGCTTGGATATGGGTGACTATTTCAATCACACAGGAAATGTATAAATGCTTGAAGGTGAACCTAGGTTTTGTCTACTACACATTGACAGAAAAAGTGGCATTTAGATTTAGGTTTGGCTTTAAATTGTAAGAACACAGGCTGTAGCTTTTATAGGAAAAGTTTGCCTTTAGAACAATATTGTGTCTTAAAATATTCTATGTACAGGCTTCTATATAGAGTCAGTAAGACTGGGATTATACATGGTGAGGATTTCTAAAAGAAAAGGAGTCGTCTCTCCTCTCTGCAGTGAATTAGCCATGCATCTATCTGTGTGTGTCTTTGAACACGCGTGTGCACGTGAGTAGTCGGCCATGACGTCCACCTGTTAGAAGTAGCTGTTTGTTTGATCCAACAGAAGCTTATGAGAAGCTGTTCCCTTCTCAGACACACACACACACACACACACACACACACACACACTCTGGCATCCTCTTAATGTTTTGACAGCTGGCCCTGATAGAGGAACTATTTTAAGGCTTGCAGTGAATATATCTGCGTGTCTCGCTGCTGTCATGTGCACTGATAAGTGGTTTGCCTGCCTGTCTGTCTGGTTTGAGGGTGTCAGTTTGATAGGCAGTGTTCGGCATCGTCCAAGCGGCGTCTGTCAGAGAACACCAGCACTGGATGTGATTTACACTGTGCTGAGACGTTCCACACACTCAAAACAATGAGCTAATCTTTTAAAAGCTTTGATTTTCAAAATGCTGCAGCAAACTCATTGATTTTCAGGTTTTTACAGACTTGCGTGTATAATATGTTTATTGTTTGAAAAAGCAGTAATCTTTATTTCTAAAATGGCTTCCCACTAGTAGGAGAGGTCATAGTGTTATGCATATCATAAGTCGATCCAGTCTGTCAGATTGGGTACTGTGGCTCAGGAGGTAAAGAGGGTCGTACATCAGCCAGAAGGTGGTGGTGGGTCGATCCCTAGCTCCTGCATTCTGTGAAATAATGAACCCCAATTTCCCCCTGATGGCTGTGAAGGCAGTGTGTGAGTGATATGTGATAGAGAAGGTGTTGCACATAGATGGACTGTGTGAATGGGTGAAACTGTAATAATATAAATAATATTTTTTTTAATTCAAGCTCCATATATTTGTCTGTTTGTGCTTTCTTTTTCATTATATTTAAATTACACTAAAGTTCATGATCAAATTTTAAAATATCAAGTCTTAATTACATTTCTCTATCATAGGGGTTTAATAACGAGATCTTAAGTAACATTGCCAATGTTTTTATTCATACTTTTCAGCTAATATGTTGATATAAGACATTTTATACTCCCTAAAATCAGTATCAGCCCCAAAACATCCATATTGGTCGTGCTCCAATTTCCTAGACACTGCAAACCATGCCCACCTGTCACCCTTTACACATTATCCTAGTGAGTCCCATCAACCTATGTATATAGACTCTCTGAAGCTTTCCCCCTTTTTATTTGTGTGCTTGTGGAAACGTGATATTATTTAACCGTCTCACCTGTTGAGTTATGGATGTCGACAAGTGAATTAATTCCTTCATCTTTTCATCCTACAGGACCTTCACACCATCTACTTACACCTCTACCATATGGACGTCCTCTCTAACCTCAGGGAACACCAGCTAAGGTAAAGTCTTTATTTTTCTGCTATTGAAAGATGAGTCAATCCCAGTATCAGCCTACCAGATTGACTGTAGAATAGCCGATAGGCCAACTTTCTGCGTGAATAGTAATTATATAGGGCACACCCTACTCTAACAGGTTTAAGAGCGATTGGAATTTTTTCAAGTGCCTTTTGCTCGAGGTTCACTTTTCCAAGTTTTGTCTATTGTTCACAGGCCATTCCCGCTAAGGTGGTTGTTACGCGTTCACACCAAACATGTTTAAAATGTTCTGTTTGAAGGTCAGGCATGTGAGGAATGTGGTTGTTGCTTGTTGGGTTCAGTTAAGCAGATCGTTATCAGCCCTCCTGAGAAATAATTCGACAATGGCAGGTTTTATAACAATGATGGTTTTAGATATTGATGGCAGTTTTTCATGATTAGTAATAAATGATAAAGTTGATGAAAATTCATAGTTAACCTTTGCCCGGTAACCAAAATTGAATTCTCGTGGTGGCAATTGACTTGTGTGGGCTCACTTGACCAAAATTCAAACAGACTGCAAAAGTCAGGCCCAGCCAAAGAAAGTGAAACGCTAGTTGGGCTACAGCAAGAAAACGAGTAGTGGGTCACCTTAACACTCAGAGCTGACGGACAGTAATGATGGTGTCTAAAATTGGAGAGCTGTTCTCAGATGTCTGGGATGGATGTGTGACTGATTTTCAGAGCTAGAGAGATGTATTAGGGATGTTGGGGGGGTTTTGGGAGGGGAAAAAGTTAACATCTTTATCTTTCTCTCTCAGGTCGATGTGCACCTCAGGGAGATACGAGAGACATGATGCTAACCACGTCCTGTTCTAGTAAGTACAAGTCCTCGCAATGTGCAGGAAGTGCTCGGTTTTCTGCTGCACTTTATCTCTCTCTTTATTAGAATAACTTTTTCTCAAAGGTATTGTCCGTAATGTCCTGATTCAAAGATTAGAATTAAGGTATAGAAAGGTTCTCGGTTTGAATATTAATTTAGCTTGGGTCTGCGTTTTTTCTTCTTCTGGGTAATCCACAGCCCTGCCACATGCAGATTGGGGTTAGTTCAAGTATGTAAATTGACCATAGGTGTGAATGTGAGTGCGATCTGTCCAGGGTGTACCTCACCAATCGCCGTATGTCAGCTGGCCCCCTCAAAGGATAAGCATCACAGATAATAGATGGATGGAAATGTTCCAAGTAGAAATGTGGATTAAGGCTGATGTTAAATCATCCACATTATGGGCCGTTTCTTAGAGAAATGTTTGAACAACCCATTAGAACCTCATTTTTTTTGCGTTGATCCATTTTTCTTGAGCCTATTATAGCTGTCGGGTTGAGGACACTGATGAGAAAGTGACGCTAATGTTGACAGATCCACTGATAGCCTGCCTGCCTTAAGTTCTGCCTGTCCGTCAGAGGTTGTGAATAAAAGGATACTGAGGTGAATGAGGCAGAAGGACGTCGGTTTATCATAATATAGGGTGGGAATTTAGAGGAACACTAGTCAAGGGGAAGGGGGGAGTAAAGGATGAAAAGAGGGATGACAGAGGAATAATATACTAACAGAAGGTAAGGCTGTGGATCGTGTTGAAAAAAGTGGACAATAGATGTTGGGATGATGAGAAGACAAGGTGGGGAAATGAGGGGAAGTAAGGAGCTACATTAGAAGAATGCAGAGAAGGAGACAAATGGGGTGAGGAAAGAATGGAAGGAGGAAAGGATAGCAATGTTGAGAGGGAGGTGAGACGTGGTGAGAAAATGAAGTGAGGGGAGTTTTGAAACACGGTAGGAGAGGGATGAAGGCAGCTGAAATGTGGAGGAAGTGTGAGAGATGTCCTGTTGATGTATTATAGTCCTCGCTAGAATCACATTAGAAACTCAGTGGTTTCATTTACCATCCAATAAACGCACTCACACACACACACGCGCACATGCATGCACGCACACACACTTCCTCTCTTGCCTACCAGGGGCCAGTCTTTAGTACCTTAACCCAGAACAAAGCACCTGCCATGTACAATTAATCAGTATCTCACACACACATACACACAGTAACATAATCAGCCCCCTCTCTACTCATGGCCACGGGCTATTGCCTGCTTTGCCTGCCCTGTTGCAACGCCCCTACCAATTTGCTAAGTTTGTGCCTATAAAAAGCTCTGCCCTTATAGTTGAATGCATTGAGAAAATATTGCCCCACATATAGGACATGGAAAATCCACTGTTGCTATCAATGGAAGAAGAGGGTGTTGCTCATCCCACTCCATGTTCCCAGGCTTTGTATCCATGCGTCTGATTGACCTCTCTGATTGTTTCCTGACTCTTTACTGATTCACGCACCCGGCTTGTTGTGTGCATAATTAGACTGGTGCTGGGTATTAATAGATAAGATCAATACGTGAAATAGCGTGACCAATCATATATCTTCTCTTCAGATGTAAGAATTTCATGTTGCATCGTGACAGACCAGAAAAACGTGACTCCCTCAGTTCCGTTTATTCCAGCCCTGTTAGCATGGCTGCATGCTAATGGGTTCTATGCACCTTACATTATATCATAGCTCTATAGTGCTTGGCATGGAACATGTTTCTGCTAATGCAAAATGCATCGCTTGGGATTCAAAGGTTGGATGTGCACTATATTTTCTTTCAAATATTTAGAGATCCCACTCTGCATCTCTTTTCCTATAACTTCTGCATTTTTCAAAGACTTGAGATACTTCTCCCGCTATTGATTTAAATTGTCTTTCCAGCCAATTCAGCCCTAAACATAGATTTGTGAAGAAGAGAAAAGCCCCAAGTCGGCTCCAAGAATCTGAAGCAAAAACATATAACATATAGCAGGATATACAGGGTGTAAGGAACAGAGCATCAGTTAAAAGCCTGAGTAAGCAGAGCTATGCTGAGGATTGAAATGAGGCAGCGGTAGGGTTGGGAGGAGGGCCGGGGTCTCTACAAATGATTTGTTTTAACTTCAGGGGACTTTTAAACTTTTTACATAAAGCACTGCATGAGCCCGACTCTGAGAGCAGCCTGGAGTGATCGTAAATAAATGGCCAGAGATCCAGACTATGATAAAAATTAGGAACATATGCAACTGCAAGTTACGTTTTCTGGTGCGTGATGATCGTTAGGCTGTTAAAGTGCTTTGGTGTTTGGTAGTGTGGTCACCATTATGGTTTAAATGGGTATAATTTCTTCACTGGATCATCGTCATCATAAAAGTTGGTGGCATAGAAGAGCCAACGAGAGGTCCCGACCCCGACACAAGTGATAATGAGAGTGCAGGAAAATGAGAAGAAGAGAAAAAGCACTACTTTCAACTACAATGTCTTTCACAGAACAAGTACACAAGGTCCATCATAGCAGCCTAATGATCAACTGGCACTCACATGTAAAACTTTAACTCACACGATCTCAGAAAGTTGTCACATGTGAGCCTGTTATGATCATAGTCTGGAGCCCGGGCAAAAGTGGTATCAAAAAACCTCAACCTACCGTTCATGATAGATGTTGCAACCGGCGTCTCCGGGAAAGAATGTGAGATTGTCTATCGCAGTGTCATTAGTCCCTTTAAAACAGTTTGTTTGAGGCAGGAAAGTTGCCTCTCTATTTAAAAGGTATTAACAGGATAGTGGAGGGCATTGTTGTTGCACTATTATACCAGCAGCAGGTGTAGTCCCAGACCCAGATCAGAGCTGGAACTGTGAGACAGACGCAGATGCTGTTGTGTTACACTTCACATCTCAGAGTCTGCACTCGGGGTTGGCAATATGCCGGCTTGTTTGATTTAGTGCAAAGGAAGCGTAATGAAGTGTAGATTTAAACTAACATGACATTTTGGAAAACTAAAGAACGTACACACCAAATAATTAACAATCATGATATATATCACAGGTGCAAGGATGGGGATATTGAAAGTTCACATTGTTCGTGTTTCTGACACATTAGGTGTTGTGAAGCACCGACTGCAGTGTTACTCTGTTAGTGTTTCACACCACTGTGTTCTGTGTCTCCTCAGCCCAGACAGCATCGCTACCTGTTGGTACATCCTGCTCTCTGGATCAGTGTTCGTCAAGGAGCACATGTACCTGGCAAGGTGCTGGTAAGTAATCGCACGCACAACCACACACACACACACACACACACACACACACACACACACACACACACACACACACACACACACACGTGCTTATGTGTGTGTGTGTTTTTATCCTGCCTTTCTGTGTGTTGATCTGTAACAAGGAAACAGTCATAAAGGGGAAAGGTATCAAAACACAGACCTGATATCCGAGTTGTTTGGGTGCATATCATAAACCATACCAGGGCAGATATGCTCTGAGCAGTAAGGACCCACTTGGACTTCTGGCTGGCCAGGTGATGTTCTGTCAAAAATTCAGAAATAAATTCACAAAAGAAGTACAAAAGAATTTTTTTACCGACATGTCGTGCGTTTTATATATATATATATATATATATATATATATATGTATGTATATTTAAGAGATTCATCCAGAACATGTTCTGAGCTAGTAAACCAGAATCATAAGGAAATACCAGCCCCCACTCCACAGACCCACGAGAAAGCAAGACTCAAAAAATACCTTAAATAGCGATGTTGCACCTGTTTAAACACTGGAATTGGTTGTAAGCAGGAAAAGCTGTGGCAGAAATCGGTCGGTGTTCAGCACCAATGTTTATCTTTCCTCTGTTGTTGTAGTCGACCTGAAACTGAAGCATTGCATGCCAGGGATGGAAGAGGGGGCAGGCACATATAAATGCCTTTGGAGCATTTATATGTCTAAATCAAAAAAAAAGATGAGCCCCTGGTCAAGAGTTTCATCTGCTGGAGAGTGTTTGTTAGGAATTGAGACTGATGACTCAAACTCCACAATACCTAGATTTGCCAGGGTTCCTGCTGGTCATGGTGTTTCTTTTGAAGGAAGCAGCTCTTTGCTTTTAACGTTCCCTTGAGATTGTCACTGAACGTCATGGCAAATTCTGGAGCACTTTAAAGGAACATGAAACCAAACATGAACTCTAATTATGAAACTGAGAAATGAGTTTAGGTTTGTAAACTTTGGCATGTAAAGGACCCTAATTCTGAAGATAAGGTAAACAAAATTCATTAATATGGAAAATCCATCTATTTTAGGGATACTACCAATTCCTTATCATTTGAGTAAAGTGTCTTAAAATAGTGAAATGTTCATTGCAGTTTTCCAAAGCACAGAGTGATGACTTAAACACTTCCCAGCGTCACTGTTGAATAATTCAATTCAATGGACACTGGTGCTCTTAGTGTCCTAGTTTGAAAGGCTGGACACCTCCCTTCTCTCTGCTGGGTAAGTTTGATAAGAAATTCAGCTGATTGGACAAAACTGGGAATAATTAAATAATGCAACAGTTGGTTCAGTTGGTTGTACTGATTACAGATCATTTACAGGCCACATGTTGAGGGAAGGAAGAGAGAGAAATAGATGGTGTGATACTAAGTCAGTTTATCCAACACCAACAAAACAAAGCACCAACTGACCGACTGGATTATAGTTGGCCAAGTATCAATAACCTCCGGGCAGTGTGCGTGTGGGTGTGAGTGTGGGTGTGTTCCATTCCAGTGTAGGTCAGTAGATAACAGAGTGGGGTGGGGGAGGGTCAGTGCCCTGCAAAGGACTGGAGGGTGTGTGTGTGTCTGCACATGAGTACTAGTAACAGCAGGGGGGCTTCGAAAGGGTCACAAGAGGGCTAATAGGGGAATGTTGTGCATACGTGTGTGTATACGCGTGTAAGTGTGTGTGTGTGTTTGTGTGTTGGGAATGCGGAACCCCTGGCAGAACAGTGGCTGGCCATGTGTTCCTGAGCAGCCTGCCCGCCTGGAGCCCAGAAGCACATCCAGGCAGGAAATGAGCAGGCTACACACACACAAACACACACACAAATGCACACACCGACACACACATTCACACACCTCCCTGGAGCCAGCGGACAGACAGAACATAGCAGAGCGGGAGGGAACACACACACTCACACTCCTCCCTCACTTCAAGACAAACTAAAAGGCTGACAGTCACTTACTTCTGCTTTCTGAAGAAACTTTTAACTTGTTCATTCTATTCTGGAGTGTAAAACAAACACGTGGATCTAAGCCTGGATTAACTGGAATATTATATGTTCCCCTCTCCTCTTTGTGGATAATATGCCGGATATCATTTCACCTAAAACGATTCCAAAGAAGTGGACCCCCAACATTCCGGTTCCTGGTCAGTGATCTGAAGCTTTTTTTCAAGTTTGTCACACTGCTTCCCATCTTGTAGCTGTGGGATTGCAGCCGCTAGCACTGTGACTTCAGTTGAGATTTTTCAAAACTCCCTCTCTCTCTCTCTCTCTCTCTCTCTCTCTCTCTCTCTCTCCGTGTCTCTCCCACTCGCTCTTTTTTTCGTCCTGCGCTTTCTTCAACCCAGCATGCTCCATTTCCTGCCCGCCATCGTTTTAACCAACTCGATAACCAGGAATTCCCCATGGCACTGTGGCAGCATAGCTTAACACAGCTCGGACCCGCAGCTCCGAAAACACACACAGGGCTGTCTGTCTTCATCTGCTCTGATTATCTCAAAGAGAAGCAGACCTACTTTGTGTTAAACTCTTTCACATGAAGCCACTCATGGTCTCGGTCAAAATGTTTGCACTGGCGAGGTTTGATTAAAGTCAGTAATGATTCAGTGTGCAGTGAAGGCTGAGTTAAACAGTCAGAGAAGGAGGACATTATGGAAATCAAAGCTTGATTTGGATGCAAACACTATCTACAGCAGCAGGTTATATATTTACATGCTATTGTTGCGTCTGGAGGATTTTTTATCGTCTTATTGTTTAACTGTGTAGTTGTTTGAAAGCTTTACTTCCTTGAAGCTCCACAAGTCAAACATTGACAACCGTGTAGTTCACTTATCTGACTATTTATGAATGGACGATCAGTCAAGTGTGTTTGGTTATCAATCTCAAAGCTGTGAGGAGACTTAAACTCACTGTATTAGAGTTGAGCTGTGGGGGTTTCTCTGTTTTGCTCTGATATTTCGAGGTTTTAAATTACCCCTGTTACCCAATCCCCACCCCCACTTTCGTAATGTGCTGTAATGTTTTTGAACGACCCACTGCCATTATTACTTGGAGTCTGTCTGGCTGTTTTTGATGAGCTTATGTGCGCTGGTGGTTTGTCTACTCTTGACTGTCAGCCAGCTCTCCAGTCTTCCTAAATGTGAGTCACAGTGGTCAGTGTTTGCCAACCAAACACTAAAACCAAGAGGAAGCGCAGCAGAGTGAGCTGAGAATAGTGTCAGATTGTGGTCAGCAGTTCTCTTTTCCTTATTATTGGTCATCATTCCCATGGATACGTGTGGAACATAGGCACGGCACTCTCTGTGGGTTCGATTTCTGACCGAAACTCTCACTTAACAAATAACACTAGCCGGGATCGTCTATGTATTGTTGTCAGTTGAAAGTGAAACTCTTACTGTCGCACAAACAAATCTTTTGATTGTTATAGATCAAATAACAAATTGGAGAATTCGTTTGTGGCTTGTTTTCCTTCAAAGCAGCATAAAACAAAAGAGCCTATTCTTTAATTCATATTAGTTTGTGTCATGAACACTGTTTCTAACGTTCACCTTGTGATCACGATGATGTAACATAAAGTAACTACTGCTTTGAGTTGTGACGTTCTGTCAATCGCCTTTCACCAGAACCTGAAGCACCACATTCCCAGAGTTTTGCATAGTTTGAAAACTGGAGCTGAATTCCTCCTCAGCTGTTGAGCCACAGGTTTGTTGATCATTTCCAGTAGTGGTAAATTTCTTACAGCATAGCACAACACAGAAGTTAAACTGACATTTTCTATTCATATTTTGGGATTAGAATTATATTTTCCTTTTCAAACCTCACCAGGTCTTTGGTTTGACTCCAATAAAATAAAACTAAAATATCTTGTAACATGCTGTATATATTGCGATGCTATAACATGCAAACCTTGGCATAAACAACCCTTGTGTTCCTTAAAATGATAAGCCAAGTTTAATATTTGTAGTATTCTTAATACTATTTGGTCACGTCACTGGGTTTTCCAGGCTTATGACACCTCAGGGTGTGTGTGTGGCCTGAGTTTCTGTGCCCGGCTGTCATGGTTTATTGCTCCGGGCGCTGCAGCTGTCACTGGACCTGGGCTGAACCTGTTCTCGTCTCTGCCAACAACTTGTTTCTGCAGGAAAAGAGAGCAGAGAAATCATCACCTGCTGAAATCCAGCGCAGGCTCAGCTTCAGTGCTGGGAGAAGGGCCAGCCATTCCAAGGAAAGACATTATACTTGGGGGCTGAAGTAGCTGATGACTTCACATATTTATCAATGGTAAAAGGATGTGCTTGTCCCCCGAGGCCACTCTTTTTCTGTGAATTGAAATAATAAGATAGCTTGGAAATAATGTGAGGATGCCAGCATGGTACAGAGGTCTTGAAGAACAAATGACGAATTAGTTTAATCATAAAAACGCTTGGTCATTTCAACAGAAACAGCGGAAACTTCAGTTGGTAGTTTAACAAACTTAAATTGCAATTGAAAGATGGTGGGGCTCTTTGTAGAATAGGTGATTAATCATTGATGTTGATGATTGATGGGACGGAGAGAATGCTGAGGATCTAAATGAGATGCTAACTGGACTCTGTTAGACTCAACCATGGCTCTGGATATGAAGACGGCAGGTTAATGGGGTGGAGGAGTGTTGCAGGGAATAGCTGAAATGACGACTGACTGTAAGAGCGAGGCGAACAGATGACGTGATTGGCTCGTTATGGTGACATTGAATTGGATTACTGAGGACGCCCACACAGTCAGCTGATTGATAAAAGAAGGAACAGGCTGAGAAAGATTTGTGAATAGATGAGTCATAGCGAGAGGCTTCCTGTCTCAACTTGTGCTGAGAAGCATGCAAACCAACAGCCTGGTTTTGAACTGACATTGTTGTACGATGTTTTAGGGCATTACATCAGTATTGATTCATGTCTTGATCAATCCAATATTCTCGTGTCTGAACATTCATGTGGTGGACTATCAGAACTTAATGAACACCAGATCAATAGAGGATTTTCTGTATTTCTCCAGGATATGAGGTTACTGTTTTTTGTTGTTCACTTAAAGTAAAACTTATTTTATTTCATGCGGACACATAAACTAACCCCTGCCAGTCGACGGCACGGAAATTTCAACTACAACAGGGATATGTCCTGAACTCTACTTGCACTATAAGCGGAGACTTTTTGTGCAGGAATAAATAAGCTTGTTGTATAAACTCTCTCCGCTCAAGCCATGATTTATGCTTAATGCACTGGTCAGCTTGTTTGTTTAATGAGATCCTGAAACTCTTAAACCCCCTTTACTTTGCAGGACTGAAGGTTTAGCCATCAAGTGGTTTTAGAGGTTTGTCTTAGTTCCTCTGCGGGACGCAGATTCCCAACAGATGACAACAGAGAGGTAACAGATCTCAGTTCAGTCAGGGCAACAGCATCCTTTGGTGGGTACATGCTCATGCAGTCGAACACACAATCTCAATTGCTCACTTTGGGTTGACACAGGTTTGTTTATTCTTCTGCTTTTGTGGGAGTGCAGTAGATCTAAAAGAAGAAGTGACAGGAAGGAGCAAACATCAGAAGCCACATTGAGGTGTATTAGAGTTTGTCCAACCTTTGTCTGTAACTACAAACAGACACGGCACATCCAGTTTGCAATGTAGAGTCTGCCATCTCTAGCTCTGCTGCTCGATTATTATTTAAAAAAAAAAATGTGATTCTTCTTCGGTTGTTTCACCAACCTACACACACATACCAGAGTTTGTATACCGAATCTTAGGGTCCCAACAGCTCGGTTTTATGTTGCACGTGCCTGTGATCAGGGAACTGCAGCACAAGCTGCACTGTCACTGCCACTATCTTAGCAAGGACACTTTTACATTATTACATTACATTACATGTCATTTAGCTGACGCTTTTATCCAAAGCGACTTACATTTTAAGAACACTCATCATTTTATGAGGGGCCATCTAGGGGTTCAGTATCTTGCCATGGACACTTAGGCATGCAGATGGGATAGAGTGGGATTCGAACCAGCAACCTTCTTGTTGCAGAGCACCCGCTCTATCCCCTAGGCCACGCTCTCCCCACACTTACATCAAAAATGCATTTTCTACCCCCTTACCCTAACTTAACAACCATACTATAATGCAAGAAATCTGTGTGTGTATTTTTAGTTTGCTTCTCTCGGAATCCATTTATCAAATCTACTTGAAAGTTGGTGAATATGTTGCTTGGGGCGCCAAAACATGCAGTGTCGAGTTGGTGCTGTTTGGACAATATTACTACATTTGGAATAAACAGACGTGCTGAACGACGCTCAGTAGCAGTGGGGGCTGTGACTTGTCATTGTAAGTGACTTCAAGTGACATCATAACAAAGGTGAAGTAACCTGACGGTGGCTGGGTCCAAAACGAGTTGATCCATGGATCTAAGCATGATGCAGCTCAATCTGAGGTTTCTACATTTTTTCCCCCTGTAAATGGGTTTTTATTGGTAGTATTTCTTTGTTTTTGCACCTTTTTAAGCCCTATGAGACAAATTGTGATTTGTGAATATGTTAAAAAACATTTCCTTGTTCATCCAAAGTTCGGGAGATATCTTCTAATGAGGTGCTCTGTATTTTCTGTTTAATTTAATGGCCACCTATGCTGAAAAAAGCTATACTTAAAAAAATCTGCAACCAGCAATACTGCCAAGTTAAAGGCCAATTTCAACCAGGCATGCTTAGAACAGGCACAGCACTTGTCTTGACTAAGTGCCTAACCTAAACCTAAACCCAATTCTAACCTGAAGCCTCAAACCATGTCTGAACCCTCTAACAGCCGTTTTTAAGTTGTGAGGACTGGCTCCTAAAGTCTAACACTCAAACTGGTCCTCACAAAGGCAGACGTAAACACATACACACGGACTCGTATACAAGCAGAGACAAGCTTGGCAGGCTTTGTGCTGCGCTGACAGGGACCATGCGTCTCGCCTCAGTGGAGTGTGGAGAGATCTGTCAGAGTCGGGCTGACCTCCAGGCTAAGGGCTCTGAGAGAACTCGAGAACTGGAGCCCAGCAGACTGCATTCCTCCTCGGAACCCCTTGAAAACCCCGCCTGGTGTTGGTGCTCTGCTGGGAGCTGGAGTTTAGATAGTATATACATTTTGTTCGATGTATTCAGTCTCTCAGGTTGGTTTTCTGGTCAAAGCTCATACTATTTGAAGATAATTGATAATTAGACCAATCAACCCCAACATAAAAAGAGGTAGCGGGTCATTTCACAAATGACAAGACAATCAAATGTCAACTGAACCCTGTGGTGTAACAATGTGGGGTATTCTAACTATTGGACCTGCTGCTTGGGATCATGTGCTTGCTTGTATCTTCCTCACTGGAGTGTCACTGACAGATGACGGTAAACCTCTTCGCAGCTCCAGGAATGTTTTCTGCAGCTGACACTAGCCTCTGACCTCAATGTAGGGAGGCAGGAATTTCCTAAGAGGTAGAGGGCAATAAAATATCCCACGATTAAAAAGCAATTACCTTGTATCAAAGGTATAATTATTCTGCTTAAACCCATTCACCTCATTTAAGGTACTTGAGGTTTGAGGGCTTTTTTTGCCTCTGTCAGCGCTATACAACGAAATAAGAAAAATCAATTTATAAGGCTTAATATCTTTTACGGTCCCTGGATTCACCTAAACATAGCACTTTATGAAAAGGGGAAACCAATAATATGTTTTACATTTACTGAATAATTTAGTTTACGGTAAAATACCTGCTGTAATCCTCTGAGCTTTAACGCTGTTGCCAAGAAGCAGTAATGCTCTATCGACAAGGACGGGTGCTCTAAGGTGAACCTCTGCCCCCTCGTTCAGGAAGTCTTTGGACGTAGATGCACAATGTGTTCGAGTTGGTGTGGCAGATATTCGGTCCCAAACTGCAGCTTACGTTTTCCGTACAGTGTTCAACGAGACTACACAAGTGTAACGTTTCTCTCACAAAACACAAAGTGACAGGTGGCATTTAAGCTTATTATCTGTTAACATTTTGGATTGCCCTCCACACTTAAATGTGGGCAACTAAAACCTTCTCAAAGGTAATTGATCAAACTACAGTTGAAACGCAAACCTGAAGAAATCCAGACCCACAAATCAAATCAGCTCATAGAGTTATAGGGTGTTTCTGTAGAGCCCCCTTCTTTTCAACGGAATCAGTGTGAGGCACCACACGATTTATTTCACAAGCTTTCTTCTGTCTGAAGAAAAACAGCTTATGTGTGTTTTTTGTAACACATTATGAAGACAGACTTCCATCTGAGCCCTCAGACAAGAAGGTGCCATTGTCAGAACAGTGTCTTCACTGGTGTGAATGTGTGATTAAGGATGTGATGAGATGAAAGGTTGCTACTGCTTCTTTATTTTGGCTCAGGGAGAGGAAAGGCCATCAGTAAGAGGAGAGAAAGAAAGTAAAGTATGAAATTGAATATAATATAAGGAGAGAGGGCAAGACAACAGAAAAGCAGAAAATGAAGAAGGCAAGAAAGGTTAAGTGGACAGGACATGGCAAAGGAAGGAAAAGAACAACAGAAAGGAGAAATTACAAGTAGTCTATGAAAAACGCAAAATAGTGTAGGGCAAGCGACAACAAAGATACATTGGAATGATAGCATGGAATTGGAAGAGAAAAAGAAGCGAAGGGCAAAAAAAAAAACATATAGGGAAGGAGGCACCGTGTGAGAAAGTCATCGGAGGGGAGATGTGAAAGTGAACGTTTGCTCCCCCCCTCGCTCAGCACGCTTCCATAATTAAAACCAGCCGCTCCTCCAGTCCTTAAACAATGCTGAGTCGCCACTTTTAGCAACGCCAAAGGGAGACGTGTCCACAGACCAGTCTGTTCTTGGGATCAACACACACACACACACACACACACACACACACACACACACACACACACACACACACACACACACACACACACACACACACACACACACACACACACACCTTGCACACACATAGTGATATGAAGTTGTTCACATGGGGTATCTCTCACACTCTGACACTTAATTCATGTGAAACAGACATTTATAATTACCATATGCGTAAGAGTGGGAGAGAACATTCAGAGGTGTCTAGAAATTCAAATGAATTTAAAACACCATGTGTTTAAGGTATTTTAAATAAATTGCAGATGTGCATTTAGTTATGTAGCTGTACTGTCTGGTGAGACCCTTAACGCATCACACTGACAATGATCAGTTACTTTTACGATAATCTATTAGATGTTCAGGTCTATTTTTAAACGAAAACTCTAATATGTCAGAATTGTCTATTACATTTGGTTAATTTCGGGTTTTCGAAAATTAAAGACATCACCTTGTGCCTCTTATAGTGGACATGTTTTACTTCATTAAGCAATAGATTGAAAGTAAGTGATCATAGTTGTGAGTAATTGTGAAACGCAGCTCTATTTGGTACTCTTGATTTTACTTCTGTTGAGCATTTGTTTCGGTAAAAATAAGTTGTGCAGCAGCACACAAGTACTTTGAGTTCCGAAGAGATCATTATATGTGTAAAGGTCAAATGCTTCCCATTTAGTAGAGGAAATCACGACGCATTTAAACTAATCAACATTTCATCAATAATCTATTTAGAATTCAGCCAAATGTTTTTTCCTCTGTATGCTACATACTAGTGAGGCTGTATAGAGAAGATTGGCTGATGCATACACAATCTCAGAGTGAACCAAGGCGTCATGTAGAATCCCCATGTGACAAGAAAAGAGCAGGCTGAGCCGCGTGGTCTCACCACCGCATCAGCTGCTCTCCTCCCGCTCATCAGAGACGAACAACAGCCAGCAGACAGCAGCTGAACCTGGGAGGCCGGCAAACCAAAGCTGTTTTCAGACATGAAGTCCAGAAAGAGTCTGGACATTTTCACATATGAAGAACGCAGCAGGAGAACGTGAACGTTTCCAGAACATTCAGAGGAGGGCTGACACCTCGGTAGAGGATGCAGAAGACCGGACGTGTTGTATAGATTTCACAGCAGAAAGCAACTGGTTTTGTTCACAGCACGTTAACACTGACGTTAGCCCTTATCACCAAGAGCTCTTGGAAAGTTGACATCTTCGCCTCCTTCTCCTACGTGTATGACACCTCTTCTTCATCCTGAGATATTTGTATTCTTCGGGTTTTGCGTCCATCGTGTTAGAAACGCCTTCAACATGAACAGTTTGCTCCCTGTGAAATTTCCAGAAAATGACCTTACTCTGACATAATCTTGACATTTTGCTTGAAGATGTCATGGACGTTTGAATTCTCAAATATAGCCCATCTCAAAAAATGTCAGATCCCGGAAGCAGTCGGAAGCAATGCTCTAAATATCTACAGTATATATCGCTTGCTAACCAACTAGCCTTGGCCTGGTCGGAACAGCTCGTTGTTGTCCGGTCACTGAAGATTCCAGTCTTGAATAATATTCGAAGGACCAATTGTAACCTCTTTTCTTATAAATGAAACAAAGACTGAAGAAAGACACCATGTTTGGTGGAAAAGATAACTTTAGCACCTTTAACTGAAAGGAATTTACATTAACTCATGGCCATCACAGTTGGTTGAGTAGTGATACTTGTTTCTGGTCTCTGTGGACTCTATAGAGTCATGTTGAGGTGTCAACCACAAAGCCTTATTGATCCACAGTCTTGCAGTGGTTAGACCTTCACCACAAACTACTGGACCAGCTGCTCTGCTCTACTACCTACAGAGGCTGTTCTATGCCGAAGCTCAGTATTCGGTTTCTGTTGCATTCGGTTATCCTCTCTTCTCTTGCCAATAGACCCAATATCTCTCACTCAGCCTCACAGGACTATACATATATAAAGTATGATATATTGTATAATATGGTGCTAAACATTTAAACTCCTGCATGAAATATTGTAAGAATTACTTTTACAAAAGCGTCTCTTGAGGGCACTTTAAAAATGTGTTATCTGCAACGGCTATTAAAGCGATTGCCCCTTTAATTTGCGAGGATGTCAGTTTTAAAAGGATATTTGTTGAATTTATTTTTATTGGGTTCACGACTGATAACAGACGCAGGTCTCGTGGTACCAACTAAGGTATTAACCTGAGAATGTTCTGGTCTGAAGGATCAAAGTTAAATATACTCAAAATAAGTATTAACGATATATAACACAGGGTATTCGGCATCTGTTTTACCTCATATTCATTCTCAGTAATTGTTTTTGTCACGTGTGAGGAGGAAAAGTCGACTGCCAGCTTGATATTTACATCAAGAACTCAGTTACCTATTTGTTCAAACAACACTAAACATGTTACATATCATTTGATGTATTTCATATTCAACATCTCACTTTTGATTTGGATGTATGTAGTTAAATTAACTCAATAGCGTGTAAATGTTGGTGTTCATCTTTGGGGGGGCGTGCGACTGTGACTGACAGCGTCCGTCTGCACTGTCTCTTATTTCTTAACGTACAGGGCCTGTTGTGTCTGATTTAACACTTATTCTATGTGTGTTTTTGTGTGTGTTCTCTACAGTTTTGGCAAGCAGCTGGGCGGCAGACGAGGCTGTGAATGCATCACTTTGGAGCCGTCAGAAATGATTGTGGTGAGTAGAAACACTCTCTCTCTCTTTGTCTCCTTCCCAATCACCTCCCTTTTAATCCTCCCACCTCTTCTACCTCTCCCTTTTGATTTTATTCATTTCATCCGTCTTCATTTGATGTCTGTGCTAGATCTTTTTCTCCCCTCTGCTCTGCTCCTGTTCATCCCTTTTCTCCTCTTTCTTTCATCTCTCTTCTTCTGTGTCTCCCTCATCTCTGGCCTTTCAGTCTGTGCCCCCTCTCTTTCACTCCATGTGCTTCGCGTCTCTATCCTCAAATTCATATTTAAATGAACGTCCTTGGCAGCCTGGGAATTTCTAGCAAAATAATTTTACTTATGTTGGCAATATTCTGGCTAGGGGGATTTAGAAAATAAAATACTGTAAAGTTTAATATACTTTTTATTTATAAAGCATTTTAACCAGACTATAAATCTGCCAGAATATAGTTTTCCGAGAATGAGCTGTGCTTGGAGCGAACCACCACTGTAATAAATAATTCTGTGACAAGGTGACGTGAGCTTGTTGCTCAAGAAGAAACATACCAACACTCAGTAATAGCGCCACCTACTGTGTCATGTCACATCCATCATTCTATGTACATGAAATTTGCATGGTCAAATTAGATGAGTGTCACTTTCCTCATCAACCAATGACACCCTTGGATCAAAGAGACCCAGGAAACCGAAATCTGCTGCATTAAAACTCAGGAACCAACAGTCTTCTGTGCTCATTGCATGACCATCATGTCTAAAGGACTGTGACTGTGACACAGAATGAATGTCACTGTCATGACTCGATGAAATTCTTTGGCTTAAACATCAATGCTGAACTTCCAGTAATGTTATGCGTGTGTACTCACATTGTCACAGCCGTGAGGTTTGTGTTTGACCAGTCAACAGCAGTGGAGGCTGAAAACGCCACCCCAACAGTTTCAGGGACATTACAACATCATTTACCCCATGATGAAAAAAGGTTATAATAGTGAGGCAACCTTTCAACAACACACTCATTCCTAAAACTGCCCCTGTGGGTCCTTTCTGTGAAACAGACAAAGAGAGTGGTGCTAGTGATGATCTTCCAGGTAGGATTGTGTAAATGTGACGCTGTTCATTCTAGGAAAACCAGCTCAGTTGACGCAGTTGCCTCAGGAAACATGTTTTTGCTGAGGGAACTAAATCATTGTGATCAAACATATCAGTATCCATAGTAAAGCATTATCTGTGTGTCCTCCTTGAGGAGTAGAAATAGATGTTGGTGGTGACGGAGGAACTGGTCAAATACATCAGCTGATCGGAGCCTTAAGCTGGAGATGTACTTTCTGTTAACCAGCTGTGTCATGAATGTAGTTTTCACATACTTGCCTAATTGACTTGATTAGTATCGCCGTATTTGTAATTACTTTGTACACATTGGATCCAGGATCTTTTCTGGACACTGGTTAAAATGAAAAAAGCCTGATGCTGCAATACATCTCTTATATTTTTATTTGAGTTACTGTAAACATTACAGGGACAGTACAGTTCAATAAACATGCAGTTCATCACCCGAGAAACAAAAGTGCTTGACTTTATACTTGTGACCTGAAACGAGCACCGTTACTGATAATAAATACACATTCAATAAACATTCAGTAGTTCAGGTGGGAGAACAAAAATACATTTGCATTATTAACAGTATGATTGGTCAACAACATAAACAATAACAACAACACTAGTGTCTCCCTTTTGGACTTAAAAGCAAGCAACAATCTAAGGAGCACTGTCAATATGCAACTGTTGAAATGCTGCATCTGCTGGATCTGACTTCGAGTCAAGGAAGCTTCTGGAAAATGGAAAGGCAGAACAAACCCGAGTGCAATATGGGTAAAATGCAGAAACACAAACATTATATTGTTCTTATTAGTATAGTGCCGATGTGTCTATTCATAACGTTATATACGCTGGATCATTCCCTTCGTCAGCCTCTGAATCAGGTGGAAGCAGCCACCTGAAGGAACACGTTGATGTCATTTCCAAAGCTGCTGTATGTAATCTGCCCTAAACGCGTCTCTTCTCTGATGTCTGCTCACCTCTGGAGGGGGGGTAGTGTCATTGGCATCCATCTCCTGGGCTTTATTTGGACCGGAGGTTTTCTGGCTCGGTGAAGGGCTGCCGAGGTCCTCTTCTTTTAACATCTAGAACCACAGTTTCAAGTTTACACCATGCCCGCAATGTGAATGTAGATATCTGACACGTGTACCATTTCAGCTCCTAACCTTCTCCTAAAAGTTGTCGCTGGCGTTTACATATTAAATATTGTGATGATATCTTTGCTACGTTTTCGACAGGGAGACACTTACCGTATTATTTTGTGAAGGATTGGTCTCAGTGAAACCGCTGAGGCGTCTGATGATCGTTGGACAAAACACGCCGTCGCACCGTCCCCGCTCAATTTTTCAAACATTCCCCGCGGTGCAAGGACGTAACGGTCCTAACGGTCCCGGACTTGTTTCCTCTTACTAATCTGTGTATGTGTCAGCGGTTAATCGTGGACTTAGTTAATAAGCTTGTCTTAAAAAACTTTCCGCCGTTGTTGTCACTGCTCTTTTAGCCCATTTAGCCGCGACCCGGCGGTCACATACACCTACTTCCGGTCACATACACCTGCCCCTTCCGGTCAAGTGCATATGGCATTCGGCGTCTGCGTAGCTTTAATTTCCGAGGACGTGGAAAAGCGAAGTTCCAAATGGAGGTAGGATACGTGACGCAGCCATCATGCGCACATGTATGCGCATTCAGGCTTTATCGGAGAACGTGAGGTTTCTTCACATATGATCGTGTCTCAAAAGTGTCTACTTAACATTAGCTAACTTAGCAAGATTAGTTTTAGTGCAGGTTTTATACTGGTGGACAGACAGAACACACAATATGTAATTCTGGGCCGAATGTAACTTGTTTTGCACTGAAATCCATAATGAAAACTATTGTTGCAGTTCTTTTCACCCCTTCCAAATAAGTTTTATTTCTCTTGAGATATTGTTTTATTAAATAACATCAGTATGTGTGCAAGGTGATTTGAACTTAAATGTGAAGGCATGCCAGTTCAAAATAATGGGATTCACATGCTCATAATTTTAGCTGAGGAGTGATTACATGATTAATATTAATCTGATTAGATGCTGGTGGAAGCATGTGATCGTCAGGTATCACTGAGCAAAACTCTCCATGGAGAAAACAGAAAACAATTGTCAACTTGGACGGATATAAGTTAGAAAAAGACAAACAAAACAGAGGCATGTTTTTTCCCAAAGGACGAAAAACACACAAAATGACGAGAAGCTTTCACGTGTGCACATACACACTCTTCAAGGGAAAGCACAGACACACAAGAGCAGAGGGACTGTGGTCGAGCCGCACTGCATTGCAGCCAATCAGCTGATCAGGGCCTTGGGAATAGTGGAGGGAGTGTGATCCGTGGCTGTCGTCATGACTCTGGTCACAGGATGGACAGGATTGACATTCATAGACGGACAGGGCGGGGTTGTGTGTGGTGGGAATGGAGGGGAGTGTAGGGATAGTGGGAAAAGGGGAGTGAGAAATGAATGAATAGAGAAAAAAAAAAAGGAAGTCAGCAGACTGAGCTGATGCAGGCCTGCAGACAAACCATCAGATATACAAAGAGGAATGTTAAATGACTGATAAATAGACGAGGAGTTAGTCACACAAGCACATTTAGATGGACTAAGGAAACTTTTTCTTATTTGGCCGATCCTTTAACAATTCCACGATTCCTGATCTGTCGAGTGTGTGCATTGAAACAAAAAGCCTACAAAGTAGTTTTCATTGTCTTAGTAACAGAACAAGATATGTAAAGACTTTCTATGTGTTACTAATGTTATTTACTAAATCAAGAAGGTTGGGTTTTCATCTGTGTTTGTCTTTTGACAACTGGATCTAGTGAATTTAAATATGGCTTTATAAATGTGACTGTTGGGCCTCGGTTGAGGTATGTGACATTGTCATTATAATATAGAATATACCAGTCACCTTGCTACTATACTGGCCGTGTTGCAAGGGTTTTCCTTTCACATGCCAGTACAGTCTTGACCATCCACCATTCCTGTTCAATTATTCTTCTTGTATCATTTTTTTTTAATTTATTGGTTCAGTTATTGTTTTTCCAAACTGGTATTTCTATATGTTCAAGTAGAAGCATATATTTGTATACACACTGGGATTTTGAGTCCAGTTTAACAATACTCCCAATGTTAAACTGGACTCAAAATCCTTGTGTGTATACAAACACTTAATAAGCCCATTCTGATATTTACCCTAAGTAAAGCACATAGTGCTTAGTTGGGAAAAAAACATGGCATTCCCAGAATTTAAGATGTTTCAGCAAATTGCTGGGATCTCGTTTCTGCCTATCCTTACATCAGCCTAACATAAAATTACCATTTTACTGACATAAGAACTGGCACTATTGTCCTTTCAATTTGTGAAATTAAGCCACGCTTTGGACAATTTGACTCCCCCCCATGACTCCTTTGTGTTAAAAGTTTGACGAAATTCTTTGCCAATTTGAAATCTCGACGACTTCCGCCCTGAGGCGATCAGGCCAAAAGGTTCAGAACATTTGGTATTCATTCCCAACTGGAACCTGATTTCCATTCATACAATCAGTTAATTACATAAATGCAAGAGGACAAGAGAACTGGTGGTCACGGGTTGAGAGGGGGTTATATCCAGTCAGGCTGCCAGAGAGACACATAGGCAGTTACATGGTCACAGGATAGACATGAAGGTCTGATACATTCACAACCTTTCCCCCGCAAGAACTTCCTGTGTGTTACCTTCAGGCTGTCGGTCTCATGAGGCTCATTAAAAGGAAGCAAGATGACACTTTTTCCAGCGAGGACGGACAAATCGATACCAATACCGGCCCCTTTTACAACTGTTATTTGGTGTTTTATAGCTGCAATGTCCCTCATGCAGTTGTTTCAGAGTCCATTGCAGCGAGACTACCCACAATGTAGTAATTGTTCAATATATTACAGCAGAACTCCCTCACACAAGGTCGTTTCTCCGTACGGACCCATTGCGGCTGTTGAGTGCCAACTTAGACAGTTTGTTGTCTTTTGTAGTGTCAGGCTGTTGAGTACACCACTAACAAATAAGTACTGTTTATCACTCTTTAATAGATAGATAGAGAGATATATTGATAAACCGCAGAAGCAGAGAGAAATAAACATTTTTTAGCTCTTGGCCTTCAGGGTGTTGATGGAATCTCATGCTTTCATACAATCTTTATTCATCTTTACTGTCTACTTTGTCTTTGGCTTCAAAGCACGACACATGGTGTAATAAGATGAGTTATAAAGAACAAAAGCACATAAAAAAGACAGTTCATACATAAATAAATACGTAAAAAATCCCTCTGTAGGATGACAGAAGATGGGGATGATGAGTTACTTCAAAGGGTTTTCTTTGCTTTGGGTTTTAAAGGCAAAATTTTCAAATTCATTAAGCAGAGGTTGTGAAGGGTCTGGCGCGATGCACATTATCACATTGTTAGTTCATAGGGGGGGAAGCTAAAAAAGCAAAAAAAGAGTCAGTCGATTCAAGAATTGCAACCTTTATATATTGTCTATATAAAATATTATTGATGCAACATTCCTCAGAATTAAAATACTATACATAAGAGAATATGACGGTTTAAAGCAGAATAAAACATATTTATATCTTAGTAAAACCAATAAAACACTTTTAATAACAAAGAATAGTTGTGTAACATGTTTACATTTTTTAAGGTATCGTCATTATCTTCACAATAAGACCATTGACTCTCTTAACATTATGCAATGAGGAAAGAAAACAAATTCCTCCTTCAACAACGGAGCGTAACAAAACAAAATAACTACGGGGAATGAATTGTATGGCTGGAATCTGTGTGCTGTGCTTTTTTTTTTCTTCTCTGCCTTGTGAGGATATTTGTGTATTTACGATTTCCTCCAGGAAACCGTGGGCTCAGTGTATGCTCTGTGAGCGCGTGTCAGACAGCGAGAGAGAAATAGCGGGCAATCATGTGAATAACTCTGCGAGTATGCAACGTGTTGTGCAGCTGAACTCCGTCTTGAACTGTCCAGTCCTCAGAGGGAGACAACTCTTGTCAAATCGGAGACAAAGACGGAGAAGAAACCATCGTTTTTCCCTCTCAATGTTGGTCCCCATTTGTTTGCTCGATTAATTCAGTTATTTTCTTAGTTTTTCTGGATTCTTGCCCCACGGGATGTAATTGTTTCGCCATCCCTCAGGATTTTGGACCTTTTTTTAACATTTGGACCAAGCACTTGTTTTCAGCGCGTTTCCTCTCAGTTTTTTTCCTCCAGCCTTGTGGTATTTCCTGCTTTTATGTGTTGCTCTAGTGCCGTCTCTGCCTCAGGATGAATGTGCTCCGCTGGCACCGGCTCTCTTTGTTATGGAAGAATTGGATGTTCAACCAGGAGCCTGTGGAAGAGCCGGGCAAGTTATCAGAAGGTCCAGAGCATGAAGCCGAAACTCAGAAAAAGGAAGGGAACGCTTTCAAGGATCACAGCTTAGACTTGAAGAACTCAGAAACAAAGACACAGAATTTGGATTATAAGAGACAGAAATCCGAAACTGAGACCCAGAACTTGGAATGTACAAATCTGAACTTGGTTCCTAATATCCAAAAGTCTGAATTAGTAAAACGCAGCAACTCCGAGCCCTGCTCTGAGGTGTCAAACTGTGAGGGTCGGTCCTCCAGCTGTCCACACACACCCGACGCTTGTGGCTGCGAATTCCTCCGAAGCTGCAATTCTGAGGAAGCTGTCGACTCTGTATTGCAGGTGGATAACGGCAGTGAGGGGGACGACAGTTTACTGCAGAGAGAGGGGTCCCAGCGGAGGTCCAGACGCCGCTTCAGGAGGGTCAACCCCCGGGGAGAGAGGGAACTCATCACTGACGGCCAAGAGCCGGCCAGCTACAACACGGTAAGAGTATGAGACCATCACGAACAGCAGAGGCTAAAGCTAACCCTCTGTTGTATTTACATATTGAAAGCAGTTGTTCAGGGAAATTGGCGCCTCAACATGAATTGATTATTGTGGAACAAGGCTTCCATAGAGCTTCCCCCTGAACATGTGATTTCTTTTACTGAACATGCATGCTCTTCTTCTGACTATTGAATGCTTTCAGTCTTAACAGAGGCTGATGACATTAGTTGGAAAGTGTCCTAAACTTCTATTTGTCAAATCCTCCTCCTTTCTATGATATTTAGTGCAACATCTATTTAAGGTGTTTATTTTCTGTTTAATTAAATATATGAGGAAAAGGTTGAGAAAGCACTGCTGCCTTTTTCATAGAGCGTTTCAATGCAGAAAATATTACAATGTCACCTACATTTTAAAAATAATATGAAGGTATAATTGTAGGGAGACTCAATCTCTGTCTCTCGTGAGACAACTTGATTCTGTGGGATTTCTCAAAAGAAAGTCTGAGTGAGGAAAGTATCAAAACTGAGTTTGTGTGTGTGTCGTTTTGTGTGAGGTCGAGTTTCCACTCCCTCTGATAGGATCACTGGGCCAGCCGTGTGTCAGTTACAGTTACTAATCACTATGAGCCACGCTTTGGTTCTAGCACACTCACACAAACACGCACACACACTCAAACTCACTCACACACACAAACTTCAGCACCTCGCTCACACAGACACTTTCCCCGGCTCATGCTACGCTCCCTTGGGTGTTGCAAAGGGGCTTAGTGGGGGGGTTTAAAGTGTCCTCTGCCAGCCCTACCTGACTCCGGAGTCTCCTGGTGATTGTTCCTCTTTTGTAAATTACATTTCTAGCCCTCAGCGTTGCCGAATCCCACCACATTCTTCTCAACGACTGCATTTATTATGAAAAGGCCAACCACTCCGTTGTGCTAGCGCAGCAGTGCTCCGTAGACGCAGGCAGAAAAACAAGTGGAGCAGAGCAAATGCCATGGAAATGCAGAGAATTAATATAGTCCTGCGTTCAAATGTAGCAAGAAGGGACAGCAGGACGAATGAAAGAAAACTTTGCTCTAGTCATTGTTAGGTGACTGATTGGAGCCCTCGACAGTCTCACTTTCACTTTAATAAATCAGAATAGAAATTAGAAGTCTATGCTGGCATTTTACAGTGTCACTCTCTACACACACACACACACACACACACACACACACACACAAAGTTTTCAGCGTCCAATTATGACTGTGTCTCTCGGTCTTTCTTTCCATTTCAAGTTTTTGCCTGCGTCTCGTCCTCGGGATTATGTCAACAATCAGATAGGAGGAAGCACAAAATCAAACTTTCATCACAAGATTGTCTATCTCTGCTGTGCCACCAGTTGTCTTACTGGATTTTTCCACGTCTATCAGGCTTTTTCTGGACGATTTTTGTGTGATTGTGTGTATATCAGTCACTGCTGGTTCAGGCACCTGTTGTTTAGAAACAGGCAGTGTGGGGGAAAGCGGGTCATTTTGAGGCTGCCACACACAGTCACACACAGACACAAACAGACAACACACACTGCTGACTCTGTGGGTGGCAGACAGGAAGGGGGCAAACTGGAAATAACAGATGCATGATGAGAGCAACAACTGACTATTTAACAAATGGAGGACAAATCACTAAGTTTTGAAGTCTAAACCTGGAGACGGTTCTTGAGGGCTTCATTTTCAGTTTGTCCCTCTAATTTGGATGGGACTGTCTATGCCACTTGTTGTGATTATGTTTTGTGATATGATTTCTCTCTCACCACGTGCTGAACTCTGGTTGTAAGCACAGTACCAACATTCAGTTTCCCCATAATTAAAAAAAGTATACAGTTGAATCTATGAGTTTACTATGAAATATTGAAGACAAAGGTACAACCAAGTAAATATTAACGAATAAACGAGAATAAGTGTTTTCTCAATCTACAGTTTTGCATCAATGAAATTTGCCTTGTAGTATTTTTTGATGAGACTTTTCTGATTTTAGTTCAATTCATATACATTTGCTATATTTATGAACTGTTTGATATATATCCCTTCAAAACTGTTCAAGTATTGTCTGTTGTTTGGATAAAAACATATATATTCCCATAAATCTTTTAAAAAGTAATTTAATTACGATTAGATTGCTCATCGCATCAATGTAAGGGATCCTTTCTTTCTGTAATTAAAACCATAACATGACAAATAACTGGTTACAGCAACAAAATGCTCTTTAAAAGCCATAAACAAAAACATTATTTGTATTCCTTTATTGTATCTTTGGGGGGTTGCCCATCTCTAATGACATAATGCATGTAGCACAGATTGTAAATGTATATCTCTCTCTCTCTCTCACACACACACACACACACTGAGATGGTCAGAGAGAACTGATTTTGTGGCTGTGGATCAGAGGATGTTGTTCGGCGGCCTTATTGAAACATAATAACATCAGTAATCCATTATCACTGCTCTGTTCTGTGCTGGTGTCTGGTGTCTGTCTCTCTCCCTCTTTAATGGCTCGCTCCAGAGTGAATGAAGTTCTGGATGCTATGAATCGTTGCAGAAAGAGGAAGAAGATATAACGGCTGTTGTGTGTGTGTTGAACAGACAAGACAAGGCCAATGCAGCTTTGACCCACAAATCAAAATGAGTAAAGACCGACTGGATGTATTTCTTTTTTGATTTTCCAGCCGGTCATCAGATCATTTTTTCTTTTATTATTTTCTTTTCCTTCCTTTTATATATAAGTCTGCCCTGACTCTGCCCGAGATTGATTCTCATTGATCCAGAAACCTGGTTCCACTTCTCGCAGGGCGATAGACCAAAGATCCTGTGCATCCTCTCACTGCCATAACATACAACTGGGATTCACTAATGACCCGCAGGTCATACCAAACACACATGGACAGACCCATTTATCCACACTGCACATAAACAGACATGCAGAGCAATGCACGCACACAGAGAGTCACTTCATTAAGACATCGGATGCCTCCCTGGATTACCGTCTCTCGCTCTCGCTCAGGGAGCAGATACTGTAGTAGATGGATGAACCCATCACCTCATTTGCCTTGCAGGGGAAAACCTGCTCGAAGGGTTTTACAGCCAGGCTGCACCGCGGCACCCCTGGATCATTAATTTAACATGACGCGTGCTCAGCCATCTGCACAGGAGAGTCTACACTGTAATTCTCTGGAATAATATCAGCAAATAGTGATGCTATGTTGTTTCAGTGATCCGAGGTGTGCTGCATTTAATAGATGGTCATCACACTGCACTCCATGTGAATATAGACACACAGAAGTTTGCACACCTCGCTGATTTAGTTTTGAATATTTGTCATGGTTCCTTTGTTGTTGTTGTGTGTGTGATGCCCTCTTTGTTGAAGCAGCTTGATTTTTTCGCGTCTGGAAACGTGCAGGGCATGAAGCAGCATCCTCTTCTGTTTCGAAGCAACCAAAATGTCGGTACACGCCGGAAAACCCCACGTCTCCTGCAACGTCTGTGGTTGGCTGACTTCCTGTGTCGTCTGACGTCTGCTTCTTGTTTTCCTTCCCTTGCGCATGTGTTGCCTCGATCCGGCTAACCTGAGACATACAAGGGTTGAGGGTGCAAACCTGCTTTAGTAAAGAAAGCAACTAATGAAGATCTTATGAGTCACATATACACTTTAAAGACTCTGAATACTTTAGCTTGGACACTTTCTAAAAAATGTAATTTTTAGGTTTATTTCTGTTATTTTAACTAAATATGGAAACCTTGTGATGTAGTCATGATGAGCTAACACTACCTCAGAGCAAAGTGGATACTCATAATTCACATAATACCACTCTCTGTTTTCCATTAGCGATGACTTGATATCAGTGGTGTCCTTGCTGCCATCATCTTTGTCAGATTGTGCTCGTCATGCTCGGCCATTACTCAAGTTACGCTAACGTCACCGTGCACAATCAGGTTAAGTCTAAGGTTGCGGCCATCATGCAGTGGGCAAGTCACGGGTGTGACTCATACGAATGCTGTGTCATAATAATATCAACCTGCTGTGATGAGTGATGACAAAGTGATCATCTTTCATCCTCCCCTCAGGTTTGAAGGTCACCGGTGTGGGGTGGTTGGAAGATGCACTTGCTTTGTTGCTGCTGAGTCTCTCAGTCTTTCCTGGTGAAACTGCTGCTCGCCCCGAGTCTCCTTTAAACCAAACAGGCTGGTTAAACACTGGACACGTCTGGGAAACCCGCGGGGCTCCAGCCACTGTGGAAGTCGGTCTGCAGAGAAAATTTCCTGCGCTGATTGTGTTGGAATGAGCTCAGTGGTGTTGGTCGGTTTTATTGAGTTTTGCTTGGCATCGTGAAATGGCGAAGTTGTTAACATTCCCGTAATATTCCTGGCTTCACTTTCATTGTCATTAGTGTCTGTGTGAGTTCATGTTTTCAAGAGTCTGTGTCGGTAAAGCTGCAGATGTACATTGCGTGTGATCACACTTCCCAGTGTTTGGGTGTGTCTCGTTCTCTCGCACATTTTCTTTGCTCTTTTCCACTCTGTGTTTAAAAAATTAATTCATACAACATGGAGGTTTTACTTTCATATACGTCTGTCTTGCTCTTCATCTTCCCTTGACTTGTGCGCCGCTGAAACATTCAGGGTTGTTTATATTTTAGAGCCCCTTGCTGCTTTTAATACGTCCAGTCCATTCCTGAGCCCATCTGGTCTCATTACATCAAAATGCAGGTGGGGCCAGCAAAGCCCCAAGGGCCTCGCGCCAGCTCTGCCACTGCTCGACCGAGCAGGGCCCCAGGGAGAGAAGGAGAGCCAGGAAGACATGGGACAGAAAAGCATAGTCCATCTTTTTACTTGGAAAACTGGCACGATTATATTTAAAACAGCTTGTGGAAGGCCATGACCATGTAAATATCAGTTTGTAGATTTATAGAAGCATGCATTGATGAAAAAATGACTGTCCAATGTAGCATCTAGGACCGTCTTACACCTAAAGCAGGGCCAATGATGCAGGGTGTAAGGGGGGGCGGGGGGGGAATGTAAAAGACTGGAGGATAACAGAGGTTGTCAGGTGAACAAAAAAATATGTGGGAGTGTAGCAGCAGGAGAACAAGGAGGAGGGGTGTGGAGGTACAGAGTAGAAAGGTGAAGGTTGTTGGAAGGTCAGATGGGGAATTACATGGGCGACAGGAAGGGTGGGGTGAGGGGAAGGTAGGGTCAAGGGGGGTGAAGTCGGGAGAAAGAGGGAGGTAGGGGGGTTGGAAGGTGAAGAAGGGATGGAATGGATCCAGGCTTAATAGCAGGAGTCATTATTGTTATTATGATTATTATAACCTGCTCTGACTGGGGCCGAGGTGGAATAAAGGGCTTCAGGATAAACTGGTAAGAGCTCCACGGAGTTCAGGGATGATTTAAATGCCTTTTTTGTTTTTTTAATGTATTGAAATGTTAAAGTAAAGCAGGTTGACCCAGACAAAAGGTGGTTCATTGACGAATAGAAACATTTTCCATCGTAATTGTTGATCCTTTACTCACCAATAAATAGAAAAACAATGGATCATATAAATGGCAACAAGGGGGTAAAAAACAAAAAGGAACACGAGGATTTTCATCCGAACAACTGGCTGGCTCTACGACAGCGATCATGTGCAAATCAATGACTTGTTTACTTCCTCCAATTGTGACTCAGGCTAAAAACACTTGGCTCAGTCTTGGACTGATGCCTTCAAACGGCCAACAGACAAACTCCCACAGGCCTCAGTCGCCCAGTGGTTTCTCCAGCCCTGATGCTGGACTCCTGCTGCATTCATTGTCCGTGCAGAAAGCTCTCAGTCTGCGTGCCACATTTGAAATCTGCTCCTCAATTTCATTCGTATCCTCTTTTTCATTCTAAAAAAAACAGGCACGAGGAGTCTGCAGACTCTATAGTGTGCATGTGCATGAGTGTGTGAAGAGTACAGCACACCAGCCAGCTCACTGTACCTGTGCCACTATCTGCGGCTGTCGCTGCTGCTAATTTTAGGCATTACATCAGCAGCACTAAGATGACAACCTTGTTGAACTCCCTCTTTGTATTCCTCACTACTTCTCCTCCTCCTCCTCCTCCCTATCCTCCTCTTTCTTCTGTCCCTTATCCTCTTGTTATCTTACCTCTCTGCTTTTCCCTCTATCTGACCTTCATCTTACCCCAGTTTTTAGGCGCCGCCTAAAATATGATCCTTTTCTGTTAAATATGTAGAGACATATGGATAAATACTATTCTTTCATTATGTTTTACTGTCACTTTGAGTAACACTCACACTTCGGGTTCTAGAATTCTTGTTTCTCAAAAACGTGATTTGGAAATCATACTAGTCGCTGAAACTCAAATTCATTACCCCACAGGTTTTACAATCCTATCCAAGCAGATTTCTTCATTCACCTGAATTTCTCAGTGGATTTCATAAAAAGCCACTTTGGGTTGATGGATAGTTTCAGTTCGTCTTGTGAGGCTCCAATCAGGAGATCCGAAAAAAACTCTCTTCACAGTAAAAATAAATGATTGTTTTGGACCAAAATAGGCCCCACCTACTTCCTGAAGACAATGCCATGATACTATTTCCTCCCTTCCCTCTGCCTCACCTTGCGAAATCCTGCTGGTAGCACCTTTCCCCCCTTTGCAGCCCCCCTTCCTTCTGTTTGTCTAAATTTTTCATCCACTAGCCCGCTCCTCTCACTTAACTTTTTTTTTTCTGTCCCTCGCATGCGCGCCTCCCGACTCTCTGTCTCCTCTTGTTTGCTTCCGATGTGTTTCTGTTTCTACAAGTCCTTGCCCCTCCGTGTTTTTTCTTTATCTTTATGATGACCTTCTCATCCCTGCTGTAATATAATCACTGTATTCCCGGGAGCTGTGAGGGGAAGACTGTGAGAGACTCCGTTGTCATGAATGTGTCACGTCAGACACTTTTTATCAAGGTTTTTTAGGGATTTTGGAGGAAAATAAACATAAACATATCTAACTATTTTACTATGACAGTTTAAAAAATTGTTATTGTAAAAAGACTACATACAGAATTCATATCTTCTTCACCTTCGCAGTTATTTTCTGTGACTTTTCAGCCTCCTTTCTTTGCCTGTTTCATGTTTGTGCATCTCCAGCCTTTTTCGCCTGATTCTCTCTTTGGAGACCAGTCGGAAAAGGGAAGGGCCGGTTTAAATGGCAGGAATTCCTGTCCTGTCCTTCAGATGGTCTCACACAAACACACGCTGAGTGTGTACACACACACACACACACACACACATGATCAGATGCCTGCAGTCAACACATTCACGTAGTTGTCTCTTTGTGTGGTCTGCATGCACGTATGTTTTTCTCTGTCTTTTGTGTGACCAGTACTCGCTGCTCTTTGTGTGCTCGGCGACTGTTCACAGGAAACCATCAGATTACATTTGGCTTTGAACAATGGCAACTCAATATTTGTTACAGAGGACTTAACTCCCTCATGTGACATTATAATTCTCATGCACACGTTGTTTCACTTTCGATCATGATCTTTTTGAAGCAAACAAAAGTTCACATATATAAGTTAAAAAAGGATATTGTCTGCTTGGAGATACCATATGTTTAAACAAAAAAAAAAAAGTCCCACCAGGTGCTCCTTGGTCAATATAAATTACAAAACAAAGCAATCAACAGAAAATCTTGCAATTATGCAATATTTTTGTTGGACTAATCATTAAAGAAAAACTCCCTCATACAAGCAGCCTCTCAAAAGAGAATTTCTGCTGATTGTGTAATTCTTGATTTTGGCCTGTTGGTCAAACAAAATAATGTGTGTGAACGTTAAAATTTTGGCTTTGAAAATTGCAATGACTGTTAATAGAAAAAAATGACAGAATCAGTAATGACACTAATTTGGGGTAGTAGCCCTTCAAAATATACAAACCTGAGGCTAAAACAACTTGCTGTCTGTATTTGTTAAGATGCTGCCAAACTCCACTCTCGCCAGAGGCTGTAAAAAGATGTGTACTTCCCCAAATAAGCCATATGAATATATCTGAACCATATCTCCCCTCATTAGCTGTGGTGTTAAAGTGACTCTGTCAGGCCGTCCATGAAAAAATGCTGCAGCCACCCAGCAGCGAAATATATGGCTTTACCCACTCAGCACTTCTCTGTGTGCACACGTTGGTGTGTTCGATCGCTACAGGGCACAGCTACAGCTGCAGTCATCTGACTTGCTTTAATTAGCCTGGCAGAACTGATTAGCTGTGAGCAGGACACACGCACACACAAACACGGCTGAATTAACAAAAGAGATACAAGACCCTCTTCAGAAATCCCTGAGCCATGCCACGCCTCACACAGCAACACACACGTGCGCTAAGGATGCTCTGTCTATGTCTATTTACTGCAAATTGCTTGTTATGTGTGAGCCAGTCTGACGTCTTGCCAGTCGACAGCTCACTTCTCCTGCCGTTTGGTACCTGCCCAACTTTGTCATGTTTTCCGAATCCCCCCCCCCCGTCTTTGCTTCCTTGCGTTTGATCTCTCTCCTTCATCTTTGATTCTGTGATCCTTGCTCTTTGATTCTCTGGCTCTTAAGTTTCCCTGTTAGGCTGTCACCTCTTCTCTTCCCGTCTCATCCGTAAAACGCTCACCTGACATAACCTGGCAAAGGCTGACAAACTCGCAGAGTCGCAGACAGACTGTTCCAGGAAGCGTTTCCTGTATGACGTGTATCCTGCTCCGTGTTTTGCACACAGGTCCCACACCAACATGCACAGTGTTGCAGTAAACAGCTCTCAGAGATGCTAAATGCAAAAAAGCATGTTAAATTGTTCTTCTACAAAGAACTATGTCCTCATTTAAATTGTAAAATAGGCTTCTAGACCACTGCATAGCAGATGTGTGGAGAAAATGGCAGCATGTTAGTGCCCTCTCTCCTTGTCTTTTTGTATCTTTTAATCTTTTTATATTTTTTGGTCTGTTTTCGTCTCAGTCTGTCTCGTTTGTCTGAGCCAATTTATTCTATTTATCTATAGACTGTCACAGTCCCTATAGATGGCGACATTTGTGGTCACCCAGGTTTCATTAGATGTTATAATTCAGATGATTTTTGCAGAACATTCTGTCTTTTTGTTCTTCGCTTAGATCAACACACTGACATTTTTTGTTGTGCTATTTTATAACGTTTACAGTCACGGATTATTCACACACATGCTCAGTCTATCTCCCTATCGATCCCAACATCCATCCATCTATCCCTGTCTTTCTTTCTATCCGTCCGTCTCTCTTGTGTACACAACACGCCTCTGAAGGCAGGGCTCCATGTGCTTGCCTCCGATTGGCTGCAGTGTAAAAAGATGATGTCATTCCTAGGCGGGAGGTGCGTATCGTTTCACATACACACACACACAGAGGAGAGAAAAGGGATCCTGGTTCACAGCAGCAAACAGATTGAGAGTAAAAATGGGAGCAGAGCGGCTACTGTAGATGGATAGAGCAGAAAATAATGTTAAGGCTAATTTCAGGCAAATTGGATGAAGGACAGAGAGGGTTTACAAACACAGAGTGTGGGGGGGGGGGGCAAGGGTCTTAGCTGAATGAGAAGGGGGGATAAGATGGAGAGAAAATGGAGAGGGGGAGAAGGATCCTCCCCTCTCTGAAGTGTCTGGTCTTAGGAGCTGCAGGCGTCTTTCCTCTGCCAAAAGAAAATCCGCCTCTCAAATAAACAGACAGCTTCTGTTATCTCTTTTTTTTTTATCTGCGTTCACTTCCTCCCTCCTCTCTCTCATCTTTCTCTCCACAGCGCCAAAAATAGAAAAAGGAATGTAGAGATTTGACTTATTTTTTTAGATAAATGTTTTGCGTATCCAGAGAAATTTCCTAATTATTGATGATTTAAAACAAAGGAAAACATAAATCATTGTTTCAGGTCACGTTCTCCTTCCCACTTTCCCGCCTCATTTGCTCCAAGCTCAAAGGATCGTGATTCCCATTAAGCATCTTGATTAGATGTGTTTTATTTCGAAATCGCCAAATCAGTGCTGACTGAGATTAGGAATTGGGATGAATGGGATTGTCCACATTGAAATGGGTTGAAAATCAATTTTGGAGATACTTTTATATCAGTCTAACTTTCTTGGGGGACATCCTTCATTTGACGCGTGAACTGGGACACTCGGAGAATCCGGCTGCAGACTTCCCAGTATTTTTGCTCAGCAGCATATAACTGTATTAAAGTGATTTATCTTTCTTGTACGTCAAATCCTGCCCACTTGCATCGCAAATCCCCCAGACGCAGGGGGCTTTTTTTTGGGGGAGGGGGACCCATTATCGGCTCATGCTATTGTCATGTTCACATTTGCAAAAAAAAACACACTGCCACCGTCTGTCCTTGCATCTGATAGAAGCTTTCTGATTTATGCTCCCCCACCTCTTTTTTTTATTTTGTAATTTATGCGGCACACTCACAAAGAGCAGGGGGGGGGGCCTCAATACACTCAGCTTTATGTTACCAGCAGATCAATAGAGATGCTCCCTCTCTTTCCTCTCTATCTTCGTCTTTCCCATTCTCTCTATCTCTCTCTCTCTCTCTCTCTCTCGTCCACATCTGCCCAGAAGCCAATCCATCTAATGCAGTTTCCCCCTGCTTGCTCTTGCTTCATCCACACCACCTCCCATCCGCTCTCTCTCTCCCTTTCCCTCTCCCTCTCTCCGGCTGCACAGGTGATGTCATTCTTTTTCAGCTGGATTCTCCTCCCTCCCTCCCTCCCTCACTCTCTCCTCCGTCTCCCATTAGCGGCTGGCTCTCTACAGAGCAGCATACCATCCACACTGGTTTCTCTCTCCACGAGTGGGAGAGGGGAGGAGCAGTGCTGGCGCGAGGTGTGAGCATTAACCGGGGGGACGAGAGCTTGAAGCCGGGGTTCTACGGGAGCGGGATCTTCAATAATGGACGGTGCGCACCGCTGGAGCTCCGTAGACAGATAAAGAGTTTGCAAAGAGACAGAGAAAGGAGTATGACAGACGCAGACAGTGAGTGAGTGAGCAGAGCAGGGCTGCAGACAAACGATACAGGCTTTTAGGGGAAGTGAGAGGTGATTGTTTGCATGACTTCCAACCAGGTGAGAGGCTTCTTCCCAGGGGGCTGCAGATGCACGGACAAGCGTCTTTTTTTACCCAGAACTGGCTCATTTGGTGAAGAGGGGAAACCCGTGCTTCTTTGAGGAAGGAAAGTGAATAGAGAAGAAGATGACACAATGAGTTTCTGCATCTAACTTTGAACTTAATCTACTTAACTTGGATTTTAAATTGGATCTTTTTTTTTCCTCCTTTGGGATTAATTTTGAATATTGTACAGCGTCGCAGTATTCAAGGTTTGCTAGGAGTGTTTCAAGCTTCCCTGTTGCAGTTCCTTTGAATGCTTTAAAGGGAAAGCCTTCAAATGAATGGATCTGCCTTGACTTTATTTCTCCTGCTGAAGTGACATCATCTAGCTTTATTCTGCCTGTTCCTGTCTAAGCAACACTGAGGATTTTTAAAGAATCCGCCTCTGGACAATTCTCTTACAGGCATCATCCTTTGCCTTCCTCCGCTTTTGCTCCTTTTTTTTCTTCATCTTTTGGTGAACGAGGGGAAACTTCCCCTCGCTGGCAACCTCCCTCCCGTGGAAATGGCTTTCCTGGTCCGTTGCTATGCCAACTGCTTGCAGCCGTGGTCCTCCAAAGTAAGCGATGTCGTAATCCCTTTTCTGGCCAGTGCCTCTGGCTTAGGATGCTGCCGACTGTATGTGTGTGTGTGTCTGCGCGTGTAAGTGTGTGTTACTGAGAAAAAGAGAGTGGTATAAAATGTATGCATATGACGTATATATATTTTTTGTGTCCGTTTAGAATCATATGCACGCTTTGCTTCGCCTCTTTCAAATGATTCTTATCCTAGAAAAACTGTGATATCCACTACTGCTGGTCCAATGCCCAATCTGTGTCCAGTCCTAAAAACTGTAAGAGGATACATTTCAAAACTAAAGATATCACCTGCATAGTCTTGTGTCAGAGTAGTTTACATATTCATACTCAACGTTGATATAATGAAGATACGGGTTGCTTTTTGGGCTTTGCACCAATGTTTTATTATTCATAACAGCTGCAACAAGATCGCTCTGTACTCTCTGAAGGATTTGATGCTTTTCCAAAAAGGACATTTGGAAGCCACATGCCGTTTTGGCTATAGATATTTATTTTAAATCGTTTTCTTATTTTACTTTTGTTGATAGTATTGTATTTGGGGTAAGGTCAGAAATGATGGGATCAAAGTTAGGAAGAAGGTGGCACAGTTTATACCATACAAGTCTATATAGAAATATTAGTATATGAAATTGATCAAAGCTAGCAGTGACTGTGTAATCTGTCTGTTTCCCCCCAGTAGTCAGTAAGGGACTGGTAATGATGTTGCCTTGTGTATAATTAACAGTTCAATGACCTAGTTGCCCTGAATATCCGTCTGAGTTGGCTCAGCCTCTGCTGTGCATCATGATGATGCAAGTGAAGCATCAACTGTTCTAAAACGTGTTCTTGTCTTTTATGGATTCTTGTTTTTTTGTTTATTCTATTTTCCAATGATCAAACAAAAGGAAGGAAGGATTTTTTTTTTAAACCGTCGCCAGGAACCCAGCTTGTCCCAGTGAAATGCCAGTCAGATTGATCCCAATGTGTGTGTCTCTGAGGGAGCATCTGTCTGGGTCTTGAAAGCCTACAAGATGTTTGTCTTCATTATGTCTCTGTCTATGTGTATGTGCACACACGCATGCTTTCAGTAGGATAAGCAATAATTAGGTCTCTGGAGATTAAGGAGTTAAAGAGAGATGATGTTCAGTACTAGATAACACATTTAATCTGTAACACACAAGGTCAAAGAACTCAAACACCTTATTACTTGTATTCATTTCGCTCCAGCTCTTGTGTATGTATGTTATTCATAAATCTCTCACTGTGTGCAAGGGATGAATGGCACAAGTTTTCTTTCACAAATAGGACCTGACTATACTTCGCAGAGACTAGATTTTCTTCGGATTGTACTGATATCGATATTTGTGAGTGTAGAAAAATCGTATAATTTATTATACAATTACTTAAACTTGTGTATATATTGACTTTTTTTTGTATTTTTTTGAAGGATGCATTTTTTTTTGTCTTTTTTTATTAATCTCTTTGATCAGTCTGAAAAAAGCGCCTGTTAATACCCAACTTAATTTGTTAATATAGAGGAGCTTGTTTAGTCTAAATACCAATCCAGAACCATTAATCTATTAATTCAATGTCACATTTATCATGTAAACCAAATGGCAATAGTAACATTTTCTCACACACTCTCAGAGATTGTTTCATAGTTTTGCTTCAAAATTACTTTAATCAGTTAATAAAGTAGATGCTAATTAATCCTTTGTCAATCAAGTAAAAGTATCAGCGCTACGAAGTACTGAAGACATACAGTAGTTTGAAAATGGCCCTAATATCTATCTTTGACATGCTTGTATCAACGTTTCTTGCTGTATTATCAGCTGACACATATATGAACACATTTGTTGCAGGCTATTTCCAGTCTAGTTACTGGAATTCAGAGCAGCAGAACATTTTTCAGTTTGTAAAATGTTAAATCTTAATCATCCATGAATTGGGTTTTTGTTTTATGACATATTTATATCAATAATGCCATGGTAGGCATTGATTCAATGTTAGAGCTCCGGTTTCCACAAAGCTTCTTAGTCTCTGCTTTTCTTAACATGACGTATTGTCTCTGTGTGTTATTACTGCTCCATCTGTGCTTTATGACTCCAGTATCTAATTTATCTCCCAGTCACGAGGTTTCATCAAGCACGGCCTGTTTGACGTCTGTCGTTAATTGGTCGGCGTCAGTGATGAGCCCACCTTTTCCAAAGGTTAATGAAGTTTCCCTTTTCCTCCTATTAGGTAACATGTGCTGTCTGGAGGTACTGTAGCAATTAAAACCACTGCAGTGAGGTTAGAGGGAGGAGGAGCAGATTGGAAGACTGAGAGAGTCAGGGTGGCCTGCAAAGGGATTTAAATCCTCTGGAAAGGTTTAGTGAAGTCATTCACAGGGCTCATGAGGTATGGAGGGTGAGGAGAGGAAGATAGACGAGGAGCAAACTTTGAGTGTTTAAGGGAAGCAAATGAAAAGTAAAAAGAAAAAACCTGAGTGGCCTGTGCAGCAGTGATTTTTATTCCATGAGAGGTTTTCACCGTTTTATCATTGACTGCACTCTCAGAATAGCAGCCAATTATTTTCTCTAGAAGTTGGTCTCTTTACTTTCGACTGGTCTGAGCTTGCGATGATTGGTGATATTATTCACTGCAGTGATGTTGGATTCATCTTAAACAAGAAAGCCTCTCAGTGGAGCACAATTCTCCATGAAGTCTGAACATACATTATCACTTTGCTGAGATATTCCCTCAGCAAAGTGATAAAACAAATTACTGGATATGCAACAAAACTGTATGGGTTCTTCGAGGGACTGTGCCCAATCCCTCCAGCAAATGTGGTTCAGTACCTACTGATGAAATAGGAGTAAGACTTCTTCTTACTTCAGTATCTGCTACAGCCTTGTTTGCCACAGACTTTCCCTTTACATATCAATAATGGCGCAGGAGATTGTCCATTCACAGCAACTGAAAATTTTCCTCAGCATTCAGGGGAGGGGTGACACCTTGGTAGAGCATGCAGGAGGTAGAACATGACATATTTTGACGTTTTCATCATCCATTAGCTCTGAATTTTGTTTTGTCTTTGTTTTCTGGTTCGACATCTTCTACTTGTATGCCACCTATATTTGGATTTTTCCATTTCCATGTCCGTCACTTGTAACATCATCATTAGACCAACTCTGTGAATTTCTGGACGTATTCCTGCTGTATTCTCACATGAGCTCCCTTAGCCATTTTATGGATATTTTACTCAGGCGCTCGGAAACTTTCTGAAAAAATGTCTGGAGCAACTGACTCAGTCTTTTGTGTTCTCACACACAGCCCCTCCAGAACATTTCAGGAAAATGTTTGAAAGCAGATTTAGAGCGGAACCATGTAGACTGAGCTGCTAGGGGGAAAAAAACTGTTTATTTTACCGTTCAGTCTCCTTTGTTCCACACTACAGCTCTCACCAAACAGCATGCTGTACTTCTAATTTCTGACATCATTGTGCAGTTATTGAAATATTGACTCTGAGGTTGGAAATGTGGCTTCAGATGACAGACAGTGTAATGTAGGCCAGTGGAACCGCTCTGTGGGACCAGTGGAGCTTCTTTTTCTCAGGGGGGGTAGGGCAGTTACAAGGTCTAGATTTATTTTCGTCTCCAATAAACAACAGAGGATTTGAAAAGGGAAGAAAGACTGTCTCGTCTTGAGAAAGCAGTCAGCTGACGTCTTTAAGAGGCTTTTAACTTGTAGCTCACATCATCATTGTTTTATTGTGTTGTTAGTGGGGGAACTGTCCCTTTAAATCATGTCCTGCTCATCCCGGCAGAACCTTGCGTCCTCCCGCTGCTGGAAGACATGTCAAAATGTTCTGCCACTGAACTCTCTGACCCCTCCAGCTGCCTACACAGGACCTGTTCTCTACCGCCAAGCTTCCTCAATCCTTATTTATATCTTTTGCTCTCGCCCCTCTGTTTTTCTAGTGAGGACTTCCTGCTGTCTTTCCTCTTTCCTTGCTCATCTAGTCTGTTTTTAGGCAAGGCCCCTTCCATTCACTACTACATCTCTACTACATCTCCTTGGCATAGTCTCTCCTCTCTCCTTCCCCATCTATTATTTAAACACCAATAATGGGGCATGTGTTGTTGTTGGTGCCAGGCTGATGCTGCTGCTGCTGCTGTTGTTGCTGCCCTGCTGGGCTCTACCCTCGCTCAACTGCTGCTTCATGTCTTATAAATCAAACCAGCTCCCTCTAAAACCATCTGCAGCTCCACATACCCAGCCTTTGCTCTCCGCCTCTGAACCCAACGCCACCTATGACGTATTATCCTTCCAGGTAGATCTGTTTCGGGTAACTGGATGTTTCGTTTTGGTCGCCTTTTAATTGCGTCATATCTGCTTTACCCATGTGGCCTTGTCTGTGTCTGCTGCAACTTCCGGGGCAAACAATGTGTGTAGAAGGAACAACACACTGCTAGCCAATTAGCCAGTAAGTCTTGCTTTCCTTCCACTGTTTGTGTTGGTCCCTCGTTATGGATCATGATTGTTCGCGGACGTTTCCTCTACATTTTGTTGTCGAAGATCTTCGGGTAAAGCGCAAATGGTCCCACACTGTTTCATGACATCATCAAACTAGGTTTTTTGCTGTTGGTCAGTAGAAAATTGCCTGTTTATATTGTCTTTTAAGAAACTGCTACTACTTTCTGCTCTGCTCAAGGGAAATTCCATAAATCACAGATGTTATTATTTTCCCATAATCACTCATTTCTAAACACATTAGCTTTCATTTGAAATGAAGAGGTAGAATTTTTATTGAAACGGAACGAGACTGAAACTAGTTTTAGAAATTCCCCTCTCCGGGCTGCAGAGTCCCCTGGCTGACTGCAGCTGGTAAAGACCCGGGTTGATCCAGGCTGCTGCCTCTGCTTCCCCTTAGGGATCAATGGACCTTGCTGAACATTGGCATAATCAGTGTGCATGGACCCACGCTGTGTTGAATAGTAATGGAGCTGGGAATCATTGGTAGGGGAGAGCTACAGTGGGATGATGGATTCAGTGCCAGGGCAGGAAGGGCAAGGCGAGGCATGGCGGGTCGGACAGGTGGGCAAAGTGACAGGCTGATTTAAACAAGTGTCTCAAGGTAATCCAAATTAAAACACAGTGTGTAGTCATACTCGATCCTACCACTTACGTTAAGGCTCATTTGACAAGTCATTTCTGAGGGTATAAAGTACAGTTTGAATGACAGTAGACATTTTCAAGCAGACAAAAATATAAAGCTCTTCACTTCACCTATCAAAACAGCCAAATGCAGTCCAAGCACCAGATACTGGCCAACCATTCATCATCACAGGGATAGATAGCTACATTAAACTGTTGAACCGCTATTGATTTGAAATAAGGGAATTAATTATTCTTTGGTACAGTCTATTGACCCCTTTTATCTGTGCCGTGGCTTCATGCCCAGGTCCTGCTCGCCTTGCTACATGTTAAAAGTCAGGATAACACCTCAAATAATTACGATACTGATTGTAATATAAAGATTGAATGAGCTCATTTTTGGCAATCTAGTGAAATCAATAGAGTGAAAGTATCAAGCATGTATGTGGTTGCATTTGTTTGTTAATGGTTGGAAAGACTTTTCCATGTACATACATGCTTATTCCAATTCTTTATATGCATTGTTTTATGTTGTAATTGAAGGGTTTAAGGTATATTAATTATATATATTTCACAAATGCAGATCAAAACAACTCATAGTATGCAAATGAACCACTTTTAAAAAAGCTGGTTTATGAGACTGAGTTTGTTTTTGTTTTTTAAATAAATGTAAAGTTGTACCAGAAAAAAAAAATATATATAAAAAACGTACACCTTATTTACAATCTTTGCTGCAGTTAACAGGTTGTCTTAAGAGAAGTCGTCCATCACAAAATGAACTTTGTCATCTTCAGTATCATCAGATCAGCAGATGGAAACTGCAGACGCCATTAAAGGAATATTAGATAGTTGCACCGTGGCTCCCCTGGTACCATAATATGTTGATATAACCACTCTTTCGTGCACTAAGAGGATGACCTTTGCCAGGTGATGTAATGCCACAGGCCCTTCACATTGGCCTTGGCAGATTTGCTCTGACCTCAGGCCCTCAGACAGGCTGATTGATGAACTGATAGCAGTCACACAGGGTGTCAAGGTAATATGGCCTCAGAGGCCAGAGATATGGGGGGTGGAGTTGTGGGCAACACTATTGTTGCCTCTGACTGAAAGGCAACATTAGTGAAAGCAAGAGAAAGGGCTTTTAGCATGCCGAGGGAGGTCTAGGATATCAAGTGCACAGGAAGTAGGGGCGATAAAGATCGATATGAGCTGCATTAGGCCAGACCATGCCCACCCCCCCCCCCCCCCCCATAAGTCATACATTACGATTCAGCTCTAAACAAAAACACATTGTTGTGTTTTTCTTTTTTTCATTTCCACGTTCAGTTGTTACACACAATTAAGTCCCTTTGTAAGTTTGGAAGGAAATATCTTGAAAAATAAAACTGAGACATCATGCGTAGAACAATAATTGTGTTAAATTGACCGTAAAAAGCATCTTTGCATTTTGATAAACAACTACGAGATAAAAGCAGGATAAGTGTGAATTGCTCAAAAGCACACAGTCTACAATATTTTTCTTTTACATTTCTATTTCACATATTTCCAGGAAACATGTTTGCTACAATTCTTTGATGTCATCTGAAATCATTCCAATTTTCGCCCAGTATAAATTCCTAAAAAATGCAATTCCTTAAATCGTATCAGAGCATCAATTCCTGTCAGATTGTCTGGTGCCGACAAAGTTCACTTCACTCAACTGGCATTTGCTTGCAAGGTAGATTACCACACTTCAGCTTTTGGGCATAGTATAACACAGCAGCACTGTTTGGTGGTTTCAATGGGTGCAGTGATATAAAAGCATCAGTGCAGTCTCCTGATCGGAGTAATAACTGTCCATTATGTATGATAGGCTGAAATTTAAGAGTGAAGGGCCCACTCATTCAGGCCCTGTACGCATTAAACATGCCCAAGCAACATTTACTGGAATAAATGGACTGAGGGTCAGGCTGCTCATGTGGAGACACACACTGCCGTTCGTGTGCACACAAACACACTTGCACACACATGTCATAGGTCACCTTTGGGGGATGACACATTGACTTTCAACAATTTCCTGAACAATGACTTTAAACCTATACTTAACCACTCACCCACAAATCTGCTTTTTCCAAACAGGGGACACAGTTTATTTTCCCCTTATTGGATAATCTGTCCCCACTAAGTGTGTTATTTGTCCCCAAAGGTAGCGAATGAAAAAATACACAAACTCACACACATATGAACGTCTCTCTATTCCCTAGCCCCTTACCCTAACCATCACAAGTAAATACCTAACACTGACTCTTCCCGTATTCCTATCCTAATTCTAACAGTTACCCTAAAAAATGCAATTCCTCAAGTCTTAACCTTCAGTGATGGATCTATACCAAGATTGGCCGTCACAACTATAGAAAGAAAGCACTCGCTTACAGACACACACACACACACACACACTTACACATCTGATGATATTTAAACCAACCATGGCCCCCATCCCCCAATTTCACCTTCTCCCATTATCTCACTGCTATTGATCGACACCCCCTCCTCTGCCTGCACCAGAGAGTCTTAAGGATCATTTTCATTTCTAAATATGAGATGGGGATGGATGGGTGATATCTCTGCAGCTGTTTGTGAATTGAGAAAATAAAGAAGACAGACAGAGCGTGTGTGTTTGAAGCTTTGTGGTGTTCCTGCAGGAAAGCAAATGGGATCAGGCAGGAAGGAGCTGTTCCCTTCATTGTTTGAATTTATTGGCTTATAACTATATTTTTTGAATTTTTGCAGTTTGCAGAGTTACACAAACTAAAGGTTAATTGGAAATATCTGCTTTCAGATATTATAGCATCACCCTGAATATTCAAGCAGACATGTATCTGCATCATGTTGAGAAATATTGGTAGCAGCATAGCACATATACTTCTTTACAAGACAAATGATTGTGAATTCAGACCGTAGCACATTTCCGCTCATATGTAGAAGTTGCTCTGATTTCCTTATATTGTCGAAGTGTAGATTTTGTCAGGATACTAACGAAATGTCTGATAAATGTGTGAGCTCAGGACTATGGTGAGGTCAGTGTGGGCACACAAAGTTAATTTCCTGTCCTGCCATTGGTGCAGATTTTATTCTCAGCTCTGTCTGGACTGGGGTGAGTGGGTCAGATGAGTGGAACAGGGTCCAACATTAACAAAAACACAGCAGGAGAACAGAACGGCAGGGTGGGGCCACCCAACCACCCGGCCCCAGGTCAACCTACAGGGGTGCCAGGGACCCGCTGCATGTGTGTGTATGTGAAGTTGTGTTGATCGGGCTACTGGGCAGGAAGCATCTGTTAACAGAGGGGAGCCAGAAGGTATGTGGGTGTGCACGTTTGTGCGTGCGTGTGTGTGTGTGCACATGAATACATTTGTGTCAGTATTAAAGCCAAGTGTTTAGCCCTTCCTTCTGTATCCGGCAGACCTTGCCATGGCCCACCTTCCTCAGGGGCCCAGACAGAGACGCCTTTCAGCTTCCTGAACACACACACACACACACACACACACACACACACACGAATGGAACACAAGTTCACTTTGAGAAACCACACATGCCCTCATTTAACTTTTCTAAAGACCAGTCTTTTAACGTATAACTTTAAATCAATCACATCAAAATCAACTATAGATCCTTCATCAGACCACCAATATGTTTCCTTGCAGTTTACCCAGAGCAAAAAGATGAATTATGATGTTGGGAGCAAAAAAGATGAATGAGCGAGAGCGAAGACGGATGGCAAAGAAAAGGCTGAATGAAAAAACATATAATCAACTCAGCTGGAGGAAATGATGGATTATATTTGCAACATCAGACAATCCATTAAATATTTAAACATGTAAACTTGATTAAAAACTATTTGTTTTATTCTAACAAAGTTTAAACTCCCCATACTTCCTTTGTTTACCCTGAGAATGTCCTGGCCCTGCAGGTGTTAAAGCAATTAGAGGAGGGCAGAGATATGCGGCATATTCCTTTCAGAAAGATCCAGTTGAACCACACAAAGACCATCAACATCATCAGGAATTTCCACTGAAGCCTGGCTGTAATACCGTCAGTCTTCCACAGAAGAACACTTAACTCTGCTGGGGTTCTGACCCGGGCTAATTGGCTTCTTCAATGCGCAAGCCGTCTGAAGAATGAAAGGCTGGTAAAGTCTGTCTGACATGAATGAGCAGGCAGCCAATTACTAAATCCAATAAATCCAAGTGGTGGGAGTTTACGTTGATCATGAGAGGGGGGCTTAAATATCCATTGTTGTTATTACTAATTCAAACATTATGTCATTTGTCAGGATGATATTAAGAATCAAAGTATATTTTGTTGCAGGATGATGATGAAGGCAGATTATTATGCCTGCGCACACCAGCAGACACACAACGGATGGCTTGTTAGGGACTTGAAATACTAAGTTTGGACTTCACTTATAACTGATTACATGACTTGATTGGCTCAACTTCACTCAGGACATCATAACCAAGTATTGAAACTTACCTGTGACTTGCTTACTACTGACTCCTACGTAACACTCAAGGTTATTTCAACCCTCTTCCAGTGGAAATATACACCCTCAGTTCATTTTCCAAATAGAATGGTACTCGGTAGAGCACATACCTCAGCCGAGGACAAACTCTTATGGATTCTTTCTTAGCTCATTTCGCATTCCTTTCAGCAAGTTTCGTGATAGTTTCTTGAGGCATTTTTTGGTAAACCTGCTCACACATTAACCAAGCAAGAATCCTACAAATTGACAGCAGTAAAAGCATAACCTCCTCGGCAAAGGTAGTAGAATAATAAAGATGATTCAGGATAGTGATCTCTGAATGTTTCATTTCCAAGCAGTCCATTGTTTGGGTTAATCCCTGTATTTGGTTATACATTACAACACACACTCTCCTTCTCTTTACCCTTTCTACTTTCATTTCTATTTACTTGCTTTGTTTGTCTTCTCTTCCTCTCCACCCTGTGTCTCCCTCGCTACATCTCTCTGTCCGTCACCACTCTCAGACAAGTGGGGCAGAAGTCCCAGGCCTTTGGCAGTGGTAGACAGTGCCATTCAGCATCCCCGTCTGTCACAATACTGGCACAGTAAAGTGTGAAAACTGCCAACTAATGGCTCTTTATTCGCGGTAGACGCCTGCCAGCCAGATTCTATCCTGGCTGAAAAACTTGCCAACCAATGGCTGTTGAACCTTGCACTTCCCAAACCGGCACCTGCCAATTAGAGTGTAGTTTTTTCATAACTCAAATAAAAATTTGTTTAAGGGGACATTTTCTTGGAAATATGTTGCTAGGCAGAATCCTTGTTTTGTACTGGATATAAAGAGGGACGATTTTTCTTTCAAACTGTCCCACTCTCAGCTTCCAAGCGTCTCATTCTCCCTTCCAAATACTTTTTGAGCTTTGAAGCTGATTCATGTGTGATGATTAAAAAGCTTTTATTTTTGCAACAATAATAGAAGCAGCATTGTTCCTCTTCAGTAATGTGTGAGTTGCTGCTTGGTGATTTTTCCTTAAATATAATCTCTCCTTGAGGTTAAAATGCTGTTTTTCTCTCTGTGGAAAGCAAGTCAATTCTTAAAGGTGCACTCCAGAATTGTAGTCATGCAAATCCTTTACAATTGTTTGAAAAACAATGGTGAAAATCAAAGCAGCAAAGAATCTTGTTTTTTCTTGCCAAGTCCCGCCCCCAAAATCGTCCCCTGGATCCTAAATTTCTCACAAAGCAACCTGATTGCATCTTTCATTACAGTCTGTGCCTGGTCAATTCCCACATCAATCAAGCTTCACATCCTCAGGTTTCTAACTCAGGCTTCCATATTATACATTTTGACTTCAGACAGTAAGTGGCAAATAGAAATCCAATCAGTAAATTAAAGTGATATATTGTTTAGGATAAACTCAAGAATTGAAATCAGTTCATAATTTATCCCAAATAAAATATCCAATAGACAACCCCTAACCCCTAACTTTGGTAACTTAAACATTTTAAGTTACCAAAATGACAAATTTATTTTTCTAATTAACTTAGTTTCATTCAATGTAAAGAAATCAAATTTCAACCAGTAATTCCAAGACTTTCTTTCCCTCTCTGTAGACACACTAATTCAAACCCTTGTGGAATAAGTCAGCACTGCAGTACAACTAACAGCACAATATGTTTAATGCGAGTCCCAAAGCAAGGCATATTTTATTAAGCATTTATATTCCATAGTTAGCATGTGTGCCAATAAAGTAGATTAAATTGAAATAGAAATGTAAATTGAGATACAATCCTTTGTTCATCATGCCATCGCCTCTGCTTTACCACATTGCAGTGTTCCTCTCTTCATATCGTCCCTTGCTAATCTCACCTTCTCTGACTCTCTCTCCCCCCTCCCCCTCTCCTCTCTTCCTCTCTTTCTCTGTAGCATGTCTGCTTTTGCAGTTGTCACCTCCAATTCCAACTTCAATTCATTACATCTCTCCTTGCCCCAGCTGGTGCCGTCTCTCACTCTCTCTCTCTCTCTCTCTCTCTCTCTCTCTCTCTCTCTCTCTCTCTCTCTCTCTCTCTCTCTCTCTCTCTCTCTCTCTACAGAGAGCATTTCAGACATCTTTTCTTCACCTGTTCCCTCTCTTTCACCCCTTACCGTTAGTCCTATCTCAATTATATGCTCTGCCTCCCCCTCTGCTACTCTTCTACTTTTGTGCTTGTGCACACATATGCAAACACACACACACTCCTGTCTCAATCAAAGGCTGCACTTTGCCTTCCTCACCGTCTCCTCTTACGCTCTTTCCTTTTGACTCACGCTCTCCATCTCTCTCGCTCATATTCACATCAGGTCACTTTATTTTCCTCCCATCTCCATCTGTCTCCCTGCACTGTATCTTTATCCAGTCGTCTGTGGACCAACCAGTAACGGAGTCGAGCTTGGCTTGGCAAATGCACGAGTAGAGAACATTATAACAAACATGGAGGCTAAAGTGGAATTGGGCAGAGTGCAAGACAATGAAGGCATGGATGAGATGGGTCAAAGAGAGGCAACGCAAGAGACTGTGCAGCTCAGGGAGCAGAGAAAACCAGCCCAAATTCACTCAGACATCAAGTTAAGAATGGCTTCAAAGGAAAGATTGATAATTGATGCTGCTGTGAGACAGTGGCGACATTGTCTCTTTGTGAGGTGAACTGCTGCCGTCTGCGTTGTGGATTCTGGGGTAATAATGTGGCCTGGGATCCAACTCAACACATACTGACAGCTGTTAGGAGCAAAGACAGACGTTAACAGCCAAGGCCTCCTGCTTTCTGAGTTACTATGCACTGAATCTATATGGGGAAGAACCTGGCTCTTACACTTTAACTTGTCACCTCTTAGTTTCTAGATGATGGTGATGATGAGACCGATAACTTATGCGAGTCACTGTGGGTTTGGCTTGCATGGACATTATAGTATTTCACAAATGAGATGATGTTGTTTTCCTTGCCACTATGTCACTGCTAACATCTACAGGCTGAGCTTGTACATGTCTGATACCCCCACATGTGACCTCACTATCCAATGCCATGCCTATGTATTCAGCTGTGGGTTATGAGTAGTGCAAAGCTGTTCTAGAATAGGATTTCGCTATTGTTCCCAGCACATTTTCATTATTTTTTATGAGGGATTAATGACCCTAGAGTTCCTATAATCCTTTTATAGTTTTATAGCACAATTATTCTTTTCTGTATGTTTTCAGTTGGTTCATTTAGTGTTCAACCAGGGATGGCTTTCCTTCCTAATGTTTTAACATTTGTTTACACAGCCACCAGTTCTTTTTCATTTACAGTTTTTATATCACCCGGGATTTGTTAACGAAAGGACATGTAAATGCCAATTACTGTCAGAGATTAGAATTTGGATATCCCACCCAGGAATACAGGGTTCAGACAAACTGTTTGTTAAACTGAAAGCCTGTTGGGCTCGGTTGATTTCTCTAGGGCTTAGTGCGGATCGGACAGAAAATTGCAGACTCTGTCACACACTATTGCGCATCCTTTACTGTACAATTGAACAATCCCCTTTTCTCTTCTATTCTCTCATTTTGTTATTTCTTGGCAAATCCAACAACTTTGTCTTTTAATACTTAGTGTTCGTTGAGCCTTGCTTAATTACTATCCTCATCGGAATTCATTCATACCGCATTTTCTCTAATTACTTGGCTTAGCCATTTGTCCCCTTTATTATTCATCTTAATGAAGTGTTGTCTGTCTTTCCCCTCTGCTTGTGTATATCTCTAAATTTTGTGTCGTGGTGAATGTGTGCTCGTGGATCTTTTTTATCCTCGTCACACTCCATCAGTGTCACTGTATCCTCTTCTATAAGCAGCTCTCTCTCTGTTCCTATCTAGATCTGTATGTTTCTCTTTCTCTCTGACTGGCAGTGGTCTAGTAAACTCCCTGGTGTTTCTTGCCATGTTGTCATTGAATGCCATCTCTTAAAACTGATATTGGACCGTGCCTTTCACCTCCATCCTCGTGTGCTTCAGTGGTGTGGCCCCCCTCTGGATCCCCTAACCAACTAATTCCAAAATATCATGCTTTACAGGCAAGGACATTGAATTATTGTACATTTCCTAAAACCTCTGCACACATTCACCTCCAATCTAATAAAGATCATCCCAGTACTAAAATGTTTTTATTTTTAGGAAACTCAGTCTTTTGTCTGTGCGGCCAAATGGTCAGTCTTTATAGCTTCTTTTATCACGGGGTAAATAGTTGAGAGAGAGCACTCAGGCCCACAGCTAGTTAATGTCATTATTACAATTGGATGCAATGAGTGAAACAGAGGTTGGTTTTATAGAAGACGGAAAGAGAAGATATGGCCTTAATTTGTTTTGACTGCTGTGTGTTGCTTTCAGTCTGATTCACCAGACGTAGACTCAAGATGCCATTGGCCACATAGTTCACAGCGCATTCTCTTCTCTATCTGTGTGTCACTGTTTTTGAAAACGGGAAAACAACAACATGCACCAGTGACATCGACTTGACCAAAAAAAACTGATGGTTTTAGTAGATTTCTGCAAAACCAGCTATAGTAAGTAATCTGTGGTTTAAAAGAAATGAGTGATCTTCTCCAGAACAGAAGTACAGGCAGGTCTCACCTCTCAGGCACCGATTATCAAATGATGTTTGTCTTTTTTACCCATATAACGCATATCACACAGTCGACATGTCTTTTTGTGGCATTTTTGAAGGGAATGTACCATTTTAGAAATGTAAGTTGGTCGTCAGAAAGAAGAATGTTGTTCTAAAGTTGAGACAGCAGCCATTTGAATGTTATTGTTTGTTATTGCAAAAATAATTATCTCTTTAACTCGTGTCACACTGAATTGTTTATAGTGTTATTGCAAAAATAATTATCTCTATAAATCATGTCACACTGAATTGCCCGCCCCGGCTGTGTCCTTTGTCTGTGACATTAACCAATTATTCATAAGCTGCCTAACTAGGTGATATAATTATGATCTCTGGGCTTCTTTCGTCATGGATTCTTATCCCTGTTGGCTGCTGCAAATTATTTGGGCTCACATGCGTATTATGAGAGACGGTAGATTGATTTCTCTGGAGTTAAATCGCACTCTGTAAGTGACCAGTGTTGTGAAAGCTCAGTGTGTTTGACTGTGACATTGACGTTTACTGGCAGCTTGATTCATCCATGATTGTGGCGGCTCATTGACATGATAGACTTGTGCAGCTGAAGGAACTGTGCACATTCATATTTAATCTGCTAACTCTCATTCTTAATGCATGAGGAGTATGGGAGACCCAGTCCGGCCCCTCCGCCTCCCCTTGGCTCGGCCCACTGGGAGAGGGAAAGGGGGGATTAGAGCAGGATTAAGTCTGTGGTGTGAATAGGGGCCAAGAGAACACCGCAATTATTCACTTCCCTCACCCGACTTACCCCTTCCCTCATGAAACCCCTCCATTTGTCATCACCATATTTCATTCTGGTGTGACCTCCAAAACACAATCACACATTGAACTTACCATAACCTTGTCATATTTGGGTGGAACCCTGCATCTCTAGCCTTGAACTCATCTCCTTGAAACATATTTTACAGGAGCTATGCATCTATAATCATAAATGTTTTTCATTCAGGGTTGTCCAATATAGGGAGGAACCAGATCCAGAGGTGACATTTGTTTGTCTACTCCAACAGCTTGACACTTTTGTCAAACCTCACTGCTAAATGGCTCGTCCTTAACCCATAGCAATATAGACTATATATATCTAAGGTGTATTTAATAGTTTTTAAGAAGAGTTTCTCTAATGAACTGTGGCTGAGGTACATTCACACAAAAATTGGATTTTGTACTAAAATCATATTTTTGAACAACTGGAGACTGTTAAAAACAAATTCAAGTTTTTTTTCAGTATCCTCTTCATGTGTGTTTTGGTTATGTTTTTCATGAATGTTTCCCTGCACCTCCCATTAGTTTCCGTCTCTATGTGGACTCTGGTGAATGTGTTAAATGGATGCAGGGTGGGAGCTTCATCATCAATGGCTTGGATAAGTGCTCTATCACGCCAAAATCAATAAGTATTTACCCATGATAAAATTAGCAATCACTCTCCGTCCCAGGGTCGCGCTTTCTCTCTCTCTCTCTCTCTCTATATTCACATGCCAACACAACAAATTAGCAGTGAACAGTGTTGGTCACCAGGAAGCTGCAGGAATGACAGTATGGAATTCTACTTGTTTAAATATGCGATGGTGAGTCATTTAGTCAATAAAACCAACAGTCAGGATGAGGCGTTGCTTGCGGTTCGATAAAAGAAACACAATGCATTACACAGCCGTGCCCGTACTAATGGATTTCACTTAAATACTTCTTCAGTCACAGCTTAGATTTACTTGTGTGTGGGTGTGTGCGTGTGGGTGTAAGGGTTAGTCTAGGACATTTTGAAAGAAGAAGGGGGTATTAGGGGCACAATATCAGATATACACATTTTATGGCAGCTTATAACATAACTAAAGAATAAATGGTTTCATTCGAAATCAAACCCAAAATTGCTATTGCTTCACCACAGTGTTTAACACATTATGTTGTGTGCTTTCTCTCATTACTGGCTCGGAGAAGGAGGTGGACATGTACAAATTGACTCAAATCTAGGACATGAGGTTGTCCCGGACTATAAAAATAATTTAATGAATGGTCCCAACAAAAATATTGTAAATAAAGGACGTTTGTGGTTTATTTGATCAGATTGCCTTTAGCTGCTGCCAAATTATGACCTCTAATTTATTGTTACACAACCAAATTGCAAAAACTTGTCAATAGTAATATGTTACAAATTACCGATAATAATAATGACAGATAAAAACTTATATTAACAACAAACAGCTACATTTAAACACATCCTCATCCATGAAAATCACGACAACAAAGCTGACCACGGATTGAAAAACGCATAAGAATCTTCATTAGATTATGTTTTCTGTCTTTGGTATATCAGGGGTAACTAATAGTAAACAATTATTGTGGATACACAACCTAAAAATCCCTGATATTGTGTAAATCCAGTGTACATGAATACATTACAGTGGTTCCCCTTGAAGAAGCCACACATTAAGAACAAGCCACTGAACTTCTTGAACTTCACCCCACAACACATTGTTTCCCTGGGGGTCGGAGAGCCATGCGGGCCCATTAGAAGAGAGCAGTGAGGGGACAACTCCCCCAGACTTGACCTCTTTAATATTGCATGTTGGCTCCGTGGTTCCTCGCTGCCTCAGCTAGTTTCCATGCTTCAGTCGTGGCTCGCGGCAGCATTGCATGTGTTGGCGACAGTGTTTTTATGTACATGAATATTTGTGGACTGCCGGTGCTGTGTGATGTGGGGATGGAGGTGTGCTGTTTGTTTGCTCGGTGTCGCAGGAGAACATCCTCTCTGCCCCGATCCAAACTGGTCCAGCAAAACAGCAGAGCAGAACTACATTTGTAAAGCTGCCTCAGGAAAAAAATATTGCTTCAAAAGAAATATCCTTTTTTATAAAAAAGGACTGTTCGGATTGGGAACCGTTGTTATCCTTTAGTTGTCCTTTGATTCACATCTATCCTACACAGTTGCAGTAGACCAAACATTTTATTGTTTGACAGTAGTGACAAATTGAGGTATTATAATTTTTGTTTTGAATTTGATACATTTTGAAGACTGGACTTGACTTTTGATTGACTTTTGTTTGGTGTTTTTGAATCTCTCTTTTTCAGGGAGGAACTTGTGGGATTTGTACTATTAATATAGTACTATTATTTCAAGTGTACTGTGTCTTGTATTTGGAATTTCTTTTACACATGTAAATCTATCTTGAGATAGAATTAAATAATTTGTTGAGACAAATTACTGACAAAATTGAGGAAGCCTGAATTATTTGTCTAGAATCACACGTCAATCATCTAGTGGTTCTGTAGATCGTTTTGTTAATAGGATGATGGAAAGTTGTGTGACATGATTACACATGTTAATGGTGGTGTGTGTGACTGTGAGTTGTCATCTAGCACAGTTAAAAACAAGTACTGAAACCTCACTGACAACTTTCATTTTGAGTCATTTCAGCTGAAGTCTCTTCACCTACAGCAACTTCATTTTAATCATCTCCAAGTATGACATCTGAAACCAGCTCTGGCTTTCACGCCTAGAAAAAAAGCTGGTGTGTGTGTCGAAGCACACTGTATGTTTGCCTCTGTTGAACTTGTATTTACCTTTATGTAACTCATCTTCTGTCTCTCTGCCACTTCCTGTCTGTCTGAACAGCTTCCTGCTGACCTCAATAAGATGCACCTGACAGACCACGCCCACCAGCAGGTGATGCACATGCCTCCCAGCCAATCAGGATGCAGCATAGCCAGCGACTCGGGGAGCAGCAGTCTATCAGATATTTATCAGGTATGATCCAAACCTAATATCATGATTAAACTGTTTTAGCTTTTTAGAATTTGTATTGGTTGTTTTATCCATCTCATATCTTAATTTTATCGTATTTAAAATATTTAATATCGAATAGAATATTTATATGAATCATAGTTATATGATGATTTAACCTCCAGCTTATGTTTTTCAAGTTTGCTGTGAGTTTCTTTTCTATAGTTCTTTCTCTCTGTGTCACATATGTGGAGGTGGCATCTTCTCCCAGGAAGTTGATTGTATTGGTACAATGTCAAACATTGATCAAATGAATGTTGTAGAGGTGTCGGGCTTCATTTGGCTACATCTTGCCTCATAAATAGTTTTTTTGTAAAATCGTCTTGGTTTGACAGAGAAATACAAAGTTTTTGACACATCGAAAATAATTTTTAATCTTCCTTGCCACTCTTATTACATTACATACTACAAAATAAGGAAGCCTGTCCAATCCAATGTCAAACCCCAGTCTACTGTAACTCTTCCACCACCACACTGTGACAACATCTGGTCTCTGGCAAAAGCGTCTGTCTGATGTTTGATTCTCCCGCAGCTTGACTTGCTCCAATTCCGTCTGTCTCACTGTCACTCATCTGTCAGCCCACCTCCCTCCCTCGCTAATTATTGAGCATCGGTCGTGCATCCCGGTGATGCGTCTCCCTCTTTACTTCCTGCTGCAGGATAAAGGTCACATGCAGGAGATGAACATAACCTTTCCGCTATAAGTGTGCTACAGGTATAGAAGCTGTAACATCACCAGAGCCGCTGAGTTTGTAACGAGCTTTCTGCAGGTTTTCTGCTCAGTCTGGTTCTTTGGGTTCTATGCAGCAACAAATAAGTCAGTTATCTAGTTAACCTAAAACAAGCAAAGACATTCCCTAAGTTTGAGAAAGCATTGAAAACATTAAAGTCATGAATTTGTCCAAATCTGGTTCCTTATTGTTCATGCTCCAACCCTGTCCTCCCATAGTGTAAGTTGCTTTTAATGTCGGCAAACTAGGACGATTATTCTATGGCTGCATTTATTGGAATCGTTCATCATGATGCAGAACATCATGATGACCAATCTTTATTGGTTTTAACATGAAATAATGAAAGATAAGAGCACCTGATTAGGAACGCTATAGATAAGTAAACCTAGGAAGAGGAAGATGGAAAGGAAATAAATGTTTATAACAAATGACATGAACAACTAATGAATACGTGACCCTGTGTCCACAAAGTGAAGTGTTACAATTAAACACTTCATTTAGACTTGAGTATGGGCTTTATAGGAATGTTTGACCATATACTGTAGGTCCATACTGTCCTATATAAGCCTCTGCTCTCTTTTTCAATATAAATATAATTCAAGAAGTCTGCCCAAATCTAAAGAGGATTGAAAGTTTGTCCTTGAGCCAGTTGGCCATCACGTTAGAGGTTTTCTGCTCTCCTCCTGTATCAGCCTCACCTGTATTTGTGATATTTCAAAAAACTCACTGTGCTTCAGAAATAATTGCCTCTCTTGATCGTAAATACCTCGATCGCCGCAAAAAATGAACACATCAAATAGAAGATGACTGTTACAGGATTTTAATCCCCCAGATCTGCTGGTTTCTCATCTTCACTCAGAAAATTGTTATAAATCCAGGACGTTTTGGATTTAACCTCTCGGCTTCAATTGCAATATTTCAGTTTTTGTGCTCCTCCACACAGGCCTCGTGTCATATTCTGTATACATGCTCGTTAGCATTCATCAGTGGAACCTGTGAGGTCTTTCAGCAACAAACTACTAATGAGTTTGTTACAAGTTAATGAGTTGCTGTGATCAATGGGCACTGCCGGCCACAAAACTAATGAGTGGATTTGTTTTAGTGAGGCTGATAACAGTGCTAATGTCTGCAAATTGGGTGAGAGGGTGTGAAAAACCACCCACACACCACTGTGCCAATCAACTCGTGTTGTTTTTTTAGAAATTGATTGTATGATTATGTTGCTCATTTACATGATTTAACAAACCACACGTTCGACTGTATTAAAAACTTGACAAATTAACAGAGAATATAGATAAAAACAGACATTTTGAAGCATTTGCTGAATTCACTTCGAATCATTGTCGGGTGCTGAGACAGAGTTTTTCAATTTCGTCGGATAATGACAGACACTTGCAATTTCAGTCAAGGTTGGAACAACTTTAAAGGTATTGTTGAATTTTGCGGTTGTCCTCTGTTCAGACTTTAGTCCCGTTCCTACTCTTCTGCCACAGAGTTTACTCCTGCTTCCTCCACACATCACATTCCAGGTGTAATTTCCTCGGCTGCAGTGGTCAGTCGGCCGAGATAAATCATTTGCAGCAGCCATTTGTCTAAATGTCCATTCCCTCCGCCCACATGTTGACCCTTTTTACAGGAAGCTGCATGAGCACAAACGCCGAGTATGCCCCTTTTCTTTTGTTTTACCTGCATGAAGCCTCTTAAGGTCCTGTTGTAAATAACGAAAGCAATTATTCTATTTAGTGCCTAAAGAAAATCCTTGTGTCATTGGTTTCAGCCGGTTGTAGTTAGATGAGATAAGGGACTGGGAATTAAAAACTTGTTAGCTCAAAAGTAAAGTGCAGGAGCCTGATTAATTACACAGTGCATAAGTCAAGTCACCTTTGCATTCAGTTGAAAGTCGGCTAAAACGGCATTAATCAGATATTATAGCCACCTTTTCTCTTGCCCTTTGTACTGTCTGCTACAACCCGGCCTCCTGCCTCCGTCAGTCTGCGAGGGTTCGGATTGATGCCAGTGTGGTCGGCCTGGGTCAGACATTTAACACGGAGACCTGATCTCTTCATCCTCAGATTAGATATTTATCGCATTGCTCTGATCCCATCAGCTCGTCGCTGACCCGGCTCCATGTTTGTTTACAGCTGTCTTAAAGTTCTGACCCCCCCAAGTCACTGTGCTCCTGACTTGTCAATGCATTTTTTTTTTTTGTGGTGCACTCCCTCACACACCTTGACTTAACCCATAGTTGTTTGCTTTACTCTGCCTTTATCCCTCCTCCTGTTCTCCCTTCTCATATTCCTCCTTTCTGCCCTTTCCCTCTTTTACAACCCCCTCCTGTCAATCACCCTCTCTTCTTATATTATTCCATATCCCTCCCACATCAAGCGTTCCTTTCCTTTCTTTTCCCTCCTTTATTTCATCACCCACTCCTGTCGTCTTTTGTTTTCCTGTCCGTGATCTTGACAATGTGTCCTCTTGGCTCAAACTTGTTCTGAGAGCAGGGGAATTGCACTGAAAGGGCACATCCTGCATTCTGAATGATCTGAGGTTTGAACAAGCCCTGAAAGATATCTAAGTGGTGAAGGACAGTGAGATTATAGGGTTGTGTATTTGCTGCTGTAACTGCACCACTGTTTTTTCCCCACACACTCCACTTGCCTCCTTTTTCCTGCAAGGATGCAACAACCTCTATCTGACACTTTGGGGCTTTGTCTCCTCTGCCCACTTTTGGCCCAGCGAATACATGATATCATTTCCCACGAAGAATCTATAAATAAAAGGTTAAGCAGAAATACGTTCATGTAGATCTTGCAATTGTGTCGCACCGGTGAACAACTTGCGAGGCAAAGGAAATGGGTGGTTTGAGTGTCTACCAATATTGAGTATTCATTCCTGCATTGGATTCCTCTAGGTGCTGCTATTGGTTTGTGCTTTTAGTAACAGTCCAAAAATCACAAGCATCTTCCTCCCAAAAGTTCCGTCATTATATCTCTACAGGTCATTGTAATTTACAGAAAATAAAATCAGAGTTTGAATCTTAATTTGAACTGGGAATTATGTTTTTACTTGTCTTGGCTTGCCTCTTCTCATCTCCGGCCAAACTAAACGTATCTGGTGTAGAAGAGGACAGAGCTGAGTAGCTAGTGGCTTTAAAAGTCGGCTAAATTGCCTTTCCACCCTAATTTATGAAAACCTTTGTGCAGACCTGTACCTGAACTTGGAATGGACCATTAGCTTAATCCCTTCTCCCTCAGAGAAACCTATAAAACCTTTTGGCCAGGTATCAACTCTACAAAGAAGCTGAGAGCTCATTTGCCTTGTTTGTTGGGGAGTTCATCTTGTTGTGTGTAGGATAGAGAATGAACTTGTTCCTGTCAGCCATAACAAGTAATACTTCCCAAATCCAATAAACTCCAAACTAATTTACTACCAACAAACTGTAGGTACATTTACTTTACAAATATATAAAAACCTCTGTGTTTGTGGAGTAAATCCTGGTTTTATATTCTCAGCAAAGCCAGGTAGAGTCCTTCAGTGTCAAATCATCACACTTTTGTGCTGAAATTAATCTAAACCAAACTTTCTGAAGGTCTTGGTGAACTTCGGTGAAGAATTTATATTAAAGTAACTTTACTGAACTATTATAATCACTCATGTTTTTTTATTGTTGATAACACTATGTTAAGGTACATAAAGAGTTGGAAAGAGCTTTAATATTATATGAGAAACATTTCTGTATGACCTATAGTAAAAGACATAAACCAGTCAAAGTCAGAGTTCAGTCCATATCTCCCAGTTGTCCCTTAGAAACAACACATGATGTCTATGTAACTACATATAACAGCATTCTGTAGCAAATTTGTTATTTTTTGTCTGAGTGAAAATAATCATTGAGGATATATCGCAGTGCGTGACTTCACAACTTAACATTCTTTGTATTCTTGCTTTCACACGTTTTTTGAGAGTAAGACAGATTCTCTGTCTGGCTTACTAATAAAAGTGGATTAAATAAATGAAATAAATAAATGCAAACAGACAGAGGTATAAATATGGCCTTGCTTTGCTTTATAATTGCTGTATACTGGTGCTAACAGATGGCCTGCAATTCTGCCATCACCGCTGCAGAGCTCCTCTTTTCACCTCTAGGTTGATGGTACAAATCCTGAATGACCTTAAAGCCCCTATTCCCTTTTAGAACCACACTACTGCCAACCATCTGTCTGTCCTGTACTTGGGGAAATAAAGTGGCATCTGAATTATTACCGCTGGATGTAAATATCTGCCTGTTTTCACCTCTGGTTTGGGACCTGGTCTCTGGGCTTTTAGCTCAGGGTCACCGATACAGCTGCTCATCACAAGGATGTTCTTCATGTGTTGTGTGTCAGGCTCAATCCTCTATAAAATAAAGGGGAGACATGTAATTGATCTGTGAAGCAACAACGACAATTTGATATCATCTTTGTGATGTTCTCTTAAAAAGAGTAGATATTGTTGGATCTTAAACACTTATAGACGTTGCCTCTTATTAAATAACAAAGATTTTATCTTATATTACTTGAGACTTTCCAGCTTTATGCAAATTCTTAATAGCAAATCTTCTGAGATCTTTGGCTTGTGTGATTTGTCAAACTCAAGATATGGCTCTAACTCACAAAAGTCCACACTTCTCAGACCTATTCAATTGTTATCAGTTGAAAATTAGATGAAGATCTGACCATATTTATGACAGAATTACACATACTCTACATGCACATAATTGCAAATGGTTAACTTAGTTTTGATGCCGTTCTGCACCAGTGTCTACTCTAGCAATGGTTCAAGCTGGTACACTATGTACCATCTTGTCATGCATGGTACAATACTCCTGTATTAGTTTCTAGGTCACATTAATGCTGCAGATAGTTCTTTTTGAGTCAATAAGCCCTAAGGCACATGAAACCCAGTCCAACATTAAATCCATACAAAAATCCATGAGATGCAGTTTTTCATGGAGATTACTTGAAAAGCCGATATTTTTTTGGCCCAAGTATTTTCATTCCCATCAGTCACTATTCCTCATAGGGTTCTTCCCTCTGTCCTGCTTCTGTTACTTACTTCCCCGATTGTATTTTCTCCAGGCCACTGAGAGCGAGCTGGGAGATGTGGACCTGTCTGGACTTCCAGAGGCTGCGGTGGACAGCGAGGAAGAGGAGGAGGAGGATGAGGACCTGGAGAGAGCTTCCGACACTCTTTTGGGTCGAGATCTCGTCCGGGAGTGTCTGGAAAAAGACCCGGCCGACCGCAACGATGATGACATCGGTCAGTCTAACGCTGCGCTGCACATAAGTCTTTTGTTGCCTTTGTGTCCAATTAAAACTTTGAATACTGTAAAGCAGGTTTTAATTAGCTTGAACAGGCTTGACACCTCTTTTGCTCTTAAAACAACAAATGAATACTAGATTAAAACTGACTGAGCTGAAATAAAAAGTAGCGATTAATATGTTTGTCACGTTTTTGTTTGGTAGAAACAAGCACACTTGGTTTCTATTATTATTCTCCTTGTTCATGAGAGCGCACAGATACCATCTATCATTCTGTAAGCACACGCAGGGAAGATACACAAATGCACCACTCGCAAAAAGACCCCTCACTGTGGTCTCTAAACATCGCCGCCTCTTCAGGGTGTATTTTTAAGCAGTAATCAGAGAGACGGCCTCATTAGCGGGACCCAGTGGGGTTCAGGAGGAGAAGGTGACCACATCAGAGAGCTGAGGGTTTGTAAAGGCCTGGCCTGCTGTGTGCCTGCTGGGAGCCTGGCCTTCTCTACTGGCTGGTTCTATTCACAGCTCATTCAGAGGAAGGAGAGGAGTTAAGAGGGGAGGACCCAAGTTACACCTGAACTCACAAATCTTTTAAAAAACCAATACATTAATCTTCATTAATAAAGTTTACTAGAGTTTAGCACAGTTTTAATTGCATTTTTTATTTTATTTTTCTCGTTTGGTGTTAGAGGTGTTTAAATTTACAGTTTGTTTAAAAAGTCCTGCTGTTGCATGTATTCTGTGTGTATACTGTATATGTATTTTTCTTGTTTCACAATAACTCACCTTTTTCACTGTCTTTCTTGTCTCCCCGTCTCCCCTTTCGCACCAAACAGAGCAACTGCTGGAGTTCATGCACCAGCTACCCGCCTTCGCAAACATGACCATGTCTGTGCGGAGGGACTTGTGCAGCGTCATGGTGTTTGAGGTAGTGGAGCAGGCTGGCACGGTCATACTGCACAACAAACAAGAGGTATGATTGGACAAGTGAAACACAGCAACAGAAGTGACTGTAAAAATTCCAAACATTTCTAAGATCTTTGAAAGTGATGTTATGAATTTAAGGGTTTAGGAATTATTCAAAGAAAATGTATTTTATCCAGAAATGAGATATTACAATAGTTTTATGTTCTATGTATTGACATCTATTGTTTCCATTTCTACAAATGCACATTTTCTCACCATCTTCCAGTCTATCCAAAGCTGCAGATACAGATACTGGCTTATGCAAAGTCGCTGCAGAGTGAAAGCCCCGTCAATCACTCAAACTGCTACACGGCTAATTGATTAAGTTACATGCTTGAGAGACGGGCGGCCTGTCATGGCTTTTTGGTTACAGCACAGACAGGGTGATAAATGGCAATGAACTGGCGGATGCTAAAGCTTCAGGAGGATGAGAAATCGGCATCAGTGAGACAGATCCATACAGACAGCATCTATGAACAGGCAGTGCACATAGCCATGCATGTATGTGCCTCACCACTGCCTGTGTCGAGTCAGTTGACAGACAGGTCTCCTCCCCGCCACCTTTTCTCTGTGGACTCCGGTTGAAGGTCAAAGTGAAGAGCCCGGCTCCTCTCACAAGTGAACATGAATCTGCTCAGAGAAGAGAGTGAGGCAGGGAATAAAAGGTCTGAAGTGGTCAAATAGAAGTAGGAAGTGCTTCAGGGGACAGAACGGAAGAGAAAATGGCAGAAAGGACCACAAGGGAAACCAGCAAGTTTTCTCTTCTATCCATATAATGTGAAGTTGACAAATAGGAGCTTACCTTCCTTTGCAGTCTTCCATAAATATTCATGATGAAATATTATTGTTTATATGCAATGAGAAACTTTATTGTATGCGGACTTCGTGAAAATAGCATCTAGAGCACTTTTGTGTACAAATATCGATGGTTGATTACTTCGCTTCACCTCTTACCACTTCATCACTGCTGGGCAAGAACAAGAGTGAAAGGCTGACATGGAAAAAAGAATAGAGGAGAAATGAGGAGCGATGAGGGAATTCTTGATTTTCTCTGTGGGAAACGGTGAGAGACAAAATGCAATGGGGAGGAATAGATAGTTGTGGAGTTGGCCCAGGGCTCATTCAGCCATTCACTCACACTCTGGATGGATGAAAGATTTTTATTATATTCTGCCTGCCAGCATCTACTTGTCAAAAGCCGCCGCTAGAAACACAAAACCTCTCCAGTCTCCACCACTACAGTCAAACACACCTATCACAACACACGTCATTCGCTCAATAAACTACATGGAATTAATGTCATTCTTGTGCAGCTACAGGCGATGCTTTACATCAGATGTTTTAATTCCAACAATATAGGGTGTTGGCGTTTTGACTTCTACTAACAACTACCTTGTTAATACAAGAGGAGTTTGTAAGGAGAGCAATAACAAGATAGAAAGAGGAGCATTAATAATCTCTGCAGACTTTTAATGCTTGCCGTTGTATATTGGATTATTCTGACGTTTCCGTGCACCTCTCCTGCAGCTGGACCTCTGGTATGTTATCCTGAATGGGGCGGTTGAGATCAGCCACCCAGAAGCAAGAGTGGAGACTCTTTGTATGGGCAACAGTTTCGGGATCTCACCCTCCTTGGACAAACAGTACATGAACGGAGAAGTTCGCACCAAGGGGGACGACTGTCAGGTAAGAATGAGAAATAAAGACAAAAAACAAAGTACTCATTAACTGTTGAATAATCTTATGTGCATTTACATCCTTACTGTAACCTTTACTGGAAAGGGAATTTAGGTTGAAATAGAAAGTTTTATTAGCATTGTCTTTAAAATACATACATCAAATCTGACAAATCTATTTTGCATTGTCATGAAGTAGTGTATTTCTCTGATAGTGTTTGTGAATAGTGTTTGCAATTTGTTCACAGGAAGCCAGTCTTGATGTAGAACTGACATATTAAGCTCCTTGATTAAAAAAGGTGTACAAACTGAGTATTACTTGTGGTGACTCTCTGACCAGACTGCTCAGTTCCCTCAACACACGCATTATTTCCTATGTCTTAAGATAGACAGGAAGTTGCGGAGGCAGAGCTCAGAGAGACAAATGCAGAAACTTTTTATTTAGTCGAGGGAAGCGCAGCAAGTGAAAAGTCATGTCTTGACGCTTTCGCTTCAGTTTGACAGAACAGGAAGTTAGTTTAACTGAAGTGTGAGGTTGTGTCAAAAGATGCTTCTGCAAAATGGGCAGATGAGCGGATTTTGGACGACCATACTTATTTATTTTGTTTAGTGAGTGAGAGAAACAGTGCTGTGGACCTACCTCCATTCATCGCTCCATCCCATGCCTCTCTCCAAAAAACCTAATGTCTCGTCTGTGCTGTTGTCCGAGTACCCGACTGTGGTACGGAGCAACATTTTGCTCTACTACAAGTTCACACGCTGTCCCCATGTCATCCTCGACCAGTTTGTGTGCATCGCCCAGGAGGACTACTGGCGCATCCTCAACCATGTGGAGAAGAACATGCACAAGGTGGAGGAGGAGGGGGAGATCGTGATGGTGAAGGAGCACCGTGAACTGGACCGCAGCGGGACCAGGAAGGGACACATCGTCATCAAGGTCAGTAGTTTTCAAAAGTGACGTGTTGTGAGATTTCAAGGAAGCCGGAGATCGATCAGTGTTCTAGGAAGCATTTTGCTCCTCTGAAGTGTGAAGGTGCGAAAGGACGGATGAATTCAAACAGTTTAACCTTGTGCAGAATCGTATCCTCATCAGGTAGAGATACAAGGAAGGTTTAAGGTCTAAGGTAAAAAGTTAAGCTTCAGACCAGTAAACTAATAAAAACATTTAATCCCCCTGTAATCTTCATATTACTTTGTAAACCTGAAAAACTTTTTCCAGTATTGTGTCCTATATACACTGAAATGCCGTAGTTTGATCTGAGTCCCATCATCATGAATCATATACAGAATCCTGCAAAAAACATCAATGCAGCTGTTCTGTGTTCTTAGTTGATTATTGAGAGACATCTGTGTTTGCCAGAGCATTTTCTTGTACACGCTCAAAGGCCTTTTGATCCTCTCCTCGAGCCTCTCCAGGCAGACATGTATTGATCGGATAATGGGTCTGAATGATTCTTTTGGCTGCCACTCCGAGGAAGGCTGCTGGCTCCAAAAGCTCATCCAGTCGAGATGAGTCAATTCACAAGTGTTAGCGTTACCGCTTCTGTTTTTGGCTTTGTTCTCGTCTGTGTCAGACAAAAGTGGATGCCTCTCTGGTTTCTGTTCCCTGTCAAATGGAGTGTTTCCCCCTGAAACCTCTGCTCTTGTGACATTAACAAAAACAGGGTTGTACATCTGTCATTTTGAATATATTCTGTTATGTAAACAAACCACTTTAATATCAGGAATTGAGTATCTGGTATTTAAGGTGTTTGTTGCATAATTCTCTGCAACAAAAGCGTTTGTGCATTCTTTGTTTGTGTAGGGGAGTGTCTCTGTGTGTGTGTGTGTGTGTGTGTGTGTGTGTGTGTGTGTGTGTGTGTGTGTGTGTGTGTGTGTGTGTGTGTGTGTGTGTGTGTGTGTGTGTGTGTGTGTGTGTGTGTGTGTGTGTGTGTGTGTGTGTGTGTGTGTGTGTGTGTGTGTGTGTGTGTGTGTGTTTCTTTACTTTATCGATTGGTGACTGACACTTCAGTTCAACAGCAACATCTTTATATTCTATATCCGTGTCACTTTTCTGATTAATGTTGACATAGTCTATTCAAGTTGGCCTGTGCATGTGTTCTTGTGTGTGTATAGATTACGTTTGCCCTTGTGTAATTTCAGCTGTCCAATACGTGCATGGATCAGCGTGCACCGTATGTTTTTCTCCGTGTGCCCATGCTTGTGTTTCTTTTTCACCCTAGGGAACCCCGGAGCGTCTGATCATGCACCTGGTGGAGGAGCCGTCGGTGGTCGACCCCACGTACATCGAAGACTTCCTGCTGACCTACAGGACCTTTCTGTCAAATCCCATGGAGGTCGGCAGGAAACTGCTGGAGTGGTTCAATGTGGACAGTCTCCGGGACACGGTGAGTGTTTCTGTGCTTTTACTGCTGTCCTTGTTCCTGTTTAATTCTAAGCCATTGTTGTGAGGACATTTAATTTAGTCCTCCTCGTCTGAAGGGCTGTTTGATGGTTCCATGATTAAGATGAGATTTAGCTTCCGGTTTAGGGTTTGTTGCTCAGGGCTTGGGAATGTATAATGTTAATGAGGGTCCTCGGATTTGGTTGTACAATAAGTGAGAGAATGCACACATTTGAATCTGCACCATAGGCTGAGTATAAAGATGGACATAGTGTCTCCACTTCCCCCCGCTATCCAGATTCATCTGCATGTATAAGGAACAGTCTCTAACAACACACATATTCCTGCACGTTCATGGGAATTCACGTGTCGTGCCGCTTACATGCCAATCAATACACGTTCAGCCTGCTCAGCTGTCCTTGAGCCCGGTGGCGATTTGTTCATGCCTGACACTCCCATTGTCCATAACAGCTTTAACCTAAGATTAGTCTTGTACCGTCAATAGTCTTTATGTGGTTGTCATTCAAGCTTATAATTTTCAGCTCCATTAAACAGGATCTAATCCGGTACAGACCGAGCAGCGGGGGAAGTAGCCACATATGGAGCGAGAAGGGATGAAAAACCAAAGAGAGACGAGAAAGGGGACTTTGATTGATTCTCTGTGTTGATGTATCGGTTCCCGCTCTGACCTTTTACGAATCTCAGAACAATGTTGCCACTGGTGTAAATTTGATGACATGATTGCTTCTGAATGTTCTTTGCTTTACATCTCTCTTCTTATAAACTGTCCATTAACGTGTTTTCTCTACAGCTGTGTGTATGGTCAATATTTATCATTCCTGCTGTTTGTTATGTATTAATAGATACTACAGACTGTATTTATTTATCATCCCAGAAAATAAAGATGGATGGAGCTATTTGGAAGGAATCAAATCAACAGCGCTGAAATTCAATATGTTCATACACATATGTATGAATGTATATATAGTGCATGTATATATACACACATTGCTTAACAACTAGTCATTGAACACTACACAGAACTTCCAGTTCCTGACGCCCTGACATGTTATTAACAGTCAACTCTGACCCAATATCTACAACAAAACCGCTCAGTAAGCGCTCTCGACGTATTTCTTCACAGAACAGGTCACAGTGAAATAATTCAAGGTCCTTTTGCAGAACGGGAAATTTAAAATAACTTGTTACAGGAACTGTGCAAACAGGCTAAATAAAGCTCTCGTTGTGTCTCAACAGGTCACGAGAATAGTGCTGCTGTGGGTCAACAACCACTTCAATGACTTTGAGGGGGACCCGGCAATGACACGCTTTCTGGAGGAGTTTGAGAAAAATCTAGAAGTATCGGTAAGTTCAAACAGCAAACTTCTTTAAATAGCTAAAACAAGAATGTCCGAAAATGCTACTTCACTAAATCTCATAAGAACAGATAAGACGATTATCTTGTTACTATTTGTGTTCTCATGCGAAACCAAACTGCTTTTCAAATCAACTCAATGCATTTACAACATGATGACCTTTGCCAGTTGATTTACATTACAAGTATATGCGTACCTTTGGAGACGAAAGACAGTTTAAATGCAGGACTCCCAATGCTCATCGTTTTCCTATTTTCCTCTCTCGTCAGAAAATGAAGGGCCATTTGCGGCTCCTGAACATAGCGTGCGCTGCCAAGGCTAAGTGGCGTCAGATCACTCTGCAGAAGGCGTCCAGGGAGTCGCCGCTCTACTTCAGCGTGCAGGGCGGCAGCGAGCGAGGATTCGGCATCTTTGTGGAGTCGGTGGAGGAAGGGAGCAAGGCTGCAGAGGCTGGACTCAAGCGGGGAGATCAGGTGAGAAGACGTCATGCAACATTATGTGCCATAAAGCAGCATCATGCTTTATGATATGATGCAATGCTGCTGCTTTGAATGAGAAGAAAAAATCCCTTTAAGTATTCAGGTTGTGTTTTCATTTAGAGAAAAAAGCAGTTTTAAAGCCCATATGTGTTTCAACCTGAGAAACCCTTGCAAGTGGTGGTTATGGGCCAGTGTGGTTGTCCGTTGTACTTCACTCGCACTCATAAACCAAAGTTTTGCTCCATCACTATTGTAGCAAGTCCTTTTATTCTGTTTGTGGCAAGTTGGTCAGACACAGATCTGCCCAAAGCAAGCTATAATGTCCAAAAGCATTCATACACCTCACACTTGGACTTGGTTGAGGATGGGCATTTTCAATGTGAAGAGTAAGATACTGAATAAGCCAGTTTTAGGGTAAGTGGAGATTTAATCAGGAGACTGGTCAATATTTAGGAAATGGAACCAGATACAGGAAAGGGAGGTCCTGATAGTTGACCTGCTTCATTTTCTAATACAACAACTTTAAGATCACAAACGTCGCATTGGAGTGAAACAAACTTAATTTAAATTGACTAATTATCTTATTTAAAGAGCACAGTTCATTAGTGTACTCCATAAAGTCTGGAACTATGAAAAACAATTAAAGCATAATATATGCACCTAAGGAGGGTGATCCCTCCTTAGGGGGTGATCCCTCCTTAGGGATCACCCTCCTAATAGGAGGTCCCTGCTAGAAGGAACAATCTTATATCCTGCAGTCATCGGTGATGCATACGTATACAACTTTACTCATGTTCCTACTCTTGATTCTTTGATGCAGGTCCGATGCTTTCACATTCATGCTTTAAAACGATCTATAGTACCTGAAACAGCTATTTTTCTTGCTGACTGCTTCTTTTTCTATATGTTAATTAGTGCAAACTACAGATTCATCTCCTCTAAAGGTGGTGTGAATTGAATGTGGTCAAATAATTCTGGCCATTAGCCACACTCTGCCGCATACCTCATTTCTTTGTGTTATTCAAGAGGACAGGATATACATTTTTCACTCTTTGCATTTAGTTAGGTGCTTACATATTTGCTGAGTGCAGAAACCTAATGTCATGAAAGCGAAGCAGAATATAAATGATGTATTTTAGATGTCAGGGGAGGATAGGGGGAGGGGGGGGGGGGGTCCAAACAAATCCCTACACGGTCCATGTCTACCTGTGTCTGTCACTGTGCTTCAGCCATTTTTAATTCAATTCTGCTATGAACATCTTCCTTGTTTCAGATCATGGAGATCAATGGTCAGAACTTCGAGAACATCTCCTTCTCCAAAGCTGTTGACATCCTGAGAAACAACACTCACCTCTCTCTCACGGCTAAGACCAACATATTTGGTGAGTGGTTTGCTCTCAATCACACAGAGCAGCACAAATACCTCCTATCTAATTATTCTAGTTGATGGTCAATCCTCCTTTCTCCTCTCTCTGCACATTCACCCATCTAGTCTTCAAAGAGCTCCTCAGTAGAATCGTGCATGAGAAGAAGAATGGCGTCCCTCATATTCCCAAGATCCAGGAGAAAAAAGGGAACCGATTCTCCATCCCCGACCTTCCAGGGGACATGGAGTTCTCTACGGACCACAAGAGCACCAGGAAAATGAAGGCCAACACCGTATCAGGAGGACGCAACAAGATCCGGAAGATGCTGGAGAAGACGCGCTTCACCATCCTGCCACCCAAACCTTTCAGGTAAGAGGATCGGTGTGAACACTGCAGCATGAAGCATTACGTACAGCGTCAAATAAATGAATCAAAAGTAACATATTCCAATTTAAATGTATTTTTTAGCTGGACTTATTATGTTCCAGCACTTCTTACCAGAATGTCTGTGTGAAAGATAGACTTGTGATGCACCATTGGTCGGCTGGCTGAGAGTGGAGAGTTTCCCCATTGGCCATTTGCATCTTAACAGCCGTTGTGTTTAGTGATTTTTGTCAGATGATGTTGTTGTTATAAAATCAGGATTATAGCTGTGTGCAGAGCAGCAGCTTGGAAATGGCCTGGAAGTGACTGGTGGGGAACACAATGTCTTAATGGGCCTTGTCCTAGTCACCACTTCAAACTTGATCTTTTAGTGTGTATCTGATCAGAGCAAAGAGAAGCCAACACAGAGAGACAGAGAGAGACTGCAAATAAAAAAAGCAATACTTGGTCTTCACACAATCATACAGTCGTATTCGAGTGATGGACATGTATCTTGAATTATTTTACAGCACAGATGTGGCCCTAACAGCTTAAACTACAAGTGCATTTAAAATACTGTCAAATGATGAGCAACAAACGCAATGCGGCATGAAGTGAATCTCACGAGGGAGAACTTCTCACAGGGGAGCATTAAAAGATGCAAGTTCAAGTGGATTCACTCTCTACCTCACACCTGAATCTAAAAACTCTTCCATGAAAAAGCACTTTAAAGGAAGTTGGCCGGATCAGCTCTGCTCTCTCTGTGGCGGTTTTGTATCAAGCTGTGACCATCTGCAGGCGGGAAATATTAGCGGCGTGAGCAGAAATCTAAGCCTTTAGCATTCCCGATAAACCAAACTGCTTATTTTACCACACAATGTGACAGAGAAGCACATTTCAGCCTTGAGTAGGAAATTGAGCAATTTCACCTAATTCTATAATCCTTACCTACATTTTTTTTTTTAAGTTGAAACACACAGTAAAATATAATAATGATAATCCTTTTTATCTATAAAACACTTTACATTGTGCTTCTCAAGGCAGCAAAATAGCAGGAGACAAATAGTGGATTTGATATCATTAGATTTATAGATTGAAGTGATTTGGCGACTAAATCCAAGCCAAAGCGAAAACCGATAAAAATACAAAAATAGAAATAATATTTCAAAAGAGAAAAGAAAAGAAATAGAATTTTAAACTGCGGAAAAGTTAGGAAAGACTTTCGGATAGAAGAGTCTGAAGAAGAGACTTAGAGATGTCCTGTGCCTGCCGACCAGATTTCCTCGGGCTGATCGTTCCAGAGTGTCAGCGCCCTGACTGCAAACACTCTGTCCTTTTTAGTTTTCAGCAGCTTTCAGGGGACAGATAAAAGACCTCTGCCTGAGGACCCCTCAGCACATCCAGTACTGGGGTGTTGGGGACTAACAGGTCTGCAGGTCTGTCCCATTTCAAGATGTGGTTGCACAAGAGTATGTCTGAGAATATGACATTTATTCTTACTCTTTCTAACAAATGGTTATCTACCAATATAGTGCACTTGTTTCACTCTTTCAACATCGCCTGTCAGTTCGTTTTCAGCCACATAATCAAAATGTTTCAGGCCGCGTTGTCATCGTCATTGTCGCCATAATCATCATATAACCACCGCTGTTGTCATCATCCGTAACTAGCCGTTGTACTGGGAGCATCTGGAGCGATGGGAAGCAATTGTGCAGGTGGCAGCTCACATTTAATATTCCACCCGGAACGTGCAGATCCAGACTTGATTTCATTTCATCATTTCATGCCTCTCCAGGCCTCATTAAACTCCATACTGTGTCAGCGCTGGAGAGAGAAGACGCTGTTCTTTCCCTGTCAATTACAGGACTAACTCACACTCCGTTAACTCTCTCGCACAAACACACACACTTGCAAAATGACACTTTCACGTCCCTACACGTCTCAGCTTTCCAGCGCCGCAGCGATTACGTCCACCATGCCTCACAGTTTGCATGAAAACTGATTGTGCTCCGTTCTCATAATGCACCACGCTATCACAGGGCCATTGATCCGGCTCAGTGCCCCGCTTCCAAAAGCTCTCCGCTGCCTTCTACTTATCGACCGAACAAGGGCTTTCATTGCTTTTTTATTTTTGCAAGTTGGCACCAGGGAAACCACTCTGCGCTTCAAAGGAACTGATGGCTGATTAAAGGGGCTGCAGATGAGATGGGTGATGTGGGTCAATTGGGATTTATCAGTGCTTGTTGTGGGAGGAAGTTTTGAGGGGAGGCAGTGTTGACTATTTTCCACTGGATGTGTGTGTGTGAAGCACAGGCTGTTCTCAGGACAGCTTCATTTAAGATATCACGCCATTATAAAGCATGCGACACACACACACAAGGCTATCACAAAGATTCAAGCCGTTACCATCATTACTATAATACAGTCAGTCTCTTACCATGTGTTCAATGGCTTAGCTCACTTTGTGAATCTGGCATTATCTGGCCAGATCATTACCTTCTGGACAAAAATGACTATGCTGACCAACTTCTAATCACTTTTATTTTATTGGTAAAGTTCTCCATTAACGTGCTTCCAATAATCTCCACCTGGAAGAACACATACACACACACATCTGTGAAGATCATCACCTGGCAAATTACTAATAGAGCAAATTATATTTTATTTTTGGACTAGAATGGCACTCGGTAGATCCAAACCAACAACTGTCTCCTTCAATTCAATGAAGCCGCAGCAACGTGCACACACATAGATTTCCCTCCCATAAATGTGCCAGATTCATTAAAAACTCCAATGTCCTTGTTGACAAACAAAAAAACAAACAAAAAGACAGGGGTCTAAACAAAGCCTCCATGGCAGAGGTAACACTTATCCTTTCAAAATCTAAATTCCTATTCAGATTCCATTTCCCAGCTTCCATACGTACACAACCCCACTCTCTCTCTGCTGCTGCTGCTCTCCTCTGTTCTTGGCTGACATTGCGCTCAACTTCAGACTGGGATTTTATGTGACAAGGACACACTGGCAATGAACAAGTCGTTTTTCTGCCCAATTAAGCTGTCCCGCCCCGTGTATCCACTAAGACACACAGATCCCATATTGACTAACCCAGGTGATTTAGATTCCAAAGATTACAAAGAAATAGTCAGAGGGGGCTCAGGCTGAAGTCATTTTCATTCTCCCCACTCCATTGTGACACAGTTACAAGCCGTAAACATCGATTCGCGGCACAGTATCTATTGCGTTAAGTGATCACCCTACGAGATGTATTAAGTTTTTGCTACATGCTCACTGCTGCGCTGCTGCTCCACCTGCAAGAAGCATTACTCAGGAAATAATTTAGCTGTTATAGGTATTGATTTAAAGACCATAGCAGCTCTTTTTAATTTTTGTAGCTAAGATATTTCAGTGTAGAGTTTTTTGGCTTTTGAAAACCTGGCTTTGACATCTGAAATACTGTTAATTAAACTAGTAATCAATGAACATAAAGTCCATGAGAATTGTTTTAGCAGCTGTCATTAATCCTAATGCCTGCTTTTTGCTGACTCATCATTATACATTTTTTGTGAATGTGTTCCGTACAGCTCAGTTAATTCTCCCGTTCATCCTGCAGTTTCCTGTCATGTGCTTTATATATAAATCTTAGCTGGCATTGTGAAATGTTAAAGTTGAATTCAGCAAACTTGTCTAAATGTTGTACTTTTTGTCGATCCTACATGTGTGTGTTTGTGTTGTGATAAGAGGCCTTGTCTCTCAGACATGAGCACTGTGGCTCTGCAGACAGTTGAGTCTTCAACTGAGCTCTACACTTGCTTTTTATCTTTTATCTTCTGTTTTCTTTTTCTTTTCAATGTTGTCTCTCTCTGCTGCTTCAGGGGCCTGTTTGGGTAAGACCTCTTGTGTAACTCCCCTCATCCTCAAACCGTGTGGTTCAGTATCCATCTGCAGATGTGCACAACACAGCAGGATACTCACACACATGCAGTCAAGCACTAACCACCACCGCTGGCCTTCTGCAACATGACTCAAGGACTGAATCTGTAGATTTAAACGTGTTGCCTCTCTCCAAATTCACATTTAAACCCTCCAGATAAACTTATGAATTTTCTAAGCCTCTTGAGTTACTCAGCCTAAAGTATAGTTGCAGGGATGTTGCAGAAATTACCAATTGAATAACTGCAGGCTTTAAGACTTAAGGGCTTGAGAACTGTGCTTTTGTTCTTTTCCAATGCAACACATGGTTTATTTTCAGTAAACTAGAGTTCGTATCAGAGATATTTTGGCTTAATTTCTGGATAGTTGGAGAAATTAGAGATGTGTCCTCCATCTTTATTTACAATCTATGGTACAGATGCGCACAGTAAGTTGGGATGTTATCAGATCATATTGCTTTATTTTCTTTCCTTCTTTTGTTCTTATTATGTTCATAGTTTATTTTCAGTCTGATATACTTTGAATACGCCCACTTGAAATTTCAAAATATAAAACCCAATTCTAGATGCTGTTTAAGCTCATAAGAATTTTTGTTTAGAATATTTAAAAGCTACCGATATGTTATCTAACCTTTTAGACGGCCACATTTATCATTTGATGCAGAGCTATTCAGAATCACTCTGTGGGATGGTCTCAGAAGAGTTGCCATTTCCACCACATGTTTGCAGATTCAGTAATTCTAATGAGGCCATTAATATAAAGGTTGATGTTTGCATTCCCCCCGAGTGTGGCCGAGGAGCCAGGTAGAAAGGCGCCAGTCTCTCAAGCCCAGTTTAGCCTTTTAATATGGCCAACAGCTGGACACAGACACACACACACATACACACACACACACACACACACGCACACAAATACATTAAAGAACAAGAGCTGACAAACAGATGTACAAACAGAAACGAGTCATAGGAAAACATCTGAATGAGCTCAAACACTCAGGACTTTTTGTTTGTGCTCCACTGTTGTGTCTGCTTGTGTATACCAGTGTCATCGTGTCGCGTGTGTGTGTCTTTGCGTGACTTGTGCGTCTCTACCTGCGAATGCTCCTTATCAGTTCCTGCCATTCATGAAACCACCTCATGGATGAATTTCAGCCGTGTCGCTGCTGCATATTAAAAGACCAATATAGTGATATTAAAATATGGTGTTGCTATTCTGCAAGAGTAGACATTTCGATTAAATCTCCTGATATTTCATTCCTACAGGGGTTATGAGTTATGATTTCAATATGTTCTCAAGATTAACGGAAATAAGGTAATTCTAATACCTGTGCTTCAAAATTTTTTTTTTTTTCCGAATGTCTACTGCTGCAAAATATAAGCTTAAAAGTTTAATTAAGAACATGCAGTTTGCATGATGGAGAAAATCCTCTAATTCCATCCTTTCTTTCCCGACTCCAACCTTCTCCTTCTCGTCCTTCATCTCCTCCAGTGATGGCGGCATGGGTCAGTCCCAAGATGACAGCATTGTGGGAACCAAGCAGTGTCGCCACAGCGTGGCCATCATGCCCATCCCCGGCAACCTGTCGTCCAGCAGCCCCGACCTGCTGCAGCCGGCCCCCAGCGTCCTCGACTTCTCCAACCCTGCAGGTGAGAAGAACATGTTGACTCCTTGAGGAGGATGAGAATCTACTTTCTTTTTCTTCTTTTGTACTTTTTATCTGTCGTCAGCCTTTTCAAAATTGACAAATAGCACATGGGATGCTAATAGTTTCTGTATAGTCATTGTTCTTATTTAATGCATTTGATAGTTTGTTGGTTAATCTACTCAGATAAACTAGCTCATTCCTGTCAACTAAGTACTACACCGTTTTCCTATTTGTGTATTAAACGACTGAAAGTTCTTTGGGTTTAAGAGCAACAACATTTCCATTATACCCATTGACAGTTGTTCATGGCCATCATGGCCTTGAGCACTTCTCTCCTGACGCAGTTTGTCCTACTGGTCTTCCGTCAGTCTCGCTGAGCGATGAAATCCAAGGACTCCGGTGTTCACTGTGGACAGACAAGCTGTCATATAATCACATAAAGCAGCCGTATTAGTGTGTTGTCTGTGTTGTCTCAAACATGAACACCATGCCTCTGCTTTTTCATCAAACTCCTCAAAACGACTTCTGCTAACAAAGGAACACACAGTGACTAACTCAAGCAAGGAGTGGGTAGTCTACAACATAGGTGTGCACTCTCTTCAACACAATCTCACAAACACACATGCACATACCCTGGGGTAATTAACCTCCTGGACTTAAGGGCTTATTTATTTCTTTCCTGTCAAGAGTGGTTTTCTGAGCTCATAGTTATTAAAACTAACATGGAGCTGTGTGCCTGTGTGTGTGTGTTAATGGGACTGAAAGACAGATTGAGGGTAGAACAAGAAAGCTAAAGGTTAAAGAGAGCGGAGTGAGTGAATATGATCCTAATTTATTCCACCACCTATTTGTCATTGAGCAACACATACACAAACTCACATTCCCCTTGTGCGCAAACCTATACATCACATACGTGTTTTATTTATTTTTATTATTTAAGAGAACAAAAACACACACACCAACTGGGCCTCATTAATCAACCACCATTATATCAAGTTCCCAAGTTTCCCTCAGCGCTCTGGCACATTAAACAGTAGAAGATAGAACAGCCTCTTCAAACTCCCACCTGTAATTAAAGTAACAGACAAGAGGAAGCTCAGAAGCACCACTATCACCCCTCTCCTGGCCAGTATGAGCAGCATGGCTGCCAGTGACAAGTCAGTTTCATTCTATATCGTCTTGAGTTGGTCTGAGCTCTTTTTCAGGATTTTGGACAGGTTCCAAGTGAAGATGCCATTTAGTTTCATGTTTAGGATAAAATCTGACATATGAATATATTTCATTTTCATTATTAACTCTCTATTTAATTCAAATTGTGTGGGCGTGTCATATTTCTAATGTAGTTTGTCCGTAGCTACATCTTATTCTGAGCTATCATTTCCAATAGTGATTCCTCTTAATTCATTTTTTTAATTAATTTTTGGTGTGTAGAACATTGGAAATCTGTAAAAAATCGTGTCACAATACAAGATAATAACTTCTTTACTTTACCAAAACCCAGTACTCTATGTACACAGTAGTTTTTCTGGTCTTTACCGACCAATTCAAGCAGTTTACACTGTAGGTTACATTCATCCCTTCACACTTTGACCTGGCTATGTTCAGCGTCTCATTTTAGCATTTGAACTAGAGGAGCTGGGAATCAAACCGCCAACCTTGATGTTAGTGGGCGACCCGCTCTATCTCCTGAGCAACAGCCACCCCTAACTAGACAACTGGAAAAAGCAAAACAACCACTACTACTTGTCTAACATTTTCATATCTTTGATCCTCAGTTTGCTCTCCGGTCTTTCTCCTCTCTGTGTCATTGTTTCTTTTTTCCTCCACTCTCTCTCTACCAGCTCTGCTATTGCGTCTCTGTCGCTGTGATTTTAAACAGATGTTCTCATGTGGACATGATGAGTCATGCTCCCCTCTGGTTTCCCATGAACATTACAGATTAAGCAGAAACTCTACCAGTCTTCCCTCCTTTTCTCTTCTGTCACGATGTTTCCGACCACTGTCTCTCCCTGTGCACCACCCACACGCTCTCTCACTCTTGTATTCACTGTGGTTTCTCTCTCTCCTCTCTGCTTGCCAAGCCCTTGGACTATACTGTAAGTATTAATACCTTCAATACCACTGTTTGATTGCACGCCAGCAAATATTCCCCCCCATGTCTTTATTCCTCTTTGATTTCGTTTTTTTCCCCTCTACCTCTGTTGCATCTCTGCGTCCATGAAGTGCATCCCTCAAACTCTGGATTTTGGCCTTAAATTGTGTTAATGCTTCTTCCTTTTGTGTGCTTTTTTTACATTTGAGAACACACTGTGAGTTTCAGAAGACCATTTTGATCGCTTTTGCCTTTGTAACAATATAACAAGTAGAAGTAGTCCTGTTAGATAAGGGTGTGATTGCTAAACCCTAGAAAACCTTTCAACTTTAATGGTAAGATGAAGATGGATTCTTTTCTTATCCTCGAAAAACATACATGAATACACATAAATGAGTCGCAGCGTTTTAGTTTTGTGTTTATTTGTCAGAGGCCTTGAGTTTAACCCCTAACTACTCCACATCACTCTCCTCTGAGCACTTGAAGCCATCATCCGCTGCCCTCCTGTGCTCTGGCTGCTTTCACTTGTGATTAATGTCTTCCGACCGTATGATGGAGTGACTGGGAAAAGCTTTGGCGAACAGTGGGAAGGGGGAGTAGGAGGCTTGTGGGAAGTGTGTAGCCTCTCTTATAGTGCTGAGTCTGCAAATGTTTATTCCCTCCTGTATAGAATTCCTCTGGCTTCACTCCATTGAAAACAAACTCCATGGTGTTGATGAAAATGAACGATGCCTTATTAAAGCGAATGATTGATTGGACGTTCCGCCGGGTGGGTGGGCAGCGATTGTCCTCCAGTGTGCAGGTCATGTCGCAGCTTGTCCAGAGGATTAAACACGATTAGACTCCCCCACAATCCCCCCCCAACCCTCTGGATATGATAGCCAGCTATTTAGACGAGACCTTCCCACACTCTAATCACAAATCACAGCTAATGAGACACAAAGCATTAAGCTCCCGCTCGGCCCACCCTCACAACCACCCTGCTGCACAGAACCAAAGACAACTCGGCTGCTGCAACGCAGAAAACGTGTTAGGAAAGATGTGCCTGATTTTCAAATGATTAGTGAATTACTTTCTAAGAAATCAATGAAAAAGTTAAAGAAAGTCAAAAAATCCAATCACCCCACTTTCTTCTGATACGTTAGAAAATTCAATGGTTTCTTTATGTCCCATCATTTTTACCAAGTTTCGTCGGAAGCTATTCATTAGTTTAATGTAATCTTGCCGAAAATTAAAAATAAAGGGAAAGTGGTGAAAACATAAACTCCCTGGCAGAGGTAACAATATAGTGGAGATCAGTCCTCACAACAGAGGTGTTATCGCTTCTCTATCGGTGTCCGCCACAATACTTGACCAAGGTCATGCTTTCTAAAATTGAACCTGGCATCGATCCTGTATACGACTGATGAAAGCTGGCCACAGCTTCTTTAGTGCATGTTTGTTGGCTCTGTCCCACATTATTTACCTTCTGGAAGTTATTTTATACATTACTAAAGCATTTAAAACGATCAGTGACATTTCCCCGTTAATTTCTCTCCTTGATCTGTCATCCATTCTCTCACACACACAGAGAGACGCAGTACAGATGCAGCACAAACAAGCCTATGTGAAGGATCATCAGCATTTGCTCTAACCTTATTATAATCGGCTTTGTCTTCAGCAGTCAGTTAATGGCTGTTGTTGTGCTGCTGCTGTAATGACGATATTAAAGGTTCCCCACAATTGTCATCTTAACACACGCGCACACACTGAAAAGAGTTTGCACAGCTTCTATCTTTTATATCATACAATACAGTTTATTTATTTACCAAAAGAAGTATTATTAATGCTTTAAAAATAGACAAAATTCAACTTATTTCCTGTTGTGTCCACATTGTCCCTGCAACTTGTCTTTATCCTCTCTGCATGTGTCTTTCTCTTGCTGTTGTGTGCATGTTTAACGTGAAGGTTGAATAAACTGTGATGTCAGTGATCGTGGCTTGTCATCCACAATATGTTGTTTTCAACACAGTGTAAGAGGACGTCAGTGTTTTTATGTGAATGTTTGGTTCTGGGCAATAGTTAATACAGCCATGTGTGGCATCATCATGTGAGGCCATTACAAAAATTACATCAAATACTTTCCACCACAACAAGGAACCGTTGCAAGAACTTTCCATAAGTTCTGGGGGAATCTTTTTAACCCCCCAAAAGTCAATGCTTGAGTTATAGAAATTTAGCACATATATTTATCCACTAGGCTGGGACAAAGATGTCATTGATAAATTTAAATCGTTTGAATTTGAATCTCAAAGTTTGGCAATGATGACACCAGAATCTGTGTGTGCATTTTTTTCATTTAGCTTCTTTACCACAGAGCTTTTGGCAGGAGAGTAGTCAGCACAATCTGTTCAGAGTACGGAGCAGAGGAGTCATGTCACATAAAACGTCCTAGTCATTTAATGAAGATTAAATACGGAAATAATAACTTAACAGCTTTCCTGTCATCACTGGCACAGACCACATTTCTTAACAATCATAATATTGTTACATTATTCAGGCAAACGATTACTGTCTTGTCACAGACTTCATTACATTTAGTTTTATTTTTGCTTTCGTTTAGTTTTCCTCAGACAACTCATTTTTCAACTCATCCAGCCCTAACCAGTCACTGACAGCTCCCCTCTTTCCGTTTTTTCTCTTCCACTCTCAGACATCCCGGACCAGGTGATTCGGGTGTTCAAGGCCGACCAGCAGAGCTGCTACATCATTATCAGTAAGGACACGACTGCCAAGGATGTGGTCACCCACACCGTCAATGAGTTTGGCTTCCTCGCAGCCCCGGAGACCTACTCCCTGTGTGAGGTATCGGTTAGCCCTGAGGGAGTCATCAAGCAGCGGCGCCTGCCCGACCAGCTCTCCAAACTGGCTGATAGGATTCAACTCAACGGCAGGTAAGAAGCAGAGGAAGTACACTGCTCATACTTAATCCAATGGTTGACTTTAGAATTAATCAGAATGTGTGTATGCACTAAGATGCATATGCCTTATCTTTCCTCCCACAACACATCAATTCCCCATTCACAGAGACCATATAAGTTCAAGTTTAGCTCCACAAGAAAGTTGTTCATGTTTAGTGCATGTATATTGATTCAATTCCTCCCGAGCAGCGGCTCGTGTTCCTGGGGACACGTGGTACTATTCCGAGATGTAGTTAGTTCGCTCACTGTAGCTTTGCAGAGCTGTAAATCATTTTATCATCATCAAAAAAGAAAAAGAAAAAACTGCAATGCTCGAGGTGCTGGGGAGCTGGAGCTCTGCTCAGAACCACTGGCCCAATTCAGTGGAAACATAGATCAAGTGGCGCTACCCAAGTGGCAGCTCACAACCCACTGTGACCTCACCCATTGGTTGTGAACTGCTGTTTTGAGGTGTCGCGTTCGGCATTTTGACAAGCGCCATCTTGGGTTAAAAAAAAAAAAAGGGAAGTAACCTTAAGTAGAGAAAAAGAGGTGGAACACGACCGAGAGCTGAAAGACACTGCAACCTGCGCCCACTGGACGTTAGTAGCTGTTAATCTGACATTAACCTTATCCCAATAAATAAACGAAATTAACACCATTCTGTGTTTAGACAAATGTTTTCTGATGTGAGAGATACCTTAATTTTCGCGAAGACTTACAGCAACTGACATATTCTGGCAACCACTGGAGTCGTCCCTCTGCTGGTAACTTAAGGAAATACAAGTTTCAGATACTGGACTTGTAGTCTACGTTGATTTGTTTTTACTTTTTCTGGTGTTACCCCTTAAAGGTGCTAGGAAAAATGTTTCCACAAGTTTGTCTGTTTAAAACCCCCCAAAAAAACCCGCTTGTAGTTGACAGTGAGCTTGTTGAATGTGTGCTTGTTAAGTTGTTGCATTTACTGCAACAACAGCAACTGTTGAATGAAGTGTGTGTTTAATTTGTTGCACCGTAACACGTCCAGTGTGTGTTTTCTTTTCGACGTCTGCCAGTTTGTTGCACATCACACTGTCTTCTCGATGCCAGACACGTTCTCTTTTAAGATGAAAGTTAGTAGGACATGAAGGATAATTGGACAGCGGCCATGAAGTCTGCTTTAGAATGACTCCTCCGTCAGTTTTTCACAGTTGTCTCCCTCTCCGCTCGCCTCCTGTGGTCTCTCATCAGTCCCCCTCCAACTAGGTTAGCATAAATATTTCATCCTCTGTCAGGGGTGGAGGCCTCGGCAGACAGCATGGCACTTCTGGAATAATTCATACACACGCTCGCATGCACACACAGGCATAGATACAGATACAGACTTCCTTATACACAGGCACGCATTCATATCCATTCAGACACGCATGTGCTGCACTTACATCGTCGTCAATATTTGTATTCATTTATTTAACTCGCATTTAAAGCATATATTCTCAAACATGCGTGGACACAGTCACACACATTCACAGACACACTCCCTCACTCACTATAAGACTCTCGCTTTAACACTCTGCCTTGTGTGTTTGATGGATGGCCGAGCTGCAGAGGTAAACAACAAATTTCCACCCAGTTCGTTTCGATATATTAACATGTGAGAAGTGCATAACCTCCCATGTAGTGTGCAAGGTGCAGTTTTTAACTACCAACCTCACCAAACGTTGTAAAAGACAAAGACACAACAAGCTCAAAATCTAATTTAATGCATATTTCCCGATGACTAAGGATTTACATATTTGGTAGGGAAAGATCCGCCTGCCTCCGTTGCTCAGGGGTGGAAGGACACATTCGTCGGCCGAATTTGGAGGATCCTTTGAATTGGGACAGACCCCGACTTTAGACACAGCGATCAGCTATCCAATATCCAATAACACTGTGAGGACCCATTTACTATGCATTCACAGAGTCCATCGGCTATCATCTGATCACAAGTTAGCATCCCTATGGGCAACGGCCAATACTTTGGGCCGTCCGTTGACGACAGCGAATATCTGGGCCTAGACTCTGTCTTCTGTTCGCATTACACTGTCTAAGGCCTGGTTTCTTTGATAAAACGAGTTGAACATTGTCCATGCAAAAAACACAAGTCAGGCTTCTTGTCAGTGTTAACTCCAGACGATTTTGGCTAATCTTTATTTCAATGTATATTTTTGTTTTTTTTTGCGCTCCAAACGGACTGTTTACCTTCGGGCAACCAAAGCCTGCTCAAACGTGATCGGTCAAAGTAGAAACGGAAACCAAAAGGCTTCCGGCCAAAAAATCGTGTCCCTCGCCAACAGATTTCCGCATATTCATACACAGAATTGATTTATGAAAATGTGAAGAGAGCTAAACCTGATGTTGAACAGTAGGCTTTACAGGATTAACTTTAGAGCTATGAGCAATAAAGTAAGTATTTGCCTTTAGAGATTGTATATTTTGTTTATCTTACTTACACACTGTCAAACTGGAAGTATTTATAAAGTTATATATGTATGTGCACTTACACATTGTGCCGTGTCAGCAGGATGTACATGTAGTATGTATTCAGCACAGTTTGCAGTAGTTGTATTTATCAGGAGCAGCAGGCTGATCCATCTTCTCTCCCTGCATCACACACCCCGTCCTCCTCCCCCTCGATCTCACCCCTCAGATGACTGACAGGGGGTCTGTGAGTCTCCACTTTGCCAAAATACATACAGTTGCAGCTGGGGATCCAGAGCCCACGCACATAACGCACACACACCCACAAACCACCACTGGCTATTTCCAATGGCTTGGTTCCAGTCACTTTGCTTGGGCCCCCGATCTACTTAGCACCACTTTGTACATCATTAATTGAATCTACTCTAAAACTTCCCCTCATCTCTTCACTTCTCCCTTCGTCCTGTGGCCATTCCTCGCTCTCGTCTCACCTCAACTCCTCTTTCCTTGTCTCCTTCCCCTTCATCTAGTACTCCCTTACGTCTCCTCACCACCTCTCTCTTCTCATCTTCTCTCCTCCTAGCTACCAACTTGCAGATCTTTCTATTTACAATTTTCTTTCTGTGTATTTTAAGCACCTACACGTTCATAGGAAATCTTAACATGTCTTAAATCTGCCTGATGCAGCTCTTTAGGTCTTCAGTTCTGCTTGTGAGCTTTCATAAAAGTTAAGACCTCTTTCCTAATAGGAACTAAGTCTTGTGCTTGATACTAAATATATACTTCCTCACTCACACCCTTGCATCAGTTAGCTGCTGCTCTTTTCAGATCTTGCAGCAGAGTAACAAGAAGCAAATCTAAAGTCACACCCATGCCAACCCTTGGGGCTGGGGTTTTTAGATTTATAAACATAAAGATGAACATAATGAGGGTAAGGAGATGGTTTTCTGCTCGAAGCGCTGCCAGAAAACTGTTGGAGATCGGACCTTAAGAGAAAAATGGCCCTTTCTTCCCTCTCATTCATGTGCCTGTCATCCTTCTTACCCCTCTGTTGCTGAGAGCCTCTCTCTGCTCTGTCCCTCTTTACACCAAACTGAAATATGGCACAAATCCGTCTATTTAATCAAAGCATTTTTCACCCTCTGCTCAAACTAATCTTAAACTGGACAAGCAAAATGTGTCCATTTGAAATGAGATTTGAATGAGAGGAACATCTAGGAGATTTATCTGGAGTTTTTTGGAGAGATACAGCCGCTTGACAAACTGGATCCTGTCCACCCACTCGTCTGCCTCTGCAGTCTGTATTAAAGCATCAGCGGAGATGCTGCAGCTCGAAGTCTCTTCTGTAGCTCTAAACACACACATTTTACCATCATAGAAATGATATGAATGTATTTTATCTCTTTATGGTCACTGTCACTTAATCCCCTTCCCATTCTTTAGATTTAAAGGCTTAGACATAATAATTCCTTTTTTATTTTCAGCATTTCTTTTGATCAAGTGGTTTCTCAAACAATACACACTCTTGAAAAAAAAGCAAAATAAGTCTTCATCAAATAATTAACATAAATGCCTTTATTGCATTGTGGTTTTCATGTAGCCAGACAGTTTTTATCTGTGAAACTGAGCTGTTAAAAGAATAAAGAAACTGAAATTATGTTTTTACCTCATAGAATAATGCAACTTCTTCCGGCTTTGTCCTCTGCCCTGTAGGTACTACCTGAAGAACAACATGGAGACGGAGACGCTGTGTTCGGACGAGGACGCCCAGGACCTCCTCAGGGAGAGTCAGATCACTCTGCTGCAGCTCAGCACCATGGAGGTCGCTGCTCAGCTCTCCATGAGAGATTTTGAGCTCTTCAGGAACATCGAGTCTACCGAGTATGTGGTCGTTTAGCCGTTTGATTGAGAATATGCAGGATGTTGTATGCTACGCCACACAGCTGTAACTGAAATAAACCTGTTGTTCTTTGTCGTGGCACCCAGGTACGTGGACGACTTATTTAAACTGGAATCGTCAGTGGGCAGTAGAAATCTGAAACAGTTCGAGGAGGTGATCAACCAGGAGACCTTCTGGGTCGCCACGGAGATCCTGAAGGAGCCCAACTCCATGAAGAGGATGAAGACCATCAAGCACTACATCAAGATCGCCCTGCACTGCAGAGAGTGCAAGAACTTTAACTCCATGTTTGCTATCATAAGGTGAGCTCACTGTTGTGTGAGTGTGTAAGTGTTTGTGAGTGTGTATTGGCTTCCTAAATTGTGTGGTGTCACATTGTTTCATCATCTAGTCGAGCAGTAGCACCAAAGCAGTATTCTTGTTAAGCGATGGCAGCTAGTCTTTATACCGTGTCCCCTGACAGCTTTCGTGTCAAATGAGCTTTGGCTTCTCGCCTCTTTCCCTCACATCCTCCAGAGACCCATCCTCACCTCCTCCCTCCCTCCCTCTCTCCCTCCCTCCTTCCCTCTCCTGCCGTCTCACTGAATCAGCCCCGAGTCACCCAGAGCACAGAGACTCTGCATTTAAAACCCGACTCCCAAAGCAACAGTTGCTTGATGTTAATTTCCTCTTGCTTCTTGTTGTTTGGCTGAACTCGGAGGTGTGATGGTACTTCAACCCAACAATATCTGTGTGTAATCATGAGCTATTTTAGTATACTGTTGTGCACAGGCGTTTTTTTTGTCATGTTTATGCAAGACGGGATTTGCAGTATTCAATGAATATACATGAATGATACATAATAAATTGATATATATATATATAGATTTCAATATGGGGATTTGATTGGGATTTAGTCTTTTATATGTTATTGAATAATCCTGCTAAGACCATACTACTTTCTTTCTTCTTTATCCTCATTTCTTGCTCTCTTTCTCCCTCTAACGCAGCGGTCTGAACTTGGCTCCGGTGGCTCGGCTGCGGAGCTCGTGGGAGAAGTTGCCCAGCAAGTACGAGAAGCTGTTCAGCGACCTGCAGGACGTCTTCGACCCGTCCAGGAACATGGCCAAGTACCGCAACACGCTGAGCAGCCAGAGCATGCAGCCTCCCATCATCCCTCTGTTCCCGGTGGTCAAGAAGGACCTCACCTTTTTACATGAAGGTAAAACAAAGGCTTTGTGAAGAGCACTGCATTTCATTATGTGCATTCTTTTTTGCGCTGTTGCTGCATTTCCCTGAGAGGCCATTTTTTATGTTTTACACATCATTCCACTCAGTTTGATGCTCCCTACTTCCTCTGTGTTGTGCAGAAGGTCACTTTCAGGCTCAGTTTACTTCTGCTGAAGACTTCCCCATCTTGCATTTTGTCAAAACGACCAAAATTGACTTCTCGTTAAAGGTCTAGTCTTAAAAGCAATATATTTATGGACTTGTAAGGAAAGGTTTATGTGATTGTGCAGCGTGCAGAAAATTCTCTAATGGCCCAGCGTGAATCTGAATAAAAAAAAAGACGCCACTCTGATCTCTTGGGGGAAAGAGACCAGAGCAAAGACTTTGAAAATGTGTCTGGAAAAATACTTTTATTCTGGCACTGCATCTTGTGAATGTTCCAAAATATGAATCATGTATCCCCTGTACAGTGTTGACAGCTGACTTTACACTTAACCGTTTGTGTGTGCGTTACTATTCATCCTCACCAGGCAACGACTCCAGTGTCGACGGTCTCGTGAACTTCGAGAAGTTGAGGATGATCGCCAAGGAGATCAGACATGTGGTGCGGATGACTTCTGCCAACATGGATCCCGCTCTCATGTTCAGACAGAGGTTGGTTCTTCTGATACCACGATGCCTAAAAAAACGTTTTCCTCTCAAGTGGATTTTACTGTCAGAGCCACTTTCACAGATATGTCACTTAAGATCTTTTCCATTCCAGTTTAATGAATTTTAAGGTCGCTATGTGTTGATCTTTTCTGTTAATTATTTTGGTGGTTGTTTATCGTAACAGTGTCATTCATTCTTTATGTCTAGTACACTAATTAGAAGAAAAGAATACAGAGAACATCATAATGTCCTAAAATTGTCAAATTAAATTTAAGAGGCATTTTTAAGAAAACGTAAAGTTTGTGGTTTTAAAAATCGTAAAAATTATACGTAATAGTTAATAAGTGGATTGATAGCCTCCACTGAATTTACTGTCAATAATTTAGTTCTTTAGTTCTCTCATTGTTTATATGAGCATCTTTGAAACTGGCTCTTCCAAATATTCATCAGTCAAAGTGTAACAATCGCGGCGCTTCTCAGAAAGAGTAATAAAAGTTGAAAGTCCAGCATTGCAGGGTAGTTTCCAGGTTATAAAAAAAAACAAAGACAAAACTACAAATGTGGGCAAAAAGGGAACCACCACACCATACCTCCACCAGCCGACCTGGATCCTTCACCAACAGGATCAGGCGCACACTCGAGGACTGGTTCGATCAATTTCTTCTCACTTCCTGTCTCATTTGTGACTCTCGGGTGTTTGGATTGCATTCCTCAGCTGGAATGTAACTGCTCCAACACACAGGGCACAGATGCCGGGCAGAGAGGTAGAATTGATGCCAGCCATAGTGTGTGGTTTGTCTCACTCCGTCTGTGTGTGCGTCTCTCACAGTGTGTCACCGCTGCAGAGCATGACTGCCCCCTGCAGACACTCTCTTCATACTGCAAGACAGCATAGATATGTTTTTGACTTTTTCTAGACTTTAAGTCACTAAACTTTATATATGCGGCTCAAGTTTTTCCAACGTAAAATCCAGTTTGATGAGTGTGTGACGCACAAAGCCACATCACACACTCCTCAGGTTGATATGGGGAGATGTCCTACGTCTGGTTGTCCTCCCATCGCCCATCATTTCCTGTCTGTGGTGGCATGACCTCTACATAGTCTTGTCTCCTCCCCCCTCCCCCCATGACCCTTGAACTTGTATTTAAGCTTCAATCTTCACGCCTCTTGCTTGCAGGAAGAAGAGGTGGAAGAGTTTAGGGTAAGTTGGTCCTGGTACTGGTTTCATGCTGTTTCAGTCTGGACGAGCAAAACTTAAAAAAATAATAAAATGCACCCCCCTCACCCCTCACTGCACCCCCACCACGATAAGCTCTGCATGCTCCCTGACGTTAATATATCGGCGTGTGTCTGCCCCATGCTTGTGTGTGATTAACCCTTCCCTTTGCAGTGGCCATTCAACTGAAGTCCATCATTGACCCATTCATTCCCCTGTCCATGTTCATAAGTTGTATGTTTATGAGTCATATAGTAGCTTGAAATAATACTAAGTTTGTTTTTACCATGAGGTTGAAAACCTGTTTACATGGTGTTAGGTCGCTATGAAGGAAGATCACTCAAATATATTGTCTATATTCATACACATGTATAAAATGTGACTCGTTTCTTGAGGCAGGTACAAAGGATGAACTTACCTAAAAATCCGCACCTCTCATGTCTTTGTAGTTACTATGAGTGGTTGATCATATCACATGATCTTTATCAGCAGACTGAGTTTGGTCGTTTATCATTGAATTATTCATGTTACTGCAATTTGACGAAAGAAAGTGACATTATCTTTTAAGTCTTTTGTAATTTAGACCAATGTGATACCATTATGATTAAAGGATTTTAAAGTTTGATGATGATTGTTTGAATGATATCCTGGCATGATCTGATTGGACTATTGAAAATGCACAGGATCAGCTAAATAAGAGGCAGAGAGAGAGCAAAAAGTGCTCGGCAATGCCTGGAATTGTTGCTGTGTACAATTCCATTGCAAAAAGATTAAACTTCATGTGCTGACAAGGATCATTTGATATAACTGAAAACAGCTTCTAAATGGACCAGCAGTCCAACCCAAACTTAAACAAACCATGAACATTTTTGATGGATGCTATTTGACTCAGGTTCCGTGTTTGTCTGTTTGCATCCTGGCATCCTAATAATATATTCCCCATGTTAGATCTCATGCATCTTGTTCCCTAACCCTTTTTGCCTCCATCTGACAGAATGCTCTGTTCTGTGGTAGCATGGCACACCAACAACAACTGCCTCGCTCCCAGTTGCATGGTCCTGTTTTGACATGCTATGCTTCAGCACAGAGACAGATGTACAGATTTGATATTAGTAGAGGTGATGACAAAGCAGTTGTACCCATGTTATGGTCGATTGTAGTGATTGTGGTTTATCCTTCTCTCCGTCCCTCTCTCGCTGTTTCCTGTCTTTATACTTTCAAATGCATTTCTTCTGTTTTCTCTCTTCATTAATTTCCATATATCCTCCATATCTTTCTCAACATTTCATCTTCTGTTCATCCATCAACCATTTCTCTAAATTTCTCCCTCATCAAAATCAATCTTTTACTCTTTCCCATAACCCTTTACTTTCTTCCCCTACTTCTGTTTCTTCTTCTCCTCATCCTCATCCCTCTTCTTCCTTGCTCTCTTTCCTTCATCACCAGGTCTCTGAGTCAGGGCAGCACCAACTCCAACATGCTGGACGTGCAGGGCGGCGCCCACAAGAAGCGAGTGCGTCGCAGCTCGCTCCTCAATGCCAAGAAGCTGTACGAGGACGCCCAGATGGCCAGAAAGGTGAAGCAGTACCTGTCCAACATGACGGTGGAGGCGGACGAGGAGAAACATCAAATCATGTCCTTGCAGTGTGAGCCGAGCTACAGCACCTGTGAGTTCCACAGACCCAACACCAACAAACTGAGTGAAATTAATGTTTATCATTTATAGTGTAATGAAGGACTGTTTACAAAGTTTGTCCTAAAGCTCTACTTGGTTTACAGAGTGACATTAACACATGTGCTGTGTGTGCACATTTGCCTATAGAAGGATTCAGAAGTTGATGAATAGTACAAGTACGTCTACATGTAGGTGATTCAATGCTGGAAAAAAAACAAGGGAAAGATTCAAATTATGAGATATTTCAATGTTTTGTGCCATTTCACATGATTATAAAAGAGATGTCAGAGTACTCTAGTACACAGGTTATATGCATATCATTGGTTTGCACTGCCACCTAGTGTATTTAAAATCATCTTGCATAAAATAGCAGGAGGGAACTGATCAATCCAGGCGATGTAACAGACACGGCAGCATGGCCAATCTGTGTTGTGTTGTTCAAAGCATTCACACAGAACCATGGGACTTTCTTTTCTTAGAAACAGTGCAACGATCAACAATCTACCACGTATCATAACTGTGACAGTGCCACAGGACATCAGTACATACAAATTATATTTGTATCAGCTTAGAATGTTATTGGACTTTCCTTTTGTTCCTGCAAAGGCTCCTGCTTAGGTCTAAAAAGCATTTAACTTTTAATGTCACATTTAAGCCAACCTTTAAAGGTATACAGATTGATAGTTTGTTGATATTTAACAACATACCTCACAGTGAAAATGTTAAAGGTTTTTGAAGTAAGCTTTGTTCTGTTTACACATTTTTCGTTTCCTGTGTGTGGTGGTTTTAGTGTCCAAGAACTTGAGTGAGAGACGTTCCACCAAGTCGGACATGTCTCCGGTGTCTCTGCGGTCGGCTTTGCCCTCTGGGAAAACACAGAACCGGGTTTCACAAGTCCTTCAGGTCCAGGTCCCACTGAATCCTCTACGAAAGAAGAGCACTGCCAAGGATATCGGCACAGCTAGTAAGTACACCTGCACACTACTGTATTTATAAAGCAGTGTTTTACATGGTAAACTCAAGTTAAAACTATTCAGCAAAATAAGATTGAATAAAATCAGGCTAGTAAATATGCAAAGAGAATAGAGAAATACAAATAGAATCAAATAAAATGCATATTCTGATTAAATAAATAATAGGCATTAGAACTAAAAAATAAAATAGAACATTAATGAAGACTTTAAAAACTTTAAAACCAGTGAAAAAAACTGCAGCCCCTCATTATGTGCTTGGATGTATATCAGACCCTCGAGTTCATTAGCTTTTCTATAACCTTGCTGTTTCTTCGGCTTCTCCAGACTCCAATTCTCCCAAAGTGGTGAAGAAACCTCCGGTGGGCTCTTCAGAGGAGTGGAGCACCAAGAGACCATCTGACGACACCGTCTCCACCATCTCCTCCCTTCACTCCAGCCCCACAGTGTCGCCGCAGGGCTCTCCACGCAAAGGTCTGCAATAAGATGCTTTGCTTGGCACACTGTGTGTTTCTATCAGAGGACACTTATCCCTGGTGAAGAGAGATCAGAGTAGATTTAGTGAAACGCAACCTCCAGGCAGAGCGCTGACATTTTTATGCACGAACCATGTAGTTATTGTTTCTTTCGTTTTTGATACATGTTTTTTGGTATTATCGTAATTTGAAAAAGTCATTTAGCCACAAGGGTCCTTTTCTTAACTTTGAAAACAAAAACATAACTTTTATTTCCATTTCTCACTTTTCCCCATCCTTTTCAGTAGGAGGCGTGGCCAAGTCCATCAACTCCAGCCAGATGAACCTGTCGGGATCTTCGTCGTCACTGACCAGCGACGCCAGCACAAAGGCCGGCACTGTCAGCCTGCGCAGCTACGGCATAGGTGGGGCTTTCCTCCAGAAAAGGCTCCTTCTCTTGACCAGGCAGCAGAGACAACAGAGTAGCAGGGAGAGCGAGAATCAGACACAGGAGGAGGAGAAGAGGACTGAAGTGGAAATAGAGAGAGGCATGTTTCCGTCAGGGCAAAGACAAGAGAGAAGGCGATTTCTTTTGAGGGCAAGAGCAGAAAGCCCCACGCAGAGAACAACAGGGGTGATTCCGGTGCTTCACACCGGTTCCCCTGGCAGTCCTCCAGGGCCTTGGCCCTCGACCCTGTCACCTACCGCCCAGCCCGAGTTGTTAATGAGCCCAAAACCCACAGATTTCCCCTACAGGAAAAGGCTGCTGTCCCCATTCAGCAAACTGAGGAAAAGAAGTCAGTCCAGAGAGCTTTTGCCAGTCAGGCCACGTCTGGATGGTGGGGAGGCATCGGGTAAGGTCGAGTCCTCCCCAGCCCAGGATGAGAGACAAGAACAGCCAGAGAAAAGAGCCAGGAGGTCGGTCAGCCCCAACCCTTTCCTCTGGCTCTGCAGGGACAGAGCCACAACTGAGGGAGACGGATAGAGTGATCGACCAGCGATTGATCCAGTCATATGCTGAGTAAATCTGTGATTTGAGGGAATCTAGAGGCACTTCGGAGAGTGCATGTTACAGTACATTTTTGGAGAATCTGTCACATAAGAGTTTGTTAAAGTGACGGCCCATTTTATGTTTGAAGCACAAGAGTTACTGCAGCTTTGAGAAAGTTGATGAAGTAGAGCAACAAACCTGTTTCTCATTGTTGTCTCGGTTTTTCATTTCTGTGTTTGTTTCCATCTGTGAATTTTTGATTTTGTTGACATTTCCCTGTGCAGCTTCTTTCAAGATCAGTGTTCAAAATGCACTTTCTTAAACATGCATGAATGTTCAGGGTCAGTTTTAGCATCTTATCTTTTTCTGGGACATACAGGCCATTCACATGTTTAGTTCATTTCCCTGGAGTCTCAGGCGATGTGATTTGGCAGGTTTTTCAACCTTGAGCCCGACACTGTCCTTCACAGTCGTTTCTGTACATTTCAGAGTCTGTTCAATGTCTAATTTTCCCAAGTGGCCGCAGCCTCAAAGTTTCTGTAACCACATGTTCTAAGTGTTAAAGCTGAGTACGATGCAGAAGTTGTACCCAGCTGTTCGCGCACAAGAGGAATATTCCAACCACGTTAACTGTGTTGTTACATTTTTATATTAAAGAAAGACAGAAACTTCATAATGTCTATTCTTAAATCAGTGCAACAGGTTGCGGTCAAAAGAATTGTCACAGCCCCCCTGAGTAAAATTCATTCATTCATCCAACTTGAAAAGACGTTAGGTAAAAATACTCTATACACACAGTTATTTCTCCATCTCCATCTCCACTCCTCCACTCTCCTCTTCTGCTTTTGCATATATTCTTTCCATCCAGGTCCTTTATTAATAAGCATTTTCTTTAACTGAAATGTTTCCCCCTCCTCCCTCCAGGTTACGCCCTGCTACCACATGGTAAAGCAGACAACCTGTCGGACTCCAGCCACAGCGAGATCTCCTCCCGCTCCAGCATCTGCTCCGTGGACTCGGTGCCGGCTCCCGGGCTCGAGGACCGGTGTAACAGCAGTAACAGAACCTATAGCGCCCCGGCTGCTGTCACTGCAGCAGCGACCGCTACGGCTGCTGCAGTCGCCGAGAGCACAGCAGCGACACATGCACACTCTATTGCTGATTACAACCAGCCCAGCACAAGGTAATTACATTTAAGTTCATCTAATCTGTCTGGTTACGTTTGTTAATTCACTGTGGAAACAGCATCGAACACCAAGTTAATGCTCATAATGGATTTAACAGACAGTTTCTGATGGCCACATGTATTTGTAACCAGGTTTCAACTCGTTTTTTTTTTTCTATGTATACGTGTGTGACAAAGAGTTTAAAGTGATGCTGTGACGACTGAGCAGCAAGATAAGAGGGAAAAACCTCATCCTCATATCGAGGTAGTTCAACCATAACAGGAAGCGAACACCACCACGGGAACCAGTGGAATTTGAAATGAGTCAGTTTCTGTCTATAGCTGTTTTGACCTGTGGATACATTCCAGAGAGTTGGGCTCTCACATTACCTGCCGTTTGCTTTTCACACATGCACAATGCAGCAGGAGGTTTTCTAACCAGATACATTCACAACAGCAACAAATCCTCCGTGTTATTCAGGCGAGAGGTAAGGCAGCCGGTTGCAGCAGGCCTCTGCCTGGAACGTCCACTGCGAAGATCACGTTATTTTCTTGACAGCACACAGACACCGGTGGCGGCTCTTATGTTCAAATACTCTCAAGACATCTTCGTCTGGGCCTTTTCCATCCAGAGATTTTTTTTTTCTATTTGTTTTCATTTTTAATTTTTGCGTCGTCATTTCAGACATGTGGATCGTTGTATCTTCAGACTTTCATTCATTAAAGGATCATGACTGGTCTGTTAGCGAAATAGGGATACATCCTTAAAATGCAAAGTATCTCCCCGTCTGAACAGGAGGACCTGCGGGTCAATCCGGACTGTCTGACATGGCCAGTGCAAAACATATTTTTCTCAAGCCTAAAACAATTTTTATTTGTAGTATTTGTGGGTGTGTCCTACACACACCCCCAAATACACCCACATTAACATCAGAAACCTTGCCCAGTAGCCAAAAATACACCACAAACACACGCACAGTCTGCTACCATGAGCCGATTCTCGATCCCAGCTGGATCCCAATTATGTCCTTTCCCTGTTAAAACTTAGAGAACAGGAAGTCGTTAAACACGCCAGGTTTTTATTAGCGTCCCACATTTACTGCCCGCCTCTCTCCTGCCTCTGTCCGTTAACAGCGTTTCATTTTTCACGCAGGCGCCTTTTTAATCTGGCTGAGTAAACAACAAACCCCTCTTTTATTGTCTGCTGTTTGTTTATTGTTCCTCCATGATCAGACCGTTCTGTCTCATAAAGAATGGACCATAAAATATCACCGGACAAAACAATCCGTCTGCTACCCTGATATGATATTACCTTGGCTGCCTTGCTGTTTAATAACAGCCCTGTTTTTATGAAATATTGCTCAGTTTCATTGAGTGGATTATTTGTCCAGTAAAACCCCGTCAGTGAATCAAACTGCAGGTTTATGAAAAGGAGGAGAGAAAGTTCTGTTGTTTTTAAAGCCCAGACGTTTTGATCTATCAAATCCAAATGTTACTTTTCTGATTTTGTAAATGTACCGACGACAGATGACCTTTGATTTAACCTGTCTCTGTTATCTGCTGCAGTTCGTCATCGGCAGCGAGGGGATATGTGACGCGAGCCTCTACCTTCGCCTCGTCCATCTCAACGGAGGAGCTGACCCCAGACCACACCTCTCTGGACTCGGTGGCCGACAGCGGCCGTGGCAGCTGGACGTCCTGCTCCTCCAACTCCCACGAATCCTTCCAGAGCCTCCCCGTCTCCTCCTGCCGGCCCTGGGACCACGGCATCCACGGGCTCTCCCTGCCGCACACGCACCTGGGCGGCTTCAAGACCACGCAGCTGACCGGGCCGATACCGGAGGTCGAGGGCGCCGGTCACGCGCGGGCGACCGAGGGCGCTGCCAAGCAGCACGCCAGAGACTCCAGCTCGGAGCTGTCCAATCAGTCGCGGCAGAGCTGGGCGTCGTCCAGCTCGCTGTCGGACACCTACGAGGGGAATTACGGGACGATAAAGCGGCGAAACACCTCAGAGCGCCCCTCCTCACCAAGCAACGAGGAAGGAGGTCAAAGCACAGACCCTGCCTACAAAACGGTGACATCCAGCACAGACAAGGGCCTGATAGGTGAGGGCTCAGGTTGCTAGTTTGCTTCCCCGTAAACACAGTGTTCAGCTCGGTCGCCGTTTAAAGTTCAGTTTGTAAAGCTGCACAGATTTTCATTCAGTGAGACATCGGCTTCTAATATAAAATATCAGAACTATGTCTCGCTGTTTTTTGAATTAATTACTGCAGCTTCCTGTTGCTTGATTTGCTGTAATTCTCGAGTGAACAGCTGCTAAACGATGCTCTTAGGCTCTTAGGCGTCTCTCAGATAAGGAACCAAACTGGTCTAATTCCTGTAGTTTGCTGGTTCTGCATCTGACAGGAGATATGAAGCCTCCTCATCCCCCCCAATGTAAATTTGTCTTTTGGATCCATATCTGTAGATTCATGATAAACTATAGGAATATGCAGTTTGCTCGTTTTAAGAAGATAACAAAAGGTTAAAGACAGTTTTTGACTTTGGAGTTGTAGAGGAAGGGTTAAGATGGTTTTACGCCAACTGCTGACACAATTAGCAGTTTGGCCAAACAGAAAATGAATGGACCGCTGATAATCGATCAATTGTTCTGGTCAAACAAAATTAAGAATTCCTTTAATTATGCTGTATATTTAATATCGTCTGAAAACAAGCACTTTGCTCTCCATTAAAAATGATAACGGGTATTCATCAGTTTCCTGATGTTTGAGAACCGAACTTTTAATCGATTATTCTGTTAAATATATTGGCAGATTATTCCTTAGTTAATGTGCTCACTAGCTGCCGATCTAGTTGTGTCTGTATCTGCTGCAGCCATCCATCTCATCGGTTTCATGTCTTCTTATGATTTTGGACACATTTTGCTGCATGTACAGTTGTGTTGTGAAACATCACATTATCATTTACCCATTATTTTCTTTTGTTTCTCACTTACCCCCCTCACACCTCCTTCTTCATTCCCCTTCCCCATCACTCCTCATCCCTCGACCCCCCCTACCTCTTTTCTCCGCCCCCCCCTCCTTTTCTTTTGATCTGCACCTCCATCCAGTGTATTGTATCACCTCCCCCGCCAAGGATGAGCGTTACCGTGCTCCCCCTCCCACCCCTCCAGGCTACCAGGGTCTGGCTCTGGGGGATCTCTGCCTCACAGACGGTGTAGTGGGTGGGCCCGGAGGTCTGGTCCCGAGGCCTCCTCACCTCAAACCTCCCGACTACAGCGTGGCGCTGCAGAGGAGCAAACTGCTGCAGAGCCCCGGAGCAGCAGGAAGTTTGGCTGAAGCACGGAGGCTGGCCGGTAACCATCAGAGCTACTCCAGACCGCCCAGCATCTGCCTCCCACCGCAGGAGCTGGCCGACAGTGAGGATGGTACGATCCCTTGGGATGATGAAATGTGGAATTAACCTATAGCATTTTGCGTTCCTCAAACAATAACATATTCAAAACTTACCTCTGGGTTCATAGCTCTTTACACGTTAGACTCATCAAATCATTTATACGACCACAGTCTTACTAAAATCTAGAAAAAACTCTATTTTTAACTTGTGCCCCCTGTCATGAACACAGGAGAAACCCTGTAGCACTGGAAAACACATGCATCTCCTACAGCTCATAAAGTGCACTCCCAACTCTTTTTAACACCCACTGCATGTTCACAATCTGAACACTACTTAATACAACTGGGTTCCATTGTGTGTTTGACACAATGTGTATTTTAACTAAGAGCAGCAAAGAAAGCGCTACCTCGTCTCAGAAACCAAGGCGCCAACTGAGAGGTGGGCTAGTGACCTCATAGATCAGCGATCTCTTAAAGTGACGGTGCACATCTATACGATCAAGTTCCAATCTGGAAAAAAAACCATTACACATTAATCAGGATTTTGGTGACATTTTATTATTTTAACCTGGCTACATTTAGTCGGTATGAATGTGAAACACGTGCTGAAATCTAAATGTTTATGATTTAAAAAAAGAAAAGGTAAATTGACTGAAACCTTGAAAATCGTTTCCAGTAATAAAAGTGCTGTTTTCTGTCTTGTCTCAACATCCCTTTCTTTTGTCTTTTCCAGATGAACAAGTGTCCGCGGTGTAAAGCTGGTGACGTCACGTATTCCCTCTCGTGGACCAGGTCACGTGGATCAGGCTTTGGACTAAGTTAGCAGCCTGCGGTCACTTCCTGTCAGAGCACATTCTCCACGCCCCTCCCCTTACAGATCTTTGTGTGATGCCACCATGGACCATAATGCACCTCTGAACCTCACCTGTGGGTTCATGTTACCGCTCTCTCCAACCCCCCAGGACTCATCGTGTTTTTAAAAAAACGTTCAACAAATCAAAGACGAAAAGCAAGATTTCGGCCTCCTTGGAAACAGACCACCACGTACCTCCATTCTGTGCTCCCACCTCTCTTGTCTCTTAGCCTGTCACAGTTTTGACATGTTGTACAGCGATTTTTTTCTCTGTATAAAGTTTTTTCTTCTTCTTTTCATTTGCATCTTTGAGCTTTCCAGAGTTTTTATATGAGAACAGCGAGGAGGAGCAGACAAAGGGATTGAACGTTTTAACGACACAACGCTCGTCTGACTTTTTTTGATTTCGATTTTCTCTTTATTATTGTCGGCTCTGAGGAAGATGAATGGAAATGAATACGAGACAAGACAATGACTGATATTGAGATTCATGGCCTGCCTGGCACCGATGATGTAAATGTACATGAATAACATCAGCTCCAATGCACAAATACACCAACTTTATTTTCCCAAAACCAACACGTGAGGTCAGGAAAGACCTCAGGTGCCATAAAGACCCCCCCCCCCCCCTCCTCACATTCTCCACTCCACTTTTTGGAGAAAGGAAACACAACTAACAGAGAGCACGTCTGTTTGTGTTTAGCACTTATTGTACTTTGTTGAGCTTTTATAGCAAAAAATAAGAACCAAGACAAGCAGCATCTCTCAGGCCGTGCTCTCCGCTCACCTCTCTTATTGCCTGTCGGTCTGATGCGAGGTACTTTAGCCGCATGCCGCCTCCTGGATGTTCTATAAAAAATAAAACTATCGTAACTCCTCTTTTTTTTAATGAGCTGAAGAACAAACGCCTCGCTGCTTCCCGTAGAGTAAAACACGTGCCGTTATTTTTATTGCCGGAGCTATGACAGAAACCATAAAGTCGCACTGAGTGGCCACACAACGTGCATGCGTACACACTCTCACACACACACACTCACTGAACATGTAGTTGGTGTGCGTCAAAACAGAAAGAGGACGGTGTTTACACAGATTGCTTACACATTTTGTTTACAGTGTCTATTATTGGACTTGTCGTCTATTGAATTACTGGCTGAAATGTTAGTTCTACAGGTTAATTTTGAAAGTGTACATTTGTTTATAATGCAGCAGGAATATGCATAAGCAGCGTAAACGTGGACCACGTGCTCACAGTGAACCTCTCTTATCTCTTCTGGTTGTTTTTTGTTGTTTTTTTTTTGCTTCAGGATGTATAATTTTTCTCCTCATGATGTATTTTAATGCTCCGGCTCGCTCATTCCCTGTTGATAGTAGAATATTTAAAGGATGTGCTTGAGAATTGCTTGTGCTTGAACCTAGTTTACTTGTGTTGACATTCAGAGCAACGTTTGGGGAAAAATGTATTTTTCTGTGTTGATCAGCGCTGCAGCAGGGGGTGTAACTGGAAAAGGTTCTTTTCCTCGCTTCTTATCTTTTTGTTTTGCCACACAAAGACTTGAAATGATTATTGCTAATATATTTAAGGCAAATATATATATATGAATTTATACATATATATTTTTGTTGGTTCTCTGCCATAAATTAATGTCAAGTTATCATGTATAGATGAGAGTCCTCTATAAATGCTATTTTTAAACATTTTGTTATGAAAAATGATCCGTGGCTGTGATCGCCCTCCTCCTGTCTGTGGGCCGGAGTCTGAAAAGGAACTTTTACTTTACTCTTCTTGCTCCTCTTTTTTTTTTGTCCCCTCACTCTCTGTTGTTGGTGCCATTTCTGAAATGTCTAAAAGTGAAATTGCTGGGGGGGGGGGGGGGGGGTGGGGGTGTGTGTGTGTGTGTGTGATCAACATAGCGTTTTAAGAAAACCCATTTAGATGCAGTGTGGGCGAGAAGCACATAAGGAAAGGCTCAGAAGTCATTTTCAATAAAAGCCCTTCTTATTTGCTCCTGCCTGCAGGAAGGCGGGCCCCTCATGGGGCCTCCTGCTGTCAGTTTCATGGCACACGGCAAATTCATTCAAACTCAGATTGAATAATTGAAAGGACTTTTTTGATGCTGTTATATTCCTGTGTGTTTGAACCGAACAGCCACAATGCCGTGTTCTCTCTGGTTTTCCTCCCTGCCTCTTTCTCGGCTCTGTCCCCTCAGCAGGACTCAAAATGTTTGTTTCCTCCTCACTGTCCTCGTCCGATGGATTTCACTCCATCGCTTCAGGGATAATATGAATCATCAGAGTCCATCGTGACCCCCGAGTTTCTCTTTCTCATCTCAAAAGATCTCGAGGGTAGAAACTTTGAAACAGACGGAGACTCCAGAAATTGACACCTTCTCTTCTCTTTTTTTTGCACAACCGTATTACTCAGATTCTAAACCACAAATCAGTATTAATGTTCTGCATAGATTAAGTAGAAGTGGCACGTGCTGCTTCCATTAGTCGTCCCGGTCGTGAATGATGAGGAGTTAAGTCAGATGTCCTAAAAAACTTTAAGCTGCTTTTAAATGTTGGATCGAGAGCTAACAGTCGTTTTTTGAAACCTCGGCACTCCATTAACTTTGCGTTAGTTTAGTTCCTTGTCTTTGCTCCATTAGCATTCCACACGCTCCTTCCTGTTTCCTTCAGGGCAAAAGTTCACTCAGTAAACCTCTCTTCTCTTCTCCTCACTTACATACACACACTTTGTATGTTTCCATGGGGAATCTGACAGTGAGCAGCTCTCCACACTGTGAACACATTAAAATGTCACCTCCCGTCGCAGCTTGATGAAAACCTGCCCGCCTGTCATTTAGCCCCAGTGTCCCGCCGCTCGCCCTGGAATGCAATAAGAGAGATGTGAATGTGTTGGATGTAGACATCTTTTTTTTCTGGCATTATTGCAGAAATGCACAACAATAAGCTTACATGTGGTGACTGTGCTGCACAATCTGTACAAAGAGGTATTAACTTGGTCTGTGGCTTAAAGTTTGCTTTTGTCTCACTTCTCATAGCGGTCGTCAACTTATGTCTTTTAGAAAGACAACATGATTTTTGCTTGTACGCTTTTTGAGTATTTTTTACGAGTGACTGTAAATAGTTGTTATATTTTTGTTTAAGAGAATGTTGAAAAGGAAAAAAAATGACCTTTTATTTCTCCAAGTCTACTGATATGAATTTGGACAATGAATAAAATAATAAGCAGAAAGGATCATGTCTTTATTTGTGGGGGGGGGGCTTTTGGTTCACAGTGATGTTTGGCTTGTTATCAATAACAATGTAACAAAGTGGTTGGATATAATGAGGTACATTTACTTTGTTAATGTACTAAAGTAATTTTTTAGAGTGGACGGGTAAACTCCGCCTCCTGCAGCAGCAGTATTATGGGTATTTAGGGCCCGAGCACTGACAGGTACTGACAGACAGTGAGGCCCTATTGAAATTGTAAGGATTATTATTAATTTTTTCCAAGCAAGATAATTGGCTTTTTGTTATTATAGATATATATTTTTAATTATTAATTAATACAAATAAAAAATATATTTACCTCCTGCGCAGAAGCGGACCGCGCAGGATTAATTTAATTTAATTTAATTTAAATGACAGACTGACAGACATTGTGGCCCTATTGAAATTGTAAGGATTATTATTATTATATATTATAAATTATTCTTGCTAAAATTTGCCAAAAATTTGTTGTATTTCTTTTCTATTTCCATTTCTTTTAAAAGTCCAACTCTAAGTACAGTTAATGTGCAATGTTTTTTTTATTTTTCCTTCTCTGTTTTGTATTATTTTTGAGCCATTTTACAACCATACAAAGGGTCATCCTCAGCTGTGGTTTTGTGACAATGAAGATGATAAACGTTTTTGTTTATGGAATGGAGAACTTGGTTCTCTGATGCAATAAGCCCAGGGAAGCTAGACAGACCTGTTCTGCTTTGCTCTGCTTGAGTTTGATGAGAAGGGAAAATCTATCTGTTCTCTTTGGAATACAAATCCATACTCCTCCCCTTTTTTTATGTTGAAGCAATAATCGATTATGTCTGTGAGCATAATCTAACAACTGTTTCATACCACCTGAAAGAAAAGGATAATTGTTTCAAAGAGGGATTAATGTTTGTGTCTTGTTGAATTGCTTTAATACAGACTTTTATTTTTTAGAGCTGAAGTTATTCATGTGCTTGCTATGAATCAAATCAATCATATGAGGATGAGAAATTCAATCTTAACTTTAAACTTAAATCTGCGCTAAGTGCTGACCGGATGACGCAGAACATTAAAAAAGTAGCCCCCCCCTTCTCGACATTAAACCAAATAAACTGCCACCCGCTCCCCACGTTTGATCTGGACACAGTGGAATAATTGTTGGCTCCCTAGATTGTTTCTCCACGTATTCACTCTCCCCTTCCCCTCTCCACTCCTTTGGTGCGTTTCTTGTTTACAGGCGTTCTGGGGCTCCAAATCTGGCACTTAGCTTGGTGACGAGTGCCATGATTTTGGGGTTGCTCTGGTACTTGGAGATGTTGGCTGGATTCTGCGCCACATCCTGGAAGGCAATCATCACCTCAGGGTCCTAGAGTTGAATATGGAAAATGTCATCTTTATTCACCAAGTGCATTTCCCAAATCAGGTTAAAAGGCTTGCTGTCAGTTTAAGTGATTAAATGTCCACCAGCTAGGACAGTTTGTTTTGTTTCACGTCTCTCTTTCTCTATCGCACATAAATAAAAAGGCACAAATTTAAATTAATTCCCCTTCCATCTTTTTAATCTCTTTTAGTGAAGCACATCTAAGTCTTTGTCTGTGCTGCGCTGTCAAAGGCTCAAATACACATGATCCTGTGTGTGGAATCAACACATGTTCCTTCGTTTCTTGTCTCCTGCCTTCTTCTGAACTCCACCTCGAAAGACCATCACCTTCTCATCAGACACAGAGAACTGAACCTTCCAAAATAACGACATATATCTTTGAGATTTAGAAAAGATTTTGGGGTGAACTATCTTTTTTTAGGGTTCTCATCATACCTTCATGGCGTTGAGAAGCTCAGGATCCTTCAGGAGGTCACCAACCCACACCGCCCATGCCAGGAGGGGCTCCGCCTGGGAATCCAGCCGCACCTGCTGTAAAACATCAAGATCATCTCACAATCCTGTTTCAATGGTTGAAATTGCATTGAATCTCAGTTTGCGTGAGACTAAATGTTTTTGTGATCAGTAGACATTTTACCTCAGCATTTTTTCAAAGTCTCCCATCTCCTGCGGTTCATCGGTGTCTGTCGATCTCTCCCTCGTCGTCGATTTCTGAAAAAAAAGGCCGACAGATAAACACAATGTATTCTCTTATATTTTTACTTATAGTACTGGAAGTACATTTTAAAGTGAGCGAGCGCCTTACTCAGATAGAAAAGTTAATGTGATACTTTTACTAGAGTAAAATGTTTGAGTTCTTCCTCCACAGCTGTACTTTAAGTGTTGGTCATTCTCTGCTCATAAAGAAGAGTTCAAAACCACAGCAAAAAACATTCTTTAAACTTTAAAGACATAATAATGTGATATTCGTCATGATAATTATGGAAATCAAGTAAGAATCTCTATTTAATATCACTTTGGCCCATATGTGCACAGCTCCTATTCCTCTCGTCTGTCCTCTCGCCGTGTCTCCACCTTCTGCTGCGTTCAGCTCAACATCAGATCTGATCAGAGCCGGCGTCGTGCTGTGTTCAAGGTCAGGAAGCTTTTTATTACTCATTAAAGGTTTACTATCTCACAGAGGGGGGGGAGTCACGCTGCTCAGTCTCTCTTATGTGTGTGTGAGAGAGGAACAATACACCAGGATGTGTGTTGCTGTCCTGTGTGGTGCATTTCCTCTGCAGATGCAAGTGTGGAGGTTAAACTGAGAACTAACCTCTTCAGTGAGTTTCTAATAGTGATACAGAACAGTGTTTAGATACTGGACCCACGTGTCATCGTGAGGAAACTGTAAACAACAACTATTTGTAAAGTGTAAAGCAACTTTCAAGTTTGCGTTTTCATTATTTCATTTGCGTGAAATGTCGGTAATATTTATTAGAAAATCATTACAGTGTGCCCTAAGTGGCTAAAGGCCTCTGCCATAAATCACGTCCCCCCCCCCCCCTTCTGATTTCTGTGAAGTAGTTTATCTGGGATTAATGAGCAGGTGTGTGAAAGATCCGGAGACTGGGCACTGTGGGAACATGTGGTGGACATGTGGTGTTTTAGAGCTTTCAGGTGGAACTGTGACACTGATCAAAAACACAACTGCTCTGGTTTTAATGTCAGGAATAAACCTTCATGTTACATTTCTCACATGGGAGAATGGGAGAGACCCATAGTCCCAGCAACCACATGGGTCTTTATGTCTTAAACCATTTTAAAAGCTCCAGTTTAATGCTGGTATCTGTGGAAATTGAGTTTGGATCGATTAAAAAATCATTAATGGGCTCAGAGCTTTAATAAAAATACATGAATACAAATTCAACAGCAACCTGGTACTGGAGAAAGCACTGTCAAGCATAGGGACCAAATAATTTAAAATGTTCAATTAAATTGTAATTGTTTTTATATCGTAAAATCAGCTCTATCGTTTAATATAAGTAGTTCAGTCTTACTCAGCATGCTGTATATTTAAATGAAGTGGGGCTTGTTGAATCACACTGGTATTATTTCACCGTGATTGAACTCATACAAAGATTTTTCTGTTGTTCATATTATATTATAATCACACCATTTTTTATAACTGCAGATTAACAATAAACAATAAGCTGATAATATTTAGCCCTAGAGAAAACTCAGAGAAACTGCTTTTACATGTATGAAAGTTGATTAATGTCACCATTTCAAATAAAAAATGATTATCACTGTTCACCAAAGGAGACACACAGGACGACACAGGCCCACGAAGGTGTGACCGATCCAAACGACATTTAGTAAACTCTAGCTCAGCCCGACTCACAGCCGCTGCTCCTCTTACTGCAATAAAGTTACACTTCAGTGTAATGGAGACAGATCAGGGTGCTGGGGGGGGGGGGGGGGGTGGGCTGGTGGGGGTCGTGTTAACCAGCACGTTCAAAGAGCGCCTCTCTACATTTCAGAGAGAATATTCCACGGCGATGAGAGGAGTGAAAGTTCAGCTCCGACTGGGACTCGGCAGGGAAACGAGTCGGTGAAATTACACACAGCTTCAATTATACATCACAAAGGGGCAAAAGAGCCCTGCTTGGATGGGAGGGGGGGGAATGTGGGAAGACGTGCGTGTGTGTGTACTTGTACTTATATATTTGTGAGGACCAGTCTGAGCATAGACCTTACAGAGTGAGGACATTTTTGGGAAGTGAGGACCTTTTTTGGCGGGTCCTCCCTTTTTCAAAGGCCTGCTTGAGGCTGAGACTTGGTTCTAAGGTTAGAGTTAGAATGAGGTTGAGGCAAAGGTAAGGGATTTAGTTGTGAGGGTTAAGGTAAGGGTAAGGGGCTGAAAAAATGCCTATCAGTGTCCTCACCAAGATAGAAGTACAAGGGTGTGTGCGTGTGCATGTGCATGTTTGTGTGCACTTGTGTGTGTGCCTGTGTGTGCGTGCATCACACCTCTCTCCTCTGCTGCGTCTTTGAAGTTGTGACTTTGTGAGGAGCAGGAGCCGAGAGCAGGAGGTGGGAAAACGGATGCTTTACCACCTGAGGGTTGTGGCACACATGGGGGGGGGGTTGGCTTTTAGCATATTCCTGTCTAAATGAAAATTTGTGAGGCAAAACAGTTTGGAAAATATTCCGTCACCTGCACAGCCGCCGCACCGCCCTTGAGCCTCATGTACAGTCTGGGGGTGTGCATGAGCTCTCACACGCATTGATGACGAATAGGTCGGTTTTCCACTTGTGTCTTTATCCCTCGAGGGGTATTTCTCCCTTTTCAAAGCTGGTCTGTTGTCTTCACACACAGTTATTGTCGTGTGAGCATCAATGAAAATGTCTGACATGTTGGAGTAACCCTACGATGACTCGGTGCTGCGCGGCCATCAAACCGGAGGACTTGCAAAAGATCAGCCGATATAAGACCGTAAAGATTAATGGTGACAATCCAAGCAGCTGGAGTGTCATGGCAGCGAAGCAGCAACCATGAATCCTCTGTCTCATCATTCCCTGTCTCCTCCACGCCGACATCTCCCTCCGTTAATGAAGCTCATTTAATAGGTTCATTTAATAAAGGATCAGCACTTTCACAGGTGGAAATTGTCAGTGTGTTAAACAAGAGGAGAAGCTGAGCAGTCAGGGCTTTATCCACCGTGCTGTAAAATGAGGGATTTCATCCGATACCAGTGAGTGGTCAGCATTGCATTGGTGTTTCCCCCCCTCTTGTTCCCCTCCCCTGTTCTTAGGCTTTATATACTCTACTGTTGTTGCTGTTGAAAAGCTCACAAACAAATCAACCACACACATAAACAAATTAGAAGCTTCTGTTAAGCACACATCTCACAGCAGAGGCTTTGTGCTTGTTCTTCACAAACTGACACTTCGCTCTTTAACGTTCACACTTGTGAGAGGAAATGTTTCAATACGATAATATGAAGGTTTTATAAATAGAAAAGTGGACAAAAAATATTGAACTGTAAATGTTTTTGTGTCCAACTATATTCCTCTGTAGACATTTGTCACAGTTCATTCAAATATTGATTATGATGAAATGTTTGTTGTCAAGAATAGAGCCTCAGCGATACAATAATATTATGAATATTATACAATATTAGCAAGTAGCCAACCACCATCCATATAAATATATAATATAAGACAGGGAAATGGAATTGATGCTCAATATTTCAGAGTTTCACCATAAAAGTTGATATAAATAACTATACATATGAAGAAAGCACAAATACAACCAAGTATATATATTGAGAAAAATAAATCGGATTATGTAACATAAAATATAAACAGAAATGTTAATCTCTTCTACACTGTTTTATTATGTTAAATATACGTTTTCATATAATTGCCTCGAGATCAACATAAACATCTAAACCTACATCTGTGAAAGGCATGTTTTTACATCCATGTTGAGAAATTGGTGAAGCTCTAACGGAGAGATAGAAAATCCGATGCAAAGATATTATTGTCCTGGGAGAAAAGTGTAAATTTCAAACATTTTGTTGTGCTCTCTTCCAGACTCCCAGAGTCTGTCTCTCTGGATCAGTTGGGGGGGGGGGCACAGAGTTGCATGTTGAGGTGAGACCTTTCAGGGTCGCTCTGGCAATTTGTCACCAGTGCTCAAGGCCTCCTGTGGCTTGTAAAGAGGCGCAGGTCAGCGTCCTTGTGTCGTACTGTCCTCAACAATGTCAGCAGGGCAGCTCAGATAAATGACCTGACAAACCCACGGAATGTTACTGAATGTGTTGAGGCCCGCGGGTCATCCTTCAAACTGCTGTTTCCAAACACTCTGTAATGTCACTGTGTCTGTGTGGCCTCTGCCATCACACGGAGGTTCTGGCAGCAGATTCCCAGTAAGGGGGGGGGGGGGGGGGCATCGGCTGATTATTAAGACTGATCCATATTTTAACAACAAGTCAACACACAGTCCAATCTTCTCCTCTTGTTTTGTGTTTTTTTTTTTTATCCCAGCAGATGCCAGACTGGGGCAGCACACTGTCTGATGTGATGTCAGTCATGTGCTTCTGGTTTTAAGAAGAATCAAAACAACTGATGAGACTGTGGCGACCCTGAGAATCTCCTACTGTTCCACTGACAGCCATAAGGGGGCAGTGCTGTGTTGTGGGAAACGCTGCTTTTGTAAAAACGAAATCTATAGCCATTAAAGTGCGAATTACAAATGCATTGTCCATGTTGGAGCAAAGCATCCCCGTCTTTTTGGAGGTGATTATATCCGTCTCAATTGTCTTTGTGCTAAAGTTCTTCTTTCTCTATAATAGAACATTTGGGCTCCTGTAGTGCTGCTTCCTCCATTCTGAGATTTAACTGCTGTTTTTGTCGTTTGCTGTTTTGAAATGAATGAATTCAAAAGAGTCAACGGAAGGCGAAGAAAAAATTCAACCAAAACAATAAATAATTGACTCAACTTCACTATATGGAATTAAGTTATATATGACTTAAAGTGAATTAACTTCATGAAATTGGTTATGGGTGTTTGGGTTAAAATTAGGTTTAGGCATTTAGTTGTGAGGGTTAAGGATAGGGTAAGGGGCTAGTGAATGCATTTAGTCAATGAGTGTCCTCACAACTATAGTGAGACGTGCAGTTAATGGACTTTTTGGGTTTGCATAGTGTACATAACTGTTTGTTTTTGAGTGTAAATTAGTGTCACTTTCAATGAAAGTCTTTCCTTAAGCATATGATGGTTTCCATTATGAGTAGTCTGTACCCGTGTGTGTGTGTGAGTAGGTGTGTGTCTGTAATAAATAGGGAGTGTCATTTGTCCTCCATGACTGAAAAAGAAGCAGTTGCCGTAACACACAAGGGTCTTATCATCATCATCATATACCGTCATCATCATCATCATCATCATCATCATCATCATCATCATCATCATCATCATCATCATCATCATCATCATCCTCATCATCATCATCCTCATCATCATCATCATCATCATTTTCATCATCATCATCATCATCATCATCATCATCATCATCATCACACACACAAAAGGTTGTTTTCTCCACTTTACCTTTTCGTTTACCTTTCTACATTTAGTTGTTCGGGTGTGAACTCAGATCAAAAACAACCGAACACTGCGGATGCACATCAGCCTCACACGAAGAACATGCGTTTTAGGTATATGCAACTTAGTGGGGACATGGTGAAGAGAGAAAGTCAGAGCGAGAGGAAGAAGGGAGCGAGAGATGAAGAGACGGAGAAGTGTCAGGGGGAAAACCTAAATACCCCCCACCGATGAAACTGCAGAGCTGCAGAGGAATGGATGAGAGAGTTGATGGGGGGGGGGATACATGGTGGGAGGCCCTTACTTTGAACTGGGAGAGGGAAAGAGACAGAGATGGAGGGTGGAGGTGGAGGCATCTTAGAGCAGATCATAATGCAGCAGAGCAGATTAAAGACGGAGAGATCACAACAGAGCTAAGGAGGAACGAGAGAGTAGTTCAGCATTAACAGTTCAGCTTCTTCCCTGGTTTCGGAGAAATGTTCAGGATCCAGCATGTCTCTCTCTCTCTGTCTGTCTCTGTCTCTGTCTCTGTCTCTCTCTCTGTCTCTCTCTCTCTCTCAAATTTTTTGCTCTCCTGAATTGGCTCATCCTCAGTGTCCTTACTGAAAAAAAAAATCCTTTCAGTTTCTGGTTCTCATTTACCTCAGTGTCCTAACTTGTACTGTATCTTATTTCCTCATTATAAATACTTCTTTAGATGGTTTTTAGATCAAATGTGCACATGTGTAAGTTCATTTTACTAAATTAACAGTATTTCTAGAAAACATAAAAGTGCAAAATAAGCCAGCGGCCACTTACTCTCCTCTTCAGCATCCCGAGGCTGTTGGGTTGATCCAATATCTTACATTTTTAAAAGGCAAAATATATGCAGTGAGTACATGGTATGCCTTTGTACTTTTTTTTATTTTTGGTGGCGTTACACTGACCAGACATCAACAGCTTTGTTTTTACAAGATTAACGATGACACAAAGGTCCATGGTTAACACACAAGTCAACAGATGTTATGGTTATATTTGTTTACTTTGCCCCTCTTGATACTGAGAGTGGGCTCTGATGTCATCCATTTCCATCAATGAATACAAAGTTTGTGTTTTTCGGTAACTTGAGTCAAGAAGGAACCTAAAAACGTGTTGGATGAATGAAACCTGTGACGGTGGTACTTATACTTGTTGAAAATAGTCACACGTGTGGATCAGTAGATTTGAAGTCAGGTGACAAGTCAGACATTCCTGCTCTTATGTTCTTTGCCAGTTGCTGCAACAAACACGCTGCAGAATAAGTTCACACTCCTGTAAACAAAAAAAATTAGGTCACAGACAAAACCTGCACATCCACACATAAGAAAGTCGGTGATGGTTGAACACCTGTAGAATATTGTTTGTCTGTTTGTTGGTTTGATGGTTTGAAAACAACATCATGCAAAACTACTAAAAGCTTTGATGAGTAGTTATTCAATAAATTGAGAAAACATGAATTATTCACCGGTACCAACTTCTCAAATGTGTTATTTTGCATAATTGACTGTTGGGGACACATGAAAAAACTGATTTAATAGGTTCATTTGTGCTTCAGGCAATAATGCCGGGTGTTTTCAGTATGTTGCTACTTTTAATATAATAAAGGTCTTTATTAAAGAGCAGAACAGACAGGCGTACTGATAATGAAATTAATTTGCAGTTGCATTCATACAGTTCACTCTATGATTGAATAACATGACCTTGCCCCAGATTTCCACTGCGTTAATTACTTGACACAGATAAAAGTAAAGCAATTTGTAAAAACAGGTCTTTACAACAAATAAACCCATTAACTCAAACAACTCGAGACTTTCAAGTGGAGTTTTGGCTTCGGAGGAGCCCTCATTGCTCCGGATGGGTATTACAAGCAATAACTTTTTGATTGACCATTATGTCATTATATTGACCACTACTAGTTCAGATTTTAGTTTAGTAGTCAATTTGAGTCTGGATAATTGGTTGAACAAAACAATCATTGTAAATGTGGCATTATTTACAGAAATTTATAAAACTTATTCAATTGATGAAAATATCAATAACAAAAATTTTCCGTAGACTGAGTCAAAATGATCAAACCATATTGGTGTAAGTGTCACACTGGCCTACTTTTTTTAGTTCGCTTCAATCTGGCAGAATTTACTTTTTATTATTTTAAAACCTATTATTTTATGTTAATAACTGGAGTGAAGTATCTGAACACTCCTCCGCTGCTGATTGTCCCTGTGGCTAAATGGGAAACTCCACGTGGGCTTTCCTCCCCCCCGCAGGACTCGTCATGTGACCCGTGCATCACTCAGGCCAATGGATTCCAGTCTCCTCGCTGTTTTCTCCCTGCGTATAATTAGGCCGGTGTTATCTGCAGAGCTCTTGTTGGTGGCTCGTGCACAGCGGCGCTCACCTCCGGCTTCTGACCACGTGCTGAAGGTCGCCTGCTGCTCATCACTCCTAAGAAACATTTCAGAAAAAGGGGACTCTGCTTTTTTTCATAATCATCTGCCTCTCCTTATCAGGCGGACTGCAGGGGGGGTTTGGGGGGGTCATCCACTTCCCGCCCTTTGGAGATTATGCTATATGTTATTTCACGCGGTGGCAGGGAAAGGCACAGGGCAGGTAGTGTTTGACCCTCATATGATAGACCTAACTAACTGTGGTCCTTCTGTGTTTAATGAAGTTTTGGCAGGTTCATTAAGGACCCCCCCCCCCCCTCGCTCCATGCTGTGTTGGCACTAGTGTTTGTTTGCAGCCGGAGACGAGGTCAGAGCTTTACCGTGTGAGAAATATCAAAGTTTATTAGAATCTCAGTTAATTAAGAGGAGAGATACTTTCACGTAAGCGCAACCGGTCTACCGCTCCCCCGCTGTCAGCTCTCTCTCTTCACATGTGGCTGATTCCTTTCATTACAGCATGTGGCCGTCTTAACCGAGGCTGTCGGGATAAGTTGCGGTAAAGCCTGGGATGTGTTGCTTCTCACGTTTTCTTCCAAATGGCTTCTCAGCTGTAATCGCAAAGAAGTAGATACTTTAGTAAGTTATTCCATCGAGGAGCAGCAGCACACAAGTATTCAGGTTTTAGAATCAACATAAAGCACGTAACGATTTCTACAAGAAGACTCCGCTTACATGAAGCGTTGACATTCAGTCGCTCTGATAACTGAGAGCCGCTTCCCTCTCTTCTCTTCCCTCCTCTTTAAGGCTGAGCAAATGTTATGAGTGATTTCAGAATTGATGCGTGACTGAGGTGCCTGGAGGCAACTGTTGCAACTCGCAAGCCCGTCTGTGTTTTCAAACCAGCTTTCACGTCATTTAGAAGAAGACACCCACACGTCTTCATGCCCACACACACACACACACACACACACACACACACACACACAAAGTGGAGCTGCGAGACTTCATCCTTACTTTCATCATTGTGTTTTCCACCACCACTCGGTTTTGACTGGACCTCCCAGAGATAAGCTGCGACTGTTCGGACGGGTTTGCGTTTGTATGCGTATCCAAAGTGTGTGAGTGTGTGTGTGTATCTAACTTAATTTGACTCAAACGCGCTCCCCTCACTAGAATTGAATTGTGTTTCCAGCCAAACGGGGGCCTGTGTTGTTGAGATTCACAGTGCCATCCCTTGGTGTTGCAGAGGAGGGAACAATACGTCGAGTCTCATTAGCAGTGAGACTGTGACATCTTCAGTGTGCCGCTTCTACCTTAACTGGATGCAGTTGTTTTTATTTATGCGTATGTATGCGTTTATTTGTTTGTGCATCTAAATGTGCACATGTGCCTCCCTCAGCGGCTTGTGTGTGTGTGTGTGTGTGTGTGTTAGTGTGTGTGGGCCCGTGCTTAGCAGTTAATCAGCTATAAGTTAGTATGCAGTGACTGTGACTTCAGATTACAGTTGTGATTGATGACTGTGTTTCTTTTTCCTCCCTCATCAGCTTCTTCCTTGTTCTCCTCTTCCTCCTCATCCTCTTCCTCTTCCCTCTCAGTCCCTGTTAGCTATTTTCTTTTTAAAACGATAATCTTTATCGTTTCTTTGGTTTAGACGCAGTGTCTCAATGCATGTACAGACTTGCCAGTGTTTGGGGTGTGTATGTGAGGGGGCTCAGGTGGTGGCAGTGATGCAGAGCACCTCACTCTGATTTCATTCTGAATCTGTTGGTCCATCAATGAGAATTACTTGTCATTTTTCTGCTTGATGGTTTGAAAAAAGTCCAAGAGATGTGATGTTTTCAGGATTTTTTAATTTCTAGGTTTGCTGCTTCACTTTGTCAAACAGGTAGATGAAACAAAAAGGTGCACTGAGTACCCAAACAGTCCACTGGTCCATTCAAGAAGATGATGTAGCCAAAATGCCAATATCTTTCTGTTTTCATCATCTTTCATCATTTGAGGATTCCATTGCTTGCCTTTGTTAAATACTTGACAAAAGAACCTATTTGAAGATATCACTTTGGGGTCAGCCTCACCATCCATTGATTGCTGAACAATAATATAAGTAATGATAATAGCTCAGTAGAGCCCAGTGAACAGATGCCTTAGAGAAAGCACCTGAACACCTTCTCCTCTGGGTCCTATCTGGGTCCTGCTGTTAAATGACTTGAACTCTCATTGTCTAAACTAATTCTCTCAACAAGGGACTTGTAACTTCAGTGTCTTTGCATAACCTCACCCTCGATGTAACTTTTCTTCATTTTGACCCCAGTTTGAGTCCTGTACCTCCTGAAGCTGAAGTGAACATTTAATTCTCCGGTACAAGCTCAAATTTATTCTCAGGTGGGTTTTCTCCTCACTGCAGGTGAGATGTTACAGCACATCACTGCAGTTTTCTGATTAATTTCCATTCAAGTGCTATAAAAGCCCTACAGGCTAAATGATTGAACGGGTGACATTCAACAGGACCTGATATTTTCCAAACTGTAATTGGCAGCAGTCATGTGCACCTCCTCCTCCTGCACTACTGTATGTGTGTGTGTGTGTGTGTGTGTGTGTTCGTGTGTGTTCGACCTTAGAAGGGCAAGTGGAGGTGAATGATCACCTTGTCCTGCTCTGTTTAATCGGATGGAGACTCTGAGCCTGTGGCTGGTGCAGCTCTCTCTACCATCACACACTCAGACACACCCCGAGACCATCAGTGACCTGCATTCAGCCATTTGGAGTCATTTCAATGCAAAACTCATTTCCCTTCTGAGGGACAGAGGCTGTTGACCTGCCCAAGGGCATGTATCATTTTGTGCAATCTGAAGTCTCTCATGCTCCACTTCTGATTGATGGACCGATCCAGCTCTCCTCTCTGGATGTCTCTCCTTCTTTTCCGACTCTGTTAGAACCCTTCTTTCTCTCTTAACGCCAATGGCTCTCCTTTAACCTCTCCTCGCTCCTCGTCTCCTCACATAGTGGAGGAAATGTTTCTGGAACAGATGTGAGCTAATTTGCATCTCTGTGGTGGAGGGAAGTAATTAGTAAGTGGACGTTGTGAGCTGTTAATAAACTAAATATCTATTTCAAAAGAAAACTAGGAAAACTGTCTTCCTCTTATATAAGTTAAATTCCTTTTCCTCCCATGTTTCCTAGTAAAGCAAACCCCAACTAATGTGATAAATAATCAATATCTTCTTTTAAAGCAGAAATGTCAGTTCTTTCCACATTCTATCCTCACAGTTGTAAGGATTCACTGGTTTTCTTTGTCACCACTTTGGCTGTAAAGGAACTGGGATACGTGACATTTGGACAAGTCACAGTAGAAAAAGCACAGTGGAACATAATGGAATGAAGGAAGTGTGCACGCTGGCTCCCTGTCACTCTGTGAGTCTGTCATGGCCTCCTCAGGCCCCTTGAATAGAAAGGAGGTGTTATTAATGTTGTTAGTAACACCTTTGCTTCTCCTGCTCTAGTCTTGACCTTGCAAACGGCGGCTTGACAATAAAACTCAACCAGTCGTTGTGACATTTATTCGGTGGATTGAGTCGCCTACTTTTCATGGAAACTCTTGACTTGGTGTCACATGAAGTAAGTTTGGATTTTTGGTGACGTGATGACAGGCGGGTGAACTGGTAAAACCGTATTATGAGTCTGTTCATGACCCGGACTGGTCTCCTCCTCGGGCGTTCTCTTTAGCTGCTATTATTTCTCCCTGTAGTTAAAGGGTAAACGTGCAAAACGTGTGTGATTTTTCAAATGAGATGTTCAGGCGTAAAAAGCAATGATTTGCTAATTTTAATGCAAACTTGCTCAGATGTTAAGTCAACTGAGTCATCATCTTGTGGGAGTTTTGTATCTGAAGCTTTTCGCTTGTTCGGGCGTGAAAAAGTGCAACAGGTGATAGACACTGCAGAGGTGTGTGTATATAGGTTTATGGAAACTCTAATTATGGCTCGTGTGAGTGTGTTTCCTCCACTGTGAGATATGAGAGTGACAGTCTGAGCGCTCATTACCTGCTAAATTACCCAGGATCCTGTGGGAGGCCTGCTCTGTCTGTGCTGCTGCAGCGTCTCAGTGGTAGATGCTCAAGTCAGCGAACAACTCTGACTCCATCATGACAATGTAAGGTCTCTTTGTCTACTCGTATTTGTAATTAAATTGATTTGATGGCCATTTTCATTTTGGGATGATTCCTAATTTGGACCTGTCCAGTACAGGTATGTGTTGTGATGCCCACTGAGCCATTAGAGGACTGATTTTGCTCAAGGGCAAGGAGCTGCAGTTGGTTTTCTCACCTTTAGCTCTATGATCTTGGCTCTCCCATTAGGCCTTGTTTGGTTCAAGTCTCCCTCTCTCACTTCTGTTACTGTATTATGTTTCAACACAGTGATCTTTTATTTATAGAGGTGGAATCCAATGTAGATCCAACTTCACCTCATTGAATAACCATGAACAGGGACTGACCCTGATCTTCACGTGAGTATGAAGCCTCAAGTCCTTTTAAATTCAGATACTACTACCACTACTACTACTACTACTACTACTACTACTACTACTACTACTACTACTACTACTACTACTACTACTACTGCTAGAAATAATAATAATAAAGAAAATTGAGAGGGCTTTTGTTTTAATTTTCCGTTTGGTCAATGCCCCGTTTACTAACATGGAGGAGGTTACACATGCTGGTTCCCTGCCATTTTATAAATCTAGCATTTAATCTTTGGTTGGATGTTTTTGCTGAAAGTTTATTGTTGACATATATATTCATATTTATATATATATATCTGGAGGATATCACATCATCAAGATGAAGAAAAATGTGCCCTGACTCTCCTGTCCAGTGATGTAAGGTCTCATGTGACATTTACAAGCGATCAATACTGTGTTTGTGTGTGACATTTGCAAGCACTTCATAATTTGGTACGGCTGCAGATTTAATAGTTTTGACCAAAGTGCACGAGAGAAGGTTGAACCAGTGATCCAGACGGTAGAAATCCCCCGATGGCACACGTGCACAGACGTGTGGTTCTGTTTTCTTCCAATAAATCTTTGCAGCCTTTTAAGACGGAGCCGTGAAGAAAATCTCAGAATGTTCATGGGGCCGTGGAAAAGCAAATTAATCCATGACCTTGACTCTGAGAGGTTGAGGCGATGTCAGCTTTGTGGCGTATTGCAGGCACCTGATGGTCTTGTTATAAATCGAGTTATTTACCCGTACACAGGACCTGATATGAGCTAACATTGTTCCACTTAGGGAGGGATCTTTATTAGAAACCAAGATCTGATGTTTGAGGGGAAATGGTGGCTAGGAGCAAATGTAAATTCAAGAAGGGGCAATGTGTTATTCCTGTTTTGGTCTCAACCACTCGATGCTTAAATGACGACTGAACATACTTCCATTAATGAGCACATAAAAAACTTTGTATTATAAATACAGGCTTTGGGGGCTGGTCATATATAGAAGATAAAAATGTGAGGAAAGCACCAACCAGGATGTTTTAATCTTTTTATCCATAACCCTTATGTGCTACTGGTGGGCCTGTCGGTACAAACCACTTGTCCACTCAGTAAGCACCACAGATTAAACCAAGTTAACCATCAAAAGGGAAATATTTGAGGCAACCTGCAGTTTCTGTGCATTATGCAGATGGTGCAAAAGAGGTTGTTGATGACAATTCTTGGTTATGATGCCAAACACAGCATTGTGTTTGAAAAGAGAGATAACGGATAATTGAGTTTCGAATATCACATCCACCTCTTCTATTTCTGTCTTTAAAATCCTCTCTCGGCTGCTGCCGGCAATATATTTAGACTTGGATGGATCAGAGCACAGGAGCCGATCCCACAGTGTTTATGATCACATGGAAGTTAATCAAAATGCTTTGAATTATTCAAATGAATTACATGTAGCCATATCAATGTCACTAGTTAGAATAAATATCTCCTGGCATAATTTGATTGCCTGCGCAGGAGGAGACTAGCAGTGATGCTGACTCACCAGAGGAAGTCCTTTTGCTTGTGTGTGTTTGTGTGTGCGTGTGTATGTGTGTGTGTGTGTGTGTGTGTGTGTGTTTGTTAGCAGAAATAGCCAAGAGTCAAGAGCACATTGATGCGGATCCACTTTTCATAAGGAAATATTGCATTGTGATACTCTATTGACCTTAAAATATCAATCCTCATCCGCATTCTTGGAGGCACTGTCAGTCAGCCGCACGGGCGCTTTGATTAATGGCGCCTGGTGTCTGTGTGAGTGCACTTACGGTCAGGTCAGACTCGGCTGCTCGAGTCCGCTGCACCGAACTTCTGCCAATTAGGAGACAGTGGCTGAGAGGACGGGGAAGGTTTAAGAAAAGGGAAGGGAGGGATCGGAAAAGGGGGCAAGGTCCTTGGAGGGAGGAGGTGAAGAATGTAGGAAAAGAGAAACTGTGGCGAGGTAATAAGGCATCACTCTGGTGATGGATGAAGAGGATCATGGGTGAACAGAAATTGCTGCTTTATTGACCCTCACATGGTGATGACTCCATTAACCCAGGGCTTCTCTCCTTCCTGGGAAACTTTTTTAGCAGAAATAAACTGAAGCTGTAAATACACAATCCTCACACACCGATGTACACACACACGTGCATCATCACTCTAGTACCCCGGTACACCACCCCCTGCAATGCCTACACACCCTGCTCCACCTGCATTATTGAAATCTGCCTGTCACTGCCAAAGTAGGGGGGCTTAGCCCAGATCAAACAGCAGTCAGTGTGACAGAGACAGAGGGAGGCCCTGCTGAACTAGAAAGTCCTCTTTCACAGCGGGGGGGATGAAAATGACTTTTTGGCGACAGTGGGGGGGGGAAAAGTTTCTCTTTTTCTTTCCCAATTAAAAGCACAGTTCCCCCAAATGATTTGACACATTTGTGACATTTAAATTTCACATGTTAAATTTCCAAAGCGGCGCCCCGAGGATTACTGAGCAGATTTCCGAGCCCCTCAATCTAATCCATTTGTTGTTCAAATTAGATTAATGGAAGCATGGCTCAGTAATGGAAAGGAGCTCATCCTCATCACAGATTTCTATACAGTCATTGGATATTTGAACATGTGCTGTGAGATGATCCGAGATTATTCTATCATCTGCACACTGAATAACGGCAAAGATTGGCTTTTGTACACATGGTGCCTCTGTGTAAAGAGGCTGTATGAAAGAAACAATTAAATTTCTTAAACTCTTTTCAGTCACTTACATTGATTTGAACCACTTGGCACAATATTATCTGAGGCAGCTCAGTGCAATGCTAGAACAACATCAGAAAGCCAAGCTATTGCAAAGTGAACCTAATAAAGCTTTTTGAAAAACAGTTGCAACTAATAATGGTTTGATGTGAACTCCTGAAGAATATTGAGACCCTCTGTGTGCGTTTGATCTTATTTGTTCTTAGCGGAACAATAATAGAATTTCAAATTTCAACCGTTCTTTCAAAGCGTAGACCACACAACAGGAAACTGGCTGATTCTTCTAGTTGAAAATAGTGCCACTCTTATGCAACTACAATATTGAATAAAATCCCAGTTGCCAGTAAACTTAAATTGCTATATAGTTGGCTCATGAAAATACATGTTGAACGAAATGGGCCCAATAGGTCACATTACACCAAGGGTAGTATTGTTCAGCTTCTTCATCATTTTGCACTAGAGTATGGAAGTATGCCAATGGAGACAACTGTTGGACCATGATGGCGGAGTTTTTGCTCAGACTTTTTTCTTTTCGAGGATTGCATGAACATTCAAAGACGACACAAGATGGAATGAAAATGAAAGCCACCGTGTTTCAGCTTGGCAGGTGAGCACAGCTGTCGAAGCAGCAGCCAGCTGTTATATACACACAGGTGGGGCGGTGGAATGCAGGGGCAGTGCACAGAGTACAGAGTGTGGCAGGAGAAATCAGACAGAAATGCAAAAAGATGTCAACTTTTGTAGAGAGGATGGAGAAGGGAGGGACAGATAGAAAACACAGTCAAATATAGTTTTTTTTTTAGATACAGCAGATAAGAGACAGAGATGACATACAAGATATGTAAATGTTCATTTATCAATGACACTTGAACTGGATACCTCAACCAGAGCTTTTAGAGGCTCTAACCACTTGGGCTCAAATAAATAGGGGAGGGTCTACAGTTCCTTTTTGATATCCCTCAGGAAATATGCTGACCTCAGAACCATTTAGGCAAGTTGTCATGCTGGAGATTCCGGTGCCCTGTAAGGAGAGGATGGAGGAGGCCAATGAGAGGAAAATAATTAGGTATACTGAACTGGTGGAGGAGAGCAGCAGAAGGGGGGGGGGGGGGGTAGAGAAGGAGAATTGTGGTAAAAATATCTGAGCAAAGTCTACACAGCTTCACAGACAGTAGAGAGAGTTTCAAAATTGGGAGGGACTCATGTGGTTTTGAGGACTGGGAACTGATCCATGCTAGTCCGACTTGGAAAGACTTGTAAACCCAGAGGACACCAGGTACTATCACAACTAAACCAACCCAGACTTGGCTTAATTCCACCTTTACTGGGGATCTTTATGTCCCACGAGCAGCTGACGATAAAGAACACCAGATGCTGTTGTTGAAACAAAGTTTTTTATTTGGAAATAGGTACGAAAAAACAAACGGGGCGACTAAAAAGGGAAATAGGGTAAACGATGCTGTTAAAAATAAGACTGCAGCCGTAAAACTGTCTCCGCGTTGGCTTTGTGGACCACCTGGCGAGACCCCAGCTCACTGTATTTGACTTTTCTTTGATTTCCAGAATGGTTTTCTCCGTCACCACCTCTGTCTTTCTAATGCTTTTATCTCAGATATTCTCCCTCACCCACCATTCCCGTTTTTCTCCCCGCTATTCATCTCCGTGACATTTCTCACCGACGCTGGCGCACAAGACACCTGAGACCTCCGTCAGATTGTTGAGCTCATACCTCATCCCGGTGTGGCGTGCTGAGATCTTTGTTACTGTGCTGCTTCAGAGGAAGAGGTAGGGGTCATGTTTACAGAGAGCAGGTATGGAGGCTGGCTCATTACCCTGAACTGGAAGATGAGGCTGGGGGAATTAAGAGAGATAAACTGGTTTGATCTTGGCAAAAGGCAAAATGTCAACTGCCCTTAAAGTCACTCTTTGATTAATCAAGAGAGATCCTAGATGCTTAATGATAAAGAACTAAATGTGACACGAGTGCAGCAGAAATGTGAGATATGATACAGATAATGTAAATTTCTAAATCTATAGCACATAGAGGTATTATTGTTTATTTCCATTTCAAAATGATGAACCTATAAATTACCAAATATGGGCTCCTTAACAGGCAGATCCCTGTACGTCTATCAAAGGGCGTCATGCAGTCTTCCACAGAGTCAGTCCGGGAAACAGATTTAACCAGGCTTCGCTTTGGAGATGACAAAAAACGGTTGTTTCGCCATGAAGTCGCACCTTCCCTCAGTTCTCCCTCCATTCGGTCTTCCCCTGAAACGCCTCCAGGGGGCGTCTGCAGCGTTAACCTGAATTGAACTGGCTCCCTCTCAATATGAAAAAGCAGCATCTTGATATGAAATCGCGGAGCTCCCTCAGTCACTCACTACATCATGTGGGGAGAGACCTGCCGCCCTGCAGAGAAATATCCTCCTGGCCGCTTGTCTGTGAAATCATTCTTTCACTCACTGCCAAAGCTTCTGGCAGCGACTGAGGGGAAGGGGGGGGGGGGGGTCAACCATGAGTAAACATTAACTCACAGCCAAGCCTCTTAACCAACAGCCGATCAAATGATATTCATACCATTACTTTTGATGTTATTTTTATATATATTTGGTATTAGTGGAACCCTTATATTTTCTGGATGTGAAGATTACATTTTACAAACATTTAACAGTATCAGACCCCCCCCTCTCTTTTTCCTGCTTTAGGCTTATACATGCATGGTATCTTCATATTTATTATTCATCATTAGAATGGCCAGGTTTTCCTCTCAAAGAAAAAAACCTGAGTGAACTATGTGATTACACATTTACTCTAATTAGATCATCTGAACCTGTAGTATGCTCTACATAAATGTCAGGGTCTAACTGATGTAATGGGACCTTAAGCTGCGGCTCCCTGCCAGCTCTGGCTATGCCCGGGGAAAGGAGGCTCAGGAGTTGAGACAGTTTTTCTCCATTAGCTGTGCATCAATAGCACTTCCAATGCATGCCAGAGCTAATAAGTGACCAGCTGGTGCTCAGAACCCCGAGCGCCTGAAGCCCTGTCAGGGAAGCCTGCAGTCACAGTTGGGTCCCGGCTCCCAAAACAAATGTCTGCTGACAGCATGGCATCCACTTAAAGCAGAGAGGACCACGGCACTCCACTTCTGTCCTCTCTATTAATTAGCAGAAGGTGCGTCAGTGCCAGAAGAGCACTCAGAGTGTGGGCACCTGCACCTTATTAGTTTTTCATGAAAGTGAAAGTGTAAAAACATAGACCAGCACCCCCCCCCCCCCTAACATTTTCTGCTGTTGCACAATGCAGCATCTGTGAATTCAGAATATAATGTAAAAAGTCAACCAAGAGAAAACACTCGCAAAGTATCTATACAACCTGAATAGATAAAGAACATAAGTTGGTTAAATGGCTGTTGATATAACTTCTTTCACTAGTAGAGTATATATAGATGATGGTGGTGCTGCGGCTGAGCAGGTAATGAGCTTGTGGCAACAAGCAGCACGTCTCTGAAACTGAAAACTGCTTCTCAATAATGAGCCGCTCAGCGAGGATCCTGTCCACACAACCAGATTTAGATTTCATGTGTACGGCAATAATCATGGTTTATATTACCAACATAAACTTTCTATAAAGTGCAGATGTGAGGCAAATGGTGAATGTTTTTTTTTATATGTAAAGATGTTGTTTACCCACCTGCTGTCACATTGTTTTTGCTTTGTACAGTTCGCACCCAGGTAAATATATTTCTATACAAAGGATTCACTGTGTGTGTGGCCATCATTCACTGAAGCTGGTGTTCGCTGTGTGTGGAGATGTTTTAGATAAATGTGAGGATGAAGTTCATATCAAACTCAGATAATGAGCCAACAAAGTGTCATATGGAAGTGTGAGGTCATCAACTCAAGGTCACTTTCTACATCTATTAAAACAGCGAGTAATGAACAGTATCTATTAGACATTGAACATTCAGTTTGAAAACGCCGCTGTCACTACACTGAGCCAAAAACTCTTACAGTCGGAAAAACAGACTGAATATTTACTGTTACATTCATGGTTCACTGCTGACCGACTGCTGCCCCGCCAATAATAACATTAACATTCGTCTTTAGTTCTGCCCTTTATCTCCCAGACTGAAGACATTTATTGAATATTTGCCTTCTCATCTTGTCCTCATCTGCTCTTCTTCTATATGGTCAATTACATTATCTAAATATTTTAGCTGGAAAAATGGTGACAACATTTTTTTTGTAATGAACCCATTGAAGACGTAATTGGAATACGTTTTTTGGAGTAAAACCAAATGTTTATTTTGTACTTTCGTCTTATTGATGCTCCGATTTCATTTAAGATTTCTAAGATTGTCTTCTATGCTGGGGAGAGAAGATTAATAACACCGACTCGTGTTAGGTTTTGAAGTGACCTCTGTTAATCATCCATTCGCTGCTATTCATTTTGCCCTGACTGCTATCAGTGCCATCGGTAAATTAATATTGCAAACGGTACGATGCATCACTCAAGCTCAGATTTGGTAAACGGTGTCTCCGCTCCTCTAATGTCGAGCCACTTGTCACAACACGTGCATCTTATCCGAGGACGTCCCTCACTCGTCTGACCTCCGAGGAGATCCTGGAAAGTGCTGCTGGAAGTGTTTCCACTTTTACTTTCCCCCCAAAAAACCAGCAGCTTTAGAATCCCACACTAATGAAAGTCCCTTCTTATCTGTCCTCATGAATTTTAATACAGACACAGCGATTACATTTCTGTAGATACGGCAAAGTCAGAGGAAAGAAATTGCAGAGGTCCAGATTGTATGCGTGTGGAGGAACACTTATTGTTTTCTATGAATATATCAGGAAACCTAGAATTGGCTAAAACTAAATGAAAATCTTACTCTAAGAAGGTGTAAATGAAGACGGGGGGATCTCAGATACATTTTTTTTTTTTGCTGGAATCTACTTTCAGACCTTTTATATTAAGATTTTGCTCTAATAAATAGTTTAGTACTGAGATTAGAGTGTTTATTTCTTCACTGAAGCAGGGACGTTAGTGATTACTACTTCTGCTTGGGAACAAGGAGGATTATTGTGTTATCTTAATTAGGAGGAATTCATATTGTAGATGTTTATATAAATCAGTAGGTCTTAAAAGTAATGTACTTCCATTGTGTGTTTTTCAATAAAATCCCTTAAATCAATCCCTCGTACAAACCCATTTCACACTTTAACTTCCCACCGCGCTGCAGAGAATATGTTTTTATTTGCAGCCACTTCAGCCTCGACCGAGCTGCCCTTCATCACCACGGCCACCTGCACGTTTTCCCGTAGTCTCACACGGCATCGAACACTTTCCTTTGTTGCTCTGCTGATGGAACGATGCACATTTGTCTTGTTTAATATCCCCAAAAGATCAGATGCTCTCAATTCCCCCCCTCCCCCCGCCCCTCCTCTTCTTGGTGTCAATCGTGTGGGGGTCACCTTGTCCTTGAAGAGGAAAACAAGTTGCACTCAGCCACCGAGCTGCAGGAGTGTGTCGGGAGATGCTTTGCTCTACATTTGGAAAAAAAAACAGCTCAGGGGCGAGAGCATCTTTACTAACACAAGTGTATATGACAAGGGAAATGACTGCCACTGAACCACTGGCAGCCTGCGCACACACACAAACGCACACACACAAACACACATGCGCACACAGTTGTTTCTGTGCAAACATGGAACGGTATATAAGACCACCGTCTGGCGCGCTCGCCCGTTCCCAGTCGACACGTTCCCTGTTCCGACGTAACAGGAAATAAAGCTGTTGTGTGACTTTGTTTCAACTCGTGGCCATTTCTCCAATTTCCGACGCACAATTACTAACCCCGGAGAGACAAAGACAGAAAATTGCAAAGCGAGAATGTGTCCCCCGCCCCCCCCCCCCCCCCCATCCCCCCATCTCAACAGAGTCACTTTTTATATTTTCATCCCCTTTGGAGCAACTGGAAAGGCCCATATGCCTCGCTGCTGGTGTAATGATACGATTTACCATGAGTGTGTGTGTGTGTGTTGTGTTGTGTTGTATTTGTGTGCCACCTCTGCCGCTCTGAACTCCATTTAGATTACTTTCACCTCATCAGCCGACACACACACGCACAAGGCTGAGGCCGTCGGGACGTTCTCTCCACAGGAAAGATGTTGTCATTGCACCACACACATATGTTCCTCCGTGTGCGTCTTGTCCGTGTGTGTGTGTGTCGGAGATAAGCGAGATAAAGACAGAGAAAGGGGGGGGGGGGCGCTGAGGAGGGAGAGATGGCAGTGATTCAGAGAAATTGAGGGAACGCCACAAACACCGAATTGTCTCCGGACATTTAGACATTTGTCACCACTTTGTCAGGCAGAGAAATGGAAAGGAGCGAATGCTTCTGACAGTCGGGGGTGAAAATGGAACCTCCTCACTGGAGGTTCTAATCTGCAGCTAGAACACTTTAAAACAACTATTAAGGGCGTTGAGAACCAGGCTACTAAAATGCTTTTGATTGTAAAAGCTAAGATTTTCTGATAGAATGGACATACCACAGCAGTGTTAAACCTTACAGGGCCTCCCCTGATTTCATGTCGGGGCTGAAATTGGTGCATATTTAATGCGGCTGATTTAACGATAGCTTTGCTCTTGTGGCTCCTCTGATGATCCCGGGTCTTAGCTGCAAAGTCAAGAGCAGGGCATGCAGCGGCTCCTGGTGTGTGTGAGAAATCCAATAACTTAAATTGGCTTGGATTTGCTTTACTTGCAGATGCAGAGAGAGCAGTTGTATCTTACTCTGAAGTCACGTGCTAAAATGTGTTACCTTGCTTGGAGCTTATCACCAAAATAAAACTGATACATATTATTGCTAGATGAGGACTGTTAGAAAATGGATTTTTTGTTTTCATAAACAGTTTTTCCACTTTATCATATTCCAAAATAAATTGATTCATTCATGAGGGGGGGGCGCCTGTGGCTCAGGAAATCGAGTGGGTCGTCCAATAACCAGACGGTCGATGGTTTGAACCTCAACTCCCCCAGTCTTCATGCTGAAGTGTCCTTGGGCAAGACACTGAAACCAAATATTCCCAATGAACCCAATGACTGTTCTGGCAGTGTGTGAATGATGTGTGATGGAAAAAGCGCTGTGCATAGAAGAGCTGTTTGAATATGTGTGTGAATGAGTGAACATGACTTGAAGTTTAAAGTGGACCGGTTGAGACGAGAAGAGAGCTTTAGAGTTAGAAAGTGCATCTTCTTTTTTTCTTTATGAATGCAAGTATCCATTAGAATCTGCTGAACAATTTGATGGTTTAAGCCAATTTTTTTCATTTTACATTTCAGTCAACACATGCTTGCCTCATTTTTAAATCTTACTCTGAGAGAAGAAAGATGAGTATAAAAGACTAAAGAGTTAAGTAGGTTTGTAATGCTATTGTACTGAATGAATGCAGGGCGTCCTTGTATAGAACTTACTCGTGTGTGTATGGGTCTAAAATTCTGAGGGACAAGTTTAGCGAAGGACTGGATGTGCTGTCGGCTCTTTGTCATGATGACTGCAGGCAAACAGGAGTTGAAGACCCTCCCTTGTCATTTACGTCTACTGTGTGGGAATGCTTCAGTTTCACAGTCAGCTATAACGACGACAGACAAACACTGGATCGTACAAAAGCTTTATGCCGAAATGCGCAACTGCAATTGGATACGCAGCTGGAAGCTCACGGAACATGCCTACTCGCTTGAAACGGCGTCACCAGAGCGATAGTGAGACACGGAAAAAAACGAGTTAAGTGCAAAACCCGGCTCCCCGCTCCTCAAGGAGCCGCTTGCAAATAATCCAGACCGTGTCAAAGCAATAACAACCACCAAAGGTGTTTTTATAACAGCAGATATGCGACTGTTGTTGAGAACGCAGGGTTCAAACACAAGCTGAGTGTAACCGAGCCCTGTGACCAAGTTCCCTCTCACCCCCGTTTCAGCCAGCCAGTCATATCAGCCCTTTGTAAACCTCTGTCTCCAGCATGAGAGAGTTCTCCACAGCAGGAGATACTGTTAGTGCCAGCAGGGCCACCCTCTGCAGACTATGTGGGAAAACATTATATAATTTTTTTGTATAATTAGAATGAGAATACAACAACGGTACAGTTTAAGTAAAGTTAATTCTCTATTAGCTGCACCTTAATGGATATTTATTTTACTCTTTTTATTGATTGAGAGACCGTACATTTTTTTGGTATAAAAGACACAGTCATAGTTAACCTATGTTGAATAAATAGAAAAATCTGTTTAATGTTTTCTATTCCTTGTTTGCTCTGAACTAAAATGTACAGAACCATGACCTTAAAACTGAGGTACGTTCCAAACCGTGTTTGTTGTGATCCGTTAAACCCCTCGAGTTAAGAGTAAAAAAAAATTGTACAAAAAAAAAGTACTTTGAGGACCATTCTTTCTTTTTTTCAACATTTTACATAGTGAATTAGCTAATTAGCTGTTGCAGCAGACAAGATGAAAACATCTGCAGCATATGATGGAATATCTTGAAAAAAAACACATTTGATAGTACTACGTCATGCAAAATGATACTTTATAATTGTATATGATTTTATTGTATATAGCCTGACAATAAAGAAATACAAAGCAGAGGCAAACAAGGAGCTGCATCACTGAGGCTCGACTGCAGGGCCACAGCCTCACACTCACCTAAAAATGCAGTCTGAGTACCAGTCCTCCAAGGTCGCGGGCAAACCAATTCCAGGCTGTCAATCATTTCACATCCATTGAATAAAAGTAATATTTTCTGTGGTCGGCTCATGCTGCTCTCACCTCCAAACGACACCGATCAGCCTGGTGGCTGTCGACTCGCAGCGCAGGGGAGATGGCTGACCGTTAGATAAATTAGAAACTTTGAGCATTTTCATGCATTGATGCCTCACTTCCCCTCATTATGTGCACGGGCTGCGTGTCCTCATTCCAGCCGGGGGGGGGAACGGAGATTGAGGTGAACGGGTGAAAGGAGGGGTTGACACGATGACCAACAGTCAGCCAGAGACACGGACCTCCTATATGAATTCAATCAGCGCATTCCTGCATGTAATTCTTGGCAGCGAGCAGGGGGTAAAATCACCTTTCCTGTTTACCACTTAATTGCTGCATTTACATAATATGGACACAGAAATTCAGGCGTAAATAAACGTGTTTTAAGTGTCATTGAGCATTTACCGTGCGTGTGGTCGATTTGTGAAGGATCAAGAGAAAAAACGGGCCGTGCTTGTTATCACAACTCATTAAATCCATTCGCCCTCGTGAGCAATTGATTTCACGGATAATCTAAATGAAACCAGATATTGACCTTCTCTGCAGCCTCGTTGTTCAGTGTGGGCTAATGAAGCGCTCGAAAATCTACACATTTTCTTCAGGAAAATGTGTAGATTTAATGTGTTGCCTCTGATTTTAATGACAAATGACAAATGGCAGATGCATTAATGCACAAAAACTGAATTAAAAGTTTGTCCTGTTTTACACTGACAGTTGTTATTCTCACCCAGAGATGGTGGGATTGTGCCGGATGCTCAATAAGCAGATGCAGCACGTATCACTTCACTATCGGTAGACTCACACTGTGAATGGAACAGACAACTGTGCACAAACTTTTATGACACTAACCCAAGAGAAAATAGTATTTGCGAGAAATATCTCTTACAGCAAAGAAGTCCAGACATCTGAGGAAATGTTGCATTGAATCATTTCACATAACTTGCAAAGCACACAGGCAAAACCAGAAAGACAATTTACAATAGATTGTGGTATAAGATGCTTCTACAAAATGTGCAGTGCTGCATAACACGATAGACATTGACATACACAGAACTCGTTCCTGTTGTTGTGTCTAACAATACCAGTACATTGCACATTATCATTTCTGTACATCGGAGGCGCAGGACTTCTTTTCCTATCTATAAAAATGTCCCCGTCAAGTGCTTTTTGAGTATTCTCACTAGTTTGATAAGAACCTAATTCGGATGAGAGCACAGACCGGACGCTTAGTTGTTATAACTCTGGCAGATCATTTCCTTTCCAATGTGTGATTCCTTCACATCTTTCTGTAAGTCCTTCATCAGCTCATGTAGCATCCTTCCTCTCTTCCTGCGTCCCAATCATCCATCCCCCTCTAACAGCCCGTGGGGATCTACGGCCAAAGACAGCATCATTTAAAATACAACCATCAAGATAAGACTCAATTACTGCAAGCCTCTGCACCGGCATCCGGGATCGATACAAGGCTGAAAAAAGAGAAGCATCTAGTGTGCACGTGGACTGCACAGAGGAGAGAATGAAGACGAGTAAATTAAACAAATCAGCTTTTCAGGCCACACCATAAAATACAGTCAGTTCTCCCATCGTAGATAATGGATCAGCTGTATGTATCGACACGCTGACCACCTTCCCTTTAGATTTGAAAAAAGATTTACTTCAAGCCTGACTGAGCCTTTGAGACACGAGAAAATCTGAAGTTGGTGTTTGTTCGTGCCTTGGGAAATACCTCTGATCAATGGTGTTCGGTAAAAATATGTATTTGGAAGTAGAATGTGTTCTGTGAAGCTATATCCTGCTGTGCATGTCGGATTTATATATATAACACATCATGGTAAGGGTGTTTACCTCAGTTCCTGCATCACTCTTCTAAATTTGGTATTTTCTGAAATGCTGTATGGGCATGACTTCAGTACAAATGAAGTTCCTTCAGCTGACATGTGTTACTTCCAAAATACACTTCCTCCACACATCAACAGTACTCACGCACACTGAAAGACAAATTTAATCAGAGGGTCTCTCCTTTGTCTGTTTTTGGGTACAGGCAAACTCTCCTAACACACCATAATCATTTCATTTAACCTTTTTATTTTTTTTAATCATGTGAGTCACTTTAGCGTGTATATCTCGAGAAGTTTAAATCAATTTAAATAAAACATCAGAAACAAAGTAGCAAGACAGACAGATGCATTAACAAAACCAAGTTACAGAGAATCAGTGTGTTATTCTCAGAGGTGTGTAAAGGAGTGATGAAGGAAAATGCGACTACAGACTTTACCAACTTCAAGTTGATTGCAACAACAAACTGAGTCCAATTCAGTTTTTGCCTCAGATAGAGACGTAGAATTGGAAACATTTACAAAATAAAAATGCAACGACTGCATAATAAGATTTTGGCTTTCAAACAATGTTTCCGACTCACAGGAGCCATTTCCAGACTTGAACTTTGCTGATGTGAAAAGGCAAACTCCAGAAAAAGTCTGTGCTCACTTTGGACAGTTGGTAGCTTGCAGGAGAAGTTCAGATAAAATGTCTGAAGTGAATGACTCTGACTTTTGTGTTCTCACATACAGCCCCTCTGGAACATTTCAGACCTCGGTGCATGTCTGAGAGAAGCTAGTTGGCCAAACGTTGCTGATGAGGCCAGTGAGGAAGATGATGGTTGATTCAAAGCGGAGGGGGGGGGGTTAGGTGTCTGTTACTGGGTTCATGAGCGTTACTGAGAGCCTGTGCTCGACTTGACTCTCTGACCCAGTCTCCTCCCCAGTCTCCTCCGCACACATAATCACGAGTGCAGGGTCTTTCTGGGACCACAAGGTGAGAGCAGCAGCGCTCCTGGCTCATCAGAAAATGAGAGGGAGGCATCGATGGAACAGGAGCCTGTGATTACGTCGGTTCACAGGCTGCTGATGCGATGGCTTCGTAATCGCTGCTAATGGACTTCCTGCTCACATAAAGGCCCGGTGGGAGTCTGGAGAGCAAAGTTTGGGTCACTCCTACCCCCTTGTTCCCTCCATGCCCCCATCACTCCAGGATATTTAGTCCCGTGTCCTTATCTCCTTTCTGTCCTTGGACACCAATTATATACTGGACGAGGAGCGGCCGTCGTTTTGAGCTTAGCCACAGCTCTCTCGACTTTTCATAAAACAAACACAGCATTGCACTAAGCAGCAGCCAGACTCACCCCTGGGGCCCCGTATTAGCTGCTGAAGAGGCTGTTTAGAGTGAAAGTAAATGAATCAAGGGATGACAGGTGAGCTGAACATTTTGAGTTTGCAGCAACCAAGGACACCCCACTGTCACAGGCCTCTTACACTTGCTTTTTTTTTTTTTTATTCGATAGAACAGGAGGAGGATAATCTGTTTTTCCATTTTTCCTTGTGTCTACCTCTTCATCCTCTCCACATCCACTCACTCCTGCCACAGCGTCAGGCTTCCCGCTGTGGCCGTGTCTCTCCTGCCCTTCCTTCATCTCTCCCTCTCTCTGCCTCTCATCCTGTCTCTATACCCCTTCCGCCTGCCGGTGCTGACACTAGGTGGAAACTGATATGAGATTTTAAAAAGCCTGCGTGCTGTAAAAAGTGATTGTGTGCAGCCCCCCCAGCCCCAACCCTCCCCTGCTGTGCTCCAAGTTGAGCCGTCAGATAGAGCATAGTGCATGGATGAAACCAGGTGGGAAGCGGAGGAGACTGGCAGGAAAACTTTGAAAGCATCAAAGTAAAATGTCGCAGGAAGTAAAAAGCAGGAAAGGCAAGTTAACGCAAGCACCTCTGCTATAAAGTTGGATTATTTTGTTGAGATTTGCTGCTTCATGACCTCGCCGTGGCCCACACCTGCTCTGCAGAAGACTTGTTTGTTTACTCAGCAAATCTTTGACTTTAGTTTCACTCTGCATTTGAAGTGGAAATGTACCATTGCTCTTTGAAAGTGCTCGGGCAAAGAAAGACTGTTCCCAAAGCACTTAAATTGTTTTATTTCTTTGGATAGAAAAATAATAAACATTAATTCCGTTGTTTGCAGAGGACTTGCCCAGATTTCTGGTTTCAAAAGTGTCTCCAAAAGTAATATTTGTTATGAAATCAGTTTTTAGAAATGTTTAATCACATATTGTGTGGTGTAGAATTTAAGCAATTGAAGCCTGTCTGAAATGTTACAGCAAAAATAGTGTAAGGGTGACTTTTCTAAACGCTCTCTATCGCTCCTTCACAGGGCAAACCTAGTCCCACTGCTCTGCTACTGACTTAGCATACCTAAGCATTTCCCTTTCATATGCCTCACTGGTGCATCCTCCCATGGTGCCATGCACGCTACTGTGTGACCGACCACAGCACAAACTCTGGCCAGGGGCGGACTGGGGGAAAAAAGTGGCCCGGGAGTTTCTGTCAGACCGGCCCACTCAATACACGGCGGTGCGCATGCGTATAACTGGGTGCCGCGTTGCGTGTATGTATGCAAATCCAAATTCTCTACACTTCGGCTGTGTAAGAACCAATTTAGAGGTGTTTATTAATAAGGTGGAGATCTTTTCTTACTTTGGACTTCCGAAGTCTGTAAAACACATATTAAAAGACACTTAAAAAAAAAATCGAAAAATAGTCACCATGAGTGTGAAGACCGATTGCGAGTAGCAGTATAAAAGCAGTCAGTGCGAATAGATAGGTATAGCTCTTGGAGAAAATTACGCTTGTGCCGCTGTTTCAACCATTGTAGGGCTGATGCGATGATGGGCGAGGGCCGGTACATCATAGTGATGGGCCGTTGGATTTATATTTTCGGCCATCGGCCCACCGGGGATGTCCCCGGTATTCCCGATGGCCAGTCCGCCCCTGACTCTGGCCCTGAGCTAGCGGTTGTAAATTTCCCATAGGGTTATTTGCACTTTCCTCCAAACCTCCACGATTTACCGTTTTTCTTTTTCACCCTGAACGCGTGCCAGTCAGTGCGTTCCTGGAGAGTCGCCACAATGTCATCGGATGTTTGGATGTTTTGAGTTTTTGGATCCGCAGGACAGAAACTAAGGGTTAAATGGGGAAATGGGGTCAAGATGCAAAAGCATTGTGCAAACATCAGCAGTTTTTGAATAAACATGATCCATCTGATTGATTCCTATAACTGTTTACTGATGACTTTGACTAATGCATTGCATGAGCATATTCTTCAAGCAGCAACAAGGGCCAGCAATCTACATCTGGCGTGTATTATCCCGTGTACATTTCCACCTTATTGTGGAGGAAGGGTTGTGGTGTTCTTTGACCCTGGGAACTGCATTGGTGTTGAAAATAACACCTGGTTGATTCTTCTACTGGAAATTGGACCTAAACAAGGGCCTGGACTAAATTGTTCAAGGTTGAGAAGATTAATTTGCCCTAACCGCTATTCATAAACTCAGTTTGGGCTCGGCATGCAAAAAAAACGCAAGGTTTATTATGTACTTTTATTTTTCCACTACACCTTATTCCAAATTGTCCCCTGGCTTATAATATTTTTAGATTCCTATATGTGGGCTGTGGCTCATTTCAGTTGGAGCAGCCGCCTGCCACAGTTAAAATGCTGAACCTCTCCCAGTTGGAGCTTAAATTTATGCTGTGATATTATTACTAGTGTTTAACTCAACCACCAGTGAATCCAGAGGAAGCTCATATTCAGTTCAGCTGGGGATGCAAAATGGCAGCCATTGAACAGTAGGAGCAGCTTAGTCCTATTTCTTTGTTCTTCGTAATGGTCGTTAATAGATGGCACCCCACCCCTAATTACCCCCAGCAGTACTTATGATATTTCACACGTGTAGTTCCAGGTATATGAGGTTATCCATTTTAATAATCTGATCAGATGTCTCTTGGCAGCAATATTGAATGTCCTCTTAGGAACATATTTGATATGTGCTTAGAGTCCATATCTGTTACATCATCTTGACTGCTGTAGCGAGATATTAGAAATCCATACACTCAAAATATGATATATGAGTCGCCCGCTGTGGAATTGACTGGAGCTCTGGTGTGTCGCAGTCCGTTTGCTCTTCTGGTGTCGCAGAAAAAGAAAGAGAAGAAACTCACAGGCGGAAAAATCAAGAATAATTTGCACATTCCGTACAGAGGAAAAGGTCAGAGCCATAAGGCAGCTTAAGAAGGAGACCATTACTCTTGATGAGAACAGATAGCGTGTATTCATGGGCTGCATATGCAGCTAAGTGGCTGCCATCTGCGGCTGTTATGGCATCGCTGAAGGCAATTTAGCCAGATTTTCACCATGTATGTGTCACCGTACTTCCACAGTTAGGAGGGATTTCTCCCAGTCATTATTACCATCATTCAAGTTAAAACAGGTAGGACCACATTGCTGAAGGCAGAAAAAACGATACAGTTATTACATGCTATGTTTAGGAAAGTGGGTAACATTTGGGTAACATCCAAAATCCATTCCCTCAACCGTATAGAGTTTAGAATTTAAAGGTTAACCTGGTTGAAAGAGAGACGAAGAGAAAAATGCAAATATATGATAAAACAAAGAACCCCCCTTTTTTTTATTAAACAAAGTAGCAATACATTAATCCATGTAGCTACTGAAGATGAAATCGGGTTTAAAGAAAATACGAGTCCATGCTGCTCTCATTACTTTGTCTCAGAGCCGCTGCATTCCCAACATCAGTTTCTGCCAAACCCCAGGATCCCTCAGTACCTTGCTCTCCAACACGAAGCGCCCCCCCCCCCCCCCCCCCCCCCCGTTAAAAGGCTCTTTTTCTTGTGTAGTCGTAACACCAGCTCAGCCAACTGCAACACTTGGCACTCCTCGACTTTAAGAGGGGGTTTGGGTGGCAGGTTAATGTGAGGAATGAGATAAAAATGATATGGGTCTATTAAAATCTATTTGTTATTGGCACGGCACACATGCGTATATTTTGGGTTTCGAATTTTGGGTTTGGTTAACAGGCCCTATGTGTGCTGCCTGGACTGCACATGGTGGAGTCTTGACATTACATTTTGACCAGATGAAGTCTTATTATATTTGTTCGAACTGAAGTGAGTGATTTTAGTAAATCTCTGCCAACATCCTCTATGTTTGTTTGTGCAGTTTGAGCAAAGTGTGTGTAAAATAGTGTGTGACTGGATCCTGTCAGTGTTTTACTGCCCGTCCCCAGACAGACATTTTGCGGGGGCCCATCCAGTAACTGCTGCATATGCCGTCCTAATCTGTTCCCCCTGCTGTGCCGGGTGTACAGGCAGCAGGAACTTCTGCAAGGACACTGAACTGTGTGGAAACTGCACTCAAGGCAAAGCTGGAGGACAGTGGCGTTATAAATCCTCTTGTAATTATGTCGTGAAAACAGATGGAACTGTAAAGCTTTGTTTTGTGCTGAGACTGAGCAGGAGGCCCGACCTCAGACAAATGGCTTACTACTTGGCAATCGACGGCCATCTCTGCTCTCTTGTTGCTGCCGCGTGTGGAAGTGATCGAACGCTTTTAATGCCGGTTGCCAAGTGACGGATGGGCCCATAGGGTCCTGTATCAGCTGTCCGTGCTGACTAACCATCTGGTGCATAAGAGACTGTGAGTGTTTGGATAGTTACCCATCATTAGAGCTTCTGGTTTTTAAAATGGCAATTTGACCAAAAAGCCAAAAGGCAGCCATTATTAAAGTGAGTGAATGATTTAAATGCCTTCCTGCCATTTTAGTGTAGACCATCACATGGAAACAGGGACGGCTTCAGTGCTTCTTAGAAGTTTATACACGAATACCTGATCTACTGTTATTTGTGGCCCTTTAATACAGCTGCATAGGGCTCATCAAAATACCCGACTTTGAAGTTAATGTAGCAGTTTACATATGTTTGAAAGATGATCAGTTCTTCATTATGAAAATAATGCCTTTACCCCAAATTCCCTTTAATATTTTCCTGTATCATTCTCTAATTTTGCGTAGTGTTTTGTTTAATATACATAAGAAGGAGGGTAAGTTGGGATCTGATATGGCCCAAAGAGTTATTTTGCAGCCTCTCTTCATCTCTTTAGTCATAAAAACATAATGTTCAATTCTAGTTTTGAATATACAGAAGTGTACATCCACAAAATGTCATTGAGAACATGAAAAACTGACATTTCTAATCAATGTGTCTGTTTGGTTCAATTCTACATCGTCACACAGACGGACCCAGCTTGTAAACAAGTGAATCATTAGATATGGATCAGATAGCGAAATGCAGAGATTGAGCTGGATCTGAATGGCACTGTTTTTGCTTAATGTCAATTTCCTGCTTCCGCAGATTCAGCTAGCATTTAGGTTTGCGTGTCATGACACCTGGGAATCGGTAAACATTTACCTCTGACTTTCCAGATAAACTAGTCGTCTTTTTATTACCAGTAAAGCTTGGGCTCCTTGTTCATGCTTCCTCTGCGCTGACCTCTTGTCATATCTCCTGTCGCACTGAGGGAGATAAATGTGTATAGTGTGTTCTGGCCTGGCCCCCGGTTCAGAGATCACCTAGTGCGTGCCTGTGCTCATTGGATGTTGTGAAACACTTTGAGCTCGGTTGCAGATTATCTCTCCAAGATTGCATCTCTTTATTTTGCTGTCATGGCTCGTGAGGTGACAAAAGGGTTTCCAAGTGTGAACAGCAGGAACTGCAGGAACACTAAATCCTGTGCTGTTCTGTTCGCCCCTATTCTTTGACACATTGGTAACAAATGGCCGCTTTCTCCGATGAGACAATGCTTTTAGTTTTATCTGGTCGAGGCTCAGGCGGGTGTAGTGTTGCAAACACACGTTTGCATTTTTAAACACACCAGGAGAAACACAGTTTGTTTCTTTAACACACAATATGATACTTACACAGTCCTATGAATATGTTTCCTTGATGTTTTCACTCGTGTACAACTTTATCTCCCAGTTGAATTCACAATATCTTCCACTGAACCTTTCAACCAAACTGGATGTAGCTCACCTTCGATGAACTGATGTCATCTTTTGTATTAGAAAACCAATTTAATGTATTTCAACTTTGCTTGAGACCACTTAACCTTGTTGTCATTGGACCGCAGTGATTTGGATAAAACCCATTTGTATCTATTAGAGACCTTTCACATCCATTTGTGGCTGATGTGCTTCAAAAGTCAGTTTCGGCCAAATGTGATTTTCTCACAAGGGAATATAAAGATATAAATATCCTTATCTAAACAAAACCTTGATGTGTATAACTGACATTAGTCATTGTGTGTGTGTGTATGTGTGTGTGTGTTTTTGTGTGTACAAAGGGAACTCAGATGACACTGTTCATCAGCAAATGCTCTCACTAGGTTTTGGTCAGGTTGGTTGAACAATCCAGTTTTGGCAGTTTAATATTAGGAATAAACCCTCTAACCCAGGGGTCTTCAACGTTTTTCAGGACAAGGACCCCCAAACTGGTGGAGAGATGGAGAAGGGACCCCCTACTTTATATATTGAAAAAAATTGTGATTTATATCAAACTGGGCCTAGTGCCATATATAAACATAGCTACCCTGTTATTGTGCATTCAATACTAACGTATTCAAATATAACACAGGTTCATATATTCATGTTTTTAATTTAAACATGTGCACGGCACAGGATGGCCATGCCACTGCCATTTATAAACATACATCTTGCATACAACACTGAGCTATTAAAGTAATTCACAGATTCATGTTTTTATTTTAAACATACATGTAGAAGAGACAGTGAATCCTCAAGCCATCTGTGGATGGCCCACATACTCCCACATTAGTGAAATGTCGGACCCTGATGGGTAGCACACAACTTATCTAACCTTGGACATATGGACGTTGTCAGGCAGAGGGTCAAATCAGCCTTTCAATATGTCGGATGCTTGTTATCGGTATTTAAAGACATTTAAATTTGTGGAAAAAAAATTGTTAGAAAATAAATCACAAAAATTAAAAAAATTGTCTAATCAACCAAACACTTCGCGACCCCCCTGCAGTACCTCCGCGGACCCCCTAGGGGTCGCGGACCCCCTGTTGAAGACCTATGCTCTAACCTGATAGAGTGCTCTAAAATATATGTGCACGTAGAGATTCACCATCATCGTCCACTCTAAGGCTGGAGGTAAACTTGCTTATAGCTGCCTTGCACAATCAGTGAAGAAAGATATTTTGGAATCTGAACCAATCAGAGGCAGAGCAGTTAGCAGAATACAGGTAAGAGGAAAATAACTACACACATAGACGAAGGGGAACAATTATGTTAACGCCACAGATGCACAGAAGCAAGTATGAATCCAACCAAATACAAATCACAGAGTAGCTCGTTGTGACTGAAAAGCTGTATTTCTAATGGATAAGCCGTACTGCCTGCCTGTTTTTCTTACAGCTGTGAAAACCTGTATTTTATTCAGTTTCCTTGCAAATGTGTGGGCACAACGTATCTACCAGAGAATACTGGAGGGTCCTTTTTAATGGACATGCCTGCGAGGCATGGTGGGAGAGAAGATGAACCAGAGAAAAGGAAGGAGTGGGAGAATGCTAGAATTTCTCATACAGGAAATAATCTTTTCATGCTTTGCATCCTGATTTTGGGATCACTGTTTAACATTTCCCCCCTTTGTTCTTTAATTAATTCGTTTTGAATGAAGGTAAATTGAATTTCTGGAAGCAATGGTTAATGAATATAATCATTACCCATGTCTGAGTACGTCTGTTGCCTCTTTTCTTTTACGGTTCAGATCCACAATTGAAGACCCGATTACTGGCTTACTGTGCATTAGCTTGCTAATTTTTTTTAAATATATATTTTCTGAACATCAGTTTAACGTCACCATAATAAGAGCATCACAAATGGACTCCATGTTGTTCAGATTTTACTGTCAATCTAAAACCGAATTGCAAGATCCTAGGAGCACATATGTGTCTCCGGCATTATACAAATATTGGAGAGAGTTAATCAAATTAGACATTGCCTATTTTCTGTTTACTATGTGGTCATCTCTCAACATGACTGGTGTCTGGTCAAGTGGAAATGCTTCAAAACTCATTTAAACCCTAAGAAACCTGATATTTAACATTTTACTGAACGAATATAACGTTACAATATTTTGAAATAATGGAAAATATGCAAAAATGCTAGAAGTGGTTGTTGATTAATTCAATATCCTAGTTGAAATTAAATCTATTTAATTTAAATAGTAAAATCTTGTGTTTACAAATTTTTCATCTGAGCCCAGGTTCCTTCCTCCCTGCTGGAGGAGTAAATCGCACCTCTAGATCTGGGCAATAAAGTGATTCAGAGTCTGTCTCCCCCTTTTGCAAGTTATCGGAGGGAAGCTAATGGGCTCTATGCAAATTAAAGCTGGCATTTGGTTCTTCTCGGCATACCTGAAAGGTGAGGTGAGGGGGTCAAGAGGAGGGAAGGCCATTATCATGACTCATGAAGACCACATCCATGTACTTTACGTCTTTGGCCTTGGGGGTGGGGAGAGAAATTAGAGGGTGCGGCGGGGTCGAGGAACGTCTGAGGGCGAGACGTTGCGAGAGTAATAACATGCAGGGAAAATTAGTGAAGGAACAAGGATTTGAAAGGAAAATGAGCCAGAGAAGGAAATAAACACAGGCTGGAGCTAAGAGGACAGAAGGGGAGGATATTAGCCCTTATCTTTGCTATTAGTCACCCCGCCACAGCTCCCTGGCTTTATGGAGAGTTTCCTGCCACGGTTCCTGCTTTTTAATTGTCATTTAAAATGCACTGACCACCATTGTGTCAGTACTCCCCCTCTCGCTCGCTGCAAACCCACACTCCTCTCTTCCCTTATCGCTTTAACTCGCCGCACTTGAATGACGTGGGCTGTCATCTACATACAGCGTGGCGAGACAGACACGGCCCCCTTACCTCACATCTCAGCAGCCGCTGTGACGGCCGGCAGCTTCTCTCCTGTCGGAACGCTTTTGCTTGTAAAACCTTTTTCCTGTATTCTGCCTATCTGTACACGCACCAGCTTCTGTGTGTCAATGTCATTATTTCATGGCCTTGTCATGTGTTGGAAAAATAATGCAACATTCCCGTAGGAATGTGAAACCAGCTCCCGTGCGCTCAGCCGAGCTTTCAGATGCTACTAAGGGGAGGAGATGGAGACTAATGCCTTTGAGGTCAAAGGGATGCAGATCCATGAAGCAGAAAGTGCCGCCATTAACGCAGAGTTAACGCTTGGCAGTGACAATGGGAGCATATCGTGTGGAATGATAAATCCTAAAGGTTGTTTACATGCAAAGTCTGTTTTCCTCTGTGTGTCCTGATATAAGTCTTTATTAGATTCCAGTGAATGAGTTTTCCCAGCACAGAGGCTGGTAGATCTGACTTGATGTAAATCAGAGCACTGGAAAAATCTACCTGAAACTGACGCACATGTATTAACTCTTCAGCTGATTTGAAAACGAGCCAAGGACATACGACCTCATCTAAACTAAAGGAAAACAAGACTCACTCCAAAAATGCCATTGAGCCAAATAAAGCTTAACAGTGAAAAAGAAAAAGATCTAAAAAATAAGAATGATTGTCACAGTGAAGTTATATTAATTTACAAGTGCTGATATTCACTTGAGCTTAAAGGATCCCTTGCAAATAGACAAAACATAAGCAAATTAAAATCATTATCATTAAAATGAAAACACTTGCCCTGAAAATACTCACAGTTCAACCATAATTACACATTTGCTGCAAATACACACAAGAGAACACACACACACACGCACACACACACACAAACGCACGCACACACACACACACACACACACACACGTACACACACACACTAACACCATTTCATTAACTTCATATCTCAGAAAGAAGGACAGCTGCACATGTTGTCTTGTCTATTTGCATGTGTTTATAGATGCAGTGCATTGAGCTCTCAGGGCCACCGTAGCTTTTACCTGCTCACGGACTCGTCTGTCATTGAGTGGACGTAATGATCAGCGAATAACAGAAAAAGACAAGCTGCCATTTTGATTATTCTCACGCCGCTCGTTGTCGGAGTTTAGCAAATATTTACATTTTAACAGCCTGTCACCTCATTTATTCACATCCACACACGTTCACACATTGTCACTCTGTGGAGCCCGGCTGTCTTAAATTGAGTTCTGCAGTGAAGAAAGAATCAGACATTTGCTGGTATTGATTCATTAAAATATGCCTGGAGGGAACTGATGTACTGATCCTATAGATCACTAAGATGTTAAATATATTGAACGGATCTTTTACGAGCTGCAGATACAAAACAAGGTTCACAGGATTGTTTATGAACAGTTTAATGTTTTGCCACAACAGAACATCATTAATTGTGGTTTTACTGGCTCACGATTGTTTTGTAACGTGTTCAGTAGTTTGAACAGAGCACAGCCGCACCTCAGTGTTTCACCCTCCATTTCTTATCTGCTCCACTTCTTCAGATCATTGAAAGGAAAGGCTGCTGACAGAGGACCACGCTCCTCGGCTGCAGTGGAACAAACCATTACCTGAGTCTGACATTGTGTTTGCTTTCAGCTTGTGCATTCCTGCTCAAATGTGCAGCCTGAGAAGAGCAAGATCCTGAATGTGTTAAATTATGTTAGAATGTGTACTAGCACCAGCCCTGTTTGTCTTTGTGTTTTAGGCCTAATGTTTAAATTCATACATGTTATTGTGTGAAAGTTAGTTTTCCTTGGTAGTCAAATTTTCACACACGCCAAGAAAATCTGAGCTCTCAGAGCAATCAGATGCGACACAGGTTTCTGAATAGTTTGGACGGGTCAGTTAGCTGCTTGATGGAAAGGTACTAGCAGAGAGCGCGGGAGGAAGATGGATAGAAGGAAGAACAGGCAGAGACAGGTGGGCTATTACAGACGAATTAAAGAGGGGAGATGGAAAAATATAAACTAATGGGAAGCGAGATGACACACACGGAGAGAGAATCCGACATTGAGCGTGTGGACGTCATGCTGTGCAGCCAGGGTGCGAAAGCCAGTTCAAGGACACTCTCCCCCCGGTAGACACACGCACACACACGCACACACACACACCATTTCTGCTGTGGCAGAAATGTTTCTGAATCCAGAGTTCAGGAGTTCACGTCCTTCAAGACTGCCGACCCGTTTCATCTGCTCTTCTTAGCCCACTGTTGATGGCCGGTGGGAGTCAGAGTCCCCTTCCCCATCTGCCACCGAGCATACACGTCCCCAGAAAGATGCATCAATACACATTTGGATGAACACATATGTTAGCTGAAGTGCAAACATGTTTTCATACAATAGAAGCAGCACACGGACCTTCCTGTTTCCCCAGTTCACTGGAATTATTCTGGTGTCACAATGCTGATGCTGAGAGAGAAAACTGTTTCTGCCGATTACCTTCACCTACTTTAAAAATAGTAATAATAAATTAAACTACAAGTTTAATTGCAATGATAATGGCCATGGCAAAGCATTGATACAGACTAACCTCTGTTCCCAAGTAGGACTTAGCGATGGCGAAAAAATATTATCAAAATAAAAATCTTCATATCAGTTGATACTGATAATTATCTTTATCAATGTCAAATTATTGTTTAAAAGATTGATGATTTTTGCTTTTTGAGAAGATGTTGGTTTTCTCTTGACTTTGAGAAACAGCAAAACCCTTTAACAAATCTGAGGCAGAACATTAGAACCGACGGCGATTCTTACAGGATGCAATCGATACTGAACTTCTGTGACATTTTTGTCGATTTAAAATTATTTTGCAAAGATAATTGTTTTATTCCCCAGCCCTGCTTACAGTAAACATGTCCTGGAGATGGCTCTGAATAGTTTAGAAACATAAAAAAAGCTAAATTTCTGCTTTATTTTGAAGAAACAATCTTTTCCCTCTTTCTCAACGATATCTGTAGATGCTTTGTAAAATCCTTTTCATCCAAGGGAAGCAGTCATGTCAAAGTAGATGATTGCTTGATAAATCCCTCCACATCCATTAACACATTAACCTGCCATCAACCTTTGGGTATTAGACAAAATTCACTTATTATGGAATTGTTACAATGAACATTTGTAAACTGCGAAAGTTAATCTGTGCAGTAAGTTACCAGACCATTAAGAAACACCTTTCAGACCTCTGAGTCATTATCCCTCTCTCATATTTGCCTCCCCAACTAAAATCAATAAATACTGAAGTGGAAAGAAAAAACACTTTTCCTCCTGAGCTGTCTCTCTCAGCTTTTGATTTTATCTTTCACTAAAAAATAACTGTCTAGTTGTTATTGGTTGTCTGTGATGCTGTGGATCCCAGATAATTTATTCCCTTGCTGCACTTATCACAAGTTGCTGTGGAGTGACAGACACCTGCCTCAGATGTAAACACCTTATGTGGAGCTAGAGTAGTTCTCAAGCTTTCAATGCCGACTGCTATTAGAGATGGCCGATAATGATACGATTAAGGATTTGTCCGCCACAGAGCTGAAGGGAAATCCTGCTGCAGTTTTCACTTTTATCACCCTTGTTAATGGCTTCTTGAAGTGGCTGATGATGATGACATTCAGTCCTTCCATGGAGAAATGAGAGATTGGAATATATTTTACAGACTTACCTTTCCTGGTAATTATCTTTGAGTATCTTAACCATTACTGAAAACAGGTTTCAATGCAAGTCCTAAAGATTCAATAGACAACCTGTGTTTATTTTGTCTCCCTCAAGATTGGGAATATTAATTTTGCCTTCTACTTTTGCTTTTTCTCACTTATGAAGAGTTACTAATGTTCCAGCTAATTATTCGCCCTCTGCTGGTCAGTCTGGAGATTACAGGTTTTTCGCTAACGCATTGGCTTCACTTTACGAGAGCCGCAGTCTACGGCTTTTTTTATATTCACTCTCTAGCTGCACCAGAGTCTCCATTTTGTTTAGATCCGCTTCCCTATGAGATCATGTGAGTGAAGCACCATTACTATGAAATCTTGTGGTATGCATTGATGTGTTTTTCCTTGTGTGAAGATGCAACCTGATTTTAATGTGTTAGCATTTTAAAACTCCCTTAATCTGACCCCAGCTGAACATAATGTTGTCATTGCATCCCAAAAACTCAAACTTAAGTTAGAAATGATTTGACTGCAGGATAAATTTGAAGCTGATCAGTCTTGTTTGCTCTGTGGCCTTGGACTCGTCTCTGTCGTCTCCAGACCACATTAGACTTTCTGCTCCAGTCGCACCCTTGACAGCAGCTCGACAAACGTGATCTTGACTACAGCTCTGTCAGAGGCTGAGCTGTTTCTCTGGGGAAGGGAGACTGATTTTATAGCTCTGCAGAAGCTGCGTTTTGTTGATGTGAGCATATAACTGGGGTTGTGCTACAATCTGTGTCCCTTGGTGGCACACACACACACACACACACACACACACACACACACACACACACACACACACACACACACCGTTTGACAACTGCATTGTTTTGAGATTTGAGCATTCATGCCTGTAAAAGTAATAATCTGTGACATTTCCACATTCCTGTTTAGTTACCCTCTGTCACCTATTGATGAAGCTCTGTGGTGACTCAACCTAAAGCCAACTCAAAGGCTCTAATATATGCTGTTCTAAAAAGAGCAGAGAAATAGAAAAGAGATATTTCTTGTTTTGCCTTCCTCAGGAAAAAATCCTCTGGGCCACAGAAAGTTCATATCATGTCTCTGCAAGCAGCACACTCCCACAGCTCTTTTAATACCTGTTGATTTTTATAACACAAAAAACAGTCATCTTAAAATTCAGTCACATGTGACCTGGGACTGTTAATCAGGAGGATAGCTAGGTGAGAGGAGAGAAGCCTTCCACTTCTGTCGCCTCCTTTTCTCTACCCTTTATCCTCTTCTGTCCACGAATCTTTGATTTCCCTCTCACTTCTCATCTCTTCCATTCTTCTCTATGGTTTTTCTCTTTACCCACTAAGCCTCATCCAGTACAATCCTGTGGTTTCCCTCATTTTTTAAAGATGCTGATGCACCTCTGTCCCCTGGTAGTCCTTCATTAGAATTCCATTCTGAACAGCGAGGACAAAGATGAGCAATAGTAATGGACCCTGATTATGACTGAATCCGAATTTTTCCTAGTTAAAACCAAGGTAGCATTCAGGCAGTGTCTCTCGAAAAGTGATAGTGAATTAAAGTTACATGTCTATTTCATGAAATATTTTTGACACTATTCACATTTCAAATTTCCAATGGGTGAAGATTCTGTCAGCCACATGAAGAATTAAAATAGCCTTCACATGCATGAGGGATTCAAACACTACTATTTTTAATTTTTAAACAGCCTTACTGTTTGCTGTTCTCTCGTCACACTATATCAGTGGTGTAATAAGTTACTGCTAATGCAAACCCAACCTTTCCTACCTGCTGCTGTGTGTAATAAAGATTAATCTGGCATACCGTGGTAAGATGGGTTTTATTGTGACAAGGCCGTGTCAGGACATCGTTTTGTCACTGATCTCAGCGACGAGCTGCAGCTGCTCATCCGAAGTACTCCTATGAAAGCAGACAGAGGTCGGGACGTGTTTGAACAAGACGAGCAGTCGTGCTGAGCTGTGAGATGAAGAGTTGCAGGGGATTCGCTGCTCACCCTCAAGGTCACAGTGACGCCACCAGCTACTTTTAGTGTTCCCTGCACTGAGGACAACTTCTCATGTTGTATGTGGCATGAAATCAGATTGTGTTTGCTTATTGCCCAACATCAATAACATGATATGACAAATGATGATATGCAGCATTGTGCAAAACATTTTAGGATCAGAAATGTTTAGATTTTGTATCCATCATGCAATAGCATAAGGGGGGGGGGCGTCTGGTCTCAGATTCAACAACCCCCAAAAATAAAACCAGAGTCGTGAAGAGCTATGAGACCTGCAGCAGCCGGATCTCTCCATCATGGAGCCAATCCCAGCTGACACTGAGGGAGTGGTAAAGGCACACCCTGCACAGGTCACCAGTCTATCACATGGCTCACACGCAAATACAAAGAACCATTCACACTTAGATTCACACAAAGGTTTAGATTCCCTCAGTCAACCAAAGCTGCATGTCTGTGGATTGATGGAAGAAGCCAAAGTTAATTCAGAAAAACTATCATTACTTTTAATAGCATCCTCACTTCACTTGTAGTTCCTCAAACTTTTGCACAACACAGTACCTTTAATTGAGGTATAAAAAAATACGGGAAAAATACATTTTGTAACACCTTGTCACCTGGAATTGAATTGTGTTTCTTTCCCCTTTTGTCTCAACACTTCTTCTTATATGTGATCGTGGTATCTTTCCCACCGTCTCATTTGATCATAATTCTCCTCTTTTCTCTCTCCTCTCCACCTCCTGCTCTGTTCTGTTGTCAACACGTACCAAAGCAGCCAGACGAGGTGCTACTTGATAATGAGTTTTTACTCGCCCCATCCTGCCATCCTCGCTCCACATCACCCATTACTATTTTCACCTTTACTTACCTGCCACCTCACACCCCCCCAACCCCTTCCTCCTCTATGGGTAATTTCAGCAATTAACATGATGGTGGTGATAATGCCGCCGTCCATTTTTTAATGTCCACATAATGCAGCTAACTGCCTATGAGAGCTGTAATAGATGGGCAACAAGTAGAAACAAAAAAAATATTATTAATGCAACAGATTTTTCAATTACTTTTGTGTTAACGGTGTTACCTGTTGACCTTTTTCCATAAAAATATATATTTTGGAGGCACAGAGAACTTTTCATGTTTCTTTAATTTTCACTTGCTAATTGGTCTCAGTGGGTTTCCCTCGTTAGCAGCCAGACATTTATATCCGCACTGTAGTTATAAGTATAGACTGCAGCCATGAAGGTTGCACTCAGTGACCAAATGCTTTTATTGATCTGCATCTTTTATAGTCATATCAATGCCACACAACTGAAAGGCTCTTATCCTTTGTAATTCCATATATCGTAGATCAAATATAAAGATGGACGACATGTCTCCATAACCTTTCACTATCCACAAACTGAGCCAAAATATTCGGGATACCAACGCTGCCATTTTGAACCAGAGCAATCAGGACGGGGAGAATGGAGCCACAGTGTCAAAATCCCATAGATACACTGGCTCGACATTGAATTACTAATTAAAACCAAACTTAATGCAAATATATATCAGTGTGATAAGAGTCCCTTGCAATGACAAACATCTTCTTTGAGAAAGAAATGTGTATTTTAACTTATTTTGGCTCAATCTCTATGGGAACTTAACTGCATATATGTTAGTTCTTGCAATACAAATATTGATTAATAGAGCTTTCATTTAGGCCATTTTTCAAATAAGAGTTAAACAGATAATCTAAATAAAGCTGCCGGACAACTTTTGTTTCTGTCATCCATTACTTCTCCTTAAAGAAAATGTTTTTGTGCAGGGCAATTATTTTTCTCCCAGTTTCTGCATAACATTTGCATCTTAAGATCATAGTCATTGTTTCTCAAAGTATTATGAGACAGACCAGGCCATCTAATCACAGTAAAACCACATGGGAGTAATTGCTCCGCACGCAGTCATAAACCTAATGGAGGTGTGCTACAAAGTGATAAAATCCTCACATTTTCTGTTATGTGAGTGAAAATCCCAAGCCGGAAAATAGCAGCTTCAGTGGGAGGACAGAGAAACATTCTTTGTGGGAAACACAGAAGGGCACAGCTAATAGGCAGAACAAAGTTGCAGAGTACACCTCCCACGTCTTCCCACATAGACCCAGATATGTAATGCAAATCTTCAAATCATTTTCAGTTGGTCTTTGACAGTGTCTGCCATTTGGACCTTAACATATTAATGTCTCCACAGCTGAAGAGCCTGACAAGCCTTTCTCCACCGGGACATGACTGACAGTGAAATGATCCATCTCATGGCTCAGGCTCCTCGACAGCTCTCTTTATGGCATGTCATCACACTGTGTTCCAGGCTGTGTTTATGCTCTGCATTTTACTTACTGTCAACACACTCCATAAAAAGCTCATGAGCAACAATGAATTCATCCATAATAACAAATATATTTCCAATAAAGTCCCACTACTTTTAAAAACTATTAAAAAGACATCAGTGAGTCCTCGTTCTGCAGCAGGCGACATGTTACTCTATTGCCATTGTAAGGGAAAGAGGGACAAAGACACCAAGACAATAATGTGTGCGACATATATTATTCCTCCTTCATCAAACATCTGTGCACAAGTGTTTTTCTTCATCAAACATGAACCTGGTCGCTCTAATTTTGGGTCAATCTGTCATTTACCATCTTGCTGATGTAAATACTCAGAACTGTGCACTTTCAGCAAACGCAGAACTGAACCTGGATTTAATTAGTATTTAACCTTGTGTAGAAGTGACAAGTCTGACACTGTTGCACCACAGTGGGGCTTGATCAGGATTTGTAACGACTGAATAAAGAACCTTAATCATATCCAATTTGAGATATAAACATGTATTGAAGTTCCAGAGCAGATTGAGGAATTACTGGTGATTTTCCAACCAGATAAGATTGATCTCCCGTAGGAAAAATTAGCTTTTAAAAGTTTTAATTGCACATATGGTCCATTTTCCTGGCTTAACACGGTACTTGATGTGAAAAAATAAAACATCGGACGTGAAAACGATAAATAACAAGATAGCGTGTCCATATCGGTAGAGCTCGCCAGAAATAAGATTAGTTGTTTGTGTTTTATCTGAAAGTAGTCAAAGGGTTCACTGTCAATCCAGATGGCATCCGATATGAATGCACAAATAACTGTCTATGCGTCAGTGCTTGGATTTGTTAGAAGATGTGCCTTTTCATAATGTAACATTGAAAAATGTTAAAATTAACCTTAATCCCTGTTCAGTTCCTTTTCCTAGTCAAACACTTTTATTGGTTGTTCTTGCCGTGTAACAAACAAATCTGCAAACTGGCAGGAGAATTTCTTTCGGTATAATCCTCTGATACACACCAGCCTACACACACACACACTCCCACACTCCAGTATCTTTCTCTCTCTGAGTTTGTCCTGGAGGTAGCGTCACACAGAAATACACGCACTTCAGTGTTTATACAAACGCACACTCGTCATGACTTTTCTAACCGAGGCTGTTCTTCGGGTATTCCCTATCTCTTGATAAGGGTGAGCAGCTGTGTGCTGACAAAGCAGAACCCTGAAGCCTGCAGGCCACAGAAAGAGACTCTTTAGTCCACTGACCTTCCGAATATATCACTGAGCGGCCAGTGTCAGCACACACAGGAAGGTGTGTGTGTGTGTGTAGGTTTCAGTGTGAGGTATAACTGTACAGTCAATGTAAAGTGAATACTGAGCAAGAAGTACTGAGATTTGACATGTATGAACAGAAATGTGTATCAGTTATTGTGTCTTTTTGTGCTTTGGCTTGTACCCTGGTTTGAGTTCAGTTCATTCGGTACTCTGAGCTAATACAATCTAGTCAATACAATCTGAAGCTGTTTTCAGACATGAACGAATTTGCCTTTAACAGATGAAGAACACAGCAGGAGGGTGTCTCGATGGGATGTGATCACAACAACAGGAAAACTAACAGAACATTCAGGCGTGTGGGTCCTTCTTACTTCCTCCCCCTGTCCCTCTGGTCCCTGCCGTTAACAAGTGCACTGTTACACAAAGAGCCCTGTATGGCTTACAGTAAAATTAAAATAAGGAAGTTGAGGGTATTTTAAGACAATAGTGACTTGAAACGAAAATCCACATTGTTCAAAATGTTGCTGATTTTTATATTCCTCTTTCTATTCAGGTGTACCAGCCCCGACACTGCCACGCCCCCTGAGGCACAGACACGTGGGTGGTGGCTGTGCTCAGGAGGTAAAGGGTCAAACTGATGAGTCAGGATATATTGTATTTACAGATGCTCATCATTGACAACATTGAGAGATATAACATGAGAGCCATTCCTCTGAATATTGGACAAAAATGAATTAAAATCTCAATAACTCAACTTCCTCTTTTCAAATAAAGCAAAGGCTGCAGTGAATGGAAACCTCGGCCTCAAGGTATGTAAAGAAGATTCTGGTTTTACAAACCTCTAAACAGATGAGCAGCAGATAAAACCTTAATATTTTACACTCTCTTTATATTAATCTTTTAGTTTCCTAACCCAAGATGATCTGTCTTATATCATTATCTTGAACATTGGGTAAAGAGTTTATTTAACAGACCTAATCCTCATATTCTTATTCTTCTAACAGGTTGGATTATAGTCATCACGATTCCATAATGAAATTAGATGTTTAAATTACTGAGCAGCCTCAGAACAATGTTTAATCAAGCACCAAATTATAATCTTGGGACGATGATTGTTAAGGTTATGAGAACATGGAAATTGTTAATGAGGTAGCGGAAGGTTATTGGAAAATACTCTTTAAAAACTTCACAGGAACATTTACCACATGGTAAAAAGTAGACAATGTTTTGGACTTGAAAAAAAAGGGGCTCATACAATATGCTCACCTGCATTTTTAAAGAAAAATTACCTGAAAGAAGAAAATAGAAGAGGATCTCAAACTGCCCTTGCATCATCTTCACTGAGACTTTCTGAGATCTGTCCGTGTGAAAGTTTGATGGAGAGGAAAAGTGTAGTTGCGATAAAGATGAGCTGCGCGAGACAGAAACGTTGAAAATCCAGTGCGGTTTTTAAGAAACTCCTCTCGGGGATTTAAATTAATCATCAATAACTGATTTGCTTTTAAGAAAGAGATTGTGTGTTTTAAACATGAGGAGGTCCAAAGGGACTATGAGGCAATACACTGCAAACTGCTGCAGTGTGCATATGTGACTTCTCCATGTGCTTCAGTTGCAGCGTGGAAAATGTCCTGTACTTCCTATTGAACTAACTAAAGATGGATGTGAATTGGACTCGGTTGTATTTGCTCAAAAACCCAGTGCTAAGTTAGGTCAAGTGTTTTAGTGGAGATCTGATTCTTGTTTCTTGGCTTTTATTTTAATAATTTATAACCGAAACCACATATTGAACCCCATGCAGCTTCCAGATACTTTTCCATCTGCAACCTAAAGCAAGTGTCAAAAGTTTTCCCTAGCTAATATCCGATTGTCACATCAGGTAGATCAGAGCTAACACCGACCTCTTTAAGCTGATTTATTTAGTTAAATAGCAGATTAAAACATGTGATGTTAAGACGATTGCGAGGGGGAGTGGTCCTACTCTCAAATGTCGAGAATTAAAAATGAACTGGATGAAGCAGCGATGACTCATCACGCTGTCACTCACGGTCATTCAGTCGGACTTGAACATTTACTTTTCCTAATGTAAGGCCAGAAGGTTTAACCTGAAGTTTCTTCTATATATATAATTTGCCTCTATATACTACATGCTATGTCATTTTTTCCGAGATTTTCAGACTTTGCTCTACATGGCAACACAGGACGCCATGTAGAGCGAAGTCAAAATAACAAAATGATTTAAGAGTAATATATGTACACACAGTGCATCATAATCATATGTTACCCTTACAGCCAGTTATTTTCATGCAGGAAATGTGTTGGATATGAAATATATTAAAAAAGAAACACTGGTATCTGATGTGTTCCCTTCACCTTCAGATGACCTCCGATTTTATATCAGGAATGGCGAATGTGAAACCGTTGGATTGGTGCTTCCCTTGTAAACACCAGAATTTAGCCCCAAGCTGAATATGTGGGGATGAAATGAAAAGAGGATTTTCAGTGTGACGGTTGTCAAACCTCCCTCTGCAGGGGACAGATAATCTTCTGATCAATAACAATCACTCAGGAAATACTTTGCCAAAGGAATAAAAGGCCAGAGGTTTGTAATAGGGGAGACCCCGCTTTTCTAATTCAACCACTGTCCGAGGGCAATAGGGTTGATATATTATGTAATGCTCCTTAAATTATGTGTTTATTAAATTAGTTGTTTGTTGGTTTGTTTGTCAGCAGGATTATGCAAAAGCCTCTGAACGGATTTCCATAAAACTTAGTAGAATGATGGGACATAGGCCAAGACAGAAACCATTAAATACTCAATACATTTAGCTGTGGATCCATACAAAGGCACATATCCAGGAACCTTTTGACACCTTCACTAATTTCTCACTGAATAATTCATGGTTCTTAAAGAAGATGAAGACACAATATGGATCTAGTGGATCTTAATGTCCTGTTGATAATAGAGGTTCGGTCAAAATGTTGTTTTTTTTTCCAAGAGATTATGTTTTTACCACTCTCAGAAGATCCAACACAAGCCAATACTACTCTTATGTGTATTTCTCTTTAATTCCCCGTAAGTCTTTTTTCCATCATCCCTTCCCATTATCTTCTACTTCTGCCTCCATCTTTGTCGCCACTCCATCTTATGCTGCATCTCAGAGTTTGTCTTTATAGATGTTGTGGAGTCGGGAAAACCGGAATGGGGCGCTGCGGGGTACGAGCAGAAGATTGCCCAATACATCACACAACCCATCATAGACTTGACCCATTAAATAGGCTGTTATCATGTTTTCCTGGTTGTGAGTTTGCAGGGTGCATACCATCTGTTTTGATCTATTCTTTTCATCTAGAGCTTCTGCTGACTGGGAGAGTCTAGCTGGTTTAAATCAAACTTGACCCAAAACAGTGGGCGATGTTGCATCAGAACTCCTCATATTGTACTTGTTTGTGAAGAAGTGGAGACGATCAGCTTGTAAGAAGAAACTCTGAAATCTGTCAGGGGTCAGTATCCTGCCGCCTCTGAACTTTTCCTGAATATAAAGGAGAGAAGAGAGAGGCATTGGTTCTCAGACAGTCTGCTGCAGTGTGTTATTATGCTCTGTGTGTGTCTGCCAAAGGAAAAGCTGGCGGTGTGTGCTACCTGTCACCTAACAGATGCAGCTTAAGGTACTATTGCAACCTATTAACGGTGCATATACGAGCATATGTGCACTTCCATTGTTCTTTTCATGCGCCATACACACACACACACACACACTGAATAGTTTTGTGTGTCCATCAGACAAAAAGAGCAATTTGAGGAGGTCACCTTTGGTTCTGGCAAAAGTTAAATGGATATCTATTTTTTGCTATTTTCAGACATTTTGCAGATAATTAAATAAATAGAGAGAGAATATTCAAATGCAATATGTGTGTTGGTCATGGCAAAAATGTGTTACTGCTAATGTTGAGTACTTTGGCTGACTAATTGTTGACAACAAAATAGCACCACAACCTTGCAAGATAAGGACATATAGCTTAAAAGGTTTGAAGCTGAGATCCCAATGAAGGTGGAGTGAGGATATGCATGTGATCTTACCCATGAGTACTGGTGTGATCTCATATGTGCAGAAGAAGTACATTTAACAAGTAGCAAATTCCCATGTATAGCTTCGTGTCAAGTACAAAAACGAATAAAACACCTGGTAAAATCTATCCTCTCCTCTACAAATGTAGTAAAATTAAAGCCATTAACTGATTTTTACGTTGAGGCCCCGGAGCCCTGTTTCAGCAGAGGCTCCTCTGGGTCACATCAGAGAGGGCACACATGTGATAAAAAGTAGGACTTGCACAGTAGCTGCTGTGTCCCTGCCCATCTGAGCTTGAATGTGTGTAACGAAATTATGAAGCGGGAGATTGACTTCACTCCCAGAACTGCAGAGCGAGGCATCATGGTAGATTGGCTACGGCTCCTTGGTTCCCGGCCTCGGCCCCTGGTTCTCTGTCCCTCTCCCTGTCTCCCCATCTCCCCCCTGTGTGTTGCCTGGAGATGCCTGAGGAGCCTTGAATCGTTGCAAATGGAAAACAATGACAGTCGTCTTTGAGGTGAGGTTAGTGCCCACACATAACGGGAGAAATGGAGCAGCAAGTCAGGAGAGGGAGGACAAAATGTTGAGAGATAAATGTGCCGTGAATGGATGGAGGAGAGAGGAGGGAGTGTGAAATCCTCCTCTTACTTTTTCAGTGGTCCGTAATGTCCGGAGCTGTCACAGTTAAAGAAACTTACTGCAGATACGGTGTTTGTGTAAAAACTCCTTTAATCGCTTTTAAATGACAACACAAAGTTATTATTCATCATTATAATAGGATTGTGTATCGGTAAGAATTGGTAAAATTATTGCAAATCGATTCATCCACTAGTTTTCATTTTTAAATTCCATCTATCAAGTGATATTTTATATATAGTTTATTTTTGGTGTGAAATATACACATGGAAATAATCTCTATCAATCTACTTTGTGTATTTAACAAATCCTTTTTAGAGTTTCTACACTTTTCCTGGAAGCAACTCTGAAACTTAAATAACACTGGCCAACAAATCCAATGGTAATGAATTAGTGCTGTCAAACGATTAAAATATTTAATTGTGATTAATAGCATTTATGCCAAAGTTAACTCGCAAATTTGTATCTATTCTGAATGTCCCTTCATTAATTTTTTCTCCATATTTTTGGGTTTTTTTTAATGCTCTATCAATATGGAAAGTGGATTGGCTTGCTTTATGCAAATGTTTTATTTGATTGAAAAACAACATTGCCAAACAGCGCGGTACAAAATCAAATTATAAAGTACACATTTCAGGTAAACAAGGATTCAGCCTATAGTGCAGTTAAACCATGGCTTAATATTTTCTTGCTGTGAACATAGCAGTCAGGCCTCGCAAACAGACAAGCAACACAATAACAAATGAGACATTAAATTATACCTCAGACCAGCAAGAGTGTCATCTGGGCTCAGAAGAATAATTGAAATTGAACAACAAGAAATACTGTTGTATGTCTGATTTTTGAAGAGTAAAAGGTAAATGCATCAATTCAGCAAACAAATGATGTACTTAATTAAACTCTGGCATACGACTTTAAATGGTCGGTTTGCAAACGTTAACTTGAGCTTATGGAAATAACGCTTTTGTCTCTGGACAATTTTTTGGTTACAGCCTTAAATTATTAATTTGATCAAGTGACACTTACTTACCCAAGGTTTCATTGTGTTAATTACCTCACAAAAATAAATTAAATGATAGGAATTTGATATTTAAATGCTAATCCTATAACTAATTAGCCTATTATATACTCCAACTATACTTTGACACAAAACCATGTCAACAAGTGGGGTCTCTTTTAGGCCTCGTTGATGTTATACTTCATCTGTGCATGTTTTAACAAATATGTATCAATGAAATGATGTTGACAGAAAGAGTGTTTTGGGGCCCCTGAGTGTTCGGCCCCTGGGCAACTGGTTCTTCCTCCTGGTTGGTAATACATCCTCGCAACTGTATAATGCTTGTGTAGTAATACGTTAATGATCACTGATCTCTACAAGAAGAGAACATACAGATAATTCTCAAACCTTTATTTGTGGGTTAGATAAAAAATGCTTGTCGATATTTGTTTGGTCACAGTACTGAAAAGATGGATGTGAAGCAGCGATTGCTGTAGACCTGTGCCGGTAGAGGTTGCTATAGCAACTGCATGTTCAACTTGACACAAACTGCTGGAGGCTGAAAACTTACAACAAACTGGTTTCAGTGCTGGGATTAAGTTTGGTTTTAACAGGCAGAGTTTAAGTGTTTTATTTCCAACACAACAGCAGCCAGACACAAATTAAGTTGATCTCGCTTCAAGTGAAATGCCAATGTCAACTTCAGGTTCCGGCTCAGTGAAGTTACTGACTCCCTCATAACTTTACCAGACCTTCTTCATAAATCTTCACCTCAAACTGAATTCAAATCTCCCTCATCCGTCTCTGTCTTCCATCCTTCTCCCATCTCTCTATCCATCAGTCTCAATTCTCCCTTCATACTCTGGATCATGGTGCTTTGCAGCTTCATGTACCCTTCAAATAATTGGTGTCAGTGTCTCTTGATGTAATATGAATGGACGGCATTGTGTCTGGGGGATACACAGCTCCCAGAGAGCCTGTGAAACTGCACACAGTAATGGAGGGAGAGAGGTGGGGCCGAGAGAAATATAGCAAGTAAAAAGCTGGAGGGAGATAAAGAGAGAGGAGGAAAGTAAGAAAGAGAATGAGAGGGAGATTTCTCGATGGAGTGAGAGAAAAAGACGGGCAGTGCAATGGTGTGAGGCTTGAGAGAGACGGATGGTTCAGCGGGAGAAGATTCGATGACTTGGTGTGTGAGAGCGACAGAAAGATGAAAGAACTTCAGACCTCCCTCCTCAGTCTTCATCTTCCACGCAGGGATTTAAAGTGGCCTCTCGAGCCAATCAAGATCTCCGGGTCGCTTGCTGTGTATCTGACTGGCAGTCATCATCATCGCAGGCTGAGATTGGTGAAAACTGAAACATGCTACTGACATGTACCGACATGGTCAGTGTTTAGTAACAGTCTCTTTTGGAAATGATCACACTTTTAAAACGGCTCAAAGTCTCGCACTTCTTTTCATGGGGATTTTCACCCACTGTTTCTTCCAAAAGCCGACTAGGGAACACTGGTCTGTAATGGTTAGCCTTTAGCCTAGTGCATAGCCCGGCTCGCATCACCCGCTTCTGTATCCTCTCCCTGCGCCTAAAGCTTTAAGCCTGACTGCTTGAAACCGTTGCTCTGACTTGACCGGTAATCCGTCCTGACCACAGATATTGAGGACAGTTAATAGAAAAAGGCAATTTCTCCCAAATTTTCTCATTTGCTGTTGTCGGAGCTTTAAATATAACTTTCTAATATAAAATGTATTCACATTTGAACTATATCAGAATGATGCATTCAAACCATTTCAAAATAAGCTTAAGGGTAAAACTAAGAACTGCGATTGGAGCCCTTTAGGAGCTCCATTCCAAAGCTGAAGTGGAAGAATTGTGTAATAAGCACTTCATCAGTTCAGTGAATTTATTAAATCAGTTTCTTTGTCCTTGATAAGAAGGAAGTGAAGATTTGTTCTGGATTAAAATCCTCAAACATAGACTTACAGCACAGTCGTAAAAACAATTTGAATTCCTTTCAGGTTTGACTCCCCTTGCTATTGCTTTCTGAAATATATTTCATTCCTTACATATTTTGGGATGGTTCAACAATTCTCAGAGGAGCCGAACATGAGCCATCTAATGGTGACAATCACTCACTAAACAGGAAGTTTTCATTCATCTAAATACTCTATGATGAAAGTGTTTTTTATAATAATACCTAAATGCACTGTTTAAATGAGTATTTTTATGATATTTTTCAGCCACCTTTTCTCACCTCTTTCCCGGCGCGTTCATTGATTGAATGAAATAAACAGATAAACAAACCCTTCATATAATCATCCCCATCACCTTGAGAATACTTCTACCTGCAATGATAAAAAATACCTACAACAAATCAATACCCCCATTATGAAAGTTTATTCCAGCAGCGTCTCCAAGGTGCTGACGAGAAAAGTTTTGCTTGCATGCCTTCAGGAGGCAAAAAGGGTAGAAGGATGGATAGAAGGGGGATGAATGGAGAGATGAAGGGAACAGATCAGAAGATGAGTGGAGGTGTGAGGGAATGGAGGACGAAATACAGATAGACAGGCCTCCCTGTGGGCTGGCAGCTTGTTTTTACTTCAGGTTCGTCTTGATCTCGGATGCAGTCGATCGGGGCAGAAACATTCGCCGGCTGTGGTCGCTCTGTCGAGTTTGTTTGCAGATCTTCATGTTGAGAGGAGTTCACGGGTTTGAGTTGATGCTGACTGTTCAAGATATCTGTCTTTTCTTCAGGAGAGTGATGTACATACATGAAGAAAGCAGTTTTGTTACTGAATGATGAATGACATGTTTAACCGATGGCATCCCTTTCAGAACCTTTTTAAACTAGCCTTGAACTGTACTGTCTTTTTGTTAGACCATATTGACAAATCAAATACTGGATGTTTTCTGTGATTATTTATCTATTTGGACCAAGATTAAAATAGTTATTCCTTCTGTTAGCATGACTGCTAGCTGTCAACCAGCAATCCCACAGTGCCAATCAGAGGCTTTGTTCCTGACCTGTCGACCAATTACAGGCTGTGTTTCTTACTGGGCAAACACACAATAACATGAGATTGAACCCATGCTTGTGTCTATATGGGGGGGGGGGACTATTTTCTAAAGCCAAACACCTTGTTCACAATGGTTCTCTGTGTTATTTGAGTACATTTCTCTGAGATTTTTTTCTTCTGTCTTTATGGTCAAATAACTTTTCATATATTCATTGGACATCACTGCAGCATACATATTGAGATGTATATAGCTTGACCGTCCATTACAGGGTTGAGGTCAGACATACCAGGCGAAACTAAAATAGGAAAAAATGGCTTAGACTCCAGAGTGTTAAATCCAGTTGTTATTTGATAAAGGAAAGTAATCGCTGCTCTACTTTCACAACAACGTTCTGAATAAGTGATCCATATTACGGCTGTGGCTTTTGAATGAGTCAAGTTCAAATGCATTAGAGAACAAAATGTGTTCCGACTAATTGAAATGTAATCCGTGGAACGCATATCCAACCCTGGCTCCTTTCTCGCCTCCTCAGAGTTGACCAATCATGACATGAGGTGGGTGTGAATGTCAGATTGTTGGTTGCAGAAAGTAACAGAAATGATCGGAGACATCCCGTCAACCTTAATCAGGCGTCGAGAAGGTGTATGTGCGTGTGTGTGTTTGTGTGTTTGTGTGTAAAAACATGTCAACCCGCAGTAACACAAATGTTGTGTTTGCTTGCATAGGCTATCAAATAATAAATTCGAAAAATAGAAAAGTATTAGTTATTTCATGATTGATTCATCTGCTGATTATTTCATTCACTATATGTCTTCGTATACGTTTGTTTTGTAATGAGGATAAAAAATGTGGTGGAAGGATGTGGTATGGGTCAAGAAAGATCCATTACATTTTGGTGTGGATTGGAATCAGGTGGCGGATCGATTTTTTCATCACTCTGCGGTTACTTTGCAAAGATTGAATTCCACATTTCCCAGGTAATAATTCATGGATCTACGAGACAGATATATAGGACAGGAAGCTATTGAACCTGGTTTGAGGGATGTGGTCTGCTGAGTGCCATTTTAGTTTTCATTTATAGGTTTGTAAAAAATCTAAATGGGCATTCTCTTGCAAATAAGCGTAGTCTCACATTTAAGAAGCTGGGACCAAAATAGAAAAGACTATTAAACTGACATATGCTGATGGTGAAGGGAATTTTCTACTGTTATTCAATCATGTTTTAAAACATTTCACTCATGAACATTTTTCACGTAAAAACACAACGTAAACAGCAGACAAGAAGCACAACGTAGAAAAGCAAACAAACAAGGTCATGGAATGGTCGTGGTATATACACAGTATTTCTGAAAGGTCCTTCTCATTGTTTAATAATAAACACATCACAGGTTTTACTCCTTGGATGTAGGTACTGGAAAACATAAACATGATTAAACGTGATTTCTCCACCTTAACTCCAGCAGCTTAGCTGAGTGCCAGTTTGTCAGGACTTGTGTTTGGGTGTGATTAGAAAAAACTGAATGAAGGTTTTCCAGCAGAGGGTCAAGGAGCTGGTGGAGGACGCTTGTGTTTCTCAGACACACCAGCCACAAGTCTTCAGTTATTTCAATGTCAAGCTCCTTTTTATTTTCGTCAGTTGTGTCCTTATTTAGCAATGTGATGCAGCGTAGAACTTGCTGTCCATTATTGTTTCCTGTGGTATAAGCATCATGACTAACAGTTGGTGACATTAAAAGTCCTGCCCCACCCGGCTCGATCGACCATAAAGGCCATCAAAATATAATGCTCTATTTTTTAACATCTTGCACATTGATATATTGATTTATATTTAGGTGATTGATTTGATGCATGCAGCCCTTAAATTGAGTCAATATATACAATTTTGCAATGTATGCACATAGTCAGGGTCATATGACGGCCATCTTGGCAGTTAAATGCCTGTTTTGAAGTCTGAACCTTAACCATGCTCTCAGTGAACAACTTCTTACTTGAGAGAGTGTGCCAGTGCGGCAGTCTTGTTATTCATCCCCTTGTTTCTCCTACTGGACAAAATAAAAGTCCACATTGACCATGTTAGGCCTTTATTAATCCAGTGTGACATTTAGAAAAACAGGGTTTTAGTGAAAAGCTGGATTACTTTCTTATTCTTCGGCTGCCTTGTAGTTTTTCTTCCGTTGGCTGCGGCGCTTTCTCCCTCGTACCCAGAGAACCCTCCCCGCAGACTAAACTGCACGCTGGGGGAGAGGGCATTAACATTTATATAGAAACATGAGGCCGATGTTTGACGGACGATAAATGGGGTATTTTGCTAACTCTGTTTCAAAAGGAACAATGGGGACAAAACTCTGCACAACAGAGTCCATTGGCAACACACTAACCCTGCCTAAAAGCTACATACATCAACACAATTGCCTTTATTAGTCTGCCTCTTAGAATTCATTGGTGGGTCGTTTGAATGTGTGGGTCGCCTTGAGGGATAGTTGGTGCGAGGATGTAGGGAGGAGTGTGTCGCGGGGAGTGTGGTGATGGTGGTGAAGGGGGGTGGGGGGGGCGGGGGTGGGGGGTATATGTCAAGCCTGCTTATGGGTTTCAAAGTCGATGGCAGCGGCAAATTCAAAGTCACACTCACATGATAAATACAGTATGAAAAAAGAACATGAATGGGAACAAACACAAAAACCCCAGAGCAAGAGCAGCGTTATAAATCATTTGAATAAATCCGCCAGCTGACCACTAGGGAGCACTAATAATCCGAACCCGACATGCCCTCTCTCTCTTTCTCCGTCGCTCCCTCTGTTTTTCTGTTTCTCTACCCCTCTCGTTCTTTTTTCTTTTTCTTTTTTTATAAATCACTGCATGCTCCCTCCTTCCTTCTTTGTTGCCATCGTTCCCTCATTCTCTCTCTGCCTCCCTACTGTGTCTGCCTCTGTCCCCCTCCTTGGCTCCATACACACAAATCACACACATTATACTGTGCCTGGCCCTGTAATGAATTAATCAGAGCTGGGGCAGCTGTGTATTTGAACAATGCCAGCGCGAGAAGTTGGCTGGAGTTTTAAGCTTGTGAGTGTGCATTTACGTGTGTGTGTGTGTGTGTGTGTGTGTGTGTGTGTGTGTGTGTGTGTGTTTCAGTCGGGGGGGAAAGCCACTAGCAGCAGCTAAAACAGTGATATTGTATTGCAAGTTTCAGCAGCAGTAGATAAGGTTGATGTAGCGACCTCTACAAGTGCATCCCACTCAGAAAACTGTTTTAACCCTCTTGACCCCAGAGTTTGACTGTGGTTCCATGAATCCAAGTGACTTTAAAAGCACAAGATGGCGGCACCTCTATCCAGGATATTTCAACTCCATTTTCCTACAACAGGAAGAAGTTAAGGTGCTTCCTCTATCATTATGCACAATCTGTGGCATCCATCTGTCAAATACCCTCGAAACAGTTCTGCTCGTTGTTAGCTCGACAACTTGACCGACTCTGTTTGCTGTTTCTCTCTCGCACTGCACATGCACGCCTGCACAGAGGAGAAGTTTACTCAAACTGCTGAATGCTGTTTACTTTCCTGCCGCTCTGCTGTTCAGCTGTAGTCTGTCAGTCTGTGGTTCTTTGTCAGAAGTAAATAAATCTAGATCCAATTTATGAGTGATATTTTATTTCCTTTTCCTTTGTCATTGTCTGGTGATAGGAGGCTGCACTGCTATCAGGTAGATACAAATAACATGTTTAATATGCAAAACTTATGTTTGTGTACTCTACAAGATCGTGGTTACTGTGGTTGTTTCTCACTTGCCTCTCCCCTGTCCTACTTTGCCTCTCAGCTGCTGTGTATCAGGTTCCTGTGTCTGATCTTCTACCCTCGCTGGAGCTCCTTTGTCGGTGGCTGCTGTTTCCTGCATTTTATTGAACTTACCTCTAGCTGAGGAGGATTCCACAGATAAGCTCTCATGCCCTGGCGTCATACAGAGAATCCATCAAGCCATGAAACGTGTGTTTGGCTGTGAGTCAGGGTGACAGTGCTGCCTGTGGAGTGGGGACAAGCACACACACAAACACAAAACAAAGGTATTTGCTCACACGCAAGCACATACAAATACACACATTTATATAGACTCTGGACACGGTGAATAATGACACTGCTTGTTTTTTCTTTCTGTTGTATGTTTTACTGTATTGAGACAAAGACACACAAACGCACCCCATCTCATGCAAGTGGTTACAGACTGTTTTGGAGTTTTTAGACTACTGGCATCGCACGCTTTCTGAAATCATATAGATAAAGTCTTAAAGCAAAGAAAAGAAAAGAAAAGAAACATTTTGTGTGGCACATGTTCACTTATTCATGGTCCCCAGAGGATACAATTATTTAATGGATTAGCATTTTTTGGCAGATATTCCATATAATGAATCCTAACGACTCCCGACCATTCCTTTAGTGGCACAATTAGTTGAGATATTTGGAAGATATTTTTGATGGATTGTCCTAAAATTGACTACAAACATTCATGTTCTCCACAGGTTGAGTTAATATTACTTTGTTGATCCTATACATTTTTATGTTGAAATATGTTTATTCTTAAATCTTAGCCAGTGCGGTACACTCCATATCTTTTGAAAGAATTCCTTAAAAATTGCAGAAACACAAAATGAACAGTCAATGAGGATGAATACAATTAAACAGTTTTCCATTGATTGTTGTTGTGGACTTGACCCACAGCTGTCATGTTTGTAACAGCAGCTACTTATAACTGGTATTTTCAGTGTTTAAGTCTTTGTGTGTATTTAATCAATGTGAGTTCAAGGTTGGATAAATGGTGAGGAACACTGCACCACTTATGAACTGCAAGAGGCTGCATGCCAGTTGGAGCAATCTTTTTATTCTGCTGATAAGGTAAATGATGTAATGAAATTATCGTTTTATGTTAAATGATGTATCTAAATGTCTTTTGTGATCACGTTTCACATTAATTCTTGGCTCCCGGCCAGGCCACAGGTCAGTCAACCGGAGAAAACACCTCGTTCTCCAGATGGCCGAGCTGCCTGTAACAAACACACATATGCATCAAACCTCAAGCGAAGACAAATATTGTATATCGCTGTACATCTCGTGGAGCCAGAAACACAAACAGTGACTGACACACATACAAGAAAAGGCTTGGGGGTAAATCCTAATTTATTTTCTTTCCAGTCAAAATTTGTCAGATTTAAACTTTGAATCTTTTTTTTTTACCATATAGTTTTTGTAAAATAAAAATAGGGTTTTGTTTGTAAAATTATTAAATAATAAAATATATATTATATGTACTATGTATAACTCAGTCATATACAAATGTTTTTTTTAAGGTTCAGTGTCTCTTAATTAAATTGAATAAGATTAGTAAATATCAATTTTTTTGATGGAAGAGAGGTAAATTAACTAGAACTGGATTTATCTCCTCAGACAATAGAGATTCTTCAAATTAATCTTTTTTTTTAATATTTTTTTGTCAAAGTGCCTTTCTTCAGGGGACAATTCGGTCCCCAATAGTAGCTGCAAAGTGAGTGCTCCTGGCTTTTTTGCTTTTTGGCTAAATTATTCAACTACCTCATGTCACCTGGTCCACTTCAGGGTGAGTGTGTGACGGGTCGCTGATGGACCGAGACTCAGGGTGAGGAAGTTGCGTGAGAAGGAAGCTGCTGCCCCCAAACAACCTCATCATCTGCCTCTTTCTTAAAAGTTTTGAATGCGCAGCTCACAGAAACATGGATTAGTTTGAACTTGGCTTGTTTACAATATTGCTTGAAGGTCATTGTGACCCTGAACATTCCACCGAACCTGTCAGCTCAAGAAAACCTTGCCTGGAAATCTGTTTGAGACAAATGTTAAAATATTGAAAGTCGTCTTCTTAATTAATTTGAGCCTTGAGCCCTACATTTCCAAACACGGTATTTCTTCCTGCAACCTTTTTTGATTTTGTTGCAATGCAGAGCAATGGCAGATGGATACAGCATTTTAGCACTATGGTCATTGTCAAACTCCAAATTGAAACTGGCAGAGATTATTTCCTTCCTATAATGTTAGCAGAATATATAATCTTTCCCTAGGCCTTTGTAGAAGTGAGAACTGCCAACAAATATATTCATCTTTAAGGTTTTGGATCTTTGTTCCCATCTTTTGAGCACATTTGGTCCTTGTAAGTATAGAAACACATAGAGACTCTTCACACTCTTTCCCTCACACCATCGGCAGTCACTCTTTTCTCTGCCTCTTCTCTTCCCTTTGCAGGACATGTGTGAAAATGTTGAAAGCAGGCCCACCAGGCCTTTTGGATTGAGAAAAACAAATAGCATAATTCAGGAGAAAGCCCCACAACTCCAGGCTGTTGGACCTCACCAAGCCTCTTTTTTCCCTGTAATTTGGATAGATTTGAAAGTGCAGCCACACTGTGGCCACAAAAGCGAGAAAGAGAGAAACAGATGGAAGGAGAGAAGGTGAGGAAGAAAAGTTATGCATGCGCGAGGATGGAGAGAGAAACAGAATAAAGGGAAGGAGGGAAGGGAAACAAACACAGACATTTGTAATATGATTGAATGAGGTTGGGCTAAGGCGTTGGACCAGCAGCAGTTTCCCTTTCTCTCTCCGCCTATAATATATATTCCCCTTCAAGGCTCCTTATGATAAATGAAAGAGTGCTGAAGAAGGGCCACAGCTTTTTCTTCAATGTCTTTTTTCTTCTTATTGAAGTGGAAGGCTTTATTCACGGCAACACAAAGGAATAAATTGGAAACATGAAGGTGTAGAGTTTGGTGCAGACGAAGCAATGAGTGTTGATATGGTTGTTTATTACAAATATGTAATATCGCACACACAGTATGGATGTTATCAAAATAATAAGAAATGTCATCGTAACATTTTTTATTTGCATGCATGGTTTTCAATTTGGAAAAAAACAAGGTTTCACAATAACATTTGAACACCAGAGCTTTCTGAGTTATACCTGGGTTGTGTTGAATGCAACGTTACTCCACAACTTGCATTTCAAAAGCAGGACATTTTCTAGATAACTGGGTAAACAGAGAGTCTGAAGTGTGAGAAGTCACTTTCTACTGAGTCCAAGAAAACATTCCAAAATGTCTGAAAACTGCAAGATTCAACTTTCCAAAGAGCATGAAAAGGATTCTGGTGAATATCTGCGATGCTTTATTCTGGTCAGATGAGACCAAATTCAAATTCCCTGGCTCCCTGGGAGATTACATTTATAGATGTTGCTGTGAATGCACGAATATAAAACAAACATTGAATGAAAATGCGATTATATGTCGAGCTTTAGCAGGAGGGACGGGATATTCAAAAAGTTAAACAGTGAAATCTATGACCTGACCAAGTATGTCCCCTGACTTGATTCCAATAGAACACCTTTTTGAATATTTCAGAGCATGAGGTAGAGCAACAAAACCCCCTGCAGCTAAGTGCAGCTGAACAGCGTCATCTTTGAAGAATAGCAGAACATCTCTCCACAGATTTGTGCAAGACTGGAATAATCCAGGCCCTGGAGGATTGAATCTGTCATCACAGGTAACAGCAGACATACAAAGTATTGAAAAACTACAAGAAGGAAGCTTCAAGTTTATGTTGAGTTATGTTTAGCCACACATTGACCTTTTTGCTATAGTTTAAGCGATTCAAATTGGCTTCTACCACAGCTTTATTAAATAATTTAATATTGAAATTTAAGTTTTATCTCCCTTAATTGTTGTAAGTTCCAACAGCCTCATTGGTTACCTGCTCATTGGTTCTATCTTCGAGGACACCCTATGTGAAGTGCAGTGTACTGAGGTTAATATGCTTCCAATAGCCTAGCGCAATGCAAAATTAAAAGTCAATATTCTGAATTTTGCAATCTGTCCGCTGCAGTCAATTCCTCTATTTGTATTTGAACGAGTCCAAATACAAATAGAATATGAAATTATTGGAGCGCTGACTCCAGGATTCCAATCATAGGTGTGACGCTTAAATGCTGACTCAACAAATTAGTCAAAAAAAAACCCTTTATTATATTTTTTGAGAGTGAAATAACTATAATGGTTAATATACAATATAATTTATGTTTTAATTTTTTCCTCTGCACGACATTCTACACATGGACACCATTTCATTAACCTCTTCCCTTGTTTACTTCGTCACGTTTTCAAGAGCTTCCTCTGTGACATTTGATACCACTATAGTGATTAATAATGTCTGCGGCCATCATCCCCTGACTCGAAAAACAATTTTAAGAATCGATACCAGACTAAATAGCTGACGATGGATATTTTGGGCCGTGTGGAGAACTGGCAGGTGCCCTTTTTCCCCCCTGTGTGAAATGATGCCCCATCGACTGCTCCTGTTCCGACCTTATCCCACGTGCTGATCTGACATTTCCTCCTAAAAGGCCACAGATAGATCATGTGTTTGCAGACTGGGTGCAGGGAGAAAAAAATGTGACGAGCCGCAGTTTGTGTTGTGGTTTACGAGCAAGCTGACTCTACGTGGAACATAACTTTTACACATGTTAATAATTTATGCGGATATTTAAATACATCCATTACCTACGTCGTTTATTCTTTCAGGGTCGTGGGGGGCTGGGGGGGGGGGGGGGGTGCGCTGGAGCATATCCAAGCTGCCATATGGAGAGAGGGTAAGGGGGGGGGGGGTTACATCCTGGACAGGTCGCCAGTCCATCAAAGAGCCGACATACAGACACCAACAACCTTTCACGCTCACATTCACACCCACGGTCAATTTAGAGCCTCCAATTAACCGGAGCTGCATCTTTTTGACAGTGAGAAGAAGAACATTAACATGGTGTATTTCTCTGAGGCATCCCTGTGCTGCCCCCTGATATTACTATATATCTTAATTTCCCTTCGGGATGAATAAAGTAATCTATCTATCTATCTATCTATCTATCTATCTATCTATCTATCTAATCAGTTTTTTTCACTACTGATTAAACTAGAGGGCCAATCAGAGAGTGAATCTCACGATTTTTGCATGAAACACAGATTTTCATGATTCAGGAGGTACGCGCTCCCACGTTGGTTTTATACAAATAAAGGTATATAGAATTATGAAGTCCACTGAGATTTCATTCAATTTTCTCAATTCTGTCTGCTCTAATCTTAGCGGAATCCAAAATCTCTTCTATAATAAGCATCTGGGCTCCATATAAAAAAAAAATAACAGCACAGCACAACTCTGTTTAAGATCAAAGCAGAGATTAGCCACTGCAGCTTTGTTGATTTTTACCAGTTACCTTAAATCCTCCCGTCTTAGTATTTCTACAAACTGCAGATGCACATCTGTGAGTGTGTATTGACCTTGGCTCCTCTGGAGTGTGTTTGTACTCGTGGATGAGTGTGTGCATGATTATGAGCGAGAGAGTGGAGGAGTAATGAAGGAGAAACTACAACTACATGAGAGCATGGTGGAACATAACAGATATGGAGATAAACTGCCTCACTCACAAACCGAAAATCAATCAAGTGTAACTGGTTTGTTTCTCCATCTTCTGGGACTTCTCATAAACAACATACCATCAGACTGCAATCTAAGACATAAATAATGCAACACATGAGGTAGAGAGTCAAACAAAACAGGTTACTCAATTGTTGTTGCTTAAAAAGATGTTTCAGGAGAGGTGCACCTGTAAAGAAGCAGATTAGCCATGATAGTCACAAATACACTTCGTTTTTCCCCATCGGTTGGTGTAATATATGATGTGCTACATCACGATATGAGTCAAGTCCTTATTATCTGCTGTGGACAGAAATGTGCTGTTTTGGGTCTTTAACCACACCCAAATAATGATGTCACAATGTAATGGTAAACATCCATCAACAAGTAAATAAATCATGCAAGAAGAGACAAAAATCTTGTACTTGGTTTATTATTATTATTATTATTAATTATTGCATTTTTTGTAAATTTGTCAAATTTTTTATAGTATGAACCTGAGGAAGTACTTGACCTTTAATCCTGAACAATATCAAGTAATATGTTAAACTAACTCAACATTGCTCTGCTTATTTTATAATGTGGGCTGTAATTGGTTCCAAGTTGGCCGAAGTTACACAATATGATTTGTTGTCACTATGTTGTCAATACATGTATCTTATTAAATGTAGAAATTTCAAATTCTTTTCCTAGGAACACATTTTCATTAGTTTCCAAAACTGCTTTTATATGAAGCCATGTTTTTTTCCGTAGTTATCTTCATGCAGAACGAGCTGGATAAACAGTCACCATTGTTACTATTATTAGACATGAGCACTGCAGCTACACTGAATGAAAGACTGAGTCCATTGGAGTGTGTATATGTAGATGTTTCAGTATTCTAGCCTTGCTTCAATTTTTTTTTTGACATCGGTGTGAACCCACCTACCCAAGAAATGTACGAACCCCGGATGAAACCCCTGCAGAAGTCGGCACAGAGGCAGACTCGGTGCCCTGTGGCTCAGATTGTGTGTGAGTTCACATCGGCCCTTTCCCTTTTCTGCCTCAATGTCTCATCATCCTTTCCAGCTCACTTGGCCACACAGCTCCAGCACCCGGAGAGAAAGAGGGATTGGGTGCGAAAGACTGAAACACTGGAAGGGTCGAACACAAAGAGAAAGTGGATTAAAAAACTGAAAGAGGGGAGAAGAAGAGGAAAGGCAGAGAAAGAGGGGGGGAACCTGCTGCTTTACCTGGTTTTTACTGGAGGAGGCATTTTGGGTGAAGTGCACGGAATTTACAGGCAGACCGTGGATGGGCCCTGACAGATCTCTCAATCGCACTGCTGCCGACAGATTTCTGCTGACAGTTTCTATTTAGAAAACAAACCAACCCCAGGAAATGTGCTTGGAGTAGATTTTTTCGCCTTCTCGCGGCACCGAGGAAGAAGCTCCGCGCCTCACGCACCTCGACAGACGCGTGACTTTGGATTGAAATCTAAATGTATCCAGTGGAAATTCTCACCGTTATTGCACTATGCCAATTAAGGTCCAACTTGTGAGGATAACAATAAGGAAAGCGGCTTCTTTAAACCTCTGCGGTGTTAATTTAACAAATCTGGCCTCGAGGCTTCACACGGGCAAAAATAAATCCCAATCACCCGATCTCGTCTCTTTTGCCTCTGTGCATCGTTACCTTTTGACTCGAAAAATCCCCAAACATGATTTGCCCTTTTCAAGAAGTGTCACTCATTAACTGTTGTTGGCTTTCACAGTATTCATCTTTGGTATAATAGGTTTTGTGGCGGGCAGATTGTAATTAGCAGCCTTTGTGTGAGCTCCTCAGTTGAAATAATAGTCAGTCTGCAGCTTTCAATGATTGAATTCTCTCGTTAGATGTCGGGCCCGGGACAATGTGTGTCGCCTTCATACAGAAATCCATCCATAAATCATGATAATTACACGTTAGCGTTACGATAAGATATTTTCGTTGTGAAATACACATGTTCATCATCCTTTTTTTAAATCCCTCAAACTCTACAGAACAGTTAAAATGAAAATACAATATTCAAATGTCTTTATTTATTTATTATGCACCGAAAGCTACTGTAAGTCCTTACTTAACATGGACTTATACCTTCCATAAATGTTTGTGGTACCATAAGTTGTCTTTTATAAATAGAAATATCAGACTATGAAAAAAACACAGCTTATAAAAGAAGATTAAAGTCATTTCCTCTGTAGTTATTCTCAACAATCCTAATCTTTTTGTAAACCTAATTGTTTTTGTGCCTAAACCTGGTACTCTGTAGGTTGTATGCATCCATGACACATGTTGATGTCCTACAGAGGCTCTAGAGCATTTATTTTACCAGTGATAGCAGCCATTTAATCAGGTTATAACATTTAAAGCAGGTCTAATACACAAATAAGATAAATGACAGACACAAGTTGAAATTGTAACATGGCTCACAAAGCCTGCAGTGATCAGCTGACATTGACCCACCGACACTTTCCAACACTAGTTCTAACTCCGTCCGTGACATTGCTGTCGCTAAACATGTGAGGAAGCTATCTACAATATCAGTCAAGTCTCAGATCATTTCAATATTATTGTTGCTTGCCATCATCACTTATGACAAACCACGGAGCGTGTTTTCCATCTAGCTGTTTTGGAGACATTTACAATCTCACGCCACTAATACAGATGCTGCACAAATTCAAAAACTCTCCATCTCTGTCTCATTTTTGGTTGAATATCCACTTGACTTTGGAATCCCCGACGTGCATTAACACAGCTGCATCCATCTTAGTCTCTGTTTGATCGCTTTTACAATATTTACGGCTCCGTCTCTGACACGCGGTGAATTGTTTCCTCCCCATCGGGTCTGCTCTTTTGATAAGTAAATTGCTTTCTGCTTTCTGGCAGCATTAGTTTGTCTTGACAACACTGGAAGTGGGAGCTGGGATTTGTTGTGACACAGTTATGATGTTCATCATTCAGTCAAAACCTGTCTGCTAAAGGCCCAAAGACGCCATCAGAGGAGAGGATTCAGATATTAGGCAGAGAAGTGCATTCATCATTCACTCCCAGACGAGGCAGACGACACCTGTATTTATTCTCTGAGGTGAGAATGTTTTCTTTTTGATTCTTCCCTTCACATGGGTTTGAAAAAAGCGGAAAAGACAAATGAAGTTGTTGTCATGTTGACAGGTATTATTTCCTTGTTGTTAGATGTCGGGCCCGGGACAATGTGTGTTTTATGGTAATATGGTGATCTTCGTTCAAAGACCTTTAACAATCGCTCGCAAAAATCTCTGTTAAAATAATACGTTTTCTTCTTTTCAGTAGTAACTGCTTTTAAAGTCTGCGACTGATGGAAGACAAAATGTTGCTCTACTGTTTTTCAAATACCACGTCAATGACCCTCAGCGGTCCTGTTAAATTTAGATATTAAAAATACCTTTATTTTGAAACTGTCACTGATCTCAGGACGTCACTTGAGTAGGTTGATGATCGTATGTGGCCTCGGACGTATTCTCACACTGCTAGAAGAATATGGCCACATGTGTACCAGACCAGCTCCAAATAAGGTCTCAGTGATCAGATCTCAAATGGGACCTGAATCTTGGGTGTATACAGACTGTACTCAGAGCTGTCCATTTCTGATCAGAGGACTAAGGACTTGTATGTTTGGGCAATTCCACAGACACCCTCCTGCTGCCAAAATACGATTCCAGATTGGGTACGAGTGACAAACTGAGGGGGATTGTTTATGAGAGACAAACTAATGTCTTTTTGTTTTTAGATGATTTGCTAGAACAGACTCAGTCTTTAAGTTATGGCTTCAAATGTTTGTGTTTGTCTGATGACTTTTTTGCAGAGACCCAAGCTGTGGTGTTCAGCTTGAAGAATACTTCATGTGTTACATTTAGGAAGATCCTCCTTGTCTTGTTTTCTGCTACTTGCATTAAAGTTTAAATTGGTACATTTTTACATATAAAAAAAACATTTAACATGTTATAATTTATGTTAAAACATCCCGCCAGGCTTAAAAGAATACACACTTTCATATGTCTCTGGATATTCAGCATTGAATTATGCTCCTTGCACTCTTGGCTGATTAAAAGGTATGAATGATTTTACATTTTTTCTATTTAACACAAAATTCACTTCATTATTTCCTGTCTGTCTCTCACGGTAGATGATGATATGCTGCTAATTGCACTCACTTATATCACTCTGTGCTAATGTGCATAATTCAGGGCTCAGAGCTGATTTTGCTCGAGTTTCATGTGACCCGTTCTTTGCGAGAGGTCAACCAATCTGCTCAATTTGAATTTGAATGTATTCCACGTTAGGCGCTGGCACGTGGATTACTGCGAGGACCTGTGGAGATCTTAATGTGGAACACCTATCACAGTGTCATTAGGTTAATCAAGGTTACATTAAACAAAGTGTGATGTGGTTCAGTGGCCACACAAAAGGTAATTTATGAAAAATGTCCGTTCAAATCCAGAAAATATTCATCATGTTGTAATTTGCTGTTATGTCATTAATGCGTCTACATGTGAAATAGAAATACAAGAAGTAAAAACACCCAAAAAGGCTGACCCCCTTATAAGGACAGGTACGAGTTGGTTCTATTAACTTTTTCAACATTGCCTGGAACAACTTCAGGGCTGAAGTGTGGGACTCAGAGTTTCAGTTCTCCAAAGGAGGATTTCTCAGGAAAAATCTAGCCGAGCTGACTGTGTCCCTGTTTGGCTCGTCTGTTGTCCAGACAGGACAAGGACAAGGAGACTTACTTTACAAAGGTTTAACTGTTCCTGCAAGGACGCAGAGCAGAAAGCGTTTAGTCAGCAGACAGCTCTCCTTCGGCTCTGTCTGTGTTTTCCAATCAGCTCTGCGAAAAGGATTGAAAACTCTGAAAGCGGTAAGTCATCACGTCCCCAATGTTTGGAAATGTGATAAAGTGTTTCAAATTTGTCTTTCACACACTATTTAAACTATTAACAAGATGCATTGAAAGCTGGTTTCTTGTTTTTTCAACGGAGCAAACACAAGTTGAGGGTGTATGACAGAAAACAATGGCACATTAGACAGAGAGATGTGAACTCGATGAAACAACTGTACGGGGCATATGGAGAGAAGGTGGTAAAGGAGGTGTGAACGTGTGAGAAAAGAGCAGTGACAAGAGATGCGATGTCTTTCCTTCTTCTACAAATGTAACTCTTCTCTCCAGCATAGAAGTGAGTTATAGCTTCAAATTTCATTGAAATATATATATAAAAAAATATAAAAATGATTGTCCAAAACTTTGCTTTAGCTGTTTATACACAAAAGGTGTTTTTGTTTGTGCTATTGTGTGTATCGTATTTTGTTGATGTGTTGAAGTGTTCTGAACTCCCTGTCAACTTTGCAGACACACGTTTGGATTTTCTCGGTAAACTCCATCGAGGATCATCCAGTTCTTCTCGGACCACGTGGCCGCTGCTTCTTCTGGCTCGTCTGTTATGTGCTGTCAAACATTTGCTGAATTCAATTTTTTGAAAATCCTGTCAGACTCCTGTCTGTGCGCTTGTGTATTTCCAGTGTATGTACACTGGCTGCTTGTGTGTTTGGGTGTTGAATGCGTTCTTTGTGTGTGACAATGACTATCTCGTTGTGTGTGTGTGTGTGTGTGTGTGTGTGTGTGTGTGTGACAGGGTGATTGTGTTTGGAGGTAAGGAGTGTGTCACTGTGAAAGGATGTGCAGCTGTGTTCCTGTTCACAGATGACTGCCTGTTTGGATTTGTGCTCCGTCACTGCTGATGAGTTATTGACCGCTGTATTCAAACCCATATAGGCCGACACGTTCTCTCGCTGGAAAGCTTCCAGGATCATAAGCTCTTGTAATTACAAGGCGCGCCGGACAACATGGATTGTTTCTCTCTGATTAAATTACAGAGGTCAAATCTGAAGAAAAGGCGCGGTAAACAAGGCCGGCGCTTCTTTGTAGTCCGCACAATGCCGCTTGATCTGAGAGCTCCTGTTGCGTTGAGGGGCATTGTGTTTTTCCATTGTGTCTTATCAAGAGCTTTTTGACTGCCTGTCCTCACGTCAATAAACCAATACAGGAGCAACTCACGATGCGTAAGCTTTTCCATTTCCTCCTCAGGGCTTCGAGGGAAGTGACCAATTTATATTTAAATCAACAAGATGCAAAGGAGCTTATCGTTCAAAACAAGCAAGGATGGACATCAACCATAGGTAATCATGCAAGACTTAAATCATACAACACATGTCGATTAGCACTAAATGCAAAGTACAGCTCATGTGAATGTCATTTGGTTTTGCAGGTATTTCCTCAGAAACTAATAGTGTAAATAATAAAATGTTGACCTGCTGAGGAACCAACAATACATGTGCAAAGACTTCATCAAAGTTTTTACAGCACATGTCATGATGATGATCCACGACAAAAGCAGAGAGGAGAGAGTTTAGAGCTGATGACATAGAGGACATTTTTTTTAATTACATTTAATTTATGGGAATTTGCTGGAACCTGAGGTTGACTGGAGAAGGGGATGTAGAATTGCAACAAAGAATACAGGATGGGGGAAGAGGTGACAGAGCAAGGAGGAGAGAGAGAGAACAGTGACAACAGATGAAAGGAAAACAACTTTGTAAAGACAGAAAAGCAGAGTGAACTAGGTAACAGAAATTAACTGTTGGGGAGAGGTAAAGTGAATAGAGAAACTATTTCAAAGGGTGCTGTCACACCTGCTCTTGTTTAGTCTGGAGTAGGTGTGAAAGGTGCCTCAGACATCGGTCCAGAGCAACGCATCAAAAGAGGTTTGGTTTTTTTTAATGCACCTTGTTTAAAATGAGCAAATATAAAGGCCTAATTGACAATATGCCCATTTCAGAATCGGGCCTGTCTACAAATCAATCAAAGCCAAGTAAAGGTAAAGGCAGCCCATGTAGGTGATAATGACAAGGTGTTTGTAATAAGAAACTTAACTGCACAATGTGACACCAAAACTAAGTACATCCAATGTAAACAATCGAACAAAGACTTAAAGTTTGCTTGAGATGTTGATCTGGACTTTAAGGTGTGGAAACACCCTCAGATTGTTACCTAATACACTAGGATGAACACAACTGTAATCTAAACAAAAGTGGACGAACAAATTGTAACGACAATTTTTGCATAGCTTTATAACTTCTGTGTTTGCTTGTGTAGCAAGATCCAGATAACTTATAGATGAAGATATGAGCTCCTCAACCAATCCAAATCCTCCTTCAAATAAAACATGAGCAGCCCCAAGCAATCTTCCTCATCTCACCCCCTGATCGTTTCAAATGCTAGCAACGCCCCTGGCTGGCAGACACAGGATCAACCAAGTCAACAACTTTCATCTTCAGGGTACCTTGTTTGTACACGATTTCTTCCAGTAGTTGAGATATTTCAGTATAAGACAAAGCAATAGAATATGGCTGAATATCCGATAAACCGTGAAATGTTTAGTAGTCGAAGTAGGGACCACTGTCTAGTGGCTGTTGCCCATTTTTCTTGTAGTCCAGCCACTGATGCCTGTCAGCCTGAGAAGGTTAAACTGGAGGAGGACACTAAACCATTTGTCCTTGTACAGTTTTAGTAAAGAATACAACTGATTTCTTGACTTAAATCTCCATTCACATTGCCACAGCTGCCTCCTCAAGTGCTTCCCTGCCTGGTCCCCACAGCCAGGAGACAGATCCCACCTGTCCCCGACACGGCATCGTCCTGACGCACCAGTTCTCCTGCCTGGCTAATTTGTCATGTCAGCACACTTTCCTTACCTTTCTCCCATCTCAGACCTCCTTGGTAAGTGGCTCTGTCTTCCCCTCTGCATCCTCTTCTCAAGGTGGACACGAACTTCTTGTTTCCAATTTTTTTTGTGTCTGCAGCTGTTGTCGTCATTGTCAGGCTCAGTGGTTGTGACTGTCTCCCCTGGGGACTGCGGTATTTACAGTGGACATTGGCTTGCTGCCCGTCCTTCTTCTCTGTATCCCACACAGGGTGGAACTCGAAGCAGAGGTAAGGTGATGGAGAATGCTTAAAAAAGGAAATGGAAGCAAATATGCAGTAAAGTGATTCCTACAAATTAAACCATGCATATTTCTTAGGGCTGGATAATTTATTATAAGGGGTGTAAATAAGAAACTTGACAAAACCCTTTTTCAGGTGAAATAGAAATGCAGCTGTTTTTATTTGCTGCTTTGAATAGCTAACTGTTGAAGGTTGAAGGATTCAACCAACATGCAAAGATGATCCGGTCATCCAGGTCGTGGCACCTTCAGGTTTAGTAAAACAAAGGGAACTTGGACTTGTTTGTGTTTCTTAAAGATGTTTCACTTTTCATCCAAGAGTCTACTTCAGTTTTGTGTGACTGATGGGAAACTCCAGGTAGTTAACCTCTATGGGTCTTTATTTATCTTGAGAGTTAAACATGCAGGTAGTTGGACCCTCAGCCAACTTGTGGATCTTAACAGTCCTGTGTTAATTGAAGACTAGTGCTGCTATTGAATGACACATACGTGTGGTATGGGAAACAGATTATTATTTTTAAACACCCCATCTTGCAGTGTCAAGGAAAATTACGGAATCCGCACCAATTGGCTGATGACTTTTTGAGTAGCTCTATTCAAGATTTAACTAACAAACAGTTAAATGAATTACAATCAGCTGGATTGCTCATATCTTCCATTACTAATAATACACCTGCGGCTACATAGCACAGGAGGGTTGCTCTTTTTACCTCTGTCAGTTAGTTGTTGTTAGCAGACACTTTAGAAGCCTTCTATTATTAGATTTTACATCCTTACAAATGCAGTCTGCTGAAACACCTAGAAAATGCCAGATGGGTAACTCAGTTTTGTGCAAGGTGATAAAACGATACCTGCCAGATGAAGAGGAGGGCAGGTGAGGGCTTCACTGTCCGACAGTTACGTCCAATCAGCTAATGACGGTTTACTGTAATATCAGCACAGAGCAGACAGAGCAAGAAGCTGATTGGTGCTGTGACAATGTGTGTGGCATCTATTTCTGGTCGGCGCAATCTGCTCGTTACATTTAATAAATTAGATATAAACCTGAACAGTCTGTCACTGGCGATGCTTCCACCTTTATGAGGAAGAGGTAGAAAATTAAGTGTAATCAGTGTGCTCATGTTGCTGAAAATATACTCTTAGTCTCACAGAACACTGTTTCCCACTCTCTCCTGGCTGGCATGTTAAAATACTCAGGGGTGTTATTGCGGCAGGATTCACTTTGAAGATTACACCTGCTTATGCTGAGTGGTCTGAGCTGAAACGCGGATGAGATGATATTGACAGGAAGACGCGCTTCAGATTTTCTTGGCGGCAACACAGCTATCAACCAACGAGTCAAATTCTTGCCGGGGAGATGGAACATGATTTTTATTTTTTGGCAGCATGCAGTGATTTTGTTGGAGAGCGTCTGACAAATTCAGGGGAACTTAAGCACCACTTTATCCCCACTTTTTAGACATGGTTGTTGCACCCAGGTTCTGTCAAGAGGCAACTTTATCATCAATTATCTACATGGTTTTTTTTTTTTCCTGTGAAACTCTTTGAGAACTCCTCATATCTTAGAGAGAAGAAGAGAGATGTAGGAAAGTCTCGAGGTGTTTGACGCTTCATCTGCTCAACAAGTTTGCGGGGGAAATCTTATCTGCCTGTAACTTACAGTTTGAGCATCTTGGGAAAGAGTGTGGAGATAAAGTAGGACAGTTTACAGGTGTAGTGAAAAACTATATTCGATTTCCTCCACTTACTCAAACACAATTAAGTTCTTTATCTTGTAATTCAAATAATGTCCCACATTGCTCATTAAAAGTAGGCCAATTTTAAAAAACATACCTCTTCACCTTCTTCTTTGCTGTTTCATTTGGGTTTAAATTTCTCACAATGAAAAATGTAAATTGATGATCACGACGTTCCTCCTGTGATTTGTACCCGGAGAACGCCAGATACACATTTTTCTTTCTCGACAGGACTCACACACGACTCATATCCTCCAGCCTCGGTTCAAACCCCCGAGTGGGTCAAGGATTTCAATTTTTTCCCCAGCTTACCTGCACCGCCCGGCTAAATTGAACTCTTCAGGGATATCTAAGTGCTTCTCCTCAGTGGGCCCGAAATGCAATTCTTTTTCACAAAATTCATTAGAGGGCACAGCTCTCCTCGGCCTCCCGCTCCTAAGCTGTCCACTCTTTTGCTATTGTACCTCGTTCCTCTGTCAGAAACTGGGGAGATTAGATTTGAAAAACTTTACCGTTTCCTCACCCCCCCCCGGTACTAGCTGAGCCGTGTTCACCTCGTCATGGAAACATTTGAAAGTTGTCAAATCGATGCGAGTAACCGCAGGTCTGACACTGATTGGCTGTGACATGTGTAACTTGTTTCTACTTGTGTCTGGTTCTGTTTTCTTATCCTGTTCATCACATCCCTCTTCGGCCCTTATGAAGTTCAAGTGCTCGGTGTTTCTGCTTTGTCGTGCTCTCGACGCGCTTCTGCCTCGGCCTTTTCTCTCCTGTTTCTCTGCGACACTCGAGGATGGCAGGCAAGACTTATTGGACTAACAGTACCGACAGAAGAAGTAGATGTGATGGCCCAGAGAGTAAATGTAATAAAACTGCTACTTCTCCATGTATTTCACACATAAGATTAGGACCAGGAAACCAACATCAGGTGCTGTTCCTACTGCACCGAATGATAATGCAGATTTCAGTGCCATTTTGAAAAGGACTTTGACATTGGGATATGTAGCAAGTATTTGAAAATAATTCCGTGCAAAGGAGAAACATGACAAACTCGAGCATGTGGCAACACACAGGATACATTTAAAAGCAGAGGGATGCTCCATGCTTGACTGATGCATCAGGCCACATCAAGCACATCAGCCGGCAAGTGAAGGCCTCAGCATTTTGAGCTTTTTGAAAAGAGAGCATCGGTTCTGGCAACATTTATGCTCCAGGTTTGTCGTAAAAGTATTGATTCGGTTTCATAAAGACCCCAGATGATACCGAACCCTTGTGAAGATGCCACCAGTGAAGGAGTTCAAACAGAAAACAGCCGTCGGTGGGTTTATCCGCATCATGTGCACCGTCAGCTTTATCTTGAAAAGCAAAACTTGCATCCCAGACAAAATGAATGGGATCACAAAGCAGGCTAACTTAAACCACATCATCACTCCCTGTTTGACAAAGGCTATTTCTGTGCAACATATCTTCCCCTCATCAGTTTCCTGTCGTCACAGCTCCTCTCCTTCTGTTTCCTCATTTTACTCATCCCGTAAAGCTGAGACAGGGCCACAGCTGGGACAAAGCCCCGCTGTCAGCACATCAGTGACAACATTACGTTCATTAGGCCCCGTTAAATCACCGCAGACATCCTTGTTAAAACATAATTTGCTAACTGCTCTCAATACTCATTTGGCTGTCCCAGCAGAATTAACAGTAGCGTTAACATAGTGGGAAGTGAAGGCATGGAACTTCATGATGATAAAGGAAAGTAAACAGAGATGAAAGGGAAGTGTGATGGAAGAGGAAGGAGGTCGAGTTTCTTAAATGATTACGAGACCATGGCAGCCATACTGAGCTGAGAAATCAAGGCTGAAACACTGATTCAGTTTATTTGTGGATATATAATCATGCTTTGTTATTTAAGATTAAGATTAAGATAAAGATACAATTATTTATTCCAAACACATGCACAGACATGCACAGGCACACTCATGCAGGTAGGGAAAGTTAACCTCTGCTTTATACCCCATCTGGTGCAGGACACACAGAGGAGTGAGCAACCATGTACGGCGCCCGGGGAGTAGATGTTTGAGGAGTAAGGTGCCTTGCTCAGGGGTACTAGACAGGGCAAAGAGAATCATCTTGGATTTTGGACAAATCAATCCAGGTTCGTCTTTTTGTTTTTTCTCCGTGGAGTCGAACCAGAGACGAACCAGAGACCTTTTCTGCACATAGTCCAAGTTTCTGCCACTAATCCACCGCCTCTATTTAAAGGGATGGTTCACCCAAAAATGACAATGCACTCACTATCTACTCTCCACTATGCCGATGGAGGGGCGGGTGAAGTGTTTGAGTCCATTAAACGCTTTTGGAGTTTCAGGGGTAAACAGTGTCGCAGCCATATACAATACAATTGAAGTCAGTCCTAATATTCAGATTTTTGCTGGTGCAGCTTTTATCATGTTGACCATCTTGGTGGTAAACGTTTTTCCTATAATTTCAGTTTTCACATACAGGTCAAACTAAATCAGTATATTTTAGGGCCCCTGGATAATTTGCCTCTTGGCTAATGTACGACCTTGAGGTCAGAGGTGGCTCCCCCTTGGTTTCCTCTGCCAAGGAGGGATGTTTATGTATATGTTTGTTTGTAAGCAAGAATATGCAAAAAAAAAAATATTTCTGCAAAACCCTTTGACAGGCTGCAGTATTGGTGAGGGAAAAATCAATAGATTTTTGGTGCTGATCCAGATCAGGGGGCGAGTTTAGTTTGTTTTTTCACTGTCTTTAAAATTGCTTTTTTCCATTAGAATAACCACATTTTGCGAAACTGATATTTATGAGTTTGTGAAATTTGGTGACTATCCAAATAAAAAATCCTCTGAATGTGGTTTCGTTACCAGACAGTTGGTCCTTGGCGGAGGAATAAGGCGCTCCACCATTCTAGTGGAGTGTGTTAACACATCATCAGCACTAAACACAAAGCACTGCTGACGCGGCTGGAAATTGTATTCTTAATTAAAGTGTGACAAAAGGAAAAGTCCCCAAATTTATTACAGTTCATCCAGAGGGTAAGAGGAATGCATTCGGCAAATTTCACGACAAGCCAACCAGACTTTGTGGAAAATGTCGATTCAAAACCCGAAACGTCAAACCCCTGCTGACACTAGAGGGAAAGTCATTAGAGTCATGAGCATCTATTGTCTGGAAACAGGTTAAAAGACATTTCATGGTGATCTACTTGAAACATCTGGATCCGACGTTAACCTCCACAGAGCCTCGCTGCTAACGAACTGTTAAAAAGTGCTGAGTCGAACACGTCAGCAGTTTGTCTGATAAAAGGCAACTTTGATATCTCTGACTTTGAAGGAAATTAATCAGGAAAAGACCAGTGCTCTACGCGGTGAAAACGTATTACTACTCGCTGCCACTTCTTCGATAACTGAGAAGCAGCACTGGAGGTAAAGCTGCTCCAATATTCCTGCTTTGATTGCATTGGAAACCTTATGGGAGAACCATTGAGGTTTTCCTTTCAACAAAAAACTCTTCTCCCAAAAACAGTTTTAAGTTATGGAATCAAATTGCAATGCCTCTAAATTCAATTCATCTCCACCATAGATGCTTTCTCTAAAGCCACACTGGACTATATGTTTGTCAGCCCTGTTTGCAGGTGCCTGTTGTGCGTCTATGTTAATGCATTAAACCGGTCGTGTCTGCTCTTTCCCGCCTACAGAGCGCACTGTACCAACTGCTGTATATAAAGACGCTCTCTGTCTGGATGGCTGCTTATTGAACGGGGATAAGCCAGAAGCCTCAGTAGTTCCAAATAGGTTTGGGCCACTGCCACAGCAAAGCACATTCCTGTGTCTGCAGGCGTCTGTTTACAGTGTTGTCACTGCTATTCTGGAGTTTCACCGTGAACTGAAGCGTCTCTTTCTCGGGGACTGTTTTGCATCATCTGCTGGAAAACATGGAAATACATCTTTTCATGTCAGAAAAGTAAAACAAAGACACAACACCGTAGATGTGCATTGTTTCTTCCTGGTGAGAAATGAAGCTATAGATTAAGTACACCTTCTTTATTTCATATAACACATGAATAAAAAATATTTTTCATAAAGAGTTTATGGTCTCAATTTGTGTTTCAAGTCTTCTTCAATACAACATGATGTTCAGTTAGGAAATGATGGTCCCATTCAAAGAGACGATAAAGCATTGTGGGGGCGTGGATACCATGTGATTGACAGCTAGTACCGTCTGATGAGTACAGGTTGCAGGTGAAGGTCAAAAAATTAATAAAACGCCAAGTTTGAGGCTTCAAAACTACATTTCACAAACCAGTGGGCGACTTCCAGTGGGTTTCCACTTGTTCCCGTTTAATATTAAAAACTGTATCAGTTCCGATCGACAAGATGATCCTGTTAACACTGATGAGCCTGATCTCAAATGTCACATGGGTGTATACAGTGATGTGTTCATTGACAGTTGTTAGTGTCGCACGTACTGAGAGCATTCAACCATTGATGCATCATCGCTGATTGTGAATCTTTGAAATGGACTGTGGTCTACATGTCTTTAGTCAGTGTGGCAGAGAATGAATAAACTGCTCATTGTAATCACTGCAACCCCTGTACGTAGTTATGAACCTGAGGAAAAGCATTTTGTGAGATGACAGCACGATGGGACTCAGCGGTCACTTGTTGTGTTCTTCGATATTGTCCCACAAGCTGTTATTCTTATATTCCTGTTACATTTGTTGTAATTGCACGGCTGTGATGGATAATGGATGACAATTTAGTTTGCAATTATTGTAAATGGTTCTTGACAGGGACATTAGGTGCGTGCCTCAAAAGGAGATGCAGTGTTTTCCTCATAACCCCGGGTCAGGTGTGTGTGGTGAAATCTGCAGTTTAATCGTCGGTACCATCGTGTGACAGATCTCCCCTCGTCTCCTTCTGCGAAAGGAAAATTAAAATAAAAAACCACTTGCTGTTTTGCTGTGATTTCAAAAGCTATTACTCTCCCTGCCTCTGAAGACGGGGCGAAAGATAAACACAACAGTGCGTTCCACTGGCGTGTGAGAAGTGGTGATAGCGTGTGGAGAGGAGGCGTTTGCGATCTCTCTGGTTCCACTGGCTCATTGGAGATGATTCCATCCATATTCCCCCCAGTTGGCTCCAGGACTCAGCGTGAGGAGGTCGCCCGCCTGCCTGCTGCCGCTGAATGATTTTTAACTGAAGTGAAGTGTTGCATGTTTTCACACGGAGACGCCCACAGCGACTCAGGACAACATATCAATTATGCCGGAGCGACTGTGGAGTATCACACACGGGATCGGAGGACGATGAGGAGCCGGTGCTTTGTGTCCAACTGAGCCAGAGACATGGAAAGCAGCAGCGAGTAGAGATCTTGATACTTTATATTATTCTCACCTGTAAAGTTAAACTGAAGTTTCAATAACTTTTATAAAAAAAAAAACGACCTCCTTTCAGTGGTATTGGAGTGTACAGCCACCCCTGTACACTCCAATACAACAGCTCTGCCTAAACATCTCATTATCATTCACAGACTCATTAGCCTCAGTTTTGCTGACAATGTAAGAAAGGCAATTTTGTTTTTATTGATGAGTGTTAGAAACAAATTATTCATTGCTTTTATCAATATAACACATATTGAGTTTGGGCAAGAGCAATTTGTACTTTAATTCCCATCGGTGCTCCTGAAATACTTCATATAAATGCTCCTCGTTCTTTTTTGGGAGTACTGGAGTATTTAAGAGTTTTTGACTCATGTGATAAGACGACGGATAAACTGATGGATCAGAATTCTTGAACCTTTGTCCCGTCACCAAAGGAGGTTACGTCCCCCCCCCTACCCCCCCCGTCTGTCCATTGGTTTCTTCTTTTGCTCATTGCTCAGCAGGATTGTACAAAAACAACTGAACATGTTTCCTTGAAATTAGGAGGGAGAATCAGAAATTGGCCTAGTAAGGTTGGCGCGGATCTGTATAACTGGGCGGATCCAGTTTTTTTTATAAATGCTTCTTGATTAAAAAAAATTATCTGGCAAAGTTTGGGAATGATATTTATGAGTGTGTTTAATTTGGTGTGGATCCAAATAAGAATCTGGATCTGATGGATCTGAAGGTTTCTCAGTGAAGGGATGTGATCCAATGAGTGTCATTCTCTTGAAACACCTCTCTGTATAATGCAACTCAAACTACTTCCTGTAATGTCACACCAATGAGGGTGTGGATATTTGACGCTGAGCAAATTAAATCCATGCAGGTAAATCACTCCCTGGTGCCGCTGACATCTGTTGTCACACTTCTGCTCTAATCGTTGTGTTTATGCACAACGTTTTATCAACCATGAGCTGGAGACAGTGCTGCTACAAGCCTCCTCACGTCTCCTCATGTTCATCACTGTTGTTTGTTTATTCATTTTTTTGCTATGAATGATGCATTGATGACAGATCGGAAGCAGAACACGTCTGTGTTTCTGATCCAGTGCACGGTGAAGAGCAGCTCTCATGACGAAAACGTCACTCCACAGCACCAGCGCTCAGGAAGCGACTGTCAAGCAGCTCCGCGTGTCTCGTTACGGCTCCGGGGTTTCATTTTAATTTTAGAAGCATGTGGAGTAAACGTGATGGGATGTTCTGGTGCCGTGTATCCTCAAAGTCAAAGTACGGAGAGGCAGCTGGATTTCTTGGAAACGAGAATCCACGTTTCCAGGCTCCAATGTATCTGCATTTGTCCGAACCATCAGTCATGGGTTCGGATCAGTCTGTGTCCTCAGAAGAAGAAACGACAGGAAGCTACAGGGTCTCAGTTGTAATCACAATGAGAAGTGACGGTTCATTGACAGCAACAGCTTCTACTGCAGGGGTTCATCAGAAGTGGAGAGTATCTATATGTTTAAGGAGCTGACGACAGACAATCGCCAAGTAGTTTGTGACAGCGCCTGCTCTTTAACAAGAAGTTTCCAGCAGAGCCTCAACAAATGGTTCTGTTTGGACGACTACTTAAATTAAGGAGTTGACATTTAAGTAAACCAACACATCAGCCGATATGTACAGTGTATTTAAAATGGCAGTAATTCCTAATATGACGTTTAAAAACCGTTTTGACAAAGAAATGCAACTGAGGCTTTACTAAACTTTATTATAAATAACTATGAATACAAAGAACAGACCAATAATATAGATCTTGAATTAAGAAAATAAAGGATTTTACATAAACTTTCTGCATCGTTTATACTGTAAAATAAAACCAGAATATATATTGGCAAACATAAACAATACTTTTATACTGATATGTGAATCAGTGATAAATCACCTGTTTAATGTAAACATTTCTATCATGTGTCACTTTAACTCAAACATAATCAGACCTGACGTCGACCTGCTGCAGCTGTTTCTATACGATTTGTGTGAGTTTGTGTTAATCTTTTATAAGACGTCTTGTTTGACAAGGAACAAATTGTCTGAATAAAATGAGAAAGATATGTTTCCACTTCATCTGAACAAGCAATATCAGCAGCAGTGATACATCAGTGATACACTGGTGCACCATTTGAGCACAAGCGTTACATTTGATTTATATTGAATTACAAGAACATTTCTGCTGCTGAAAAATAAACATTTTAGAGTTTCCTTATTTAAATCCAAACCAAAGCTTTTCAACGTTGGTTTCCCAGATCCAGTGCAGCATTAATCCTGCTTTAACCCAAAACATTAACTTCATTAAATTTGACTGACATTTTGTGTGTGTGCCTGGTCCGGTCTCACACTCAGGGTTTGATCATTTAATCAAGTTTTATGATGGGGGGTGTAAGTGGTTAGTCGTATGAGTCAAGAGCTAATAAAACTCTCGCTGGTTCCTGCTGCTCCTTAAACGCAGGTAGAGTGGAAGAAAACACGACTACTGGGAACAATTAGAGCTTTTAGAGGAAAGGAGAAATAAATTCTACTCTAAGTATTTAGGGCACCGGCGGGACTCAGCAGTGGGGATGAAAACGGAAGTCTGTAAAAACAGTCAACAGTTTATGTTTCAGCTCATATAATATGTTCTAACTGTGTATGTGAAGAGTAAAAGTGGAGGGCAGGCGATACAGTTACAGAACGTTTTAACTTGAGGGGGAGGTTAATCAGAGTTCGAGTGCTCAGTCCATTTAATACAAATCATTTTGAATAATGAGTCTACTTTATAATCTTGATTAACGTTGGAGAGTTTAAGTGATTGAGGTTTAACACGTTTTACTGACGCTACAAAACACAACAACAACAAAGGATTTAAAGGCTTTATATAGCCACCTCAGTGTTTTAGTATTAGTAACAATCACTGTTCCTATGGTAACGTCTGGCGTCAACACCACGGCAAAGTTTTGGAGCGACTACAATAGAAAAGATTGGAAACTCCGAATGCCCCGATTTAGTTTGAAACTCCAGGGCTGCTCTTTAGTCCTGATGTGCAAAAGAACACACAGATGTTTTGAGACAACGATGCAGTCATTCACTTCCTCATTGGTCGTCATCAGTCACAATTTGACTTCCAGCAATGAGGCAGCGATTTACTTTCCACCATTGTTGTCTCTCTCGTTAGGAGGATTTTCTGTAAGGAGCCAAATGCAGAGAAGACAATCTGTTTCCAGATGACATGTGCACGCCCGGTGCACGTGAGTGGCCACGTGATACGTACTTTCAGGTGTGTTAGCGTGAACAAAGAATAAACGGTTGTTTTTCTGTCACAGCACAACAAACCTTAATTAAACCCGTCAGTAATTAGTTGTTTGAAATGTGCTTTAACTCATTGACATTGAGTCGGGACGAATACAGTTGCAGAGAAGGCAGCTCATGTTGTGAGGATCAAGCTCAGGAAACTGATTTGTTTCCACCACTTCAGCAGTGGATGATGATTGTGTTGTGATTTTTCTGGAAGTCTCAGGTCTGTAGGTTTCGGGACTGGACTCAGGGCTGTGTCCTGGTTCCTCCTCTCTCAGTTAAAGGAAACTGAATCCCAGGTGCACAGGACGATGATAGTTTGATCTCATTCTGCTGCTTCACTGATGCTTTGCCTCCTGAAGTCGTTTCTTCCTCCTCGCTCCCCTCTCAGTGTCGCCCTGACGCTGATGGAGAGTTTATTGACATCGTCCCTTTGCAGTACACTGTTGCAGGTAATGGACATGGATTGCTGGAGCGTGTTGAGCACAGACACACAATGGATGACATTAACTTACACCGGAGTGAAGGCCAGCTCGATGCCAAGCTCATCAGCGGACCGAGACCGTGGATAATAGAAGCTGCGACGCCGACAGGGACGATGGATGAATGTCATGTCACAGACGAGGGCTTGAGGCAAATAACTGGTAATTCACCAGGAGGTAAATGATAATTCACTGGCAACACTTTCTCTGCGTTGTTTGTTTTTTTCCAGAGACCTGTTTTATACTTCAGAAAATATAGGATCAGTACCTGAGTCATGTACCATTGTATGCAGATGTTTGGGCGTCAGTGGGAAAATTCAATATATAATTGATTTTAAACATCTCTGCAGCAAATAAATATTAAATGAGGCTTATTGAGGCTTATGTTAAGGTCTGGGCAGCGTCCTACATCAGTATTTCTTTCTGTACTTTCCGTAAAAAGTCTATTTCTGATCTAAGATTTTCTTTTTTTCTTCCACTCCTCCTGCAGATCACTTCTGAGGTCTGAGATATTTTTAGGCTGTCGTCTTGCACACGCAGCATGTTTAAGATCCACCCGCGGATTTTCAAGGATGTTGAAGTCAGGGGGACCTCGAGGGTCGTTAATAAAACCTTCAGCTCGTGTGTCTTGAAGTGTAGAGCACAGTGAGGTAGGAATTTGAATCATTGCTCTGTTGTAGGAGCCGACCTCTTTTCACTCTGACTGCGGGACATTTGCGTCCACATATTTTATTTCTCTTTATCTGCGCCACACTGTTTCCTGGTGTGACAGCCACTCTACCTCAAAGCAGAATATTTCCACCCCTCTGCGCAACATTCGGTAAAGGAGTGTTTGGAGGTGGGCTGGATTAGCTTTTCTACTACTGTAAATAAAAATATAGAGAGTAAAGTACATGATCAGTTGAAGGCAAACAAATCTTAATGTCTGCTTGCTGCTGGAGTTGTATCTTTCATTTTCTTTCCCAAAAATTTGATAGATTCTATCAAAGAAAGGAATTTTATTAATTGTGAAACTGTGTGATTTGCTTCTTTCCTTCATTCGTTCCAATTTACATGATTCATTCCAGACTTTTCTGTATCTTACCAGATCATAGACCTGTAGAAAAAAGATAAGCACCACAACTAGGGTTCACAATTGATTCCGATGTATTATATATAACAAAAAATGTTAAATGTCTTCTTGTTTCCAAGAACCCAGATTTAAGTCCTACAACTTCTTGCTTTGTGTGACACACCAAGGGGACAGATTAATTATCCAAGAATCCATAGATAACAGAGCTCACTTTATATATATAGAAAGAGAATTAACTATAAAGTGACATTTGTGTTGATTTAGTTGATAAAATATGAGGATCTGTTACTTTTCTTTGTCAAATACAGCAGAAACATTTTTTATATTTAGAGTTTGATTGTTGTTTGTGACAAAACAAGTAGTAAGCATCACCTTGGTAATTGACAAATATAAATAAGTAGATTTAGCCATTTTTCTTAATTTCTGTTGAAGAAATGAACAGATACTGAAAACAATACTTCTCTGTAGTCGTGTCTGTGAGGTGCAAGTGACTCAATGACGTTCAAAGAAACAGCAAAACCACTGATTTTTACAATATATTTAATTCGATTTTTTCTTACAAAACAATTCCCCCATAAACCAGACCACACAAAATGCATAAAGAAAACTGTACAGTCAGTTTTGTCATGTCGGAACCAGTTTTTAAACATGAACAATGTTATCTACAACAGTGGCTCCTATAAATGTCTATCACACCAAGCGGGTTCAGCTCTGCAGCCCCTTGTCTGGAGGGTCGGAGGAGAGGTACAGAAATAGTCGTGTGACACTGAAGGTAGATCCCAACAAACAACATGAGCTTAGCCAATAACGTAGTTATTACATCAGCGAGCGCAGGCGCGGCCTCTTTGTTCTTGCCCTCCTTGGCTCTAGTAGCGATGTCAAACTGCCGAATCGACCTTAAGAGTTAAGCTGACAGACGTGACAATGAGAGGGCGGGAAAGTGACGTTTTCACAAGCAACTGTAAACTGTATGAGACGGTGAGAGATCACTGGGGTCGATGATAATCATGTTGATGATCTATTTTCATTACATGCATTTCTCTGAGCTGTCAGATACTGTGGATTACGCGTCCGGGCCGTCAGGGAGTGACATTGAATGTGACAGTGACTGTAGGAGGCGTCAGAGCCTGAATCTTTTCACAATAAGATTTCTTTCTTTTCGTTGAAAAAACCCAAGAGAAAACTGGGCTACCCATTCGACACGTTTCAATTCGGGTTAACATAAATGATGCTATATTATTTCTCTCCTCAGTGCAACAGTGGTCTAGGAAACTTGGTCAACATCATCACGTCATTGCCTTCAGAAGGTTAATCAAACAGGCTTTCGTGCCAGAATGGTTTTCATGGCAGATTAGCAGCAAATATCTAAATCACAAACAAGAACGACAAATCTGTTTCACTCCTGTGTTTACTTTTTTTTTTTTTCTTACAAAGCTTGCTTTCTACCCTACACATCGCATCGGGGAGTTACGGGCACAGCTACCTATTAGAAGAAGATGATTCATATTTAATTTGGGCTGTTGTTTGTTTGTGTAATGGATAAAATCCATGAGCGGATATTCCCCGTTCACAGGCCTCCAGCTGCTTTTACAGTCGGACACTTTTCTTACAGTCCCACAGAACTTTTTTCTGCATTAGAGTTGGACTTTGACCTGTTATTTTGTGGGCAGCCGAGGCCTTCAGAGATAAATGTGAGTTTAATATCGTTTGATATTGACCCGCCAAAAAAAATAAAAAGATCAACAACCGCAAAATCCCGGAGGCTGTGAGTATTTGTGCAGTGATACACACTGTGTACAAGAGAGCTTCCCACGTTCAGTTTCACATTTCAGCTCGAGAATAAATAACACGGCGAGTGGCGGCAACTGTGCTGTGATGAGGTTAAGACAACCTCGCAAAGTGAAGCAATAACAAGACATATTTAATACATATTTCAACACTATTTCTCAAATCTTATTTATCTGTTCATCTATTTGAAATGTTTTTGTTCTGACAAATCAATTACTTCAATTTCACAATTTCCATTGTTATCGTATATTACAATCGCCCTAAAAAGCCTCCGTACTATTCTTAGCAGCATTTAGATTCATTTGAGTTTGTATCTGACACATTGATAAGATTACGGTGTGAAAGGTGGACAAACCAAATATTTAAGAGAAAGGATCTTGTTCAGGATCTTTTTTATAGTTAAGACTATTTGGTCCACTGCAGTTGAGACAGCATTAAACAGTAGGAGAAGAACAAGAAGCACAAGCGTCTCTCAGATTTGCTGCCGACTTCGCTTCTGAAGAACAGTTTCAACAACACAGACGATATTATCAAAATGAAACCGTTGATTCAATCCTGCTTTTGAACAGACGACAGAGGTACGCCCATCTACAAACCAATCAATGTCAAGTAAAGATAAAATATGTTGTACAAACATTTAGTGAACTTCTTACATAACGATATGATAACCAAAACTAACCTTGATCACCCTTGTGTGAAAACGCCCTCAATAACTGACACAACACAATTTGAACTGGGACAATGGACTACCAAACCACTCTCTCCTTTACTTCAACACAATCTTCGTCTGAGTACAGACAGCAGTGAGCAGCGAGCACCTGGACTCAAGAACCGCAAAGTGTTTTTTGGTTGTTTTTTTGGGGGGCCCTGTCATCCAGTTATTTTATTCAGCCACTGGCGACGTTTGTGATTTTAACCCGGGGAAAGCGACAATCTCTACACTAATGGGATTGCTAATGAGAAGGAGGGAGAAGTCGTAACAGATTTGTTGCTGTTGGAGGGTTGTGAGATTTGCCAGCGCCGGCGTCAGAACAGAGTCAATCATCGGCTCGACCGAGTCATTTTTCCCATTCGCACACTCCAGTTTTTCACTTTCCTCTGAGCCGCTGCGCTGTGGCTGCATTAGAGAGAGCAGTGCTTCACAGAGGGCAGGCTGATGTGGACAAAGCACAGCAGAGAGCCTGAAAGAAAGGATCGGATGTTATCAGCTTTATTTCAGCCGACACTGATCCATTAAAACAAACCCGGATCGACCCCGATACAGATTGGGACAACTACAAAGAAAACACTGTTTCCTCCTGTCAGGCTTTAAATGAGCATTAGTGCTACTGTGTTTTAAGAACACTAAATTAGAAAGACGACATTATGTCATCGTGGAATATGGGTTACATTTCTTGAGTCTGGCTGTTTTGTGCCCAGCCTGAGAAACTGTCAGAGTTATTTTATTTGCTAATACCAGCAGAATGTAGAAATACACTTTAAGAAGTATAATTCCTCGACTCTTCACTTTAATTTGGCGACAAAAATAGCATCTTATTTGCTTTTATCATGGAGGAAAGTGGATTAAACTGAGGGCTGAATATTCAGGGCTTTACAGCATAAAAACAAAAGAGCTGATACCTTTCAACTGACATCCACTTGATCCAATAGCCATCAAGTGTGTAGCAGAGTATTGATGTATAGATCTCAGCACTACTGTCACTTATAGGAGACACTGTGGTCCCAGTACTTTTCTAAACATTACTGTATTACATCTACAAAGAAGCAGAAATGCTTTCACCTGCAAGTGGATCATCATTGTGATGGTTTGTGCAAATGACCAAAGCAAATAACACAAAAAGACAATGTTCAACCACAGAGAGAAAAAATAAAAACTGCTGTTTGGTTTCATGAATGAGTTGCTGGTGTTTTATTTTGAGACGAGGTTTATGAAACGTAAGTTTGTTATATTTACGTATTGATGATAAGCGTACCTGTACAGTTTTGTAATTTAAAAGTATGTATGACTGGAAACAGCTCATGTCCAAAAACAATGTATCCGTTCTTTTAAAACAGGAAGCAGGGGTTTGAGATACAGAATATATTTCTCCTGTGGAGTTGTAGTAATTTACCGAATACGAATGTGGCAGCCGGGAGCAAGTTTTCTATCTATTCTGTCAAAATCCAGTAAGTTAAACCGAATCATTACCAAACGAAAAGTATACGTCTACCTGCCTCCGAGTTTGAACTTGACGCCCGGCTTTCTGGGAGGATGTACAAATGCTCACAGCCAGTCAGATTGCAGAGTTGATGCTACTTTGGCACGGCCTCAGCATGTGGGTCAGCATAAACCGAAGTCATTACCCTGAGGGAATCTGCTAAGTGGCATTTTCAGGCTCCACAGCACAGAGTCGTGCTGCAGGCACAGAATAACTGTGAGAGACAGCGTGGGACAGATTATACCATTCCGAGAGACCGCAGGGTGGAGACGTCGAGCGAGACATCCATTGTCGACGGCTAATGGACCAATCGGGCTCTTTGGATAGACAATGTCAATAGGGGGGGTATTACACGTGTGCAGAAAGCCAGCCTCTTCCGGTGTGAGTAGAAAGAAAAAGGTTCAGAGGGAGGATACGGGACAATACCGTGACGGAGGCGATGGACGGATGAGTCGGTAGCTTTTTGACGGACTCAGAGCACACAACACTAAAGGCAGACGGGACAGACAGACAGTTTGTGGTGATTATATGCAGCACTGGTGAAAACGACAAACGACATTGTTGAGATGAACAGAATTGGAAAGCTTTTTACTCTAAAAAAAGTGAGCATTGTGCATAGTTCATAGTTTCGTTAATAACCCCTCTTCAGGTACCTATTTGCTGTGATAACATGGAAGGAAGTGCAATAATGTACAATTCTTTATAGTTAAGTGCACATAGATCACTGTTGCACTGAACGGCATTGACACTTTCTCCCAATAGAAATATCACAACAGGGTTTCTTAATGTTTTCTCAATTAATATGTTTTTTAGTGTACTTTAGTTACAATAAACCCAGGTGTGTTTCCCTCGCGCTCAGTCCCAGGGTTGAGTCCACATCTTGTTTTCATAGAAATCTTTATAATAGGTATTTTGGCCTGATTTTTCCTTTCTTTTCTTTTTTTTTGTCTTTCCCTAAACCTAAGTCCCTTGCTTTTTTTTTTTTTTTCTACTCATACCTCGCCGACCCAGACGACTGTGTTCCCTCTCTTGATGTCTGACACCTCGCAGTGTGGCGTTCTCTGTTTGCCGTTCAGGACAAAGAGGGACTCGGCCGATGGCGTGACCAGATACTGTCCGAACAATCCGCTTGAGACCACCACTCGGTTGGGGACGCCCCAGGGCCAGGCTTGGGGGGCCAGGGGCTCCTTCAGGCTCCGGAGAACCTCGGCGCGCCCCGAGGACAGATCGGCAAATAGCAGGTCCGTGCCTGAGCCTGAAGTGGCCACCACCAAGTGCTGGTTGGACTCAGTGAAGGAGGGCTGGAAGACCAGATCGGAGACAGCTACAGGCTCGTCCAATACCTGGTTCAGAGCCAGCTCCCCCTGGAACGACACTGTCTGAACTATCAGCCTGGAGCTCACGGGATCGGATGTCACAATGTAGCGGCCGTCCGGGGACACGAAGGGCTGGCCGGTGATGTTCGAGTTGGGACCAATCACGGCGTCCGTCACGCTGTCGATGAGCAGCTGGGGCGGGGCGTGCAGGCTGCTCTTGCTCTGGCATTGGACGAAGTAGAAGCCGCTCAGATGTGTGTAAGCCATGCTGACGGGGATGCAGCTGTAGTTCTTCAGGCTGATGGTCTTGACGCGGTGGAGGGTCTCCAGATCAATCTTGTGTACCGCAGGTTCATTTTTGAGGAAGACAAAGGCAAACCTGAATCGACAAAGTTCAGAGGAAAGGTTAATAGCCTTTCTAGATTTCGGTGGGCAGTGATTAATACCCATCAAGATTCTCATTAGAATTCTCATTTGCTCTTTTCTCCTTTTACTTCAGCTGGACAGCTGTGATGAGTGAGCAATGAGGTCGCCTCTGTTTTAAGGTCAGAGGTGGCTGAACATGTGTGTGTGTGTGTGTGCGTGTATGTGCGCTGATTTACCTAACGTGAGTGATGATGAGGTTGGTTGGAGGAATGAAGAAGTCGTTGACTCTCTGGAAAGTTGTGCGGACGGCTCGATGGACTTCTCCAACACTGGCTTGAGGGATTACCTGCAGGGAATGTATAGAACGACATGAATACAAAAACAAAGGTGTACACTTTTCAAACAGAGGTGCATGTTTCCAGTGTGGAGGGAAGACAAATCTTTCTTAGAAGAAAAAATTCCAAAAACACACATTAATTACTGCATTAAAAGGACACAATCCCAATCCACCAAATCACTGTAATCTGACTGTTGTCATAACCACACCCGTGACCTTTTAGCCTCATTGAAACCGTCCTGTAGCTGTTTTCTGTAAATAAAATAAAGGCTCATATCTCAGGTCGTGTCCAGGTGACGTGCTCGTACATCCTGGAGCAGATAAAGCATCCTCCTTCCCTGATGGTTGTCTTAGGGGCGCGCGGCACAGTAAAAGCCCCATCCCTCATGTCATGCACCTGGCACTGAATCAGCATGTTTGTAAAGTGCATCCACGTTTGATGGGCTCCCGATGCACCGCCTCGTCCGTGACACGCGCTTCATCATGCGTGCCTACATGATCAGGTCACAGACAAGGACGGGCGAGATGGTTTATGGGAGCTTCACGTGTGACACCGCGCATTTTTCAAGAAGCACAGTCAACTTCTGCACTGTGATGCTACTTTCCCAGACTGAAACCAGTTCCTTCCCCCCTCGTCCCCTTTTTTTTTTTTTTAAACCATCGCACTCTCAGAGAAACCCCCGGCTCATTGAAGTGGTTCTGGGTTTCAACACCAATGCAAATGTTGCTAGAGAGCATATAGAATATTCTTTTAAAAGGAAAAAAGAACTGAGTGTGGCATCTATTTTGATGTCTACACCCACACCGCCGAAGTAAAACCTCTACCTGATGCACAGCGGGGGGGCCGAACTCAACACTCCTTCCTCATAACTACCGAATGCAAGGAAATAAAAATAGCACTTTTTAGCAGTTGCCGAAGTTGTTAACTCTGCTCAAATATATTCCTCTGGAATAGTTTATCCCTTTTTAACTATATAGATCATCTCTTTTTTCCCCCTCTGCTTGCAATACATAAAAAGAGTCCTCGTTAAAGGAACGGCCATTACAGCGGTTGTAGAACACAATGGCGGCAGTTAATGAGGTTCGGTGGAGGAGCGCTCATGTATTATTAGGGCAGCTGCTGTGGTCTCCAGGGCTGCAGGTGCTCTCAACTTTAATGCCCCTGGTTTCCCCCTTTGTCATTGCTCATCCTTGGATTTCATATCCATGCATTCGGCAACGAGGCCCGATTGAGTTGTTGCGCCGCTCCCGTCTCTTTGACCGCCTGAGGGGGATTCAGGTTTCAGGACTAAGTTGCTTTATGATTTTCAACCACATTCACTCTCAGGAAGCCTTGAGTAGCCCCCCCACCACCCCCCTCCGCTCCATCCAACCACAATAGATCCAAATGAGATGGCGTTTCTCGAATGCCCTGGTGTATTTGTGCTTCATCTAGGAATTCAAATGAATCTCACAAGGAACTTTACAACGACCGGATGCCGGGCATGTTCCTCGGGTATAGAAATTGAGGGCAGAATTACTCGTTTTGTTGCTGCTGGGGAGCAATAAAAGGACTTAATGGGTTTCTGTGGAAGTCTCTGGGATTGTTACTCAAGATAAATGTTTAATGCCGGATTTAAAAATGTGAAATTAAAACTTTGTGATTTCCTCCCAGAGGAAAGTATTATGGGTTCGTAAATCTATGCATTTTTGATATCAGACAATGGTCTAAATTCAGTTTCAGACCCTCTTGAATACAGGGCTGGTAATTGAACACCACAGAGTACAGATAACTGTCAAGTATTACAAGTTAATCAACAAGCGCTTCAAATAAAACGACAGAATACGTCCTTTGTAGCTGCCCTCCAGACAAATAAGTGATATCTGGTCCAAAGCTCCCGTCAGTGCTATTATAAAGAACTGCTACAAAAATGAAACTGACTTAAAATAGTACATTGGCCGTTTGATGTTTCCAAAATGACGAGCCAAACAAACAATTTCCTAATTAGACAACTACAGTTAAAGTTTGGATAGTAAGTATGAGAATGATTTGGTTGCCGGAGGAGCCTGGTTTGAGGTTAGGTGATCGTCATGATACAAATAATAATGATCATGGTTCAAAGGAAACAATGATGGTTGCTGGTAGGTGGGCGAAAGGAAGCTGTGGTCTTCTGTGTCAAAGTCTGACATCCTGTCTGCCCATCAAACTACCCCCACCTTCTCCCTCTGTGGACTTTGTGTCTCTGTGACAACGTCACACTATTTCCTCTGTTGCTCCCAAAAGAAACAAGGCAGAGATGTTTGTCCTTTCCACAAAGCCTCAGTGCAAAGGGTAACTAAAAGGAGAGAGGGTTGGCTGTATATGATGTAAGTGATGTCCCTGGTGTCAAGAAACAAACCAGGGATGTAGTGAGAACACTAGGTTTTTTTCTTTTAACTGAATTTTGACAACTTCTACTAAATAACATTTATAGTTTCGTATAAAAATATGCTTTAGTGGATGATAGATTGAAAACTAATGCGTGAAAATAAGGTATTTATATGACACACTGCAAAACCATGTAACAGTGTCATTCACAGAGCCGACAGTGGGATTAATTGAGGAAAAAACTCTTTATTTTTATGCTAAATAGATGTTGTGGTTTATTTTCTAATAGCGACGATGATCAGTCTCAAACACATACCTGGCAAAGCTAACAGAGAGATAAATGGGTGGAATCCAGATGGGAAACACCTTGCCCTAGTGTGTGAGAACGCACAGAAACAATATGGCCGTGAGTTAAATGTCTCCCTGGCACGTAGACGCAGCGCGGACTGAATCTCACAGTGACAGTCTGAAAGGCCATGTCTCTCTCCGCTCAGCAGAGATTCCTCCATTTGTCTTCTCTAATGAATTGACAATCACGATCCCTCTGATGTTTACACAGAGATAGTGAGCCATCCTGAAACTTGGCTGCTCTAAATCACCGCACAGGCACACAATCGCACGTCATGTGTGCACACATTAACACGCACGCTCACACGCACGATCATATACGCACACGCATGATCCGCTGGAGCGAGGCGGTGCCGGTGGTGGCGACCGGCTGCTGCTGAACAGGTCAATTACATTCAGTCCAAATGATAATGACATTATCAGAACATTTATTTGTCGGGTGATCCACGTGGCCTCTAATCCATTTTGCGGTTTCCCAGCGATTGCATTTTGGAGTGATTCATGCCCCGCTCTCTAATTATTCATTACTCCTGAACGACTGCGGTAAACCGGGAAATGAATTAAACGGAAAAAAAAGGTGTTTTTCTGCAGTTCAGACAGAACACACAAAGAAGGAAATGTTATGCAAAGCTGCTTTCAATATTCCGTTTGTTTCAAATTATAGGAGGAGGAAATTGTTTTGTTTGTGACAAAACAGAAAAAACATCTTTTCATGGATTTTTCTGCCTCATTTAAAACTATAACCTCGCCCAGAAGTTTAAAAAACAACTCAGAAAGGAAATTTACAGAGAGTACACCCACTCACAACCTAAGCACAGGCAGTGTACGTGCAAACACACAAGGCCTGCTTGGCTGTGCAGATTGTAAATCTGTAGAGAACTGTTGCAACCCACTCACACACACGTGGTTGTTTCTTTTACTATATTGTGTTGCCAGAACATAGAGGCACCTTTAGATCCAATGCAATCTACCACGACTGAGTGACACTTTTAAGTGTCTTCAAAAACATTTATATAAATAATAGTGCTAAGTATAAAATATCACAAATACATGAAGTGTATAATAAGAGCTACGCAACCATCGATGACCTACTAATATTTCCACAGGAAATCTCAAAACCAAGAATGGCATAAAAAAAAATCATTATGTATTCAGATGATTTTAAGTTTATGAAATCAGTCATTTCACTGTGAAGAATTATAAATTTCAGAGAGAATCATCCCTCTGCAATCCTCACATCGACAGATCATCCCCCATACCTGACGACGGAACACAACACCTCACACCAACATAATGGGATCCTTCCCTCCAATGGGACAAAGCAGAACAACAAACATGTTTGTGTCTATTACAGAGATTACAATGGGATCCCTCGGTGGCTTTACCTGTAGCGCTGTCCTCCACACACGCACGCACACACACACACACACACACACACACATGCACACACCTGAGCACACACACGCGCATAGTAAACACTAGCCCCATAAAAACAGCATCATCCCTCTCCCCGTGGACGCCCAGCTCTGCTCCCTTTCCCTTCCCCTCCACCTCGTCGACCCTCCCTGACTTGTCCTCTCTCTCATCGCTCGTCTCACCCGATCCCCCCGAGGTGGATTAAACACAACCACACCTGTGATCATTTCTCATTTGTGAAGCCTCTAACACCGGCGGTCCGATGGGACGCCGGGTACAAGCCGACGGTGCCGCAGCTGTGAATTGCTGCTCCGCTGGCTTAGTAAACGCTCCAGAACGTGCACAGGCTCAATGTTGTCACGCACACAAACAGGAGCACGGGTACAAAGATGAGCTCAATTAGTTATGAGACGCTGTTCCTTACTTGCTTAGTGAAATTTTTGCATAGATTATATTCAACCAGGCAAATAATCACTCACAGTGGTTCACAAACACATGCACAGAAACAGTGGGAGGTGTGGAAAGAGACAGTAATAAAGAGGGGCTCTTTTCTTCTTTTAAAGCTGCACTCTGATAGATTGCATGTTAAATAAACTTGCCAGGTATACAAATGAGGCCGCGACAATGGTGGACTTCCTGTTCATTAATCAACGGCTTCATCAGATACAGGAAGTGACAAAATAAAAGTCAAAGCCAAAATGCCCCAAAATTACTTTTTCCACCCTAGAAAAACCAGACCCCTTAACCAATAGAGGATCCCAAACTTTTCAACCCACTTACACCATCATAAATTGTTTGATTCACTGACATCATGTGACCTGGAGAGAGTAACCACCTGAATCTTCGTCTTTTTGCTTTACAGAGTTTACAGTTTATTATTTAAGTGCTACACATGTACTTTTCTGACAGGGGGTTTATAGTGAGACACTCACACAAACACACTTACCTGAAGTGTTGGGTGTGTTCTGTCCATGTCCCCCCATGTCAGGACCCACACCTGGTCATGTGATTTGTCATAGAGCATCTTCACTGGAAAAGCATCTGTTGCCACTGCCTAGAGAAGAGAGAGAGGGAGAGAAATGTGGATTCATTATTCTTGATCGCAACGTGCCAACATTTTGCCATTTCTTCCGTTGTTCCCTAGGGGGCCCTGAGAATTCAACTGACGTCACACTACTGTTCAGCCGGCTGCGTTCTGGGAGTTTCCAAAATGGCCGCTGCGCTTCTAAAATAAAATGGCTAGAACGGTTTCTTCCATCGGACACCTTTCGTGACTTTGTGGACAATCCTCATCTACTTTCCTTAGAAGAGATTAGTTCTGTACCGCGAGAGACGCAAGCTAGTTTTTTTCCATTCTTCACAACATAGTGACTATATCAGTTGAAAGGGACTCTAAACACTTTACCCTGCCGTGCAATGTCCGATATAATATTGAAGCTGATATGAAAAGATAAACATGACCAAGTATCAGTTGTCACAATAATATAATCATCAACTTGAAGATGTTCTTATCAACAAAGTTTATGTTAACAAACCAACAAGAAAACAATCAAGCATCAGATTCCTAATTTATCTGGTTTTACTACCTGATAAGCTGTAGTTGTCACAATAAAAAGCTCTCTAGCAACACATCCAGAATGCTTGACTCACAGAACACAATTTGAAAAAGTGGTTCCTCTCAGATGATTTTCACACAGGATAATGGACCAAACAGAGCAACACATGAAAGAAAATAACTGTGACCTTGTTGAGAGCAAATAATGGGCATAAGTAGTCTCTCAAGAATTCCTCCTTTATCCAACTTCCAAGTGTAATCATCTGACATATCACATTGAGACAGTGAGCGAGGACTAAGGACAGCGTGTGTACTTTTACTGTCACGGCTGGAGAGGTTTGACTGAGGGTATCTGACACTCACGTGAGGAGGAAGACCAGAAATAGAAAATGACTTGCAGAGACGATGAATTGGGAAGAGAACAGGCAAACGGCAAAAAGGGAGAGAGGGCGATGGCGAGTGTGGGGCACATTCAACCTCGGGCCTGCTGCAATGTCAACAACAAGGAATAACACAATCCATTACCCTGCTTCTGGCTGGGTGGACAGGGAGCTGCTGACACCCTCACCAGTGGAGCGAGACCACGAGCTCTGTGTTCAGTAATGGGAGGTCCGGCCCTCTGCTCTCCACCGGTCAGCCAAGTGTCAACTCAGCATGTGTGTATGCACGTGTGTTCTATATACATTAGGTGCCTGTTTGTGGAGGCGGTGGACGGCCTCTGTGTGTGTTTAGCCTCTAGATGATGGGAGCAGTTAAAGCTGAGGACAGGGCCATTCAGAGGCAAGCCCGGTAATACCCCCAGGGTTCGGCTGGGCTTCAGCCGTGTCACAAATCTATGCAGCACCGGCCAGGCCCCCTCAGGCATTTTAGTGGGCTATATTTGTATTCTTTAATAACAAATATATACATGATAAAGACTCAGTCCCAACCCGATCCCAGGCTGCATGCTCATACTGTGATTTGACCATACGACGTGTGTGTGTGTGTGTGTGTGTGGTTGTGTGTAATGCACTTCTCCTTGTGGCTGCAATGTGGATATTTTCTTCATTTACTTTTGCAATGTGCCCGGCAGCAGTGGAAGTTATTCTAGTCTGCTAAAGAAATATACTACTAACCAGTATTTACCAGCATGTCGTGTGTACATACAGGTGCCGTTGTGCTTGCACTCCTGTTATTGTGCTTCTTGATGTTGTTGTGTTATGAACTGTGGGTGGACGGCCGCTCTCCAGTGCTTAAGGTGTTTTTGTCATCTCCTTGTGGTCACTAATATTTTGTTGAATATTCTTTGGCAAAATTCAATTAAAAATGCTTTCTATATTTTCTTAGCCCATCGACATCATGGTCCAGCTCTCCCATAGTACAGAGAGCGAGAAACAAATCCTGGAACCCTGTTAAGAGGATTGAGAGGAAAGTGCTCACAATATGCTTTTCACGGTTTTTCCTGTCCAAACCGATTAGTGCCTTGAGCCAAACTTTGTCATCGTGTAGCAGCACTCTACAATCACAACTGGGCAATGTTTTTGTGGATTAACAAAATCAACAGACTTATGATTCTTCGCTACAGAAACAATTGACACTAGTAGTCTCTTATTTTACTCTGCTGCTGGTGCCAAGAGTTATGGGCCCATGTGGTGGTATTAGTGCAGTAGCAGCAGGGGTGCACTTAAGTTAACCTGCATTTGAGTTCTAACACGCAGGATTTGTGTGCACCACAAACACATGGCATGTAAGAATGAGATAGGACACAGGATAATGCATCTGGGATCCCACACTCAGTGGTCCTTGCTTTGTTCGATGCAGTATTCCCACGAAGACTCAAATATTCTGAAATTTGTTAAGAAAAGTACATAAAACTCCTCCTAATGCAATACATCTTTAAAAGTGGGGGACGTTTAAAGGAATTCTGGCAAATGGAGAATAAGGACCGAGTCCCATTGAATATTTCCGTTGTGAAAATAATCTTATTTCTCATCCACCAAACTATTGCAAAATATCTTGTTTTTTACTGGGTTGGGCTTGCAGCTGTTGTTAACTCAATCTTGGATAGATTCGAAACAGTGGAGAGCTCTGCAGAGTCAACAACAGATTCAAAGTGACAGATATTATATCTTGTGAGTACACTTTGACAGACAGGTGATTTCACTGAGGTGCAGAGCAGAAACCCTCACAGCAATAAGAGATATCTGTGTCAAAACACCAATAAAAATGTCATCCTTCAGGAAACCCGAATATTTACTTTATAAAAACAAGCGTCTTTTTCTGAAGCCGCTTGAAGAAAAGATTCCGATTTGAGCTCAGAGAAAAAGTGTCAGAGAAATGGTTTGAAATTGCTGCTTCACATTGTTTTACTGCATCTTAAATGAAACACCCAAGGTGAGCTAATGCAAATACATAACCGGAGGTCTTTGCCCCGGGGTTTCTTTTTAATAAGCCGATGTGGCGTTTTTGTTTTCAGACGGAGACTTAGCGGGCGCAGGTCTGACACATCAGAGTCAAGGTTAGATCCCTTTGTGGGTGAGAGATCACGAAGGTGCCGCATTTCTCTGGCACGCAACAGCACAGAAACCATGAAAAGGCCTTTATCGGTGCAGCTTCTCCACATGTTTATGGCCTTAATCTAGCGTCTGCTGGGAATCACGGCGGTGCCCGAGGACTGAGGTGTCTCGGAGGAGTGATGGTTGAGAGGTGCACAAGGTGTTTTTTGCTTAGAGAGAGCCAACGCACAAGGTGACGGAAGAACAAGGAACGGTGAGATATCCAAATAAGCTCGGCCTCTAAGATTTCCATTTCCGTAAATTGGTATATTTTTGTTTTTCCTGTAGAGAGAGGTTTGCCTCCTATATTTGCATTTGATCGAGGGACTTTTTAAACGGTGACTCTAACAGGAACAACGCTTTCCTCGCCGTCAAAGTCTGTGCACAAGCGTCTGTAAGAAGATCTGGCTTTTTTGTTATCCTACTTTTCATAAAAGCTTCCCATCTTTGTGTTTATACTCTGAAAACCCCACCGTACTGACTGCGATTTCAATCCATTGTTTTGTTCATGCATTCCCTCTGTCACTGAACGAGCTACATTCGCTGCTGTTTGACATTTTCCTCTCTCGTCCTCAAAGCCCCGGTTGGGAAGACGCTACAAATGTGCTTTGTGGGAAATAAGAGTCGAGAGAAAACAGAGCAAGACAACAGAGAAAGAATGAGATGGTGCATTAACCTCCTGCACCCAGAGGCCATCGAGGGTCCTCGAGAATGAGAGACGGGGGTAGGAGGAGAAGGATGGGGCGCTCAAGAGAAAGAAAGTGGTTTTACAGTGTTGTGAGGAGAGAAAGAGGCAGTTGGTGGACCGCAATATACTGAAGGTCACGTATCTGAGCTGTGAGTGTTGTGAGAGCATCTTTTGTGTATTCAGAGCCAAATAAGGGACGGCATAGATACAACTGTACTAGGTTTCACATATTTGTGTTTAAATATCTAATGTTTATTTGTTTTTAGACTAATAACCAGGCTCAGTTACAGGTTTATATCATGACATCTCCACTTATATCTTCTTGTATTGAGTTGGGCCAATTTCCTCTCGTCCTGTATCACTGTGTAAATGATGCTGACCCTGGGAAGAAGCCCTCAGGGGTTTGGTCTCTAAACAGCCGTTACAGGGAAGATGAATGGGGAGCACCCACCTGCACACCATATTGTTTCAAGCGCTTGAGGTGTTTTGATTTATTTCACCTTGCATGTGGTCTTTCTGCATTGTTGGTAGTTTAGTAGTGTGGCAAATTGAATTGCACCGCACGCTGGTGATGCTGTTTGACATATAGCCAAGCAGTGGCTGTACGCAGGGTTATTCACTAGATATACTGTTGATTCTAAAATAAATAAAAATTAACTAGTATTAACTATATTAACTACTTGACATTAACTGTGTAAATTTGGTTCAAAATGCTTTTCCCATCTTGCAGGTATAGAATGATGGTAAAGTACGATAAGAGGAAGAATCAGACCAGTATTTTCGTTTTAAACCTGTTTAGATGTTGTTGTTTTTTAAACAAAGGAGCAAACTTGACCCAGTAACCCAGCAGACAGACTCAATGCTTTATTGTTTGTATTTTCAAGCAATATGTTTTCATATTTACCAGACAAAAGGCTCAGAGGACAAAGACTACCTGGTGTGTAAATGCTACACTACCTCAGATAAAGAGCTGATCCAGGGCTGCGAAAGTGTAAACCCAAATCCAATAAAGAGCAGAAGGGAGCTGCTAACATTATTATAAACTGATACAGTAAGATACAGGACCGGCTTGTAGCAGCATGGGGAAGATACACAGTCGAAATGCTAGTTGTGATCAGTTATTCTAATGTTGTTATCTTGTCAGTTATTCATGTTAATATGAAGTATAGCAGAAAAGTGCTTTTGGTTTAAGGAAGGTTAAAAAAATTAAAGAACACACAACCCTCCGCGCTGTGTTCATGCTGACTGACGCTCTAACGCTCAGGGTGCACACTACTTCATCATGGTGAGAAATCCAAAGCTTGACAGGCGAGAGATGGCGAGTTGTGGTCGCAATGCAAAGATCGTGCGGCGGCTGTTTAACAAAATATGAAATGATAAATGGACTGCATTTTTATTATACTTTTATCCAAGGTGCTTTTCCGTTGCTATGTCATTCGCACACATTCGCCTTCACCCAACAAGGTGCTGGCCGAACCGTCGGGGGAAACTGGGGTTCAATGTCTTGCACAAGGACACAGGAGGAGTTTAGGGGTTGAACCAGCAACCCTTTGATTGGGGAGAGGAGGCGAGCTGGTCTGCTTACCTAGCACCACACACCCAGAATTAAATCTCTGTTCTCTGAACCTTTATCAGAGAGGTGCCTTTGTTCCAAAGTTTTAAACCGTCTGCTACGAACTTCTAGATGAATCATATCTTAAACTGTGATGTGACGGAAGTGATAACCTGCTCCACCCACCTGCACCACCTTCTGCGCCTGAATATCGACGACCAGCAGTCGGCTCTGGAGGGGCTGCGTCACGTAGATGTACTTATCCCTGACGTTGACTGCTGAGGACCACACGCAGTGCTGAGGTGACACCCCCTCACCTTTGGGGCACATCTCCTCCTGTGAGGAACCAACAGAGAACAGAGAGCATGATGGGAGGAGGAGTAGAGCAACAAAGGGAGGAGAAGGTTGGCAGGATTTACTCGTGTGTCATAGATAAACAGTATGGTGCTTTTTCCAGCCTCATCCATCACCGAGGGTTGGGGCTGGGCAAAACTCCAAAACTGTGCATTACCGACTTTCATTGGAATTAAATAATGATCATTTAAAAAAAAAAAATCAGTTAATTTTTAAAGCAAACTGTGATTGAATACTGTGAAAACAAGGTGGACAATATTAATGAGAGAAGAATCGGAAAAACCAGAAGATATTCCACTTTTTACTTGATAAAAAAACAAAAAGTTAGATCATTAACAACTTAACTTGATCATTAAATAAAAACTATACTGTGATTTACATTTATATAGGGAAGAATATTCTTGTTAAGGTCAGGCAAGGTTAAGCAAATTAATTTGTAACACAACCCTAACCCTATCTACATGGCAATGATTGATCTAAACACTTTTTTCAATATAATATTAGTCCCTACCTTGTTTCCCCGCTGCAACCAATGTGCATAGCGACGTCTCTACCAGTGTATGTTTCTTTCAAATAACACTTTTACAGTTGATGCTACTCAGTGTGTTGTTTCCCTTTTGAAACCATTGTTTTAAAGGGAACATTCCTGTTTAAAGTGACATCAGTATGATTCACGCATCGACAAACTCACTCTGTTGCTGACTCAGGTAACATTTCACCTCCATAGTCCCAGAAGCCCCCTGTGTTTGCTGACTACACATCTATGCACCCCCCCCCCCCTCCATACTACATACACTGTATGTAATCACTAATGCATGTGCACGCAGCCACAAAGCGTGTGTTCCAGGAGCGCACACCTCCTCCCTCCTCCCTCCACCCCACCAACGTGGTGAAACTGCTGTTTACAGCAGGAACTGGCTAACACAACGCTTATTGAGTTTGTATTGATCTCTAATACAATTACAGGCGCCTGTAAAACCCAAATCCCTCAGAGCAACAAGCAACTTTTGCCATCTAAAGCCCATTGCTCTCCGAGAGGGATGTTCTCCAGTGGATTAAAAACCTTGGGATGTGTGATATAGACTTTATACAGTCTATCACTTGGAGCTGTTGACGAATGGACACAAATTGAACACATTATAATTAGTGAGGTGAGGAGCCTCACTGAGACACTTTCAGGAAGGAAGAACAACCTCCATTTTAGTTGTAATTTCCCTTAATACTGGAACTAATGGATCATTATGTTTTCTCTTTGAAGAACACAGCAGCTCCTACTGATCCGTTCTGCCTGTGTGGATCATGGTACATCAACCTAATCATGATCTATTACTCACAAGCAATATGTTCTTTTACAGGTTGTTCCTGGCTACATGGTAGATGTTAATGGGAAAAAAACACTTAGTGCCATCCCACTGCATTAAATGTAATTAGATTTTTGAAGATAGTCTTATCAGCCTTTCCTGAAATCTACTTAGTGAAATTAAGTCTTGATAAAAAAGGAAAAAGCCTTTAAAATCTCTCACGTAGGTAGCAACGATCCTCTCCGAGCGCTTCATGTGTCTTCGTATCTCACATTCACTGGGCTGCAGAACTGTGATGCCTTCATCAGAAAACACGTAGAACATGTTCCCCACACTCAGACCTGGAAGACACAACACATGCACAAATAAATATTTTCAAAGCAACAAATACAAATGAAAAACTGCAAAAAAACACCAAACCCCTGTCATGTGACATTGGAGTTGGACATTTCAATTTCCCTGCTGCAGGAAATTGACAGCGTTCACACTCGTAGCATGCTGTCATGTTGGTGCAGGAAGGCAGTGTGTGTCTGCCTGCCGTTTTGACAATGCAGACAAAGGGTCCTGTCAGCAACATGTCCACAACGTACAGCTGCAGGGAGAGGCATCAAATTAAAGGCACGGTCTCATACGAGGAGACGTCTCATCTGCTCGCAGTGAACAGCTGCTGATGAGCTACCAGGAATCAAGGTGTATAGCTGGACGAGCAGAAGTCTATTCACCGCATATTCAGGGATATGTCACAGGAACGGAGATAATAAGCGTGAGCAGGTAAACACAAAACTTTATAGTGATCGATTTGTCAGACTGTTTAAATCTAGTTTTGGCACTGAAGCGCTGTCAGATGAAACAAAGTGAACCACTGACTGAACACTCTAAAACAATGGCAGAAAAAACGTGCATTCAATCTAAAGTTTGCCATACGATTACTTTCAGTATTTTGACCTCTGACCGTCAGTTCAACTTTAAACAAATGGACAACTGTTCAAAATTTGAAGGAATTTCCTAAAGGCAGACTTGAGATATCATGTTCGAACCAAAAAACATTACGCCTCCGGCCACTGGCTGGTAGCAGCATGGAGGCATATGAACACTAAATATAAATGCAAGCAAAGCAAAACGCTGAGAAATGTTGGCAGAGAGACAAAAGAGCCACTTTCTCAGACACAACTCTGAATACTTATACTGTATATGCTTATATTTAATGCAAAACTGTTTAAACTGTTTTATAAACCACACTGACTTATTTTATTTCTGTGGTAAACCTGATGTGTATATGAATATAAACCAGAGTGTATGTGTACTATACTCTAAACCTCAGTGGATTTTAATTAGCAGCGGTAAAACTGTGCTCACAGCCAGTGCTCATAATTTGCACACTGTAAAGAATGTATGGATTTGTGTGCTGCTGAAACCCACAGTTGTTTCCCTCGTAGCCACCGCACTAAATCTGTGATATTATTTGCAAAATACTGTATATAAAACTGTTTGTGTGTAAATGCCCCCCCACAGGTGATCTGAAAATCCAGATAAAACGGAGCATGAGCAGAGAGAACGTGAAACACCTTGGGCGTGCGAGGGAGAAAGACAAGAGCAGAGGAGACATTTTGCTGGAGAGAAAACAACATGGTGATTCTTCTGGACAATACAGCAAACATCTTGGAAAGTGTAGATATCCAGCTGCAGGCCCCGGAGAGCCGCAAAACATGCACGACACATTTTGTTATTCACACAAACACAAAGGCATTCTGAGAGCTGTGATGTATTACCTTCTTCTCTCCACAGAATGTTTGCAACTGCAGAATCGGGCGGCCGCAGCACGGTGGAGAGGAAAGAGGGGGACAAGAGGAGAGAGGAATGAATGAAATTCTGTCAAGAAACAAATTATAATCTACAGCCACTAACGATTCCTCAGTGCTGTTGACAAGATCATATTTTCTCTTAAATCAAGGGATTTGAGGGGAAGAACTACTGAAGAGAAGTCAAGGCAGATTATTCTCTTTAATCGGAACCGGCCTGATGAGCTCTTTCTAGGTTAACTTGCTAACATGATGAAATCTAATGAAAGACCACATATCAATGAAACATAACATGTGGCTTTATTGTAAAAAGTCAATGAATTCACTGCATAATTTGGAGTGAAGGTTCTTACACAGCCGGAATCAAGTGACTCATCCTGGAGTATTATGACAACAATTGGAAATAAATACAAATCTGTTGATCTGTCCTGTCTGATGTGTTGTTTTTATAAAGGACGAGAAGGTTTCTAAAACAAGTTCTTTGGGTGATGTGTGTGTCATTTGATGTAAAGCCCCTGGGGGTGTGGGGGGGGGGGGGGGTTGATGATTGATGGCTTAGGTTGACTAAAATTTATTTAACTTTTCCTCTTTCACTTTGCCATATTTGCAGTTTAGCAGAGACGACCAGTGTCGCAGTTAAACTAGTTCCAGATGATTTGTCGGTTTTGATTTTGACAACATGAACTAAGGATAATTTCCGTATGATGGTCACTTCTGTTCCTGTTGTCCAAGGTCTGTTGGAAAGCATCAGGTCGATATATGCATTCACAAAAATATGTCCGGCTGTTGGGTGAAGTTTTCAGCCAATGTGTTGCACTGGCAATTAACTGTTAATCTGTTTTTCCCCTTATGCTTCTCAGCAAAGGTTAATCTTCACTTTCTTTATTTTAAAAGAACACTTCTTTATGACCTTTACATCAATTTCATACTACTCAATAATGATGTCATATATAGGCAGCCATGCCAGGGAGATTACCGTCCCTGACAGGTTTATGTTTTCTTAAAATGTTATTAAGTGTTGTACTTTTAAATCATTGTATAATAACCGGTAAAGGCTAAATTTGGCAGCATGTGACCTACGGGTCTTCTTGGCCGAGTCTTCCACAAACAGAGAGGAGATATCCTCATCCACTCCCACTTCGTTCTTGGCGATGCACGTGTAGGCGCCAGTGTCCTCGTACCGAACACTGCCAATGAAGAGCTCGCTGCCATTTGCTAAAAGAAGAGTGAAAGAGAGAGAAACAAACAGAAAAGGAACAAGTGTTAGCACTTTATTCACAACCTCCATTGAGCATTGCCATGAAGAAAAAATATTAAGACGAGGCCTAACAACAAGCTAATCTGGTTTATTTGCAGACTCAAGACTGCACAACAAATGTAAATGGTCCAGTGTGTAAGCTTTAAGTGAAAGGGATCTTTTGGCAGAAATTTACCACAAAATAATCCTATTGATGTTTTTACTAGTGTGTTTCATCTAAATTCTACAAATTGTTGTTTTCTTTACCCTAGAATGAGCCTTTATATTGAAAACCTCTTTATTTACATCTGAAGTGAGTCTTCTCTATGGAGGCTGCCATGTTCTTTACAGTCAGTCCCACCTGGACAAACTAAACACGTTTTGAGTTTTTATGACAACTGAATTCTACCACAGGTCTTCCTCATGATGGAAGGAGATGGTGAGATGAGGGGCATTCAGCTGCAACATGCAACTTCACCACTAGATGTCACTAAATTCTACACACTGAACCTTTAAGATTTGATTATGAAGTTATGAATTTCATTGAAATACTGAGCTTAAATACTAAATTCAGTAAGAAAATACAATTTTGGATCTTTAGTGTGATCCAATGCAGTTAATCATCAGGAAAATTTGCTGAAATTAAAGGGTTGGAATTGTTTTGAGGTAAAATATATTTAATATAAAAGAAGCAGACATTTTCCCTAAGTTTGGACCCAAAACAAATAAAACCAAATGAACTGTCATTGTTTCAAACGAATAATAATGATGCTTCATTATTCCTACATGTATAAATTAGCAACTACTTCCATACATGTTCTTCATCTGAAACAAAAAAGCTATGATAAGGCAAAGTCATTTAATTTATAGAATTCATGCACTTTTTACACCCAACAGCCTTTTTGTCTTTCAGTACACACGTCTAGTTAAGACTCCCACACACTGCACAATGCTGCATTGTTTGCCTCATGTTGCAGCAGTGACATCAGTCGGAGGTGACAGGAGGGGTTAAGACCCAGGAGTCACCGTCAGAATCAAACCCTGTGATGTTAACTGCAGCATCCAGCCCTGTGATGTACAGCTGCCCTCTGATCTTTACTGTACACTATGAAACACTACATACACCACAGCATCACACACTTTGCTGCACGGTGGGTTTGATGTTGTGGGTCAGAGTGGAGCTTTTACACCGAGTCGTGCGACGACATTAATAGAAGTTTCAGCTTTCATCTTTTTCTGTACATATCTGTAAGTATCTGTAGAATAAGTGCACTTGTGTAACATCTAACATCCACACTCTGCTCTCAAAACCTCCTATTTCTTCTTGTCCATTTTGTCTGTTAAATAGAAACCGCCATACCGTGTTTGTCTTCCTGCAGAACAACGTCTCTACCAAACAGCAATAAAGCCGACACCTGCTCATTTCTACGCCGCAAATTATTTACCATCTTCTGATTTATGCCCACTCGATCGTATAATAACAAGACATTAAAGGAGTTGACGCAAAGCTTTTCACATTAGTGAAATGTCTTTTGGATCCTGATAATAATTCTCTTTTATCAGAGGAAAGATGTGTGACGCTTTGAAGTGAAAACCGCCTCGAAGCAGGCCTTCGTGGAATGAGGCACCGCTTTAATTACGTCTAATTCATAATTGTGTTCAGATCAATTCTTATTGAAAAGCACTGAATCAACCGCTCATTAAATTACTCTCTATATCCTTCTTTGCAGGCATGTAGCAGTTCAGCTTGACAGGGCTGAAGTTGTGTCTTTAATTATGACTTCTAGTTTCAATCCCCACCACCCTCACAATAGTGTATCATCATAATGGCAAATAAGGAATCTGCAATAGGCTTTAAATCAGCCGCAATCCCAGTTTCAATATTAACAATAGACCACATGACTACTTTAATATGATAAGGGACACTAGTGATAACCCAATACATTATTAAAACATGAATACAGTTTTCTTTTAGCTGGACGGAGGTTGTAACGGCTTTCATCTTATTGTTTGAGTTTTCTGGAAGCAGCTTTACAATTTGGGATCACTCACCACTCTCATTATGTCATTTTCTGCTGCAGCAGGAAGCGGCTTACAGTGATAAAGCTCTGAAAACCCACTGTAAATTACCTGCCCAGCTCAAAACAGCAGACCAAACATATCTATCAACTAGTCGTTGTTTAGCCGTACAAGATCATTCTGCTGGAGAGAGCAAATCAGAAGTGTAAATATTAAATGTACATTAACTCCAATGATGTTGCTCTGTAAAATGTGATGCTATAGGTAGAAGAAGAAACACTTCAATATGTAAAAACAACCAGGAACAAAAAAGGATCAGTGAGTGATGTTATCATCCCTGAGATTGAACTGATCCACTTTTCATGAGACCTGAGGGACATGTCCGTCATTGTCCATCAGAGCTACTAAAACAAACCAAAATACCACAATACTACACAACATCATGAACGGTGTGAAGTAAAGTGCTGCTGTATTTAACTAGTAATAATAATACCGAGTATTTTCTTATTCCACTGACTTATTTCTCATATGGTACTGACCTAAGCAAAATGAATTTCCCATTGGAGACCATAAAAAGAATCTAATCTAGGTCTCTTTGCCCTGTGCTGTGTAAGCGCAGTGCTCGTACACTTGTTAACATCAGAGGAAAATATTATATAATAGTAGATCTTTTTGTAACGTTGCTGCTTTTAAGATAGCTCTGATGAATAATTCCCTGGTGAACCCTTGAGTACTCCTAAAAAGAAAACATTTAGCTTACTCAACAGCCTCATACACAGCTTACAGCCATCCCTTCCCTTTGATTAACTAGGGGTATGATAATCTTTCTTCCCAAAATGCATCTGGGTTAAGAAAAATGATTTTTTAGAGTCACACATTAAGGTGTGACTGTGGCTGTGATGAGTTTTTCTCTATAATTCACAAAGCAAAGAGGAAACGGTCCTGAGTGGTTTCAGCACCACGGACAGCTCCTGAACTCTGCAGCACAAAGCAGTTTATTTCCTCTGTGTTCAACTGTGGTTTGTAATCAATGCTCCTCATCATCAACTGTGAGTATGTGGTCAACATAATAAACACTGCCGACGAATAAACGAGGACAGAGGATATGATTTGTGGAAATGAAGTGACTCTCGCCTCATCTGTGCTGCGGTCGTTTGACAAACTGTGGCAACGTGAAGACGACTATCGACATCATTTAATCCACTTTTCCACCTGATCACTTTTGCTTTCATCAACTCTTTTAATTAATACAAAAACACAACAAGTAAGACTCCTGCCCCTTGTCATCTCCCACATTAAATCGCAAATTGTAACCCGAAGCCACCGCAGTGTTTATGTGTTGGTGAAGCTTGCAGAGCCTCCCTTGTTTGAGTGTTTGAGGGCTATTACCACAGGTAATGACCCACACACAGCCAATAAACTCTCTCTTAATGAGAACTGGGCCATAAAGACAGAAGTCATGCTCCATTCTGCTCTTTTTTGTCTGTTAGCGAGAGTGTGTCTTAAATAACGCACTTATAGCCTGAACAAGTAGCTGCCGTCTCCTGAGGCGCAGTATATCTCATTTTACATCCACGCTTGTGATCTACCTTTTCAATCTCGTCTAAAAAACAAGTATGTTTATTTTGCCACAGGAGCAAATTGAAGAGAGTTGAAGAGGGTGACCGCAATCTTGGTTTCCTCCCCTTGGTGTGGAGTGAAGCTAAATCAAAATTGCAACAAAATATTACCGCTGACAAGTAGCACCACTGTCTTTCTAATAAACAAAACGATTTTAGCACGAAAGAAGCTTGATTTTCAGCCTATGTTTTTATTGTCCACATGCATTGTTGTGGTTTATAGAGATTCCTGCAGTGTTGGCATACTGCAGTGGTGTTGCTATGTAACGCGGCAATTTAAAACCACTGCACCAAATGGAGTTGACACTCAAGATCTTTTAAAACGCACAATATGCTGACAGCAAATCCCTGAATAATAAACAATTCCTCACCTATGAGAGAAAGCTGTTTGCTGGATCTTGGCTGCAAGTCCATGCCGTTCTTCAGCCAGAGGAGTTTGGGATTCGGGATGCCGTCGGCGTGGCAGTGGAGGCTGGCAGATACGCCGGGTTCCTGGGCCTGCGTCTCGGGATAGACCAGGATCACTGGAGGGACTGGACGCACACACATAGTCCAACAAAAACACCAACAGGGAGAGGGGACAGGGGCGAGTGAAAAATATAATTACACACTGTTTCACGGTAGAATGTGATTCCTGGGGGGGATACAGCACAGAAACCCACACGTGCAGTGCACAGAGAGGGATCCATCTCCCCCCTGCATGTAATATATTCACACATAACAACCATCCACAGGCTCTGGGGCTGCTTTACTACGGCTCCAGTCCTGCATGAGAAAGATGTTGGGAGCTTCACCACTCACTACTGACTCCAGGGAGAAGACCACAAATCAATGTGGAAGAGTTTATGGGGGAATGAAATATGAGGTAATAGTTTACATGAGCAGGTAACAAGTGTGGATGCTTCCTCCTTCTCAATCACCTTCTACTGAATGCACAACCCTGCTCCTCAATTCTAATGTAATATTCACTTTGCATTTGCTATGTGTTTGTTTTCTCTCTTAAAGTCTCTCCTTCTCACTCTTATTGCTATTTAATCTTTAATGTATTGATTTTAAATGTTTACTAGTGGTGGACTGTGGCAGTGTATTTGCTGTACTGTAATTCCGAGGTACTTGTACTCTTTTGGGGTATTTTCACTTTATTTTAGTTTATTTTGTATTTCAGACAAATAGATTCAAGATTGAAAACGTTATTGTCCAATAATGCAGGCAGCACTCTTTCACTGGTGTATGGCAAAATACACAATACTGTAAAGTAACAGGACTAAAAAGGGTGACCTATGGCAATTAAAAATAGATATTGAATACTAAACATGAAGTGCAGCGTGTCTGCTCAGCTCAGTATGTCCTTGAGGGCATTAACGATTTTTTTAAAGCAACACTTATCAAATTTCCACAAACATTAACAAATAATTTCCCTTCTTCTCATCTTCCACACACACATGAACAACCCCCTCACATATACGTTGTTTTCTTCAGAAGCTCTTCCTTCTTTTTTTTTACTTGACATTGCAGTAATCATTCTTGAGCATTGATATCATGTTCTAAAGTTAACACATATGTAACACTAGACTACGAGACTGGCTACGTCACCGACACTGAAGCCGCGGCACTGTCGTCCCTCTCATGGCAGTAAACAGGATACAAAGAGGTATGCCGGCCGCCCACTTAGTTTAATGCGGCACTTGGCTCCCCTTCATTCCACCTTATCTCACCTCTCGCTATCGTGCTTGAAATACTTTGAATCCCCCAACACCAGCGTTTGGTAATTGTGCTCTCCTGATAACTCACCCTCCAGGAGCCCAGTCTATCTCCACCAGTCCCCTCCCATCACTCCCTCTCCCTCCCTCAGCGCGAGGTCTCAAATACAGATGCATTCCTTTTCAATTAGCATCACAGAAAAAAAGGAGACAATCACACCTATTGTCTGTCTTAATTGAAATTGGCACAGCGGGATAATCTCTTCCCCTCCTTTGCATATCCGTCACCCTGAGACTAATGTGCAGAAATTAGAGAGGGCAGGAGCTTTGATTTGTTGTTGCAGACGGAGGAAACTTTAAAAATGATTCTTCCATAGATATTTCTTTGAAGATATGCCAATGAAAAAAACTTAAGGTTGGGGAGACGAGGGCCCGTATGCATATGAAAATGATGTGCAAGACAGTGCTTTGAAAAGTTCAGGCTGCCAGAAAGAGTTTTACCTCTGCTGGTTTTTTGACGAATTTTAGCTTAAGTTGCTTTTATCCATTACCTGCAAACTGCAAGCACAGAGTCCACAGATTCATACACGTAGAGAAACTTTGACAAGCAACTTCTAAGAACACCAAAGCAGAGTGTAACAATTAGGGAAAAGGTCTGCATGCCTAAACTGAAAAAGGCCTGGAGAAGGGTCCTGAACCTGGTGTTCTTTGGTATTTGTTGGAACACCAGGTTCTTGGTCACTACAAACACGACAAAATTTAAATGTCAAGTGCATTTAAATAAATCAATATAATAAAGTATTCAAAAACAGATAAAACAGTTCCCAGTGGAGCCTCCTGCTGAGCTCCAGGGATCCTGTGTGGACACGTTAAAGCACCTAAAGGTTTGTCAGACTGAGAAACAAGATACGATACTCTGATGAAACAATGATTGAACCAAAAGCATCATGTCTGTTCACAAACAGGTTTACTCGAGGTATCAAACCTAAGAGTTCCAGAAATCTCTGTCTGTCCGTATGTGAGACGAATATCTCGACAACCATTACTCTTAGGAAGTTCAGAGTGAGATTTGGATTGATTTAGAATCATGACACATTCAACATTAATTCAAATTTGAATAAACAGTCGACCAGCGCTCTGTAACGGCGGGGGCTGAGACGTTGTCGTTGAAGCCAACAGCAATGACAACTGATTCTCCATTCCTCTGACTACAGATCACTTTCTACAGTTTCAGAAAGAAGAGCTGCAACCCCTGTCACCACAGGCCAAACAAAACAGGCCTTTCCAAACAGGAAGGCTTAGAAAGGGCATTGCAATAGTAATTAAAATGTACGGCTTTAAGCTGAAAGACCACAAATCTACTGAAAAAACGACAGAAGCCTGCAGCCTTAAAAGGTGCCAGCTGCAGGATCACCGTGTTTTGTTTTGTCTCTTAGGATTTACATATGCCGAGAGCCGCTGTGCTTTCTCTGCAGTGGTAAAAACAAACCATTTCTCAAAAGCATCTCATCTGAGGAAGGGGCACAAAGGGTTGCACTTGAGCCCCTCGGAAAGGGCCGCGGGGGCTGTGAAGGATGGGGACCCATCGCCATGCAACGATTCTGCACGGGGCAGTTTCTATGGTATCCTTGTGTTTTCCCTGACATTTCAGTGGAGAGCAGGTTGTCTTAATTGTTTTTAACCAACAGCCATTTAAAGTGTCACTGGATATTTATCTGTTCTATAAAAGTAACCTGAGCAGCCAGCAGCAGACGTTCCCTCACTGAGGAACAGAATCTGAAGCATTTTGCCCACACGTCTCCCACAGTTTGAAGAAGGAAATAGCCTCCACTGACCGTTCACCTGCAGCACATGTGTCTGATACACGTCTTCATAGCCGTAGGCATGGCAACTGTAGTTTCCCATGTGGATGGTTGTCACCTTGGTGATGTACAGGGAGCCGTCGTCCCCAAAGTCCTGCAACACAGGGAGGAGAGGGAAGTTAAGCAGAGGATTGTGAGAAGGCGGTGGAGGTGAAAGAGAAGGGAAGAGGAGTGAGGGAGGCAGGAAGAGAGAAGGTGGGAAAAAAATAGAGGAGGCGCAGGGAGAGAGGGAGAACAGAATACGAGGCGAGAGGAGGCCCACAGCAGCAGGGAGTGATGGGAAAAGACAAGCAAGAAAAAGAGTGATGTGAAAAGGAAGAGAGATCATGAATCAACGGATTCCCCGTTGAGCCGCAGCAGACGATGGGGAATTTGATCCCCCCCCCCACCACCATCCTCATCACGCTGCCTCAGCCTGATAAATGGCAAGGGTTAAAAATATAAAGCCCATTAGGTTGATGAATGGAGCCGGTTGTTGTTGGTGCAGCACGCGCCAGTCACCAGGGGGTTCCGGCCACAGCTTAGGGTGGATTAAGGCATTAAATAGTTTGCCGTCCCATCAAGAGGCAGAGCAGATGTCCCGGCGCAGCTCTGTGGTGCCGCCGAAAAACCACCAGCGGCTGCTTTCTTTCCGAGGCCTCTGGAAACGAATGTGACCTGACAGACGGTAGCTTTACGACTTGAACCATTTGTAATACTATATATGACAGACAGGGGAGTTTGGGGAAACCTTTAAAGTTCAGAATTTAGAATAAAGGTGGAAGGTTCCAAGTACACCAGCGAGGGCAATTAAAACTGAATGGGCCATTTGGGTTAAACAGTGTGAGTGTAATATATCTGGGTAGATTCCTGATATGTTTTAGTTCAAAACCTTAACTACGTGTTGTGCTTCCTGTGGAAAAATGTGTCTATGTTTTTGTCTGTGTTTCTTAGCGGCAGAAAAAAAAAACATCAGGGATATTTAGGGGAGTGATATTTATGAGTTTGTGCCATTTGGTACAGATCCAAATAATAAATAAATACAAATCTGTATCTAGTGAATTTAAATGGGGTTTCATGTGGCCTAAATATGATAGTTGGTTAATTTGAATGCTTACAATTGTCACCTTATTGTCAAAGAAGTTTGGTCAGCTAAAACTTTTGACTGCATGCAAATGTTTCCACAGCACAAGTGACATCCAAAGCATTAAGAGATTAGTCTCAGAAGTGTTGGTGCCGGCCCGGTTGCTCAGCAGCTGCATGCAACTGTGGCACAGAAGCCATCACTCATGTGTCTCTATAATTTGTATTTTGGAATGAGTAACCATGAGTGTTTAATGTTTTTCAAACTGAAAGAGATGACTCAGAGTCAACATGGCCCTTTCTGATTCAGGTTTTAGTATTCAGGCAGTTTTCACTTTGATCCCTGAAGCTGCACTGTCTCTGCTGGCTGGTGTCTTACATGACTGAGAAGATGTACATTTAAATTGCAGATTTTGGCTTTGAAAGCTCCTCGTAACGTAATGGGCATAGTTGTTAACCTTTTCAGTTGGTGTAATGCTCCCATTGTACACAGCCAAACAGGCAAAGAAAATGAGATGTGTCTGTGATGGAAGGAGCAGCGGAGGAAGCATAGAGGAAGATGGAATCGGCCACTTTCAAAACAACACAATGCACAGCTCCATTACTGTCTCTTTTGATCTGTACTGCGACTGTAATCATCGCGGCGCTTTCATAATTCACAGCGGTACTGACGCAATAAAGCTTTCATTTACTTAAGAACCACATTCATGTTGTTTCCCAAATGGCTGCAACGCACAGGCAAATAAAAGCAGCAGTGTAATAACCATTTTTAATAGAATAAATAAATTATTCATTTCATTTGGGTTGGTGTAATGCCGTTGCAAGATTGCTTTGCTATTGTCTCTTTTCAAAAGAGGAAAACAAGTCCCAGTTTTACTTTTTGAACAGAAAAGGTTTCATGAATTCATAATGAGAGTGTAGATTTGAATGGAATGATTGTATTTCAAGGAGCGCAGCACAGTGTTCAAATGTATCGTATTCTCAAAGACAAATTATGAATAGACTCTAGCATGTAGATAAACACATTTCAAAAATGAAACAGGCACTACAAGATTATGAAGCATAAATCCAGACACTTGTTTATTGATTTTTTATTTAATTTAATGTCTACATTCTTATTTTTTAATGGCTTTTTTATCCTTTATTCAGAGAGATAGTCAATTCAAATGACAAGAGGAAACTGTCGGAAATGTTAACCCTCACCATTAGAACTTGGCAGATCTGTAACAAGTTTTTATTTCTCCAGAGTCTGACCGATTTGAGCCTTTCACAGGTATATTGTGTTTTATTATGTTTACTGATATGCTTCGGCAATGGGGTGGGAAAAATCTCATAGACTATATTTTCTATGGTATAGATCCTTACTTAACAAAGCACTTTGGGTTCAATCTATCATTTTTGAATCTATTTGATAGGTGACAGTGAAGATGGAGACAGGAAACATGGCGTGCACTGAAACTGTTCCGGCCGCCGGGGCGCTCCCCGTTTAGGGATTTCTTTTGTTTCATCTTTGACCTGAATCGATGAAAAAAGAAAGTCAAACCCAGCCGGGGTTCCACTCTCCCTCCTCCGCTCGGATCACTGCGCTCTGTGGAAATTCATTATGTACGGTCAGGAGCCCGGAGGACCTCTGGTGCCATTACCTCTCCTCCAGTCTCCACCTTAACACTTGACATTGTTTATCGGCTCATCGTCGCAGCAGACCAACAAGGTTGCTCATTAACAGGCAATTAGTGAAGTGTGATGGGGCGGTGCGTAAAGCGAGGCTGGCACTGTGCTGTCACCTGTGCAGATGAGTCTAAACAGGAATGTGGTCACACACATCATTAAGTACCGGCTGAGATAAAGCTGTACTGTTTCATGGAAGAGAGCTGCAGCGGCAAGGGAATTTTTCTTTTTTTTTCAGTTTACTTCCTCCAATAATTTTTTCTGTCATCTTTCCTCAATAACTAAAATAACAATCTCCAAATTTATCAGCATTTTATAATGACTGCATCCAGATTGTGCAAACAATGTGCTGAGATATATTAAACAGCACACTCGATGAGCTCTTAAGATGTTTAATGTTTAAGGTTTTCAAATATTAATCTGATGGTCCAATTAAATTCCTCGAAAGAAATATCTTACACAACCATACAGCATGTTCCCTCATTTGAAAATAATAATAAATTTGTTTTACTGTTACACTGACTCAATTACTGACTCGTATTTTGTTGCCCATCAACTCAAGAACCATTATCATCACCAACCTCAACAATCACAGCCACAAGAAGAACAATTAAAGGCACTCACATTGATGTCCTCCAGGTCCAAGAAGTTCAGTATGATGCCGTTCCTCTTCCAGATGATGGGTGGACGCAGTGTCCCCTGGATGGCACAGGTGAGGACGGCGCTGAGGCCCACTGTCACTGTGGAGACACTGATGTGCTGGTCCTCCGCCAGGCTCAGCTGGATGACCTCTGTTAGGATGAGGGGAGATGTTTGAAAGAAGAGATGACAAAAGAAAAGAAGGACAAAAAAAGAAAATCACAAATCAGACTGAGTGGGCTGATGCTGTGGAGCTGTAGCCAGAAAAAATACATTTCTGAGCATCTATCTTAGAGTTAGTGGACCGCAGAGGATAAACAGCTGTCCTGGGAGTGAAGGATGTCCTGCATGAGAAAGACCACATGTCGGAGGACACATAGCTCGCCAAAATATCATCCCTCTCATTAAGCTGGATTTATGTTCATTGAAATGGCCGTACAATTCAATTCACCTTTACGGCAAATTAAGAATTATCCTTCAGCCGTTCCGCTCGCCGCCATAAATGGTACCCGTCGCCAAGCTGTGTGGCCAAGCGTCAAATCCACAGAGTCACAGCATCAGTGAAAATCTGAAATCAGCTGGATACTTCATCCACCGAGCCTCTCCTTTCATTGTGTGTTTAAACGGACTATGAGACCATTATAACAACAATGTTAAAGCAGTGTTTTTAAGCAGAGTGAGCTGTGTGCTCTCTTACTATTAAATCAATGTCAGGATTTTCATTTCTCACATTTTTCTTTTCATCTTCTGTTTACACACTTAGTCAATTATTTTGAAAACTACTCATCAAGATTTTCAAAAGAACATGTGAATATAAGAGAAACACTTTGCTTTAGTAGCTGAAGAACATTTAACAGTATCTTCTATTTAGTTCAGTGTATTAACTGCTGTTGCATTTTTGTGGAGTCTTACTGGAGCCAACCAAACGTAACACTGAGTCAATCACTTACACACACAGACACACAAAACACACACACAGACACAGAAAAACACACACACACACACACACACACAAAAGATTGCAGTCTCAGTCCACACCCTGGTTTTTGACTTTCAGGTCTGAAAAGCAAAATAACTAGTTGCAGTATTTCTGTCAGATTTTATCATTGTCCGTCCAAAGCATCAATTCTTATTTCTTTCACCTCCTGTGACTAACAGCCAAAAGTGAACTTCTATAAAGCAAGACATTCCTCTGACAGGGAACCGCTCTTAGCTCGCAAATAAAGTTGGAGAGTTGTCCAGGGATAAACTGCGCTCACAGTGTTGATATATGTTTGATGCACCTTTTGTTTATTTGCCTTTATTTATCGGGGCTAAGTTTGCTCTGAGAAACTTTTGGAAGTTTCCTGACTTGTGTTCCCTCTCAGCAGCGCTATCAAATCTTTTCTTAACCTTCGGTGCCACATAAATCTATGTGAAACTCAAAGATCCAAACACAAAGAGTGACTCTCAGGACCTGCAGTGAATAAGTCAGTATCACTGGAGGAAAATATATCAAATGTCCGAGCCCACTTCAAGTCAATGGCTAACGGACTATGATATGTTTGTGGGGAACATAAATGTAAACGACCCCTGGATATTTGCTGTCTGTTTCCAGATAGCTCTCCAGGTGACAGATGTATCCGTGCAGACAGCGAGGTCCGTCAGTGATACTTCAGAACGCCCTGGGTACAGTTCACTGCCAGGTCCAACAGAGTTATAATTTAGCAGGGCAATGCTTTGGACACGTGGACAAGTGAGGGATGAAGTGCGTTGATGGCTTGGAGGGTCAGTTCCAGGGGGGGTTGTACGGAGAATTTCAACTAGACTCTTGCTCACTCTTGGACTCTTTGACCGTGGAGGAGATTATTTTGAATCTGTTCCCGAGGACTTTCTCTTCCAAGTTCAGGTGGATCCATTAAAGCGCTGACTCATCCCTGAAAGTTCTGTTTACCAAACAGTTGTGTTTTTGATGGCTGACTCAAGAGTGGCTTTAAAACAAAATCGACTGGTCACTCTCAGACAGCACGTGGCTTATCTGGTTTTGGAATGAATACATTCATTTTACTTTGCGGTGAAGCCGCACTGACAGCAGTACAAAGATAACCTTCAGCCCAAAGCACCAGATGTGAGGCTCTAACACCACTGTCTACAAACCCAATCCAATACGCCATCAGCTCCAACTCCAGGTTTAGATATTTAATATATATATTTAACATTGAACTCATGTGAGGTCAGTAGCAGAACATTCTGACTTTCTGTAGATGCCTAAGTTTTTAATGTTTAACAGAAATGCCATCATGTACAAAAACACCTTTGTGAATGATGGACCAGTTGTAAAATGAATCCTGACACATGAAATTAATCATGAAGACATTTAAATATATTTATGAGACTAAGAGAAGATGAAAATCCTAAGTATATTTACACAATGAATAATAGGCATATAGGAGACTTGTTTCTGGGCATAAAGGGTTCAAATGTACTTGTTGTCTATATACCTTATCACATGATTGGCTGTTGACCTGATAAAGACTGGGTTCCATGGTGTAATGGTTAGCACTCTGGACTTTGAATCCAGTAATCAGAGTTCAAATCTCGGTGGAACCTCATAGTGAACATTTTCAAATTTCCCAATTGTGGGACTCCTCAGAACAATAATGAAACATATCAACTTCAACTCGAGCTTAACTGGACCTATAAACAACGCAGCCTATTTATTTAATATTGAGTCATTTGTGATGAAGGTTTACCTGTGATTATAGAACTGTGGATATAATATGTACCTATGAGTAGCTTTAATACAGGTCTGTTGAGGGACTGAGCTCAATTCATCCAACTCAAGTCGAAGTCATGCCTGAGTTGACCAAAGTACTGGTCAGGCTTATAATGTAAAAATGACAGAATGTAAAATAAACATAAACATAAAGATCACAAAGAAAATACATCAGTGATAAAACCTTAAGAACATGAAGAATCCACTTATTTGAGAATCAAAGTATTGCACAATAGCAGATGAAATCCAGGCCTGAACTGGAATTGACACCATCTCACATTATGGAACACCAGCACTAATTCCTCAGCTGGTTTGGCTGAGTGTGTGTTTGTCTCTCCACAGCTGAGGCGGGGAAAGAAACTCAATCTGTTGGCTCTTAACTTAGCTCTCAAGCTAAGGTAAGTGGGTTGTCTACCTCATGTGAAATACTTCAACTTTGGTACCAACAACCAAACGTTTTTAAAATACCAAGTAGATAAATAAATGTGCACATATAGCAGTACTTGTAGTAGTAGTCTAGTAGAAGTAGTATAGTAGCGTTTAGAATCTGAACACAGAGTCCATCCATCAGACATTTGGGATTTGATCTGACTCTCCTCCTGTCCAGGGGATTTAAGATGCAGACAAATGTCAATAATGATAAGTTCTGCCCCTTAAACTGCTGTTGGATGGTTCATTATTTTTAATGTTTGGTGTTGACAATGGATTCACATGACAGATTCGAAGCGAAGCTCCCTGTTCACTTGTGCTCTACATTCACTGATGATAAAGAAGCAGTAAAGCTACTCAATAGGTGGATCAAGCATTCCATGACAGTTTTATTACTCGGTGCCACGGACACGATTTAAACTGAACTCACAGGGTGGTGTGTGTTTTATCGGCGGCACTAATATGTTTACCTCGGCCGTAAAAGACTGTTTCCACTTTAAGAGCTGCTCCCTAAAAAATATCTCCAAATATCTGCCCCGATGTTCTCTCCCACTCTCAGATGACCCTGGACAAATTGCATATCCACAGGCAGCACCTGCTCTGCCCCGGCTGACTGGGGAAGGTTGTCATGACATTATCTAGTTAATGATTCCTACAGTGAAACCCTCCACCCCTCCCCCCTCCCAAAAATAGCTCCAATGTGTAAGTTAGTAATTGACTTCCAGGGGAACTCAGGAGCTCCACTGATCGATCAGCCTGGCACTAACTGAGCTATTGAGACGGGGGCCGACGGGGAGGTTTCCTTTATCCTGCTCTGGAGGGGACGTACAATGCAGCCTGGGTAAGAGAGGAGGGGGATAGGGAAAGAAGGAGGAAATGAAGCAAGGAAGACGGAGGTTAGAAGTCAGAGATGATGAGAGGACTTAAACGGCAGAAATATATAGTGTGCAAGGACGAAGAAGACTTACATGTATGTAAGAGAGGATGAGCTAATGAAAGAAAAACCCACAGGGGCATAAGAGGAGATGTAGAAGTGTTTGTGTGTGTGTGTGCGTGTGAGACAGGACGAGAGACATATTTGATTCAGATCACGTAGCAATCTCCCAGGGAATAACTAATGTGCCGAGCTCAAGACTGCGGCTCAGAGAGTTGTCCCTCTCCACTTTTATGAGACCAGCCTCTCATGAGCTGGAGTAAGACATCAAACCACAAAGTCGAGGAGCGGAACACCGTGACTTTTCACAGGCCACGACATGACATTTGGACTTAGACGAGAGATAGAGGGGAGGTGAGGGGGATGAAGCGAGGGAGAGAGGGGCTGATGGAAAAAAGGGTTACAGGTGAAGGAGTGGGATGTGAGGAGTCATGTGAGCGACGTTGGGAGGTGAGAAAACAACTGGCGGCCTCCCAGTGAGCACTGGTTTGTTGATTGATCCCTTCGAGTTGAAAGATGTCTATTGAATTGGCATGAGACAATATGGACTATATACAGATTATACAGATTTACTAAGCTCTGATGTTGAAAGCATTGATAGAGATCAAGACATTTGAATTTTTTTGTTTGCCCTCATCAGCAAACATGACTGACATATTCGTCAGTGTCCTCTACGTTTATGGCAGCACTATTCCATTCCGCTTTCGTGTCTGTGGTATGTTAGAAACGTCCTCTCGCTCCCAGTGAATCCTGTGACTTGGATCTGGTGCCCTCTCACGTGTAGCACCTCTGGAGAATGTCAGGAGACCAGGAGAGTTCAGGGCAGCTCCTGTGCTATGCTGCTTGTCCGCAATGTCCGGGGGGGTGCTATTCTCCAAAATGAAACTTCATTCAAATGATATCCAAACATTAAAACTTATCTCAGCGTGAATATTATTATAATTATTTGCTGTATGTGTCCCTATCCCTACAATGTAACCTTGCTGATGTTAGATGAGGCCTGGTGCTTTACAGCCTCGAGGGCTTTACACTGCAAGTCACATTCATCGGTTCACACACTTTCATGCAGCACTTCCATCACACATCCTTCACACTCTGATGGAACAGTCCACAGGGTCAATATAAGGTTCAGTGTCTTGCCCAAGGACACTATGGCATTCAGACTGGTTAACGGCCCCCTGCTTTAGCTCCTGAGCAACATAAATTTGCGATTTTGGAATTCATAAAATACCGTAAAAAATAATTAGTATATATATAATTCCGGCAATAATTTGATATAAAAAGATCAAGTAAGCCTCACAGCATTCAACTAAATATTTCATGTCTCCTCTTAGATCTTTGTCTCTCTGAAGTCAGAGCATGTGTGATAAAGTCAGACACATGACTAAATGTGGCTGATATATGTTAGGGAGAGACGAGAAACCTTTTTATAAGCCAGTCCCACAGGGCAGAGCAGCACTTTGGATGTCACCAAGCATCTCGTGAAACATCTCTTTCCTCGGCTGTCCTCAGATGACACGCTCTCTCTCGACTCGCCCACCAGCTGACACCACTGAAGTAGGCCTGAGCCATATGCAAATCAAATATTTTTGTGATTACGTTTGACAGATATTGCGATGAATCACAATTTTGGGGCATTTCACTTTCAGGGAAGGACCTCCCCCCCACCCCCCCACCCCTATAAAAAGGACAATGATGTGACTTTTACTGGAGTCTGTTTCCCTGATGTCCGGGGAATATGAAACATATGCTTTACTTCACAAAATGCTATTTGTAACGATATGTGACATATTTATCGTTGATTAAGAATTTGAAGTTATAAGTCATTGTTCAGTCCAACTTTTATGTATTGTTTACATTGGAAAAAAAATAACTAAGTCCAAAGCATATACAATTGCTGAAGCATGTCTCATGTCTGTAGAAAGTCTGTAGTTTGTGCCTCTTACAACACTTGAGAGGATAAACAAACACGTCACAAGAGTAACACGTCTTCACTGCTCTGAGCCGGTGACAGTGACACCTCAGACACACCTCATTAGAAATCCACAGGGCGCTCTCTCGTGTGTCACACTGAATAAGTGCCTTGAATGGTGGGTAGTGTGTGACGTGTCATGTATGTGAATGCAGAATAAGCACGGCGTTCTCGATTGTTCATTTTAAAATCTTGTGGATGAAAGATACTGGTTCGGCCTCAGTTGGTAAATTAAGGTTCAGGCATTAATAGTTGAGCTCGCCACTAAGTGAAAAGCAGCTGCTGTAGTAAGAAGGTTTGATTTGCCAGCCTTTGCTCGTCCTACATGTTTCCTGCAAAGCTGCCAAACTACCGAGTTCAGGATTGAAATCAACACCATGCTGGTGTTAGCCTTGTACTTCAGTAAAACCATAACAAAAGCTGTTTTTAAAAACAATTAAAATTGATTTTCTTATTGATTGTTGCTATTCAACCACCAACAAGTCACGACAACAGGCAATCTTCAACCACCAGGCAACCCAGCACAATAATAATATGCATCAGGCGTAAATCAGGAAAATGTTTTGAAATCATACGGATGACATGAATGACCATGAACTGCTGCATGGTGCAAGCATCTAGGTTTGTGCTTTAAAGAGAGCGCACACGTCCTAGGTGTGATCATGTTTCTTCTAAAGTGTAAAATATAGATCCAGATGGAGATAGTATATAAACACCCATTTAAACAAATTTCAACAAAGTCCTGTTTAATAATTTGTCTGCCATGACTGTATCATGAAACAAGTCTAGTGTACACACACACACCAGGCACGCACGGACACACACACACACACAAACACACTCACAGCAGTGTGGATGCTATACAAGACACTGGCCTGCCCATGGAGAGTTATTCGGGGATTTACTTTCTCAAGGACACTGTGACATATAGAGCCTATCTTACTGTCTTACTGGCTTACTGTCGGTCACAGAGTGTAGTGTACCCTCTGTTTGTCGGGTGAAGCACCCTTCATTAATATGTAAGATACATATATTTATATATATATATATATATAGTTTAAGGACAAACTTCCCTCTCTACTAAGAAAACAGATACTGGTGTACCTACTGGTAACCATGGTTTTGCCTCAGCACATCAAACACAGCACTATTAATAAGCTATGTAAGTAACATTGTAGGCGGTGCAGTGGCAGACTGCATTCCTTGCTCAGTTGGCCTGAACCTATGGACACCCCCCCCCCCCCCCCAGTTTCTTTGCTGGCATTTTTCTTTATTTTGGTAAATATCACCCGGCTTTTATCTATAATGTTTATAAGCTGGTCGGATGTTTTATTATAAAATGAAAACTTCCATTTCCTGCCACTTGGTTTGGGATGGGACTATGTGACAGTATCAAGGTTAACAGTGTGTGATTCTACACTGTCACACAAATCTATAGTATTGTGATTAATATTAGTATAGGTTTTGAGATCACATTAAGAAACTATGTCAGTTGAGGTCACAGTGACTTTTGACCTTAGACCAATCAAAATATGAAGAAAATCCATGGAGGGCGTTCTTGAGATATAATGTTCATACCAAATTTCAGGACACAGGACAACCTGACCTCCAGCCACTGTTGTCACAGATGCAGAATGTCAGTATTTACCTATTCCAATTAATAAAATCAGTGAAAAATCAAGGTACTACGTCAAGCTAAGAACAAATCCTATTAAACAGTCCTGCCCGTGGTATGCAAGATTTCACACATAATCATAGATATTGAAATGGTAGCTATAAAAATCCTTGCTGCATGACAAATTCTTGCTCTATCTAATTCAATTATATTTGTAAAGCGCCAAATCATAAAATACATTATCTCGAGGCACTTCAAGTAGAAGGTGGCGACCTTGAAAAAGAGAAACCCGACAGTTCCCACGATGAAGAAGCCCTTTGGAGAGAAAAAAACTCCCTCATTAACTTTCATCTTAAGCAAATACCATCAACCGATTTCAGGCTGATACCAAAACCATGTCCATTTTTAAAAAGCTCACGTTACACAGCTTTTATTTTCAAAACAACGGATTCATCCCCGGAAAACAGTGACTCTTTAAAAATGTGCCACCTCATGACACCAGCAGGTCTGCCCAGTTCACAGTTCCCACTGGGAGCCCACAGTGCGCACAAATGATCCTGACGTGTCACGATGGATTCAGTGTGAGAGCTGCTCTCTGCAGGTGGGCCGCGGCTGTTAGTAAATGTATCATCCGTGTTTCCGACACGCTGACACGCCGAATTACTGTCATGTTGTAAATTATACTGTACATGTAAACACATTTTTCCCAGTCAATCAATAACCGTGCACTCGCAGGGCGCCGCATGCACACGCTGTGTTTCACTCGCATTGTACATATATACTGCTCATTTACCGTCTCTCACATACACTCTGTCTTTCCTTCATCTCTTATGTACACACAGGCTCTTATACCCATGCTCTCGCTCTCCTCCTCCTCCTCCTCTCGCTCTCTCACACACCCAAAAACTCCTGCTGCCGTGGTGATTATTCATGGGAGGGAGATAGGGATGAGCAATCAGCGGCCGGCTCATTAATCACACTGGATGCAGCCCCTTAATCTCCTCCACAGGTACAGAGGAATCCTCCGCCGCCGCTCCTCATTGCTTTTCAAACTTACCCTTCTTCTCTATCTCGCACCGCCTCCCCCTCTCTCCCACCCACCACCTCATTCTCTCTCTCTCTCTCTCTCTCTCCCTGTGATGCTTTGTTTGCATCCTTGGCTACTTCTCTCCGTCTTTGTCTTCAGCCGAGCCTCTCACCCTCTTGATACGTCTGTGGCTCTTCGCCTGTCAGTCTTCCTCCTTCCTTTTCTCTCCCCTTTTAATCTGCCTCCCTCTCTCTCTTGCTTCCCCCTGTTGTTCAATTTAAAGTGGCTTCTTGCTATGGCTGTCGCTCGACTTGCGAGCAGAGCCAAGTTGATGCAACTTCTCCCTTAGGTCTTCTTAACTAGGCAACAATAAAGTCTTGTTAGAATCACAAAGAGAAGATCGAGAGCACACCAGTGGAGGAAGGGTATATAGAGTAGGTGCGTTTGTGTGTGTGTGTGTGTGTGTGTGTGTGCGTGTGTGTGTGTGTGTGTGTGTGTTTGCAGCGAGGAGTATTTTAAAACAATCTGTTCCGAGCTGTATTCATAAACCAGCAGCAGGAGCTTGGCAGGAGATCCTACTCTGCTCGCTCTCATGCCTCAGCTGTATAAGCATTTAAAGAATAGGGTTGAGGATATTTCACTTCACTGCCGCTGAATTTAAATAAAATAACAGAACAGAACCACTAGCAGTTATTTGGGAAAAAATGACCTCCGGCTTTTCCCAGAGCCGACCACACAGTGTGATGAGATAGACAGTTAAATTACAGTCCCTGCTTCTGAAATACCACAGATTTAAAAAGCCAACACAAATCAGGACGCCCCCTCCGGATTATAATGAGACGTTTCTCCAGTTTTCTGACTGATGTGAAAGCCACTTCCTGAGTTTATGCTTAGATATTAAAAAAAGAAAGGACTCCACTAAAAATATCCCCGCTGCTGTCAACAATATCTATTACTCAAGAGACACACAGCAGTCCTCCTGGATCTGCACACTTACAGGTCATTAAAAGGGAACCGTTCTCGCCCCTGCATTATTCAATGACCAATTCTGCAGGAACAGGTTGCAAACAAAAAAGACAATTTCAGGGGGGGGGGGGGGGGGGGGGGGGGGCGTTGCTGCTAAGCGCCGACGACTCTCAATAATGAACTCGCATCAGTCGGGTAATGACAGGGTAGAGCTGTCTTTACCGTTTCCTTCAATCCCTGAGGCCTGGAGAGCAACCACTGGGAAACGAAGAGAGGAACTGTCCGTCTGGAGGATTCACAGATTGTTTAGACCTGTGAACTCGACACTTTCTCACTTTTACATTGTTGCTTTACATTCAGGTAGCTTGTCTTACAATTGTTTGTCATTCGAGACAGAATCACAAGCTCCTGCTGAAGAGTCCCTTTAATACACACTCTGTAAATCGCATCATGCTACATGCTAATGAGGTTATTCCTCCATATAGCGTTTCCCATTATGTGTATTGTTATGACTAGAAGTTTAAAAAATTCCACATTTTTGTTTTAGAGCTACTACAGTGTAATGACTTAACATTTTTATATAGAATATCAATTGACATTTAATAAGATATAAACAGTATATGAAAATATATCATTTCTTTTTTCTCTATTTTAAGAATGCGCTTATGTGCTTTTTTGGGAACTTGGTCATTGTACCTGCCCCTTACTAATACTTATTTACATTTGCATTAAATACATATTTCACTATTGTAAAGACAAGTTTAACTTTTCTAAAATCAAGAATTGAACTAATCTGATCATCCTATTTGCTTGCAAGCTTTATCGAGATGCCTCTTGTGTATCTTCACTGTCTGTTTCTATAAAAAAAAAATGGTAGCAAAATCACATTCCAGACACAGCTTAGAAAGAAAAAACTTACATCCTTTGATTTGATCAAATGGAAAACATTTTTAAATCTCAATGGCCAAAAAAGTCACCCTGCTCTGAGAGGCTTAATGGAAACAAGCTGACAGTCTGGAGCTAATCTCCCATACTTCATTTGGCTGGATGAGACCCAATTCATTAAACCCCTACTCTCATCTGATGGAAGCGTAAGATCTATGACAATCTGGATAATCTTTCATCTTTATGGAAGGAAAGAAGGAGGGGACCCGACACCACCCCCTCTCCTCCCATCCCCTCTCTCTCTCCCTCTCCCTTTCTCTCCAACAGCCATACTATAAACTGAGAAGGCCTTTTCTGACAGGGTCGGCTAAGTGGTCTTACTAGTTTTAAAACCCGTTCAGGCTTGTGGAGGAGGAGGGTAAAAGGGATTAGCGGCTTGCAGCACAACTCAACACGGCAGGAGTCACAGCTTGACCCGACCTGAGGGTCCGCCTTGATAGAGGCAGAATGCACAATGACATACTGAGAGCTGCATGTATGTATGTGTGTGTGTGTGTGTATCTAGGTTTCCGAAGAATGCTTGCGTTCATCGGCCTGGGAAGGGCTGCAGGACAGAAGGATAAAAAGACTGTTAATATTCTTATAAACGCAGCTGCCAGGAGGCCTGTTAGAGATGTTAAAGGACCCTCGAATCCAGGCAAGTGAAATGAGAGCGCGACTCTAGGTGCCGTTTTGAATTTAATTAGTTACAGTGCAATTTGGAGAGCTCTAGTTTGTTTCTTGAGGGAAAGAGAGGTCAGTGTTTGACAAGTTAAATGTGACAGTAGATTACAATACACTACATCCACAGAGAGGAAAGAGGAAGGTTTTTTTGTGTTGATTTCATCTCCAGTGATGCTCCGGGGACAAGTTATTTGCTTTTCTTTTGTTCTGACTACACACCACTGTTTTCCGTCAGAGTCAATGGAGGCTGCTTTACAGCAGGATACTGTACGACAGAGGCACCTTATAAGCATAACAGTCCTTTGCATACTTTGAGATATTATTTCAAGATATTTCCCTTTTCTAAATATTAAAACTTTGCTGCAGATGCTCAAACATGTAGTAACAGATGATGGTAATAAAAACATTGTTCATCTATCTTGGCTTGAGTATCACTATATGTACAGTCACTTGATTTTACTTTAAGAATGGTAGTGTCTCGGCCCAGTAGTGCAGTTTCAGTCAGCAACTGTATTTTACACTCATATGAGGTCATTATAACTTTTGATTATTATAATCAAATCAGTTAATAATTGAGTCTAAATGAGTTTGGTAAAGAGGCTAAAAGTATTTTTGGTGAGGCGCCAATGACCTTTGATGAAATATGATCTTTGACCCCCCCAAATCGGATCTGTTAATATGTGAGTCTGAGTGTGTTTTATTTAATTAATGTAGTTTGTGTGCATAACTTGAAGGAAACAGGGCATATATAGACTTGATACTATATGTAAAATATGTCTGGAGTTGCACTTGTACGTAACAACAGTGTGACCTGTTACAAAGAACTGCTGAAAAGCTTCAAGTGAATCTGTTCCATCAGATACACATATTTACATATTTCATGTTTCATTGTCACTACTTAGTAAAACCAAATACCAACGGGTATGAGTTGATTGCAAATACCCTAAGAGTGTGTGACAGTTTCCCTGCTGAGGCTGTATTACACACATGTTCACACCTGAGCGCTGTCAGGTAAACACACATTTTGCTGCGAGCTACTGAGATGCTGGGCCGGATCAGTCGGGTTGAGTTACTTTGCTGAACAGCATCTGGTCTTGTTCAGGCACTTCACTGCATGTGTGATGGATACGTTTAGCTTCCTGACACCAGGGTGATGCCTGTGGTCAGTTTGGAAAATATCTGAGTCAGTCAAGGATCTGTGATGTAGCCATCCTCTGCAGAGACGGGTGACATGATGATATATGCCCGGAGAGACCATATTAGTCATGCTGTCATATTGTTCATACTGCAGTAGCTCTCCAGTGAATGTATTAGGCTGTTGTGGACAACAGCTATTACCGATGTACCTTAAATGGCGTTGAATACAAAATATAAACCAAACCTTTCAGCAGCTGAGACATTAGGCAGGTGAGACTTAAAAATGTTATGTTTATCATCTCCAGCAGGGAGGACATGTTTTTATTGCCATTTGTCTATTAGCAGGATTATGAAAAAAGAACAGAACCGATTTTTATGAAACTGGGTGGAAGGTTTGGGTATAGGCCAATGAGGAACCTACTTAATTTTGGCTCAGATGCTGACAAAGGGGTGGATCCTGGAATGTGTCATCACTTTCTTCAACATTAAAATGGTTGTTTTATTTTTGACATCTTCATGGATTTTCCAAAGAAACATGAATGGATCTTGATGAAGGAAATCTGACATATTTACGGGACTGATATCGATTGGTCAGTTCAATTTAACAGTTTGGTGGAGGTATCGCTCTATTTATAGCGACTCTAAATGTGATCAATGTAAATGTGTCAAGTTTAGCCTGATGACTAATTGGTCCCCACAGTCCCAACGTAACTATTGATGACTATGACTATTGATGAAAAGCTTTTTCTACATAACAAAGCTACAATGAAAATAAGTGTAATAAGAAACTGGAACAAATGAAACACAACTTGGTAGCATTAAACTAACAATGCAATCAGACAAGTTTAACACACCACAAACAAGTTAATCAAACAGGATAAAGAGCCTCTGAATTAAATCTATACAGCAGAGCAAATTCTCCTGTGACAAAATGCCCTCCAGCAAACAAATAATGTACTTGGCTCAAATTTGGGATTCTTCATCATCGCATGACAAGGGCTTGACTTTGTGGAATTATGAACCAACATCTTTGGTTTAATACAGTTGTTGTTTTCTTTAAATGTCTGCAGTACATATGTTGTTTAGGGTGTGAGTATCTGAACTAGTGTCTGTAATTTAACAACATTTATGCTCCTACAACAAGAACCTTAATAAAACCTTGGAATAGAATCAGATACAGTAAATAGACTGAGGGGAACTCCGACTGACGACCATTTTACTCCAGTGAGGACAAAACAACTCACATTTTCTTTTGCCATCGAAAACAATTGGCTAGCAATACCTCAAATACTTTTTTTGAGGTTGAACATTTTGTTTGTTGAGCATTGATTAATTATTGTCTTATTTGGTAGTGGTATCAGGTGACCAGTATGTAAAATAATTTGTTTTATCTCCCCCCCCCAGTAAAAGTGTGTGTTGATTAATTAGTAGGCGAAATATACTGTCATTGTATCACGGCACCGTTATAACCACGCAGTTGATGAGTTGATGAAGTTGATTAATGGGTCTGTATTTTCCTCTGTGTTTATGTTTGTGTGTGTGTGTGTGTGTGTGTGTGTTTGTGTGTGTTTGTGTGTGTGTCTCTCTCCACTGTGCAGTGAATTACAGGAGAATAATGTTTGTCTGCACTACACCACCATATTATTATGGATCCTCCAAGCGTGACAGGAGTTTTGCAAATTATTATATATAAATATATACAAGTTTAAGGCTGGTGGTCAGATATAGAGCTTGGCAGACAGAGAACAGCCGATATGAGCCTTTCACATACATATCTACGGATCGGGGTTTGTTGATATGTAATGAAACCTTTACTATGATGAATAAACATTGCAGAAAATATGTTTATTTTATATGGTTTTTTTAACTTCATTTGAGTATTATTTATTAACAGTTATTAATAATAAAGTGTCTGATGTGATCTGGAAGCAATATGTCGGTAACACAAATGTTTTACTCCCTGGTTCTGTTTACAGCACCGTCTCTCTCAGATCCATATCGATCCGACTCTAGTCAGACAGAGATCTGATAAGGATTGGAAGTGATTGGGATTCTAACTCTCGGCTCGTTGGATTTTTCCAGTCACTGCTGGAGCTGTGGACGTGCCGCGGACATCCTGACTGTCACAGCTGTGTTCCTGACTTCCCGCCATTATTACATTACATTACATGTCATTTAGCTGACACTTTTGTCCAAAGCGACTTACAATTAGTACACTCAACATTCATGAGGGGCCATTTAGGGGTTCAGTATCTTGCCAAGGACACTTCGGCATGCAGATGGGAGAGAGTGGGGTTTGACAGGCAACCTTCTTGTTGGAGAACCACCACTCTAACCACTGGGCCACACCGCCCCGCCATCAAGAGTCTTTTATGGATTTCTTATGTGGAGTACACCAGCACATTAAAGAGCTCTACATGCATAGAACTTGTAACTGGGAATTAACCTGGCGAACCAGAAAACTAAATAAATAAATAAAAGGACTGCATCACCTCGGAACAACACACGCCTCAGAGCCTCAGAGCCTCAGAGCCTCAGAGCCTCAACCCTGGAGCCGGCTCACTGCGTGCTGTTTGAGAAGACTGGGCTTGAACTGTTTCTACATGAGATAATGTGCACCAACACTCAGCCGGGGGGGGGGCATGCAACATTGAGCCGAGTCAGAGAGGCAGACCGCACTCCTGAGAATAAAGACTTCAGATATGGGATTACCTGCTCCTCTATCGTCACTTTCCCCCCTCTTTCATACACACTTACACTTCAAAATGTTTGACGATTTCGGCTTTGTGAGGCTGTCAAAGCAACACACTTTCAAGGTCTGCTGAACAACAAAACTCCGGCTTTGGAAATTCTGTGAAAGCCACTAAATGATATTGACTGCTGCTGTGAGCCGCATACAGGAGTAACTCTTCAAGGGATCAGGAGGTTCACTGTTTGGAAACTTTAAGAAAACTATGGAACTAGTGTTTCAGGTCTGAATAAGTTTGTCTTTTCAACAAATCCAACTTCAACTTACCCACAAAGGAATATGTAGAAGAATTTAACTGATCTGACTTTATGTGAGAGGGGATGCGTGTCTTTAATTTCAGTGATGAATGCTATTTGTACAATCCTACTTTTTGTTTGTTGTGTTTGGTGTTTTTTTCTCCAATTATGTCAAACTGTGCAATTTAATCAGAATAAATTTACAATTATAGCTTCTGTTGTTGTGCATCTATCCATCCATCCATCTATCCATCCATCCGGCACACCACTGTCTTCCACATATCCAGGCATAGGTCGCACAGGTTGCTGCTCAAATACATTATTCCAGACATACCTCACACACTTTCCAGCTCTTTCTGGGGGGTTCCAAGGGATTCCCAAGCTGGAAGGGGTATGTAATCCCTCCAGTAGGTTCTGGGTCTGCCCCTGGGTCTCCTCCCGGTTGGGTTCACCCAGTAAACCTCAGACGGAAGGCGCCCAGGAGACATAATGGTTAGGACCACCTCAACTGTCCCCTTTAGATGTAAAGGAGCAGTGGGTCGCAAACTTGTTGAGGCAAAAAACATCCTTCATGTCCAAAACAATGCTCTTACAACTCTGCTTTGAAAACGTGTTTCAACCTCCAGGTAATAGATCAACTCTTCCGATTACATGGTTGGTAAGCTGTGGGCCTGTAATTGAATCAGGATATTTAGAGTCGACTAAGTCTGCACTTCAGGTCAATGCATCGACCTCAGCATTTTTAATTTGTCATGCTTGTGGTTCACGCTCAGTCTTATCTATAGGAGCATCTCGGCTGATGATTCATATCATGGAAGTCCTCTCTCTAACCTTTTAGCCTGATTTTAGAGCATCGACAGAGAACGCAGGGAGCGAAGCCAAGCTGCTTGATATGGATTGTTTCCCAGCCAGCCGTTTGCTTCCTGAATCGCCTTCGGACCCGCAGTAATCTTAACAAACTTGACTGAGCAGGTCTGCTTGTTTTGTTGAGAGTAACAACAAATTGCACAAATTCACAACCGCAAACTCCTAACTCCTCCACAGCCTCCAAGCATCGCCGAAGTTTAACTTGACGCTTGTTATTCAGGGAGTCAAGAGAAAGTATGGTAGTTTAGTAACTGTTTCCCAGAATGTCGGTTGTTAGCTATCATCCGTGGTCCATTTTCCCCCTTCCTCTTCTTTCCCTTTTCCAGCACTTCTCCTCGTCCTCACTTCTCTCCTCTGCCCTCACTCCACTTCCCAAAGCTTGTCACCTCTAATCTCTCACACCCTGCACATCTTCGCCCGGGCCTTTTCCGCCGCCCCACGCTGTCGTAAACATGAAATAGTGTGTTACCTACTCCTGCTTTTTATTCACTTCTCTTTTCCTCCCCCCCTTCTGCCTCCTCATGGTGCCTCCTCACCCTGCTGGTCCCTATAGCCCGACTCTGTGCTTCTCGAGACTTTGACAAACATGTGGAAACATAGAGTTATGCATTGCTTGCTTGTTTTTTCTTCTAAATCCTCTCCATTGTTCTCTGTTCTTTTCCTTTCTCAACATTTCTGGCCTCCTCACAAATCCCCGTCTCTCCTTCCTCTCGGGTAAACGAGTGTAAACAGGCAGCATCGCCTGGTTAAATTAGCGCCTTGTTTCTGCACCCCCGCGATCGCAGTCGTCACTCTGATCCAAACACGATTTGAATGTGGGGGGAACTAGAATGAGTGACTCCTCAGGGTGTTTGTTTGGGTGCGATTCAGCCGTCTGTGTAACAAGTCGTTGCAGCCGGGAGCCGCCGCACTGAGCCAGCTTTACTCTCGTTCTCTCACTTACCTCGTTTCACCTCTACCACATCTGAGCGTTTGGTTTTCTCTTGTTTGCCGAGTTCAGCTGAGTAACATCAGCACTGAGGCAGATCAACTCTTTCATTACAAAAATAACCTCATCACTACAGCCGAGCCATCGATGTATACCAGCTCGCTGATGGTTGACAGAGAACAAATGTTTACCTGTAGAGAAAAACCCCAGGTGCATCTCTGAGAAATGTTTCCACAAGCTAAGGCTGCCCAGCCACGATGGTTTAGGTTGTTGGACTCTAACCTCGATGGATTGTCCTGTGCTCTATAAATCTGCTCCAAATTATTCTCTGCTCCTTCTTTCGTCTCCTTTTTCTCCCTTTTCCCGTGCGCTTTTTTTCCGCCGTGTTTATCTCCTTTGTTCTGAGAGAACATTTTCATAGCCGGTGAAGGTGGAAGCTGGAGGGGATTGCGTTGAGGAGATCAGAGGAGAAAAAATTAGGAGGAGTACCGCACTCCCATGCAAGCGCACACAACCGGAAAGGCGAACACGCAACCACACGGACGAGCACTTGTTTGAAATGAGAGGAAGGGAGGGAGAACGGGGGAGATTGTTCCACCGAAGAGGCAAGAGAAAGAGCAAATCAATGGCGGCATGATAATGAATTATTTCCTCGCCAGAGAGGGAGTTAGAGAGGAGAGATAAAAGCAGACCACATGCTGTGCCACTAACAGCCGGAGGGCAGCTGCCTGGGAATTATGGCGCGTTGGAACACACTTGCTGCCCTTGGGATCCATTGGTTGTTAAAGGAAGAGACAGTGAAAAGAAATGGAAAGTAAGAGAGCCGCAAAGAGACGGGGCGGGCGGAACAGAAATGTTGGAAGGGGTAATGGCAAAGCCTCCTGAGTTCATGAGACGCACGGGTTTACATCTCTGTGGCTAATTAGAGAAAATGAAATTAAAGTGGTGGAAATGAAAGAGGGATAGATGAGGGAGATGGAGAAGCGTGGGAGGTGTCGGAGGAGGGGTTATTCAGAATGTGTAATTACGAGAGATATTAGACGTCTGCCGGAACAGGGCCGTCTGTCCCCAGCGCCACGTCACGTCCCAGTGGACCTGGAATACCCAACAAGTGTGAGTCATAGAGACGAATGAATTCCAATTTGTTCTTCATCGCAGCCCGTTTGACACACCCACAGTAGACCTTAGTCGAACTCTTTGTTCTCGCTCAACAAAGATATCCCGCTGCGGCCGTCCCAGTTTAGGTGCTCGATTTACATCCAGCCTTTACGACTAAAAAGTGTTTCAATATATACTTTAACATTTTCAAATATGCCGTTAGTGCCTATATAATGGTTCACAGCGGAATTCCAGGATACATCCAATCTGTGGTTTCAATCTGCTCGTGGTTTATTATTTTAATGTTTCACTTAAAGTAACCTCAACTGAACTGTTGGTTATTTTTATGAGACGAAATGTTTGCAACTCTTGCAATTTTATACGTCATCCATCTGCAGAGTTAACTATTTATCCCTTTTTTTCCCCCTTAACTCAGTGTTATAATTGAGTTGTATGTAATGTAATGTAATGTAAAGTTTGGATGAACTGTGTTTTTGCCTCAGATGTTTTTAAAGCAGATGTTTTTGCCTCATCTGCTTTATTTTCTCTAAAAGTAATTTTCTCCGAGACACATGGACACAGTGCACAGATGAAATGCACGAGAATTTACCCGAGCCCAGTTTTGCCTGTTAAGCAGCAGCAGAGCTTTAATCTTTCCTTGTGTTTGCTTTGTAAAAACAAAATCTAAAGATAATTCTTCAGGCTTAAATTCAAGCACTGAACAAGAGCCCCATCATATTGACGTGGGATTATCTGACCACGCAACTAATTATAAAAACTAACAATTTAAGATGTAACAGCGTATTGTTTAATGTAATGAACACTTTCAGTTTCTATGTTCTTTGCAAACAGCTGCCTCTCTGTATTTCAGGCTAATTCACAGATCCATATTACAAAAAGCCAGTGCATGCTGGGTTTGGTCGTAGCAGAAGGGAGGTAGCACAGTTTGAGATACTGTTCCCTATATATTTGGATGACGACTGTTGAGCAGCAGGTATGATGCACGTTTTATATTTCTGCCATAAATCCAGATGTTGAGGCTTGGATAAGGCACGTGTTGACACCAGGCACGATACGAGATACAACTCTGAAGTATTTACTGCTTCAGGTTGTTTTTTTTAAATCATCCAGAAAAAACAAGGGAAACTTCCTTCAAAAACATCTGATGAGTAGAAGAAGAAGAATCTTACTATTTGACAGCCAGCTGTTGTTTATGCTTGAAAAAAACATTACAAAGTGATTCAAGGATAAACAGCAGTCTGAAAACAGTTTCTTATTTTTGTTTTTTTACAATTAACACAACATAAAGTTTCCCCACATATACTATTTATAATCGATTTATGTGCACTGCTAAGTTTATATCCAGTTTACTGGCAATACTACAAGTACTATAATGCTGTTATAGTGCCACTACTAATCTCTTACAGACATTGCACGCTGGTTTTCTGACGAAGCTCTTTCTTAAAACGGATGTGTTGAAGTCTTTTATTCACTTAAAATAATTGAGCTTCATTTCCCAAATATTCTTCCTTTGAACACAACCAGTTTGTAGTTAAAAAGGAATAGTTTGACATTAAATTACTTAATTTATTATTGAGAGATCCATGACTGCAAATGCTTTTCAATTTACTTTGGTCTATTATAATTGTGTAACAATATATATATATATATATATATTTGTTTTTTTTAAATAAACACAGACACAATTACACGTCAGAAGGTCATCTCTAGTAGGGCAGATATGTATAAATGGAGAATGGGATATGCATATATCATAAACATGGCATCCTTTAGTGCCGATTATGTGCATATTGCTTACTTTACCCTATGTGATCTTGACTACCTCTCTTCTGACTCTACTCTCGTGTCTTCTTGTGATTGTGCGACATCGACTAAGTTTCGCACTAAATAAATGATTCAGAAATTAAAGAGACAGCCACAGTTGCCATGACAACCTGCTGGGCATCGCTCCTTATTGTATTCAGAACAGACTGCTGGATGACCACTGGCTGCACGAGGGCTGTGAGTGTGTGTGAGTGTGTGTTTGTGTGTGACTGCATGTGACTCGTGTACACAACTGAGTGCCTGTGTGCGTGAGGTAATTATGAAGAACAGAAAATGAAATTGGCTGCCGGCCGTGTGGTTTCTATGTCGCACGCCAAGACACTGAAGGCAAAGTGGCTAAAAGTAAATGATTAAAGCCGAGAGATGAAGCTGTAAAAGTTATACACAAATACATGTCCAGTTTAAAGTCAAAATATGATATGGCCACACATAAATGAACACGCCACCATTGATGTAACCTAACGTGGATTAAGTCAATCAATGATCTTGTCAATGGGAGTTATATTTTCTTCTCTCAATAGACAATGTCAAAGCAGTGTTTCCCCTTAATTATCTTGACTGGGACGGTCAGCCCAGTTTCACAATGAACAATTTTTTTCCACTTTATTTAATGTCACACCAGTGCAAATGTTTGTAGCATCCACGCAGTGTCACACTTTCTCTTTCACTCTCAAGTCTGTGTACCTGTTACTTGAAATCTGTTGTATGTAAGAGAAACCAACTTTATCCATTAACCTTATTCCATATTTGATATTTCAATTCTGTGGGAAACACTGCAATGTTTTGGTCGGACAGTGTAAGAAATATTATTTTTGTGGATTACAAAGAAGATCTTAGGACTGATCATAGGCTTAAATCAATTTAACATAATAAAACCTATAGGACACTTAAACCTGCTTTTAAGGTCCCTGGAAAGATAACATTTCTACATTGCAAGTGTGATGGTTTCTCAAATCAATACATAGATCTCTCCATTCAGTGAAAGGTGTAACCAAAGCCTCAAGAGCCGCTCACCTGTTACCGCAGCTATACTGCAGTAACGGGGTAATTACCCAGGAATAGAGATGACGCTTGGAAGGTGCCATGAAGCCCCTTATACACACCAGCAATTAGTGGCAAAGGTCCATTGAGCTGTAATAAGGCATCAGACAGAAGCTAGGGGAGGCTGGGCCGGGGAAAAGAGGGAAATGAGATGAGAAGGAAAGGAAAGGAAAGTGAGAGGAAGGAAATAGGGAGAGATTGAATTTTAAAGGCAGAAAAACTGAAAAAAAGAAGGATGGGTCAACAAATAAAGGGAGAGATTAAATGGAGAGGAAACAATGGAAGGAGAAGAAGTTGGAAGGAACCTGAGTGTGTGAGTGTGTGTGTGTGTGTGTGTAGAAGGAAACTCCAAGCCCTCCAGTTCAAAGGCACTTTGTTGTTGAGAGCTTAGCTGGAGGTCTCTCGCCCACTTGGCTGTCAGAGAACAACAGGCGCCCCTTGTACAAGTGATATCTGATCTCAGCAAGATTATTTGTGCAGATTAAGGGCAAACCTGTGTAACATGAAAGATCAAACCTCGACAGCAGCTGCCGGGCAGCAACACAAAGATTTGATCTTGCCTGAAGAGGCACCGGGGCTCTTCTTAGAGCTTCACTGGGCGCTTACAAGGTGGAAAATGGAGACAGAACCAAGCGTGAAAAATATTAACCATTTTCTGCCATTGCAGCTCTGACTGATCACAGGTTCCTGTCTGCATACACACTGTGTGGGTTTCCCTATAAGTTCCTTTAGTGCACAGATATGTGTTCAACAGGGATGTTGCATACACTATGGAAATAATCTTTAACAAAATGTCATCTAATATTATTATTTTAATTGTTTAATACGATGGCATAGGTAAACAAATACATAAATTCACAGTTTGGTTATAGTAAATGTAAAGATGGGGTTATTTTAGATTAACTTAGTTCATCATTATTTAAATCAACACCAAAAGGTCCAGGACAGGTTTTTCCTCCAGTTTTAAAGGCTGCACTCTGGACTCATATCATTTTTAATTTAATTCCTTCCTCTGGGCTTTTCCCTCGAGATAGAAAAAAGGCTCTTCTCCCTTCTTCGACCCCCGTTTCCTCTCCCCTCATCTCAGTGTCCCTTTGTCTCCCCGCGATACGCTCTCCTTCCTCCTCTCGCTCCATTTCATCCTCATCGCCCCTCCTCACCTTCCTCCTCGACTCCATCTCTGCTGCTTCACCCTCTTGATTAATTAGTCAGACGTGCCGTGTGGCCCCTGCCAGTGCGGCCCAGCATCACCATATAATTGCACTATTAACTGTCACATAGGTAAACATGGGAGACACATGGACTCACAGTGGAGGGAGTGCGTTAAGTGAGGGGAAGAGCTGCATGTGCAAGAAAGATGGAGAAACAATGGGTAAAAGAAAAAACAGCCTGGTGCTAATTAAATTGTCACCAACTGTGTGTAAATGATACAAAATGGACCATTGGTTCATTGAACTGCAGCTTTACTGGTTCTGTTAACATTTAATAACAACCCCCACAGCTGTATGGTTAGTTGTATAAATACTCTTTCCAATTTGAAGCGAATTTGAACTCAGAATCTTTCCATCTTGTTGCATCCTAGAGAATTCTAGGATTATTTTTTTTGAATGTGCCCGCTGCTTGGTTTGGACTCCGGGATAATAAGCTGTCAGATGCTGGGTCTGTCTACAAGTGGATGTTGAGAAGCCATCATCCAGGAACCCCCCCCTCACAAACTGTGGGTGATGGTGTTTGCAGCACTGATAGTCCGGCTTCCATCTCAAGCAGGGAAATGGTCCTAATGTGGTCTAGCGCAAGTGTTTACATGATGTTCCCTTAAAGTTCTTTTGGACTGTGGTCACTACAGGTATCAGGGCGTCATTCAAATCATTAGTAAACACCTAATCTTTGTCATAAAGCTGATACTTGAACTGGTGAAGTGATGCCGTGTACAGGGTATGCTTGTTTCCCCCAGGTGCTCCCTTTCTGTCTGGTGCGCACTTATTTGCCTTGACGAAACCACGTAGATTCATCTTTACCAACTGTTCCCTGTTTCCCTCCAGGTGCTACATGGGAATCTGTATGTTTTCCTCCAGCTCAACTTTGATGTTGCACTGGACGAGAGCACCAAGTAAAAAATTGGGGGAGTTAGCAACCGGCCAAAACAACACTGTGCATCATATTCGTCCTTTTTTTCAAATGCAAGGAAAGGAATGGCGAGAACAAACTAAGCTTTAGACCACTGCCACAGGCAGATAATATTAACATTAGTGTTGGTGTCAAGGTGCACATGGCAAGAATTGAAGGAAATAAGACGGCCTCTGAAGAAAGAAATAATTACACATATTTTGACCCTTTTGGAATAAGAGGCACTCAGGCTAATTAGCCAATCACGGCCTGCTTTTGTTCACTTTCGTCCAGAAACTTGCTGAGTCACTTGAAAGTGCTGAGTAACTGGTTATCATGGTGATTTTGGCCCTGAGGGGCTGGAGGGAAAATACACAGACTCTATCTCCAAAAACTACAAGATCTATTGACAGAACGTTTTCACTGTCGGCGCCACAGTGCTGTAACGACATGACTGATGTATTATCTGTGTCCCTATGCCTTAAAGCACGGGAGATGTCACTGTCAGGAAATGCTCATCTTTGTTATTGAGCTCAGGCTGTGGGACTTTCGGTCAGAACTCTCTATGCCCCCAAGCAATTTGTTAATATCACAATGAGGACAACACAGGTTGAGAGGGGAGAGAAAGGAGGTTTAGTGATTGCAGTTCAAGTGTAGGTCAAATAAAAACCATTTCTGGTTGGTATAAAAATTAAATTGAAACTGCAAATTAGTTGAAAAAAAACGAAATAGCTTAATTTCTCAAAAGATGTATCTGTAAAACTTCTTACTGCTTGTCTTTGTCCCAGTCTCTCACTGCCTCTTTGTTGATTTACACAAGTCATTTTTCTTCCGGGGGTTTTCCTCCCCTGCTCCTCCGTTCTACGCCCGATTTGCTGGTTTGATGACCCCGAGTCAATCATGAGGATTTAGTATAATAAACAAGCCAGTGGGCTGACATGGGAGCAGGACTCCGGGGCATTGGTTTGAATTCACGGCCGTCGCTGTTTATCTTTGTGCTGCTGCGCTTTATGCTGATCTCTGCAGGATGTGGAGTCAACAGTCCCCGAGTGTCTGCATTTAAATCAAGACAATTTTTTTTCAACAAGCATTTGACCATAAGTGCCCAATAGGATTGCAGAGTGGTAAGTCGAGAATATATACTTTATGATAATGTCTTTCCTAACTCTGTTTTTCTTTTCTAATACCTGTGACCTCTACCTTGCAGCGATGGGGCACACGTGGTCGGCTGCAGCTGTATGCAAGGAATGCTGAGGAAAAAGGCATTATTATGAAGAGCAGCAAGGCTATCTCAGGCAGTGCATTTACAAAAGGTTACTCGCCATACAAAGCACACGTGCAGCCCATGTATCACCTCGGGGCAGCTTTATATATTACACATGTATCCACAAAGGAGCTCTGACCTTGTGTGACTGTGTATATTGCATCTGCAGGCTACTGATAGCTCTCAACGAGCCTGCTCACCAATCCGCTGCAGAGCCAACGCCGCTGAGAGGTGAGTGAGTGTGAATCATCTTGGCTGCGGCGTCTCTGCCAGTGGATTCCCGGACATTTATTGTGGTGTAAATTCCGGGTACAGTGGCTCTAATTTGGATACAAAGGGCACGTGCACAAGCCGTCCACTCCTGCACAATGTTGACACTATAGTAAATGTTAGGAAACAAACCCTCGTGAAACCAAACACCATTAGGAGGCTGCAGAGCTGAATCAAAGCCATTATGCACTTATCTCTGTCCTGCACTGAGCTCTGTGAAAGGAAAGGTTGATTATTCACTTCTGCTGCAGCCCAGAACGAGAGGCTGTTATTTTTCTGGCCTTATTGAACGCCTCTTCCGCAAATGGTAAATGTTCTCTGCTGCCTCTGTGCTCTCTTCATTTGAAGATCTCTCTCTCTCTCTCTCTCTCTCTCTCTCTCTCTCTCTCTATTTCTTTTTAAAATGAGTGGGTTTTGGACTGTTTGCCAAACAGAAAAAAGAAAACTGAAAACATCAAATTACATACTTGAAACTAATGTGATAAAATGTTTCCATATTTCATATTGTTTTACTTCCCCGTGTCACAATAAATGTTTAATCAAGCTTTTAGCTTTTAAATCAGCAACCTCGGAGTAATCAGAGTAAAGTTAATTCTACACAACTTTTGATTTGTGGTTGAAACAGACGACACCTTCTGTCCATACTCGCTAGTTTATTCTTATTTGTGGAGGTCTTCTGAAAGCTGTTGTATACCCACAAAACGGAGCAGTACCACCAGGAATAATGGGAGGAATTTTACGAATGATTTTAGGGAAACGACCAAAGGACACAACAATAGCGAGGAGTTGGTAAAAACCACAGGCGTCTAAGGCTTAGGAACCTGGTGTCGGGATTTCTGGTCTCTGCTCCACCCTCTTGTGGATGTATTGCTTAACATCCAGGTCAACGTAAACAACACATGGGAGCAGAGACGATCATAAGAAAAGGACACATCCCTTTTCGCATGTGCAATCGATTTTTGGGATAATAGTCAGATGGTGCTAGTATCTATCTCCCTGTGAACGTTTTGCAGTACTGTTCTTAAGCGTTATTCAAGCACAGATGGTGCTTGATGAAATGTTGTAAAGCACCTTTATATTTGTAAATCTCTCGCCAGGACTTGACTATAACCACACATGACTATTCTGTGGTTGTGCTGATTGGATTACAACAATTTCTACACCTCTGTGATTAATCTCCCTGTAAGTTTTCAGCAATTTTGAAAACTCCATCAGCACCATTCAGTGAGCATTTTTCTTTGATTGTTATTCTTTATCCAGCATCTGCAGAGAGAAATGGGTTTAAGGAGAATCTACTTAACACAGGTGCCAAGGAGTCAGAAAAGAAAAAGAATAAATGCATAAAAACACCCTGCCGGGCTTGTAAAAGGTAGAATAAGTGGAGAAAGAATCAATAAGAACGCAATCATTTCAGCATTATTCTCCAAGTATATATCCAATTTATGGTTAAATAATATAAATAAAGAAATGTGGGTGTCAACAGAACAGAGCAGAGAAGTGTCAAGATATATAAGTTAAATAAGGCGAAGACAGCAGAGGGGGCAAAACAGCAATCAGCGTTTCCTAACGTAGGTTCAGTGACTGTGGGAGCAACAATGAAGCTGGAGTTATCGTCTTGGGGAACGGCCAAAGGGCTTTTACTCTGACATCAAAGCTGCAGAACAGGGAAAAAATACCAACAGAGGAGGACCATGCAAAACTGAAAGAGAATCGCTGAGTGCACGTTCTACTGCCGTGCTTTTGAGTTAGAGGGTCTCCGAAATATTACTAAAGCCTGTGTTGCAAATGTTCACCTGAGATCAGACGACGACCTCGACAAGAGAATATCAACCGGGGCAAAACACTTTCTCACAGCGCTCAGGTTTATTATTTGTGTTTGATTTTTCAACCGTGGGACCATATTGTCAGTTTCCACCCTGCTAAACACACCTGTGATTCCTGGCTGCTCCTCTTTTTCCCGAGCGCTCATTTGGGAGAGCGCTAATTTCCTCCCAACAAAAAGACACAATACCTGCAGTTACACACACATACTTACATGCATCTTCACTTCAACACCATCAACAGATTCACCACTCAAGATGTATGACTCCCCCTTTACTGTTGCCTCTCCGCAGCCCAACAGTTAACCTTGAGCATCATCCGATCAATAGCTGGTATTATTGCTCCCAAACTATTCCTTCGACTGGTTGTCAGACATAAAATGCGTTGACCAACCCGTCCTCAAACCTGCAGGCAGGCCCGTGGGTTGGTTAGTATAGCAATCTGCTCACTGCCCATCTGGTAAGTGAGAGAGCACACCCAAATCACAGTGGGATGGTTCCCCTTAGTACCAGTCATTAAGAGGTTAAATTAGTGCTGGGGCCTAATGGAGCAGCACTGGCTGAAGGTAGAGCTCCAGAAATGAGCACCTGTCCCACCTAACTGCTGAATTCATCAACTTAAGCACATTATTCTAAACGTTTTGGATTCAGACCTCGGTGCTTTCGCCGCAGTTTGAAGCGCGACATGGACCAGAAAAATAAGTTGCGGGAGGTTGCCATGGAATCCAGCAATTCTGACGCCGATGCCCCCGGTAACATTAGCGCTGGAATTTCTGATTGCGGGTCTTAATAACGTGGAACATGCCCGAGAGCTCAGCTGCCGCTCAGACCTAAATGTGAAAGGCCATTACGGCTGTTTCAGATGCTCCACCCGGAGCCGGGTCTGGGCACATGGGCGAGTGAGCAATTATCAATTTGTCTGTGGCTGAAACACTTTTATCCTGATGTGGAGAGGCTGAGTGGCTGTGAGCTTCAGGATGTAAACACTGGTGACGATAAGCTGTGGATTACAAAGGATTGATTGGTGTTCCCTGTATATAGCAGTTGTTCAGCTTAACCAAGCAAGTTAACTTAATTATAAACTATAAATAAGCATTAGCATAAAAAACACCAAATGCTAATACTGACAATGAAGACATGTTTTACATTTTCAAGGTAGAAAGAGTAGGAGCATGAGAAACAGTGTAAAGGTCAAAGTTGTTTGAGACATTAATAATCTTTTCTCTGCGTGTATTCATAATGAGCTACAGATATAGGTCCTGTTGTTTCTGGTGTGGGTGTCTGGGAAACAGACAGAGAGAACACAGAAGCTGAAACCAAAAGGGAAAAGTCTAGACGGACAGCAGGACTTACGGAAAGCCGTGTAGAACTCATGCAGGCTGAGCTGGCCGTCGTTGTTGTAGTCGTCGTAGCGCAGCAGGTCCTGCATGGTGCACTCCAACAAGCTGTCCTCCAGGTGCTCCTTCATGGAGATCTAACACACACACACACACCAGGTAATAAACCATATGTCAGAACATAAAACCATCTTGATAAATAACCTGTGTTGAGACATTGACACATTATCAAACACAGGTAGGAAATTACTGCCCTTTATCGTATATAGCATTTTCTTATCAATTCTCTCCTAGCTTTATCTTTTTTATTTTTATCATCTGTATGATAGACCCACAATATGCATGTTCGGTATAAATGTAAATATGACATTTTACATAGGACACCACACGTATTTCACGTTTCAGTGTTGTTCTAATAGGGTAGCCTCGGCCCTTTATGAATATAAAGAGTCCGGCACAGCCTGTCCCCTGAAGTAGCCCGATGGGAGAAATCACAGAATCCTGTAAATACATCCAAACAGTACATGTTTTGCAGTATTTTATATTACACACAGAGAATACAACATAAAGCTTTCAAATGTTACACGTTGTAGAAGAAGAGATCAATGAGTTTCCAGCAAGAGCAACAGTGATTCGAAATAAACTGCATAACTGAATATAATTAGCATAATGTTCAGCGGGAACTTTTCATTCCAACGATAAACGGAATAAGATTTTTCCTTCAACAGTCAAATGCACATAAACACCTGAAAGTGGCTCATTGTGAGAGTAATTTCATTCTGTTTAGAGGGAGTCGTTTAAATATGTAATCTGTCATCTAAGTTCTTGTTTGTGATTGCCTTCCATCTCTATCTGGAGTGCACACTGCACCTGAGTTGATTCAAAGACGTTCCCCTGGGAGGAGGCGCCACTCTCTCCGCCGTTGTTTGTCATTTTGTTGGGGCCCTCTCCTCCAGCCCGCTGCAGCTTTCTCAGGGGAGCCATCCCTGCGTCGGTGATGTGAAGCAGTTTTGACGAGATAAACAGAAAGCTCAGCGTCTGTTCCAAAAAATTTCAATCGCACTAAATTCTGTGAAAGCGAGGAGGCCACTGCTTAAAGTGCCAAACTCTCAGCGCATCAGAATCTTTGTTGCTTGTGCTGGAAGGCCGGGTTCTGGAGTGATGGGGGAACATTTCACCAGGACACCTCATCAAATGGTTTTCTTTTTTTTCTTGTTTGGTAATTTTCATCGAAGAATATAAACCTGGCAAAAGTCAAAATAATAAAAATGTATTTTAATACAGAATATACAGAATCTGTTAAGACATTTGATCTGACGATCTATGCACACTTTATTCTCCTGTTCATGTCTGACACATGCTCGGAAGATTAGGTCACAAGACATGTGTAACTCAGAATGCTCATTCTGCAAAAGATGATTCATTTCCATGCATTTTTTTATGTACATATAAGGAATGAAACAGGTCAATAATATATCATGATCTATGCCTCATGTGTAATAGATATTTCTCCAGAGACTTTTATAAACCCTGCATGTTTGTCTGGGTCAATATTTTCTCAAATGCATGCTGAGAAGCTTCCACCAACAACGCTGCCTTGAATAACCCTGACTTCCATCTTCATACACATTCTTTCATATAATTATTTCTTTTCCCTTTTATATACATTGTTAAGCTGTTTTTTAGGCCAAAATGTTAAGAAGACTATCCCGAGGTAACTTCCATGTTTATAATTCCTTCAACTGAGACTTTCCAAGTCTATAAATATAGCCCCGGTGCTTGCTTATCGCTCCCAATTGATTCTATATGGAGCCGCACATGTGACATGGCAGATTAAGGGATGCCTACAGCCGACCGCAAATACGTGTTGACTGGCTCAGACTGATCTCTCCTTGGGCATTTCAATAAAATAGTTTAAACCCAAAGAAAAGGAATTTAGCCTCCGAGCCCGTCTGTGTCACATTCCACACCAGAGACCGTCTGCGGCTCGGATGACTGAAATCCATCTGTGCATTGCTTTGAATCTTAAAAGCATTATCTCGCCGAACGTATGAATTCCTACAGAATAAGAACGTCTTATCTGCAGACTTCCTGGCAACATGTCAGCATTAGTAATTGCCGGCTGTGATTGATCAAAATCTTTTGTTGGATCTTTAATGCAGCTCTGGCAGAAGCCGCTTTATTATTCATTTTCCCGGAGCTGGAACTGGGTCAGAAATCACTCAATCTTCTTAATTTAAGAAGAGGACGGAGCGTGTTGTCGCTTACAACTGCTCAGAGATGACAAAAGACGTTTTGTGGTGCTTTATATTCAGATGGCAGATTCAGTCACTCTCTTTCAATGTTCATTTTAAACCAAAAAGGGGCAGAATATGGAAAATATTACAAACGCCAGCATGTGTTGCAACTCTTGGTGTTTCAGTCTGAACTGACTAACATGGCTCACTGCATCCTGGCTGAAGTGACTGACATCATGGCATTGGTTGGGAGGAATCTAATCAACAATTATCACTGATGTCCACCAGATGATGCCCGCAATGATTTCATTTCCCCGTCCGGAGAATATCAATATCCTATCATTTCCCCCGTCTCCCCTCTGTTTCCAATCAGATCCTGGTGGGAAGATAACCTCAGAAAACATTTTCCATTGTTAAACGCGATGATTAATTGTTCCAGGTCACGTGCAGCAAAACTCCATTTTATAGTCAAACCAACATTTTGTCGCAACTGTTGTGAAGAGGCACACGAAAGAGGAAATAATAAGAATTGCCATCATAGTTGAAAAAAAGATTTTATGTGACTGTTAGAACTATTTTCGGCAACAGGCCGATAATACTCTTCCTCCGATGATGTTTTACTTTACACTCACATAAACAAGCATGAACCAAATTATTTGCTGTGGCAACCCTTTGTCTTTTAAACAGCACCCTGACTCCTCGGTAAACTTGCTCATTCTTTAATGGACTCAGCAGATTTGTCGGTTCCCAGCGTCTTGGAGAACCTGTCCCTCCGTGGACTGAGGCTGTCTCGGTGTCTCTTCATGTTCAGCCAGACTGACTCCATGATGGGGAGATCAGGGCTCTGTGGGGGGGCCCAACCATCTGCTGGAGGACACCTTGTTCTCCTCCTTGCTGAAGATAGCTCTTTATGACTCAGGGCGTAACATAGTGTGCATTTTAATGCTGCAGAATGCAACCGATCAGGCACCTCCCTGACAATACTGCGTATAGATGGATGTAAAGGTTTTGCACAGTACCGTATTTTCCAGGAACATTGCTTCCTTGTGCAGAACTCCTATTCCACCTGAATCCTTTATCATTCCATCTATATATTCATCAGTTTCAGCTTGATACCCACCTTTTCCAGCTCATCACCGACCAGCCGCCCGTCCTTGTTCACATCCAGGTATTTGAACATGGTGTCCACCATCGCTCGCTTCTCATCCATGTCTCTCTGCTGGCTCCGATCTCCAGTCCTCAGCACTTTAGGCTGCATATCCAGAAGCATGCTCTTCAGCCTGTTGTACTCCGACATGGTGCAGGCGTTGACTGCAAGAGCAAACACACAGATATGAAAGAAAGGGCTTTTGATTAACCTCAATTATATGAGCCAAAGCCTTCAGATTAAAGCTGTAAATTGGATTTAATGTGTTTGTGTGCTTTTCAAAGGGAAGAAGGGAAAAGAGGGGTGCATAATGTGTGTATCTGTGCATGCATGTGTGCATCCTTGAGTGTTTGCTCATTTAAAAAATGTTAGTTTTTGTTGGCATAATTTGTCTGACAGCTTTGCAGTGCAGGGGGTCCAATTAATTACAAGTAATCCTTGAATCCACATGAAAACAAAAGGTAAACATCCTCATTTAGACCCTCTCAAGCTTCATGTCCCTCTTTACGATGGGATTAGAGCTCATGTTTCAAAACCTGATTGGGCGTAGAGCTGCAGATTCTCTGCGAGCCTCTGCTCCACGAGGATGCGCGGAGGAAACGAGAGACAACTAATTAATCCCAGGCAGCCCTCTGCATTTAGTCTTCACACTGGAAATCAATAATTATGCAAAACAAGTCTGTCACATGCTGTGAGGGACGTGATACCAAGAAAGAGGAGGCAAGGCAAATAAGCGTGAGATGCAGAGTGAGAAAACGAGGTATTCATTTTCTCTCCTCCCTCGTCCCTCCTTTGCTTCAGTACCGACGTGAAGGCGGGGGGGAGCCGGGCTTACGTGCCAGCTAGAAACATGGTGATGAAAGAACAAATAAGGAAAACATCCTATATGAATAAATCATTAGGTGACGTCTCCGCCCGATCACTGCGGGGCGGGAGACCCCCCTCTGAGCGTACATGGGGATGGTTTTTCCTTATTTCCTAATCTCCTCCAACAACTCACACAAATATCACGACAAACGAATGCAAAACGAGGGGAGATGACAAAGCTCAACAACAATCTGGAAGTTTAGTCTCAGCATCACATTTTCGGTACCGGGCGCGGAGGAGTCGGGAGAGCTGCCCGAGCACATTTAGCAAAAACTGTCACTGCCCCGGAGCCAGCGAGGCTTCAAGTAGGCCACAACACACGACAACGTCTCCTGCTGTGCTACTCTGTGATCGAGCACATACATACATTAAACATGCACGTAGTTTTATGCTTATGCACACACTCGCAGACTCAAAAATGTTTCCTTGTGTGAAAAATGTGTCCCCATTATTAGGTCCTCAACAAAACTGCACGCTCCCTTTTTAATCTTTTGAGTCTCGACACCGGGACAGTGAGTGAGGCCCCGAGTGAGGAAAGCAAACACAACTTGTTTTCACCACATGCGCTGCTCTGTGTGTATCAAGGTGTTGGGCTACTACAGGCCACCAGAAGAGCTCTGATGCTTCCTGCAATGGCTATGATCCTTCCCTCACCTTGACCAAGTGATTATGGGTTTGTGTTCACTTCAGCAGACCTTAACCTCAAGGGCAAAAGATTACTAACTAACAAGGGGCCTTTTGGTGAGATCTTGGTGAGATCTTTCCCGTCAAGCTCAAACACAGTTAAAGAACTAAGTTGGTTTTACAGTGTTGTGCTACGCTTTCATTTCAGACTTTTGGAGCAGTTTCTTTGGAAAATCCTGTTGCATTTAAATTAACTGAATAGTAAATTAAACTGTAAGTGAAACTAAATTAGTTTTGTGCTGAGAAACCTCAAATTGCACAGATGGCACCGAAATGGCCAATTTGGTGATGACGCGTAAACATGTCTATTAAAACCTCTTTAACTGTTGATTGCTGCACTTTATTAGCACATATGTGTTGTTCATAGGTTGAGCTTTAGATTGCAGGAGGTTTAGAGCATTAATACATGATTACATAGGGGATCTTCACTCTAAAAACTATTTTGGCTGAAATTATATCGTTCACTTATGCTGTGTTCCATTTTCCTGTATTCTGCCCCAGTAACATCTATACTGATGCTTACAACTCTGAAGAAACCCTGCGAGGGTTGTCTTTATACAGATACCAGGATTATTTATATACACCTTGTACTTGCAGAGATATACTCAGAGATACACTTGTTTCGGGCATGCCATTTCCATGGTGCCTGAGAAGAAGGTAAACAATGTCATTTTCAGGAACAACTTGGAAAATTGTGGCATCCCAAATTATTTAAAGCGAGTGTTTCATAACGCTAGAGGCTAATATTGTTTGTGAAGAGAAGATAAATGTTTGTGATTCCAAACCAGGGAAATTCACAAGAAAAACATCAACAACCAGCAACTTCCCAGACATCTATACCACTCAACATAAATCCAGATTAACACAAAAGACAACAACATTTTAAAAGGAATCACACATCTGTAGTTCACGTGTATATTCAGGCTTCCACAAATTGGTGCTGTCACTTTAGTAACTGTCTCTTCATCAGGAGTAGATGACTTTGTCTTGATGGATCAAAAGACACAGACAAGAGAGTGGAACTTGCATTAAGCTTAGTGCTATTCAGATCCAGTAATCATGTACAGCTATAACAGTGTTGTACTGTTTTCCTTGGTGCCCGGACATCAATGCAGAAGACAATGAGTGATGAAAGGAAGCCCCTCAATCCAATGAATCTCAGTTATCAATGACAAACACACAGTCTGCTCCACGCTGGCTGCGCGTCTACGCACTACAGGACACAGACTCTCACCCAAACAGCGAAGACAATGTGCACTCGTCTCTCTCTCTACGAGCAGGCAGTCAAGTCAAGGTCTTGGCTAAATCCCTGTTCAATGTTATTCCTGCGACGGGAATGAGGCGTGAGAAGGATCAGACATGAGGGATCATCACCTAGCTGTCATCTCCGTCCCCGCTCTGGAAGGACAGAAATAAATTAACAACCCCCCCCCCCCCCCCCCCACGCTGATTTAGATCTTGTCATATATTGAGAGAACAATCCTCTCTCGGCTCAGACTGTCTCTGCCCCCACAAAAATATATCTATACATATATTGTGACAGGATATTTGAAAGGAGAGTCTACTTGTTTTACACGTGAGACTGGAATTACAAGTCTGGAGGTTGTGTGCCTCTGTCAGTTCCCATCCAGGTCTCTCCAGACTCACGTATCAGGGTTTCTGCGGAGGCCTCAAAATGTCTTAAATATGTTAAATATGTTGAAATGGTTAATATGTTTAAGTTTAGGTCTTAATTATTTTAAAGTTAATTTACTGTTACCTCCACCAAACTTTTAACAAATTCTTGAGGAGAACTGTTTTGCACGTAGTTTGTAATGTCTAATGTGTGTTGTAGTTCTTTCTTAAAGATACAGATTAGCACACCGTAATAGAACTACAAGACCAAAATGAAACTGATTGCTATGGTCCCTGGTTATTCTCTATTCTGATTCTTCAATTGAAGGAAGTTTAAGTAAATCCGGGACACAGATATCCCTTCATATCTGTTATGGGTCTTGATTTTGTTCATCATGGTCTTGAAAAGACTTAGATTTAGCTGTAAATGTAGTTAAGACATTGAAGGAATTTGATTAAAAGGGTATTGAAGTCAATTTCATCAGAATATTTAAATTAATTGATTGAGTTACAGCTAAAAGCATGTTTAGCGACGTGACACTGATTTTGACCTTTGACCCCCGAAGTCTAATGAGTTCATCTTTAATCCGACTGGACGTTCATGAGTATGAAGTACAAAAGCATGATGCCTCTGTTCACGGCTGTCACTGGAGAATAGGTTGATTCTCTATCAGCACTTATGTCAGAGGAAACCCATACGACCAACAGAGGCACTGACAGAGGTTGATTAAGGTCACACATTTCCTCAGTGCCCTCACAACCTGTTTACCCCTCCAGGAACATCTCTCATTCCCTGTCCATGGTGAGAGAGGCGGCGCTACACCTGGATGTTGCAGTGAATCTTTGCCGAAGTGAACGTCCTCAGAGTCGGTCTTTCACATTCTGCTGAGCACAGCAGCTGCAGCAGCGGCACAGAAATATCTGTCTGTATTACAGTGAAGCCGTCCCTGACTCAAACACAGTTTTATTGTTCTAGGGGGACCGCAACTCTCTTCACTGCACGTTTGAAATGTTAGCCCGCTTAAGTGAGTGATCCGCAGCCGCTCGCATCACGGACGCCCAATGTCCCGGAGATGGAGCTGCTCTCCACCACTCAAAGCATCCGCCATGCTCGCACTTTATAAATGTCAGACGGAGGGGATAACAAACAGAGGAGCAGAGAATAAAGTGCCTCCATGCTAGAGGGACTGAATGAAAGGACAAAGAGTCACAGACATTTAAAGGGGGTTTATTCAAAAGAATAGGGACAATCAACAAAAAACTGATCCTTGTACAGTTATAGAGGAAGGTTTATGTTTAAGATTCCCAAGCTTCCGTGTAAAAAACATATTTAAAATCCAGTTTACTGTGTGACACACTCTGGCCTAGCCAGTTATTGGATAATCGATACAATTGTGGAATAACCAGCAGCTTATCTGGATCCTCCTGCTTAGAGTGATAGCGGATACAAATTCCCGTTTCCTTCCTTTTCCCCTAACACTTTGAAATGGTTGTACATTGAGAGCTGTGGAGGCTCGATGACGGCCTGGGGCTTCAGACTCTCGCTCTTGCAGCAGTTGTCTGTTACGACATGATGAGGCTTAAGTGACAAAAAACAGGAGCTGGAGTCTAATTGACGTGGAGAATCCTGATTTTAGTTCAGTTGCTGTCACAGCTTCATAAGCTTTGTGAACTTTAGTGAAACCGCTTTTTTAGTCTTTAAGGGTGGAATCACCACCACCAAAACACTGAACTGGGAGACAATGACTGAACTGGGAGTCCTGACAAGGTCGCAAGTGAGCTAACTCCACTTGTGTCTCTGGAATTGAAAACTAGTTCCAGGCTAGACTCACTCAAGGTTAGGGCTAGGATTGCCTTTTATAAAACTAACCCCTATATTCCCCTAGTGTGTCACACGTGACAGAGGAACCCAATTTGATGTTGAAGGTGAACAGAGAATAAAACAAAACATGCAATTCGAGTGAAGAACATTTTAAAGTAGTCTGGTCTTTTTAAAACTAAATAAATGGGTATTTTGGGGGTTTTAAATTTGTAAAAAACTCAAACTAAGCCTTCAAAAGAGGAAGGCTTACTTTATTTTAAGGCATGAAACTTTAAACATGGTGAATACCTTTTTCCAGCACTATAAATCATCCAGGTCTGACATGACAAAAAAAGATTTCTTTATAGCGGAGCATGACCCAGTGCTGCTGAGGCATCAAAACGGATTTGTTGCTGGTCCGCTTCAATCTTCGCTTGCCAGAACAATTTGTTAAGAATTTGCGGTGGAGCAATTCAAACGTTAAAGAGCAGCTGTACATCCACTGCAATTCACAAGTGTATGAATCATAAAAAAGGAAGAAAAAAAATGTTCGCAAGAACTTATTGGATGAATTCTTAGCTCCGGCTAAAAGACGCGAGGGAGTGAAGGGAAATCCAAAGGCATCAATTCTTCAGATGATGAAACGTCCCTACACTGCCCTCCAGGATGTAAAAAGTGCTCTGTGTTAAATTTATGTCTGCCTGACCTCCTCTGGCTGAAATGATGGGATTATTTACTGCCATGCTGTCTGTGTGGCGCTAATATGCAATGGTGATGGACCTCCCTTCCAGATAATTATGAATTTGATGGACACTCTTTGCTCCTGAGGGCAGCAGGGTCTGAGAGAGCTGAGCCAATCTTGGAGGGGTGACACAAGTCGCAGGAGAGCCTCATATTGCATAATCGCCGTTGGCAGCTGTTGAAATCGGCTTACTGCGAGCGTCATAGTCTATCCAGAGCTGCCTCTGTCACTGCTGTGACTGAAAACGCTTAAACCTGTAACTTTCTCTGTTTTGTTATCCGTCCTAAAGTTTGCTCAACTTACAAGGAAATGCACGTCAAGCACATTGTGGGTTGTGGGCTACCTTTATGCAGCAAATGACTAATCAATGAATTATTGTCATTATCAATAGCCACTGGGATGGGATATTTTTGGATCAATGGCAATCAGCATTATCGTCTTTGATTTTACTTTCAATGGCTCCTTCACAATAAAACTCACCTCCTGATTTATTGAGCTGGCAGTTTCAAAATCAAGAGGCTGCAGCAGAAAATGTTCAGTTTTTACACAGCTCGGACTGTATGAGGGCTGTGGATGAACAGACATGTTTCAAATTACCAATTGTAATGCTGAAGCACGTACATACACTGTTTCCTGCAAATGTGATGGAGGTGCAGGTAATATGAATCAGCTCAGGAAAAGGAGGATAATAAGCAAGCGGGCAAGTTACTTAACAGGAATAAATGCAAAGACGTTTGCAGGGAAAAAACTGCATAAATATAATAAATGCCAACTGAAATGATAAGAAACCTGATGACGTCTAATTCAGACACTGCAGCATGAGGAGGAATGAAGAATTCAGTAGCATTTATTAAAACGAAGGTTGCATTGGAGAGTACTCTGCAGCTGAGGACCCTGCTCCAGATGAAATCCATGCAGCATGCGAGACATTCTGCAGGAAGTGCAATAAAAAAAAAAAAAAACACAGACATTTATTTCCATAAATATGAAACCATGGCACAAACCCAGCCATTATTCAGAAACAGCTTGCACAGCATCCATCTACAAAGAACAGCAGGAGCAGGCTGGGGGGGAGGTGGAGGAGGTTTGCCGCAACCTGGGTCAACAGCAGCAGCAGCATGAATGATCAGTAGAGTGAGCGTGTGAGCTGTCAAGTTATAAAGACCTGGCTGGCTGTTTGGATGTGACGGGGGGGGGCCGGGAGGAGTCAGCTGATAACATCGGCCGTGCGCTTTTTCACCACTGACCACGAATGAAGTATCAGAGCACCGGGTTACGGAAGTGTTCTCGGGAAGTTGTTATTGGCAGTTGGGGAAATAATCCCGTATCGAAAGCATTCGAAAGTGATTTATGGCCCAGAGTGACTCCCACATTTCTGAACTAACACATGACCCCGGCTGATTTAAAACGACGCCTCTAGATATCCTGAGTACAGGAAAACTGTCTGCCGGTTCCCCCCCGCCATACATTCAGCAGAATGGATCTGTGTGCGCTCGCGGAGCCTTATCAGAGCGCGTGCAGCTTGGCACAGACTAAACGAGAGACCCATTGCCACACCAAAGATATTGGCAGCGCAGTGAAGCTGAAATTGTACAGTAGCAACCCCCCCCTCCCCGCCCCTCCCCTCCCCGCCTGCCTGTCTGTGTGCAAGCCTATCGTCTAGAGCTGGCTCCTCAAACTGCACATCAGCACTATATCTCCTCCTCGCGCCTCCTCTGGATCCAACTTTGTCTCCCTCGTACTTACTCACTCTCACAGACAATCAAATCAGTCCGACGCAAAAGCGTAACTCGCCGGGACAGCGCCGAGTCACATGGACCTCGGAGTAAACTCTGTAGTTAATATAGAAAATATTGCTAATATCAACATGGCTGCTGCTGTTGTTTCAATAATTACTGTTGTGAACCCCCAGTTAGACGAGTAATAATTCTGTACACAGTGTCAGTATTGATCACAAGGTAATTGTTTTCCAATCCAAGTGAAATTGATTTACTCAGCAGGCACACCTGGTTTTTAGTACCGAATAAAAGCTGTATTTGCAGTGAAGTTTTCCCGTGATCATTTAAGGGAAAGTATTCCATGCACCGTAACTACAGAAATCCTTCATCTCGCAGTATGAAATATCTTGCAGCTCAGACATAAGAGTGCAAATAAGGAGGTGCACATTGTTCACGTGTCAGTGGCGACGGAGGCCGAGACGCAAAGAGCTGAGAGAGGCGGCCGTTTCAAAACAGCTGGCAGCCGACAGCCAAATCATTAGCAGCGCACTATCTCTAATCTCTAATAGCTAGTTCACGGGTCATTCCATTCTCCTTTCAGACACCCCTCCTAAATAAACTAAACAAAAAATAAGTGGCTGTTGAAGTAATACATAACATTATGCCTTTTGTTTATCTGTGTTGATGTGGGAGGGATCTGAGTAAAGCTCCTACTCCTGTCAAGGCCCAACAGTCCCGTGAGTTATAGAGACTTTATTCAGTCTCATCCAAAAGCCTCCATTAGCTGGTTTTTCCTTTTTTTTAAAAGCTTTTTCCAAATGAAATGTATTATTCCATCACTGCAGTCAATGCTCTTTAGTATTTCCTGCTCTGCGGCCAAATCCCCAATCATCCCCTTGGCTTTACCACTTGGCCTTACCCCTCTGTTTTGCACGCAGCTGCATAGAGTGTGGCCTTGTTCTTTTGGGACTGGTGGAGTGGTGGTCATCTAGCTAGCCCTCCAAGTGGGGTTCCAAATGGAGAGTTTTCAGATAGTGATGCCAAACAGAGCAGTAGCGTAGCGGTAAGAAAAAAACCCTCCATAATCCAAAACTCTGGGTAGGGGCCGAGAGGCAGGAAAGCTGGGTTCGGGCCCACACTTTCCAGGCTCACCATATGTGATTTCTCACAAATTGCGGCCCAGTCAAACAGAAAATTGCCTCCAATCTGCATGCTGCTTTGGCCGGAGCAGCAGCCGCAGCACACTCCAGCCTAATGGAGACTCGAGAGGCTCTTTCCGATGAACTGCACGATGACCTGTAGGAGCCGCGCGGCAAATAAAAGAGAGTGGAGTTTGTTCCACCGCGGGGTCAACAGCAGCAAAAAGGAAATAAGCAGATCTCTCAAAACAGAGACAGAATATAAACACAGTTGCACTTGAACCCTTCAGCCCATGTGAGGCAGATTTAGCCAAAGAAAATAATTACAAAGCCACCACTCCTGCTAATGGATTGAGACTGGGAACAAGCTCAGGTGTTGATTACATTTTCAGCATCCCTCCTTCCCCCTCTACTACACCTGCAGTGTAAGTTACAGTGAGCTCAGGGCCCTTTCGTGGCTCTTGCTGAGGCTTGCAAGCTGCTGCCTGACGATCCCACGAGTATACAGTTTTTAAATTGCCTGGGCGTGGGGACCGGAGTAGATGGCCGCCTCTGGCTGCATGTGGCTCAGCTGAACCCCCCACCGCTGACATTACCCCGCACAAATACCACAGTGACCTTGTAGGGAAAGTTTCAGAAGGCGCAGAAAATAAAAATTGGCATTTCTAAGTAACACAAAGTGGAAGTTTCACTGAAACAGGTAAACGCTATGCTATTTCTGAACTTGCCCCACAACCCTTCCCTCACCCTACTCCGACTCTCTCCCAAGACTACCACCTCCACCAGTGGCTTCAAGTCCCCAGTCAGCCTTAACACTTGCTTCCGTTACAGCGCCCACCACATCCCACTCATCCACTCCACTTGGCAGTAGACTCATCATTGGTCTCCACAGCCTGATAACATCCCAGCATGTCCAACCAGGAAAATGGGTTATGTGAAAACAAACTGTTATCGATATCCGGTGGGTCCAGGTGGATGGATGGTGGCACTTGTCTTCGCAAAACAAACAAGGAGCCAGTGAGGCAATAGTTTCCTCTACTCCGGTCTGGATAGGTAACAGAAAGAGGATGGTGTCCACTGCTCAGTCATCAAACCCAACCAATGTGTGAACGATCCATACTCTCCACTTCCCAGCTGCTCAGTGCCCCATCGCTAATTCTACAAAACTCCTTCTGCTGAGTATGTGATCTCTTACCAACAAGTCATTTATATTTAATTACCTTATTGTCACTTATTGTCTCGATTGTATGCTTTCACCTGAAACTTGACCAGATGATTGTAGCAGGGTAATTTCATGACTGCCTTCTGACCTGATCGGAAAGATTGCAGTTAAAGATCTCTAAAGTATGTGTCAATGGTGATCACACGGACAACATCATTCTGTGAACAATCTGTAATCGACTTCCAGGGCTCTCTGACAAAAGACAACTTCAGTGAGTTTCGTTCTGTTCTGTCGACAGATCGTGACTGAAGATTTTAACATTGACATCGATCGTCCCGAACACAAAGCGGTGAAGGAATTCTGTCGTGTACCTAAAGATGACAACACACTGCTGCAGCCACTCGGAAACGTTTTCGCAAGACTGTCAACATCCAAAGCCATCAATACCGAAACTCAGAAGTGGATGTACATATGCATTCGTATTCTCCCACCTGCTGATTTCACACACTGTCAACCTGCTTTTCCCTAAAAAAGGTTTTTTAGTTGCTTGGAAGCAGATGCGCTGGAAAATGATTGCTCTCTTCTTCAGGCACTTTTCAACATCACTGAAAGTACCGTTGTTATGTGCCTTCGAAAAGAAGCAACCTGAAGTTTGGACCAATCTCTAATCTTTTAAGGATAAATGCTAAGAGAGCTTTTATGATTCATCTCAACTGTTCTAAATGTCACTGGCCTTTTTATAGAGATTTCAGCGTGGTTTCAGAAGACAGCACAGCACTAAGACAGGAGTGTTAAAGACGCTAAATGGCTTTCACCTAATGAGGAATTCATGTAATACTTAGTTGTTGGTGCCGGTTGATCTTAGTGCAGCTTTTGTGAAACACAGCTAAAATCACAGATAAAGAGCTGGGTGACTCAGTGGAGAGGTGTGTTGGGTTATCACTGCTCAGCTGAGAGGGGGAATTCAAATATTTATTTTCTGTCTGAGTTCAAAAAAAGATTTGGTCAAACTATTATTCCCAAGGATTAATAATGAACGTCAAGGCTCTTGTTTGGTCAGGGTTAAGAAAAATGGTTTTAGGCACTAAACTGGATTAATGACACTTAAAAAGATCCCTGCGGTAGAAGTCACATGCTTACACAGCAAAAGGTTTTGAAGAGATAATAACAGTATGAGGCCACTTCATCCTTTTCTCTTGTGGCTCTGATCATGCCGTTATTGACAACATATTTATTATGATTAATATACGTTTTTGTACTGAGAAGTACAGGTGCCTGTTTTAAATGAATGGGTAAAAACTGTGGCCTCCACTAATCCCCAATATGGCCACAAAATTAGCAGGTAATGCAAAACTTTATTAGCTACAATTATGAAAAGATGGTGTATATTTGAGACTAATTTAATCTATTTTAATGGTACTAACCATAGCTTGGATATTGACATCATTGCACATCTTTCTAAAATGTGGAGATCAAAATGAGAGATCTAAAAACATTTCTTAGATAATTCATCAAATTACCACTTTTACAGTTACTGCTGTTTGCAGACAAAACTGCAAAAAGTAGAATCAATGAGGATGGATGGTGTCGTCGCACCACGAGCTGTATGAACAAGCTGGTAGCATGAAATGTAATGTAATGGTAGCAGGTGGGAGAAATCTTTTCTCTGGCACACGCTGTGGGAGCGTCTCAGGAGAATGTGGCCTTAGATTTTTACTGTATGTTCTGTTCTTATAATACATTATCAAACAATGAACAAGGTAAAGAACAGGATCTACACAGAGACCATAGCTTTCCTTTCTTTTTGCCTTGTCAAAGAGGAGTTTCATCCAGCTCATCTAAATTCTGTTAGTGAACATTTGTCTTGAGATGACTCTTCATCTTTCAGTCTTTTTTACTCTTTAGGTCACAAGTTTGCTTCATTGTCTCTTGACATGAGACTTTTTTTGACTTCTCACATAATTGTGCAAACTTCAACACAAAAGCGACACATCAACTCGTCCTAAAAATGTGAAAATCCAATCTAAGCAAACTATAATTTATATTTGTGATATATCGGTGATGATTCTTCGTCAAAGTGAGGAGAACTTACTACACTTTTGGGAAGCTTAAAACTTGAATTTAAAGTAAGACCAAATAACACAATCAAATATTTAACACAGATATGTGACTACAAGCCGTCGTTCCAAGGGTTAACCCACTGCACAAAAGCAAAATCATTTTAGTCTCCAGTGTTTTTCCCAGAGGGAAAATGAACTGATCGGCAATATTTGTCTTTCCACAATCACAAAATACCAATGATGTTTTCATTATGATCAGATGAAGCAAACATAGGGCGCTAATTTCAACTGTGATGACAGCCCTCAATTATAGTGAGCAGGTTTGGCACTGAGCTAATGAGAGACAATGCAGTCCGTTGATAATATATTCATTTATTTCCCACCCAGTAATTACAACACAGTCATTTGCTTCTTGGTAGGTAAAGATGTTTTGTCCCTGCTTTTCATTCTGCAAGTTCATTGGTGGGTCACTGGGGACATTGTTCATTGTCTCTATGTCACTGGCAAAATAAAGCGCTTATAATTATAGGCGTGTGTGGCATCATTTTGTTTGAATTGTTGTAAGATGAGAATTTGTTGCAGATCTGCTCTGCACAAACTATGATTCCTAAAAACTACAATTCAACCAATCAATCAACCAATAAATCAATCTTAACAAGGTGCAACATCATCTGCCTTCATATGCAATAATTTATAACAATTTCAATAGTTGATGTTATTTCCCAGAATATGTATCATTTACATTTTTTTGACTGTTGTCTTCTATGAACTCATATAATCTGTTTAACAAAATACAAAAACACTGTCCAAGGACAGGACAATTTGAGACCTGCATTGAGAAGCCAACTCAATGGGCAGCATACAATTTGGCACTAGCTTAGCATTGGTGCCTTCCAAACAAAAACATTTGCATTACCTTTAAATATTCATTTATTTGTAAAGTAAATTAAATAGTAAGTTATTAGTGCCCTTACATCGTCCTCAGGTAATATGCTTTTCCCCTTTAACAACACTGAAAAACATGGACTTCTAAAAACCTACCTCTTATGTCCTTTGGAAGCAGCATGTCGTCAAATCTGCAAAAGTCAAAACAATGGCTACTGCAGTTCCTCTATTGTATATTATCCACATTAATCCATCTTTGAAATTAGTGTATGGTTAATAACGTCTCGTTTTGACCACACTTTGTTCTGTTTCCCATTTTTTGAGGTGCAAAGGGAAATAAATTAATCAAACAGAACAAGAAGCCAGTGCACATGTGACTGCACCGCATACCCAACCGTTTTGCCCCAAGGTGCACTGGCAGTAATGGACAGATATCGACTCATTACAGGTTTACAACTGGAGTCGGTCTCTCTCTCTGCCAGCTGCTGGAAATAGTACCAGAGCAGGCCATTAAGCAGAAAAACAGAACTAATGAAGGGGGAAATTAACAAAACGCAAACAAATAACACATGTATTTCTGAATTTCCCCTGCCTGGCTTCTGTTGATATGGGTTTCCTGTCTGCACGCCGCCTCCTCAGTTCATTATGTGAAGCTATCAGGGTCACACACATCTTCCACTGTTGGGGGAAATTAATCAAACTTGAGGGAAGGAAATACAAAATAAATATATGCTAAGTTGTAGTTTCCTCTTAATAATGAGGTGAACTGGATGGACTATTAGTTAAACACACCTTTTCTGCCTCCATACTATTTATAGAAAGGACCACAGTAAACTTCTAACTGGTGCTGGGCAGTTAAAAGATGCATACCATGTTTCAACTCTGTGTCTTTTCAGAGGATTTCTTCCAAAAAGGAACCAGTGACTCTTAACGGCTGTGATAATTCGTTTTCTTCCCACCCAACCTTTCCGTAGCTGTGCTCTTCTGGAATTGCCACAGCAGAGCAGACTATCAGGGATGAAGGGGCATTCCAACATAACAATTTAGTGAGAGTGGGAGCCAGTCCTTCAGACGGCAGCTTGTCGACTAGAATGACACGTTTCAAAGCCGTGGATCTACAGCTATTTGAATACCCATTGGCTTTCTGGCCCCTCAGGATCCAGGGCCAAGTCTCAATATCCCCTCACTCATGCCAAAGACTGTCACTCATCACACGTAAATCTGAGACGAGCTGTCTCGGAGCTGATTTACTTTACGACATGCCATGCCACGCAATTCCTAAATAAATTTCTTCTGTGATGCAGCTTTTTTTTCTTTCTTCTTCTTCCTGTTGTGTGGAATATATGATAAGCTATTCAGGGTGGAGGGAAGTGAGAGACAGGAAGATGGAGTGGGTTAAGCTTTCAGTGCTAATGCGAGTTACCGCTCCTACAAGACTAAAATTAAAACATGGAGGATTTATGTTTTCACACTGATTTATTTACTGATAGTGTGGAGTCTATACCCAGGAGCTGTGAGTGAGTGACATGCTCTTAATTGCCAATATAGATCAGTGATGGAGTAAAGCTGAATGCACAAATGTTGGGGTGCTTTCATGAATCCAGGAGGTGCCTCACATGAAAATGAGATCTGCGAGTTCAGGTATTTTAAACAAACATCTTCAGAGACTGAATATGAAATGAGAGCGTTAGCTGGCGGAGTGCATTAAAATATGCGGAAGCAGCGGAGCAAATTTAGGCCAGTCGGTCACATGCACAGTACAGTACCCTGTACCACTGTATACCCTGGAGTACTCCTGCGTGTAGCAGTGACTAATTTGAGAGCATCAGGGAAACACAGTTCATCTCTGTACTTTCTGTAATTACCAAAGCCCTTGTCCATGATGACTGAGAGGGGATATGCACTCAATTTCTCAAGAATAACCTAGGAGGAACAGAAATGATAGAGATTGAGATTGGTATGATTTGATCTAAGTGCACGGTTTTAACTTAAGAGTGGTAGGTCCAAACCTTGGGGTTGCGAGATGATTTCCAGAAACCAAATGAAATCCATCCATCTCTTATTTCTACTGCTTATCTTTAGAGAGTCACATGAGGTGGACAGGTCGCCAACATATTGCAGGGCTGACACACAGTCAAACAAATAGCCATGCTCATACGGACAATTCAAAGTCTCCAAATCCACATAACCTAACCATGAACCTTCTTGCTCCGAGCAATTTGACAAATAATCAGTTTGAGCATGCTTTAGCCACGATTGTTCAAATAAATCTTTGAAAGTGAAAAAAAAAAAAGTCATTTTCATTCATGATTCTCTTTGTCACCGCATGACTCCTGCGGTCATAATGACTGATTAGTGACAGAATGAGTAGCAGCAGGTCAATTTAGAGCACCACAGGAAACACTGTGACGTGTGCACGGACGTGACTTCTTTTGCAAACAGCTCGAACAAATGTCCTTTATGTGTTTTAACCACCTCTGGGGATGATGGAGGTCGCAAGTCTCTGGCACCGTTATTTTTGGGGGTCGGCACCTGAGAAGTTCTAGGACCCCTCGGTTTGAGTGCCACGAACACATGATTGCTGAGGGAGGCAAAGTAGAAGTCTTTGGTTTATATTATTCAGAAATCCAATTTTATGTGAATTGGTTAAGAGACTGAGCAGCTGGATTTCAGGGATACAGTTAGTTCGGTCTTTATTTTGGGGGATATTATAGCACCAGACACACACGGGTGATCATGCCACAAACTCAGCTCTCTCTGAATCTACAGTATGACTACAGGCAGAGAGAAACTGTGAAAAAGACTCTCATTAAAGATGGTTAGTGGCATCTCGGCATTAACAGGAGCTCACACGGCCGCACCAGGGAGCCATCTTTGTTTTAGGGAGCTACTCCAGTGTCAGTACATGGAGGCATGATGTGCGTTTTACAACAGAGTCTTTTGTCTCTGGAGCTTTTCTCATCATCTGGAATAATTAATTAAAAGGGAGCAATTAATGAATAATGCAGAGAGAAAATCTGAGCAATTACTATACCAAACAGTGGATTAACTGCCATCGTCTCGAGGGGTGGGAGATGGAAGTAAATCTCAATAAGCATCTCTTCAAAGCTTCAATGGGACAATTATTAACTGTCATTTCAAAATTGCATTATGACATTTCCAATTTAGATGTATTGGTAAAGCTACTCGTCTGTGCAGAGCTGCATTTTCACATCCATGTTGCAAAACGTAAAGAAACCATGTGTGTGTGTGACGAGCAGCTTCACTCCTCCATATCATTTGCATACAGGACTTTTAATTCAAATGATATAGTAATAGTAATATATCATTTTAAATTTTTGTTCTGCTTCTAATTAATACAATTTTAAAGTCGGCAGCAGTTTCATTCCAAAGGCATCAATCTTATTATTATTTTAATTAGGTGTCCAAAATTGCATTGAACCGCTGAGCCAACTTTGATCTCATTTCAACTGTAACACAAATGATTACAGTTTCATGTTAATCCAACATTCACTCTACTTACTTGGGTGCTCTCAGCAATTCTAGAGAAATTAAGTCTCACTCAGACAAGGGGTAGTTGCAGGTGTCAATAAAAAGGAAGTAACCTTATTCTACCATAGTATTTGATGTTCTTGCTCTGACGTAACTTGATTTCTTTTATCACTGAACCAAATAAAGTCATGGCCTAAATGATATGATGAAAACTTTCTGCATTTCATACTCTTTTTCCAATCTTTGTTTTTTCACATTTCATGTTGTACGATATTTTAGACGTCTGTCCGCTATGTTACATAAATCAAAGAAGTGGATTTCATAGTTGGAGCCACTAAATGTTTTAAGACTAGATTAAGAGACTTGATAGAGTCCAAGGGAGGAAGAAAAAGTTGAACAAAATGAGAAGGTTCATTTCCTAAGATCCCTTGAAATCTTGCTGACACCAGTTTAAAACTAATTGGCAGTGCTCTGCCGCCTGAACCATATTTTTACATGAAATGTGAAGTTGAATGTGTAATTCAGTTGCATATCAATTAAGTTTCCTGCTGAGAATCTGCCAAATGAGTCAATGAGCTCACGATTGAAGCTAAATCAACGCTGTAGAAGATGTAGTCTAACCTCATTAGGAATTGCAGACACACACAGACACACAAACACACACACAGACACACACACACACACACACACACGCTGCCAGGGCTGAGATCAAGAGGATCCAACATCGTCGGTGCCAGGCAACAGGTGTTAGAGAACAGGGGAGGTTAGAGTCCACCAACAGGTGATCACACGAGACCGCTGAACCAAACACACGTCTTTAAATGTAATGACATGAACTAACATGTCAGTAGAGATTTCATTGTTGGTGTCTCATCTGAGGACCCTCATGTAGATGTCACACTAGGACAAATACATGAACTGTAATTTGACTGACGAGTAGATCAATAGGTCGGCGTTTGAACCACAGTGTTCTTCTGTGCTATTTGACAAGTCACATCGCCACCTGCTAGCTCAGTATAGTTTGCGTCCTGACTAAAAAAATGGAAGGGGCAAAATTTCTTTGAAATTATCTGCAGTAATGTAGACAGATGGAAAACAACGAGGTCAAAGACCATAAACACAATGAGTGCAACAAACAAATCAAATATTACATAAAATGTTCCGCACACATCAGAAATCCAAAAAGTCTCCAACAAAAGGTCCAACAAAAAAACTCACAAGCGCAGAGCCATGACACCTGGGATAATAGGTACCACAACCTTTATAAATAATTACTTGTAAGCTGTGGTTTATAAGATTTGAAATGAAACTGCAAACATCTGTTTGATAAGATGATAAATAATAACACAAGCAGGTTAATGATGCAAAGCTGCAGGAGCTTAGAGTACAAAATAAATAATTTATATGAACAGAAGAAACAGATGGGACATGGTTTGGTTCTCAATGAGAAAATGAAAAGTCTGAGAAGCGTATCTGACCTGACAAGAAGACTATTGTTCATTTTTGGCGTCCTACACTATTGGCAGCTTTGATCAAAAAAATGATTCTATCTTTAACTCGCAAAAACTCACACTGGTGAAACAGAACATGTTGCAGAGGAGGAGAGGTTGACTGTTCTCGCTTCGCTCACATTCACTGCTACTGCTGCAAAACTGCGTAAATCTACCGGCTCTAAAACTCCCCTCAACCAAGTTTACCGAGTGCTTCCTGATCTAAACCACCTCAGTCGGTTGTTGGTGGACGGCTCACTGCTCCTCTACTTGGCTTTACAGAGCCTTAAAAGACAGCACCTGCGTTTCGGCTCACCGACTACAAATCATGAACATTTTCACGTCACTTCCAACCATTGTAAAAAATGTTTTTTTTGTTATCTTTGTGTTTTTACCTCAAGTTAAAAGACCACTTTCCTGCTGTAGTGCTGTAAGCAGCTGCTGTTTGAAAACTCACGGCTGATCTGCTCAGGGACACTGACGAACTGACGCCTGAGGAATCAGACACAAAAGACAAACTACCAGACGTTCTGCAGTTCTGTACCCTGCCAGGTTCTCTGATTCCTGTGTGTCCTTGAATGCACCATCAATGACAGCGTGTTTACAGCACATATCAAGACCCTTAAACACCTGTTGCATTCTTTAGCACCGCACCGAAAAATATGGCTCGGACCCAATTACCATAGAAAGAGGACACAGGGCGTCTGATTAATATGCGGAGGAGACATGATGGACTGCTGTGATGAAAAGGTTGTACAGACTGTTCCTGAAAACAAACTGCCCTGACACCATCACAGTGGCTGGAGAATGAAGGCTATGACAAGGCTGCTGGTGCGATTCCCTGGACAGAGGTGGGAAAATTGGTTGGTTGCCGGACATAATGAGTTATACCCCCCCCCCCCCCCCCCCTCTTTCTTCGACCAGTGCTGTCAGAGTGACCTTGTGCAAGGCGCTGAACCACCAACCTGTTCTGAGGGAACTGTTTAGTGGATACGATGGAGATTGCACCAAGCACTTCCCAAGGGGCATAAATACAATTTAAAAAGGAAAATGGTTTGTGTTCAAAAGGCCACAAACATTACAATAACAGTGCATCCTCCCATTTGATTTACACAATCACTCAACGTATACCTCACCAAATTGTTTCTTACATATTTCGCTAAACCAATTCATCAGACGTATAATTCAGGATCCATCTGAATAACAAAGGTACGCTATCCTTTAAACGACTTCATGATTCAATTACCACAGCAAAAATAAATGGTTTCCTTCAGTGACATCAGTGAAGGTCACATTTAGACAAAATTAAAGTCTGGAAATGTACAAGTGTTTCCAGTTTTAGGGACTAAACTAACCTGATAATAGCCATTGTTTATTTGTTTTTGATGGAGTGCTACTTAAAACAGACGGAAGAATGAAGATGGAGGAAATCAGACCTCTGCGCACACGCACACACACTAACACACACACACACACACACACACACACACACACACACACACACACACACACACACACACACAATGTAATTTCCTGATCCCCCTCCCTGCCTCCTCTAATTTCCATTGCTAAAACTCATGTGTTTTCTTTGAGTGCTATGGTGCTTGACTGCCGCTGCTGCCACTTCATGATTCAATCAGAATGAGACACACTTTGGGCTGTACTTTAACAATCTAAGCACGTAGTCTGAAGCGTATGTTGCAAGTACAATTGGGGCGTTTCCAAATCCACTTCTGGAAGTCTGACAGCCGGAAACTAAAAGTGTCTGGGCCGGGTGGGTGGCTCTTAAAAAATCATGTGTGCATTTTTTAGCACAATAAACACCGACAATAAGAGCGCCATCCACCATCAACCATCCCTTTTAAAAGCCAAATGCAGTGGCACATTGGAGGATTACTCTTATAATTGTGGATTTGCCGGGTGGTAAACTCTTCTCTCCAGAGGGAACATTTCCGCTCATGCTCATCCTCTATGTAAAAGCGACAAGCACAGAATGTTTAAGCAGCCGAGTGTACTATACTGCGCTCATACCCTGTCTAGGTCGGGAAATAATAGTGCACCATTGACTTCTGACCAGGTTTTAATTTGTCAAAAGTATTGGTTAATTGCTTTTGTCTGCCTCAAGGCAAAGTACGGACACTAGAAAGGTCACTTGCATTGCAATTTATGCATTTTGACTCCAAATGTTAAATAGGTCAATTTAACTTTGTGAACGCTGATATAGTTGATTTCTAATCTAGCAACCACTCAAAGCACTGCACACTGCAAGTATTCACCCATTCACAGACACCTTCATGCAGCAGTTCCATATGTTGCATTTCTCATACATCCCTTTCAGAGGTTCAGTGGCTTGCCCAAGAACACATGGACAGACAGACTGGAGTAGCTTTTGGATCAAACTACCAAGATTCTGGTGCATTGCAGACACACTAAGACACACACATTCTTGCCCACTGCTCTCCCTCGAGGGAATCACAAAGATGTCTGGACACCTGATGATCCGTTCTAAAAAGCTGCCAGTCGTCATGCCCAGGATCTGATTTGCAGCCCAGGTAAACAGTCTCAATCTCACTTTGTTGGTGAAACTGACATCAATCTTGGGTTAATTGCTTGTTCTTTCCTCAAGATTTCCGGCATCATATTAAGAGGCTGTCTGTGTTCTGGGCTCCAACACAACAGCGTAAGCCCCAATAACTTGCCTTACAATGATCACACTCAGAAAATAACACAACATGTTTGTTTTTCCTGCATACCTGCAATTCTGTTTTAATTTGGTGATCTTTACCAATACGATGGTTAATGCACAAAGCCTACTTTATGGCGAGAACATTGCAGCGATACATAACTGGACACATCTCAAGTACATCTTATATTAAACATTAATTACCAAGTCATAACGAGATCCAAAAAAGTAAATGTGTCTTCATGGCAGATTTGAGTCAATCTGCCATGACTGGATTGAAGTTTAAACCATGCTCATGTGGACGGCCGTGCAGTTTGTTAAGTAGGCCATATGCATCACATGTTCTTCTGTGGCGCAAGTATCTGCATTTTAAATGTGGCATTGTGATTGATGAGCAGTATTCATGAATGCAAGGCTTCCCTCTTAAATTTCCATATAATTGCCATGAATATATGCAGATTGATCTGGCCGAGAATCGCGGATCTAACGTCTTCCAAGGAAACATTAATACTAAATGTCATCAAGTGGGGCTTTCAGGCTCATTTTCTATGCACAATCCAGGCTCAAGATTGTCAGCTATTAAAGGAAAGTTGGTACCTTTTGGCCCAGGGGGGACACGGAGATAGCGGTAACCTGGAAAAGATGGCAGTGATAATGAGGCTGTCCTGGCCTCCACAGGAAATTGGGATAATTTCTTTGACAGGTTAATGCTTTTCTTACGCAGTTGTCTGTAGAACGTAATCAGCGTCCACTCACGGTCACATTCATTAAGGATTGGAGGGAAACCAAGAGATTACATTAAATCTCTATTAAAAATAAAGTGAAGTTGGGTACTTTTAAGCTAAATTTTTATATATTAATATTTGGACAAAAATCGTATTAGAGCAGCTACAGTAATGGCCACAGTGGAAAAGTGTATATCGTAGTTCAACAAGTTAAAAAAAACACAGTGTGGAGTACTGCACTCGATGTTTTAGATGTGGTAGTAATACCATGATGATAATACAGTGGCAACAATACTACAAAATGAAAAAGCTAATTCATTTTCTACTTCCAATGGAAAGATAACTACCTCACTTATATCATGCTGGTGTTAACAGGAACAGGAAGTGCATATATCGTACAACATTGTTTTAAACGTGAAACCAAAACTATCCAGATCACATGTGTATACAAAAACAAAGACATGGACCTTGGTTTGGACATGTTTTTGGTTGATTTGACCTCTGAATAGTGTCTCTTTTATTTTGGTTTAATAAGGCAAGTGGAGTAATGTCATGTGAACTCCGGTGACACCAAACAACAGTATAGAGTCTCTTTTAAAGTGCAGTTTTGGATCTCATTTCAATTTCAATCAACTGCAGGAAATAATCTCACAGCCCAGTGGGTAAAAGGCTCTCAAAGTCAGTCACAGTGAAATGAAGCTGATATTCAACGTTTCTGTTTGGAAAAAAAAGCTCGGACTGGTGTTGAAGATTTCTCATTGATAGTGTCAGTCGCTGCAAATGTCACCAAAAAAATGCATCAAGTTCGAAAAAGACAAAATTAAGTTGACTCATAGCTGCCATCCTTCTTTGATTTCAGCCGACAGTAGATGAGAATAAATTTGCCAAAGTACCTTCACTTCTAAAATATCACACTGCGGAAATATGACTCGAAATATAACGTTAAACCCTGTGCCCTCTCTCCACATAATGACTTCCTTCAAAGAGTAATTATTATAAAAGTCTTTCAAATGTCACACACACTCTAGAAAACTAAAACTTCAGAAAGAGAGGCTGGAAAGACGATAAGTGTATAAGCTACTTTAAAAGTAATGTTTCTAATGTGAAAGGGAGTCATATCAATTGATAAAAAACAATGTGATCACAAAAAGACGGACAATGATAATGACATAGTTAAAGGTATGGTTTTAAAAAATGTGTGAAACGCCCACATCCACACACATACACACACACACACCTGAAACACACAAAAGAAAGGCTTGGAACATCAAAGCCAAGTCAAAGTGTTTTCATCATGAGGGAAGCCAGCTGCTGTTCAATAACACCACCACCACTATCCTTTGTTCACTGAAAGCACGGAGTTGAGATGGGGAAGGAACTGGGAGGAATAATACGACAACAGTAGCCTTCCAAGAAGATCCATCTCAACAAGTCATTTTGATGTAATGCCCAGAGAGAGCCGAGTGGGTAAGAGCCCTCCAATGAAAAAGAGACCCATGCTGACCTGAGGTTTTATCCTCACACAGCTTTGTTTTGCTACTTTCCCATTGTCTGAATAAACAGAGAAAACAAAGACACACACAATCACCTAAATCAATGTTCGCCTAAAGTATGACGAAAAGCTATCACCATTACAAAGGAGGCAACTCCTTAATGGATGGTAGTTTGTTCCAGGCTATTAGTTGTGTTCTTTTTACGATAAATTTTGATTGATTTTAATTGTAAAACATATTTATGCAATTCAAACCATGATCTTTACATAATGTGTAAAATCTGTGATTACAAGTTTTAACCACTATGCTTAAGTTAAATGCTTTAATTAAATCTAACCCTTTTTGTTTTCCCAGCAACAATGATTAAAGGCACAGTATTTATATTCAATAATCATCACCATATGATTGTTGTTTGTACCTCAACATTATTAGTCATAACTATATCTAATACATATTTTTTATTGACTGCTTTATGTCATACAGAGAAATATAATATAATAATATATATATATATATATATATACATCATTTTGAGTCACAAATATAAAAAAAAAATTGATGGCTGACTTAACAATAGGAAAATGGCTCTTCTGCTACAACACAAACAGGTTAATACATTTTGACTTAGTTGAAAAGTTCAGCAGGATCAATAAAAATCAAATAACAAATTCAGTACTGTCTTGTATTTACCTCAATCTGTAAATACAGAGTCACAAAATCTGAAAACTGTCATTGATCAAGAGGGGGGGATGTCAAACTGTAGCTGCATCTCCTCCACAGAGCATGAGCTGCCACACTCACAGACATGCACCGACACACACACACTCTCTCACACACACGCACACACACAGACACATCCACCCACACAAAGAAAAGACTTTCCAGAAAAACACTTTCCAAATATTGTCCCAGTGCTCTATCAACTTGCCAGCGGGTGTGTCATGATGAACAGTGTTTGCCTAGTTGTGGGCCATCATCAGCTACCTGGGGAAGGGTTCAGAGGCTGCGTCCTGGTGTCCCACCTGCTCCTTGGGAAGGAACCTCCTCAGGCAGAAGCTTCCACCGCCTTCTACTCCACCCAAGCAGAGACCTATTCATCAGCTGCAGTAATGAGCTCGTGGCACTGCCCTGCCTACTGGACCATTGCACACACACACACACAGACAGATGTGGGTAGGTATGCATATACACCACAGCACAGGACATTTCGAATACCAAAGTTAAGCTGCATTCAAGTCATGTCCATTAGTTTCCTACACATCGAGAAAGTAGAAATTCAAGGTTTCTGGCCATCAGCTATAGCATCTTTGCAGTCAGCAGCAGCACTGATTTCCATGATTCCTTGTTTCCCATAGTGTCCTGGCAGGGGACAACTTAATACGAGCTTTCTGAGTTCTGGATAGGAAATCTTGGGCTATAAATAAATAATGTTTCTCAAACAAATTTATATTTTAAATATAAAATATAGTCTGACTTGCCTAAAAGGATTATGCGCAACAATAAAGCAACATTCGATATTGCCAGTGTTTGACCAGGCTGCTCTCGTAAAAAAATCATTAACATAACATAATCATTAACATAAAAAAACACAAAACCACTTACTTAGTAAAAGGAACAAAATCCTACAAAGCAAAGAAGCTCCATTAGTCTATTTTCTTTACCTCATATATATAGCTTTACTAACCTTGAGTTTTAATGAAAAGCTCTGTTTTTCATCTTGTTTTATATTGTCATATCCTTTTAGTATACTCTGATGCTCATATACATGTATTCTGCATTATTATTCGGGGTCTTCAGTGATATGTATTTCCTTGTTTACTGCTTTTTGTGGTTGTTGTTGTTGTGTACCGTTCTGCAGATGCTGTAGCACTTTGGCCCAAGGCAAAAGTGATTTGAACCTCTGAAGCTCATGTACAACATTAGCAAAAATTATTAGCATTAGCAGTGTTAAAAAACATTCAGCTGCACTCTCTCAGTTTTAAGTAATGCTGAGTATCGCTGTTGCTGGTCGGAAACACAAATGTGCGGCTAGCTTGTTGTATTAGCAGTAACCGACTACACTGATGACAGGGGTATATTGAACTTGTCTGTGGAGAGTTTGTATTATTTCTGCATATCAACATCAGCACGTGTCAAAGAGTTTGTGTGAGAAGACACTGTTTCTGCAGCTCCAACCAATCCAACACAGTAAAGCATCTCAGTGTTTGATGAATGCCTTCTCCAAACAGACAATCGTCTGCACTGGATGTTGGACAACAGAAGGAAAAATGTAGATTGAAGGCATTCAAACAGATGGATAAATAAGGAATCAGTGGATGGTTAGATTTTAAGAAAGAAAGACAGAAATGATATGGACCCTCAGCGGGGAAGAAAAGACTTAAATCCTGAAAACAAAGAAGGATGCTGCCTCAGGAAAAAAAAAAACAGAAGATAACAATCATCCAGGGACGCCACATTATTCAGTCTGGTCATTGGTTTTCAAAGAATGTCCCTTCATGCTGCGAGAGCTGAGGTCACCGTCCTCACATTGGTGTCTTGTGTCAAGCGGGGCTCCACATGTGGTCCCAGGGCTTTTGAGGAGTAGGTCACATCCTACTCTGCAATGGGACTCCTCAATCCCACTTCCCTGGTAAGGACAGATACAGTAGCCCAGCATGAATGGTGATGGTGAGAGGTTATTTTCTGTGTGGAGCAGTAACTGGGCCTCCGGGGCCCTAACATTTTCCAAGAGCAAATGTTTTCAACAGTATTGGATTTTTAAATGTTGGGGGATCTTTCTTTTTTCCTTTCTGTGAGCTAGATGCAGTTTTGAACGAGTTTCCCTGGTGTCAGTGCTATAAAAACTATAAGATTACAAAGAGATGAAGTGGTTAGCAAAAATATATATTTTTCTATATTTGGCGCTCGTGGAAACCCCCGCGGTGGTCTCGTACAACAGGCCACACAGAGGCTGAATTACAGATAATCCCCATATCTCAGGCCTCATTCTGAGATAATACAGAGATGAACAAGATTACACTGACGCTACATATGAAAATGTTTGGGCCTAATTTGAGAGCACAAAAGGGAAAACTAAGCACTGCAAAGTGCATAGAAGTCAAGTTAATTCGATCAATTCATGATTAATCTTACACCCACCAGCGTCTTTTTTTCTTTTCTATCTTTTTTTATCTTCGAATGCCTCTGGAAGGTTCTTACGCTGCAAAGTTCAAATGCAATCTATTTGATCTACACTGGAGGAACAGGGTTGGACTTCTCGGGCATGTCTTAAATGGTCTGCACACTTAGTCCTTTCCTCTTTTTTCTTCTCCTCCTTCTAGCTTCCTCTCATGCCCTTTGATAAAACGGCATTTTAAATGCATTTTTTCTTACAATCATTTGCCATTTCAGAGGGGAAATTAACATTCCTTATATAATGACGAGCTTGTCCTTCTACAGTAATTGAAGCTCTGTGAGGACGTCCCCGTGGAAGTAACAGCATTTACAAATGTAGAAATGTACATACATTTATATAGCCTGAACACACACACACACACACACACACACCCACACTAGAAAGACAGCTGTACTCATAACCAGTGTTGTTTTAGTAAGATTAATGCCACGTCACCAAATGTAGATTTGAACAAACTGACCTCTAAACATGAATCCCTTTAAAGTTCCTTCTGTTTAATAAAAGAGTTATTACAAATGTACAGTTACGTGACTTCAATCTGGATGATCAAGAACAGGACACACAATCACTATTCCATTAATCTACACGATGTTACATGCTATGAAATACAGTAACACTAGGGGCAGCAGGGAAACTGCATCTAAAGAAAATGAGCCACCACGTCTTTTCTTTTTTCTTTCTGTAGCAGCAGCGTTGTATGAAATGTATTACCAGATTGGAAAATAATCACACAGTGTCATCACATGGTGGAGTGATTTAAAAAATGCAAGAGTGTTGTTTCATGAGCATCTGTTCCCATGGCAACAAACCCGAAGTGCTAAAAGCATTGTCTTCAAAGCAGAAAAACATTTTTTTCATTACCCTTAAACTCTGTGTCTCCATAAAACACTGATTCTACATAAATATTAAGGCAATAAAGTACTTTCTGTCATGATTTACAAGATGCATTATTTTTAATCAAGTAACTGGTATGTGTTTTTGTTTCCAGTAAACATTTCATACATCCTCTGTCTACTCAACTCAGCCTCGGTGACAGTGGTGACAGTGCTGAGCAAAGTCGCTCAGGTGTCCTTCAGCCGAGCCAGTTACCGGTGGATCTCTGGAGTCTCCAAACTTTGGGAAAGGTCCCAAAAGCAAGAAAGCTTTGGCTCTTACCCTGTTCCACAAAGTGAAGGGAGCTCTTCTTTGCTGGTTTTATCCACAATGTTATTACTTTGATCAATCCATAGAGCTGGTGATGGAAGAAACATAGGTTTGCCAGTAATTAACCAGGCTTTCATTTGCATCTTATACAATGGTCTGGTATACAAACCTGCTTCACTGCAGATATTGCATGTCAACAAGACTCAGACAAAACATTCCCTGTTTCCTTTTTTCCACCAGAATACCAAGTAAACACAATAAAAAATGAAAGCATCATAAACAAAGCTTTTCAAAAAGCCAGGGCCCTTTATTTATAATTACTTGAGGCAGGCTTGAATAAGACATATTGGCCTTGATGTCTACCATATTTATCGAATATAATTAATTCATACATTTTAATAAGCAGCCTTGTTTTCATCCATCACAAATGCACTCACCTAACTCATCAGGATGACTCAGCGGCACTCCCCAAAGATGGCAAATTAGGAAATAAGGTGCCACTAAAGTATTAATCAAGACTTCATCTCTACATTAATATCCACTTTTATTCTATGAGCGGAGAGCTCTGGATGTGCCAGCCAGCAGATTTATAGTTCACACCAGCAGGGGAGCAGCCTTCCGGAGAAGCCTGGCCACAGGCTTCTCCGGAAGGGGGTCCAACGGCAGTCAAAGACAGGGCTTTAAGATGCTCTTGGCTCAGTTGATCAAAGGCCCGGTGTTAAAAGGCCTCCTGCCGGGTCGTGATGGGTGAGGAGATGGGATTTTTTGGGAGTTTTCAAGGTCTTAATAAGGAAAGAATCACGATGTTCTAAAACTGCTATGAAGGCAGAGACTTTGTCTCTACAAGAAGCTTTTTTCAGTTTCTGTTCAAATCATCCTCAAGTTTTCTCTGAAGCTTTGACTGTATATTGAACTCATCAAAATGTATCACAAAATGTTTAACAGACGGTAAATGCCATGCCAACTCATTGAATGATAATCTGGTCAAGCTCAAATACAAATATAATTTATATGTTTTTTCAAAGTGGCTGGTGGGTAGACCCTCTACTCTAAAGGACTGTTTGATGGAGTGCTGCTGCGATTGTCGTCCTTCCCCAGAGGATCTCAACAGAAGATCTGTTGAATATAGTCAGGGTCACCTCCTCAGCTAAGGCCCTGCATCGCTAAACTATGTCCAATCAATTAAATGTTTCCGTAGTTGGACCCGAATGAGGCCGAAGTCGCATCTCAATAACAGACAGAAAGGCATTTTAATCATAAAATTAAATCTGCACTAGTAGGTGTGCAAAACGTTTTTTTGAGGACACTGGTAGTAATCCAGGAACAGTTGTTACCACTGGTGCACCGTGTCCTCCTGCAGTGTATCATATTGTATAGTAAGTGATATAAATCCTGGAGAGCAATTCGCTTTAACTGTATTGGCTGTTTAACTTTAAAAAGTCTGCCTGCAGGCTGTCAGGCAGAGCCACACTTCCCACACACATAAATCTGACAAATGTCAGGAGGAGTTTAGAACAACCTTGTTGCCATGTGGCTAGGCTTACCGGGAGATTTGTATATCTGAGGTTTTATTTTCGTAAGAGAATTCAGCCAGAGGAGGGTTACTCAAAGGTAGTTTCTGTATTGTATCTCCTTCCAGAGTAATTGGTTTAGAAAATTAGTTTGTCCACATCCCAGGTTTAATTGGAATTAAACACAAATATATGGAATGCTGCACCACTTTCGCTGTTAGATTAACTGGGTCTATAAATGTCTGCCGAGGTAATCACATTAGAAGAATGTGTGTGTTTGTGCAAGTGTCTGCAAGCATTTATCTGTAGATGTGTATGCAGGTCCGTCTCTGCCGGCTGTGCGTGCACATCAGTTTGTGTTAACCTGTTCCGCACAAGGTCAGCACTAACATGTAATTAGCTGTAGGAAAGAGGAAATCATCAGCCTATTTTTCCTACGTACCTGCTAATGTCTAGTCATGTCTATCACGTGTGCTCTCTCCGGAGAGCCATAAAATACAGTATATTACCCTCTAATGTGACGTGAATTGCTAATTTAAGCCCGAGCCACAGACCAGTGAATTAAAGCATAAAGCGTGGTCGTTTGGAGAGTACATGAGACATTAATCACACCAAAAGTGCACATTTCTTTCTGACGCCCCTACTTTCTTGTAAATCTCTAATTAACATGGTTGATCCTTGTGTGTTGCTAAATTAAATCTGAAGATCTGAGGGATGATTCACAGCCTGTTATTAATAATGGGCTTCAATTAATCGAGTGCTCTTGAAGCATCAATCCTGCCTCAGTGGCAAGCACCTGTTTGAGCAATTAAGCATCATACACCGTAATAAGCACAGCTACCAACTGCGTCCCGGAAAAGGATTAAATCTGTGTGCAGGTCACGGTGGATCACAATGTCCCAAAAAAAAAAAATGCAGCAGCAACACAGAGCAAAGTCAGGGCAACTTAGAAAATACACAATGCAGCTTTGATCTAAATGGTAAGAGTGTAAAGACAACATTTTCATGAAGCCATCATATATCTAATACAAACACTGCCCTCTTGTCCGCATAGTAGCAATTGCACGTGGGAGCTGCGCCATCAAAGTCACAGTGAGACACACACTTAAAGTCAGTCACAGCTGTCAATCATGATGTTCCACAATGTGTAACATCATGATTGACGTTACAATCAATAAAATATGAAAACTTCCAGGATAGTTGAGCGCTTGAACATACATCTATGTGATAAAAATAGCCTTAACTGACAGAAACCATCTTTGATAATGGGAATTTTGACATTTTGACATTTTAGTTTGGCCTCTGTCCGAACTATTAGCATTGGAGGTCAATGACCACACTGCAACCAGCCACCAGGGGGCGAATGGGACGCTACTCAGGTAAAAAGTGAAGAGAAAACCAAGGACAACGGAAAATGAAATGGCACAATCTACTTAAGGAGAACAAAGCGAACATAAGCAGCTACCATTATAGCAAACTGGCCCTTACTCTTGGTCAGAGGCAATTACCGAACCCATTAGCTGCAAGACTCAGAAGGATGATATTGACCTAGAAACAAGGGTGAACCAAAACCCTCTCCGCAACCAAGAAGTCTCCTTGACTACTGCCGGGGACGATACCCCCGTACTTTTCACAAGTGCTGGTGTGGCAGCTGCAGCCCTCTTCTAAATTAAGTAATAATTACAAAGAAACACATGAAAACTGTTCTGAGTTGTAGCATATTTTAGTTTTACAAATATAACCGTATTGTCTAGTGTCCACACAGGTCAGCAGCAAACGCTTCTTATCCCGGAGGTAAAAAGGAAAGTTCTCTCATGTCTTTAAGTTCTACAAGGCGGCAGGTTCACACGCATATTCACGTTCAGTATAATAACATAGCACATGAAAGACATACTGGAGGTTAATGTGGATACTCTGTTCTCTGCAGCTGTGAACCAACTGGGGAAGCGACGCAGTGGCCTGAGTCATCGATGTAAAGCTCAGGAGACAGAACGTGTCTCTTTGTGTTAGACAGATTATTCCGGGCGTGCTGGATGACGGACTGCGGTGTAACAGGGGGACAGTCGTGTTAAGCGGGGGGGGGGGGGGGGCGCTTGCTGCACCGACTGACTACAGAGAGCTCGCCTTCAGGGTGTCAGGAGGAGAAGAAAAGGGAAAGGTGAGGGAAGTTGAAGAATAAAGTCAGGACAGAGGAAGGAAAGGGAGGAGAAAGCACTGCAGTCATGAAAGTTAAGAGCTTGAAATGGAAGATACGGAGGTAGAGACCTACAGGAGAGAGTGGATGCAGAAGACGAGAGGGGAAATCAAGTGAAGAGAGATTTCTTAAGACAGATTTAGGTTTTAGCAATACAAACGTTTCCTGGGGGCAGAGTTTCTCTGGAGGCAGAAACAATCTGTGGGTGAAGCCGTGAATTAAGTTATTCTGAATAAGTACTGAGGCCTGATTAAAAAAGGCACAGAAATTAGACTCGGAATAAAGTTCTCACCACTTGACAAGAGTTTCCACTTATCCATTCAAGTTGGATTGTTAGCTAATTTGTGATCCAAGACCAGTGAGGTTCCCTGCTGTCCGATAAAGCAAAGAGCATGCAGGGAAGGTGGACAGAGACCGGCCGGCTGGGAAGAGAGGAGAGAAGTAGAGAACACGGATGAGTGGGATGGGGCCTCGGGGACGGAGAGTGAAGTGGATGAGTGAATAACTAGTGAAGACAGGAGGAGGAGGAGGGGATGGGAGGATAAAGGAGGGGAGCACAGGGGGGGGAAAGGAAGAGGGCTCGCAGCTAGGTTGAGGATCTGGGGACACACGAGCGAAGCGACTGAGAGAGACATGGGTGTAGCTGCGGGGATGGTTGCTTCATTGCTTCGTTTGCACTATAAAAGAAGGCAATGATGGAAGACACTCTGGGGCCTTGACTGCTGCACGTGTGTGTGTGGAAAGCTAAGTTCTAGCAGTGTTTTGCATGTGTGTGTGTGTGTCAGGGAGGAGTGTACTTGCCCTGTCATTGGAGCTCCCAGGCCAACCACTAGTGCAGCGTTCCATGGAAAATGACCCTGCAGGAAAGAGCTGCGTTTGGGCTTTTTTCTATTTTTCGCCAATGTGTATATTTGCTGTTTGCGATTGTGTTTTGCATTTTTTTTCTAAGGGGGCTCTTCAGAAGCAATTACTGCAGCTGCAGTATGCAGTGTTTGTTTATTATGAAAGTGACCTGCCACTCAGGATTTCAATTATCACCCTCTCTGCCTGCGATCCCGCGCTGACACACCGAGCACAAGAGAGAGAGACTGAGGGAAGAATAACATCGTGTGTCGCGCACTGATAAGGAGGCAGACACCGGGGCCACAATGGATAGGACTACATCTAACCAAATAACAGGATCAATAAAACATCAGAAGTGTTCCCGGAGAGTTCGGTTCAGTTGAGGTCAGATTTGTTTTTTTATTTTCCCCACAAGTGTTGCTGTTATCATCTGCCGGGGGAAATGCCACCATTGTCTGAGGTAACAATGAGCAACGGGGAGGAAACAATAGAGACAGAGGAAAAGAGCTTTGGTAGAAAGTAGGAGACAGTTATGTCAAACACGGCTCAATAATGTAGATATGCTGCGTGGTTTCCTAAATCACCTTTAAGAGTGAACTAAAATGTCTGTCTCTCAGAGATGATAATGATAGTTAGAGTTAGAGTTGAAGTTACAGTTGAAGTTTCGTATTTTTAAATCAGGCGACTGATGCTTAGGTTTTGCCACAACATGAAGTCAACTGACCATATATGTGAGTTTGGTTGTGATCCCATTCATCTTATACGTATTATATAAAAAAACTGAAATGCCCCAAAAATATAATTATAATAATAACAATATTATGTTTTATTCATAAAACTCTTTTATTACTTATTTGCTCAGTGAAGCTATATTCGATAAACAAAACAGAAAGCAGATCAAAACAAATCATATAAACATAAAATTGCGATCATAATTGCACTGAGTACAAGATACACATATGAAGATACATAATTAAACATTAAAAGTGATTCTGAAAAGATTGGTTTTAGAGAAGTTGAAAAAAAACAAGAAATTTAGACCAATAAAAATTCACTTGTTATTCCTATCATGCAGAAAAACGACCATTCATCATCACTCTGTTTTTCTATGTTGTCATTCCCCAGCTGATTACTAATTACGTCTGGTCTGTACACAGAGTACACTATAATGCAAATCTGCCTATGGTAGAGGGAGAGACCCCCTTTCCCGCTCACACTTTTTTAACCCTTGATTTAATATTTTTCATCTATATCAAAGATTGAAGGGTAAATGGTCTCATGTGTTGGTAAAACAAGTGTTGCATTATTCATCTTTCATCGCAAGTTCCCTCGCTATTACCCACTTTGTGCAAATGATCCTCAGCTACATGCCCAATTACAAATTTGTATATGCACCAAATATATATATGGCCTCTGTGGATTTCTAAATTATAGAAATCTGTCATAGCAATAGAGAACCTGCAGTACGGGGAGAACCATTTTAAGGCTTTTCCAGAGTAGAAGAGGTTTCCTTGACATGGTTGGTGAACATTACAAGCATCCCTCATTAAAACTGGGGATTATAACTGGCTGCAATCCGTTACTACAAGTAGGCCACGTTTTCAAGAAACGGTAATGACGGCAATTAGCAGTTTAGCTATTAATTACACTCGGATACTCTCACACACTCGCATGCAGAAAAGTATGTGGGGGCCCAGTATTATCTGAGAGTCTGCTGCAAACAAATTGCTTCGCAGTGAGTTGTGTGAAACAGCGGATGACATTCAATGATTAAAGAGGCATTTGTCACAGTAAGGCCACAGGTTTGACCACTTGAGCAGACAAATGTTGCTTAAAACGGTCTTTAGGAAGTCGCATTGCCTCCAGGGAGCTGCCCGCACAAAATGTTTGAGATGTAGAGAATGAATGTAGATGAGTGAGCAGCGCAAGGACAGGAGCAAACAAATTGCAGCATTAATATTATGAGTAATAAGCAGCCCTCTCCTTCCACCCAGTTGTAAGCAATTCACTTGAAGTGCGGTGACTAATTCTTATGAAATAGAATCCATCACTGTACAGATCTCTCATTGCCCCGCAGTGTATATAATGCAACTGTTCTGCATGATAATGAGCGAGGCCTGGGATCACACACTGCAAAAAATCAATATCCAATGTTGACAAACTTAATAACCTCAAGAAGTTTGACTGTATGTGGTGAGTTTTTGAGGGGCGGCTGTGGCTGAGGGGGTAGAGAGGTCGTCCTCAAACCAAACGGTTCGCGGTTTGATCCCAGTCTTCCCCAATCTGCTAAGCAAACACCATAGGTTTGAAGTATGCAAACTGTGCTATTGCTCTTATTGACATTTATTTTATATATAATCTACAGTAGATGCTTGTGGAGGATATTACAAATTGTTAGGAGCTAAGATAAACTGCAGGATTTAATTAAAAAAAGGTACGTCCCTCAGTGGAGGCAAATAATAGGTTTTTTAGAGAAAGAATGAAAAACTTTGAAACAAACAAACAGTCTAAACATCCTACTCTCAGAAGCGCTTCATGAGAAAATACTTAATGAAGTTATTGCCATTCTAAGCAGTTGTTGTGAAATGCTGGATGTTGCCAGGAAACAGCTAGTGAATGTGTATTTCACATTTTCAATAGCAGCAATATGCTAAATATGAAGCATCAGTGATAGACTGTAACAGTGTAAGACAATAAAGCTCAGCCCACAGGCACAAACACTCAACCTAATTAAAGAGTAAATTGTAAATAAATTAAAGTAGAAGAATTGGCAGCCTCGCTGTGAATGGTGCCAGCAGGCACATGGAGCAGAGCTGGGACAGTAACCAGATGGAGCCTAACCTCCAGAGTATGCTGTGGGTCCCTGCTAGCTGCAGTGACACCTGTAGCACGGGGCGCTAAAACACAAAGGTCAGCAGCATCCATCCATGGTTCTCCCGGTTCTCTGAGGAAATCGTGTGGGATGAGCTTGAAAACAATAACACGGGCGGATGACTTCCCCGAGGCGGTTGTTGGGGTCGTTACTCCCTCTGGGGCTTTGAACAAGAGCACTCTCCATAGTCAGCGACTTATGGTAGAATGGTGGCTTGATGATGCAAATAGGCCCTGTGGTACCGGGATGCTGCAGCTGCTAATATTGTTCGCCAAGGGCACCGTGTCACTCCGACTGCTCAAACCGAAGAGACATGTGGAGCTAATACTTAGAGCCATTTCCTATGAAATATATCTTAAGCTTGCAGAATGGAAACATGGTGACACCAGCTACATCCAAAACAAAACGATATATGATTTAGAAATATATCATGTCACAAAATGACTTTATGGAATTTTATTAAAATGTCTTAAATTGTTACTTGGGGGCACTATATATAACATTTTGCGAGAAGACATAGAAGGTTCTCTAATACCCACATGTGTGATCCAAGCTCATTGGCTCCAGTCAAATAGTCATGTGAGCGATTCGGTTCATCTTTCAATCACCTGTCATACATTGAGCTGCACTAGTTGTGTCAATCTGGGACGGTTCTTTGCCCTCTGGTTCACCCGTTGAGCCGGTAGAGTGGAAATATATAACATGACAGCTCACGTTACACGGGACAGCGGCACTCTACAGCGATCGACTCCCGACAAGATCAGGAGGAGAGAGAAGAGAGAGCCATGAAGAAATTAAACAAGGTAGACAACATGTAGACTAATTCGTCTCAAGATGATTGAGTAACTGTTTGATAACCTACGCCCAGGCACGAAGGAATAAAAGAAAAAAAGGACTCACACAGAGCATTCAAAGTGTTGACAGATTTTCTGTTATTACGAGCCAAATCAGCCAATGATTGCTAAAAGCATGAACAGCTTCAAGGGCTGGCTGGAAGTCTCATCTCCAGTATAGTTGTGATTATAAAATTGAAGTCCTGATTATACCGCACTCAAAGTATTATTCAAATTTTGGGACTGGACTCTCTCTTCGCTAAGAGTGGTTCTGAAAAAGCACTTTCAGAAGCCTCTCCGTCAAACCTCTGAAATTATAATTTTGTGTGATATTCTTTGGGTCATTGTTTAAATAAACGGTCTTATTCAATTTTCCAATGTTTGAAGGTAAAGTACTTTGCTGTAAGACTCTCGCTGAACATCGAGCTTTTATTTCTGCCTCAGTAACTTGAATTCAATGGGTTACAAGCAGAACACTGGGCCACAGTAACACCAGATATGTTGGAGCTTTTCTTCTGCATTGACATAAAATACATTTTAAACTAGTCTGTGTTAGATTATATCATTGTTTGAGAAAGCAGAATTTGTATGTGATCAAATGTTTATGTAAAATGTTGGATCTGAACATGATTTGACTTAACTGCATTGTACCGTGTATATATATATATATATATATATTTAAACTATTAACTGCCTTCTTAACCGGAGCTCCAGCGGGATATATATATATATATATATATATATATATATATATATATATATATATATATATATACTGTATGTATATATAGATATTTATATATATAATGCTCTTTACCGATGTCACAATTCAAGTGGGTGGAAGAATACAATTTTTATATACGAGCTAGAGGAGTACACAGCATACAAAGCAACATTTTGAAAATACAAATTTTACTATTGTGGAAATGAAAAGCGAAAACAGTCCTGTGTATGTATTAGACTCAAAGACGGTGTGTGTGTGTGTGTGTTTGTGTGTGTGTGTGTGTGTGTGTGTGTGTGTGTATATGGAGGTATTTATGTTTTTCAGGAACATATAGTATGTAGGATTTGATTCTACCCAGGGTCACATTGCCTTGAGGTGATGCTTGTGTTTTATTATTTATTTTTTCCCAGGCTCATACTCTACTTAAGCTCTGAACCAATTTAACACATAGTAGAGAACGTGGAGAGAAGCTTGACAGAGTCACTCAAATCCCCCGACTGCACCGTATTGGGGGCATAGTGAGAGAAATGAGAGGAGAGATATAGAGGAGAGAGAAGTGGTCGAAGGGAGGAGTGACAATGGGTTGCAGGGGAAAGAAACAGAGACGGTAAGAGAGAGAGAGAGAGAGAGAGAGAGAGAGAGAGAGAGAGAGAGAGAGAGAGAGAGAGAGAGAGAGAAAGCAAAGGGTTTTTATATCGTATAAAAGATACATTTTACCACTAGGAATGTTTCCCCTCATGGAAAGTAAATCCATTACCTGATTGTTGTCAAAAATGCGAATGCACTAACAGAAGTTAGCAATCTCACCTGCTTGTCATTGAATCCCAGCTTTGACAAAAACACATCTGTTGAGCAAAGTTTTCTAAGTTGTGTCCGGAAGCATCATTGGCAGCCGTTTGTATTCCTAATTTCTCAGCGTTTCCGAGGCATTTGCCAACAGCTTTTTAAAAAAGGGGTGTCATGAACAGTAATGAAAGGGGACCGCACAGATGAACAGCTCCAAACATGATGCAGTCCCACCTGTTAATTCCAAAAGAGATGAAAAGGAATGCTAAACTGGCCTCCGCTGAACACATGTCATTATTAGGGATCTGTTATTTACCTCCATAATGAAAAATAGGAGACAGAAAGAGAAATGCAGGAATTGAATTCGAAATGGAACTGTAATTTCAATTAAGTCGTTCATATCTCTCAGGTTTCAATTATCAATAAAGCGCCATTCTGTAGAAAAGCTTGAGTCAAAAGCTGAAGCTGCACAGCCGATCCAAGAGGCCCATTGTGGTGCCACGGAGTGCGGCTCCCGACTGAATGGGCAAAGTGATCGTCAGTGCCAGTGTTGTGACAAGCATGTCAAAATCTCTTAGGCATGAATAAACATTCTCTTTCAGAAGAGATTATTTTGTTTTGTCATGACAGAAGTGGTGTGTGTTAATGTGCGTGTGTGTGTGTGAGAGTGTACAGCTGTGTGTTTAACTTGCTGTGCTTGTATGTGTGCGGAGACCATGAAAAAGGATGAGTAGGCAGTCTATGTTTGTGCGGCGAAGAATTAAGGAACAAAAAAAAGCAGAGTGTGCAATAAGAGCAGAGAGGAAAGTGACTGGGATATAAATGTGGATCAGGACAAGACAATCTGAAAGCCTCTGCAATTTCATAAAACATTGACCTTGAAATGTCGTTGAAAGGTGCTCATGCAAAAAAAGTCATAATTCCACCTTCAATACTGAGAAGAGAAGCACATAAAAAAAGACTAACCAACTGGAATCATTTGTAATTTGTTCCTTAATTCAAAAGATGACAAGGAATGGAAATTAAGATTTGATTCAGTTTTCTTTCAACCGCTCTAATTTAGTTTAATTCTTATCCCTAATGGTGAGATACCCAATCAGACAAACAGCCAAACATCCCTAAAAGAATAAATAATAATGCTTTGGGTTTTCATGATCTGTGTGTGGATATTTATACATGTTAAACGTCCTATTTTGTTGTGAGCAGCTCTATATTTCTTACCAGAATGTAATCTTACTATTTTAAAATGATATTGTGTTAATCATAGACATGATATATATCTAAATCAATCCAGTGCCCCTTAAATAACTTTCTGGTCACACACAAACATAAAAGGTATTTATATTCATTATACTAATTATATAATATTATTATTATTCATCTCCGTTTTTTTTTTTTACTTTCTAAACATGTTGTGATAACATTGTGATTCATTTTGGCCCCAGTAATCTGATGCTGTCCAGCCCCTATTGAGATCCTAGGCTACGAGCTGGTGTAAATAGGTGAACCCACAGTCTTTCACCAAGGTCTGACTAAAGTCGATGGTGCTGAATGTACCGCAGAAGCCACAGGATATAGTCAGCTATAGATTCTCAATGACAGCCAGCTGTCAGCGTGGTGTCAGGCCCTTTGAAGCTGCACTACTACACCAATCGTATTACCTTCGGGGCTCGGATACAGAAGTTTGCCCAGATTTGACATCTTGCTGCCATTTACTGCTGCCAACAAGAGAGGCAGCTTTACTAATTCAGTTTCACCAACTGATGTTGGGGAAAGATTCCTCTGCAGCACCATGACGTGATAAGTACAGCACATGAAACAGGACGCCTTTTCTTTGTGTGTGTTTGTGTGTGTGTGTGTGTGGTGTGTGGTTTATTAAAAAGTAAAGAACTGAGGAATGAATCATTTCAAAAGTTGTATTATTTAAGTTATATGTTGCTTGAATTATCCCGGGAAAAAGAAAAACTTTTCTCAAACAATAACCAAAGAATTAACATAAACCATCAATTGCAATTCTATGGCCCACTAATGGTGGAACAGGATTCAGAAAATAGGTCCACGCTTCAATGTGCTTGAATACCACACCAGGTGCTTGCTTATGCGTGGTGCATAGGACAGCACCGAACGTTTGGCGCAGTATCCTTGACTATGTCTCACTACCGCGACAGCAGCGGACATCGGTGACCAAAGAGAGCGTTTGGTTTTCATATAAAGGGAGAGTGATGTTTACGAGGCAAGGGACCAGAGCAGGACCAGGGGACATCTCTATCTGGGACAGGGCATCCATTTCACATGGCAAATACTTCCACCATAATGAATCTGTGGGGAGGAAATCAGCTTAATGAGGCAAGAGCCACGTGACCGCTGAGGAGAGAAACTGAGGAGAGAAAAAACACACAAACACAAAAGAAGGATGGGGACGGGTGGACTGCTCGTTAATAAGCCCACTGTAACAAATAAAGGGCTGTCAGGGGAGTTCCTGCAGGGTGTTAGGTGTGTGTGTATGTGTGTGTGGAGACGGGTCACACCTGGTAACCCGAGCCGGCATTAGTTCTTATTAACCTAACAGAGAGTTGGACACCAACTTCTGGTCCAATGTGGTGACCTGGACAGCTTTGAAATTAAGTCATGTTTTTTAGTTGGTTTTATGGCAAATCCTATTCTTTACGGCATTATGTTTTTTTTTGTCGACTGGATGGAACTGGTTTGTTCTCATACATGACACAGATTCAGGCAGGAAACTAGCCTGAATGCATCACATTTGTATTTGGGAGAAAAGACCAACACTAACCCAGAAACCACATTTTTAAAAATGATGCCACAAAATGGTTCCCACTACAAACTCAGACACCACTAATCTATTAGTATAATCTAATCTAACAAATATTATTATTTTACATCAAAAAAGGTAATAAATGGTGAACAAATAGAACACTGGGGAGTTGAGCTTCCAGTAAATATCTGTTTTTAAGTACGTAAAATGTAAATAAAAAATATAAATCGACTTGAGGTTTTTGAAATGACTGTCAACATCTTCACAGATAAAATAAGGGCAGGCCTCTGTACCAGAATCAAGAAACAATACTGGTACAATGTTCATAAAAGTGTTGGATGGATTGTATGAATACCACCAGTTTGAATGCCACCTTTTCATTTCACATATGATACAAATAATGGAATCCAAACCTACTGTTAGCACTCTACTGCAAGCAGACAAAAAGCTTCAGGGCTGAAAATAACACCGAAGTTGATCTTCCTTAAAAGTGCCACGTGTTCGAATGACCAAGTTAAAGGCCTCAGTCACAGAGGGGGGCAGCGGGTTAGCGAGCAAAGAGATGGACGGCAGAGGCAGAGCGCTACCGTGGGTCGAGAGAGAGAGAAGGAGAGAGAGAGGGACGAGCGAAGTATAGCTTCAATGACTAATGCAATAACCACGAGTGCCCTCGATTCAAATTCTCCAAAGGAGCCGGGAAGATAAAGATTAATCGGGATGGTTGAGGCAGCTCGAGAAGTCAGACACATGACAAACATAGGGAAGTTGATGGATGGGTTTAAGGGAGTGATGGGGGCCATGGGGGGGAAGCAAAGAGAAAGGAATTCACAGAGATCATGGCTCCTGGCATATTCATGGCAATTTGGCTCATCGTCAATTTGTTGGCTGTTTAAGTCTGAGGTTATTAACATCAATAATACACGCAAAACATATTTTGGCTCAACCTGTCACAGTTAATGAAGATCCCACCCCCCCATTTGTTTTCATTGGTTATAAGGCAAAAAGGTTGGGGGTAAAGGGCCTAATAGATGGATGCCCAGATGGATACATGGATGGAACAGCGCCCTGTTCCAAATTAAAGCACAGCTCAGTGGAGAGAATCACTTCTGCTTTTCTCTCTGACGAATGGCAACACATCAAGTGTCAAATCAGGGAGTAAACAGAGCAACATCCAAGTTTCACCAGCCCCTCATCCCTAATGAAGTGGTCATCGTGGAAAGGGATGTATTAAATAACCCCCCCACTGAGAAGCCTTACACGACCCGATGGAAGCAGATGTCTCTTTGAACTGCCTTCGCTGGGAGTTTCTCGCTCATCAGGAAGATGAAAGTGATCAATCAGTTTGAGTAAGTTCTTGTTCAAATGGTTTTTAAAAAGAAGAGATCAAAATCAAAGCCCGGGTCAGAAGTGGGTCGACTCGCAGCCCAGTGCTCAGCATGGAGAGTGGGATGTTAATTTCACGAATTAGCTTGAGTGATTGGTTTTGGACTTTAACACTACGTTCACGCTGCGAGCCTCGGTGCTTAATTCTATTTATTTTCTAGATTTTCATAAAGTAGCTGGTCACATAACTATTAAAATGTGGCCTGAATCAGACTCCAATGTGAACTGGTGGCCCCAATCTGATTAAAAAAGTTCAGTTTCCATGTGATTAGTTCTGTTCACATTGTCAATAAACATCAGAACTGGGTCACATAGTGGGGAAAAAATCAGATTGAGGCTGTGTGAGCGTTGTCTTACTTAACTTCTCAGAGAAAACAAACATATACATGTTTGGATGTGGACATCCTCATTGAAAATGTCATTATTTACTCGTGAATGTGGCATTTAGCACGTTTCTTACATTTATTTGTAAGACACATGGATTACAGTTCCAGCTAAACAGACTGTGTTTAAAATACAAAGAACCATATACAAGGCATACAAAAAAACAAGAAACAGGCCCATCCACAGCTTTATGGTCATCCTCTTTGGCTGAGAAGACCGGGGCTGCTTTGCATTAAAGAGAGTCGTCAGTGCCGCTTGTCACAAACCACAAAGCCCTTGACAACCATTTTAGACTCCACCAGTGCTATCAGGTCAGAGGCAGGCTACAGCCTCCTTCCAAGAAGCGTATATGAGCTCAGACAGATAAGTGGTCGATGTCTTTACCTCTGTGGATTGAACAATTAAACCGCCTTCCTTGTCCACCCCCCCCACCTAAATAAAACTGAATGAAAAGTTATTTTTCTTATTTGCAGCTCATACACAACAACTGATGTTGCAACGTGTGTGTGTGCATATTTATCCCAAACACATGCACACTCATGCAATTGTAGGGAAATGTAACTTCTGCTTTTGACCCATCTGGTGCAGGACACACAGAGCAGTGAGCGACCATGTACAGCGCCCGGGGAGCAGATGTTGGGGGAGTAAGGTGCCTTGCTCAGGGGCACTAGACAGGGAGAATCCTCTTGGATTTTTGGACAGATCAATCCAGGTTCGTCTTTTGTTGTCTCTCCGTGGAGTCGAACCAGAGACGAACCAGAGACCTTTTCCGCCCATAGTCCAAGTTTCTTCCACTAGTCCACCGCCTCTCCAAATGTGTGTGTGTGTGTGTGTGTGTGTGTACACAAACACAGTCACACATGAGCTTTACGGCACTATGCATAATATATAAGAAATATTGCTGGCTATTGTCATAGACAAAAAACATTCAACTACATAGCTACTTCATAAATCTTTATTAAAGGAAATACAGGGTTCTGCATGTTTGAGAAAACACTATGGTTAAGACTTGATGACGGCAAAGTGAGTGGTGCACTTGTCCAATCAGGCACATGTAGATATAGTGTGCCGTTTATCTGAAAGTCTACTTATCCGCAGGAAATGATTTGCAAATTGTGGTGTAAATAACCAAGACTGAAGAATTTGAAAGGCTCCGCAGCCACAGCATGCAAATATTTCAGATGAGGGAAGTGTGACAAAAATGCTATTTTACAGCCTTGGGGTCGCTTCTTGAATAAAAGACATTCAGTCAGATGTCCGGAGTGACCCACTGGTGGAACAGTGATAGAGATAGTTGTAAATGTGACTCAAAGCTTTAAGAATGAACAGAACCTTGTAGGTGGAAGAGTGATCAGAGGTCAGCACAAACAAGAAGTGGTTCCCTTTTCCTTTTGGCACGGTGGAGAGTTTTGAACCGGCTCTGCACAGCGAATCACAATAATCCCGATATGATGAGACGAAAGCCTGCATAAGCACTTACCAAATTTGACACTGTGGCTTTAGCCATAGCCCTGAGCTGAGGGAAATTGGCTTTCACAGCACAGCGTTTAGGTTTATCAAATTTTGAAAGCAAAATTACCAAAATGAAAAAAAATAAAAATAAGGGGGGAAAAAGTTTTGGGCCGTGTGGCTTAATGCACAGCTTCAGGGACCTGAGGGATCTATTTTCCTCTGTGAGAGCAGGGTATCAGACTGAGTTTGAGAACTTTTTGCAATCAAACATTTAATCTCGAGGCTCCAAAAAAACATATAATCAAAAATAAGAGAACGAAATTAGATGTTTGCGAATGGAGGGAGAAAATACAGTTCTAACAACTCTTTATTCAATTTGTTTCAAAGTGAAACACAACACTGTGAGGGAACAACAACATACAGCTCCCCGAGATATACCGGCTTGTCTATACAATATTGTTGTGTGTATCTGTTGTGAGAGATAGATTTTCTGGTATTTTTTTGTCGAGTTATCTGATGATTATATATGTGGATATTGAAAGACCTGCTAAATACTGACACTAACTCCGTTTATAAGCAAACAAGGTGGTTTATTCTGCAGGGGCCCATGCATAAGGCTGCAGAATAAACAGGCCATTGGAGATTGGTAAATGTCATAGCTGTGATTCTATTGGCTGCAGAACCTGGTCAGCTCATGAAAATCCGGCAGCGCCGAACATTCGTAAATTTGCACCTGAGCAGGAACAATTTGGGAAATGAGGCTGAACGTGGAACAAAGATATGAATGTTCTACAAAATGAAGTACAACACTGTTGCATAAATACAGGGGAGGACACTTATGTGCTTTTCTTTCTATTTTAACATCCAAGCCTCAGGGGACAATAAACAACATTTAATACAAGTCTGACCTGGAAAACCACATTTAAAGAGACGGAGATGCCAGCAGAAGGTACAGTCTACGTATAACATAAAAAAATAATGAGTGTGTGCCTTTGTGTTACTGTGAGTGTGTGTGTGTGCCTGCTCTAGTTACCTTTAAATGGAAGTCGTGATGAAACGACTAAGCGGTTTGTTGGCTAAAGTAACTGTGACTGTTCATGCTGAGAGCGCACTTTTCCCTAATGAGTGATCGCCATGGAGTGAGCAGTCTAATGATTTACCACAGAGCACTGGTGATCCACAGTAACCTAGTGGTGATTTGTGAGAGCCAGGATATCGATGTAGTCGAGGCAGCGCTGACCCCGAGAAGTGTCTCGGGGTCAGCCTGTGTATGTGCACATAACGCGTTTGCAAGTGTACTACTAATATGGTCCAAATGCTCATGGCACAGATGTTTAAACGCTGGATGGAATAACCAGCACGACAAGCCGGCGGGTGACACCGAAGAACAAATGCCAGCGTCAGTGCTCAGCGTTGTTGTTTCCCAGAAAAAGCCTTGACCCAGAGCCACAGCCTGCGGAGCCACACTACAAACCCGTTCGCTTCTCTCATCTCACCTGAATATGCGGCTGACAGAAACAGCACGATTTCCACCGTGATTGATGCGTGGGACTCGAGTCTGACAGGTGGCAGCGTGTTACCAAACAATCGCTTTGTCTGTACAACTCCATTATTGTTTAAACGTCTCAACATCAAGCCGCAGCCGAAGCCCCGCTGCAGCCCTGGAATAGCTCAAAACTCTGCCCCGCAGGTATCGCACAATCATCTGAGGGCAATTTCCTCTCGGGAGAGTGTTAACATAAACCATTCTCAGTGATGCGGGGCAAGATATCAGAGGCATGCAGCCGCTGTGCAGCAGCACTCTGTTCCTGTCGTGGCATGGCAACAGCACTGTGTTTTAGAGCCTTAATGATGTTTACCTACTCCAGGGCTTTCTCTTAATATCTAACTCAGTAATTCATTGGGGTATAACAATTCTTAACATCCACGGTTTATTTAGGACTTTGATACCTTGTTTGTTTTTTTGTGTGTTTTTCTACTAACCACAGACTGTATGTATTAAGATGGATGACGAGTCTCCACTTCCTACCCATTCCAGACATGAAGCCTATCTGTGCCAGATTCTGTGCAGTATTAATCGTGGGACAAAGCACACATGATACATGCACTCGGACAATCGCGAGCCAATCATGATGTTTCACCCCAATTAAGCATCAGAAAACGGATTCAAACCAAATTAAAATGATAGAAATTATCTGTGAGAAAAAATGTTTTTGACGTGTATTTGACTTTTTTTAAATGGTCAATGTCCCCACCGCGAACATGGAGAAAGATGGGATTCATGCCAGCCACCAGGGGACCATCACTTTGGCTACACTTCTAGGATGCTGGCTTGGCGTCCATTTGTATACAGTCAATGGTTTCAACATAGCTGACTTGAATCTGTTCTCTCTATAAATTATCATCAATCTTCTATCACAGATATGATGGTTCAATAAATTGTGTCAATTGATACATATGTTACTGTATAATATCGACAAAATACATATTTTGGTTAGCTTTAAATAGAATCATAATTTCCTCAATTGCATGTGTTAAAGTAAAAACTGGGGAATGGGGCATGACTTTAGTAAAGTAATGTGAAATAAACAGGCTTTGGTTGAGGTACAATACTTTCAGAATTATCAAAACCCTTAATAGTTCTGTAATATTGGAGTAATATGTTTTTTCAAGATAGTATCAAATAAATATGCCTGTCAGAGAGTATTCATATCATAAATAATATTATTTGCAACTGCTAAGATTGAAGCTGATGTCCTACAACATTAAAGACACAATGTATACAATATAACTACAGTGAACCAACAAACGCCAGCAGGTACATTTTGCCTCTTCACTAGGTCAACTTCAGCAAGAACATTTGCAATCCAGAAAAGTTAAAAGATGATTTATCTCTGAAGTACAACCAGCATGCAAAACTTTCAAAAAGTTTGAGTCATACGACAACAGCAAAACTCACCGAACACCTGGTGCATCTCCAAGAATATACCAACATCTTTTGTGTTTGTTGTCAGTCTCAACTATAACAAAGTATCTCAATAAATCTGACTCTTAAAATGTTGATTTGAAATAACTTGTTGAACTGCATACAGTCAGTGTGTAGCAGCCGTGTGCAGTGCATCAGTGTAGTGGTAAAACAAGTTGTACCTTTGAAGAAGCAGTCCTTGCTGTGCACCACATAGATGCGTCTTCTCTCCAGGCAGGCGGTGCGGTAAACCTCGCAGTGGTTCTCGAAGAACCGGCCGTCGGAGCCGCACACCGGCACAAAGGAGGGTCGGCATTTCTCCTGGCAGACGCACTCGGCGCGGCCGGTCTCCGCCATCAGCACGCACTGCCGCCCTCGTCCACAGTAGGTCCTCTGACAGGGGTCCTCGTTGGGGTCGGACTGGGCTGGAATACCAAGAGAAGAGGGTCTATTTAAGAAAGGAGCTGCATCAAATAGGCCAAATTCATAAGCGTTAATGAGAGAGATGGAAACATCCATTTTCTTTCAGACTTTTTACATCTCTTTAAAACTCTGAAACCACAGTATTACACCTGTGCTGTTTCTTATCAACCAGATTTGCCGTATCTAAAAATGTAGAAACTGTATCTAGCACGGTGTAGTCAGTGGAAAGAAATGAAAAACAGAAACAGAGAAGAAGGACAATATCAAAACTGACAACAGAATACAAATGAGTCTCCTGAAGAAGCAACCAGTGGTCCCACATACCACCTTTATTAAAATGTGTCATGGCAGTGAACTAATCCGACTTTCAAAAAGAAATGTCTTGATGCTGTACACAGAACTCGGCATATATAAACAAATATGATGAAACAAATTTGTGCGACTATTTGTTTTGTTTTGGTGTCCAGTGCTCGACATCAGCCTCAAAGGAAACACGTTGGTAGGTTTCAATTCCAGATTCAAGAATCTCAACCTGAACTGCATTACATATGAGCAAAATAAAACAAAGGGAAACATATGAATCACAAAGTAACAAGATTAATTATACAGTAACAACTAGAAATAGAAATTGTGTCAACTTGAGCCAACACCTCCAGACTCACAGTTAGAAGACGGTGCTAACAAGGAACATTCTTTTTTTAATACAATCTCTACAAATCTTAAAGCCAGGTGTGCTTATTAACACTTCTCAGCGCTCTCTCACACATGTGTGTGTGTGTACGTGTGTTGGTGTGTGTGTGTACACAAACACTCAAGTACATGCAAACCTGAGTGTGTCTGTGCTCTCAAAACATAAGCAGAACTCATATCCTCTGCCTCCCCTACCTTAGCCCCCCATCAGCACAGACACACACACACACACACACACACACATGTTTGTACAGCTATCATTGGCAAAATACATTCCCTAGACTCCCACCCTAACCTTACCATCCAAACTATATGCCTAACCTTAACCTTAACCCTTAACCTGACCTAAGACTGAGCCCCCAACAGTCCATTAAAGGTGGGTCACAAAGTGAGGACCAGTTAAAAGGTCCTCACTTTCCCAAAATGTCCTCACTCAGTAGGCTGTAGACTCAAACTGGTCCTCACAAAGACAGCTGTACAAGAGCAGACACACACACACACCGCTCACCATCTTCATAAAGCACTCTAGGCCTACACACACATACAAATGCATGCACAAACGCACACTGCTCACGCCAGCATCTCTAACATCACCACTCATTGCCCTGGACACATCACTTCTTCCCCGTGATTTAATCTATTTGCACTTTAAAGCAAGTCAAAAAGCTGCTGATCCAGCCAGACGCATCACCTTGGATTGATCTTCTCTGACTCCGGTGTCTCGACCGGGACCCTCCCCTTGTGTTATGATCTGAGAGCTGGATTTATGGGCCCCGTGCGCTGCGGGGTTATTACAGTGGAAAAGCAAGTGCTTAAAAAATGTACAAACAGGGGATTCGGTGCCTCTTAAACCCGTCTGGAAAATGTCAGCTGTAATAAATTTGATAAAAATTACCGAGGAGCCATGATCACGTAAAAGCAGCATTGATATTAACAAACATGAATAACTCCTGCGTGGACCCACTCCAGTTCAAAGTGCTTTGTCCATGTTTTGTGTAAGATTGAATTAAAATAAAAAAATAAACAGAGTATGTTACGTAAATTACATTACATTACATTTCATATAGCTGACACCTTTATCCAAAGAGACTTACTATAATTGCATGCAACCACGAGGGTACAATCCAAGAACTACAAGAGTCAGGAAAGTATGATTTCTTCAAAAAATAGCTAAACTACAAAGTGTTATAAGTAAGTGCAATTTAAGTGCAACTAAATTGTTAGTTTAAGCAGCGGAAGATGTGTAAGCTTTCTGCTGTCTGGATGGACTGAATGACTTAATAAGGATTCTTTTTTTCTTCCTCTAGCTGTAGTAACACTAGTTTTTTCATTTTCATTTAATTTTCCTTAAACCCTGAACTATTTTTTTTTCAGCTTTGATTCTAACGCGCTCTGTTATTTGCCATGGAAACCAGGGCAAACGTAGAGCAGATAACTGTTGGCTGCAGAACTGCGGGAAACAAATTGTACAATATGGGAATAAAAGCTAAAAGAAAAAGTTCGGGCACACTGCAAAGGCTGTTTCACTGTTATGAAGGAATGAATACACGTCCCGAAAGGACTTAGTGGTCATTGTGTTGCTGCTGTTTTGAGGTTGAGATGCTGAGAAGGGGTCGGCTCTATTATCCCTCTGTGGAGTAAGACTAAACACCTCACTGGCTTAACTTAAAAAGAGCCCCCCCCACCCAAGGCTTTTACAGTCAAACTGCTGAACACAAAAATAGAATTTGCCCGGAGAATAGTCATAACTTAAACGCTGAGGATATTCAATAACGAGGTAATGTGCTGTTGTGGGAGAACAAAAGTCCCTTAATTATAATAAAGTGACTCCAGGGCTGATGCATAGACACAAGCAAAGTGACACACTCACACTTCACAATGAGCACAGCACCCTCCCACTCACATAGAGGCGTCTGTGTAGATGTAAACAAACACTACACACTTGGCTAATACCCAACATCTGTGTATGCAAACACATGCATGTCGTCAAATAACACACACATAGTTGAAAATGTTGAAAAACGATGTATCACAATGTTGAATGCAGTGTGCATTAAAATGTAAGGGGTCCTTTCACTGAGTTTTTGTAGTGTTTGTGTTATCCTGCTGGCAATCACAACAACCAACCAACACTCAACGGACAGGGATGTAAACAAACCTCCTTGGTGGAAGTAACTAGCATGAGGATCAAATTATTATTATTATTTTCATAAATCAAACTTAAGTTGTAGTCACAACTCACGCAAAAAGACCAAATATCAGTTTAAAATTATACTTTTGTTATTATTAATGATGGATTATATAGAAACTGACAGGTTTACATGTTTAAACTCAGTACAAGACACACTCAATTCCTTTTTATCCAGTCGACTAATTGTTGTGCGTCTCTCGGCGAAGCATCTGTGGGAAATGCAAAATAGCGCGCCTCCCCTGCGACCTTGCAGTTCATGTCAAGGTCGGGGACGATTACAAGATCGTTTGTATTCTCCAAGCGTGAGAGATTAAACGCTTAGCTACAAACATCCTGCGGCAGTTATCCACCGGTGGCCGACTTCCTTCTTCCTCCTCCTCCTTGTGCTCTCCCTCTCATTCCACCGCATCGGCCCCCCTTTGCCCTCTCCCTCGGTTTTGGTCGGAGAAAAGAGTGCACGCACGGCAGCCACTCAAACCACAGAGGCCACAGCGGACACAAAAGCGGCATCTACAAGACGCAAGCTGTCTGACATTAAACTAAGCACTTGCACTGGTGCTCATCCTCACTCGGACTCCTTTGTCTCTCGCTCTCTTGGACCATGTTGGCTGCAGTTGTGGCTTGCTTAAGAGGCTGAAAGTGTCATTTGATAATCCTCGTGGTCTGAGCTGCCGACACAGTGCTTAGAAATGGCTCTTATAAGTTCAGGCGCTCCGAGGTGCCAAGACAATGCCGGGGCTGACCATCTGGTGTCAAGCCTCGCATCCTGAAACTATGGTTCTTTTTTTCTTTTCTCTTCATTTTTTCTGTGCATGTGTGTATTCTCTCCGTCTATTGTCTCTTTGTCGATACCAGTCTGCTGCTGATCTCCGCTGGGCTTCAGGGAAATTGAAACTAGGCATTGTCCGCCAGAGAATTATTTTTCGGTCGTGATTAGCGACACCCTGCCGATAATTGCCGAATTTGGGCAAAAGTGTCAAAAAGAAAATTTATTTTGTCTTTCTGACATTACTGGACGGATAAAGGTGAGTCGCCCCCCCCTCCAACTAGAGGCACAGAGCACAAGCGTCCACCCGACTGAATTTCTGCCTTTTCATTTGTCAGGAGAAGCCGGAATCTCCTCGGTCTAAACCAGCGCTCGCTCATTGCGATGAAGCCATTGGTAATCTGAATCCAGATCTGTCTGCGAGCAATCACATGTGCATTGTGCGGTACACTCGCGGGAAGAACACGGCGGACACACACAGACACACCACACCACGGGCAGGCAGTAAGAGAGTCGGAGTAGGTCACTTCATTCTGGAAGCAAAGTGCTTACGCTCAAACCCGCGCTCTATTAAGCGGCAAAAACAGGGCTCAATATGTTTCTACCCAAGGCGAGACTCTCGAGCTCTTTAAAACCCTCGAACATTTAAATGCGATCGCAACAGACTTTGTTTATTTTGTACGTAATCCGGCGCTACAGAGGGAGCGTTAGTTGTCTCCGGCACGTTCTCCTCACAGAGGCACAATGCTGAGCTTCTTACTAATTAGACTGGAAGAACATTCGCCCTGCTGATGTGGGACTCGCCCGCCGCCTGCAGCACGAGCGTCTCTTAAGAGTCTCTCTGATCCGTGGAAACACACAAGCTGCGGCCACCAATCCTTCAGGATATCAGCGTGTGACATTTACAGGAAGAGAGAGTGAACTTTTTCTTTCCTTTTTGCCAGCAGAGAGATACCGTCACACGTGGTCCAGCCTCACAAATGTCTTTTTTTTTCCACTCAACTTGTGTAGGTAGAGCTGTGTGGCTCGGATATGCATCTATAATGTGCATTTGTGCTGATGCAAGGTCGTTTCGCAGCCCGAGAAACGCTGCGTCACATCTGCTGATGCCACAGATCATTCTATTTGCTCTGAAGCAGCTGTAGATAATTAAATTCCGAGACGTGCCGTCAAACACCGTCTACCTTTGCGCCGCACAGTCGGGCAAAGTGCTTCTGACACGCACGCCGAGCTGGAATATCAATGGACAACCGCAAACCCTCGGTGCTAGGTGAGATATTCTGTGGCTAAATACAGATAAGACGGCGCCGCATTGTACCAGAAGTGAGGTTACGGCTATGGGCAAACAGCGGAATACAAATAACATTTTTTATTAACTGGATATTTGAGGAATTTGTAGTGGCCCTCTCGGAACAAACTCCTTCTAAATGCTCTCCCACGACTATTTCACAAGAATCCTTCAAATTAAATCGGTGGTGTTTGAATTAAAAGTCAGCAAAAAATAAATTATATTCGCACAAATCTGACGGTTAAAGGGTTTCAACACTGCATGCTGTATTATGTCATGTTTATACTAAGTGACCTTTAGGGTGGGCTTGAGTTTGTCGGATCAATCGTGTAGAAGCAGTTGTTGGAAATGGGTTCATTTGGAATTCGGGGGTGAAACTGTACAGCCATGAAGATCCCAAGGCAAAAGCAAGCTAAGAAGACCCCTGGTCCAACTTCCACTTTCGAAGGCACCGGAATAACAACAAAATGACTGAAAGCCCAAAAACCAAACAAACCAGTGCGACAGTTAACATGACTTCAAAACCTCCTCTGTCCCCCGGACACGGAGACAACTCCAGCGACACTTCTGCACAAAGTAACTTCAGAAGATGATTTAATTATACATTAACTTTAAGCCATTTTTCTCCATTAAGAGCTGCAAAGTACCTATTACCTCCGTGACCTCCTTCTTAATGACGGGTTAACCAGTTCCTGCGCGTTCACTATATGTGACTGAGTGGACGGATTCAGTCAGCTGACTTGAAGAATGGTAGAACTTGATATCTGAATAGAAAGAGAATTCTGCTCACAGATATAATTATCTGTGGGCTCAAGTCTCAAATAGAGTATTATTATCATTATTGGATTTTGGGCAGTTTTCCTAACAAAGGACTGAAAGTAATGCCATTTGAATACATTTCTTGCATTAACTACTAATAGAAAAACAATCAAATTCTCCTTTTACAAACACATTTCACACAGTTAAGAACGAGTAGATGAAACAAGCACGTTAAACTAAACCTAGACAATTGTTAGCTCCTTGAAACACCACAATCTTCACTGAATCTTAAGAAACATGCGCGATAGCAAGACTACAGCTGATAAGGGTGTTTGTTGAGTCATTCTTTAACAAGAGACGTTCACTGCACCGACAGCAACAAATCCCCGGCATTTCAGACGAGGGGTGGTGCAGACTGAGAGGAGATGTAGAGATCACATGATTTTATCTACAACACACAGACACACTTATCGCTAAAAACTCTCGAGATCTTCGTCCTTGTCTTGTCTGTGTCACCACTTTTTTTCACCAGGAGATATTTGTTTTTGTGTTAGTTGTTGTATTTTTGTGTCGTTTGCATGTTAGAAGCTTCACGAAGGGCAGAAGAACTTGGCTTTGAGAGTGTGAACCTGGGGGGGCAAGGCAACCATGCTCTCTATCAGACTTCTGTTCAGTCTCTGGGTCGTGGCTGCACGTCAGCATCCAATTGACGTTGATGATTCCTGACGTGTTTGACACAGAGTTTGATGGTTGCCCTCTGGTCGGGTTTAAGGTCACTGGTGAAGTCACACCCTGAAATGAGAAATATCTTCTCACCACTCTGCCGTTGGAGGGATAGAGGACATTTAGGCTGAAAACATGGTGTCAATGATGCTGGTTGGAGTCTAATTTGAGTGCTGGCTTATAGGGACACTTGTTTTTGTAATTGAAGAATCGGTCACCAGTTACTTCTATTGTATTGGATTTGGCTGCAACATTATTTACCCCTGAAAGTGATCTGTGGACTCAGACACTTCACCCCCCCCCCCCTTTATCGGCATTGAGTTGAGTAGATTTGGCGAATTTTCCTTTTTTCATCGAACTGTCCCTTTAAACAGTCATAAGAACATGTACAACAGGTTCCAGTGTTAACGTAATGCTGACTCAGGAGAGTTACTGCTTCCACTTGCTGTGTGTGTATTACCATGCTGCACTCCGTTCATGTGCAACAGGAACCCTTTGATTTCGCCAAGAGGAGGATGGTCAGCAGAAAAAAACTGCACAAATATGATTCAAGCAGTGGGAAGGAAAAAAAAAGCGGATGGGAATTAAATCAAAAGGGCAAAAGAAAATCCAAAGACAAGCTGGAGATGAACAAAAGCGGTAAAACTGAGGAAGTAAGAGTAGTGAGCTGGTAATTAGTGAACATTACCATGTGAGGCAGTAATTGTGAGGAGAGAAAGGTTCAGCCTCCACGGAGCAGGGGTGTTGGGTCTGTGCCTCAGACAAAATGTCACCGGGCTCATCTGGCTGCTCCGGCTGAAAGGCCCGTATCGATTGGCTGATCCCCGCGTATCTGCAGCCGCTCTGCGTGAGGTTCCCTCCTCTTTCGGGAATGACCCGAGAGAACTGGGGCTGGTGCTGATACATGGGGCTCAGCTATGATCCACTACATTGGGGATTTCTTTGGAGGTTTAAGGGTATTTGGGGTTCGTGATTGGTGAGAGGCTGGGTCACCAAGCATTGCACAGCCACGGTTTAAAGTGTTCGTACAGCATATTGCTCACAGAATCCTGATTGTGAGTATGCATTGAGAGGCTGTATAAAACTCTATTATGTGACCCTCTACGGCTCCTCGCTCTAACTTAAAGGGATAGTTCACTCAAAAATAGTTATTTTCAACTCTCCACTATAACGATGGAAGGTGGGTGAAGTGATTGACAAACACACAAAACACTTTCAAGGGTGAACAACATTGCAGCCAAATCCAATACAAACAAAGCAAATGGTGACAGATTCTTCAAACGCAAAAAAAAGAACACATAAAAAAAACATAACATTCCTCCATGCTGCTCCAGTGGCGTCATTCAAGTGTCTGTAACTGCCGACATTCAAAGTCAACTAGAAATGGCATAATTTACATTGTGTCTTTAGCCCAAATCTCCTCAGGTATCCTCCTCTGGAGCCGCGTTCACACGTGGATCACACTTTCATCTGCATTGTGGTGAGTAGATAATGAATGCATTATACTTTTTGGGGGAACTATGACTTTAACTTCTCTTATAAAACTCGTTCCCACTGAATCAAACCCTTGACAGACAAGGCTGTTTTCTTTTTGTCACCGATTTCAATTGACATTTAGCAACAATGTGGTTGTGGAGTAGCAGATGAGCGGTTGCCATGTCTCCTGCTGATACCACCGAGCCTTTGTCAGGGCCGCAGCGGGAGGTGGAACTAACTGGGTCGAGTCAGCGTTGAACAAGAAAAAGAGGTTTTAAACGGTGTTAACTTTAAAAGTAACAGGCTGATTGTCCATCACATTCGCGACGTGTAAGAATGGAAGAAAACAGTGAATTTAGAGGTTGGGGAATGACGCAAAATGTTTTCTCTCAAGGCAACCCTGAGTGCCCACAGGGTGTGAAGGCAGGAGCAGAGCGATAAAAGGTGAAGTGAAATAGAATTCACACTCGTCTGCTGTCAGTCACATGGTCACATTGGTTACGGTATGACAAGCATCTGCGTCTCACTCTGCGGGCCTCCCTCTCCGGGGGACTAGAAATGATTTGGGAGGATGGCAGTGCTTTCCTCTTGTGAAATATCGCATAATGATGCCGCCTCTGGGCTCTCCCCAATAATTAAGTATGGAAAACAAAGCTGGGAAATGGGAACAAATGAGCGCTGACATTTTAACAGCCACGAGATTTCGACGATATGTTAATACTGCGACCACATCTTTAAAAATGAGGAACACAATTTTGCAAGAATCTATTTCACTTAAATTGCTAAACAATAATTATTTCGTCTTGTTGATGAGTTCTAACCCTTTTTACCACCACAAGGACGTTATATCCCCACCGACACCTGTCCCTTTGTTTGTTGGTTGGTTTGCATGTTTGTGTTTCTAAGCAATGTTACGGAACAACCACAGGACAAATTACCGATAAATGTGGTGAAAGGACACAACTCAATAGACGTTGGTACAGATCGTCTTATTTTTACCACTTTCTATAACATTGCAGGATATAGTGGTTTTTCACATCACTCATTATCTTCTCACCACTATGCCGATGGAGGGGTGGGCGAAGTGTTTGAGTCCACAACACAGAGTCACAGGGGTAAACTTTGTAAGTCCTTGGTGAGTCCTTCTTCAGACGTATTAAACAGAATAAACAGAAACACTTTAACATTCCTCCATACTGCTCCTGTGGTGTGATCCAAGTGTCCACAGGCCTAGAAGTCCCCTGATAGCTTCAGACGGGGTGCATTCAGGGACCGTCAGAAAATGCTAACGTCTGCAAGCTCAGCGACTTCCGGTGGACCATTAGGCTTAGAACACAGTGTACATGACCTCGTTTCAAGTGGACTATGAATGTCTGGGGGCTTTCAGACAGTCTGATGAGACCCCAGAGCAGAATGGAGGCACGTTATGGCTTTTCTGTTGTGTTATCACGTCTGAAGATAGGTCACAAACATCTTCAATTGTAATGGATCGGCTGCTACACTGTTTACCCCTGAAACTCCAAAAGTGTTTTGTGGACTCAAACACCCCCACCCCCCCATCGGCATGGTGGTAAATGGAAAATGAGTGAATTTTCATATCCCTTTAATGGGACAATTGCAACCTAGTAGGGGTATGGGCTCTCCTGTGTTGTGTTCTTTTTAAATTGTATTCAATTCAGTTATAAAGCATGTTTTTTCTATTCACCCTCGTTGATCGAAATATTAATTCAGCACTAATCTACACTGATTACAACACTCGGGTTCGTTATATGCAAATGCAAGCGGCCCACTCCGACTCCCCAGGGACTATATTTGTCGTGTTGTTGCTTCTTTCTTCATTTTGTGCGGGTGGGTATACAAGTGTTTGCATGTCCACCGGCCCACGTAGCTGCCTGCAAACGACCTCTGACACTCAGACGAGCTGTTTCCCATCGTCTGTTATATTATTTACTGCAACTCTACCGCTGCTGCAGCCACAGCTCCGGCTCCGGCAGGATGGGGACCGAGCATCAGTCCTCCTCAGCTGCCACGCTCATATGTTCACACCGATGCCAGCACAGCCGAGGATGAAAGGAGCTCTAAAATGTGTTTTTCTGCAGTGGGTTTGAGCGACCATGTGAACGCGGGGAATATAATCTATGCTAAGAAAAAAAAATCCCTTCACGTCCCAGCAGCCTGTCGTGTACAAAGGGAAAGTGTCTGAAAGGAAGCAGCGTCCCTCCTGTTTCCTACACGCCACGTATTTGGAGACACAATATCTCATTCTACAAGGCTTAAATAAAATGTTCATTTCTGTCGGCACACATGCGTGTATCTGTGAAATGTGCCGCGTGCTCCTGCGTGTGCAACAGTGTTTCTGTTAGCTGCAGAATCTTCCCCGACGTGCACCCACTCCACTCGCTCCCTGTTTTAATATCAACAACATCTTAATCCCTTCGATTCCATCTTCAGCCTCATCTTGCTCCCGCCTCGCGTTGTTCATCTCTCTATTTATACATCTCTCTACAGTATAGGCTGTGTTTCTGCTGACACCTCCCCTGCGCCTCCCTCTCTGCGGGGCTCCGGGAGAACAGAGACCAGCCCGGTGGCCTCCCCCCCCCCCACAGCCAGGATGACTAATGGGCCCCGCAGGGCGAGAGGCCGCAGAGGTGAAGCGCAAAGGTTGGGGAGAGGCTCAAGAGGCTGTGTCGTCTCTTATGACTTGGGAAAATCGTGCTCTGTAGGGAAGGCTTCTGCTGCTCAATGCTGCGTTCACACAGCGCTAGTGGACTGAATTTAATGCTTTGTGTCCGTTTAGAGGGAAAGGCATTGCTAGACACACCGGGATTCTCTTCAGGTATACCTTCATGGTGTAGATGTACTGAATGAGTTTATACATGGGCTCAAATTTGTGGCCAAAAAGATGTAGCTTGTTAAATTGTGTTTAAAGTCATTGACAAGTGTGTATATTTGTATTTGTGAAGATCAAAATGATAGTGACAAAAAACAATGTTGGTTCCCATATTCTTTAGATTTTTGTTGACATATATCATACGCTGTATAACATGTTGCAGATGTAACATGTTGATTCTCAGGCTGTAATTTTTTTGTAATAATACTTACACTTAAATACTGCATGTTACTTGCTGATGCCTATTTTTGATTCCTGCTGCTATAATATTGCAAATTTCCACATTGTGGGACTAATCTTATCTTATCTTAAAATAGATTGTAAATAGAAAAAGAAAAAAAAAACGTAAACTCAAATAACTGCAACCCTCTGGAGTGCATTAATATTTGAGATTGTCAAAATGTTTAGCAATAGGCCACCACGGTTTGTTTCCTTTCCCTTGCTGGTTGAACACAGCCGACCACGTTGACCTCCACGCTCTCCAAGAAGAAAGCCAAGGGCGGCTGGAAGGATTATTGTGCCACGAGTCACCTGATGTACTTTGAGTACAACACGTGTGTGTATACAGAAATAGCCATGGTGTAGTAGTGATACAATTGCTGTATTGGCTAAACAGGGCAGCGGTGTATCCTGATAGCATTCGGCTCAATATATAAGACTTCCTGCTTGGCCTTGTTGGTTGGTAATGGACAGAGTTGAACAAGTGCATATATAAATGTTTCAATACCAGGAACACAATGTTCGCCATAACATCAGCCCTCCCTGTTTTCATTCCAGGTGCACGTGAGAGTGATGCGTGCATGTGCCGGGTCTCTACTCGCTGGCCAATCACAATAATCAACCCTCGCCGACCCAGCACTGATGTTTTCAAAGGGTTCTGTAAAAAAATGGGGGGGGGGGGGGGGGGATGGGGCAGTAAATGCCACATCTACAAGATGAAGAAGATAAACAAACCGAGGCTGAAAAAATATATAATGTTGGAGTCCACCATTTGCATACGATTAGTATTATCGAGGGGACTTCTTCTGTCAGGGACAAGGAAGATTTGCACAAGATAAAAAAATCCATAATGATCTGTGCTATTACAAATCACTCTGCATCCCCCAGGTAATGTTAGTAGTGTGCAAATGGAGCCTTTCACTTCTCCTCAACTGCAGCTTTGCAGTTAAATAGACTGCTGAAGAGCGGTGGATATATATGCACCGAGCATTACCGTGCGTAAAATGGGCGCAGATATAGACGCAGTGCATCCCCTAATGATTTTCCCGATGCACCTGTGCATGCATAAATATACAATGAATATATTTACTACCACCACCGGAACATCTTACTTGTATTTGTTGGTGGATATATTTATTAATTTTTTCTGCAAATACACTCACAGTGCTAAGAAACAGTGACAGTGGGTTTTTTTTTGTCATTAAGGGCTTGAGATACTGTTATAGAGTGCAATACAGCAAGAAAGTAATATGGTGAGGGGGATTTCTATTTACAGCAACACCGTCATCAACGTATGGATGTGGCTGCGGATGGGGGCTTACGCTTGAGAACCTTGTCTGGACACTAAATAGAGGTGATAAAACAGAGCAACCACAGGGAGTGTGCGGCTGAGAACCCTGGCTGCTGCTCATACACAATTACTCAGGGAGCGTTATTCGGATGGTAATGGCATTGGACCGTACACTGTGGCTGACAGTATATAAACAAGTGGGACTCGGTCGCTGGTTCACAATTACCGCGTCGGGGTATTGTTACAAAAACATCTGCAGAGTCGTGACACAGAACATTCCGTCGCCTGCAGCTTTGGCCTCTAAAGAATTCTTGAGCCGAAACTGCTCGTGTGGCCTCCTGTAAATCAGCGGCGTTGTTGTTTTACTTTCAGTTTTCCGACCACGTCTCGTTGAAACACAAGGCGCCGCAAACAGTGTTGCACTTGAAGTAAGATGCACGGTATAACTTGAATGCATATGAGCAGATTTTTGCTGAAGCTCTTCACATCGTCTTCTTGTTGTGTATATTAAGTATCACAGGAATCCAATAACAGGAACAATGAGTCCGACCTCATACGACAGAGAAAGTTCCTCAGACCGATTCAATTTAGCAGAGGTGAACAAAGGGTGGGTGTGTTGCCGAGTGATGTCAAATGATAACGACGACTGTTTTGGGGGAAATAATGAGAGTAATTTCCCTCAATTGGCGTCAAAGTTAATTCATTTGGTGGGGCTGTGACAGACCCTGGAGCAGGGGTTTCCTCGGAAATAAATAAGAAGCCGTGCGATGTGCTTTTGTGGTCCTAATGACGTTGGAGATACGCCGCACACCGTGTCCACTGAGAAGAACACAAGAGAGATAGAGGGACAGATGGAGAGATACCGACGAAAGAAAGACGATAAGGACAGAACCATGGATCGAGCGGGAGAGAGGATTCCTCTTGGGCACGAAAGCCTTTCAGGAAGTTGTGTGTCTCCATCTTTAAAGTGAATCGTACATTATCTAGTGCCACTAAATGCAATTGATGTTTGTTATTTTCACGCCCAATAACAGTGCAGATCACGTGTTCTCATGTGATTTCCTCACGGCATTTATAATTGGATAATTGTTAATAATTAGATCAAGGTCCCCGTGTTATTTAATCTTTTGCATGGTGTGCTGTAATCTGATGACCGCCACACTTGGTGTTCGGGATTTCTCCGGCACTTAATCTTATTTATGAAATCGGACACAAACTGCTTGTAATAGGATTCAATGCACCTACTTGTGGAAGGTCTGTGCTCCACCGAGCATATTTTCTACTAATAGAAATAACTATTGACAAATCACAGCTCAAAACTGTTTCGATCAGTCTACCACTCATGAGATCTTATGCACGTAAGGTGAATGCTCAGAAGGGTTTGATGCAGATCGATCAAATGGTGAACCTTATTTCAATACTAGCCAATAGGACATAGTTCTGAAAGCACCTAAATCTTTGTTTTCATAAAAACATTATGTTCAAAGTAGGGGTGCACCGATGTATCGGCCGTACATCGGTAGTGGCCGATATTCGCCTCGTTTACTGATATCGGCTTATCGGTAATAAACTTGACTTTCACCGATATCATTGGCCGATGTTCATATTTGTGGTAAAACCGCTGGGCGCGTGCCGCGGCTGGGGGAGCAGTCGCTCCGTCGCCCTCCTCTCCGCGCCGCCGGAGGCTCAGTGTGCGGCACCGGGAGGTCCTCATCCGGTGGCACCTCACAGCGTCGCTGGTGCAGGGGCTTTCTTTCTCTTGGACCGCGGGGCGGTGTCCATGTTGGAGGGGACTGGCTACGCGGTCAGCGGCGGCCACTCTGGACGCGTGTCGGGCCCTTCTCGCGGATCACCTCAGCTACGGCGACCACTAGGGGAACCCTCTGTTCGCGCGGGTGTTGACGCGATGTGATTACTGCCCGACACTAAAAACAGGTCAAACTGAGGAGGGCTTGTTAAGTTATCTTGACTCACGCAGTGTAACTTGTGTAACAGTGTAAGTATGAGCGTAGCGTCTGTTTAAGTACTTTATTCTCATGTGCATCGGCTCTATTCATCCGTCTCATGCACAGGTAACAAGGGAATTGACAACATACGTCCTACACACAGAAGCCGTAACACATCTAATAAACGGGCAATACTGCTACCGTAAATCAATGAGAAGAGCGTTCTCTATAATGATACTTTGACAGGGCTGTTTTAGACAGGGTAAAAAGGTGCTGTTTTAAATTATCCTTGTGGTATTTTGACCAAAATATGTTACAGTCATTTCATTAAGATCCCAAGGAACCATTTCAACTTGCGGTAAAATGGGCTTAATATGTCTCTGTTAAATAAAGTTTAGTTAAATCAAAGATTGTTTCATAAATCTGATTAGATTTGTGCTCATTAAAAGATAAGAGTGATGAAGGGCTGACATTTTTTTAAATAGTGCTTTTTAAGTAATTATTTAATTATTTTTCTGGCACAAAAGGGTGAATGAATAACAACAAAAAGAAAATACACAAATATCGGTATCGGCTATCGGCCAAGAATTTCCATATCGGTGCATCCCTAGTTCAAAGTATCACTGCTATAAGAGAATTTCTATACGATTATATCCAAGTGTAAAGTCATGTTTGTGTCCAGCAGTAGCTCCAGCAGACGCAGATAAAGACAATGGGGAAGCAGACAGGTAAGGACAGAGCCATAACCAGAGCAGCTTCGAATTAGAGCTACTGAATTATACATTAACACTTTTTCCCACTTGTACAACTGACAGATCTAATGTTTAAATGATGATTTGCCTCAAGGAACCCAAAAAGCATCATGGAGGAAAATAATCTCATATATGTTATTTTTTTCTCTCCCTTTTAGACTTAATCATCAGCAGGACAAAAATAAATAAATAATAAGCCCTGAAGGAGTCAGGCACGCACACATGAACACATTCGTGCAGAAACACAACAGACCTGACCACAAGAAAAAAATAAAATAAATAACAGAAGCTAATGAATAAATAAAACAGAACAACTGCCATCGAAAATAGCTCCGACCGAGCTGTGCCCAGAGAGGGACGTTCGGTGAGTGATCTCATCAGCGCGGCTGTCGGGTCGGCTCGGTGGTCAGGAGAGCCGCCGTGGTGTTGACAGCTGGCTGTCATTACTCCAGGAGTGAGGGGAGACAGCGGGACAGGAGGAAGACAGGGACAGTAAATAAAGGAAGAGCGCGGGGGGGGGGGGGGGGGGGGGGGCAGGAGAGGAACGAGAGGAGGGTCTCAGGAAGAAGAAAAACACCACAAAGGAGAGAGAGCTGGACATACAGACAGGACTAATGTGACCTCCTGACCTTGATGGATTTGGGCACATTCCATAATATTTCTCTCTTAAAATCAAAAGAATGAGAAATGTGCCTCGTCTATTACTGTCCCTAATTTATTACTTTGTTCCACTGTGAGTTCACTGGGGATCAGATTTGAATAGAATTAGAATTTTGCAGGTGCAGATGAGGATGATTTTTTTTTACAATATCGGGTATTTTGTTATACACACCTTCTCTATTTTCTCACAACTACACTCGACTGAATTTTTTTTTTCCCTTTTCATGTTTTGTGTTTTGATGTAGGGATCCAACGATTTTCAGTCAATATAGAGTATTGTGGGCGGCACGGTGGACCAGTGGTTAGCCTCGCAGCGTGAAGGTGTCTTACTATGTACTTTCTGGGTGGTGTTTGCACGTTCTCCCAGTGTCTGTGTGGGTTTCTCAAAGTACTCCGCCTCCCCCCCCACAGTCCAAAGACATGAAGAGTGGGGTTAGGTTAACTAGAGAGACTCAATTGACCAAAGGTGTGAATGTGATCATGAAAGATTGTTTGTCTCTGTATGTCATTACATTGTGTCACTGTTTCATTTGACACACTTATAACAGTACATCTTCAGAGTTTTTTCACACAAACCCATTTGCTAAATATTTTTTAGGACAATTTGAATAAGTTGTCATATTTTTGGGCTTACCATGTACAGGTTTATACTGTTTTAATTCGTGCTCCTGGTTTGAGTGCAGTGACTTAACTCCAAAGGCTAATACTAGTGTATTCCCACATAAAGAGATGGACTGAGTAGCATAATGAGTGAGAGGGACGATGAGGAGATCAAAGAGGAAACAGAGAGCGGGGATGGAAGAGGAAGGACACAGTCGAGAGGTGGAAAAAGGTGGATGAAAATTAGAGGCGGCGAGAAGAGGGCGACAGAAAAGAAGCGGGGGGGTGGGAGAGAAGGGAGGAACAGAGGGGAGGATTGGAGGGCAAAGAGAGAGAAAGGGTTGGAGAGAGAAAGGGTTGGAGAGAGAAAGCGCGACGGGGTGGGGGCGGATGACTGGAGGGCAGCTGGTGGAATGAATGGAGGCCAAGCATCTGAGGGACCACTACTGAGTGGTCAGTGCGTGTGCGTGTGTGGGTTTGTGTGTGTTTGTGTGAGTGTGAGGCATAACGTGCTGAGAGACAAAGATGAGTGATTGGGGAACGAGTGTTTGAGAGCGAGAGAGTGGAAAAAAAAAGGGAAATATGAAAAGAGAGAGAGGTGAACAGCAACAGAGAGCGAGGTGGACCCGGCCCAATGTGTTGAGGATTAGGGATTTAGTGCTTGTTGGAACAGACAGTGTGTTTACAGGAGTCCAGAGATACACCTCTTGCCTCGAGATCTGGGTATTTCTATGAATCTAAGTAGGATTTAGATTCAGCAGTTAAATTTGAAGGTTGGAATACGGCTAACACACAACTACATATGACTTGTTATTGGAGGAAACGCAGAGGGCGTTGTTTGTGCCGACTCAAAACTGCACACAGGAGTGCGACTGGGCTCAAACATGCGGCAGCATCAAATAAAGACAATAAAACGGATAGTTCTGTTCCATGATTATGATTGGCCGGGCAGTGTTTAGAGCCATTGTTATAGAAGTCTATAAACACACACCTGTGAATCCATTACATAACAATGTGATTATAGGATAGTGCTGTTATGTGACAACAGGTTTTGGGACAGTGATGATAATATTTCCATATTGTAGAGACACATGCAGTGACCGTTCTAGGCCTGCCTGTCTGCAATGTGTGTTTGGCCTGTGGTGATGCTGGTTGCAGCTTTTTTTCTGAAACTGTAAAAGTGACCTGGAGTAATTGAGCCTCGGAAAGTAAAGAGCGATTCAAACCACAGAAGCCTGAAGCTGCATCCCCGCTGCTGCACATGGAGCCGGTTTAATCAACGTTCACTGAAGCTTGACTCAGTAGACACAACCCTGAACCCTGAACCCTTTGAATGAAACCCTTACGTTGGACAGCTGTGGCTCAAGGGTATAGTGGTCATCCCCCAACCGGTCGGCGGTTCGATCCCAGTCTTCGACATCCCAAATAGCCCCTCATAGAAAAAAGTACTGCCAGTAGTTGAACTGAATGAATATGTGTATGAATGAACAAATTGCAAAACTGTACTGTAAAGTTTGAGTGGTCATCAGGACTACAAGCGCTCTATATAAATATAGACTATTTAAGTTGATCAGTCTCGGCTTCTAGAGAGCGGTGGTCGACTATTTTTTCAAAGTTTATTAATGTTGAACATATTCAACACCTCCTAAAGCCCTTACACATACCACACAACACACAAGCCGAGTGTGAAGCCGTTGAGATCAACGCTTCTCAACGTGTGCGTCCCACAACCAGACAGACATGACGGGTTACCTGTTCTAGGCATACTGGGGAGCCACCACTATGGATTAAAGTTGCCATGCTGCAAAGAGTCAATCGACACCAACCACTTCTTGCAAAGCACCTTTTTACAAAACCTCTGACACTGGCCTGGAGGTAAAGACAAATAATGTCAATAATGGGGGCATACATGTGAATCGTCCCCATGCAGCCTCCCTGGCACCAAAACTACAACCAAAGAAGCTGATGGAGCAATAACCTTCAGAATACTTTCAGAAAGGCACAATTAGCACCAGTATCCAGGAAAACGTTAATTTCCAGCACACTCTCCACTGGCTCTGTGGTTTAATTGGCAACCACTACACTAGTAAACTTCTTGGCAGAAAAGAATTTGTATCTGTTTATTGATAAATCATTACATTTGTTTGCCACTGTGTGTTTATTTTATGAAGCATTGCCAGGTGAATGTTGCAACCGTATTATAAAAACAATAATCCATGTGAGGCCATGATTTAAGTGATTTTAGAACTGCTACAGGGAGATGTAGGACACAACACTCCTGGGGAAGATGGCTTTAATACAATAGTTGTTTTTGAGTTTGTTTTCATGTTTCCTGTACAGACATTTATGCATCTATCCAAACAAAGAAAAAACTATGAAACACTCTGGAAATCAAAATGTGGAGGAACCTGGTTTCTTTTTAAACCTGCTGCTCGTGTGGCGAGTTCACAGAACGGCCAAGACGGGAACACTCATTTTCAATCAGATCAAAATCCATAATAGATGGACATGTAAATATCTTATGAAGGGGAGCCATGGAGAAAATGACTCTGGACCACACACACAGACACACACACACACACATAAACACACACAGGAACAGATGCGTGCACACACAACAACCAGAAATCCCTCACGGCCATGCAGGGAAAAAGTGTAATAGAGTGTATGTATCTAATATTCATGCTCTATCTTAATGGACATTCTGTGTGAATGCGTCCTTGTTTTTGCTTTTGTCTACATGTGCGATCGACAAAAAAAACATCGCTGCCCATAAAAGACAGAGTTTGTTTTCCCAAAAAGAACATCAATATCAAATGTTGCATGTGTTTCATTTTACCGGTTCTGATATTAAAAAGTAAATATGGTTGGAAATACAACAACTCGGCAAACTGAGTAACACTTTGTCAAATACTAAAGGAATGTAAGTCCACACAAAAGATCTGTCTGCATCCCTGAGACATGTTCTTGCAGTTTGGAGGTAACATCAGCCTAGTTTTTAATAGCACACATATTTCGAGCTTACAAGTCAGAAAAGAAGACAAAGATTTCTATAATAGAGAAGATATATTTGTATTGATGTTAGAAATACATCCTGTGCATTCTTTGCAAACTGTTATCTTCGTGAAATATGTTCGAATAAGCTTTGATATAATGTGTTCTTTAAATCTTCGGATTATGGCAGATTTAGACTGAACGTTTCATGAGGTGAAGATGTGGAAGGAGTTGGGCTTTTGCAATAATATGTTTGTGAAATTAGAATTTCAGTTTGGCTCCAGTTTTATTAGCGTTGGCAAATGAAATGTAGCACAACTTTTTGTTGACAAAAGCAAGAGGAGATAAGAGTTTAGATAGGAATCCACATTCAACAACATCAGAGGCATAGAGTCCAAAAAGTCTGTTTGACTAATCTGATGACTGACGATGAGGCTAAAAGATGGTTAAAGATGTTTTACCTCATCTTGCCAGGTGGAGAATGTATCAGGCCAGATGGAGGGCTTCATGACAGAGTGGCTGGTCATTGTTCTGAAGAGGATTGAAGAGTTCTGACGGACACATCTAAACTGCTCCTGTTGGTACTGGCTCCTTAACAACGTCACAATGTCCCTGTGCTTGATATTCAAGTTGTAAATGAGGCCGACTCTTTCATAATAAAACGATAGGAGCAAATGCAGCAGGACCAAACATTAAGGGGCTTCATGTTGAACTGAAGACTAGGAGGCATCTTAAAGATATTTTTGATTTGGTGATTGATTTAGAAATTAATGTTTTGTTAATTAGCCACAATCTCAATAATAATATTCACTCTTTCCTTCTCTCTCTCTCTTCCCTGCTCTTGTTTCCTGTATTTTCATTAATGTTTGTGATTGTGTATTTTCTAAAAGATGAAATATAACGGATACATTCCCTCCTAACAAATATGGAAATGAATTTTTATAAAAAAAAGCCAATTAAAATGAGAACAATGCAGGCAGAATTTAAATTAAAACGTACATGTGCACTATATCTCTCGCTCACACACACACACACACACACACACACACACACACACACACACACACACACACACACACACACACACACACACACAATGACACACACACAAACACACACACACACACAGTGCAGCTTTTCACAAGCCCATTACTTTGCAACGTGGAAGTTCAGCCTCCGTTGAGAGCCGTCTGGGTGGTGATGATATTATGAGTGCAGATGCGGCGCTAAGACGTGCAACGCACCACAGGGGAGCACTAAAAGCAAACCTTGACCCTGTTGATAATTAATAATTCAGCAGAAATCAGGGTTAGAATAAGTGCAGTGTGGAGCGACGTATCATTTATACACATTGCAGAAGACGACTGTCTCCGCCATCATAAAGTTTGCATAAGGCCCAAACCCCCCCCCCCCCCCCCCCCGTTAGCTGTCCACAAGGATGCATTGTGGAGAGAGAATGGAGGGTGGAGAAAGTAGCGGTGAGTCATCAGCCATTCTCTGTCTCCACTGAGGCCCACCTGGCATGGAGAGAAAGGAGCTGGACGCCGACATAGTGGGTACGGGAGGCCAGCGGCCACTGGCGGCCCAGCTGGCTGACTGGCTGGCCTTCTGAACCGCTGGGAACACGGGCGGCCATGTCAGTGTGGAGCCAGACTTTATAGATTCAGAAAGAGATGAAGGGTGTTGGGACAATATGAGTCTGAAAGTGATGGAGATGCAATAAAGGGAAAGACGCTCATAAAATGAGGTGATTCTGAAATATCCTGTAGATCTTCAAATTCCACTCAGTTTTTTATCTCTTTATGGGCGAGACCTCCCGCCAAGTATGATTGTGGAGAATTAGGTTTTCTGAGGATTACTCATCTTCATGATCAAATGACACATTTCTACACCTCTGCTCTACTATGATATTTCAGATCACTCCATAGCAAGCGGCAACAAACAAATCATTCCAACTTAAGACGGGATGAAGTGGGGATTTTTCATGATTATCTGATAATATGAAGTTATGCTTTTTGTATACTATGAGTCAGATACAATTGTAAAACAATTGCTTCTGTTGTTACATCAGTATTTACATGCAAGTAATTTGTGCTAACTCTCTACTAACTAGTGGAGATGATGGATCTGAGCAGTTTGGAGAAAAGGTTATTACGGCTCAGCTTTTATCACTAAGAGGGCAGACGCTGCTGCGTGAAGTCGGCACAGTCTCATGCTGCTTCTCTTTAAGAAACACAGCTATTATCACGTTGTCAGGTTCCTTTCATCAGTGGCTTTATTATCCATGTTCTCCAAATTAATTTGCAGGTTGGACGCAGACTCTATGTGAATTTATTTTGAGTGAACCAGACCATATTTAGCTCTTTCTGCAGGAGCAGCGGAAAAAGTGACTGAATAAGTCAGCACCATTTTCCATAACCATAACAGCACGAATAATTGACATGAACATGTCTAATTTATTTAAGAAATTAAAGCACCACTTCCACTGCAGTGCCAGGAGGAGTCGGTTGATCTGACGCTGTGTGAAACACGAGCATGAAACAAGTTTGACATGATTTGAGATAATTTTGTTAATAGTACAGTTTGCTCAGATTTTAGGTGATAATTGAAACCACAGGAGCAGAATGGAGGCATGTTATGTGTTTTTTTCTGTTGTTTTTATTAAGTCTGAATAAGTGGTCGCAAGCTACTTCAATTATATCGGATTTGGCTGCAAGGCTGTTTACCCCTGGGACTCCTGAAGTGGTTTGTGGACTGCACACTTCACCGACCCCTCCATCGGCATCGAGTAGATTTGACTGATTGGATATCTGTGAACTATCCCTTTAAGCATCAGAGCACACAATAAACCGGTGATAAAATATGTTTTCCCTCCACATCATATCCCAACAAGACTTGATCTGCGTTTCAATTGCTGTGCTGTCATGGAAATCTTGTCACCTGCTTTTTCAGCAGTGTAACATGAAAGCTTTTTGTTCCTAACAAGACAAACTACATCACATGAAAAATAAAAAAAATTAAATGCAAAATGTAATGAGTAAGTTTAAATCAAACCGGATTGCAGTTCACCTCCGCAGCGATTTGCATTAAACAGGTGACTGAGATTTGCATTTTTATGGAGTTCCCATGGCCTTCTTTTGCCCTTACCTCTCTTTGAACAGGCTCGGTAGGAGATAGGGATGTTAATTATGGACCACAAAAAACACAATGGGAATGATCTCAATGGCTTTATTGTGTTATCCCAGATAGGTTTTAATTGAATTATGGACATCATGGTGGAAACCAGAGTGGAGGAGAATGCTGAACACCGTGTCCCCCTTTTCTTTTCTTTTTTTAAACCCAATCAATTACACTAACAAAGTTTACTCTCTATTAAAAAACAATGGAACCTAAACTGGATTATATGCACAATACAAAACTGTTTGTGTGGCAAGATCGGTACAATGAGGTCACTATTCAAGGTCGTGGGTGTCACAGCAGCATAAATGGTTGAGGAATAATAGAACATGTTTTCAAATTGTTTTGGAAGTAAACAGTTTTAAATAATGCAGCTTTTAAAGCATAAAATAGATCGTGCTTGTGTGTCTGTGCAGAAGGTGAACAGAGAGAAAGATGATGAACTGACACACACTCTCTCGCTATAAGAGAGAAACACAATAACCATTTGTAGTCCGTCATACATAAACACATTTTGCTAAAAAATGTGTTATTATAACTTATGTTTATGTACATAGTGCTACATCAGAGCTGGCACAGTTTCAAAACTAAAAGCAGTGATGTTGGTACACTTAGATGTTTCAATTTTCCATATTTTCATTAAATATTCCTTATCATTTTGACAGGCCAATGTTTCTACCATCAGTTTGGGGGGGGTTATCCAGTTTCCCTCAGAGCAAATCTGGTATAACAGCGCTAATGAATTGGAGAACCAAATTAAATAAGCAATTAAATGTGCAAGCAGGCTGTCAGATAATGGTTATTTATGTTCTCCTGCAAAACAAATATGATAAAAAAAAGGGAATTATTTCCAGTTACTGTACAGAGTGGATGCTGCGTCTCTAGAGGATCCAGGGCCTGGGAAACATGCACCCACACACCAGTGAACATGTATGGAGTGTATGCATAAATAAATAAATGCAAAAAAAACAAATATAAGAAAAACAATGGCGCTAATTTAGACTACAAAACACATGCAAAAACAACACACTTACACACTCACACACCCACACACCCACACGTAGATGCAGTCATAGATTTATATGAAAACGAGAAATACACACAAAGATTTTCCTTTCTGGTTCCCTTACAGAGAGTAGGGGCTCTCAGAGGAGAGCAGTGGGAGGAAAGAGAGGACTACAGGAGTAAACAACACAATCATATGAAACTTTTAATAATGTCCCCCACCCCCTCCTCAGAGCCTGGAACCTCCTCATTCTGAATTCACATGTCCCTTTGCCTGTTGTGTTTTGTTCCTCTTTCCCTCTCCAACAGTCACTGCCTGATCTCCATTCACTTCCCCCTCCGTCTCTGTTTTAATTTGCCTCACAGAAACACACCATCGCTGTCAAAAGACTGAAAGTAGAGTATACTGGAGAACTGCCATGTGTGCATGAAGATGTTAATTGTTTTTACTCTCTGCTCGTCGTCAGTTGACAACAGGAACAGCATGAGAGGGAATATCGCTCACGGAGGTGAGAAATGACTCAGTGTTTAGAATTGCCACGATGTTCAATTGGTACCAGGGGGTACGCGATTTAGCTGTTATTTGATATTGACAGTTTCATTTGCTCCACAAGGCATTGAAGCCCATTTGAACAAAATTTGGAACTGCAAGATTGAAATAACAAATATCTGCAGAGCTCTCTTCACGTCTACTCACATGTTCACTTGTATATTGTCGGGTTGATTAGTCTCTACACTCTGTGACTCTGTAATCAACACATAGTTCATGTGTTACGGATCACAAGGTTTAAGTTTGAACAGAGCCAAGATGGAGACTAGATGAAGATAATACATTGACCTGTGGCCATGTGAAGCAATACTGTAACGGAATAAAAGACTATTTCAACTCTATATTGATTGATATGTTAACAATGCGTTTCCCATGCTTTAGCAAAATGTAAACATGTATCCAATCCAGTGAACTGAGAAAACCTGTTGATGGCTCTGTGGGGGGGCAATAGTGCAGACCCTGATTTACTCTAACCAAATTGTATCCAAATTAAATAAGAAATATAAAGTGAACACTATAACAGATATATTATATAATAATAACAACAAGTCCAGGTAACCCACATTTCCATTTCAATATGTTGATCAATAGAGTTTTATCGGATCTATCTGTTCTTATCTTAGTGTTTAAAGTGCTGTTTTTAAGGGGTAAATGTCCCGTGGTATATTTACTGCACTTGGTTCCTATCAAGCGGTGTGCAGATTAGCACACAGGTATGGACCCAATGGAGACATCACTTTGTAAGGAAGGCACACACACTAATAATGAATCTGGATGTAAAAGTATTGCCCTGTTCACACCAGATAATGTTTAAAGTTCAATCCTCTTTCAGAAGCTCTCTCCTGAAAGCCGAGGAGAATGTCGGTTTATAAATGCATCACAATGTTACCTACTTAACAATTACAAGTACAAGCGTAGAAGACAGTTTTTTACTTGCAGGCACAAACTGCATGGAACAACGTACAGGTCAAGTACGGAGGAGTAATTATGTTGGTAATGTTTTTTTACAAGGTGATAATATTTCTTAAAAGTCTTAAAATGTTTTATTTACCTAACTAAAAAATGAATCTATTTACCAGCTCCTGCCTTTTGTACCAAAACCTGTTGACACCTCTCTCTGATAACAAGGGATTTTTATAGTATCATTCTCAGATTTACTTTGCAAATCATTCTCCTTGAGCTGCTCACTGTGCACAGATACAATTCAAAAGGAGTGTGGGACACTTTGCTCTGAGTAGAGCTTCCTATGAAAGAGCTTCATCGATACTGAGATTGATATTCGAGGGATTATCCAGACAGGAGGAAAGACTCAACTGCTAAAAGACACTTTGACAGATCTGAAGGCTGTTGACGGACACATGGGGGATTAACATTAACAGACATGGTTTGCCTTTTATTTTTCCACCCTGACCAGTGAGTAGGAAGTGATGGGTCTCATCCACTGACTTCCCTCTCAGATGACCAAGGCTTGGTGGTATTAATGTGATTGTGCTTATGGCACAAGCATGTCATTCTTAAGTCTATTTACAGAACTATGGTTGATTGGTTGTGGGAACAGTCATCAGTGATAATACCTGAAACCAGGCAAATAGTCTCTCAACCAACCAAACCCTTGTTAATCTTTGTTAAATGTGTGCCAGGATATTCTATCTCTCAAAGTTCAACAGCACAAGGACTATAAGAGATATCACGTTGAAGATTTCAGACCTTTAGTGATAAATCAATGTTTTATAGGTTCATTCAGTCCGTGGCATGAAGGAATGTCAACTAATGACGAGGTTTTTCAGAAACCAAACGTGTGATGAAGATGACAATAAATATGAAACATACATAAATATCATTCAATGAAAACATGGTAAAATGCTCTCTCTCCCTTACCTATACCATGTCCTTCCACCAAGTTTGGTGGAAATGGCTCTAGTGTTTTTTTTGTGAAATCCTGCTCAATCACAAACACAATTGAAAGCATAATCTCCTTGGCAGAGGCAAATATCGGAGACGTCAAAGCCTGTCTTTAACATGTACCGTCATCCTTTTTCATTTTAACAAGTACGCCCACACATGGTCTCGCCTCTAAATATGGTGAGTAGCTGGCTGCGTTAGTCGAAGACGGCACAAGATAGATAGATAGATAACTTAGAAACCTTGATTCCTCCCACAGAGATATTAAAACACTCATTAAAAACCAAATGTAAGGACAGTCTCTTCTGAGAAACCGGCACAATTCAGAATTTGGGGAGAAGTTGATGTTGACGAAAAGTGGAGCCAAAAACTGTGAGCGATTGATGGACAATCTCCGTGCCAGGCAACCACATTAATCAAAGGTGCACACAGGGGGGGCAGACTTATCTGAGCCGCCACCGACACACAGGCAATCTGAATGATCAATGTTAGCAGTTCACTTTGCAACAGTTCACATATTCACACACCCACAAACAAATCTATAGTGGATCTCTTCATGAGTCGACCCGACAAAACTGCCACCACATGAACCACAATGTACATGATTTGAATATGCAATCATAAAGTCATAAACACTATACGCTCATCATGCCTAGTTGGAACCCTCCTCTCCATTCTACATTATATAAAAGACCCGCCTGCATTCATATGTGTACACAACATTTCATAAACTAATTGCATGAAGAAGCCCACACATGAATCTTTCTGCCTGGTTTTATATTAACCTGAAGAGCTGCCGGAACATATTCTTGGAATTATCAATTACACTCACACACACACTGCGTTCATAAAGGCTTTCTCCACAAGAGGATTTATACATATATATTTTTTTTTTTTCATGTTTCCTGGCTGACTTGTATTCGCGTGGTACAATGGCCCACACATCTATGGAGAATAATTAAGTGACTCCCCGCACTTTTGCTCCTCATAATGGCTAATCTAAAGATCATTAGTAACAGTATACGCTTGACTTGTGTTATTTATTATGCTGTTCTGTTTCCTATTAAAAACTCCGGCTGGATCGTGATGGATGCCGAGGTGCCTCCATGCATGCACGTGTCCACCCGGGCTCGCTGCTAGCAGACAGCCAGCGTGATATCCGCCATTCAAGGATCTCATTCGCGGATGAAATTGCTTTCATGTTGTGGTTAGCCATCATCATTGGTACATTATGAAACTTCAAGGTTGAGTTTCACCCATGAGAAGAACAAAAAAGAAAAAATCTCTTCCCACAGTGGGAACATACTGTATATCAGTGCAGGTAGAACATGAGCTGTATTTTCGTTGCTACATTTAATGAGATATATGAATCCTGTGACGTGTCTGTTTTCTCTAAGCTTCATCACTGGATTTTTAAGCAAGTTAGGTATTAAATCACTCAACTGCCAATAAACACTAATTACAGCTGCTGGTAATGAAGTGGCAACCAAGTACAACAACTGAGTTTATTTCTCAAATCCAATTAACTTTTTTAGCTCCAGATACAAAATCTTACCATATCGCTGCAGTTTTAGTTTTGTGTTTTAGGAACAGACAAACGTGAGTAAAGGTACCATTCGGTAGTGGTACCAGAACCAGTACCAAACTGGTTTAAATGTGGATTGTATCCCACCCTACTGAAAGATCTAGTACATATTTAAAGAAAACAACTTCAGGTTACAGGAGTCTGCATTTTCAAAATAGATCTGCACTGTGGGGCGACTGTGGGGCGCAAAAATCTTTTAGGCCGAGGCTGAGACTTCTCTCCCAACAAACACATTCTCCTTTTTGACAAATACAAATTTGAACCTCTTCAGTCCATGAAAGCTGCAATATTTTCTGCTCTAAACATCTGGTGTATAATAGATAACACAGGAAAACATCTCTAATAAAGGGGTTATCAATCATTTGTTCGGAATAAACAGGTGTACCGGTCGGATACCCTTGATGGCCATCAATGCTGAGCAACCACATCAATTCCATCTTCAAAACCATAAGCTCAACAGGAAATTGAAGTGAAAAAAAAAGAAGCAATCACATTATCAGCTTGCTTGGATGTTGTTTGTGACGCAATTTCAAGAAACCATTTGACAAATGACTTGACTGCGAAAAAATTTGAAAACAAATATTCATCACCACCCCAATTCCCATGCAAAGCTATAGATAGCAAGTGAGAGAGAGAGAGACAATAACAGCAGCCATTCTCAAAAACAGTGAATGGCCAACCGATCAAATAACATTGACATTTCAGGCTGACGCTCTCTCCCTGATCCATAGAGCCAGCTACTGTATGAAAGCCAATGGAGATGGATGGGTCTGTCTGTCCCCGACCAATATAGGATGCAGTCAACCAGACAACTAGTCATAAAAGCCAATGTTATCACCCTACAGACTCTCCCCTGGGTGGAGCTCTCCAGCGCTGCCTTGTCTTCCACATCCAAGAAAACATAGATCTGCTTTTCATATACCCTAAAAACCCAACACTCTATTTCCAGCAGCATTTTCCTAACATCATGGGTGGACTTTCTAAATTCTTGCCACTTTCAAAATCCAATAAGAATCCTTGAGACAAATTTCTATCATTTTGAAAGCTTATATATAGTGCAGCATAAATATGTGGATAGAGGTGTGTGAAATAGTTAAAATGCAATAACAGTTTGAAAAGTCTACAAGGGCATGAATACTGTGAGCACTGTGAATGTACGGCAGAGTGGAAGTATATGGTAAATGATGGTAATGCAATACTGTGGAAGCTTGTAAGTATAGCCAGACTATTGAGAAGGGAATTACATACATAGCCGTGTTCCTTTCTGAGAGCCATTCAAAACAACAGCTCAATGTTCTGTTCTTCTTTGTAGCTGGAGGCCAGTAAACACAAATATCTGTCTTTGGGATGTTCATAAATAAACATTTTTAATTAATTTCAACAGCTAACCAACAATACGATTATTTCACCGTTTAATAATTTCAGTTTAACAGTTGTATGTCTGCATTCCTGAGACATGGGCACCATCCTAGCTGGTTAACTGAGGGGCACAGGGGAAGAACCCCATAGCATGTGGACATAGAAACAGTACTATATCATATGTTCTCTTGCTCTGCCTCACCTGGAGGACAGACAGAAAACAAAGCTTGTGCAGCTGCAAACATTTGTAGACATTACATTACATTACATTACATCTTGGTGCAGAATGTAGGATATATCCTCTATGACTTAATCAGAATACAGATGAAACCACTGTGGAAGCTGGAGAGGATCTGTATTGCCCATAAATTGCCATAATACACTCAGTGTGATTAGCTTTTCAGAGGGATATGTGATTTCCATCCCTTTGGGAAGGTTACATTCACATATGTTACCAGGGGGATAAAAGAAGCGAGGGCAACGAGGAGCAGTCAGCCCGAGGCACTTAAACTCAAATGTGTTGCTCAAGGACACCTTTATGGATGAAGAGAAACTTTGGCTTTTGAATAGTCTTTTTTAACACCCTGCCTTTATCTCCCACAACAAAAAGTTATGGATCGATATAAGAGTTATAAAACACATTGAAGCACAGGATCGAGCGATACATATTCTGTCAGAGTTGTAATTGCTGACATGGAGCAGAATACATATTATTGATGTTTATGTTTGATATATTTATGAAAAGAGAGGTGAGGTGTCTTATCTGCCTTGAAGAACAGTGGATATAAAAGATTGAACCTTGACATTATCGTTGAATTTACTTAACTAGTGACAGTGGCTATGAGCTACCCTGCTTGCTACATATTTGATAAAAGTACTGAAATGCATGACTCATGTCCATCTTGCTCTCTTTTTCTCTCTATTCTTCCTCTTTTACACACAGGCATGGGTACGAGTTACCCATCCTACAGCTGGTTAGCATGTTGGTTTCTTTCCTGATGCTTACAGTTCTTTTTTGAGGGATCTGAATTCCAAATCCAAACAGTAGACAGCTTATGACAGAGAGAGAGAGAGAGAGAGAGAGAGAGAGAGAGAGAGAGAGAGAGAGAGAGAGAGAGAGAATGCTGCAAGCCATAAGCAGCTGTTTCTATGTCCCCCCCACTGTGAGAGAGGAGCAGTTGGGAGAAGATCGGCCAACACTTGAGCATGGCAACTTTTTATTTTTCACTTTCACCAAACATTTGAAGTTCATCTTTGGGCTCATTGGTTTGACGAACTATCTGAAGCATTGCCTGCATAATTGGGGCTGAACGTGAACAGTACGACACATTGACGCATTCCATTCAAATCAGCACATTCACGTAATTGACTTAATGGAGTACATCGCCACATTGTTCCAACCTTTAATCCACTGATTCAGCCAATTAACAAGCACAACGCAGAAGTTGCTTTACCGAGTGTCTGGGCCCTACAGCTCTAACCCTCACGCTCTTCACCGATCATGTAATAACGGTGAAATTCCTTCTGCAATAGCAGGTATTTCCTTGGATGTATTGTGCCTCGGGCCCTATACAGTATGAAATATGACAAAGCATCTAATCATTAGGTCTGTGGCAGCCCAGTCTAAATGAAAACACGGGAAATGAATACCATGTGTTGTGATATTGAGCCTTGTAGTTTCTCCATTTGCAAATGATATACTGCATTCCTCTGCCGTCTTTTTCCCTATTTCTGCCATTCCATTCAAATAAACATAAATAATATTCTAATATAGATTATTGTTTTATATCAGTCAGGCCCAGCGTACTTACAGAAACCCTTTCAAGAGTTGATTTCAGGTGTTTGTTCTAGCCAATCTTTCTCTTCTCGTTCCCTGCCACGGTTAGTTGCACACCTGATAATGAAAGCCGGCAATAAGTAATGCTGTGTAAGCAGATAGTGAAGAGCTGGAAATACAAATATGATCAGCGGAGAAACTGATTATATGTGAGCAACGGGCCCGTCTCAGGCACCAGTGAAGCCAAAGATTGCCAACATTATTAAGCTAAGTTATTGACAGAGACTGGGGACTGTTTTTTTAAAAGCAAAAAATTGTGTTGGACGCAGGGAAGCGCAGTCTGTGTGCACTGCCAAGAAAATCAGGATTGAATGACGGCTAACAGCAAACGTATCTGAATTGTAGAGTGTCTCTCAGTAGTTATATGTCTTCATAAATAACTTAAAGTATGTTCAGGCAGGGTAATAATATTTGGTGCAGCAACTTACGAGTGTTTTCATGATCAATTTAGCTGTTGATTCCTTCTCTGATTCATTTGTGAGTCTATAAAAAGTCATAAAAGCTTCCCACCCCAATGATGCTGTAAAACTTTCCCATGCTTACTGTGATTCCTCTGATGTCCCTATAAATATAGGAGCTCCAGTTAAATTAAATAACACTGGGAGAGTACTGACAACAAAGTATTGTATTTGTGTTATTTATTTCTAGGTAATCTTCACAAAATGTGGGGATTAAGTGTAAAATATCAAGCCTCATTATATTCCTGACGTTAAGGTTTTTCCCCTAATATCAGCGTCTGCATCCAACAATTCATATTCTGTTGGTCAGGCACTAGTTGCTTATTCTCCTCTGTTCTCTCTCCCACATTTCCCTCCATGCAGCCCAACAGTCTGGTTCTCTCAGAGGTGTTTTTCTGTTCAAAGTGAGCTTTTCTTTACCACCGTCACCAAATGCCTTGCTATTGTGGAGCTGTCAGATTTCTCTCTATAACATTGTAAGCTCTACATTTAACTCTGTAAAGTGCCTTCAGATAGTGTTTGCTTTAATTTAACACTATAAAAATTCAATTTAATTGACTTTTGTTCTTCTCTTTGCAAATCCTTCATTTCCTTTGGCTTCTACAGTGGAATTCGCTGCCCTGAAACAAGTAAAACACTAGCCGCCGATTGATGCCTCCGGTATTTGAGGTGATCAAAGGTGAAAGTGCAGTAGCACCACGGGAACCACAGTCATTATCACTGTTAGACCCTCTGCCATCAGGATTTGTCCATCGCCACCGCCGAGCCACCATCTTCAATCAAGTCTTATGATTGCTGGTGATTAGAGGTGAAACCAGCCAATCACTTGCTTTTGAAAAATCAAGGTAGCCACCATGGCTCTTGCCTCCATTGATGTTAAAAATATCCACTGTCACATAAGTGTAGTCTTAACTGCTACAGAAGATGCCACGGTGGCTGTCAAAACACTTTTCTTCTATTTTCTTCAGACACGATGTTTCACAGTAAAGGGAGGGCTGCTGCCAGACACATATTTGTCCTTCAAGACAGGATTGAGGAAGGGACTTTGTATTGGAGAGAGACAGTGGTTGAGAGGGGGGAGGACATTGATGACAAAATCAACTGGAGATTGTATGTTGTAAGAAGTGAGTTTTCCATGTATTGTTTGATTATAATGCAGGTCTAGGTGCTACACGAACAGTGTGCAGGTATCAAACTGCTTAATCCACAGACAAAGGCAAACAACCCATATTCAGATATACAGTGTGGATACCTGAGCCCATCAGGATCTGTTGGAATTGGACAGAAATTTTGAAATGACATTCAGATTCGGGTCAAGTTTGGTCAAATTGTCTGGACTTGATTTGATTTGATTCCTGAATCGGAGAAAACACCGGGTTCAGGATGTCTTCATTTAATTTTGATCTCAAGCTTGGTTGGATTTGCACAGAAATTTGCTCTCCATACCGGAATCTATCCAGAAGCTCTGTCCGTACTCCTGAAATGATTTGTCAATACACAGCCATCAGCCTCAGACCAGCCTCTGCATGTCCCTCTTGACCCACCAATGTGTTTGCAGTTATAACTTTATTTTCACAACTGCAAGCATTAATGCCATTGCTGAGCTAGCAAGCTACAAGAGAGAAAACCAATATATTGTTGCACAGCCTTCCCTGAGGATGGTATTATTACAGATCAGGGGCTTGCTTTTTCTTAAAAAACCAAAGCCTTTTAGTCTGAATTGACAGACCATGGACCAAGGTTTTACCAAACTACAGTAGTAGGTTGCAATCTGTTACCTGTTGTCATGCCTGGTCACACAGAGAACTGTCAGGAACACCGTGTTTTTCATAAAACCCCACAGAATATATCTAGATGCTGTTTGCTTAAAAAAAACCTATGACATGATATCAAAACTTTACATTGAAATGCAGAGAAAGTAACATTTGGGACCTCTATTGACTCTAACACAGCCCTAATCCCCTGATGTCTCTGAATGGTCCAGTGTCTGGATACGTCCCCGCCTTGACATGCTGTGTGCCTGCTCTTCTCAGCAGCCATCAAGGCTATAAATATCACTTATCAAACTAACTGACTGCTCTCCAGAGAGAGAGAGAGAGAGAGAGAGAGAGAGAGAGAGGGAACAAAAGGGGACCAGTAATACTGGCGCAGGTATGATTGCTTGCCAAGACAAATGGCATCAATCAATTTCAGTTCAGCTCCATATTCATTGGGGATTGGACTCCAGCCATGCATCCACAGGGTGAGAGAGGAGAAAGATGGCGCTCCGCAAGTCTTCAACCACCATCTTGGATTCTGTGATATAGGTTGTTTCCCACTTCTAGGTGACCAGAGTGAAATGGAAAAGTTGTGTACACACTCAGGAAGCTCTTATGCTCTGAAGAAATCTGTCAAAATCGCTTGAACAGATGTTGAGATTTATAAACACTAGCAAGGTGTTGATATGAACTCACTGATGTCTAATTATCATTGATAATTGTGCTGTGCTGCAGACCCTTGCTGTGCTAATCATAGGCAGTGGTGAGAGCCAGAGGCGTGGTGTGCGTGCTCAGGCATATGTGTTTTATGTTATGTGTATGATTGAAGCCTTGCTCTTCAAAACATATGGAAGCAGCAGGAGTGCACTTGCACAGACACTCAGTGAGGGGGTTATACATCTTTTTCTATGCAGTGTGGCACTCTATTAACTGTAGCTACAGAGCAGTGCTTGGTCTTCCAGCTCATCTCCTAGTGTGAACAAAGTCTGTCTGCACAGACACCCGCCCTGGACAACCCAGCAGGGAACAACATGGCACAGCATGGCACAGCATGGCACAGCATGGCAAGGCATGGTGCGGCAGGCCCTGGCAGTGTTGGTCGGCCCTAAAGGTAAGAATGAGTCCAGCGATAGATCCAGCTAGAAATATGACTTCTGCTTCTGAATCACAGGTGGTCATTTGTGTCTCACCCACAGCTCCCCCCCCCCCCCGTGGCTGTCCATCTCAATATAGTACCACGAAAATATTCGAAACATGCTGTTCTGTCTTGATCTGCAGCTTCTCTGCGCCACACACTGATTATATATTCCTACATTTTAAGCCTAATCTCTGCTCATTAAAGCAGCTCACCATGATGTAAATGCACCTGAAGCATGTAACAGAGTAGAGAAGCAGGGAATATACTTATGTTAACATACGGCCTCGCTGTCACTTTCAACTTTGTGGCTTCTGCTCTAGTGACCATTCACATGACCTTCACAGGAAAAGCATTAGAGCTAATGGTCGAATGGATTGAGAGATGGATAGAGAGTTGGAAGATGGATAGATGGATGGATGGATGAATGGTTCACAGTGGACATCATGTGAATGCTAGGACCAAGTATCATTGAAAGTCAGCAGTCAATGTGGATTGAGAGACTATGAGAGATACAGTCTCACAATCTGATTGCAAATGGAATTTCAGATTACACATAAAACCAGTTGAAATATTAACTACAGGTGATATATCGTAAGCACAAAAACCTGTAATGTTAAATGTGTATATTAAACTGTAGAAACAATGATATGTAAATTAAACAAAATCATTTATATTTGAGAAATAAGCCTATGAGGTTATTTTCAGTGAATATACAGTAAGCCTAATGGGGAATACATTTAATACAATAATTGTCTTATTCATATTTTACTGGGTAAGTGTTGTGTGCTTCTTGAGAAGTCCAATCTGATAAGATGAGAGTGCTTCAGAACGCTATGGAATGTGTGTGAATTAACGTCAAGGGGATCCTATACAATTCTTATTGCTGTGTTCAGTTTCTCCAACTTGGAAAATTACATTTATGGCAGTATCTCTTTCTATGAGCTTTATTGTCTCTAAATTCTCCACAGAGGAAGTCTCATGAAGCCGAGAGGAAAAATGAGACAGTCAGTACTTTGGAAGTACTGCGCCGAGATTCAGCTATAGACTGAAGTTACCTCGGGGTACTGCATGAGCCATACCTCATTCATTCTCTATGCCTGGAGGAGTCACTGGCAACTTCAGAGTGTCTTTAAGGCGTCTTTGGAGGTTAACCCCTGAGTTAGGTGAGAGTATGTTGTGGACCAAATCCAATACAGATCAATAAAGCTGCTCGGCTACAGAGCTGAAGCAAGCATTGAGCTGCTCTCTGTTCTCAGCTTCGACCAGGATGCAGCAATCATCACACCCAGCAAAGGTATTCTCAATATATATTTTATTAAAAAATAGCTTTCTATTAGAAACTTGGTCGTTTTTTTTACATCATAACATCATGTTTTTGACAATATTGTGCTTCCGCCTTTGTGGAAACCATCTGGGAAAAGGCTTTTTTTCTATTAACATAACTGCCCCCCCATGCACAAAGCCAGGTCTTCACAGAGTTCAGTGTGGAAGAACTTTACATGTCTGGCAGAGAGCGCCCACCTCAGCCTCAGGGATGATTTGGATCACGGTCTGTGAGGCCGTGTTGCCCAACATCAGTGCCCAGTCTCTCTAATGCTCCCGCTGCTGCGTCCAGGTTCCAAAATCATGAGGAAAACCTTCCCAGGAGAGTAAAGGCTGTTTAAATGCGCTTATGAAATGTTCAATGAGATGTGTAATGCTCAGGCATCTGCACACTTGTTAGTTCCAATTTGAAGCACCTTAGGTAGTCAAGGAGCAAATGTCTATTAAACTTCCTGATGTGCAGAGTCGAACAAAAGTGCACACTGAGCAGAAAACAAACATCAAAGTGGCTGAAAGTGGCAGGTACGCAGGATGGGTGAGAAAAATACCCTACGTTCAGTGCTCCTCTTTTATTGATCCCCAGGCAGAAATAAAGAACATTTTTTAAAGGTTTTCATATAAAAGCGGAGAGCAAGCAATTGTATTTTTTCTTATTTGTCTTCACCCTTTTCTAACACCTTTATTTGAACATGAAACATGTCGACATACAGAGAAATAGCTTGAAACAGCTAATTTTCTGAAATGGGGTTCATGCTTGAGAGGATTTAAATACATATTTAGCTTTGACTTCACGTAAAGGCAGTAATTCTGAATAATAGTTTAAGATATTCAATCTGGATGTCAAATCTTAAAGATGATGTGTTTGAGGACACACCAAATAAAACAATATTTCACAAGGTGCTCCTGTATTTATATTCCATAGTTAAATAAAAAAGAGCCACAACAAAAGACAGCAGACATATTTTAGAGGGAATCTTCTCCATACTAACGATCACGGGGTGCTGCTTGCATAGTAATTTGTATATCTGTGAAAAACTGGTGCTGGTCAAAAAGCCTTATGAATACTAAGCATGAAGTCAGCACAGATCTGAATGCATATATCCCATAATCCTTGATAACAATGACTTTGCTATAATAAAATAAGGTTTTTCTTTTTTCTTATACGCAAACAGTGAAAGATGACGTTTTTTTGTGCCGTTATCTTGGCCACGGCTTAGTGCGACACTATCTCCTTCCTCTCGGCTAATATTTTAAGTATTTATAACTTTATTGAAAGATTATGTGTGTAAGTCATGTGCAATCAATCGGCGAAACACGCAGCGAGGCACAAGTCCATAATTCTCTGTTACCCATCTTAATAACATTGAGATATGCCATTAATGATGCATGAATGGAATTACATTTCTCAGAGTATTTTGCCTAATATGCCAAATTAATGGGGAAGGAGAATGATGAAAACACAGCGGGCGTTGATTGGACACATCCATGAGTGAAGAGCTTCTATTTCACAGAGACACAACGTTATTGCTTCAAGTTCAGGAAGGTGCAAATATATAACTTCAAATGCATTTTGGCTTTGATTTAATAGAGGTCAGAATTGAATGCGTCTACCCAATTCCGGGAGGAAAAAAATGGGGAATCATTAACTCGTTTAACCCCCTGTCACAGAGAGTGAGAGGAGAGCAGCCTGCAGGAACGACTGCTTCCTTTGAACTGGAGAGAGTTTGTGAGTGTGTGTCGACGGCGTGAGATTGTTATCGAATGTCAAAAACCTGCAGCTCACATGGCTGTTAACTCGTTGCTGGAGGGGTCACTGGTACAACGGCTGTACCACACGCGGGAAAGTCAGCACCGACAGAAGGTCGCGACATGTCAGCAAATACACCGTCACTGCCAACGTGTCCTCGAGCAAAATACTGGAGCTCACACTGCTCATGGGATCGGCAAACTCTTCTGATGAAAAGATGAACTAGAGGCTATTGTGACTACTCCATTTTCAACACACAATTCCGATCCACCATCGGAACTGGTGCATCCAGACTTAAACCAGCCTATGGTCTTTTCTATAAAAGACACTGGTAGATCATTGTTGTCCACTGGTTTGAAAACCACCGTAATCTTAGCCAATAGAAAACAAACTCAGTCACCACATTCCGTAGTTTGCGGCTATTCTCATATTTTTTGACATCTGCTACAGCTGTCAAAATTGTTAATATTCATTGTTAATATTTCAGGAAGTTTCGATGAAATATTGATGGGGGGGGGGGCACGGATTCATGGACCCCACAAAACAGTCCATGAATCCGTGGTCTTGGAAGCAAACTAACCCATCCCATACAGCTACAGGCCTGTGAGGCTACTGACTCAAAAAACCTATAAAACATTTTTACCATTGTATCTACATCAACAACGCCAGTAATTTGATTCCAGAGATGCTGGTCCTCTAAGAAAAGTAGCGGCAGTATTACTCTACAAATACAATAAGTAGGTGTAATTACCACCTAATGTGTGTAGGGGTTACAAAAAGGACATGGAAACCACAAAAAGAAAAATGTAGTTGGAATGAGAACAAAGATGGCAAGAATAGCAGACCAGCCGGGTTCAGCCTGAGAGCTGAAGAAAACAAACCTAGAGGTGGATTAACTGAAATTGCTGGTGTTCCTATGAAAGAATATGCTGTCATCAAAGGCCATCTGAAAATGAGGGTGAGCTGTGATTAAGATCAGGGCTCTGCAACACCTACACTGAATAATGAAAGCCTCTTTATTACGGCCCCGTACAGCGACATGGGTTGTCCGACGCTGCTGCGAACTCTTAGTAGATGACTTTCATTTCTACAGCTGTTCATTATGCTATCCATTTAGAGCAGATGCAAATTAGTTTGTCCGCTGGAACCAAAGCACTGCCTGTCGTCACATTACCGGGGTGAAATACCTGGATCGCACCAACACCGAGGAGGGAAACGAACAACGTGCATCTCACTCAGGAGCATGATTTATTAATGTGGGTTTGATTTAAATGTGGTAATAATCATTTTAAATAGTCCCCAGATGGATCAGGTTTACATGGTAACATGACTGCTCCCTAAAGCGTCTCGACATGGGCCGAAATAAAAAGTCATGGTACACGTGTAATAACTTGTTTCAAAAGATAGATTCTGTCAATTCATATGGTTCTTATCATACTGATGAATGTTCAAAGGTTTAAAATAGTTTTAGTAATTTTATGCTATAAAAATATCATGATTAAGGTTGGGTCCGGGTGTAGAGGGGACCAGGTTCGGGGTGTAGAGGGGACCAGGGTCCGGGTGTAGACGGGACCAGATGGGACCTCTATACCCCGGCTCCATAGAACAATGCGTAGACTCATTTCTGTACAGTGGGAGGAAGTGGAAAGGTATTGTGCATCTGAAGTCTTCGGTCAAACGTAAAACTAATTTGAAACCTGTCTATCAGGACTTGGCCTCTTGGCACAATAACTTTCAAAACCAAGACAATTCCACTGTCCAGCTCTCAACTCATCTGCCTCCAACAACACAACCTGCAATGACCCAGCTTGCAGGTGTAAGTTAAACAAACATTTGCTTTTATTAGTTTTATCTGAGAGACCAAAGTCGGTCGATTACTTTGATCCTGGCCCTTTTTCACTTATCTGACAAATTTGTTAAAACCGCCTCCCCAACGAGAATGACAGCTGAATTGTCACTTCTCACACAGAGAGACAGCTCATTCTGACACACCAAATAACCCTGCTAGCCACAGCCGGCTCAATCTGACTTCACACTATACTTGCTGCTCCTGCTTAGTATGGCAAGTAGCAATTTTCATTACAAATCTCTCTCTCTCTCTCTCTTTCCCTCTATTGCTTCTCACTGATGTCCTTAACCAATGACACCGTAACTCATCCAATGCCCTATTTCCGTGGACCCAAGGTTTTCGCTGCTGATGTGTTTAGGGTGAAGAGCCTCTCCTCCTGGGCCCAGGTGCTCCCAGGTGTCTGAGCCCAGTCGCTCAGACACCTGGGAGTCTGCCCCACCATTATGCATGCCATTTGCACAAATTGCGCCATTTGTGTTTGAATATGAAATGCAATTCCTGAATATGACTGGAGAATGTGTCTATCCTGTGAAAGAGCCGTTTGGGATGTTTAGGGATATTTTATTCTTCCGTGAGATTGCCTCTTCATATCCTCTTTGTGATATTTTGTGTGTGTTGCATTTCTTTTCAGTAACATAAATTCGTAACAGCCTGGTTACATAATAATATTTTATTTCTTAAGTGTTCAGAGAGGCTTTTATTTTCTTTTCTTATATAAATATATATATATATTCACTACCAATAATCTATTTATATGCTATAGTATAAATATTGGATGCTTCTGTTTCTTCTTCAAATCCAGCGACAAAAGCCCAATTGTTACTAGGATACAGTCACAAAGAAGGAAAACACAGAGATTGCAAAAAAATCTGGAAGTGGATGATAAATTACTTAGGGCTGCCCCCTGAAAGTCGCAGAGTCCTCACTTGACCGAGGTTCTCCAAGTGCTCTCGGTGTGCGGTGTACTTCAGGGGACACTTCGGTCCCCAAGAAGTAGCACGAGAGTTAACGTCCCGTGCACTCTGGTGTGGCCTTCCAGGGGAAAAACAATCCTTCCCCTACCAGAGGTCGTCCTGTCCGCTCGGTTAAGACGTCAGCCACAGGTACAGGTAGCTGCAGACCTCAAACCAGGCTGAGTGAGTCAGGGCACGAGCTAACATCATGTTCTGCCCTCTGTTTGGAATGCGTTTAGAGCTCACAGCAGCTTAATATGCTGTTAGTCTAGTTTGAATGCACTAGCTCGGAGGGCTGACTTGACTGTATTGTTTGTGTCACCACAGATGTCCCACTGAACTTGTTTCATCTTTTGAATGACTGCTGTTTGGTGTAATCTCTTGTGAGCCCGGCTGGAACTGCTGAATGCAATTTTGTACCAGTACATTGTCAATAAACATTTGTTCATTCATTATTCATTTAAATGTTAGAGCAGAGGTTTACAAGAGAACCGGAGGGCTGCACAGATATAAGATGGACGAAGGTGAAGAAAGAGCACAAACTGTAAATGTGTCTTCACATAAACATCCTGCACATGTGTTGATTCAGTATTGATAGCTATTGAGTGTAAGGATCCAATGACAAGTTTCCTTGCTGATTAGATGGTATTTTAAATTCAGTATACGTCTAAAGTCTTGAGTCTAAAGTCTTGAGTCAAGAAAATACTTGGAAAACAGTCTGATGGCACCATGTTAAAATAATGACAGAATCTATGAGTAAACACTGTCACAATGGGTTGAGGAGTGTGCTGATTCCTTGCAGGGTAATGTCTTCATGCATGTGATGAATGTGGTCATTATAGTTAAATTCCACTTTATTTGACAAAGCTTTCAAACATCCATATTTTATTTTTCTATCAATATATCAACAAACTGCCGTAGTTGTACCACTTTCCAGCATACTGGTTTATATAATCCTATAAATGGGGGTGGGGCTTGATTATATATCAAACACAGCAGTTAACCAGTTTAAATAGATTATTTAAAAAAAATTAGTTGACTGACTAGTATATCTGGTGAAGGACTAATTCCATCCCTAATGTGGTCATAAACACCGAGGAACCCATAATCCAAGTGATCACTTGTAGTTCAAATCAACCCTAAAACCACACTAATATTAAACAAGTCCCTTACTTTATGAAATAAAGAGGGACATTCATTCATAATTCCTCAGGGCTGAATCAGTGGTGATGCACTATAGAAAACCACAATCAGAGAGATGACAGTAAAGAATCGATACGATAGTAGAGGCGGAGAAAGAGAAAGAAAAGGGAGAAAAAAGTAAAACATCTCAGGAATCCCATCCTGGATTTTGATATGCAGCACTTTTCCTTACACAGCTGTGTGTTCAGAGCCCCCCCCCCCCCCCCCCCAAAAAAAAAGACCACACAGGACTCTTAATCAAACACCTCACATTTAAACCAAAGAACAGCTGGCTTGGTTTGGAAACACACACACACAGTTAAAAGCTCCAGGCAGTGATTGTCCTGGCAGCAGCTAAACCCCAATACTATGATCAAATGTGAATAGTGTGTCCCCACAGATCCAAAATAAATTTGCATATTTAAGATTTAATGCTCAATACGATCATATGTGATCTTGGTCATTACATTTACTGTACTTGATTAACTGTACTTCAAACTCAAAGTCCAAACAGTAGATCTTTGCTAAGCCTGAGAATCTGAATTTAAACAATGAAATGTAATGAGAACCTAAGGCAAGCCTTTCAGAAGAGTTTTAATTATGAGAGAAAACCTAATAATACAAAGTGATTTAACTATGACCTAAGACCTTTGACCTGTTCTCCATCATTCAGAACCCATCACCTTATTTCATGCAGAATTATTGTGACTGGTTTGTACAGCAGCACAAACCTGGGCTCTGAAAACTCCACCTGTTTTATTTGTCATAATTGGCTCTGCTGTATTGCTCCCTCCCTCGGTGGCTTTCCATTAAAATCTGCTGAATAATAAATTATTCAGTGATTTAATAAAAGAAAGTGGCAAATATTTCTGAGAACAAGCCACCCACCTGCCTAGCCATGGGTGCCATTCTCTGACTTCTATTTTTTATTATTATTATTATATCCACGATAGGATTGTCATTAATCTTCAAACATTTTGAAAAAGCCTTCAGGGATCATAGAAATAGATTCCTCTATACATGCTATGATAATGAAAAGACAATCCTGCAAGCCGATGAGGTTATTTCTGGAGACTGTAAACAGTGGCTTGTTGCGATCGAACTGCTTTTATGTGATCTCTCGCTGACAGAGAGGCAGCGGATGTGGACACAGGGCATCAAAGAACTCTCAAATCACTTATTGAATTGTAAAACAACATCCTCAAAGGCAAAATCCTGACAGAGCCCGCTCAATCGGGCCGCCAAAACCCAGACAATGATATTTGCTTGTCATATTTACGAAATGATGAAGGAAAATACAGATTCTACATCAATTTTCTTTTTATTTTAAGCTTCAGTTGATTCATTGTCGTTCCTTCCTGGCAAGGTGCACTAGTGTGAGCACTGTCTAGATCCCTCACCGACTCGCGGCTTTTAATGTCCCTCCTTTATTTCATCTCAACCCCAAAGCTTCCCGCCCGACACCCCGAGTATCTCAAATACACTTTTTGTCATTTAAAAGGTTTTGCTTTCAAACTGACAAATCATCCATTTCAAAAACAGTGATACCGCCGCTGATAAACTGCTGAAAAGGACCAAATAAGGAAACAACTCACTGATGTGACTTTTGCTTACAAAAGGAACCCAAAGGGCACAATGACGAATGAAGTCAAGGCACTTTTGTTTATTCAGTGCCATATTACAGCAGAAGTTATCTCAGGCCACTTTTCATACAGAGCACTTATAAAGTTATTTACAGACCCCACGACAATTACCACCTGGAGTACAAGCACTTGGTGACAATGGCAAGTCAATAAGTCATTCTAGGAATCTTCCATACTTTACATTTAACAAGCAGCTTCCTCTGCTGCACCTCGCTTTGTGCCTTGTTGTCACCCCCCCTCTGTACAGTGTGAAACAATAGTTTCGACTATGGGGTAATAACCTTGCACAGACAGTGTTTCAAGGTAGTTCTCAGTGACACGCCATCCTTATCCCTTCACTGCAGGATTGAAAGATGGCGGCCAACGTACGTAGTTTACTCATGACATTTCATAAATAACAACTTTCTGATTTCAAAGTTGCACACGAGAAACCAGAATTCGCAGAAAGCTCAGGTAACACAAGAAAGCAGATGAGTGTATGAAGATGGACGCCTCTTCACCTTTTCCTCCTACAATTCAGATGTAAAGCCCAAATATCCGATCTTGGGCTGATGACGTGATATGAAGCCAGGTAGCGATTGGGATGCGTGGTATTGAAGTCCCACCGATACACTCGCTGGACCAATTGAGAGTCGGTCTCAGCTGACAGTGATGATGTTTTTAAAGCATCAAATAACTAAAAAACAAACTTAGCTGGAAAATGAGAAAAGGTTTTCAGTGTGTCCTTTGGCTTTTCTGTTTAAGCACATTTCACCAGCATGGAGGAGGTGAGTTTATGCAACCGCCCACCAGGGGGCGATCAAGATGCTTTGGCGGGCATGTCGTCCATCAATATACATAGTCTATGGTGTGAAGGCACTGTGCCACACTAGTTCCTGTAAAACTTTGCAAATAAGCTGTACAGTAAGTATTTCTCTTTGAAGATGCAGCCTCTTTTTGGATAAATCACTGACTGATATTATCTGCTGGAGAGACCCAATTTGTGCTGCACGTGTGCTATGAAGGCCTGACAGCACAGTGAGAGTAAGACTGCAACAGTTTCTAATATAAATAAACTGGAATTTAGTGGAAATCAACTATTCCTGACATTCAGAAACCCTTTTTGAATCTGTAAGTCTGATAACTGCAACAAGCTGACTGTAAACAAGTTACCTAAGTGCATAATCACAGTGAGTATTGAACAGCTAAGTAAGTGTTGCCCATGAGCCGGGCATCAATCAATCTTTAATTTATTTATCGCCTGGTGGCAACTGTCTCCTCAGCTGACCCGTTGGCAGTGAACTCCACAGACCACTTCATGGTGGCCACTGTGACGTGCACTCCTCCCTGCAGCTGCCGAAAGACTAATATATGTATCCGGTTCATACGAGTAAAAAGCAACAAATAAGCAAATAGTTCACTGTTATTTATTCCACTGAGAGATTTATGGAAATCATTATGTATCAGTGAGAACCCCCCGCTAAAAAGCCATTCACAAGTAAATAGCCTCTTTATCATTTTGTGCATATTGAGCACTTTCTGTGGAAGACTAATCCATCAGCATGGGAACCTTCCCGTCTCCTCTAACTGTGAGCTGCCTCTGATGCAAGTCTTTATGTCACCTTAAGAGGCTTTAATCAGCCACATGCAGGGGAGTCGCACAAATTTTAGACAATGCTCTCGTGTAGGCTCACATCTGATTTGTCATTTTTCCTTAAAATGAATAAATGTCTGAACCTCTCTGCAGCAACAAAGGAATCCAATTACACGAGCAACATTTGACAAATCAGCAACATCTCTCACAAATAGTGACCTGATAGAACACTATATATTTAAGAAGAACACTGATGACATCTGAGTTATAGGACAGTATTTAAGGGTGAATGTGTTTACTCAGTCATAGAGATGTGACCTGACAGCAGCTTATTAATATTTCAACTTCCCCTGGGGTTATGCAAATACACCTTGTCCTCTGCAAAGTGCTACCGAAGACCTTGCTGGTTGAGATCCAAATCACAATAACTTAACTTCAAGCTCCAGCAAGGTGTGTGTATCTGTGTGTGTCTCTGTGTGGGCCCCAATGTACCTGTGTGTGTCTGTGTTGGTAAGTAAGGAGCAGGAGCAGAAATACGGAGCAACGGGAAAAGAAAGAGCTGAGCATGGAGGCATGTAATCTGCATTCAAAAGCAATCATTTTTGTTCTCAGCTCATAAAGCCGTCCGCTGTTGATGGGTAAGGCGGTGAAATCAGGGGGATGAAGGTAAAGAATGGATCGGCAGGGTACGTGGTGGGGCTCGCACTCACACAGCAGCAGCTGGTACCGTGCAGGAGCTGACCTCCAGTGAGTGCTGCGTAAAGAGTCAGGAGAATGACAGGTAATTGCGGCAGTAAGATTACATGAAGCCACTAGAATCACCAGCTTGCGGGACTGTGCCTCCCCTAACCAGTCAAGTTGCAGGGGATAAGGTCACAATCTTCCCTTCTGTTCCTGAGTTATGGCTTCAAATAATGGCCAGAAAATTGTTTTTGTAGAACATTGACGCCGCAGCAAAGTTGATCTTTGACCTTTTGAACATAGAATCGTCATATCTTTATTTTTTGATGGGGTCTGCCCGCTAACTAAGAACTGCACGCCCCTCAAAGGAACCCACACAGCCACAGCTGAAACTGTGATGATGTCTGCCTTCCTGCGAGGATCGTAAAAACTTTATGGATGTTTTGACCGCCCTCAGAGACAGTGGGATTTCTTTGCCGAGGAAAAGAAGAAGAGAAGGAGATATAAAAAGAGAGCACTGCACACAGTTTTACAATAAAGAAAAGTTGGAAACCTTGCGTATTTATGGGAAACTCAGACTTTGGAGTGATCAGACAACAAATTATTTTCAATTTTAGACATGCATGCCATCTGTTGTTGTCAGTCAATAATTGAAAGACAGAACATTAATCAGTGGAACAAAACACACAGGATGATGTCACTTCAGGAGCTGTTAAGCAAACATTTAATTGATCAAGTTTGCTGACATTTAAGAAGGTAGAAATTAACATTTACACGACGCAAAGACTGCAGCTGTCGGGAGCTGGCGTGGAGAGCAAAGGCAAATGCTAGGGACCCCAGGATAAGGATAAGGTTTGCATGAACAATGAGAGAGAAGGTCAATCTGCCCAGAGTACCCTGAGAAAATCCACACAGACACGAGGAGAACATGACAACTCCACACAGAAAGGCCTCAGCCAAACAGGGATTTGAACCTTATTGCTGTGGGGCGACAAAGTCATCTTTTTTATTTGTCCGACAATGAGCAAACTCTGCACCTAATTGGTTTTGAACGGCTGAGAATATATATATGTAAGGATTGAGGAGGGTGAAAGTAAAAAGGAGGTTTGAATATTTGGTGAAAACAATAATGCTATAATAATTTGCCTCTCCATTTCATAAGATTTAAATAGAAGGAAAGAAAGTAAGGATGCTCTCTAAATGGTTCTCTAAATAAACAATTACCTTAGTCTGCTGATTCCTAGTATGCATTTCTTCACCTAGCCCCGGTCTGTTTGCTCTGTCACTTTAATTGCATTTCAAGGTGTGTGTGTGTGTGTGTGTGTGGTTGTGTGTATGTGTGTGTGTGTCCAAGCAGGCCCTCTGGTGCAGCTTGGCCTCGGCACACAAAAGTGTTATTCCGAGTGTCACCATCAGTCCCCTCAGGTCCCTGGAGAGAGTGTGTGCCCTCCTTAAGCCCTTCAGTGGATTCCCCAGGCTTGCTCAACATGGAGCTTACAGCCACGCCACAATCCCCCTTTTGTCTTTGACTTTCAGAGTTTTTGGCCAAAAAAAAAGGAAAAAAAGATCACACCATGAAACTTTGGCAGCATGGGAATGAGATCAGAGAGGAAATGAGCCAGGACGCCCAGCCTGATCAAATTTAGGCTCTTGACACTCTAAAAAATGATGAGATTTATGGTGCAAATCTTCACTTCGCCTGAATTTATTCTAATTTTGTAACTGTGTCTATAACAGGTCAGATTTTAGCAAAGCCCGTTTCATTTTACTATTCTGATTAAGTCCTCAATGACTCAATGAACTTTTCGCTTGGTAAGCTTTACTGCTCTTCAGTTTAATGAAATCACATTTCACAGAGATGTACGATGTGACTGAGACAGTGACTTACAAACTCGCACCCTCTAATTATTCAGGATGTGTGTAGGAGAATAACACACACACACACACAACAGCCTCTTACATGTGAAAGATCAAGTTGTGATTTGCCACCTTCTTGGAGCTCATGAAGTGTGCAAATATGCAAGACAACCTGCATGTGCACTCATCGATTTTAACAGAAGCATACGCAAAATCAATCTCAGCTAGACAAACGTGTGTAACTGAAGAGAATAGAATATGTTACATCTCAGTATTGGCTTTTGTTTCTCACTCAATGATTTTCATTTTTCCGTTTCAACCTTGAACACAGTAAGAGGTGATGGCATCGAACCTTCCCTGTGCATTATAAAGTTTAATATATTATTTTATTATATATATTTACTTTACATTGGTTATACTGATGTTAGAGATAAGAAGCATTTGAAGCACCATTTGCACTGGAGGAACATGCAGAGATCAAAGAGATCATTAAAGCGGATTGCCTTATAGTTGAATTAATAAACTGGCTTTGCCAACAGAACAACTTTCAATCTTTTGTTTTGTGGTGACTGCTCGGCTGTGACCCACGTGTTCCAATCCTGAAGACAATACTATCCCATTTACATCATCGGCCTGTTTAAGACATTAGCAGCTCAATTATATAAGTAACCAGACAAAAGCCATTTTACTCTCATAAGAGAAGTCATCTTCATCACCAGCTGTGCACTTTAATACCTCCCTGATTATTTACTTGACACACCAGCTTCACACCAAAATCACAAGTTTGTTGGAGCACATTTTTCCACACATGATTAGGATTTGGCAGGTTCATCTCTGTGACTTGCTGGGAGAACTTCAAGAAGTAAGAAAAACAACAAACAACTTGGAGTCTTTTTGGCACCTTGTGTCCCACATGGGATCTCTCCCTCTCCACGCTTTAATCCTGTCTCCCACACCTCTACCATGATCCGCTGAACCCTGTCACCCCCTCCAACTTGGGTTTCAGAAAGTAGGGCGACTATACAGGTGGCAGCAGTTTCTAGGCAGGAGGCTCGTCCGTACGGCGGTATGACTTCAAATCAATTTCATGATTAGTTCAAACTTTTACATCGATTATGATTCATGAAAAATAAATGCAGGGGAAATCCAGCAGGTCGTGAATACACATGTTGGGGAAATTTTAAACCGTAATAACCGACATGAGCAAAATTAAGACGGTTACAGGTAAAAATGTCAGTTTTTATACATTTTCAGCTAATTGCCCAGTGCACCAAAATTAAATTGATTGCTGATAATAGGCAAAAAATACAAATACAGTCTCTTCATCAGGATTGTAAAGACTACCCTGTATTTCAGTTTTCACCTCTTCATTATGCTCTGTATTTCTTCCGTATCACTGTGCCATATGTCTTATGTTGTTTTCTATGGTGATGAAGCAGACAGGGTAGACAAACAAAAGTCTAAATGACAATAACAAATATAACATTAATAATGTTGATAAGGTATATAAGCCAAAGCATGACTTTCAAGCTTTAGTATTTCACGGCTGTCCCATCCCCCCTCTCTCTTCCCTGCCTCGAGAGGCTGCCTCCGCTCTCGTCTCTCGTCTGCTCTCTCTCCTCCCAGCTTCCTCCCAAGTCATTTGCTGCTTATTAGAGAGTGTCTCTGTCAAGCTCGTCCCATCTAGTTCTCACCCAATTACAATCTAAATGAGCCACAGGACTGCTTAACTTGCTTTGCCTCTTCCCATTGTTTAATTTGTGATGGTAACAAACCCTGATTAGGCGCCTGCAAAGGTTCATAAATTAAGCACTCATGGCCAAATTAATCACCGGGAAGATAAATGGCCAATATTCAATTTTTCCGTATAGATCCAACTGATAACAATGCTGCGCTGTAAAAAGAACACTCAGGGAAAATGTCTGCACATTTTCTTCAGTGTGACATTTGGACCAGGGATGGATTGTACATCACACAACCAGTGAAATGTAATTTACTGAGAATTCCTTGTCGTGAGCCATAGCGTAAACCCTTCATATGCAATGTTTGCAGTATAGGACTGCACTAGTAACATTTGTGTTCCAGAGGTAAAACTGGGCCAATTTGATTAATGCCATATTCTCAATGTGAGAAGCGTAGACGGCACGATAAGGGTTTCCCAAAGAGGGAGAGGATGAGTGAAAACGGGAGTAAAAATAACGGGAAGAACGTGAACTGAAGTGAGGTAAAGCAAAGGACACACTGCAGAGAGGGGAGAAGGTAAAGTGAAAGTGGAGGAAGGAAGAAGTCAGGCAATAGCAGTGAAAACAGACAATCGTAAAGAGCTGCTCTGATCGTCATCAATAGGAAAAGTGGAGCAAAACTAGGAAATTAAATGCTTGATTTTGATAGTGGATCTAGTTGAGCATACAAACAGGCAGAAGATAATTAGTCTCAAGGGGAAATCAGAACGCTAAGTGAGAAAAAGAGCTCACAATATTAAAAGCAGCTGTCCTCAACTGACAGGGCAGACACATCACAGGCCCCTCGGCTGGAGGAAGGTTCCCCCCTCCCACATTATCACTGCATCCCTTTTATCTCCTGGATATATGTGGATATATATGTGTATTCATGGAAAATCAATGACTGAAGCTTTTATGAAGCTTACATCGTCTTGTTGCTTTGAACTTTTGCAGTAGTGACTGTACGTGCCATCTGCCATGTATTGTATATTTAAAAAATATTCAACTTTTTGGGGATCAGCTTCACATAATTGAAAGTTATTCAAGACCTTCACTTTTTGAACATCTTACCATTGTTGTTGTTACTGGTCAGTGCTGGTAACAACAGGTGAAAAACAAAATAATCCCTGAGATAAAACATTTCCTTGACTGAGAACGACAGTTGATCTATAATGAATATTGGTTTACTACTACTACATGGGTATTTTGTAGTAATATAATACTGAATTGGATGTCGATTACCCCGGCAACTTAATTTAACAACAAAGAATCTAGCTATACTTGCGCTCAGCACAAAAATACACAACAACAACTTGCATTTAAGCTATGCAATCTGTGTGTGTGTGGGTGTGTTTGTGTGTGTGTGTGTGTGTGTGTGTGGGGGGGGGGTTCCTTGAGTTTTAATGGACAGTAACAAATACATTGACCTTTGCTAGAAACTTCTTAACCATTGGGAGTTTCCCACTTACCTTTGCATCATTTTATATTATTCACTGGATTTACATCCTTACATTTCAATGAACCTATACAATTGTTTTCTGCTCATCCTGTAAATCTTCCTTTCTGTTTGTTTTCACTAACCCCATTGATACTGATGTCGTTTTTAGGTTCATGCACGTATGTCAGCATCGACGTTTGTGAGAAGAGACAGAAATACCTCACAGTGTGTTTCCAATCAGGATGATGTGTTACTGTAGCAGAACTGTAAGACGCAAGTGAGCATCGCTAGAAAAAGCAATTATCACTTAGGGTACTACATATGTAATAGTGTTAAGAATAAATCAACAAACAAACATCCCGACAAAAAAAAAAGAACAGGAATGCGCTGCCGTGAATGTTGAATAATAAACATGAACAAAAGAGATCCTCTGGGTCATGTATAGGTGGGAAAGAGGCAGCCACAGAGAAGCAGCGCTTTGCTCTGGAGAAGACGACAACACATCATAAGAGGCCTAATGCTCACAGAGGAAGCCACTTGTCAAATAGGAGGCAGTCAGCCCTGGAAATATTGCTGTTACAGTAAGTTACACACATACGGCTCAGTCTCACTGTCATGCACCACATATCCGGCAAAACGCACAAAACAGCAGGACGAGAAAAAAAAGCATCGAAGCTTAGTCCATACACAACGAAGTAAGAAATAAAGCAGACACTTCACGAGTGCTGCCAATATGAAGCTACGTGACAACACCTTCTGCAGCAACTCAGCCGTTCAGGCTGATAGAGAACAATTGAGTTAGGAGACGGAAAAGCAGCCAGGAGTGAAAAAACAACAAATGTGACCAAACAAACGTGCTTGGTAGCCAGGAAACAAAACTTGGATAGAAACTTCTCTTCAATATCACGTAACTGCCTGAAATAAGGGCTGAATCACTCTTTTCACACCAAAATTCAAATGAATACAAATTCAGCTTCATCCTCACCTGCCCTGTGTATTTATACTTCTCTAACGTGCTGCATGTGTGGCAACGCAGTTCACCGGCAGAACACTAGGCGGAGTAACGTTTTTTTTCAAAGACAAAACACACAAAGAAGAGACGTCTTCTTCTTCGTCGACTGTTTATTTACATCGCCACTACGGCTCCTCATAGCCTATTTCTGGCGGACAAATCTGCCAGTCAGTGACGGGTTATACAAGTGGTCATACTTTCGGATCTCTTATGCCAAGTGCTCTTCTCTTTGGTCCATATTCGTTCTTCTAAATCTTCCGTGATTTCCGCGTATTGTGGGGCATGAAACCAGAAGCTAGACTCCGGACGGGATGTAGTAAGCAGACCAATCACAAGCCTCGCGGGCTGCGTGAGACTCGCTTCGCTTTGTCGTGTAGTTAGAAAAATTGGCGGACGCACGCAAGCCCGCAGAGGGCACGAAAGGGGCGTGTTGCGTGTCTTGCGTGCATGCGTGCAACCCGACTATAATTCGGCCTTTAGTGGTACAATACTCTACACCAACGCAAGATGTGTTTGGGCCATAGACTGTATATAACGATGGACAGCACTTCCTCAAATTGTCCAGAAATGAAGCAAACAACATATAAATGCTGTCATTTGTATATTTGGAGTCTGGACAGTTGCAATCGGGGCAAGGAGTCGACCTAGCAAGGTCCCACTGATACACGAGTTTGCCAATCACGAGTCATTCTCTGTTGTTAATCAGGACATTGATCATTTGACCTGGACACATCAGTAAAACGTCTGCAGGACATTCACAGTTTGAAAATGTCTATAACCCAACACACAATCACTGCAGCAACACACATAAAACACACACAGCTATAGACTTGCAGCATTAAAATTGAGTGGCACAGCCTATAGCTTGAGTAAAACACAAGGGGCTGCACGGCCTGTGTGGGCAGCAGGACTGATTTGAATAGAAACAAATCTTCTAGACTGCATGAGATGGACAACTGAAGGATGCAGATGAGATGTTTTCTTTGTAGACGCACGATTATCTGCGGGTTCACATTCAAGAACACGCATGATCTAAAAGGCACAAGCCGTCTGAGCAATCACCGTAGAAAAAACAGCCGACAAAGCTCGAGCCAAGCAAACATCACTTCATTCTCTCCGAGGGCCGCTGTCATCAATCCTGAAGAGGCACCCGTGTCATCATTTGTGACAGGGCACTGAACACGGTTGACAGCGGAATAATTATTCACGGGACAAATGTATTTTTCAACCTATGGACAGGTTGTCAGTCGGAATGAGTGATGTCAGGTGCTTCAGGTCAGGTAAGGGACGATTGCAGTGGAGCCGTCTTCCTCGAGTATCACAATATTTATGAAAAAACAAACAGAGAGGCTTCCTGTTCCACAACTGACAGGGTTAGGGTTAGATCCTCCGTTGGTGTCCACTGGCAAACGGAATGCTTTCGAAAATCTAAAATCGCAAAATGTTTCAAAACACTTTGTCGCAGGACAGTGAAGCAATAAATGTGATTCAGGAAGCGGCGGGATAGTTCAGCCTCTCACAGTAATATCATTATCAGAAGTCGCCCCCACAACAGGCTGCGTGGTCAACTCGAGGGGACACATTTAGATTTGAATTACTTTCCAACAGCATTTTCCCGGCGATAAGAAAATAAAAATTGTCATGGAGCACAACATGGCATATTTTGAAAAATGTTGTTTGTTCGGAACTCAGTAAGTGTACTCACATTGATCGATGTTCCCGTCTGCTTTCCCCTTCTCCTGCAAACAGAGAGCACACACACACAAAAGTGGTTATTACAGGCTCGGAGGAGTGAGACAAAAAAAAAATACCAACAACAACAACAGCTTTTCGCCGACCATTCGTTAGTGTGTCTTTTCCTCTTTCCTGCGCTCCGAGAAAGACGACAGCGGCGGCAATCAAAGGTGAACAGATGGAAGGTGAATGGAAGGGAGAGACAGGGAGGGAGGGAGAGAGAATGAATGGTGGGTGACAGCGGAGACACAGGAAGACCTTTTGACAAAGGCGGATCCAACAGTCAATTCAATCGCACAATAGGAAGTACACTTGCCGAGAGGCTGCGAGACGGAGGTGTCACCACATTGTACTGGAATGTATATCAGCATGTCAAACCATCGACACCACGTGCATGAGCTGCTTTCCAAATACTTGACTTTTTAACTAGTGTTTAGAAGATGAAACGGAAGGAAAACAGTCTCCAGCTGTGAGATACCTGAATATCAAGATTCAAAAAGAATAGTTCTGTATTGAGCAATACGGTACAGATGACGTAGAGCAATATTTAACACAATAAATCAAGTGGATTTCAAAGGGGAAACCACATTCTGACCCATTATATAAATGAATCACAAGAGAGGGAAACCTTATGGCAAACCACAGGAGTGAAGACGTAAAGGTCCATGTGTAAAACTAACACGTGAGAGGGAAACAAACACAGCTTCACACTAAAGAATAATTAAGCGAATGGTAAGTTTTGGGTTTTGTGAAAGAAGTGAAATTCACTGCAACTCACTGGGCATAAAATTCTGTTTTCTTTTCCCTTTTGTGTCAGTAGGGATTCAGCTGACCTGTGTATGAACAAACCACAGACTGTATTAAGATGGAAGGGCATGAAGCCAAAGTGTCTTGATCGACACCTGGTGGCGGTCAGCTGTATAGGTCATGTATAGCCCTGCCTCCTCCATGTTAGTGGAGGGGGCAGGGACCAAACTAAGAAGTCAAAATACACATCAAATAGGCATATCTTCTTCTTAATGGTAATCCTTATCACACTGATATTGGTTCAACAAGTTTTAATTTTAGCTCATTAGTTAATTGATGCTATAAAAAGAGGCTCAAACATCGTGATTGACAGCAGAGGCTGAGTCACGATTGGTCAAACACGTGTATTGGCAGGACCTTGATGCTGTGGCTGCATCTGAGTCGGCTCTGGCTCCAAAATAATCAAGATGGCAACATTCCTAGCCGGGATACTTTAGCTTCATTTCTGGACAGCGAGAGGGAAACGGAGACACGTCGTTTGTCTTTATATATTTTTCTTCCATCCTGTGGAAGAATAGTGTTCATGCTTCCAATTCGATTCCTAAGTCAAATCAATGCTATTGAATCTGTTCTGCTGGGATGAGGTGGCCCAACACCTTACTGAGACACTCGATGTTAGCTTTTTTCCTATCACATATCTTAAAGTGCGTCCACAATTTGTCATGCTTTTGGTGTGCATTGTGCGCCTGTCAGCAGCTGATCGCTCGCGCTTGTTACAGCACCAGGAATTGTGCGTGCACAGGCAAAAAAACAAAGGATCGACACGCCGTTTAGAAATAGAACACGGGCAGGTCTTCCTATGCAGCACTTGAGCTTCACAAGAAACCAATATGTGGCGGCAATTGAAGTGTTTTGACATTTTGCATTCTTGTCCCTCAGTGTGGATGTCACCAGTAATGAGGCTCAGTGATAAAACATGTGTGTCTGCGAGGCCGTCCCAACTTCCCAGGAGACCGGGAGCCTCGCGGGAAATGCAGCAGTTTTAGAGCCTCCTGTCATTGCCTCCTTCTCCTCTCTCTCTCTCTCTCTCTCCTTTTCTCTCCCTCTATCCCTCTCTCTTTCTGCCATCTGTCCATCTTAATTGCAGACGTGCTTCCTTACGATGGCAGGATAAAATTGAGTGTACTCATCAGCACCGCCTTCCATCGTCTCGAGTGCTGCTGTTTGATCAATTGATTAGAGAACCAAACCGAGCATAGAGGTGAAAGAAAGGCTGTGTGTCTAAAAATACGGTCCTCCCTCCACCACGACTCTCTGGAGTGAGTTCCGTCACTCGCCTCCGTGCCGCACACTCGGCTTTTGTGGACATCCGCGGCGATAAAACAACAGTGCGGAAATAATTGAAGGCAACTACAGAAGATGGATGCGAACAATCACACGCGTGAGATTAGGCGGGATTTTTATTCCTCTCCAGTGATGTCTGTCGCAGCCAGTGGGTGGAGAAATGTAAATAGCTACAGACGGAAATTAATTTGAGCAAATGGGGCAAACCCACTGGGTTTCAATTAGGGCGGATCTGATGCGTTTCTCTTCCATTTTCCCTCTTTGTGATGGAGGCTGATTAGATGGGTGTGTGTCTGCATACATCACTTGCCCAGCAGGCAGACATGGTGATTGGTAGGATGTGTTATGTTTATGAGAACAGTGCTGAGAGATGTGCTCAGCGGAGGGGACAGGACATTCAGTATGTTTTAACAAGACCCCGAGCCGGTTTTTCTTCAAACTTTTTCTCACTTATGGAAGATGTCTCATGCCTTGTTATTTTCAGGTCAGGTTAGGCTACTCAAACTTTCACCAACTGGGCTTTGACAAAACAATTTTGGCAACAATTGTGTCCAGGGGGTTGATTGAGATTTAACTACCTCAACTTCTGCAATCAATCCATATGCAAGGGGAAAATATACCTGCTGTCTTTTGTACAGTTGATGTAGCATGTGGGATACAATGCAAGGATACAAGTGGTAATACACTCCATGGTCACCTACCAAAGGAGCAGGGTGTAGTAGGGTTAACTGAAGGGTACCACATATCGGCTTATCAAGTATATGTAATGTTTCTAGGGTTATGGTTTACCTTGCATAAAGGTTTAAGGATCCTCCAAAGCAACGGATTGGTCGAGACCCTGATTTTTGACCCTCAGCATTATCACTAACCCTCTTGAGCTAAAAAAGCTAGGCCGACTTTTACCATAGGCATGTTCTCTCGATCAAGGTCGGACGAAAAGCATCACATGACACACACAGTCGGAAAGGTGAGGTAAATATGTCATAGATCTAGATTGTGAAATGGAAATTGAGTTTTTTTACATCAATGAAATTCACTCGGAGACTGAACCGGTGGCAGCAGGTCATGGTAAAGCAGTTTCGTAAGAATCCTTACAGCCCTACCTGTTAGTGCTTGAAAAACCTAGACCGAGGTACCACACACAAAAGAAGCACCTGTGATACTTTGAATCGATTTTTAAATAAAACTCTGTTTAGAGATGCATCTATTGGGCTTTGTCATAAGAGGAGAGTTAAAGTGTACAAACTCGATAAGATTTTTACAGCCTCTCGAAAAAAAACTAGGTCAAATCAAATGTGTGAGGTCTACATGCCTCCATCTAAACACTGATACCAAACGACAATCTGACATCGCTGTAAACACAGCCGATGTCTTTTAGCGAGTCAGCGTCAATTTGCCTTTTTCCTAACTCCCTTGTATGTGTTGCTATGCAGGCACTCCATTCAAGGGCCCATATGTACCCACTATCTCTCTCTCTCTCCGGCTCTTGATTCAGTCAACAACAAAGCACTCTGCGAGAATTAGCTGCCTCTGTGCCAACTCAGCGCGGCGGCTTCTGTTTGTTTGCTAAGCTGCCGTCTCAGTTACAGCCGGACACAAACAGCCTATCGATACGTCGACCTTTTGAAGACACTGTCTGATTCGGACAAAGAGGGAGGATCGGGGAAAGGAAGTTGGATCCATATGTGTGTCTGTGCTTTCACAACAGTTACTCCCTGATGTCTGTTGCTTAGAAAGACGGGGCCTGTCTCATCCAACAGCAATTCATCAGTGTACCAACAAGCTACTTAATGAGATAAATGAAAAGGAGCCAAGAGAGAAAAAGGGAGAAAAAAACTTTGGCAATACTCTATACAAGTGTTAATATCTTCACTGGCATAATTTTGATGACTCCGAAAATAGAACCAAAGCCTCGCAAATGCATTCCTGCCTGCATCATTACCTGGAGTTGTTTCACGTTCCACTGATACTCACTGGCTCAGTGTGTCCTCTAAACATTTTATTTATTCAAATTTGTTCCTGGCTTCTCGAGGCAAAGTCATAAACAACAGCTTCAATCACTTCTTACATTTTTATACCCAACCTGATATAGTGCTGGTAAATGAATGTGCTAATAAACCAGGGTGGGTTGGGACCAGGCAACCACAACATAATTTAGTTAAAAACCAACAGAAACCATTGATGGCCATTTTTTAATAGAGTAAATAGAGCTGTGGGTAAATTTAACTAGGCCTATAGTGATTTAAGAGCAAGTCGTAAGAGTCTACTTGGAATATTACTAAATATTATGAGTTTATTTCTTTGGCAATCTCACAGTTCGATTCTTCTCTGTTTATTAATGAAAGCTGCGCTAACATTTGGATTTGACATATCACCTCTATTTCACACTTCACTGTCGTGGCCCAATTTCACCCTTCTTTCCTCCTCAACTCACTTTCCCATTTAAAAGTCTCTCATCTAACATATCTGTATGCAGTTTCATGCTTATGTCTTCTTTCTATTGTCATGTGTCTTTCCATTGGAATTCTGTTTGATTCACAACCTGGAAACAATTATTTTTATCAAATACAACTTGGAGTATATAAAACAACAGACGGCCTGAAAAGCTGTGAGCTGGAGACTGCAGTGTAACGAGAAGCAAAGCTTATTGGGCACAAGTCATATTCAACATGTAAATGCAGTAGGGTGGCCCTGCTACTAAAGAAATAAAACACGAGAGAAGGAGCTGCCATCGTGGGGAGAGAAAGAAAATGTTTTTTCATTTCCATTGTTGCAGCAGGTTTTCCTGTTTAATTCAGTCCACAACCCTCTTATTCATAAACCCTTTATCCAATGAGCGCATTACCCTCTTCCTGTGTGGCTCCTGCAAAAATCCATTCCAAAACCCACTCACACTAAACAGCATATGAAAACCCTGCATGTTCACCAGTGTTGCTCTGTCACTTCACTGGGACACGTACCGTCAGGACAAGAATCCAGGATCAGGTCTACTTTACACCGGCTCCATCTCTCAGTGAAATGTTAGTGAGGACAGTGGTTATAAAGGTGCGATTTTAACATTTCTCTCAGTTCCAACAGTTCCACCTCTGTTGGATGATTCACCTTTATTTGCTTGTCCTTTAACCATAATCCATTTTATTGTGCGACTTTGTTACTTTGCCTTGTGGAGTTTGTTTCCTGTCGATATTTTGTTCTGGCTGCACTGAGACAAACTCTATTTGTACCAAAGCTGTCACCAGCCCTGTGTGGATTCATCAGCACGACCCTGTGTTGCTCTGTAGGGTATCCTGGATTGCTCCCAGGAAGTTGTGAAGCAGTCAAAAGGCTTTCATCTGGACTTTTTTTTGTCTTTTCTCAGTCTGTTCCAACCCCAACAGTTTACATGTTTTATATTGTTTTGGGGGGATTTCAGTCATAGAAGAAAAAGTGACATCTGGCACTTCTTATTCATTTCCAAAGGCTTTCAGGATGCATGCTGCGCAATCATGTGAATTCAGGGATTTACATAAGTCACCCCAGGGTCAACTTTAAATTCTGGCGTCAATCGACAGCTTTTTAAAGTTCTGATACAGGTCCAGGGGGGATGCCTGGGAATTTGTTTTTTGCATTAACTGATCTCCTGGGACAGAACCACAGCCAAATGCCAACTTGGCAAAGCCCAAAGAGAGTCAGACTTAGAACAGACCAGGGGGTGTACATGCTTCATTTAACAAAGAATTAGGACGACCGCGGGGCTGTGTGGCATGTGTGTGTCTGCGGGTATGACGATCTGTTGGAGCTTTGTGTTGCTGTTATGCTGACAACATTTGTTAAAGGGCTCGTTCTCGCTGGCAAGGACCGGTTAGCGCTCAGGGCTCATTTGTTTTACCCATGAATCTCTTGTGTGGCATCATGATCAGTGCAACCAGGCATGAACGTTTAGAAACTTTCCCACAATTGTGTTTAAGTCATTATCTCTAAACTGTTGTGAATGCATAAACAAACAAAAGGTGCACACAAAGAAAATTAAAGTTTTTTTTTGTATGAGTTGTAACCATGAACAAGAGCACAGCAATTTGAAAGAAGTCTTTGTGTTAACAACGACAATACTAATAAACACACCGAGTCATGAAGTGTAATGATCATGAGTCACTCTCCTCTTCAATCTCAGACTATTTGGGATGATAAAATGAGCTCCCTTGAGTTATTTTAAGAGTTATAATAAATACTTAGTATTGTAATTTTTTTTTTTCATTCATCCGTTGTCGGTTTAAATGGGCCCTTGTACCCTACCTTCCCAGAACTGTTGTTCTGAACCATGCTCCAGAGACCAAGAAGCTTATTTAGCAATCTAGCCTGGCTCATAACAACACGGTGGTCATGTTGACAAGCTTTCACAGACCCCTGCAAAGAGAGACACCTCCCTCATGAACAAGAGGTTTTATTTCCTTCTGCTTTTGACTTCTCTTTGCTCTGACAGGAGAAACGGTGTGGCATTACCTCTGCATCCAGTCATTGTTCAGTCAAAGCTCAATCAGTAATACAGTAATACACATAATTAAATTCCTGTGTTTACACACAATAGAAATATAGCCTCTTTAGTTAAGTCTTTACAATAATTTTGTGTTATTCTAGTTATGTGATCATTCTCACATTTCACTTCGCTTCACTTTTGTATGTGGTGTAACAGAATTGACCAGCACACATCAGCTGTTCTTATCCTACCACAGTACTGTACTCATGCTTCTGATGATCAGGCTGTAATTAATGACTCCTTCTCTTCTACATGAAGCCGGATAGAAGATCTCAGGGTTAACTTAGCCAGTTGAAAAGTAGATTAATCATACAGGTTATACTGGATAGTCAATGATGGGTTCAATGGAGACAACAGCAGCTGCTGGGAAAGTCAGGGCAATATATTTTAGAAAGTGACTTGCTGATTTGCTGACATCCTCCCTGAGAAGCAAATTTGTGCCCTCATGTGGTCTCGGAATAGATAAAAATTAGTTCCTGAATTGAAAATTGACGTGAACGGCATCTCCAGTCAGAACTCGTCCGCAAGTTGGCAAAGATGTCGGTGCTGGATTTGCTGACATCGACTCAATAAACACAATTTTAAACTGAGCTCTAAATAGATCGTACTGTTGGCTTTCAACCTAAATTTTTCATCAATCATTTTATCTGCACTGTCAATTTCAGTTCAGCTGTTCATATTATGACCTGATTTGAAAAAAAAAAGTGACATGGGGAAAAGGAGACTCAAAGTGACATTCTTTTCTTTAGAATGATCCCTCGAGTGTTTATCAGATCTTTATGTTTGATATGATCGATGTGTGTTACCATCATTTTTTCTCTTGCTTGATAGCGGGTGAAGGTGGTAACCTCAGTGGGGAGCGGTGAGACTGAGAGAGAGAGAGAGACAGAGAGAGAGAGAGGGAGTTTGTATAGTGTACATACCATGGAGTGTGGTTCCTGGAAGGAGGTGGAGAAGATGCGGGACATAGTGGCTCTATCCTCTGCGTCTCGCCTGCTGCCCTTGTGCCCTTCAGCCAGCCAGCACCCTGACGTTCCCAGCAGAGCGGCCACAGCTACCGCCCAGACCCCCAGGCTTCCCATGAGTGTCTACCTGAGTGGAAAGGGGAAAACACAACGCACACAAAGACTCTTAGACTCATTCAGTGCAGTTTCCAGAAATAAAACAGAATTGCAAAAACATAGTCCTCTTAATATTAATTTGGGTTTAAAGGGAATGGGACAGTTTACTTTCTCTGTGCGAAAGTAGGACAGAGTATATCAGCTTTTTTGAAAATAAGGTAATAATGTTACACGTTAAAGTCATAATTTTAGGCTACGTGCCATTTTCGAGGAGAAATATAAGAGAATCAGCCTGTTAAATGGAGGAGTGTGGAGAATCTTGTTAGTTTAGAATAAAGGGTTCATGAATAAGAAATCTTTTGGCACATCGGCACCACATTATCATTAAGTACCAGGACCTTGAAAAGATTATACAAGAAACAGTGTCTATTCGCTAGAGAGAACCACACCAGAGTTTTAGGAAGTTGCCTATTGGTGGTTATATTGATATTCAAAAGGGATTTGTAGTTTGTCAAGAAACAATGAGAAGCCTGGGGAGTCAGGTTTTTCATTACTATAAAAATAGTTTTTACTTTATTCGCATAATAATGTCTTTCCAAATTGTTCTCTTTTTCTCAGATTACATAGTTTCGGAATATGACAACATTATTTTCCAAATCTCTGAATTTAGCTTTTCTTCAAAAAAGCCCTAAAGTCATCACACCTGAGTGAATACAAAAAGTTATGGTGTTAGATTCACCACGACAAATGTAACTGTAAACCTTTACACCTTGGCTGAGATTTGAATCTGTCATAATCTTTATTGTATGCAAATGTAATCTATCGGCTTAATTTACTTGGATTTAAGTCAGTGCACCATCATCAGCTTCATAGTGGAGATAAAGACAAATGGACTGAACTCTAACAGACTCATCATTTGTTCAGCAGGATATGTAATTGCAACCATCACAGTTGTAATGTGCCGAATTTGTCACAAATAGATTTGACAGCTAAATGAGACAACAAATCCTTTCGAGATTAATGACATGACAGGAAAAAATGTCTTTACCCAACAAAGGTAAACGTGTACAGACGGAAACATGATGCTTAAAACTCAATAACTATTAATAACTTCTATAAAAGTCACAGCTTCATCCTTCAATGATTCCAGTGAGCTGTTTATAGCTATCTATATTTCAAGAGACAAATACCTGGTATGATGCTTGCACACGCACTTACACACTCACACAACGGAACAAATACTGTACACACACTCCTCGTGCACACACACGCACGCACGCACATGTGCGCGCCGTAATTCAGCTACGTAAACATCAAAGCCCAGACTGATGGGGATAATCATCTGTATTACAAAGCGCACGGAACATCTTTTGATGTCAACAAAGAGACAACCCTCTGAAGTCGCAAATGGCGGAGTATTGGCGTGGGAGCTTAAAATATAAACTCAGAAGATCAATTTCACTGCAGCGACACTCACACATTATAAATCTTCAGGAAAAAAAAACACACACAATGCCTCACAACTGCACTTTTGTGTGCAAAGCGGGGAAAGTAAAAAGCTGTTAGGATTCGTCTTTTACTGCCTTTTCCCTCGTGTTCTCTTTTCTGAACTGCATGTCTGTCACACACGTGTGGGTCTGGCTGCTTGACAACACTGCACTGAAGTCCTGACAATTTCCTGAATTTTCCAGAAGGGGCCGTGTTTGTTAAATGCAATTGTCAGATTCCGTTGATCTGGACTTTTTCCTGCCAGCCTCCTAGTAAAACGTCTAAGTGAGCCTGTGTGAGAATACGACAGGAAAATGTCTGGCTTTCAGAGCTTGTCACGATAGGGGCAGACACGGCTGTCGATGTGCTGTAAGGAAAAAAACACACTGCGGAATTTAAACATCATGTCCTCCCTGTGTGTGTGTCTGACCGGGACTATCTCCTGCTGCGTTCTTCAGAGCTGCAAGGCAATCTCCTGAAGACACCATTTCCCCGATATGTTACAGAGTTCATTCCTGAGAACGGCTCATGTGTGTGTGTGTCTTGCTGCAGGCATCCTTTTTCTACCAATTTTACCAGCACACTTATCCATCATCATCATCCTCATCATCCGCTCATCTGCTATGATAAAAGACAGGCCCAGATCTCTCAGCTCCGGCCTCTGTCGGGTCCTTGATACAAACGCTGTGGCCGCACTTTGCTTGTTTGCTCGTCACGTGCTGCACCGGCCTAACACTTTGTGTGCGTGTGCATCAGAATCAATCACACAGATGTTCTCTGTAAGCTGCCCCCCCCCCCCCCCCCCGTCCAACCCGGCAATCTCTGTCTCCCTCAGAATCCCAGACAACAACGCAGCTCCTCTCTGTCTCTCTCTCCTCGGCTTCACCTTACTGAAAACGCACTTAGAACTCAGCCTTCATCTGAAACTGTTCCACAGGCATCAGTTTTCTCTAATTCCATCGGTAAATTATGTTGAATATATCAGATATTTTGTAATTAAAACATAAATATGTGTTTTTACTGGCTTTGGGGGTGAATGAGCCTGACAACTCCACATTTCATCTGGAATAAAAAACAGCATTGCAGAATATCGAATGATCAGCCCTCCTTGACGTAGCCACATTACACAACCCTATCAGGTTGTAGTTACTGCAGGTCATTGTGTTGCGTTAATACTTCACTGCCCCGGTGTTGTTGTTACTCGCGTCCGTCCCCCGTGTGTGAGTTTGACGTCCTCTAGAGGAACTGGGCATTTCGCACTGATGACAAAACGTTTATTGGACACGGTCACGGCAGCGACTTGTCGTCAGGTCTCATCAGCTGATGGTGTTTACGATCGCACTCTGTGACACGGCAGCTTGTTTGTTGTGTCGTTGTACTTTCAGGTAATGTGTTCATTGTTTTTACAGTCTGTCTCATTCTTTACTATGTGTCTTTATTGTGTGTTTTACTGCGGAACCAGTCTGAAAACTAAATTTGCCGTAGGGGGCTGTAAAAATTACCGATTGACACAAGGGCACGAGAAAGACGCTCAAACAGTGCAGGTGTTAAAATGTCTGCAGCGGGTTCCTCAGCACAATATTTTATATTTTAATGGAGATGAGTCACCGCATGGTCTAATCTATGCTGCCGGATATTTCGTTTCCGATGCTTTTATTAGCAGGTTATATTCCTACAAATCACCAGAAGTATAGAGATCCCTGGAAAGTAGCAACGCCACAATGTCAAAATACTAAATAGTACAATATGTTATGCAAAGGGGCCTTAGCTGATTTAAATAATCTATTTTGGACACTTGAGGCCAGTGGAACAAGCTGCAAACACAAGCCCTGACGTCTGGAACATGTCAGCTAACAGTTGCCTCGCTGTTTACACATGCGGGACACGATCGCGTTTCTGCCCTGACTCGCACACCCTCCGCTTATCTCCGAGTTTGTCCTCCATCAGTTCCCCCCGGCTCCTCCACGATCACCGAGTCAATGCGGGGCCCTATGCGTGTCCTCCGGTCGGTAGCGGGCAGGCAGCGCACAGGAAGTTTGGTGGAACCTTTTCACCGCGGCTGCCTGCTGCGTCTGGTAATGAGCTCGTGAGCGAGTGCTGCACTGAATGCTCCGGAGCACCCGAGAGAAGTGCCGAGTCAGGGGTGTCGTTCGTCGGGGGGGGGTGGTTCACCGCCATGTCACACAGACATCGATCCATTGTGTTTGTGAAAAATACTGATTCCAATGGAAAGAACCCAGTGAAAGAAAGACAAGTAGAATGTGCCTCGACCATCCCTCTCATAGTATCGTACTGAGCTGCATTGACTGTGTAACTGCACCGTATGTTGCTGGCTCGCTGTGGTGTGTATTTTGTGTGTGTGTGTGTGTGTTGTGAATGTGAGTCTCTGAGCCGCATCTCACTGTCAGTTTCAACAAATGGAGCCGGATGAAATGTCAGACTGTGACACGGCGTTGAAAGATCAGTAAATCAGGATCCTAAGTGGTGAGGGAGATTATTTATATCCCGTTTCGGGCTCGGTATTAAACGCCGGGTGATAAGATCATAGGTTTAGTGCCGTCGGAGTGAACCGTCAGAAAGATGCTCGCTCTGATGTGAGAGGATTTAATGTTTACAGATCACAAACATTTTCTAAAGGGGCTGGAGATTCAGCCATCGCTAAAGCCTATATCAGGCAATACATAGCCAATAAAAAGGAATGGAACGGTGTCATGGGTTATCATTATTTAAGGCGTATTGATTGATTCACGATGTCAACTTGTGCAATTGTAACTGCACATCCCACCTTTGCAGTTGCTGCCGGTAGCCTTTGAGCACCAAAAGGAAGTAAATGATATCTTTCTAACAGTAACTAGTAAATACGGAAACTCAGCAAAACATCCATTCATTATTCAGTCGCGTTTCTTCACTTGACTCTTTCAAACCAGCGAGGGAGCAGCAGCTATTAGCAGTATACGCTCTTCAGCAGCTCTCCCAAGTTCTCAACTATCAAACAAACCCAGTGACACAGCTTCACAGACGCTAATGTCGTCACCTATTCTTCTTCTTGATTTTGATGCATTCAGTTTTTTTTCTCGTCAGACAAGGGCAAACGACAGGAGGTTGTTTCGCGAGCCAGGCAACGCAAGCAGGGTTTAATCAGATCTCTATGTGGACACTGGAGAAACAGGTGTCAACGTAATCGGGTTAAAATCATATATAGATGCATAATGGATACAAGGTGTGTGACTGTTTCTAAACAGCGCTCATGGTGCCCATTATGGGGTTTTAAATGTTGTAACCAGAGGTGTTACAAAGATGTAGAAGATAAAACAATTTAATAATAGCAAAAACATACAAATTCCCCCATTGTGGGACTAATAGAGGACCTCTTATCTTATCTTATCCTAAGGTAGCATGAGAAGGAAACACTCATCCCAGAGAGGTGCTTGAATACACAGGTAAACATCCTCAGACACTTCCCACCACTGCACATGCAGTCAACCTCATGCAAACGTCCCGTCAGTGTAAACATCACTCGACACGGAATCCCCGACATCGTTCAGCTATAGCTGGCCTGCGGCTAATGGGCCCTCGTAGATGAAAGCTCACCCTTGTGAAATTAAACACCAAATGAGATCTGCCACTCACTGTCTTAATGTGCTGCCTGGCCCTCTGGCATTAGCCCACACACAACCTCATACACACACACACGCACTCACATATATAAGAGAGTCACACACACTTAGACTCACACAAACATAGCACAAGCGGTGTGGAATGAATGGTCCCTTTCGAAATCCCTCAGCAGGGAGAAAGTGTAAGAGGAAGCCATTATTTGACCAGAATATTAAATCGCTTAAAGAGACACACTCTTTAAAACCAGTCCAGCCTCAGGCAGCTTTCCTCAGATCACACTTGTTCAGCGAGGGACTTCCATTATATACAGACTGAATGTGCTGGAAGTTGAATGCCATCCACCCACACCGCGCTACCGTCTCCCCCCCTTTTCAGCCTCTTACTTTCTCCCAGGAAATTTCACACTCAATTTTCTTTCCAGAAGTTGGGGAGAAATTGGTTCGAGGGCTTTTTAAATTAAGAAGTGAACCAGCAGCTTATTAGCTGAACCCCGAGCTTGTAATAATAGATTTAAAGAGAAAGGTGAAAAAATTAAAAAATGAGGAGAGTAAGAGACCGGAGGTAACGGACTCTTCATGTCATATATCAATGGACGGCACTTTTTTGCACAAACCAAGGACTGTGGATTTGATCCTGTCTCACTACAATTTTATGAGAACCTCCAAAAATTCTAAAATCGGCTGTGTACAGGACATACCACAGTTGGAAACCCCAAATGAGCCTCAATGCTTTTTGCTAAAATGTCAAAATTTGAAAGGTTGGGTTGAAGATAAGAATGTCTTAATATTTGTGTGCGTGTGTGTTTGTGTGTGTCTGTGTCTGCGTGTGTCTGTGTGTGTGTGTGCTTTTTTACCTGGGCCCCCCAGGTCCCTTGAAACGCTCCACTCTCACAGATTGGCTTCAGTCAGTATGAATATGAATGACAACATCTACTTATTACTGTCTTAATAATCAAATGTGCATGTGACAACTTTACCTGAAGAAGTATGAACCATCTTCTTCACACTGCTACAACCACACGACTGAGCTCCAGTCACAACAACATCATCACAAACATCCAGTGGAGGTTTTGTTTGTGATGCCGGCAGCCGAGGCACTAAATCTTTCTTTCTGCTGCGGCTGTAACGCTGAAGGAAAGCGTCAGCTAACAGCCTCTAATGTGCAGCAGAGAGCCATCTGCTAGACATCACATTTTAAAACAAGGTGATTGGAGGAAGGCCTCTGAGACTCATCCGCGTCATTCAACCATGAGCTGCTGTTTTCTAACATCTACTTTCGAGGTCAAAACATGAATTATCGGCTCTGCCTTCACCCTTCACAGATCTTTCCTCACTGTGCAAAACCAGCTTTTAACATGTTTGAGTGATTATTTCTATTCATTGGAGTATCAGCACAACATTTGATGAATTTTTGCTTCTTTCAACTGAATATTAAAACACACACGCAAAAACAGACACCAAGGGACCAGTTTGAACTGAATTAGATCCAATTATGATCTTCAGCCAGAGGGAATTAGTCTCACTTTTGTGTACAAAATGGAAATTGCATGATTGTGTGATTAATTCTCAGTCCTTCTAAACATGCGGCACAAAAACATTTTTCTTTCCCGGTGTGAGAAACGACAAAACCATCTGGCACCGCTCAGAGGAGCACTCACAAACTGTCAGGCTGCGGCTAATGGTGATATGTGTCGGCAATATCATGTATGGATCCTGGAGAGTGTGATGTTCCGCGGCACTGATGCAGACGAATGTTTTTCCTGTTTGTGTTGTTGTTCCTGCTGTGTTTACACTCTGTGTAGGCACATTAAGAGCGGCTGCAATACAAACAATGGGAGTCAAATTCCTTATGTGTCGATACACAACCCATGAATAAAGCAAAAATACACCCTGAGTCAAATATATGAGTTGCAGTTTCAGTTTAGACTGTTTATACTATGATATATTTCACAGGCAGTAGTGCTTTCCCATTACAACATTAAACCTTGGGACCATTAGAGGATGCAATAACCGTCACAATGTCAAAGTGAGGAAGTTGTAGAGAACAAGAGCAGTGGGTTTAATATTGGATACAAATGCAATGTTTGATCCCATCGATGGGCTGATTTGTACAACGTTTCAAAATAAAACCATGGTGTCAGTGAGGACAGTGAAATCACAAGACGGAACTCATCCAGTCGTCATCTACACCGCTTGTCCTTTAAGGATAAGGGGGCAGCTGGGGTCTTGTGTTTTTAGATCTTGAGAGCCGGACTCTGCTGCTCTCAAAACTCAAAAATGCCTCCGCTCGTAACCCAGTGCTTGCGCTCAAATAGCTCGCCTAGTTTTGCTCTGCTGGTGCTTATACTGTCCGCTTGCACTCAAATATTTTGTTAATTGGACAGATTTCCTCCGCTCCAGGTTCAGCTCTTCCCCTGCCGCTGCTTCTGTGCACTCTTAAAACGTCCGCTCTCGGTTGTCTCCTCTGCTCTTCCATCTTTCTCTCTGCACTTGGATTTAGGAGTCAGTCAAAATCCCCAACCAATGCCAGGCGTGGCGTTGACAGATGAAACTGTCCCGTCCCCCCAGCTGTTGGTGCCTTAGCTTTACTTCTTTGACTGTCCTGCATGGTTGGTTATTTTCACGGGGTTCAGGCACTGGCACCCTCCAAGGCTTTGTTATTATTATCGGCGTCCTATAGGAAGTAAAGCTTAATGCGGTTCTATGGTATTGAATGAAAATCTAAAGTGAAGTCCTGTTGTCAAACCCTCAGAAACTGTACCCTTGAATAAAGATGGAAAGACAAACCCCAACAGGGTTCTATCCCAGCTGACACAGGGCGAGAGCTGGCTTTCACCATGGACAAGTCGCCATACAGAGTTAATCCATGATTTATTAGAATATTCACACCCACTGTCGTTTAAGAGTTTTCAACCAGTCTGCATGTGCTGTGTTTGGACTGTGGCAGGAAGCCCGACAGAGACAACCACTGCCCCACCCAGCTAGAGTCGTGGCTGAATTAGCCTGACTAAGAGGACATGTTTGTGAAGAGACCCAGAATACAGTCGAGTGTGAAACAGCCATGTAAATGAATGCTGCTTGTAGCCCCACAGGCTCCCTCTGCCTCCCTGTACTGGCGGCGAGGGAAGGCCTCTAGCTGAGCTCTGAGACAAATCCAAGTGATCAGTCTGAGCTCTCCTTCCTGCTCTCTGTCCCAGCTCTGCGCCCCAGGTAGGTTCGCTGTCACTGTTAAAAATGACACGTTGAGTTCCGGGACGACAACTGAGCTCGGCTCCTTCCTGCGATGTGATGAGTATTTAAAAAAGGTTACAAAGAAGGGCGAGAGGGACAGTGAAAAACAAAACACTGTATGCCGAAGCTGTAAGGATTGTAGTTCAACGCACACCAAGCATTGCATTGAGTTCATTCTACAACCAATGCTCGATACAGATTTCTGTTTGCATATTTACATCTATAATATAACTCAATCAACAGTAAAGAACATTTCGTTGCTTGAGTTCTTTAAAAGTAGAAGGTGAAAAAAAGATGAGCTGTCAAACATTTTATGAAAGTAAGTCACTTTCTTTCCCCCCAAATGGTTCCTGCTCCATTTCGGGGACCGAACCTCTCTCCATGCTGTTGCTGTGAGTGCTGCCGGTGACTGATGCTCCCTCTTCAGTAGAACCTCTGTTATCACGCTGCCTGCACCGGCCTATCTGGCTGCACTCAGCTTTCAAGCAGCCCCTTCACGCAGACACACGTCTACCGAGTATGAAACAGAGCCACCGAGGGGATCGCCTTTGCCCAAAACGTTTCTCACGACGCTCGGATGTGGCAGCGACTCGCTCGACTATGTGTCACTCTTGTTACCGTGTGGTTGCAGAAGATACCGAGGACTCGAAGGGGTGTCAGTCTGTCTGTCAACCCAGCGTCAGGATCACACGTCCTAACCCTAGTTATCTCCCAGACACCCCAGGTGAAGAGGAGATGCATCCTCTCAGGGTTTATTCCTTTCTTTTTTACACTGTTTATTTATTTATTTTTATGACAAGAAATGTGATAAATCTCAGGATGCTCTGGAGTGGTGGTTCCCAAAAGGGATTAACACGGCACAGTAGTGTAGCGAGATAAGGTTATGAACTGTCAGTGGAGTGTAAAGGGCTCATGCTCCCGTAGAAAGTTGACATGGGGTTGACGGAGCATCTGATAAAAGCTGATTCACAGATAGACCTTTGTTAAAATGCTACTCCGATCGGCAAATTAAGAAAAGATCGAAGTAATGATCATCTATCCGTCTGTTGGTGCAAGCCATGCAAATTGCGGTAACTAATTGTAAAGTGGTTTAATTGTATTATTACTGTGTATTTTGTGGTATTTAGCTGCACCGATACGGCAAAGGTTAACAGTTTGTATGTGGAGCGCGTATCTAACGAACCAATCATCAATCAGCTTCACGCTTTGCATATATATTCTTACAGGTCCAGAGAAGTGCAGTGGGAAACAATCTGATAATTTTTGTTTGAAATATATGACACAGACATTCAAGGGTGCCACAAATTCTGATCTTCATGGTCATGACAACAACATTCATAGAATCACTTCCTCTTAAAGCAATTTGTCCAAAAAGTAAAAGCACAACCTTTGCTTTGTTGCTGCAATACTTTAATGGAACTTTTATTTTGAAAGGTTGTGAACTCGAGTCTGATGATTGTGTCGATTGCTTCTCAGACCTATAATGAAACATTAAACATTGAAACTGTTTCAATGGATGTTAAACATTGATGATTATGTCTCCATTGCAGATAAAGCAGATAGAATCAGGTTTTCTAACTTTACTCTGCACAGGAATGCTTCCAGCACCCAAACAATCAAAACAGGGACAGTATATTGTAGGTGCGTTTGAGGAGGACTTGCTAATGACAAGGAATAATTCCGAAGTAGCTCTGGAGCATTAACACAGGTCAGGAGAACAGATCGTTCCAAACAGGCAGGTTCATAACGGGCGTTGCACTAGTAGTAGGAATAAGAATGGGACTAGAGAGCAGATAGATCAGCATCTTTGTGCTGAGGTTGAACTCATTTCTACAATCCTCCTCTCCACTTCCTGATAGTGGCTCTGTCACAGATTCACTTTTCTGACCTCTGTCACATGACACTTGTCATAAATATATTCTACTCAGCCAACTCACTCAGACGTGATCATTATGTAAATGTCCAACATTCATTTTTGGTGTCTGCGCTCTGACCTCATCCTGCTCCCGAGGACAGAGTAGACCGAGAGCCGGGTGGGTGCCCGGGTGGAGCCGAGGCTTTCGACACTCTGCGGCGGCGGCACAGATTTCAGGTGAGTGGTGTCAGCAGACATGTATAGTAAATAAACGAGCAGAGGCAGTGGCAGTTTAAGTACAGCGCCATGATTAAAAGGGAGCGTTGGAAATGTGCTGAAGTGAGGGATGAGTGCGTCGGGTGAGTGCAGCAGCCGGCTCGGGGTTGAGCTGTCTGATGGAGCTCCTGCGATTTTCATTATATTTTCATTTTCTTAAATATATTCTCAGTTGTTTCCTAAAACAGCTGGGAACTGAAGTTGTATTACTCACACAGGAGTAAACAGTGCATTTGTTAAGGTTTTTTTGCAGCAGCAAGGTGGTGCATGTGGGACTGAATACTGAAATGTGGCTCAGTGATGTGTTTTTAAAATAATTTGGACAAAAATGGAGATCTATGGCAAAGAAACTGGATCCTAAGTCTTGGAAAGTTATGGTGATCTGTTTGTGTGTTGGTCTTCATTAGATGTGTCTGTGTATTTGATCTGTGGGAACAGTGGTATGGTATATCCCTTTAACAAATACAACTGTGAGACAGTCTCAAAGAGCATAAGTCTGCTCGATGGGAAATTGGCTGACAATGGGGGGAAAGAAATCGCGTAAATTGAGAGAAGGGTAAAAGTGGAGCAATTTGTCTGAGAAAAAAAGACACAATGAAGCTCAGGCATGAGCCAGAGAGCCACACAAAAGAGAGGAAATAACAAACAGCTGACAAAACAATGTGAGAAAAAAACAATGAGGAGCCCATTAAAGCAATTACAACATTTGACAAAAAAAACATATGGCAGCGCTGATAGAGAAGTTAATACATTCATTTTTTGCAGAGGAACAACTGCACACGTGCCTTATTCAGATTGTGCTGAAATGCCGCCTGCAGAGCGAGCGAAAGAATGAGTCGGCCGTCCAGAGAAGAAGAAAACAATCCGGATTGTGGTGCTATGGAAGACCACGTATCCCTTATCAGCTTCTTGTGCGTTACCCCAGGATTAATTATTGCCCGACACTCTCCCTTTGCTACTTCCCATCAGTATGAAGAGGCAGAGCTTCAGGCCGTTAAGAGAGACGAGAGAGAGAAAACAGATGAACGGGAAGCTTCTTCTTCTTCTCTTTTCCCTGTTTACCTCTCTGACTCAGTAGCAGTGACTTTTTGACATTTTTGCGTGACAGGATCTGCAGCTCCTTTGTGTTGAAACCCACATCCTGCAAGTCATGTGTGGCTGAAAGACACAGTCACGCTGCAAATGACTTCCTGAACTCCCCTGCAGCCCGTATGACGTGCGATGCAAATAAAGAGATACAGATATCAAGAGGAGCCGCGGTGCTGTGACAGGCTGATCTGCAGCTGCTAATTATAGAGCATCGGCAAAATGACAGCAAAATACATGAAATAGGTCCGGGTTGGTAATAAAGAGAAACAATATCTTGTAAAATATAAATAGCTTTCCAGAGGCACTTTGTGGGGAAAAAAAAACATGGTTTGTATGTATCACCATCACTGAACAACTAGAACCAGTTAAATACCCTAACCCAATGGTTGTTGTCCCAGGCCAAACAAATGGCTTAATAAGCCACAAAATCAAAGTGGAAGAAGATCCAACTTTCATATTCAAAACTCTCCAGAAAAATACATTTCTATACAACCGCAACAGCAAACACCTTTAGCACAAAACACTGGATTGTGTTTTCTATTTACATAAAGAGGAAATGTTGTCAATTCACATATTTGGGAAGTTGCAAATACGTTAATACTGAACTTATCAGTAAAATGATAAAAGACAAAATATCCAGTTATGTAGTACAACTTCCACTTGCAAAATTAATGATATGTGTGTTTCTGTGTGTGTGTGTGTGTGTGTGTGTGTGTGAGCTGTGTAGCTGTAAGTGTGCATAATCCGATTTAAGAATGTCCAAACTTTAAATAAAAAAGAGATTTTCGAATGGGTACAGGAATCTGTAAATTTGTATTAAAAAACTGTTTATGTATATTCACATTTTTAAACCTACAAATGTGAAATATGTGTTAGATTGTATGTAGATTCATTGAGATCTGTGAATATGTACACAAAATGCACATTTGCAGATCTTAGCACATTAGCACAGATTATTTTACACATTTAGAGATTTGATGATGCACATTCTGATCGAGGTACAGTTACACAACCATCCATACACAAACACACGGTGCCTGTACACACAAACACACATTTGGCCCCATAGACTAGAGGATTATTAAACCTTTTGGTGGTTGTTAAGGAACTCACAGCACTTGGTCAAGCTGAGGGTAAAGGTCTCAGACAAAGCTCTTGTGTTGCCGCAGACCCACTGGATGTGATCCTCCATCTCTGGTGTCTCAGTCTTATTTCGTTCACCTCAACCACTTTGTACTTCCATTAATAAACGTTCAGCTTCATTTATTCAACATTAACATTGCCTCTGATCATGATGCGGTCATGCGATTTAATTCTGCATCTGCTGTTACAGTGTAGTTGAACAGCAACATGATTTACAGGAGACAGGGTTGCTAATGTAACACTGTGAAATATCAGTGTTCTTCAGCGGATTATTGTCGAATCCCTTGTTTCCTTTGTCGATGTTGCCCTAAACGCTCACTGATTGCCAGCTTCAAGGAAACAAATGATCTCTCCTGATTCAAAGTTGATGCATTTCCCTCGTAAGCACTTCGGCACTTAGTTATTAAGTTATTAATGTTCACAGGGGGGAATGTTTTGTGGGCTTGTTCAGCTGTGTTGACACGCCGTCACACTCAGCCCTGGTGATTGCCTTGTTATTTTTTTTACTACTGCAGCTCCATCAAGGCTTCAACCTCACATTGATTCAGAACTGGGATTTACCAGCCGAGGAGTTTGCAAGTGGTGAAACCTCCAAGTGGAGCTCTTTAAACCCCGCTTCAAATGTTTAACCTTTCACCGCCGGTTAGCTTTTCTGAATTCTGCTGTTGCTAAGTATCCTCATATATCTGCTGCTCTCCATTCACATCAGCAACAATCTTTTTTCTTTTCCAAGGAAGCTGATCGTTAATGACTGGCACTTAACCTTTCTCCACTTGACCTGACTGTTTTCAAGGAACAGGAGCAATTAGACAAAGTGTTTGCCTACTGCAATGGGAGAAGCAACATTTCAAGACCCTTTGCAAAACGGGCGATAACAAAAGCAAAAGATTATTTCAATCAGCCCAGTGAGGAGTGACTGCATGAAAGCGACGTGCGGGCTGGGGGGCGAAATTTCACTGCAGAAAAACAGATATGCCAGGCAACCTTTCCATAACCCCTCTGCGCATTTCTCCCTCTTTGCCGGCTCTTTCGTCAGTTTCCTGCGTTCAGGCAAAGGAGGCGGCGAGCACTATTTGCTCAGAGCCGTGCAGCCGGAGCTCCGAGCTCCGAGCTCAGCTGCCGCGTTCATTTGAGATGCAGCGGGAAAGGTCATTTCTAGAAGTTCAACATTAGTGATCGGAATTCCAAGTGAACCGTGCTGCCCTGTCTTTTTCGCGGCCCCGCGCTCCACAGGGAGTACAGGGGACCTATCGGGTGAGCCGGCAGACACAGTGAGGCGACTCCGGAATGAAAGCAGTGCAGGATCTGAGGGAGCAAGTTTCTAATAGTCCTCTGTTTCTGCTTCGGTCCCATTAAGTGCTTCCCGTTGTCATCAGGGTTCGGTTTCTCAGTGTCCGTGTGTGTGTGTGTGTGTGTGTGTGTCTGTGTGTGTGTAAGTGCCCCCCGTTAAACCCATGAGGAAGAGTTTCATCAGATCAATTTAAAACTAATCTCGTCAGCCCCATCAGAAGTGTGAGTGCGTGAGTGTATAGCGAAAGAAGGAGCCGGCCCGTACGAGTGTGACTCACCATCGGTAATGCCGGTTTGCCTATGTTTGGAGTACGGCTAATTATAATTCTTTGGGAAATGTGCAAAGCCGAACAAATCACAGTCACCGGGCGTTAAAAAAAGAAGAAGAAGGGGGAGCAAGTGGGTTTGGTTTACCCAAGGGGAGAGCTTTGTTGTGTGGGAATAAATCCTGCTTCTGATTAGACAAGCTCTGCATGGGGGCCCGGCGACAAGATGCCAAGCAATTAAACTGGTGACGAGTGGGACATTATAACTGATATGACAAATTTCATTTATTCTAATTAAATGTAACATGGGGTTGTCATCCCGGGCTCCAACATATGTGGATGCTTTTGTGTGCGAGCGTTGAATTTATAAAAAAGGACATTGTCATGTCTGCGCCAAGAAAGAAAAGAACCATTATTCTGCATATAATGCTCGAGGGTTTGCATCTGTTCAAAGCTGAAACTCTGAAATAAAATGGTAAATGGATTTATGTAGCACTTCTCCAGATTCAACAACCACTCACTCTCCACATCGGGGTCATGCAACACTTCTAAAGTCCTTTTCTCACTCGCACAGTGAGAGCACAGCCATCAGGGGCAATCCGGGTCGTGCCCAAGGTTACTTTGACATGCCGACTGGAGTTGACGGGGATTGAGCAACCGGCTTTCCGATTAATGGATGACCCGCTCTACCCTCTCAACCACAGCTGTCCCAAACATTTATCGCAGTAATAATAATTGATGTGTTTTGGGGAATTTTACAAAAAACTAGCTCGACCATTTATGAATTTAAGATGTTCAGGATAAAGCACTTTCGGGGTTAACTCCTGTACCTTTTTAGCAAAATGAAGCACAAAATCCTTCTCTGTCCAGCAGCCTACTTTCTCTCCAACACATGTGAATCAACAAACTGTAAAATACAACTTTAACCCACTTGTCTAAGATGAAAGTGTCTCAGAAACACCTTTGACATACAATTCTTTACGACATGAACCAACTTCAAAGTCTTCCTCTTTATTTTAGGACCAATACTTCAATATCGTGGCAGAAAAATAACGGCAGCACGCAGGGTATTGCTGATGGCTACATTTGCAGTGTGTGTGTGCTACTTGCTCTGGTTTTGTGTTGAAGAAGCACAGAAGTAAGTGGTGAATGTTTTCATGCATCTACCTGCCACACTCAGGATTCACTCTTTTTCAGTATTTAGGAACGTGAGCAGCAACAGCAGCAGCAGAAAAGTCAAGTGGGTAGAGAGAGGGAGTGCCCCCCCCCCCCTCTCCAGCCTCAGCAAGCGTTCACTGAGCCGAAAAAGTCCTGGAGCAAGACACTCAACTGCGACCTGCTGTCCTGTCACTGAGACTGACCTCTGGTCCTGGTGCAGCGAAGAGACAAACAAACTACATGGATCGATAAAGCATCGAATTCATTAAATTATGACAAGTGATTTGGACGCAAGGTTGGGGGGGAACAATTGTGTAATGTACAGACACGCACACACTGTTCAATCTGCAAACTGCGTCCGTGCTGATTAAACAGCAACACTACAAGCAACAGAGACTGCTGGCATCTCACAATCCAATTACCCATTGAGAACTTAACAACCACAGCACAACAGCAGTATTGACACTGTTCAACAGCTTATCAGAGATAGAACCGAGCGGTGCTTTATATGGACAGAGTTGGCCAGCGTCACTCAAAAAGTCAATTACATGCTTATGTTGACGTTGTTAAATCCATTCCGGAGACGCTGTTAAATAGACTGACTGAGAATATCCCATTTCCACAGCAGAAGATGAGACCCTTAGTGCCATACGTTTCACCCAACCACCATACATGACAGCCTGCACACACACGTTCACACACACTGGCTTCTGCAGGGTTTAATTGCTGATCAGGAGGAGGACACCGCAGAGGGCAGACTGAACTCTCACGACTCAAATGTTGCAGTGAAGAGTCTTTTTATATGAATATATCAGATATGTATATATATGTATGTGTGTGTGTGTGCTCACATGCACCACCATGGCCATATGCTAGTGTGTCTTCAGTAGCAACCTGTGTGAGTCATCCCACTGTTAGACCGCCTCTGAAGCACAACAAGCAGCCGTAATCTGCCGGACACCGCGCTGTAATGGCTCTCTCCGTGAGACAGCTAATAAGTTACACGCCAGATTGCAAAGTGCAATAAGCCCGACTGAGTCACTATTTTGGGCGACATCATTATTTCTCAACCCGCTGACTGTGACCCTGGGGCTGGCTGGAAAGCTGCTCTGACGTTGCCCCCCTCTCTCTGAAGAAAAGAAGCCTGCAGGACTTTCTCTGTGATTTCATAGCCTCCATTGCTCTTATTGATATGATTGATTGATTGGTCTTTTTTATTAATGTGTCATATGTGCGTATTCAAGAGGTCATTATTTACAAAAAATCAACAGCAGCAGCATCAATAAAAACAGTAATCAAATAAACCATCCTGACTTTAATGCCAACAAGATTTCAATGCCAACTTATCCGCATTACAAACATAAACCATTTCCATTTCCAGGAACAGTTCTTGATTTTGAGCAGATATTTCACGTAATATAAAGAATCTTTACTTGTTGTAATAAAGGTAATGAAGAAATGTGATTCATTCTCCACATCTCTTAAATCCCTGAACCTCTTGTGCTGCGAAATGATTTTAAATCAAGTATTAATATTTAAATTTTGAAATAATATAGGGTCTCATTTTATCTCAACCATATTTAAATTGCAGTCAAGTGCTTTAAACTAAGTGGTTATTAGAAAAAGGGTTCGCTCCTGTTCTCTCGCCTTTACAGTCAGTTTAACGGAGTCAGGTTGGAAAACATAATGAAGCCAGCTGTTGAATCGAAGGTCATTGACTCCATGACTGTACATTTAAACCCAGAAATATTGTATGTTGCACCTGCATGTGTATTTGTATGTGTTACAATGCAAAGAATCACGATTTTGTGCAGCTGTAGGGACATTTTTAATATATTGCTCAATAACAAGCTGTGAATAGCTAATATACTTTCTTTGACATTGTTGGGTAGTCTGTCAATGAACAGCACACTAAGAAGTCAACCAAAAGTATTCTTTAAACTCTTATCTGTGAGTGATCTGACCACATATTCAACACATAGCTCGAATGTTCCGCTACTACAGTTTGAGACATGTGGTAAACCGTGCGTTGAATGAGGTGCTGATTGTCTTTTTATACAACACAATCATCTGTGCAAGTTCATACAACGTGTGTTGCCAGATCAGCACAGCAACATAATTGTGACATAAAACTCACTTTAAATAAATTAACAAACTGTGCCTGCTAAAACGATCTGAATAAATTCTATGTCACTATAAATTACAAGTTCAGACCCGAGGTCCCAGTGCAAACAGATCCAAATGCCATTAATATTCCCAGTCAGGAGGGAAGGGGAGATATCGATCCAGGTCTCTGCGTGTGTGCCATGTTCAATGTACGTATGTGTTGGATTAAACGCGCCACAGTGCAGAGCTGCTGCGTGAGATTTATAACCATTTTTTTCACGGACAGACCAGTGATGAATGGCCACGCTTCTGGCGTCTGGATGTTGGCCCCGCATCTGGCTCCAGGTCAGAGAGGAAACCCGACAACAAGCAACCCAGACAGAGGCTGCGTGGGGCGCTTGGGTGGCTGGAGCGCGTTCAGCACCTCGGAGAGCTCCGGCGCCTCATTTCCCACTCTGCTGCTCGTCACGCGGGTTCCGCCGCCGCCGCCACCATGCAGCTCTCCGGGCGACGCTGAGAGGATTTTCCCCACGAGAGAGAGAGAGTAAGCTGAGGAGGCTCATTTAACACAATCAGAGAGTGAATTCTCATCCTGTTTAGAGGCACCCCGCCTCCCTCCTCTCCTCTTTCTCTTAATCTGGAGAGTTGCATGATGAGGGAGATGAAGTCTTCCCCTCGCCAAAGACATTGGGATCGGGAGGACCAGGAGGGGACCAGGTGAAAGGGGCCGGAGGGGGGGTATGTGCCAGGGAGTCCAGCGAGGAAAGGATGTGCCTGTCTGACTGTGTTATCGTTCCAGTCCCTCCGCTGCCTGAGCAAACCTGGCGCATCCGGGCAGAGTAGTGAGTCCTCCTGGAGCCGTTCATCAAGCACCGTGCACCCTGTTGTCTCCGAGCCGGGCAGATAGAGCCCCTGCGCGGTTATATGAGGTTATACCGAAGCTGGCATCTGGTCCTATTGAATGATTAATCACAGCCCCGTGTTGCGCCAGACAATCGACGCGGCACTGTAGTTAAACACTGTCACAGATTCTCACTGCCATCGCCCTGCGTGCGCCGCGAGGCTGCACCTCACGCATCCACTGGATCATCCTGTGAGGCATCTCCCGCTCTCTTATTGATGCATCTCTGCCCTGCTACACTCACAAACTAATTCAAAATGAAAGCACGCCGCTGCACAGTGCCCGTGCACTCCTCAAGCACGCAAAGCAGCTCCATGCACCCAACACCACCAAACTTAAAAAAAAATAAACCCAAGGAAAAGACGCCTTCACGCAGCACCCGAGCCCTTATTGCGCATAAGTAACTGCAGCGTGCACCTTACCTGTGTTATTCTGAGGCAGGAGGACAGAATGGAAAAAAAGGGGAATTCGTGCAGAAATGCCAGAGATCTCCTCGAAGCGACGCGTCCAAACTGCGCTCCTTTAGTTCCACTGCTCTGGTGCTGCTCGGCGGGGTTGTATTAGAAAACGGGTTCAGGTTGATTACGGGCTGGTTGGATCAGGAGCGAGCAGCTGCAGTTAGTAGTAGCGACTGGTATGTGGCGCGTCCCAACTCTCAGCAGCGGCTTGCCATCCTCCGGCTGGTTCCTCTCTCCGCGCTGCGCTCCTGCTCTGCCCTATTTCAACTCCCCTCACTCCGCTCCCCTCCTGACGTCAGCCGCTGCACGCCGAATGCGGTGAGGCTGCATCTGCAGATTCATCGCACTGGAAAGCGACACCTGTGTGTATGTGTGTGCGTGGCCGTGTGTGTGCCCGTGTAGTGGCATGTGTGCGTGAAAGACTGCCAGGAAGAAAAAACAAATCAAAAAATTCTTAAGATTTCTAGTTTGTAGATGTTTTACTTCTTTCCTTCTTAATCCATCCATGATAAATTTCAGTTTTAGATAAATCGGATATAGATTATTTAGCCCCATTACATTAGGTTGTCATTTAATTTCTTTATTTAATCACGTATTCTCATCAGGATTTTCTATATCATTTTTAAGAGAGACACATGAGAGAAGGTGACATTCAGATTCAGCGAATAAACACAACAAGGAGTTACTGAATAAAGGCAACACAACAAGGACATGATTAAAACCCTAATATAAATTATGAATACATCACATAACTAAGATTTTAAATCACCGTGGGGGGTGCAAGGGGCAGACTGCAGCTCATTCACCTGAACCCAGATGGGCCATTATTAGTGTGAGTGTATATCTAATGCGAGGTAATTGCACAAAGTTGTGACAGTTGTCGGTTTGGGGATTGCATGGCGTGTGTAGTCATGGATGGATAATCATGACCATGGGCCCAGCTCTCATACTTGCCACAGACCCAAACCCACTCGCCCGTTAGCTCGCACCAGTTTCATCCTAAATTCACAAAGCATATATCACCTTGATAAGATATGTATTATTTTGACATGTTAGATGGACAGGAAGCGTCAGATCATGCGCTACTGCAAAGTATCACAAATTTATCAGCTAAACTTTTAAACTATCTCATTATCATGCAACACTTTCAAAATCACATTAAATCCAATATTTTCAAAAACAATATCCGATTTAACACATTAAAAAAGAGCATCTGATGGATACATTTTAAGACCAAGGACCCTAGTGGCTCGAGGGCATGAGCCCACTTTGCCTTTGCTCCTTAATTGCTGACAATACCTGTATAAAAAGGGATCAAATACATTATAAGCCTACATGTTAAATGCAAATCAGCTCTTACAAAGAATTAAATCAAGTGCAGTGTCTTATGTTCGCCATTCCATACGGACACTTGTATAAAATCCAGTATTTTCTATAAAACAGTTAAAGGGACAGCTGATTTTAGCATATGCACCATTATTAGTCTGCCGATTAACATTTAAAAATGACAGTGTGTTGTGCGAGAGAAGTGATAAAGGGATGTGGCGTCATTCGGCGAGAACACCAAACAGTCAAATGTTGTTAAAAGTATCACATGTATATTTTATTGCGTTTTCCATGGTTTGTTTTCTACTCAGACCCTGCAGGGCTGCGTCATGCCACCACCGTGGGTTGTGTCCCAAACACGACGTCACTGGCAGACACACAGGACAGGTAGCAACATCAGAGACAAAGACGAGCAAGTGTTCATCAATAATACCTGGTTACATTGAGTTGTTATTCAAGTGTTAAACACACGCACGGCGTTCCAATTTACAGAACAAATTCATTGTAGCTACAGTGAATCATTTGGGAATTATAGAGTCTTTAATTCCTGACACTTATCCAGAAATGGGCATCAAACATACTCTCTCTCTCTCTCTCTCTCTCTCTCTCTCTCTCTCTCTCTTTCTCCTCTGTGTCCCTCTGGATTAAAGTGGGACGTGCTTTAACTGCGCATGGCACAATTAGGCCTACATACTGTAGCCTGTATTGAATAGACACGTGAATGTTGGAGTCCCCATGAAAGTTGCATGTGGCACTGAAACATTTATGCTCACTGTAACATTTATCAAGAGGTTGAATAAAGATAGATGACTGGAAAAAAAAGAATATAAGAAGCAAAGACAAAGAAGCCAACAGGGTGGGGGAAGACAGGGGAATGAAAAAAAGTAAAGAAGGGAACTTTAATCATGAAGTTGCAATACGTGGAAGGAAGGAAGGAGGGAAGGAAGAGGGGAGGAAGGAAGGAAGGAAGGAAGGAAGGAAGGAAGGAAGGAAGGAAGGAAGGAAGGAAGGAAGGAAGGAAGGAAGGAAGGAAGGAAAGAAAGAAAGACAGAAAGGACAAGTCATTCCCCAAAGTGAGCCAATTCAAACAAATAATCTGGTTACAGGCAAAGATAAACGTGTCTTTATCTTCTCATTGGCGACTGAAAGAATAATATATATTTTTTCTGTTGTATTTTTCAAAGTTCTACAGGGTTTTTTCCTTAATTGGACACACTGCAAAGATGGGGGGGGGGGGGGATTGGGGATCTAGAAGTCAATTTAAATGGCCGTCGGGGGGGAACCAAGAAGAAGCGGTGAGATCTGATTAAAGTGAGCTGCAGACGTATAAACCTGACCTTTAAGTAAGTAAACTGCAAAAACATAAAACATGAAAAAGTATTTCAGGCTGAATAAACACACTTCTCAATGGAAATATCATAAAATTCTCTTTAACCACCTACAACAATATAAAAGACAACACTTTCTGCTATAGGTACTGCTCGAGTGTCACTTGTTATGCGGCGGCTGCTCCAATGCTCAGATGTTGTCCACTGGCATTGGGTTGTTGGGTAATCTGTTGTTCATGACTGCAGTCAAAAGTGGGGGATTTGAACTCACAGCATTCAGTGATCTGACCTATGCATATTCAGAACCATGTTACACTTGGTTCCTGTGGGGTTGCATGAGTGTCTCGGCTCTATATGTCCCCACAAGTAGGCAGGGACGCCCATGCACACACACACAAAGACATATGTCACATGTTCTGATGCATTGTGCATACGGTGCTGGTTCTTTCTTTGCACAACACAAGTGCAGAAGTGAAATATTGATATTATCTATGCAAGATGCAATAAGTGTGTGACAAACCAAGCAATACATTTAGTTTTTGTAAAAATAAAACCTCAGATCTGAATATCACAGCATATTCTGATGATGTTTTTCATCTTATCAAAATTTGAATCTTCCTATACTGACCTCCAAAACTTGACGAGCCTTTCCAGCAACAACTACTGCAATTTGTGACTTTGGAATGAGAGCACCTATTGCTGTACTCGTACCCTGGGATTAACCATGATGAGGTAAAGTTAAATTACGATCATAATTGTGGTGAAAACTCTGTCTAAATGTGTCTCCACCCTGAAATCTGCTATGTTCCTGACCACTCACTTTAGTTTTCACAGTAAAGCACAACTCATATTTATACGCGTATTTAACACTGATAAAAACAGAAAGGATTGAGGACCAAAATGTGGTAACTGACCCGCTTTTATTAGGTAGTAAAATGCACAACAATGGCGTGATATGTGGATTTGTTTTCCGGATTAAAAATAGAAGAAGAGCTCTCTTACTTTTCCACAAGGGCAACCTCAGAGCACGCACACAGCCACACAGAGGGTGCGAACAAACACACATCTCCGAGCCCGTCTCTGGGCCATTGCGGTGGAAATGTTCAGATCCATATTATTGACGAATGCATATCAGATCTATTCATAAAACCAACAGCTCTCTGGGCAATGCAGAGACGATCTCAGACTACTGTAGGCGTACCCTGAGTGGCAAATCAATCACACCTAAATGGTGCAAATATGAATCGACCCTCAGGGGGCTCGTGTGCACGTCAGCCTCGTGCGTTGCATCACAACGGGAACACCATGTGCAATTTACCCACGGCCACGTCCAGGGCCGGTCAGAGTGAGTTTCAGCACGTGGGGATTGTGCGTCTACAGCAGTCATCATTAGACCGGCCATCATTTGCTCAGGAGGGTTGGTTCTACAATCATACATCAGAACCAGCAGATCTTCTCCTCTCAACCTCGAAGGCACTCAGGCATGTGTCAGCACTAAAAGGCCTCTCTCACCTAGCTGCTCCCTCAGAGACGGAAACACCAGGCGATGGAACCATAACTCTTCTTTATGTCCGTTCCCACCAGGTCGTCACTGCAAGTATTGATGTGCTTCAGACACACACACACACAAACACACACACACACAAGTCTACATCACTTACAGTACAAGACATCAAGACTCTCATTCTACACCAGTTTTTGAGCATTTAAAGATGAATAGGAGAAAACAGTGTGAATAGGACTGATCACACACATTCCTATTAACATCAAGAATGTCAATGTTGATTATTCTGCAAAACCCCACAATTACTGTCAGGGATAATTTAATGACTTTATAATTCCTTGCTTTTGGCAATATGCTCAAGGCAACAGTGTAGTTAGGGTAAGGGAGTTATTCAATTCATATGATTAAGGTTTGAGAGGTGTTAGTCAACTGAAGCATTTAGTTCAGGTTAGTGAAAGATTATTGTTATGATTAATAAAAATATGTTTAATTCATTATCTGTGATTACCTACATGAAAGCCTGATGTTGCCGCAAAGTCATTCTGTGTCCTTGTTACATTAGGACTAATTATTACACTTTAATAAATCTCTGTTTGACCAGAGACCTTTGTTTCATATCTTTGTTTCATATCATCCCCCATCTCTCTCCCTCCTAATTGTCTCTATCTATTATAGCAGCATTAGACATAACAGCCAGGTGTTTCTGGCAAATATGTAAGTTATTTATTAAAGGAGGAAAAGTACATAGTAACAAGACGATGACTAAACTCAAAGGGGAACCTAACGAGTGGGTGCTTTTCAAAGACTTGAAGAGAACCAAAAGACTGACTCTTGAAAATCAGAGTTGCAATTATTTTACTAGAAAGAGTAACAGTTACTTCATCCAGTCGGCTACTCACTTGAACGGAGCTGTCAGAGAAGCGTGTACAGTATAGAGAGAGAGAGAGAGAGAGAGAGAGAGTGAGAGAGGGAGAGAGAGAGAGAGAGAGAGAGAGAGAGAGAGAGAGAGAGGGACAATGAACGCAACTGGGAACACACTTCTCTTTTTCGCCTCCAGTCCTGACGCATCATATGTACAAACCAGGGCTTTTTAATTTGATATGCAGCCTCTTTCTCCTTCACACTCACACTCACACAAACATACAATACATGCACATATACACACACACACACACACACACACACACACACACACACACACAGAGAAATGCATACATTCACCCTTATAGCTAGAAACACACTCAGATAAAAGCACAGAGCAACATTTGTCACCCTCGGTCCCATGGCGGTCTGCAGCACCCCCCCCTCCTCCCCACAAACACCTTGTGTAATGGTCCTTGTTTCCTCCTCCTGCCCGGCTCCGGTTTGATGGCGGCGCGGCCCGCCAGGTTCCCCAGATGACCATTGAGATAGAGCTAACAGATGAAAGCAGCAGTAAGACGCTGGCGGTAATGGTGCCACAGCTCCGGCTTACAGCCCATATTTCTCCCTGATGGCTCCGCCGCCATGACTCCCTCTGACACCTGCAGGAGTGAGCTGCTCCGAGGAGTTGTTAGTGTGAGAGAGGCAGGGTCACATGCAGAGGAACGGGAGCATGTATGAACCACCACGTATAGTTACAACACACGGTTCTGTTTACTCATAAAAGGCCTTTATCGATTGGACTCATTTCCATATCTCTGTCCTTAAGGTTTACTTTGTTCCATGCGCAACACTTGTTAGTGGAAGCGAGGCAAGCTGTTAAAGCTAAAAATAGAACCTATTAGATGACACAGAACAGCTTTCTGTCCAATAAAGCGTGTGGTGTGGCCAGTTTGCATTTATTTTGAAATGTACTGCCCACTTGTGGCATCAGTAGGCATCTCTGGAAACTAGCCTGACCACCGGCCACTGTTGCTCATTGTTTTTGTCATTATCAATGGAGTCATTGTGTCCAGTTGACAAACGGAGAGCAGCAGTGTTGGACTTTTGCACATCCAGGATTAAACCTGGACGCTCTGGCAGGTGACTGTCTCTACCTACAGACACGTGGATCTGTCAAGCTGCCGTCGACTCAGCCTCCACCATTCTGAGATGCATCCCTGACATTGGACAAGGGGCAGGGTGTACAACCCGGACAGGTCACAGTCCATCACAGTCAGACACAAGCAACCTGCCTACAGTCAAACCTACAGGCGTTTTAGAACCGAAGGAAAACTCACACACTGACAGGTGGAGAACATGCGAACTCAAAACAGACAGGCCCCGGCGGGCTGTCAGGTTTGAACTCACAACCTCCAGGCTAAGAGGGGACGAAGCTGTGAGATGACGGTGCTACCCCCCCCCCCCCCCCCTCTAAGATCTAAGATATGATATTCGAAGTATGCTAGTGTGACAGGGGGGCAGGTTGTACATATATATCTGTAAATGTACCTCAATACAACAAATTTAAAACACCATTAATTTGCAGTGTTTATGTGAGTGGGTGAGATCCATATTTCAAAAGTGTGAGTGAGGTCAGGAACATCTGGGATACAGTCCACCTCTGCTCTCACCAGTCAGCTGACACTGTTTTGACATCACGTCCAGTTCCACACGTTATCCTGTTTGGGCTTGTTGACGTGCACAGCCCCCATTAACCTAGAAAGGCGGCTAATCCTCATTTGCAATCTTCCCTCTTTTTCTTGTTTTTGTTTTCTCCGTGTTAATCCAGTAAATACAAATCGCCCCCAGCAGTTGTCAAAGCCATGTTATTTTTTTTGTTAAAGTGGGGTTTGTTTTTAGTGGAATATACTTTTCAGCATAAAAGCAATCCAGTGGATTAAGCAAAGGTCCATGTGCTGTCCATTAACCCGTCCCTGCCTCACCTTAATAGTTCATGTCTGTCTCTCAACTACATACCACTCACACATGTGCAACCCTTAAAAGATGCTTGGTATAGATAATAGGTGGGTGGATTGATTTGGGTGGGTGGAAGGATGGATATGTATAATGTATAAAAAGAGGGGACCAATAATTTTAATTCCGTTTAATCAACTTTTTGGGCAAACCACAGTGGGATTCGTTTTGGGCTCTTATTTATCATGAAATATAAAACTCACATATATTTCCACCATCTCTACATGAAAACTTGTAATTCTCACTATGCTGTTATAAGATTAAATGTATTACATTTTCCCTGACCAATTAAAAGGCCTTCACTTGTTTGCTTTCTTTTCAGTTAATGAAAAATATTTTGAATAGCCTAGGTCAGTGAAGTACAGAAACAGAAATTAATTTGTTATCGGGAGATCCAAAGACGTAACTGTAAATAAATAAAAAAAAAAGCCCAACACTGAGTAATGAAATGAATTTTCCCCCTGAAACGTATTTACAAAAATTTAAAAGTAAAAAAAGGCACCACAGTCCTCAAGGGCAGCCGCCATAACAGGGTCACGATTAAGATTAGGAGTCCCAGTGGTGTGTGAGTGTGTTCCCTTCATTTAGCAGTGTAACGCCCTCAGAGGGACGATCTGTCTGACAGGATTTGGCACATTAAACAAAGTTGGATGTTAATCCCAGACACTGAGGGCACAGCATTGCAGAGGATGAACACACAAATAATAGACATATCCCGGGCAGAGGTGGATGGTGTGGAGGCCCGAGGGAAACCGATGAGCGGTGCCAGCGTGGGTGTGTGGACGAATGTAGGTGTATCCTTTATAAAAGCCTTATCTAGCTTTGTACGTGCACTCTGAGGATGTTGTGTGCTGTGCTTTAAGAACTGTGGATAATGGCATGACTCATCTTCAGGCTCCCAGTTGCCTTCTCTGGACCAACAATCACAAACATCACGATTCCTCTCAGCCATGATTCCTGTTACTCTCCATCCGCCCACCAGGTATCCTCAGACTTTCCTCCCAGTAACATGATGGACAGACTCACCTGCTCACCTCTCTCTTATTTCCAGTCTCCTTCCCTGCCCACTTACACACCTGTCCCTCACTGGCCTGGTGTCCCTCTGACTGTTTCTAAGACTGGTGCTGTCATTTTAATCCATTTAAATTCCCTCACTGCAGCCGTCTACCCATGTGTCTGTCTTCACACACACCTCACATGCTCCGGACCAGGTTATGTTTGAGATAACACTCGACGACAGGGGTCAGAGGAGAGTGGGCAGACTGGAACTGTCAGAAAAGCTATGGCCACTCAGATAATCACTCACTCCCAAGTGTGGCGATCAGATAAACATCTTTAGCTGCTTTCAGACATTCACTGAGTGAAGTAGTGTAGAGCAGGGTACTTTTCAATCAGCATAGCATGCATCCATCTCTGAATCACCTGTTGTGTGGATCATTCCTTTGAGTCCACCTTACACTGCGTCTAATTGGCTAGTTAGGATTAGAATATCAGAGTGAGCCAATCAGAGGCTGACTTGCGCTGGGCATATCTGTGTTTATCTCTCTAGAAAGAAAAAAAAACGATATAAACTATATTCTGTCATTTCTGGGTGAACTAAATATGAATTAGTAATCTTACATGTCATTGTCTATAAGAGTGTTCCCACTTCTCCGGGCAGCACCACCACCTCTGACTGCAAATGTCCAAGTCAACTTACTTGGTCAGTGTATGTTAGTTTAGTGAATCCAGTCTTTTAAAGCTTTTTTAATATGTTTCATTACACTGATTCAAATGTGAGATTGATCTCAGTTTCCTCTTCCATTTTGTGAGAGTATTTTACATTCTTCCATATTCTCGGAGCATTTTGAGGTTAAATAACTGCAATTTAAACTCACAACCTCCGAGCTCTTTGCTCTTCACAGCAGCAAATGAAACGCTGACGCTCCCCGGTGGCCTCACAGTCTGTCAGGCGGTGGCTTCTGTGGGTTTGTGACGGATCAAGATCACTCGTAATGAGCTCTGACCAGAACAGACAGCACAAAGCCGACTCACAAAAGCTCACAATGCCGGATTTTTTCATGGAACCAACTGTGAGCTATGATCTCTTAATTATCGCACTAATCAAATCTGCTCCGTTCATGATCACATGTTAGGGAGGAGAGAAGCAGTGGGAGGGTGTTTAAGCCTTGAGAGAACAAATTCGATTTTTACAGAGGGTTGTGCCTTTCAAAACAAAGGAGTCAGTGGGGAAAATAAAACTGAACCAGTGATGAACACTGAAAAAGTTATTGAGAGTAAATGAATACTCTCTGCCATGGGCTAAAACAAACAGAGCAAAGAGCTGACAGTACAACAGGGATTAGAAGTAAAGACCAACAGTCGACGGGGCCCAGTGGGCTCGTGATGAATCAAAGGTTCAGACGGATAACAGGCTCGTGCAACGCTAATCAATACAGAACTAAAAGCAATCCTCAAACCGACCAGCAGGAAATAGGTTTTTTACATATTTAAAAAAAGGGAGCGTGTTTCAGTGATACCAAAAAATAATATTAATTAGTGGTAGAATACCTCCAGAACTGTCAGAGAGCGGGGGGTGGGGGGGTGGGGGGGGTCAGAGCCAGCACACGGCTGCCAACATCAGGCTTAGAGCCATGTGCTCCAGCTGCAGAGGCACCGGCTGCAACATTGGCAGCAGCGCTTTCAGGAAGTGGAATGAACCCACAATAGAAAACTTTAACTCTCCCCTTTTTAAAGGCTATAAATAAAGTCTGAAGGGCCGTGACTTCTGCAGGAGCAGATTGCACCAACAACTGGGATTTGATGCACGGTAACTTCTGACTCGTCAAAGTGAAATACAAGTCATTTTTGAAGACATCGTTAAATATGATCTTTAATGAATTAAACATTAGAAAAACTCTGTGAGACAAAATCGTTGAATATAATGCCAAGTTTAGATAAAATGATTTTCAAAGTCCTGTGCTCCCTATTTGACTCGCTGTTGATCATGAGTCTGAGTGGTTGTGAGTTCATGCTACATAACTGACTGCTATGGTATGTCTGCTCTCTTGATCAGGAACACAGACACGAGTAGAGACCTGGTGAGTTTGACTGATTCTGACCTGAGAGTGATGCATGAAGCTGAAGGAGGTGAAACAGAACGCTAGATTTGCGATTAAGAATGCAATAAAAATACCTTAACTTTTAATAATAATATCTACATTCTTAACTTTTACAAACATGTCGCCAACTGGTGAATTCATTTCTTTACTTTGCATTTAAAATAATGTGAGAAAGTCCGGGGAAACGTCACCACTACACCTATCTCCATCCCTCGCTCTGATTGGCTGTAGTTATCTTCTCGATATCTCCCAGATATTTATCTATAAAGAGCCATGTGAACCTTTTGAATAGCATCTTTTAAGAGTTACTAGACTCCGATCTTGGCCTCAGCATCTTTCAAAACTTGAATGAAAGATCATGAAGCAGCACTAAACCTTGTTTCTTCTATCACTGCCGACATTTGCATCATTGAGCTTTCAGCCCATCACGTACAGTTTAAATAGACGCTGTAGCTGATACAGGGGATTTGAGCTATTTCCATCAACAGTCTTGTGATATTTAAGGACAATCTATGAAACAATGTTGTGTTGGTGTTAGGAACAGTGTGATTTCTGTGTAATGTGTGAACAACAGTGGCCTTTATTTCAGACAAATTAGATTCTCCACATTTTACAAGCATTAGCATTTTTCACTCATGTTGTAAACCACGATGATCCTGTTTGTTGTTATCGCTCTGATTTGCACATCAAACTACAAATTAAGACGAGTATAAAAGAGAAGCGGGTGTTTTGTTCTTTCACTCCTACACTCTAAAAAGACTTCCAGGTTTTTAACATTCTTTCCATGATCCATTGGGGGGAAACACAGCTACTCTGATGTTTTATTCCTGCTTTGTAGCAGACATGCAAATAAAAAAAACAACATTTGAATTGCAATCACATAATAACACCCCTGTTTTTTTTTCGGAGAGAACGAAACAATTTAACGGAGAGGAGCAAGAGATCAGGAGCGGCGGCAGCGAGGGATTATAAATGACTGTCGGCCGTGCCACAGCCCGGAGACCGATCAATACTGTAGATGTGAATCTTGGTCATTATGGCTGACCGAGAGCCGGCTTGGCACAGAGGGATCGGTCCCTGCAATGATCCTCATTAGTTGCTGTCACTCCCTCGGTGTAATTAATATGCTAAAATGAAAAGCAACTGTTCCGCTTTGACTTGTCATTTCAATATCACTTGCGGGATCCCATCAAAATGGGGCCAAATGACTTTCGATTTTTCCCCGTCGCGGAAGCCACACTCAGCCTGAACGCCTCTGTTTGCCCTGCGTCAGCGGGGCTGTTTACTCTGCGTGTCCTCCGAGATATACATTTTAGAATCCCTGTGGAGGGACTGTGGTTTATAGGAGGTGAAACAGGAGTTCAAACGTGTAAGGTGGCCACAATAACAGACTCATAAAAAACAGCGTGGTGTCATTTGCTTTGCAGTGCACAGACGGTCTTGGCTGTTTAAAAACAAAAAAGACGATGGCACCAGCTGACAGATTTGGAATAAGAAACTTGCAGTATAACTCTGCAGTATACTGTAGGTTTTAATAGTTTTTCGATGGAAACTTGAAGCACGGAAAACGCATGATTTGACCAGACGGGTGAAAAAGTGCCTCAGTTTTTGAAGCAGTAGAGATGTCAAACATGACGCACCAGAGGAAACAACTCCTCAACCAGCTATTGAAAGGAATCGATCGCCTCTTTAGAAAAAAACCTGTGTACACGTGTTCATTTGTGGAATAAGAGTTAAGAGTGAGTAGATTAGCAAAGCTGTCACCAGTTACCTAAACACTACCTGTCCCTAACGCAAGAACGTGCTGGACCTGATGCTGGAACTGGGAAAAGCTCCCACTGATGCAAATGGACACGCCACAGGACAATTAATGTCAAATTTCAAATAAAACAGTTATATTTATTTGAAACTTGTCTAAAGGTCAATTTGAGATACGTAGTGAGGTAACTCAATAAGAAACCAGTTTGTGAGCTAAACAGCGAATTACTCAAATCAAGTTTCTTTCTTTTCCTGTGGTTAAGGGAACACAACTACAGATAAAATGTAGGTCACAGTCAACAAGTGTGTTTTCATGAGGACATTCCAGTTTGAAGCCTCCTTCTTCACAGAGGACGCCTCGACATGTCACAGGAAGAAACATCTGCAGTTTCTTGGCCTGACTGTCTTCAGCGACCCCAGCATAAAACATCTTGTACTGATTTGTGTTGTACGTGATGTCCTCTTCATCCATTATTATATTCTGAATAATGAACAAACGTGTTGTGTATTTGTGCCGTTTGTCATTAGGTAAAGGAAGGAGCGTAACAAACAACTCATCCTGAATATCACCCTAACAAGAAATGTGCTTTTATCGGGAATAGTTTGTGCCGGTAAACAAGTCCGATGTCACCGTCTCTGTCAGCGTCTGAGATTTGCGGCTGCGCCACGTCGCCGGCTCTCTGTCGCTATTTCGGGAACAAAGCGGGCCTCCATGAAAGAGGTGGAAGACGGAGTGACATAGAAAGAGAAAGCGAGAGAGGCAGAAAAAGCACGTGCGTACGTATATCACACCTTTGTGTCTCCGCTGGCACATGTGCCTGCACGTTTCTCATTTTTCCTCGTGTTGGATTTTTGAAACACAACGTGAGTCACAACTCTCCTCACGCGTCTCCCCTATCATCTACGGTTCTTGCTGCTTTGCCACGATACATATTCAGTAACCTTTGAAAGAAAGGGCCCGAGATTGTTTATGATGGTAATTTGACTCTGAGGTCTGATAGGCATTGATCTCGGAATTCATTTTGTGTGCGAAATGGAAGCGTCTTTCTGATGCATTGATGAGAAGTTGAAAGAAGAAGTGGCCTTCTTGTTAACTTTAATCTAGCCTCACACATCCATCAGCAGTGGGCATCTTGTCAAAAGTGTCCTTGAGCTTCAGAGCCTCTTCTACCTAAATGTAAATCACAAAAAAAAGACGAATTCCCTGAAATATAAAAAGAATCAAACCGCAGACCGTATTGTTATATTGTATTATTTGCCTTTTATTGTCATTGTACAGCACTTTGGTCAGTTATGCTGTATTTAAATGTGCTCTATAAATAAATTTTACTTACTTACTTACTTACTTACCTTTAAAAAAATCCAATTCATATTCACCTCAGTCGAAAAAATCCTCCTTTAATCGCTTCTCCCTCCGCTTCATCTACTGTCTATCCCTCCCTCCGTTAACGAAGCTCATTTAATAGGTTAATTTAATAAAGGATCAGCACTTTCGCTCAGGTGGAAATTGTCAGTGTGTTAAACAAGAGGAGAAGCTGAGCAGTCAGGGTTTTATCCACCTTGCTGTAAAATGAGGGATTTCATCCAATACCAGTGATCGGTCACCCTCCTTCGAAAATGACCCTTCCTCCCTCCATTCTTCTTCTGTGGCTGCGGCACACTGAAAGGCCAATGGCACCTTCCTCTCACACACACACACACACACACACACACACACACACACAAACACACACTACTAACAAATATTCTCAGCCAAACGCAATAAACCATGTTTACTCTGTTGTTGTGACTGCTTTCGTTACAGTTTAGTTTCCCCCTTGTTTTGTGCTGTGTCATGTTGGTCAGCTAAACTGCATTACACTGTTATTAATATTCATTTTTATAAAGCATATACATATGTTTGTATAACTTATGCTGTTTAACATCAGGACTGCCATATAAGGGCTGCTGTATAGAGTTTTGACATGAGGTATACATACTGTATATATGTGTGGTTCCATTTTTTAACCCTTTGTGGATGAACGCGTTGATATACAATCTAGTTAACAGGACTTTGTTGCTATTAGCATGGATATCATGTGACTGAAATCTCATGACTTCATGGTATTGATGTCACAGAAAGTGGCAGGCAAGTGTCAACCAGCATGCTGTTCACTTCAATTTGATAGTTTAAATGTGATGTACCTTTAATAGAAAGGTCTTCACTCAACCTCTTCCCTTTCATGACTGGTGTACGTTTCAAAGATAATTGTCAAGAGCTGAAAATAGTAAAGTGTTAAATATATGCAACCGTGCATGTCTGCACAGAGGCCTTACCACACCCTCCCACATATAAACACACACAAAGTGCTGTTGTCCCTCCAAGCAGTAAAACACTGCAGCGTGTACACGGACAGAGACGGATGAGAAGCCATGGCGCTGTCTCCTTCCATCATTGAGTGTGTACAATCCAGCCTAGTGGGAGGGGGGTTTAGCATGGTTGTGGGGCTGCAGCTTTGTAACACACACACGCACACACACACAAACAAACACACACACACACACACACACACACACAGAAACAGCAGCTCCAGCATTTCAGCTAAACGTCTGTTGCCACCGATACGTACACACTCATCACAAGATGTTTGTGAGACACCAAGTGCCACCGGAAGCGTGAAGAAGCAGTTAGAGTATCTCATAATTATACATTTTTCAGAATTAAGATGAAGCACCGTTTAGGCCACTACAGGATATACTAAATAATATACATGATTGCACTAAATAATAAATGAATTGTGGTGCCCCCCCCCCCCCCCCCCCCCCCCCCCACATCTTGAGTTGGTTTGTGAATGCCTATAGATACGACTGTGACACTGCCACAATAGTTTTGGAACGAACGGTTCCGAAAAAGGTAAAAAGAGTCTGAGGCAGAAAAAAGAGACCAAAGAGGAAACTGCAGGATGACGGCCGTGCATCGCTGAGATTGAAAATGTGATGATGCATAAATGTGGAGCCTGTGCATGAGGGAAGCATTTGCCGGTTAGAGTTCTAACAAAGCTCATCTTCCCGGCACTATTTAAACCGTAATGGCCACAAAGTCAACCGGACAGAAACCCACTGGTGAGCGATAGTCTGCTGCATCCATGGGCCAGCTGATTGAATATAGATGCATCCCCCCCCACCCCTATTGTAAGACAATTCACGCAGATGTATAATAAACTAAAAGTTTCATTTTGAAGATCTATGCCTCATTTTACGATATGTTTGTAAAACAAGCAGCACATCACAACAACTCCATCCTGTAACCAAATAGTAGGCACAAATTGACTGGTACTGTGCCAGCTCCTTGTTATCAGCGGTTTATCAGCTGTGGAAATGCATCACAACAGCTTCTATTCTACTAGAGCTTCTTCCCGTGCACATAGCTGAAACTTTAAAGGATATAAGGAGTCTTACAGTATTCACTTGGCTATTTGGTGACTGTTTATCAGCCCTGACCAACCCTGATCAACCATCAGTTCAAGTACGTTTCTATGGTGCAATGTATACGCTCTTATATCAATCTGGTTTTCCTCTTCTTTTTCTAACGCTGATAATGAAAAACAGTTGAACAAATATTATATTTCCAAATGTCAGTGTGTCAGATGGGTGGGAGGGCACAAAGCCCTGCCCACTTCTCTCCTGTGTCTTGGAGGCGAAGAGGAGCAGACGCCCACAGAGGTGATCCGGTTCTTTTGATCTAACACAGGTTATTTGGGCTATACTGGACAAAGGCTGTGTGAGAGGTTGTTCCACCACGTGTCCTGCTCTCACCCCAGTGCTGTCTTATAGCTCTTTACCACCCGGCTGTGCACCGTGTCATATGAAAGGTACAGGCCGGAGAGCGTGACCAAATGGACGAGCTGAAGGAAGAAAATGGTCTTTTGTAACAAGGTTTGAAACCCTGGTTCATTTTGTGAGGCAGTGATAAAAGTTTTGTGTGTTTTATTACTCTCACATTGTCCTTAAGGCGACAGAGAAGAAATGTGTGAGCGGACATTTGTTCCAAAAAATGATATGCACATTAAATCATGTTCCCAATGAAGAAAGTGAAATTCTGTAGAACATTTAACACAACCTGAACATTTCCCTAACATATCTCTATAATAAGAAAGAATTAAATGACTGACTGACCTCATATTTTCATTTGGACTCACAGGAACCATTAGTATTATTTAAATCGGCAAAACGACTTTCAGCCACAGTTGCTCCAACCTCCTTTGATTGTGAAAACGTTTCTTTTGAGCTAGATTCATCTATTTGTTTCGGCCACTAGGTGTCTTAGAACCTCCACGACATCACTGATATAATATCACCTCACAAAGCTTTTATGACAACAGATGAACGTGAGCTTGTACAAATAACTGTGGCTCATTTATAGCATTTGGTCTGTTTATAAACAAGCACTGTGTCCCTATCAAATAATATAAGCAATAAACAACTGACTATTACCTTACATTTGAAACAGACACAGGGCAACTTTCTAATTTGTAGTAAATGTTTTTGTCCAACTCATAAATGATAGCCCCAGTGTTCACTCTCCTTTTAGCTTTGTTTTGGTCTCCACCAACTCCTGTGAAAAGTATCTGACACCTCAGCTCCTGGATGTTCCACTTTTTCCCAAAGCTGGATTGGTCGGTCTCTTTTTTTGGGTGGCCTGGAGAACAGTTGATACATCAGAAACTTTTACCTGAAAAAGTATTGAGGACTGGATTTTATATTAGACATAAAACTAATAATTCTCTATGGCTTTGTCACCACTCCAACTTTCACACAGTCGATTGCTTTTTGGTAAACGATCAAATCAAACCAACCTAACTCAAAGTCCCTTCTTCGGCTTTTCCTGTGGTGCACCAGTGTTTGGATGGAATTTGCTAAACTGTCACGGAGGAGGATTTTTTTACATGCAAGCTCAGTAGCTGCTCTGATTTGACCCTTGATGACCTTGTGAGCTTCCTTTCAAAAGCTATTGAACTCGAGTTTGACTTGTATTGGGTGAAACAACCATTTCCACCCTCAAAACTGAACTGTGTGATATTTTTTTCCCAAATAGACACTTAGGAAATATTATATTTGCTTTCAGCCACTAATGCTGAACAGCTAGTTTGAGTTTGGGGAAATCTCGAGAAACTTCAGATTGAGTCCAGAATGCCTGAAAACGAACCTGCTGAGATGCTCAGATAGAGATACAAGGTTTTCCCTGGAGCACTGAGAACGTATGTAATTGTTTTATTTCAGAAAAAAAAGAAAGACACTCACTCTTGCCAATCTCTCTTTAGGAGAGTCATGAATCATGATTGCTTTATACAAAATTATATGACAGCAATCAAAGTCACTTTGCTGATGGATAACCTGAGTGAGGAAACTCTCATCTTCAGAAGGCAATAACATTAAAACTAAAGTCGTTAAGTTGTGATAAATGACAAGACGGTGAAGCGCTCGGGAAGGCATTCACGTGCCAGCTCCCATGCCTCTCACACTGACTGATTCCCCCCCCCCCCAACTGCCACTCGAGGGGTTTATTCGCAGAGTAAAGCAGCCAGCTGGTTGATTCGGCTCTAAACCCGTGTCAGCTGCAGTCAACATAAATCCGCGGCCACTCTTCGAGGAAATAGGAACCAGAGAAGAGTCCAACAGGTGAGACATCACAGATGAGGGACTGATCCACAGGGAGCTGCTTTTTAGCCTGGCGGTAAACATTGGCACAGGGAATATGAGAGGAGAGGAGATAACAACACCAACATTCATGTCCTCGGGTTGAGAGAAAGTACAGATGGGCGAAGGTGGAAGAAAATGTGAGAGGGGAAGCGGAGGTTAAAAAAGGTGAGAAAATGAGGCTGGCAATGCGAAATATAAATGTGTTGGAGCCATTTTTTCACGAAAATGACAAAATAAAGGAAGCAAGGGTAAAGACAGAGGGTTACTCTGAAATGTTCTTTATGTAAAAAACAGATTGTAAACTGACTGACGTGATGACAACACTTGGACATGCTATTTTCTCCTGTTTTGAACAGACATGTGGCAACAAAGTAAAGTTCAACCCAATCAAGCAACACTATATGAGATAAGGAATTTAAAGAAACATATTTATACAGTACGTCTCCAAAGAGTCTTATCAGAGGGGTTATCAGAAGTTGATTCTCTGGTCCAAACAGCCCTAAAAGCTGTGGGCTGCAACATAGGCTACATCATTTCAGCCTGTGTATTTACATGTTGTTAAATTGGCGTTAAAATAAGTCAGATTAGCTATTTTTATGTCCGTGTCAATGATTTCCAAACAGATTTGTGGATGTTTATTCATGATAGACTTTAAATCCTTCATAAGTGTAAAGGTCATTGAATTAAAAATAATATAAATGCATCGTGTCGTGTGTTCAGACCTGACCGAGTCATTACTGGAACACAGAGTTTGGCACAAATTGCTGTAATCGGCCTCTAAGAGATACAGACTTCGTAACTGCCGTAATTGCCTGAATGTCTGTGTGTCTGCACCTCCAACTGCCGACCAGAGTGGATCAAATCAATGGGCCCAACTACAATAGCTAACTTTCTGCTATTCTCCACTTTCTCATCTATCTTTGTATGTTTCCCGCATGTCTGTCACTGCACTTTAACTCACCCACAACCTCATAGTGTGAAAATGTGAAGGCTAACTGACGAGCAGTGTGCTTACTACTATAGTGTGCATTTATTCAAATATAAAATTATATAAATATATGATTTGCTTCCCCCACCAATAATCATGAAGCCTAAATAAAATAAAATATAAGTAAATAGGATTGGGCTAATGTGATGTATAAAGTTATTTTCATTGTTTATTTATCGTCCCCCATATTCTGTTTACTCTTCTGGTTCTGCCTCTGTAACTTAAACTTGATTTATTTGTAATTGAGGGTCAACCCTCAATTATTTCTTAGGTCAAAATAAAGGTTGTCAAATGAATATACACTTAAAACAAATCAACACAAATTGTATAGTCCGTCTTTCTTTGCTTGTGTTCAGGAAAGAGTAAAAATCTTCACAAGTCTGATTTGTTGTAAACTGAAACGTACAGATTTGATTTAGAAGGAAAACACAGACAGAGGTGGAAACAGAGATAAAACAAATGACATTACAGAGGAAGTTTTGAAGTATTGCTCTCGCGACAATAAAGATAGAGAAAAAAACAGAGGATCTATATATCTTGTCTCCTGGATGTGATCCAATAAAAAGAAACGGGGAGATAACGTTAAGAAGACAGATTCATGACAGGTTCAGTGAAACCATGACACTGCTCACGTTGAAACGTTTCCTCTGTTGTTCGCACCGTAACCTGATTTCTCATTTCCCATCGACCGCCATGCACATTACGTCCTCATAATATTTACATCCTTTACGATTGACAGTAAACGCCTCGTCTCGCTTGTTCCCCATCTGCCGGCACCCTGACAACCCAAGCTGCCTGTTTGACGCGTGACCAACTTGTAACATCCACTAAGGAAAGCTCCGCGTTTACATCGCTGCCATATGTGAATTGGACACACGCTGCGTTACTCTTTGTTGTTAAATTGGCCCACTTACAACCTCCAGACTTGGTTTAGATGATTTTATCTTCACTGTGTCCTCGGAGCGTCTACGCTTTGATTTCATCCCACTTTTTTTTCACCCTGCGATTACAATCCATCGTCTAATCAGATGCAAATTACAATGTAAAGTGTGACACCCCTCTTGGCCAGGTGTGATTAGAGGTGTCAGCTCTGTGGATAGGCCCTGTCGTTGACAAGGGACAAACAGAGATACAGGATTAGTTATGAAGGACGCACAAGGCCATGTAGCAATATTTACTTCTCTGGGCTGTAACCGTTTATTCAACGCTGCTAAAATCAATTCGGCGTATTTACAAACCATCCTTAACATAAACCTCTGTGGCAGGCTCCCCTGGGGGGGGGTGGGGTCATATACATATTTCAAGCCCAAAAACACCTGGGAAAATGTGGAGGAGAAGAAAAATTGAATCAAAATATTTTATGTATATACGATAATAATATCCCTGATTTAATTCCAGCCATAGATAAAGAGTCTCTCTATCTATTATCTGAACCGCTGATCATTTTGAGGGTCATGACGAGGGCTGGAGCAAATCCCAGCTGACATCGGCCAAGATACAGAGCAAACGTATCGGTGACAAACAACTCTTCACACCAACCGTCAATTACAGCATCTCCAATCAAACCAACTCAAAATCTGCATGTCTTTGGACTGAGGAAGGGAACTGGAGAAATCCCACTGACACAAGGGGCGACGCCACATTAGCCAGGATTCAAACCTAGAACCCTTCTTACAGTGAACCCTGAGCCAGCCCCAATCAAATATCAAACTAAATGATTTCAAACTTTAAACTGATGAGGGCCATACCTGAGGTCATTGGGTCCCCACAGTTATTATGAAATGTTGTTTGGGGACAATAAAAGTCTTCAAAACAATATATCTGATAATATTTCAGTCTGGACTGATGTGGCTGATTGAACAGCGGACCAATACAGGACATCCCCAGAGTCACTTCTGTTTGCATGGCTAAGAAATGTAATTGGTTGACAGGGAATGCAAGAACATTGAGGGAATTTTCCAGGAACAGAACATGACATTTTCTACAGTGGAGCTTTTGAAAGTGGGAGGCTCGTCTCCCCAGGGGGGCTGCAGACATTTTCTGAGGAGGCTCGGTGAATAGAAGTGGGGGGGAAAAAAAAACATTTCATTAGTTATTACGTTATCAAAGGAAGCTCACATAGAGAAGCCTGCATGTGTGTGATATGATGAAAGACACAGTAGTTTGAGGCAATTTTAACATTTGCAACCGCACTTTTACAGAGACAGAAACCCGAGAAAGCAATTTTTGGGTAAAGTCTGAAGTTATGTCAAAAGGCAATATTAGGATATCTTTACTCAATTTCTGAATACTTACTGGGATTAAATATCATAATCATCAAAAAGGCCCAGAAAGAGAACAAAAATGTGGAAGCAAGCTAAGGTGAGGTGAGGTTTCCAGAGCTTTATCTGAGGGGTGGCGTAAACATTCATACAAAATGAAAACAAACAGAGATACTACAAAAAAAACATTGTTTGGTTTGCTTCTGGCCTGAGATGGTGTTTTATTACCGCATATAGAAGAACATTAATCAGTTTTCAGAAGCCCACAGTGTGTGACTCCACAGTACATAAGGAATAATTGCTTCTGTTAGGCCACAAACTTGTCAGGTGAATGTGGATGAAAAATAACTTTCTCTTATTGATCAATTGAAGGGAGACAGTGAGATTAATGAGGGATTGAGGCAAGTAAAACACATACTGTGAAAAAAAAAAAAAAAATGAGGGATGCTTTTCCGAGCATTCTGAAAAACAAAACGAAAAGAAAACAACACATGTGAGCCGAGTTCAGATAAAAAAGAAATTGACAGAGAAAGTAACAAACATTGCGATGAGTGATTTTCCGACCTCCGCCCATAATTGCACAGATCACTTCCTTCGCCCACAAAATGATGGAATTACGGCCACCGCTTGGCTGGGAAATCACCCGGCTCCCTGGCTCTCTGTGCAGCGGCGTTATTTCCGATGCTGGAATCTGTTTGCGGGAATCACTGTAGCATGGGATGACCTTGGGATGGGAGGTATCGGATCATTTCCTCTGCACCAATGAAATGGGATGGTGCCCACCTAAGCTCAGCTGGTGTCCTTAAGCACTCCCTCGTCGACCAGGAGAAACTCCCCCGGCCACTGGATATAGAAGTGACCTTACAGCCTGTTTGGCAGCAAAACATCATCGGGGTCCAACAAAACAATCAGTGAGTTCTTCCAGGCCTCGGCTGCCAACGGAAAAACACGCTCACCAAAATATTTATGGAGTGATACTGAGAGCTCTGCTCACAAGGATATAAGCCGATGTGACCTCTGCTAGCGCCATGATGCAGATCCAAATGGAAAACCACAGAAATGAAAGACCTATGAATTTGGTAGATGAGCAAGTTGCTGTTCAGATCAGAGAAGGTAACAGACCGATCAACATTCCTCTGAGCACGAGAGGCCATGTCTTCACAGAGCCACAAACAATTTACCTGAGAGACCTGAGGCCAACATGCTGACTGAATGAAGACCATGATGAGATGTGGCTCAAAGAATCAAAAGCTATTATGTTTGATATTTGACCTTGGATTATTTTGTTAGCTATGTGTTTCTCAAAAAGGTCAAGTATGATCTTCTATGCCTATGTAACTGATGTGAAAATGTCTGTTAAATGACAAATTCTGTTGATATAACTGTTTCTAGTTCCTTCTGATTAACTTACCTGAAGGCAGCAAGTATTTCCCAGCAGTTCCTCTGTGTAATTACCTGCAGAGGCCGTGGTGTTTCCTTAGTTTTCACTGTCAGCCAGCTTTCAGTCAACAGAGTAATAGACACTGACTTTCGGTGTGAAGACAGGTGATAATTCAATATCACCAGTAGCGCTGTAGGGCTGTCACCTTTTATTCACAAATTCATAAATTTTAACATTCAAAGTTAAACAATAATGACCTGTTTTCCTATATAATACTCATTCTAGATGGTCATCACATTTTGTCAAGAGGTCTGCTTCATGATCCAGCAGAGGGCGCTCACTAGGAGTTTGACCTATTGACCTATCGGTAAAGTAAGCCAGGAATCTTACATTGTTTTGCCACAAACGCATACAGGCAAAGTCATCAAAGGCCAAAGGCAGAAGCTGTGAGTGGAAGCACTGTGACACTACAGCAGAGATGCAAACTAACCAACGTGAGGCTGATTGTCAAACTGGGACAATGCAACTGAATCACTCTCACTGATAAATCTGCAGCCTATAGTCTGTTGAGCAGCCGAGGAGGCGTCACAGATGAGCGGAGCAAATTTGTGGAGAGTGCATTTGTATGTCAAATCTGTTCAAAGTAATATAGTCCTATGAAAGAGAGAGAAAACAATGTGTAAATGTACTTCTAAACTGGATTTGCACAAATATTTGTATTCATCTTCACAACAGGCCGACAGGGAGTCATGCAGTATATGCACCGATGCGTTGGACGAGCTACACACCTTGCAGCTACTTTCCAGTGTGCACTTGCAGAAAGGAGAGAGTCTGTGTAACGCAGTGCGAGGCAGATTGATAGTTACAGTCTCCAGGCAGCACAGAGTGGGCTTGAATCCTTTTACGCCGTTAATTTTATGAGCACGCTTCCATCAATTACAGTCCCAGGGCTGAGGTAAGATTAAACAACCTCACCGAGTCACTTTCTAATGCCGAACTCCCAACAAAGCAGCCGCACTTGCGGCTCCCCGCGAAACGGATCGATACCCGAATCAGATGAAGAATCACTTTATACACAGGGTGCAGCGGGGCAAGATGTATTCGTCTTCGTAACATCAGCACAGGAACGCTCTGACATCTTCTGAGATAAATACAAACGGACCAACCAGGTGCAATACATCATTTATATGCCACTGATTATGCAACGCTCTCAGTTTTGCCACCTGGATTCAAGTGGTGTGTTAACATGTATCGCGGCTGCAGCAGTAGAGAAAGGTCGAATAGTAAACTGAGAGTAAAGAGCGACAGGACGTATGGAAAGTGAGTCGCCTCCGACTCGAACAGACGTTGAGAGTCGGCCTCTTCCCCGCAGCGAGCTTTCCTATTAGTCCAGTTTGGTCTCAGGGCCACTTAGCTCTAATTACTGCACCCTAATGGCAGGGCCAATCACCAGCAGGTTAATTGTTTGATCTCTGCCATATGTACAGTCTGCCGTCATGTTAATCGACCGCCTCCACACATACATGAGCCCACCACGCAGCGTCCCACACGGCCTGGTCGTCTCAGTCCGAGGAGCTGTCTGTGTTGGCACAGAAAAGGGAAGTGGGTCAAGGTGAGTCTCCGATGTGGAAGTTATACAAAGTATTGACCAGAAAATTAATGAAATTCGAAAAAAATTCTTTGCAAATGAATGAAGGGCACTTTTGGAAGTCTCTTTTCACATGCAGGAAGTTGTGTGTGAAATTGTGGACAGTCTTTCGATGTGTGGGTGTAAATTGTTTAAACCTCTTTATACATGTAGTTGTGGTATAAATATATGATCTGGTAAGCTGAATCAATTGGGTGCACAGGCTTGTAGTGTTAAGCTTCTGATGACTGAATGATCAGGAAATCTGAGCAATTACAAATTCAAGTTTAGGTATATTAGCCTCATTTATGGACTTATTATGAAAAATAAAGAAAATACTTGAAAAACGTATTGATACTTATTGTAGGATTAAACACCTTGATCTTGAGAAACATGTTGGCCCACAGTTTCTTTCTTAAATCTGCATTAACTGACATTTTAACTTTCGGGCTGTTCTAAAAACACAAGCTGTAATATCTTGAATTTGGACACCTTAGATTGTCATCAATTAAAAAATAAGTCTAAAGGTTGTCTGTGCGAGCAACCTATTACAGCTTTAGTGGCCATAGTTATAATGACAAAAGGAAAGGAGGACGCTGGGCAGTGGGTGTTTTGTAAGGTGATACACCTGTGATGCCGTTCTCTTTAAAACAAACCCTTGATAACCTGTCAATTCCCCCCTCCCCTCTCAGCCATCAACAACGACGACTACACAAACAACCATCCCCTTGTGGAAAGAATGAACAGATTACCCACTGGAGTCGGGAGACGGTGAAGAGTCAAAGTCCACATTAGGAGAAAGTTGGGCTCGATAGATGAGATAACAAAACACAGGCCATGTGTTTATTATTGTAACCATGATGATAAAGGTCCTTTAACCTTTAAGAAGTATTTATTTTAATCCAATCAACTAACCCAGTAGATTTAGGGCCCACACCAAACTGTGCCTCCACCACCAGAGTGTTTATACAACATTACCATGACAATGAAGGAGTATGTGTGTTTGTGTGTTTGTGTGTGTGTGTGTGTATGTGTGTGTGTGTGTGTGTGTGTGTGTGTGTGTGTGGAGACTTGGCAGAGATAGGGACGATATTCATTCTCCGTATAAATTTCCATTGACCCCCGGGGGAAATATCTGTCTGTTTATCAGCCAAATGCTTCACTATGTGCAGCCGATAATTACTAAATTTGTCTGAGGTCTTTTTGGCACAGGGCGTCCAGTGGGTTGATCTCAGCGTTTACATTCGGAGAGCAGCCTGCTGCATTTTCACAACAATGGTGAGAGCATCAAAACTGAAACAGGACTGAAGGGCTGCTCTGGAAAGACTTTAAAACTCCTTGCAGCAATTAGAGAAGCAGCAGAGTCGGCTGATGATTCTCTGTGGATCTGTCACTGTGAGTAAAACCTTTCATATAAGCAGCTTTAACTAATTCATTTTAAACTCGCCACTCCCTCTCCTGAGACACGTCACAGGTTTGAGGGCCTAAACTCTGAATTCATTTCAAACTGCTTTTAAAAGATGAGAGATGACAGTGATCTCAAATTTGAGAAAACACAACCTTTTTACTCCCTAGCAAACAACAAAGCACAACATCAAAGGTACCTAATACTCATCGCAGGTCCAACTTTTCTTGTTGTGGTGTTTTCATATTTGTGGATTTGTTTTCCTGCTGCTGCGTTTCGCCTTTGTGATGTCACCTCCGGGCCACCGTACATTCAAGATCGTGATTTCCCCTCTGATGTCTCTGTTTTACCGAGAAATGATGTAACCACTTGATTTATTTATTCACAGAAACAGCCGAGCACGAGTTAATCTACCAACTCAGCACGGCCATTTGCAATGTGCTGATTCCTCCCCCATGATAAAGCTGTGAAAATGAATGCCGGGGTTTTGTTCTCTTCCAGGCAAAGAGAAAGCAAAGACACTGTATCCTTGTCTCCCAAGATTGTGTCTTTTTTTTGTTCTTTTTTGTTTGAAAGGGTCATCATATCATTTGAAAAATAGATCACACACCCCCACACACATAAAGCCCACACTCAGTACGCACCCCAAATAGCCTCGCCTTGATGGAAAACAGCACATCCGGGGGGAAAGGACAGATATTACACGGATCATTAGCCGCAAATATAAAAGGGAGCATCACAGCAGCCTAATGACGCTTTGATAAGCTCTGTTCTGGAAGTAAACATAATCTGTTGACTTTCACATCTTTTGTCACAGCACCGATGATAGTTGAGGCAGAATGAAGCATTCTGCTGTAAATGGGGTGCTGTCATGTGGATCCTCGGCAATGTGGGACCCTCTCCGAGGAAACAGGAGCTGGTGTGTGGGTTCAACATGTAAATACTGTTCTTTTTTTTCATGTAACATTTTCCAGATGACAAACTCACCCAAGTGTCTGCAGCTCCCTCTCATCTGGCTTGACATAAATGCCTGCTGTCGTAGCCTTTCCATTAGCGCTGCTTGCCGAGTCGCTGTGACTCATAATGCCGTCTGACACGACCGGCAGTACTTAGCAGTCACGATTTACAGACACCTGCGAGTGAATGCTGCATTTCAGAGATGCCATGAGAAATCCCCCTCTTCCTATGAGGTAAAAAAAACAACAGAAGGGCCGATTGAGTCTCCAGATTCACATATGAAAGAAAAACACCAACCAACAATGGATTTTAAAGATTTTTGTGGCCAAATATTACTTTGTATCTATAAATTTGAGGAAACTCTGTTTAACATGCAACTGCTATCATACATTACGGGGGGGGGGGGGGGGGGGGGTTGTAACATCCACAGCTGATCCCACTGATTTGATGGCACAATAGCCAAGTGGAGAGTGGAGTAGAGCCCAATCAGACAAGAGCAACCTGCAAACTGGGAGTTTCACCGTGCTATTGGTTTTGTAGAGGTCTACTCCCCAAAAATAAGCAGGGCGTTTTTTTCTTTCTCTTTCTGTTGCCAGGCAACTACTGAATTACTTGTCCTTAGCCTAACTGTGATTTTGTTTTGAGGGGTAAATATTCCCCGGGGAGAAACACCAGCTGGTCTAGGAGCGGCGCCTGGATGACGCTGGGTTCAAGGCGTATTTTGGGAGGAGTGGTGGTAAAGTTTGACAATCTGCTGTCACTCGCTAGTTTGTTCAGATTCAACTTGTTTTGGGACACATTAAACTATGACAACGACAGTGAGGTAGCATTGGATTTACACAAACCAGGACCTGAATGCAACCAGTTAAATATCAGTATAGATTAGATCAATGAAAGTAAAGGCTCTCAATCTTTCGACTCATCCGATTGGACAAAGGGATAAAGAACACAAATGTCACTGGTTGTTTTTTGCTCGAAGTTGAATTATACTTTTCCAAGTGGAAAAACACAAGATATTCCCACCCGCTAAAATAAAAAATGCACAGGGCAAATAAACAGTGAGCAAAACATTTCTGCCAATAGGAAAAATATTCAAGAGACACCTCTTCGCAAAAACTGCAGCCTGCACAATCGGGACAAAACAAATATATGTATTTTTTTTTTTCTTACTGCTACGATTGGTTCACCCGATGATGGTTCTGATAACCAAGCAGTTCAACCTTGAAACTGAGATGTTACGGTGCAGTCGGGCTGGATTCTGCCACCTATTCATTTCTACTGTTTGTGTGAGAAACCGGAGACACATTCACCTCCTGTCACACGTTGACCCGCATCCCCTTCGCTTTGCTTTTGTCGGGCTGATTGAAGTGAAACACAAAAACTGAGAGTGTCAAGCCAGTCTGAGAGAAGGGGCTGGACCGATGGCTCTGTCGGGAAATATATACGTTGCTGTTTTATCAACTGCAGCAGAGAGGGAAGAAGGCTGCTCAGCTGCAGTCGGTGCAAAGACAGTAATAAAGGTTGATGTACAATTTCCATGATTCACATTCCTGCCATGGTAAATAACTTAAATGGGCAAATGCATGATAAAGCAGCATGAGGTCAGCTGCTCTTGAGCAGGACACGCATTAATACACATTTGTGGGCGGCATTGAAACACTGCAGCCATAGTGCATGGTTGAGAGAGAAGAAACTCCCTGAAAGAGCATATTGCTGCTAACCTGAATGGAACCCGTCTTATTGGAAAGCGACTGAGAAAAAAGGTAACAAAGCATCCACACAGTTGTCGTCATTTATTTCAGTATGTGAGACAAAAATTGTAACTTTTTCAGGGGATTACTCATCCATTTTTAAGCCACTCGATGATGCTGTAGCAGAGTTTATATAACTGCACATCCCTCTTCACCTCAAAATGAAAATCATCCTCAGCCTAATTTACATGCATCAGGAAAACTGCTTTGTGGTGAAAGGGATCCTTGCATTAGTAGAGGGACAACTGCTTCCTCTATATTCATTTCCCTTATAATCACTAAAGTCCTGCACAGCATTTAGAAAGCAATCCTCGCCCGGAGAAGTGTTTACTTTTCACAGAATCTGGAAAGTCCTCTGAGCGGAGAGGGGGGTGCAAGAATACTGACAGGCCTGCTTCATATTCACTTCTCTCTGCTGCATTCGGAGCGGCCGTATGAATCCTAATACTGCAGTAAAAGGTCCAAATGCCAAAAAAACTCTGATTATTAATTGTGTGTTCAGTAAGGAATGTATGAGCCACACAACCGCTAATAAGCTCGGCATGGTAACAGGTATATGAAGCCATATTTTAAAGATTTATTCTTTAAATGTAAAAATGTACTACAATTTGGTGCAGCACGACTCAAATGTCAAGGTCAACGTACTTAGTATTAGTGGCAGTACTTAAACACACAGTGAAAATTCATGTTCATGCATAATACATCCTTGTTCCTCTCTGCAACAGAGGGAACAGCAGGTAGTTTTTGTCTTATGTATTTTGATGAGACTGATGCAGTTTGTTTTCCATATTTACATCAAGGGATAGGAAGTGCAACATATTCATGTTTTGTGTGCGTATACGTGCACGGCCTTTGATCTCTTTAGATCATGCTGCGAGTTCGAGAAAGTTCCATACATTTTTCTTTTCACTTTGTTGCCTCGCAACTAAACATCTTAAAATCAACACAGCGGCAAAAAAGGCCATTTCTACCCTCTCTGTTTTTTTCCTCAGCATCAAATGGAGGAAAAGATATAAATAACACTCAGGTATATCTGCAGTGCTGCTCCTACATCACTCTGTTACACTGTGGAGTCACAAATGTTTCTGCAATTTGCGTATGCCAAGTCGATTTTTTTGCCGAGGCGAAACTACACTGCCATAGTTGTGAGCTACGTGTTAGCAGTGCTCGTAAATCACTGCTGTAAAATGGGCCCCAGAGTAACAAGGACGTTGTCTCTGGACAGACAAGTTGTTATAGTTTTTAAATGTCATTTCTCCACGCTTTGAGATCTTATTAGTGGAAGTTATCTCGCAAAGTAGGACGCCTTTCGTTCCCTGTATTTTTGTCCAAAGTCAAAGCTGCAGCACCGCACTGCCTGGCTGCTCGGCGTATGCCTCAGTTAACCTGGACTGTGTTGTACACGCCCTGAGGCATGCTGTCAAAATACCTCGCCTGATGACAACCTGACAACTCCATCCATCTTATTTACCCGCTGGACAGCGCAGATCTGCTGTGGCAATCAATAATGGTCACAATTAGTTCCCCTCCTGGGGGTGGAGGCAGAGGTAGGTACACGGGGGTGTGGGGGGGTTGGGGGGTGTTGGCTAGCGGCCCCTGACACAGCTGGGCAGCTGGAGCGTTCGTGTGGCCCGGGTCCATTGCAGCCACATGTCCTGACATTAGCGAACATCTCTTGGGAGGTGCTGACATTTCCATATGTCCAGCAGAAAGGAGGGAGAGGTGTGTGTACAACACAGTTTGTCTGCAGGAATGCCTGAGTGTGTGTGTGTGTTTGTGTTTCGTTCGTTAAGTGTGAAGTTGTGTGCGTTGTTTTGTTTTTCACCTTGGCTTGGTGACCTGGAAAATCTCCTGCAAAGGGCAGTGCGCTGCTGAGTAGGACTCTCTGGAGGGAGCTGATGGATCTATATCAAGCCATAAAAATAGATAACTGTCATTCATCACCGGGGTGTCTGGAAGTTAACCCTGACCAACAGGGCTTAGCCACACAGGGCCGCCGCCAAGCATACAAGTCCCAGCATGCCTCAGTGTCATTTGGATGCCCTCAGCTACCTGGCATGCCTGCCGATGGGTGATTGATTCCAGGTGTCCTCTGTGTGATTATCTTTTTATGTGATAAAATAGATTAGACCAGGAACAATATAAGGAGAGAAAAGATCAAATAATCAAGACGTATTGCCTGAATTCAAGTGATTTATTAAGCGAAGGAGGAGATTTATAACAAATGTGACCTGCCGTTCATGAAGGATTAAGATGAAATGATTGAAAAAACTATTATTTTGTCCTTTATGTTGCCGATGACACAGGGGCAGAGGTGAGTTCACTGGGGGGTGGTGAGTACATTTCATTCTGTACGGTGCCTTCAAGAGTTCGCTCTCTGTACCTATAGATATTATATACTGTATATTATTTTTTAAATGCTGAGCAAATATTGTTTACTGCCCGTTATTCTCAATTCTGCTTATTTCCGGTGAATATTCAAACCTTGTGAGCATTTTGTGCTTTTGCTTTAAGTAAGTTAACAAGTGACAAGTAAATAAATTATCTAATTATATATCATTATATTGTACAGATTGTCGTAGAAACTGGTAAAGACTAACCTGAGCAAACACAGTAAATTAAAACCTTGCTGCATTAGTTTTAACTCCTATGAGAATCCTGAGCATTGCGTTGATTTGAAATTAAATCATGAATAAATGATACAAACTTCAAAGTCCAATTCAATTATGAGTTTATGTCTTTTTGACATAATTTACCAAAGAATTGAGTCTGACTGCTATCAGCTGATATGAACCTTTAACAAACATATCAGTGTCTACATTTATGTATTGTAATTATTTTTATGTAATAATGCAGAAAATATGTGTATGTTTAAATTTCCCACACAAAAAGATGTTCTTAGTTCTATGCATTTGTTTATTAAATCCATTTATACAATAAATCCCTGAGCAATATTTTCTTTTCACTTTAGATATTAATATTTGGGTGATATATATTGATATCAGAAATTATTTTTCTATAATATCAGTGAAAGCATCATCTCCAAAAATCCCTATCGGTCGTGATCTACTGCAAATAATCCAAAGATCAAACTTATTTCTTTTAGGAAAGCAGATAATGTGCAGTGATTTAAAAGCTTTGCATTCCCCCTAAATTAAACATAAACCTTAGATAACTTCTGAGATCAACTTAAGTTCTTCAACCTCTTCCACTGAGCACCCGTAGTTCTAAACTCCCCCAAATGCTTATCTGGCACAAGTACTTGCCACACATCAGAAAAAAGCCACATTTCCTCTTTTATGTTTTTAGAAATTATTAATGTTGCTTAAGCCATTTCAATCCCTGGAGAATGGCAAATACATATTCGATTTCCCCGGAGGGCCACGGAGAAAGTCTGAGCAAGCACGTTATTCTGCTGGAACACTGCAGAACGGTGGAAAATATATTAACTCAGCATTACAAAAAACGCTAAACAAATAAGAGATATACCCTCCTCTCATAAATGAGGCTGCAGCAATCAGAAACTGGAGCGAAATTATTACACAAAGCAGAGTAAATACTTCAGGCAAGAGAATGTGCTACTGTGTAATGTTTGAGAAAGCAGTCTGATTTAAACATGTTCCCTATGAAAAAAACATGTCTCCATGTGTTATTAAGAAGAACACATTTTGCTTTCAGGGCCCGACTACAAGGAGACTAAAAGGCGACGGAAAAAGTAGAATAACCCGCGCAAAGAGCTGAAGGGTATAACCTAAAAAGTGAAGCTGTGTCGGGTTAACCGCACAACTTTTGTATCTCACACAACCTGGATGTCCTTGAAGGTTAAAGACAGGGGTCTCAGTGGCCCTGCGGCGCCATTAAATCACTGTGTGTCAGTGTTAAACTTTGATCATGACAAATAATGGTGTTTTCATGTGAGCCCATGCATTGGACATCAATAAAGCCTAATGGCGTGTCAGCCCTATTAATGGATTACTGCACAGAGCTCATAAAAACACAATATCCCATCAAGTGAAAAGGCCCTAATGATCCCACAGAGTCTAGTAAAGTCACTGTAGGTCCCATCCCCTGATGGATGTCAGCTCTCACTTCATTTTTATCTTACTGCTGATTGAGAGAGCAGGGGATGTAAAGGGATGATGAGCCAGTATGATTATTTGCTGGGATATGCGAGATACAATAGGAGTCAAAAAATGTGTTGAATATTAGACTGGAGTGAGGGTGAAGAGAAATGTTTGTTTATTTCAAGGGAATTATAGGTTTGAAAGTGTATGTAGTGATTATAATGTTACAAAAATGGTTTGAACATTGTAGTTTTTTTAAATGGACTGTGAAAATTAAAAGATATTAATTGGAAAGGATCACTTGTTCTTTTAGCGTGAAAGACCATGTATTTACCAGAAAATGGGAACATGGATAAGATTTAGAAATAAAGACCTCAGCTCTGCATAACACTGTCAATACAAATGATCAGATACAGACTCTGATGAAGGTGAAATGAAATAAAAGCCTTTTTTGCCTATTTTTTTTGATTGTTTGTCTATTTTGTATACATGTATAAAAGCAACATAGACTATATTGTGAAATAACTAAATGTTCGTAATAACATGCTATTCCTCTATCTGTCTTTTTGTCAATAATTATATGAGGAGACCGATGCCACTGGCGTTACGCCTTTTTTATTAGCACAGTAGATGTGACATGATGAGATATTGGTGAAGACCAATATCACATCATGTCACAGGCTCAAGCCTCCGTATACGGGGGAACCTTTGCTTCCAGACACTGGGCGTCCCTAATGCATGGATCTTTATGTCAAAGGTCAGGCATGTTTGGGAAACTTATATCTATGAGTGTATGTGATTTGGTGCAGATCTAGTGAATTTAAATGTGGTTTCATAAAGTGGTTTCTAGTTGGCTTTGTGATAACGAATGCAGGAGGGCCACATATCAACTATTTTCATGCGATCTCTATCTGCATCATAAACTTGTAGGAGAAAACACAACACAACACAAGCAGTCACAATCAATCACATTCTCCTCATTGTTTCTCTGTAGCCACACTAAGCTCCTGTATATATATACCCTCTTTTCCAGTCTCCCTGTGAAGCTCTCAAGCAGGTGAAAACCTCCTCAGGCCAACAGGGAAGTTGGCAGTGACTAATCGGAACTGGGAGAAAGAGATTCAAGAGTCCATTACCTGGCGAGTTGCTGTTCTTCCCATTTCAAAACAAGGCAGGAGAAAAACAACCGACATGACTCGAGTTACAATAAATATGAGCACCAGCATCTGAATAAAATATCCAGTGATCCTGTCTCACGGGGGCTTATACTGAGAACGAATAAAAGGAATGCATGAGTACATGAATAAGGTGCTAAAACCACACTCTCAAATGCATATAAGATCTTTTAATTGTCCATCGTTAAATGTCCAGTTTAAGAGGATGTGTGTTAAGAGTTCAGACGGTGGGAGGAGTGGGTGCTTGGAGAGGGGCACAATATGTTCACGATTTTAAACCATCTGGGGGGGAAGAGTTTTTTTTTCCCTCCTACTATTTTAATGCCCCAAAAACCTATCTCAAAAACTTGTTGTCCAACACACTGAACTGAAACACAACTGAACAATGGATATTCCTCATGATTCTCATCTTCCTGAACCAGAAGAGCTGCTGGCCCCCCAAAAAAATCAGTGTGAAGCTGTTGATATGTTAAATGTGTCCTCCCTGAATATTGCCGATAAATGCTTTATTGATGACCTTTGTTTATTTGAATAAGCAGCAATTGGACTTGAGTCTTGAACTTGCTGGGTCTGATTCTAACACTTAAAGGTTCAGTGTGTAGAGCTAAGTGACCTCTAGTGGTGACGTTGCATACTGCAGCTGAACACCCCTCACCTCACCCTCCCCTTCCAGACATGAAAAAGAACCTGCATGTGGTTTTCATAATGACTCAAAAGCAGTTTTGTTTGTCCAGTCAGGGCTAAAAAAAAAATTGCGGCCTCCATAGAGAGGACCTGCTCCCGATGTCAATATATATATGCAAATATATAGAAAAATGTATATATGTATTTAAATATATGGGAAACAATCAAGGGGTAATGAAAACAACTATTCAAAAGTGATTTAGATGATTACACACAAGTAAGAACATCACTTGGATTGTGTATTTTTGTAATCTTTAATTATTTATTTCTGCCAATAAATCCCTTAACCTTAATTTACTGAACCTTGAAAGCTGTGACCATTGGTCAGTAACACACAGGAGATCGTACCCACTCACCAAAGTTACACAGAGCAAGACCAGACGACCATTTTCCCTGTTCCAAATCAGTGTTTCATCAAACTACATTCGATCCCCCCATTTCAAGGTTAAAAAGTTGCATAGTGTTGCTTAAACAATGGCCGTGGTGCTGTTTGATGAGGTCAGGTCTTTCGCCAGGAGCTGACCCCCTCCACAGTGCTCCCACCGGTGGTCAGTGGAGTGCGATGTTACAAGTGGACTCTGCTGAAGTCAATTAACGTGCCGTTGGTTTGAGGACAAGACTGTGGTCGCTGCACCACGCTGTCAGCTGCTCCACCTCCATCTTGTATGCTGTTTCATCCGCAACTGCTGATGAGACCCACCACCGGGGCGTATCATCAGGAGCTGTGTGATGTGGTTCGGTTTGAAGGTGGCAGTGCGGTTGTGTGTTAGCGGGAGGAACAGCAAGGGGCTCAGGACACAGCCCTGTGGTGAGCCCGTGCCGTCTGAGGTGGGTTTAGATGTGTGGCTGCCGACTAAAAGAAAGAAGATTTAGGATTAAGACGATGCCAGCATTTTCGTTTCTGTGCTCGTCATCTGCAGATGCACATGCAGTTACGCACGGACGTGTGCTTGTTTGGGTATTTTTCCTGACACCAGCATGACGAGGCAGTTTAAACCCTCTTAGCGCTGCAAACTGTGGAGCTCGGTGCTCTTAGCAGTCTGATCTGACTTATTTATTTGACAGGGATATTTCTATTTTAGGATATCCTGTTCACGCTCGGTTGAACGTTTGGACAGCTGCACGCTGAGGCTACACTACGGCTTCTGTTTGGACCCATGCGCCATCATTGATCATTTCTTCGGAGGGTTTTCACTCCTTCAAATATTTCCGTCACCTTTTGGAGTAAGGTGGTGTGAAATGTGACTGACTCATCCTCCTCATTTCATCCTGTAGGTCACAGTCACTTTCTTCTGGGGATTATTACAGATCAAATGTGATGACGATTTTCGAAAGAAAAGGTGTGATGAATGTGATTGAATCTCTCGTAGAGGGTGATGGGATGTTTGCCTTTAGTTTTGCCTGCTACTTATTGATATATTCTTGGTTGATATATAAATACTCTGAAAGTATGGCACTCAATCCATGGAGAAATGCACATAGTACGTATAGTTAGACACCGTGAGTTAAAGAGAGCGTGCCTTTTGAGATGTCACTGCCCTCAGCTCCAGCACGATCCACCCAGTTTCCCACCTTTCAGAATTTGGTTTCTTTGAATGTAAACCTGAAATCTGAATATTTTATTAGTTATATTAATAAATATTGGTGTTTTAATCAGCTTCCCCAACAATCTTTTTTCTAGCTTTTAGATATTTGCTTGCATAAGTAAGACTCATGTCAGATTATACCCCAGCTCCTACACAGTGAATTACTGGACAAAGGTCAGGATAGTGATACTGCTTCAACAGAATTTCTGCACCGGTATCAAATATCAGGAAAGGACACCGAGTAGCAGTATTATTACATGTAATATCAAACGTATTAACTGCATCAGCTCCAGCAGGATGGACGCTGGAGACAGAAAACCGAAGCAGCAGCTGTCAGGGCTCTGCATGGTTTGGTATCAGCGCACAGCATTTCCTCTGCCACTGCCAATGTCACCACATGCTCTCTCTCTCTATCTTTTACTCCGAGGAACATTATGTCCGTAGCCATAATAAAGAGAACAGCCTTTATGCATTGGAAAGTTAATTAAAATGTTATTTTTCCTTTAGGTTACTCAAATCCTGTCTGGATGCTTTGGTTAAAGTTTGGTAAAGTTAAGCTTGACTTGCTTTAGATAAATATTGTAGTTTGGGCTACAATTACTTTTTAATGAAGGTTTGGGGACTTTCATCGTCTGTTTTAACAACAATAACAAACAAATTTATAGAATAAATATGGCTGGGCTTAAACAAAGTTGGCCGTTGGTGGTGAAACTACATCCATTGACCCTAAACTCCTCTGCGTGCTGACCTCTATTAACCCCCCCCCCCCCCCTTCCTTCTGTCTTCATCACTATACTACTGCTGGTAGAGGGCTTTGAGTGAAAACACTGACTGACAGTGTCATTACTCTCATGTGGATACACATACTCATCCCTTGTTAGCAGGTACATTTTCATTTAAATATTGAGAAGTTTCTATTTTATTTCATACTTGGATTACAATGAACCAGTTATTTTGCCGTTCCATCAGCATCCCAGTAGATTAAATTACTTTGTCACCTACATCTAGAAAATCTGCTTTTATAGAAATGACTGCGGCGAAAGGGTAAACAAGATTTGAGGACGTTTTTAAAGTCGTCTGGATAAAGCTGTGGACTCTTCACCCAAACGTATGGTTTTAATGTTACGGTTTTCTTTGAGGAACAGTAATGCCATGTGTTCATATATCGGTGGCTCTTTTTAAGTTGTTCATTTGTTTTAATTGCAGGAGGCACGTGGACATCTCTGGGTGTAGAAACCTTTGTAAAAACCTCGGATAAAATGATACAAATATAAAAAGCTTCATCTCCTTCGCTACTTGTGTCGACGTACTTGTTCGGTGTAATTGGGTTGCACAGCTTCACTCACCAGAGGTCAAATCCCTCTTATGATTACAAGCATATCTCATCACTATTAATTTAGGCCGAAACACCTCACTGCCTCCCCCCTGCCTCCAGCCCCCCCCCCCCCTGTTCCCTGAGGTCTCATTGCCACATTGTTGCTGCTGTTGTTATGTCTCTTGTAGAGAGCCTGACCGCGGAGCTGAACTGATGTTTGGTAAATGTCAGCTTAAATGACAATTAGCATTTGTCCCGAAGGCGCCTGTGCACACTTCAGTCGCGGGGCCTTTAGTCGGAGTGGTAACCTTGTGTTATGATAACTTCCCTTGTGCTTGTTTCCCAGTGAGCTGCGGAGGAGGCCCTTTCATTCAGCCACCAGTGTCAGCTAATTAATTCTGGCCCCCTGTTGTTCGACACGTTCGGTGTCTCCGTGGCCGGCCCCCCCGCTGCGCCGCACTCCAAGGCCTCACCGACTCGATCTCATTAGAGACGGCTGTTACCCTCCCAGTCCTTTGTATTTCTTAAACTCTCTCTCTCTTTCTCCCGCTCTTTCTTCATCTATCTCTCTGTTTGTTTCTCACTCTCGCTCTCTCTGCTTTCTTAGAGTGCTTCTCCAAACACTTGGTTTCGTAAAGATTCCACTCCAGGCAGAGCAAGCTTAAAATTCAATCGGGGGTGTATACACAAGCCTTACGCCAGTGCAGCCACACACAGACACACACAGACACACACACACACACACACACTAACTCACCTTCATTTTCTGGTGACTGACTTTAATCTTAACAAAAAGTACAACTGGCCTAACTCTGACCTTAACGCTGCCATGTTGTAGGGCGGATCTTCCAAACCAGTGGCCACAATTTACACAGAGGGGCCAATTACATCCACATCCGTGCTCACTTCCTGTTTCAGTCAGGTGCACATATAAGTCATTGCTTGTTTACTGTTGAGCAAAGCCACACATCCTTTAATTTATTCTTCCTTGTTCAAGCACATTGTGTCTTAAGAAATACAATATAATATTGTATTGTTAAACAGGAGAGTTATTTATTTTAAAATGATAACAAAGCAATCACTGACAGGACAGGGGCTAATCAGATTTCGGTTGGGGACAGTGCCCCTCTGGCCCCACCCCTGGATCCACCCCTGACGGTCAGAGATTCTCTTTTGTGTATCTGTGTGTTTATACTTTGCAACGTGAGAGTTTGATGTGTGGTGGTTTGATCACTCTCAACCTTTCAAGTATAGAGTCCACAACAAAAACAACAACAACCACCGTCACCGTCCTCATCAGCATACAACCATAGAAGTGTTTGTTCCGGAGAACACCAGAAAAACTAAATTCACTAATAAGGAGCATTTCTTTCAGGCTCTCCAACAATCTCTGTACCATGTGATCTCTCTTTTCTCTCGCTAGTCGTGGCTTCTCTTTAAATAATATAGTTTGAAATGGAAAGAAACAACAAGGAAGCACTTGGTGATAGTAAAGAGGGAGGTTTATTTTAACAGCAATGAACAAGACTCAGGGTGGATCCCACCTGCAGGTCGGGTTTGGAGGAGATAAATGGGAGAGAGAGAGGGGAAAGAAAGAGGGAGAGAGAGAAACAACTGTATAACTGGTGGGTTAGAGTCAGACTTGTTATGATGAAAATGGTAACATTGACACTTTTTCGCCACATATTTCCAACAGTGTGTTTATTAAAGCTTGAGTATGTTTACCATGTTGTTTTCACTAAATAATGTAGTGTTATTAACACAAAGAAAAAAGTCATTTATTAATATGCATATGCATATGCATCATATTCTGGGAAAAGTTGGCAGTGGAAGCGCTGTAATACAGGAAGGGATGAATGATAATTATACTGTTTATTAATTACTGTGATGCTGCCTATGGCTCAGTGCCTGGGGTCTGTCTTTTTGCCACAGGCTTCCACTAGGGCAGTTCAATAATTAAAGGACTAGTCCAACACGTTCCAAGGAGCAGCAGTCCAAAACTTTTATTCTTTGAAAATATGACTATCTAAGAAGCAAATTAGACTTTTCTTGTCACTTTATTAGCAATTTCCCATAAACCCTGCAGCAAATGGTTTACAGTGTACACAGAGAGTGGGGAGGTCTGAGCAGCGGAAGAGTTCTTCAAAGAAACAGCGGCTCCCGACGGATTGATCAGCTGCAGCTGAGTCTTTGAGCTCAGTGAGAGACGCGAGTCGTGAGCCTTTGTTCAGGCTTGTCCATGGAGAGGATTCAGAGAACATGAACGCCTTGTTCCCCAACACTGTCAAACCTTTAGTAACAGTTAACTGAACAATAGACGTGTTTTGAAGATGTTCAAGTTTTGTTTGCGTTTGCTCTACTTTTTATGTAGCTGGGACAAACAAACAGAAGAAGAGTTATGTTAACAACTGTTTGCATTTCTTAATGCTCCCCCCCCCCCCCCCCCCCCGATAACAGCCAACATGCATTTAAAAGAATCAAGTAGAAGAAGCTCAGCCAACCCACAGAAACAAAACCTGAAGCCAAACATGAATTAGAATGTTTTGTCAGAACCCGGGGTCACGTATTGGCTCGGGTCAAGTATCCTCAGCTTGGACATTTGGACTTCTTGAATGAATTGCAAACATTACAGATATGTTTACAGATGTTTGGCTAATAACTGTATTTATCCCTTAGATGAGGATGATGCAGAACTTAAATCTAACACAGTTATTACTAAACATCTTCAAAGTAATTTGCCGAACTCTTTAAGGTAAAGCTACAATTCATTGAAATCAAATTTAAAATAGTAAACATACAGTTTTATTGGCAGTGCGGTGCAGAGCACATTTGTTGATTTCATATCCAATGTGTGAGTTCAAATAATGAACCAAACAGTTCATATAAAGTATTTGTGGTCACAAGATGTTGGTGTGGATTACGTAAGCTCTTACTGATCCAACAGAGAAATTAATCTCCATCGCCTCAAACCACAGAAAAATGTATCTGTGTAGGGCCGATCAGGCTGTTGATCAATGTCAATGACTCGACAATTACAAATATCAAAACATCTGGCGTTCACAACTTGGTGCCCAATCCGAGGTTTGTGGTAGAACAAAATAAAGGAACCAGACAATCTGAGCAGAAACCCAATGCGCCCATCTGTTCTCTTCCCACTAACAGTATCTGCATCAACCGTGTTCCTACAGGTTCCAACAAGCTGCATTTAAGGCTTTTTACAACCTTTATACAAAAATAATGAATTAACTTTAAGACCTGTGTCAATTAAACAGACATGAAGTAATATCAAAGTCCCAGAATTATTTGTACTTCCCCTGAATTTCCCAACACTACAAACAGAGACAGTAGATATCCTTTGTCTTGCCTCAGGCCGACAGTACACTGAGATAAATCAATTATAAGTTCCATGTTGGTTTTATTACAGTGTGCTAATATCTATAGTGTTGAGAGAGAACTATGACACATAGAGACATTACAACCATGCTACCTAAACATATTTGAGACCTGGAACATAATATCTGAATGTATATGCTACTGTTTTCTCTTTGCACCCTTGTTAACTCAATTTGGGTTTACTTATATTTCATCGAAGAACTTCATAATATTTTATTTTGTGTATTTTCATTCCATCGTTGCTTATTGATTATCTATTTTCCATTACAATTTCCTTCGAGGATGAAAGCGAATACCTTTGTTGTGCTTGTTTCTATATCGGACCCTCTAGGGCCTGAAAATCTGATTTTTTTTAAATTTTTGAATTTTTCAGATATTTCACCTCCCCTGATCCGGGTGACAAGATTTCCCGTAGACAATCAAATGCCACCTAGGAGATATATTCCCTTCAGCGTGTCCAAGTTCTGCCATGAAGTCTCTGAGACCCTTCAGAAGTTTGTCCACTCACCTGAACTCTGCTTGCATCCCGGGGAGTCATTGTTCCAGTCACTACCAGGAGCTTGTGACCATACAGGTGACAGGGAACGAGCAGGACGATGATTGACCGGCTCCGTGTGGGTTCTCCTGCAGGCAGCATCACGTTTGGTCTGATTAGCTTCAGATACACACACACTCACACACACACAAACCACCTGTAGTTCACACACACATGTTCTCCATATCTCTCCCCCCCTCCATTTTATGAAAGCCACGGGGTCTTTGCCATAACTCACACGAATAAATGGAATGTTTAAACAGGATGGTATTTGATTTAGTGCAGATTGAGGTTTCTGTCGAACAGATAACGGCGTCTGCGGGCCTTCTCTCACGCCCATCATTCATCATTACAGCACAGAACATATTCCAGCTGACAAAACAAGATGTACATTCAGAGATTAGGGAGTGTTTGCCGTTACCCTGCAGAGAGAAGAAGAAGATCCTTGAAAGAAAGACTGAAGGAAATTAAACGTCTGCAACCGGCTAATTCTTTTGCAGCTGTTGTTCTTCTAACAGCACACAGATTAGGGCCGGGCGATTATAATCAAACTTTTACCTCAATTAATCAACAATCTTTTTATACCTACAGTACAGGAGCGATAACAGATTTCAGCAAGCAACCTTATATAACTGTAAATGCAACAAAATGGCAATTTTGTGTTCAATGTTGTTGGAAATACAAGTAAATAGTAGCTTTGAACTTTTAGAAGCTACTTCAAAGTGACTTCATCCCAACACAATTGTTGCATCATGGCATTATGTCATCTACCATCTGCATGCAAACATAAACCTTCCCCTGCCATTGTGGTACAAAGCAAATGTGTAGCTTAAAGTCGACATGGTGAATGTCCTCCACTGATGCAGTTGCAGTTGGTGCCATGACAAGAACAAATATTGCCTTGCATGCATATGCAAACACATGAGAACACCCTCATGCATCCTGGTACATGTTGTACATACTCTCAGATTGTTTCCTTATGGTATTTTATTTTTGTCAACACTTAAAAAACCATCTAGGCCCTCACTTAAAACAAATAAAGAATTAACAGTTCACTTAAAGTGTAAACTATTGCCTGTTATTTCTTGAGAAGATACCTGAGTAGCAGGGAGAAAACTCCAGTGTAGAGGAGGCCGAGATACAGATTGCTCCAGGGACAGGAGCCTCAGTCGACCAGAAAGCAATCTATTCACCTCTTTTCTATTTTTCTCCTTTTCTCTATGTGTCAAAACTCCCACTTATATAATGTGTTTTCTATCGATCTCTGTATCTGCAGTATCTGTGATAGTAAATTGTCCAATCGTGTTCCCATTGAACATCATTCTGCAAATTGGAACAAATCATGATGCAAATCAGAAGTAGATGAGGCGGTTCGAAGGTACTAATATCTAATAGAGCCCGGCTCATCTGCTGTGTTTATCCAGGGGAGGGAAGCAGACGCTGCAGGGGCTAGACTTTCATGAATGTTGAACAGTACCTGTGTTTAGTGTCTGCTTCAAGTACCAAGAACCCAGTAAATGTCCAAAAGCTTGTATTTGGGGTCAATGAAGCGCAACATGCATCTCTGATAACACCGACAAGTCCCAGATATTATTTTTTGTTACATTTGTGTTAGGGAGGAAGATGTTGGCTATAACCCAATGGAAAATATTTTTTGGTTATCAGTGTGAATTTGGGTACAGAGCACCACATAAGTTATTCACAAAGTCATCTCTGTAAAAAGATTGTTCACATGAAATGCAGAGTCTGCAGACGAGAAACTCTTTTGTAGTTTGACCAATCACATTGGAGCAGGTTTTGGTTGCCCACATGTCAACAGTCATCTTGGAGACCAGAAGAAGCCGAACACGTTGAAGGAAGTGCATCAGGTATTGGCTTCACTTATCAGTTATATGTATCACGGTTCAGGGTTTGTGTTGAGAAACGTTGTGTGCAGGGAATTCCCAGATTTCCGCTGCCTACTCTAAGCCATAAAATATTGGCCGATGCCCCAGAGGCTGATTCAGTGTCAGACGATGGCTGATGGGCTCCGAGATCGCTCACAATTACCTCCTCCTCCGCCACGACGTGCCCTAAATGAATAAGAGGAAAGCCGCGGAGCAATTCATTGAGCTCTAGGATGACTTCACTTTGAGGCAAAGTAAATGAAAATGAGCAGGTGACCACGTGCACATCATGCCAAACAGAGTGTACATGTGCGATGTTGCACTTTTAGCTGAGATATTTTTCCATTTGAATGCACTCAATCTGCAACCACAGGGGAGAGAGACAGCTCGTGGTGGAAACGCTGGAGAAGCCTAATGCCCTGTGGGAACACACTTGATCTATTACATGCAGATTTGTTATCGGGGAGGCTGCTGCACTGAAACCCACTGAAGACACTGGGTTTGAGCTACATCACAGAAATTCATCACACAGCTGAGGGAGGATTTTCTCTGACAGATTTGATGACTTAACCCTTTCCCTGGAAAGGAACTGCCACTGAATTTGTGCCACTGAATATCTGTGATAAGAGCGGAACTGGCTGACAGTAAAGACCTTGACAAAGAGGACAACTGCTCCCGTCCTTGTCCCCAAGACATCGGTACAGTGAGGACATTTGCATCTATAAAAATCTGCATCCTCAAAAATGAACGCGATCAAGACCCATCCATCCTTGAAACCTCACTGATACATCCTAAATGCATCCTTCCTCATAAAATGGTTTCCATCTCAACCTCAATGTATTTGTCTCCTCCTCATCAACCTGCAGGCTGGATGAGGCTAGATGTGAGCTGTTGGCCACCAGTAGATAATCACTGTCACAGAAACAGAAAACAAATCCTCAAACCCACAGAGTTACACAGATTGAGCACATTAAACTGGCACAGTCAGGGAGTTTTCCCCTTAAAAGCACAGTTTAAGTACCACACTGGTATAATAGAGCATGTATTATGCAGCAGAATAAGACATGTGACACAGCACATGCATTTTCCTCTGTGCATTGAAGAAGCCGAGCAAAGTGTGGGAAAGCACCTATAAAAGCCTCAGAGTGTGTGAAGGGGGGGGGGGGGGGCCTCAGCCTCAACATTAAAACTGGGACCTCCTCTTAAAGTTTAACTGCATTCATTACAACACTGCGGCGTGAGACACACACAAACACACCAGCCGCAACGCACGTGGAGGCAGAGAGACACGGTAGCAGAGGCAGACAGGCTAAAGCTGGTCGCACACATGGAAGCGCATCGGAACACAAATGGACACACACTCTCACACAAAGGGAAAGAGTTTTCAGCAATAGTTTTGAATGGACTGTGCCCCCCCACACACATATATACATACTTCTCCACACGCACACACACACACACACACACACGCTCTCTAAGTGCTAACTGACTCAGGCAGTCTGTGTAACAGCCTGCCTTCTCCCCGCCAAAGTGCATCTTGCCCGAGCCGCTCGCTCACCTCTAAATGAGGGCTGTCAAGCGGAGCCATAGTGACGCCTGCCACCTCTAATTGGCAGTGCATTAACAATCAGATCAGGCTAATTAGCCGGAGCACGGCAACGAGGACTAATAGTCTCACTATGATTGAGGCACACGGCAACTATGCCGCTGCCCTATTTTGCATATTCTAATTCCATTGGAACAATAGAAGGAAATTAGGAGTAAGAGAAGAAGAGAGCGATGGAAAGCGAGAGAAAGAGAGCGCAGCTGAAGACTGAGAATTTCCACTAAGGTTTGTTCTCTTTCAATTTACTCAATTTACTTCAAAGTCTTTTTCTCTGATGGGAACAGCATGGAAACTGCAAATATAAAAAAAGCGGTATTTTCTCTCTTTAGGACATCATGTCAAAATGAAATAGAGTAAAAACACTTCAAGAATCAATATTTGTATCTCAGTTTATAAATTATAAGAAACTAGCACACAACCCACAAACTTAAAAAGCCTCTAAAAAAAAACAACTAGCCCACATTGGTGACAGTTATGATTCTTCACGAACAGGGAGCCGGTCTCGTGTCTATAAGATGTTAAACCAAGTTCTCAATATTAAACTAGAACCATGATTAGTTGATGTTTCCGTGCTCTGTCTGCTCAGCGACTATCGATAAAGGCCCTCGGTAACAGAAGCTGAACAATAGGTTCTAAACACATTGACAAGTGCGAATTGGTCTGTCAATGCAAGGGTAGTTCAACAGCCGATTGATATTCAATATGGCATCTTATTATTTAATGTATATTAACTCTCTGGCATCCCTGTTATTGTATTCATTTCCCTTAGATTTCATGTTTTGTACTATTTGTGATTTTATTCATTGACTTCTTTTGTGAGTTTTCGCCCCTTTCCTTTGTTTGTATCTGGGAGTTTTGTACTTTGTCGAACACACAAAGACAACCACAGCTGCTGTGGTTATGTAATAACAGCACGTATAGCCTCTTCTTGTCTCTGTCTTACGAATCACACACAGACTCACGGCAGCAGATGAAGATATCGAGGTCTGCTTTACTCCCAGTGCATTAATTCCACCCACACCCACAGCAGCAGTGAGTTAGGAGTGCCTTGCATAGCCTATTCCAAATTACTTGAAGGAAGTATTGATTGGCCACACTAGATAAAAAAGTCCATCCTTAAACAGGCTCATGGGAGCTGCTGCATCGGGGAAGGAAAGAGGCTACAGCCCCAAGACCGTCGAGCACAAAGCAGAAGGAGTAACGAACAGAGCCAAGACGTTTGACAGTCAGTGTGTGTTTGTGTGTGTGTGTGTGTGTGTGTGTGTGTGTGTACTCATTTTGTGGCCTCTTTAAGACCTTTTCCAGCCGTAACACTGAACTTGACTGGACTAGTAGACCTTATGGGGATCAAAGCCTGGTCATAACGCAAAACATAACATAATGTTATTAAGAAGATTCAGACTAAAGTCAGTGGTGAGATGTGAATAGTGCTTAGGTTAAGGTTCAGAATGCAAAATCCTTACTGAGCTGGGCAGACCTGTGTGTGTGTGCGTGTGTGTGTGTGTGTGTTTGTGTGTGTGTATGTTAGTGTGTGTGTGTCCAAAGCAGAGAAATTCAGAGCATATTAAATGCAAACTGACACTTATGTGTAGTCAGTCAGAGCGAAATGTTATCCTGTCCATTAAAAACGTGATTTTACCCAGTGCAAGCTCCATATTACATTACATCAGTGATGATTGGAACAAAAGACAATGATGTAGTTCTGTTTTCTTCTGCATGGATTTCATTTATTTTTAAAAACACATTTGTTTGAGACGTGAATCAACAAGTGAACGGGAACGGGGATCGATTTGCATCCACAAGGCCAGAGAGCCACTCGTCCACCAGGTAGCGGCTGGAGTCCACCGGGGGCGCAGGTCACCAGCAGCAGCAGGTCCCCCGGAGCCAGACTGGACAGGAACAAGTTGGGCACTGTCCGCATTGACTTCACCAACAAACACGTCTTCATTAAAGTGACATTACTGACCAGGCCCACGATGATGACGATCCCATAGACTGCGGCGATCCAGTGCCGCTCCTTGGAGTCCACAGATACTCTGGACACATTCAGAAACACTGAACCCCAGAGGTCCTCTGGGTCTGTGAGAAATGAGTCCTCCAGAGATATGGCAGTGAGGGGGCAGAGGTGTCCAACGGGAAAGTGTGGTGTCTCCGCATGGTGACTGGCTTTTAAACCAAACGCCCTCGTGCCGGCTCGTGCGTCATTTTACGCGTTAAGCGCTCAAAAGCTGACAAGATTGCAGGGTTGGAATAATTGATTTGAACGGCTTGAACAGACTTTTTTTATTTTAAGGTTGTAAAAAGCATATTCATATGATCTGCAGTGTATATAGTTCAGGAGGGAAAGAGTTGCTTCTGTGAGCGCTCACTTATCGAGCAGGAGGCTGAGGGATTTGTCATCTTCTTCAATGTGGAATTAAAGGTCAAACCAATATTTTTAGATTTTCAAAATGACTGCAGTCTCCATGCAGTTTCCAAATCTGTTATGACTGTGTGATTAAATGCAGAGCAGGAGTCAGTGAACCATTTTGAAGTCAGTGGAGTGCAATTTGGGGTGTAGTTGGTGGTGGCTGGGCTGGAGGAGGGTTGGGGTTTGAGTTTGAGTTGGACTTAAGAAACGGTGAAGAATAGCAGGTGGTATCAGAGCATGATGAACGGCCAAAGCTTGGAAAAATCCAACAGGCCAGATCCAAGGAGAACAGGAGTCATGGACGTTGTTGGCATAATCTAAATAGAAGTGTTGGTAACTTTGCCGTGTAACATAAGTAAGAGACAAGGATCTGAGGAACCGAGGAGTGGACTTTATTTCATGGCTGGTGTTGCTCAGAGAGAATTAACTTCCAATTATCAAATGCCAACCTCAAACGTCTCCTCTGCAGAGACCTGAAAATCTAGTTTAAGCTCACACTTGACTTTTCTTAACCTAAACAGCAAGAGTTCTCAATAAGTCATATTCAGTGCTCTGATGTATTTGTTTTTATTTGTATTGTTTGTGCGTGTGTGTGTGTGTTTGTGTGTGTGTGTGTGTGTGCGTGTGTGTGTGTGTGTGTGTGTGTGTGTGTTGGTGTGTGTGTCTGTGCGTCTGCGAGTGTGGGTGTATAAGAGAGAGAGAGAGTGACGCGCATCTTTACAGGGACAGTTACCGTGCTGTAAATGCTGATGTGGCTTTACACCCCCCACGTATTTACCCTGTGCCAGCAAACATTAGTTATACTGGGTGATTCACACACACGCTTGCATGCATGCACGCAAGCACGCACACAAGCACACACACACACTCACACACACACACACACGCGGACTCTCTAAAAAAGACAGACGAATGGACACATCCTGTAAGTGCACAATAAATCCAATGCAGACTCCAACACAAACACACATCCACATTTGCAATTGTACATTATACCACATACACACACACAGACACACATACACATTAGTTATACCAGGCAGCTCAGTGCCCAAGATGGATGTGATGTTTGCACTCGTGGTTTATGGTATGTGGGACATTTTCTGCCCTCCATTTTATTTGTGCTTGGCCTGTTAACTGTAAGAGGCTGAGCTTTCAAATGAGTAATTAGAGAGCTGTGATGCAGCGCTTTGTTTTATTTGTTTTCTCCTAAAGAGCCGGATAAAGAACTGAGGGAGAGGGTGAAGGAGAGCGAGGGGGGGAGAGAGGGAGGCATGAGAGCAGGAGATAGATCCACAGATTAGATAGATAGATGGATAAGTGGATAAATGGGTACATGGATCGAGAGATCTAGCATTGGTTCCTCAAGTCATCATGGCTGGCCTGCAGTGCATGGTAAACAGTTGCCTTTTTTATATATCATTTGTGTCACTTCCATTGGTGTCAGTCACAATGCATTGAATTATGTTAAACAAATGTGCTGTCAACAAACTTGCTGTGACATACCAGGGATTAAAGTGTCTGTTAACAGTATTTTTAAGTTAGTAATAATATGACATGTGTTTGTGGTGACATGGGTGTTTCTGGGAGATTGTATTTTTCTGCTGCTTCCAAGTGGCATCAAATCTAACACATACAGGTGGAGATGGTTGATGGATACATTTGCATCTGTGTAGCAGTTCATGGATATTGATTATGACACCCCCATTATTATATTATTACATCTATAAAATATATAATATATTAAAAAATAAAGTTCAAGGGCAAAATCTGACCTGATTAAATGATCTGTAAAGTAGCCTGTGTGCAGTGTGTTTAACTAATTAACTGATCTTCTGGTCGCGCATAGTCATTTAACGTCATCATTCTCTGCAGCAATAAAATAAACTGTAACTCTTGTACAGGACAGGTTATTAGAACTATTAGTGCTGTTCCTGAACTTAACTGAACTGATGTCAAAATATGAAAAAGGTTCTCGACTGAGACAGCTTTATTCTGACGAGCCTTGATTAATGCTACACACCTACCCACATACACACACAAACACACACTCACGCTACAGTCTGGCCACACTCTTCGACACTAACACCCAGTTCAGTGACCTTCCTTTATGTCTCCACACCCCTTGTACTGTAGATTATTCAGAGTTGACGAAGCTGGGTGTGAGTATGAATGTGTGTTGGTGTGTGTGTGTCTGTATGTGTGTGTGTGTTTGTGTGGAAATCCTGTGGCTGACAGGCAACGGAAACTGAACCTCAGTGTGCTCACAGTGTCTCACAGCTTCAGCTGAAAGCCCAGGCGATCTTAATTGTTTGTGTCATATTATGTTATCAGTGTGTCAGTCTCAGAAATGACGGCAGAAATGAAGCTGTCAAAACAGTTTCATGTCTGTCCAAACACTGCAGACATGCCTGCTATGATGCATTACACTAATGACAGGCTCCACTGTCATTTGGTAATAAAGAAATAAATACACACACAATATATGAGTGGGAAATTATGTGAGGTCACAATTTAACTGATGGAAGCATGCGTGACTCTATTGTTGAGTGTACTGATAAAATATATAAGTATCTTTGTGGTTAATACACAGGAAACATGGTTTTTACAAAGACAAATCAAAAGCATTTATGAAAAACAAGTGATTTCCCATTGCTCTAAACTCAAATTCCCCAATGGGCATCAGGTCGCAGTTATCAGACACACAATCTCAACAACCATTCAGGTCATTTCTATCCATACACTTTGATCTCACTGTGAGGACAAAGCACACAAGTGTCACAAAATGAAAACTAAAAAAACAACCGAACTTAAAGCTTGATCTAATAGGGAGCAGTGTAGCTCCAAAGCAATTAGGACTTGACCAGCATCAAAAAGCAGGAAAAACAAGTAACAACTTATTCAGGCAACCAGAAAAAAGTCCCAGCATAACATGCAACAAAAACAGAGAGATACAAAATGTAACATCTTCTTTCTGGATTGTTCTATAATTAATTAGTGAGATCACAGGTTTTCCTTTCTTCCATTCGTGATCCACAGGTTTTATACTGTAAAATCCCAACTTGTGGTTCTGCTCACAAACAAGCAAACAGGACTTTGAATTAAAAGTGCTGTTCTGGAAGGTGACAACATTTTTAAGTTATCTAACAATACATTATGGTATGAAAAGATCAAATGAATCTTTATATTAAGCCACACCATAATGTGTTATTTTCAGAAATACAGCCCATTGTCATCTGATTTGTCTTTGCAATATTCACGGTTTATATAATTAGTAACTACTAAGAATAAACAAATGCAACACTTCAGCAGATTAAATCATTAAACAAACTATCACTACTTTTAGTCATTTTGTTTGTTGCTAACAATAATTGTGACAAATGTACTAATCTACTACACACACACACACACACACGCACACTACACACTCTTTACCCTCTTTAATTTGCCCTAACTTTACCCCGACATACAAATTGAAAATGTGTTTACCTTTATTACCAAAGCTCGCCCTTGCCTCCATTTGCTCGTCAGAACAATTAGCGACATGAGAGTAATCACAGCTCTTCGGCTCAGCCGGCGCAGCTGTGAGCAGACACAACACCGTACACAATTAACGACAACTAAATCCAATTATCAGACAATGAAAAGTAACACAACCTGATGGAGCTAGTTAACCACAGAGGAGATCGCTACCGACGGCAAGTTAGGAGACAGTGGAGAGGTGAAGGGTTAAGACCGGTGCAAGAGAAATGAATAATAGAGTTCAACATGTTCTGTACAAATACATTTAAAAAAAACACACAGATGTTAAATGTACAATCTCCAAGTTCAGCCCCTAGGGGTCTCCCATTCAAAACAATAACAGAAGTTTGACGATGTCATGAGGCACGTGGGCTCATGGGGGTTGTGGTCCATACCACCATTACAGGTGAAAACCGACCTGATGCGACTCAGGTTCAAATCATGTTCACGGATGATGTAACGTATTTATATTTTATTCACTATACGCTGCAAATGGCTGAATAATCCTGATCCAGTTTGAGTCTCCAATACAAACAATTAAAGTAAAAAAAACAATTTGCCTGGCTAACAGAGTGAAACGGATATGATGCAATTAAAAGGCGACCAAAATTAAACATCAGTTCAAAGTAAAGAAGTTAAAATCAATGAAAAATATGATAGATTATATCTTTAAAATGATGTTGAAGTACAATTTCGGCTAAGTCCCAAAAACAAGCTCTAAAATTTGTTATTTACCCGACTGACTGCAAATAATAGGTTATCACTGTAGGTGTATGAGACAATAACTAATATGACAGAGTGGATTCACATGCCTAACATCAATGAGAAGCTTCAGACATTCAGATGAGACCAAACAAAAGAGAAAGAAAGGACTGTGACCGGTGCCGGGACAGATAGACTGATAAATGAGTGTGGAGAAGAGGCAACCTAATTTCCATCTGCAGATATCTGTGTGATCCTGTCTCACTGCAGGTGTTTTGGTAGCTAGATGGTGCTGTGGTTGATCACATGACAACATGCACAAATAAAACAGGTGAGACAGGAAGGAAGAGGATGAGGGGGAAGGTGACAAAGATCAGAGAGGATGGGGAAGACAGTTTGCAAGAGGATAAAGGAGGGCTAGACCAAGAATAGGAAGTGATTTAGGAGGAAGGGGAAGAGAAAAATAGGGGAAGACAGGGGAGAGAAGTGTGGACCAAAGAAAGGTGGACAGGTAATTAGCTATAGGAGTAGCAAGAGTCAGTGATTCAACGGAAGAGCAGGAGGGGAGTTAAAGGGATTGTAAGGGGTCTGGGCTAATGAGCCGCAGTCTGGAGGGCAGTTCTTTCATAATCACCATCCAGTCAGAAAGGTGGATCTTTTGAATAGCTACATTTTATTACTGTAGAGGGTTATTTAGGAAATTCAGGCTGGATTGTAATGTAAATAAATTTAATTAAAAGGAGTGTTCGTCAAAAACCTGCCAGTGGCTTCAAACAATGGAGAAGCAGCAGCGTCTCCAGACTTAATCTTCAGAATGTAAAAGCAAAGCACCAGAACAATTACAACATATTATTTGCAACTTGTAAGATGTTATTAACTAAATGTAATTCAGTTGTTCAATTTGGGATTCACGATTTCAGAATTCCTCTTTTTATCTTCATAATTTAATCGTTCTCGTCTTTATAACCACAGTATGTGTAGCTACAAATATATTACACCTATTGAATTTAAGTAATGTGTGTATTAAAAGAGGCATTCTTAAATTTTGATCAGTAGCATAAGCTTTATACAAACTGATTGAATATGACAGCACACCCCCTCCCCATCAAATTCATCATCCGGATGCACCGCCATGCTGGTTTCATCTTTCCTTGCTCTAATAGCATTGTTATGGTTCCTGCTGTGCATACACACAGAGCCCAATCTAATCCCCTTTATAGATTGGATATGCTATATCTAGGGCTGTATATCTGTATAGAAATGCACGGTGTGACCACCCGAGCGTTGATGTGTAAACAGACCTGTTCCTTGATTCCTCAGCCTCGGGCTATGCGCTCTCTAATCACATTTCCAGAGAAAAGAGGCTGGAACGGGGGGGAACGCTTATCTGCAGCAGGTGTCTGAATAACGCTGCAGTCTGTTCTTTGTTGTTTTGAAGCGAGAGGATATGTGTTTGTGTTGAATGTCACACAGCACGCAAACATCATGCTGGACTGGAGAGAAGGCAGGAGGTTTTTTTATGGTTCTGTGTAAAATTAAGCAAACTATCAAGTATCGCTTACTAAGCAAATGCTTCAGGTTTAACTTCACATATAACCAGGCCCCCAAAGACCTGTGAGTAATGTGTGTCCACAGATTGTCTGTAAAGATGGACGACATGATGCCTCCCCAAAAGTGAAGCCAATGCATCTTGATCGCCATCTGCTGGCTGGAGCCTGAGCTCCATCTCCTGATGGCAACTACAGAGCCTCTAAATGACGCCATTGGTGCAAGATTGCAATATTCGTATCCAAGATACTTGGGCTCAATATGTGGGTAGTGGAAAGAACTGGAGAAATCTTCATATCAATCTTCAAGACAATACTCAGTCACTTTGTCAACCATCTCTCTTATAACCACTGTTCACGCTGAACTATTTTCCTGAAGATGTAACAAAATCCACTGGTTTATGTCATGACTGTCTGTGGTTATAAGTTTAGAAAACTAAAAGTTAAGGAAAGATTATGTTTTTGGTTAAATGTAAATAAAAAAGATTTTCTGTATGAAGTCATGGAGAAATTTTTCTCAATTAAAGGTTCAGTTTGTAGAATTTAGAAATCTAGTGGTGAAGTTGCATGTTGCCGCTCAATACCCCTCAGCTCACTCTCCCCTTCCAAACATGACAACCTGTGTTGACATAAAAAGTCAAAGGTGTTTAGTTTATCCAGTCTGGGCCTCTGTAAAAAACATGGCAGCCTCCGCAGAGAGATCGTCACTGGGATTATTTTAGAGTAAATTTCTGCCGATTGATCCCTTTCACCAAAATCTTACACAATGGACCTCTAAATAATTGAGCCTGCTTTACTTAACCTCAACGTATTTATCCGAGTGCCTAAACATAACCATAAAGAAGTTTTATAATGTGCTGTAGTTACAAGAGGGTCATGTTCTACATTGCAATACGTTGTATTTGATGATTTCAGTGACATGTTCAATGTCCACATAGTTGAGACTTGCCAAATATGTAACTCAACAACAAAATGCATTTGCTGAATATTTGTTTGTAATGAGTGTAAATATAAAAACATGGGACAGGGTTGGAATTCTGCTGCTTGCTGTAATGAGCAAAGCTGGTGCGGGTGTGACTGTTTTTAAATCGGGCAAATGTTTTACGCAGCCGGGCAGGTTGGATGACTCACTCAGAAAAAGCTGCCAGTTAGTTTAACCATGACCACAATTGATGCTGAACCTTGACCAAGCAGTTCAGGGACACAAAATAATAAAAAACAAAATGCTCTCACACAACGATAATAATGTTTTTTCTTCACAGACACAAGAGCCTATTGTTGTCAATTAACACTGCACTTAATAAAACACATTGTACGTGGTGCAGACTGAACGTGAACGCAGCAGTTGCATCGCTACAGAGGAGATGGAGCTTGAGAGTTTCTTTCCCATGAGGGCTGGTTGTAAACAGATAATTAGCATGACGCTCACTCAGTAATTGTTTGTGCACCATCAAGGTCATGAGACTAATCAGCATGTGTGTCTGTGTGCCTGTGCATATGCGTGTGTGTGTTTGTGTGTGTGACTAAGACAATTACAGTTTGGGAAAGGAAAAAAACTGGCAGTAAGCTGGTGAGATGACGAGCTGCAACACAGGGACTGTATTATAATGTTTTTGGAGGAAGAACAACTTTTGGGAGAAAACAAGGAAAGTGGTGAAAATAGATCAGGAAGGGAGGAGATACAGTGGAAGAATCAGGAAAACACTGTTAACGGAGCCTCTCAGGGACATACTGAGATTATGTGGGGCAGAGGTGTAGTATTAGAAGTAGAACTGTGGGGGTCTGAAGGCGCCGCATGTCTGGTGTCTGATATAATGGCCAGCTATGGAGACAGTGGGAATAAGGAGGAGGAGAGTCAGCGAGCAGATGTTAGTCAAATCTAGCCCAGATGGAACCCAGCGTTTTTTACCTCCTCAGCAAAACCCAGCATGAGGCCTGATGGCAGGTAAAGAGAGGAAGATAATGAGAGAATTAAGAAACAAACAGATGAGGGGGGGGGGGGGGGGACTTAAGAATGGGAAGAGAAAAAGAGAAAGAGGACAATAAAGCCTCAGGCAAGAATGAGAGGGAGAAACACAAGTGGTGCATATTGCTCTTTTTTCTCCATAGATTCTAAGACTGATCAACGGTATGTCTCACATCTGTTTTGAGACTGGGGTCAACTCAGTTTTTATTATTCAGCATCCTAGGAACTGGAATTGTCCTCCTCTTTATTTATTTTGATTGGGCCATCCATCCATCCACTCATTATCTATACGGCTTATCCCTTTAAGGGTCCAGAGGGGAGCGGGAGCCAATGCCAGCTGATATTGGAGGAGACGCAGGGTTCACACTGGACAGGTCTCCGGACCATCGCAGGGCCAACGTACAGAGACAAACAGTTATTCACACAATGTAGGGTCTGTATTAACCTAACCCCAGTCTGCATGTATTTTAGATAGTGGGAGGAAGCCGAAGTAAATGTCGAAAAACCTACGTTAACACGAGGAGAACGTGCGAACCTCAAATGTCAAGGTAAAAGTTAAAGTAAAAGAAAATTGACCTTAGGTGTGAAAGTGAATTTTGAGGCTGAGTTTCTGTTCAATAACAGATGTTAGTGCTATTGTTGGCTACGCAGCAAGTGCGAGAACTAGCATAAAGGACTTTCCTGTCATGTGTATGGGAAAACACATATTTAATTTGTCTTTTTACCAGTACACCTGAAGGCAGCAGGTACACAATGACTGCAGACTGGGATAGTCATGGTAGAGCAGCTAGGTAAGGAACAAATTGCTTAGTGATGCATATTTGCATTTGAAACAACACGATCAGCGGCCCCACAAACAAACATTTGAGTATCAGCAAAACGTCCAATCTCTTTTAGTGTGAAGTCTCTGTCTCACAACACAGTCCAGTGACAAATTATCTACACACTCAGGTTCCCAGATACAGTGACTGAATGACCATTAGTGACACTTACAACACCAGATGTTAACACTCAGAGCCCGATTTACATTCCATATACGCATCAGTGATGCTGTGAGGTAAGGACACCCAGCTTTACCTATTAAGTAGATCTGTGAAAGGGAAAAACTCAGAGACCAAAAAGACTGGGTAGAGCAAATGAGTGGCTGACACACGGAAACTGGAGAATGAGGAGTTGAGTGAACATCGTTGCGCTCATATTGGGATGAGGAGACGGCTTTTGGGGGCATTTGATGGCTGGTATCAACAAATATTAGGGTAAAATGCCCTTGACCATTTCTGGAGAGAGGAGTCGCTGGTTCCTTTGCAGAAGAAACCAGTTGTGATGGTTCAAGCATCTGATTAGGATGCCGCCTGCATGGGCGCCTTCCTTTGGAGGTTTTCAGGGCACGTCCAACTGGGAGAAGACCTCGGGGAAGACCCAGAACTCGCTGGAGGGATTATAGACATATCACATGAGATCCCCAGGAGGAGCTTGGAAACGTTGCTGAGGGGAGAGAGAGCGACCTCTGCAATATCATGCTTAGCCTGCTGCCATTGTGACCCAGCCCTGGATATGCAAAAGCAAATGTATGGATGTATGGATTTCTGAGACGTGACCCCTGGTGCCCCATGGTGACAGCAGGGTTGACTACAGTCTGTTATGATCAGTGAGCCCTTCCCTCAGAATAAGGTCAGGAGCAAGTGAGAAATCGAATTGTTTATACAGTATCCCGGCTATTACTGGGCATATGTTAATTAATTGATTGATTACCCAAGAAACCTGGTTTCTTGGTGTAAAAGCACTGAGAATGATGTTTCTGAAAACCAATACAAAGCTCAAATCTGTGATGTTTTTAGTCTAATATAAATCTGAAAATATTCCGCCGCTTTTAAAGTTTTCCTGACACACAGAGTCTTCAACTTTGATTTGTAAAATATACAAACATGTTTTTGAACGTGTTATTAAAATTAAAATGTCGCCAGCTTATTGCCTATAAACCGAAAATGTATTTACATATAAATTAATTATGCATTAATACGTGGGACAGAAATGGGAATGAAAACAACTAAGAAATCTTTCAGAAATCGTCTTACATCAAGCAAATTGAAATAAGATGCAATGCATTCAGAAATATTTCTGTCACCAAACTGCCCAACAATGGTTTTAACGCAAAGGGAAAATTATGAAGAATCTGCCCTTGTCCTACGGCAGCAGAACCAAAGAAAAAAGAGAAAAGGATGACGCACATGGAACCTTTTTTTTTTTTTTTCTGCATGGCAAGCACACAGCGGAGCACTTGTCAGGGAGGGTTGGTTGGTCTGTAATATCCCTGGATGTAAGTGTCTGTGCCCTTGCTCAGGCAGACTGATAGAGACAAAGCACCACAGAAATACAAGAACTTAAAATACATCGGCCTTCAAACATTAAACTGTGCTCTTCATGAGGTAAAGTGAATCCAGTGACTGTTCGGTATCTCCTCCCTAAAGGTGCCGTGTAACTATTGGACCGGTTATTATGACAGTAAATATGAGATCAGCCTCACACCAATTTATTATCTCCTCTCTGTCTCTTTCTCTTCTTAACATATATCTATTAGTGCTGAATTTATGAATACATAACCAAAATAGAAAATAAGTTCACAGCAATTTCACTAGTTATTTATATGCTGTGGCTGCAGTTTCTCCACTTCAGATTTGCAGGTTTAGACAAATTATTAATTTAAATAACTTGAATAGAGGGGAACTGCTAATGAATATTATTTTTACTTTAAGTCGCAAATGTTCATAGTTTGGTAAAATCATAAAATGTATTATTTTGACGGCGTCACTCCAGCCCAAGTATTTATGGCAACCACTGAACAGAATAGATTGACTATCACCTGCATTTAAATACCTATTTGTTGCATTCAGAGGTCAAAGGTCCTAATAATAATCGTCTTAAGCTATTTAATCTCAGCAAATAACTTTATTTAACACGAGCCTGCAGCAAAGATGGAAGTTTTCTAACGGCGTTAAACTGGTTATATTTCCCTTTGAGCTCTGGACATGCATAGCCATCCCCCCCATCCCTCACGCAATTTCATGGTCGATGAGTAACAGACACAAACAGCCCCAGACCTTCTTAATATTTAATATTTTCAATTTTGATCTATACCTTGACCTTTACGTTTGAATAATCCTTCAGCAGTCAATGGCCGACTACACTTCAACCGAGGTATAAACGTTTTAAATCCAAATATGCGCCGGGCGGTCCGTTGGGAGATAAACTTATTTCAAATTACAGATTTATTTCTTTTGAGAAAGATTCATAGATAAATACGACATATAAACGATAGGGAGAAAGTAATACTTGAAACCTTGAAGAACTTATAGTCCTATTTATCATATCAATCAATGGAGACAAATTAAATCTAATATGGCCTCACGACAGTGTGTATCTTTTTATGGCGAATTGTTGAAAATGTGGAATTGTGTTGTTGTTGAAGAAAGCGACACACATGGCAACAAAAAGTGGGTCACACCTTAGTCCAAGTGCCATGAAACTTCATCAATCATGTAGATATCGTGCAGTCAGTCCCTGCAGCACATAAACTGTGTGAAAGAAAGAGCCTGTGTGTGCATGTGTGCCTGTCTAGTGTTTTGGTTTGTGTGTGTGTGTCTGTGTGCATTCAATACACACAGTGGCCATGTTCTCTTTCTATTCTTGAAAGCAGATTTCAAAATCCTCCAAAATAAGATTGTTTTTATCACAAGAGACTTAATTACACATTTCAGTTTTTGCCATGTGCACCACCTAAATAGATCAGTCAGGCTGCACCACAATCTAGACACAATTTATTCATGACACACTTTTATCTTTGCAATTTCTTGTCTGGGAGAAACACAGTAAGCCTCCATAGTACCATAACAATTGTATTTTACGCTTCGGCCTTCGACAAATAACTTGTGAGTATATGTTGCCTCAAGGTGGATTTTTATACATTCAAGGGCCCTGGCTGTTTCCTCCTGTTTCAAATCTTCATGATGAGCATAATATCCAACATACAGATATGAAAATGGTGCCATCTTCCCATCAATTTTGCAAATTCAGACAAATGCATGTAATTTTAAAGGATTAGTCCAAAATGATGCTTTTGATTGAAGATTACAAAATCCATCAGATGCTGTTGAGATGTCCGTGGACCTCGAGTTATGAATTCCTTTTGTGAAGGTCTGGCCTCAATATCGTTCTTTCTTTTGTTTTTCTGACCGTATCAGAAGGACAGAGCAGCAGGTTTCATTCCACAGGCTAACGAGGGTCCATATGATATCATCTCAGAGCACACGGTGAAGTCACCCGCCCATATGGCTCACAGTAAAACCTTTGTCCTCGAACACTATCAAGTCCAATTCCTGACAAGGTGAGGGGCCGACGCATTAATGCAAAGAAGACTTCCTGGGCTGCATCTGTAGAGGTTAAATCCCCCCCGTCTGTTCTCCCCTTTATCTACCAGACAGTCCTGAGGGCTCGACTGAGCTGGATGGAACAAGGCAGGCCCAGGATTGTGTGAAGGTCTGACATATCAGAGGGATTAAGATTAGAATCTCACCTCATCCCTCCCAGAGTTAGAGGAAGGCAGGTTGTTCGCATGTGAGCAGGAAGACAAAAAGCTCAAACAAAACACACATGCGACAACATGTGGGTAATCAAGGCCTCATTTAACCGTTGAGCATGTGTCAGTGTGGCAGATGTTATTTTAATGGTGAAACCCTCCTGAATGATAAACAATAAAGGACTCCAAGAAAGTGATGGCAATGTTGGTGATGACAACAACAATACTTCATGACGTCACCAAATTTGCACTTTGTTTAGTTTAGATTTTTCCAACAATAAAAAATATTAAATATAAAATTACAAATTGTGATTTTAATCCCAGACACAACAGCATAATTTCTGAAAGTTGACGTATAATGGAGGCACTTCATTATTGGCTTGTGGAGTCAAACATAAAAGCCATGGAGCAAAAGTCGATATCAGAGAAAGTCTCATGTTTGACCTCAAATATCAATGCTAGTCATCTCATCTAATCTTCATATTGACAAAAGCCTCAATAGGAAGATTGGAAAAAGGAAAAATGTTATTCATCTACAGTCCTCGTCTCAGGTGTTCATGAAAACAGGTATCACAGTTTGATTTGAGTGCAAAATGTGGTCACAGCTGTTGTGTGTTTGATAGTTACATCATTTTTGTGTTTTGTGTAGTGATTGAATACTTATCTCTGACTGAATTTAATCAATTTTTTGTTAATCTCATGATACTAAAATGTTTGAAGATTTGAAGCAGTGAAGAAAATGACAAAATAATAATTTCTTAGCCTAAAAAACTTGAACGTTTTTTATACTCACTAATCAGGTACGATCATATAACAATCCATATTCGATAACTCTAAAATCTATTAGGCCATTTTCACAAAAGACATTTTGACATGTCATTGTAGGAAGAGACAGGTATAAATAAATAATGTGTGTTTAGTTGCTTCAGTTTCTGGGCCCTGGTATAGTGCAAGCCGGATCACTGTCACACTGGGATGACTTACTGGGACACTTGAATAAATTGAAGCCATATAATTTGTTCCTACTGAGACAAGTAAAAAACTGTCTTCTGTGGAAAAGGCATAAGGTTCATTCAGGGAAAGGCATCAGTTTCTGAGTTTTGTTGGACTTAGGGCAAATATGACCTTATACCCTGAGCCACAAAATAAGAATAACAAAGACAAGCATTGAGAGTCAGTTGGCTGGGAGATACAGACAATACGGTGCGTCTGTTATGCATTGAAATTAGATTTTTCATTTTTGTCCAAGACCTAAAGTTCAGCCACAACTTAAAGACAGCTTGACAACATCCACTGGGGAAACTGGACCATGGAACTGTGAAGACTGCATGATCAACATGCTTGGCACGCCAGAAGTCCAGTTGACTGCAGAGACTTGGATCATTCGGTTGAACAGACATTATGTCCCTCCATCAAACTGCACATCAAACGACAACCAATCCATGCAAGGCGACAAGTAGACCTCTTCACAGCAGCCATTTTGAAATGAAGCGGCATGTTACTAATCAGGTTGATTAAGGTTCGGCACCAAAATAGAACCATCATTGAAGGGATTAATGACACGTGTGTTTAACTGCAGAGTCAATTTGGACTTTTTGAGTCTATTTGAATTTTTAACTAAGGCTGTAAGTCTGTCTTTTTGGGGTAAAGAAGATGAAGGGAAAGTTGTTGATGTGTCCATTTGAGTGTTTGTTTGTTTGATCGACGGCAGGCCTTAAATGAGATATACGTGCCAGGTTCGTTAGAAGAGTTTGTGACAAAACAACTCCTGTGTCTTTATTTTGTGACTTAAACAGAGGACAACATGACTGATGAGACAGGAAGACCCGTCACTGATGAAAGAAGGCTACAGATGGTCCATTAACTTTGGACTTGCTTTTTATAGAGACTGGAAGGTCTCGAACACACTTGTTTTCCTGAGTCTGCAGTTCAAAGCACTCCTGTGTAACCCTTTCTCAGACAAACAGTGTAACAAGGCTCCCTCTCATTTATAATGCATGCCAGGATACAAAGTCTTTCCAGAAACACAAGCTGACCAATAAAAATTGATATTTAAAATTTAGAGCTTATTTTGCTCCGAGGCTTAACCGTGGTGGTGGTCACTTAAGAGTACATGATAACTCCACAATGAGTTCAGAAAAGGCTCCTTCAGGCATTTATTTTACTTCGTCCCTCTGTGTCTTTTCATCTCCTTATGACTTTTCCTGCATTGTCTGACTAGCGGTTTGATTAATTTCCCTTAATGAGACACGAAGATGTGAGGATGTTTTCCCTTCGCCACCTCTCCTCTGATAACAGTGTGTGTTTTCGGTTTGGGAATCCAATCAGCAGCACATCGAGCAGAGATGAATTACCTGTGGAAGTCAGCACGCATCACCTGCTTTTATCTACACGCGTCCCGTTAATTCTGCGGCAGGCCGAGCTTGGCCGAGGCCCAGGTCATTATCTAACTAAGCGTTCAGCTGTGTCACAGTCTCATTTAAACAAATGGCCCTCGCTGAACCTTTGGCTCTGCTCCAGCTCACTTGTCAGGAGTCAAACTTTGGGAGGAGACAGCAGCGGGGTTTTAGGGCTGCAGGCCCGCACCACAAACACGCTTTCAAAACTCGAGGACTTCAGCGAGGAGCTACAGCGAGATCATCCATCCCTCAATTATCTATACCCCCGTTGACCTTTGAGGGTCGCAGGGGGGAGCTGGGAGCAATGCTGCTGACACTGTTCACCCTGGATGGGTCCCTGACATACAGAGACAAACAACCGCTAATGCTCACATTCACTCCTCCAATTAACCTCAGGCCCCGCTCAGACCTGGTATTAACATCTATATCCTGAGAGATAGGAACACAAGTGAACGGTGCCAAGTCCCTAAAAAGTCCTTCGCTGTTATTTAATCGTGTCCCTGCACTGTATTATCACATAAGGACAAAGTCCATTTTCTATTCTTACCCTTAACTACTCAAGTTCCTACAAGTGTTCAAAATCAAATCCAACAATTTCTCTTCACAGTACAAATGTGCTATAAATTACCCGCGATGAATGTCACCGAACGATGAGGTGAGTGTTCATGCTGCTCGACCATTAACATTTTTGACGATCAAACTGCTGCAGAGCTGCCGGTTCTGCTCCATTTCATTCACAAAATGTCAGCCCCCGAAAGTCACAGTGACTTTACAGCGTGAAGCTTGAACTCCTGTTGTCAGGAATCAGCGGACGGAAACACCGCAGTGTCAGAAGTCGTGAGAGGGCACTCCGGCAATAACAAAATGTGATAACATCTGTCAGGGACGTGTCACAGCAGAGCAGCGCAGTGACAGAAAGGAAGAGGGAGCGGTTTGATATGTTAGCTGCCTAAAAAAAAATGGCTTCCTAAGACGAGAGGCGATCAAGATGATGTGTCAGTCGCAGACAACGGAATGCGTTCCAATGCAGGTGATGTTAAACTGTCAGGTGAAACACAGGAGTTTACCTGGGTCACAACTGTGTCATGTGTCATGTCAAAATACTGATGCTAAAATCATCTAAAACATTCTAACAATAATAATAATGATGAATAATCATTAACACAATTTGTATGTTCCGCAGGCGACTTCCACACTGTCACTGTGACATCACCTAATCTGTTTTTGCCTTGTGAACTTGATATCTTAAATAACGCCTAAGCCTAAGCTTGACAGAGAAAAAATACAAACCTCTCCTCCTTCCAACAACTGGCACAGACATGTTGTCCAGTACTTGTACTCCTACAATCCACAGCAGCACCTGATTAATATTTATACTGCCTCTCACCTATGGATCTCTGGAGCTGACTTCAACAGTTTCTTCATCTAAACCATCAATGTGTTTTTTCTAAACTAGGACGTCCAAGGGTGCTTTACCTCTAATTAAGATCTCCATATTGAATCCAATCAATTGTCCTTCATTAACAGAGAACATACCACAGGCTTTGAATGTGGCAGTAATTAAACGTCTATTTACAAGGCCTACTCTTAAAGCTGGTGTTTATAGCTTTAACTATTCACTGTATAAAAACAAAGAATAATGACATTAATTACTGGGACTCTTGAGGAGAGTGGAGTCGTGTTAATGTTATCATGAACAACTGTGCTTTCTTCTATGGTTGAAAAAGGCTAATAAGAGTATTACACCTGTGCTTGCTGCTCTTATTACAATCATTACAAGAATTTGTAGAATTTACATGTGATTCCATTAGGGGGACAGTTGTGCATTGGAGTGTCCTCTGGTTTGGTCCATGTCCCATTCACTAACATGGAGGAGGCGGGGTCTATGTCAGTCTGGTGTAGCCAGCCACCATGGCATGATCAAAAGAGTTTACTAATGGGGAGCTGTCACGTCGTCCATCATTATATCAAGCTTATGATAACAACCAGTAAATACAACAGTATACAGACACCTGTTGCTGGTACCATCCTCCCTCAACCCCTCAACCCCTCAACCCCTCTTTCCCCTTCCCAGCCCCAGCCCCCCCCCCCCCCATGTCTGTTCTTTCCACACTACCAGTTAATGTCCCCCCCCCCCTACATTTTCTCCATGCCCGAAGGAAATGTATAAAAAAGACAAAAATGTGTGTAAACAACACGTCGCCTTAATCACTCATTCACTTAAGAGGTCATTTGTTCTAACGACTGCCCGTTAGGTGTCGTTTGCAGACAATGCTCCGACAAATAGGATCTAGAAGTGGAATCAATGATATTGAAACAATCCTATCTCAAACCCTCCTGACCTCGCTGACCTTTCTGCTACATTAACGGTTCAGAGTAGCAAATAAAACACACTGCACTCGACCACTGCTCCCCTCCGTCCTCCTCATCGTAAAATAAAATGTGCAAATGTACTCCAGGTTAATAAAGCAGACACACCCACACACACACACTAACACACCCACTTCTCGTTCACCTCCAAAGTGACTCATTAACTTGGTATTGATTGGACCCTGCTGGGATGACTGTGGGTCATGTTCTGCTGTCAGAAATCAGCAAGATAAGAGAGAGGGGGGGGGGGGGGGCACACATAGAGATGGAAGAGCGAGAGGAAATGTATACGGTAAAGTAAATGAGACAGAAAGAGAGAGGAAATTACAGAGAGAGACCTCACTTACAAGAAAATGAAGCAGTGTGTGTGTGTGTGTGTGTGTCTGTGTGTGTGTGTCTGTGTGTGTGAGTGAGTATATACTTACCGTATATACTGGATAACAACATAATTACAGTGAGTAATAAATAATAAAATAATAAAACTTTAGCACCTTACGCGCCCCAGGAATTACATGTCAAAGAGTGATTGTGGGTGTGTTTTTGTGAACTATAAGTACATACTGCTGTGAGCAGTCCTCACCTCACTCCAAGATGAAAGCTCCTCTAAGTGTCTGCAGCAGCTCACCTGCTGCTATTGCTGCCGCTGACAGGATTTTCAAAGTAAAATGAGACCTTATTTTAATGAACAAATCAGCCAGACATATACAATATATGTCAATTCAAATACAAAGATACACTTTTTTTTTAACATCATAAATTATGTATATGAATGAGTGACCCACGCAGTTTGTGAACAAAGATTGTAGGAAGACAGGATTTCGAAACAGGTAAGATAATAAAAAAACAAGAATCAATCTCTGAATCAAGAGTCCAATCAAAAAAATACAGGCATGACTTTCATGCACACACACATATATGCACACACAGACACCAACACACACATACACACACACACACACACACACACACACACACACACACACACACAAACTTGTTCTCGCGTTCCATCATGCCTTCCTCATATTAGAAAGGATAGATTTGTCTATCTGCTCCTCAGCTCTTCCGCTCTCTCCATCATCGCAGCCTTTTGCTCGAGTGGGTGTGCAGTCACTCAGGATTGGCCCCGGTCCTAAACCTCACTGGCCCAATCTCCCCTGCATGATTGAATAGGCTAAGTGTTATCTCCCCCCGGTCAATATCATATACCTGCCGGTGCTAAGCGATTGCTTTTCTCCCGATGTAGATGCTTGTCAAATTGAACTGGGGCCAGAGTTTATTGATTGGGTGATAACGGAGGTGGCAATTGAGGGATTGGGTGAATTTGGGTTGTTCTAGGTGGTCCTCGGGTGGGGGAGGGGGTTACCGGGTCGGTAAGCAGCTCACTGTTGTGTGCGTGTGTGTCGATGTCTCTGTCTATCGTCATGTTTTTTTCTTAGTCTCTCTGTGCCTTCAAGGACAAGTACTCATACAGTAAGTCGACGGGTAGAAACAAATGGCAGGTGCATTTGTCATCAAGTCCATTTTATTCTATTACCACAGCTCATTTTGCAGCTGCAGCCTTTTACACATGTGAGGATATTGTGTCTGTATCGTCTCAGCAGACACTCATGTTGTTGTTTTCTTCTCATCACTACCTGACGGGGGTGACTGCTGAGAAGCCAGACTGTAATCAGGGTTAGTTTTCTCTATAACTTGCTTTAGGACTGCGGGTAAAGCAAGAGACAGTTCCGTCTGTGTTCAACGTCCAAAATCATAACATGACACCTGAACTCCTCACAAACAAAAGGGGCACATCACGTCTTACTTCATATCAATCAGTCAATGTTTAACCTTGTTCATACACATAGTTCCAGATATTATATAAGTACATTATGCACACTGTATTTTGTACAGTTTTACCATTATATGAATAATGAGAATAATTTGAAGATAAATCTCCCTAAGAATGATGAGTAAACTAGGAAAAGTAATAATGATTTAAAGACATAATTAAGAAAATGTCTTCAGCTTTATGTCCCCATTGCCTAGATATGGGAGAGCGTGGCCTAGGGGATAGAGCGGGTGTTCTGCAACAAGAAGGTTGCCGGTTTGAATCCCACTCTTTCTTATCTGCATGCCTAAGAGTCCTTGGCAAGATACTGAACCCCTAAATGGCCCCTCATAAATGCTGAGTGGTCTTAAAAAATGTAAGTCGCTTTGGACAAAAGCGTCAGCTAAAAGACATGTAATGTAATTTGTCATATTTTAACAACATTTCTAGACTTTCACGAGCCTGAATGAAACTCCCGAAATGTAAATACGGAATATTATCACGATTTCAATTGTGACATCACCGTAAGGAGCCGATAAATTGTTGTGTTGTGTTGTATGATTGTTGTTGTTATCGTATCTATGGTTATCACTGCTCATCCCCCTTTTTTCTCTACAATGTTTTGTTTAAAAGCGCTGTACAAATAGAGTTGCAGGTGTAAATGGCCTGTTCACGTGATCGATCCACATCACATCAGAAAAAAAGCTGCGAGTGCCATCTACAGCACTTACACATGAATGTGAAAACGGAGCAGATGATACTTGTGTTCCATAAAACCTCCCATTTAACACCTAACCACTCAGTCAGTGCCTCATTAGCTGGCTGACCCGGCACCACAACCACAGGGCGAACAAGTTGAGTATCAGAGGTAAAACAGGATTATTACAGCAGAAATTATGGCTCCAGAAACCCATGTGAAAAAGAAAAAGGGCCTGTTTGATCTGCCTGCCCCAACAGAAAAAATGCTTCGTCTGCGATATTTCAACCACAATGTACGGTCTTGAAGGGTCTTCACTATATTTTATGAGAGTGGCGCATTGTGCAATCGTCAGAGCTTTTACAGCAATAAAATGCACAAAGGGAGATGGCGTGTTAGCAAGCCAAATCAAATAAGGAGACAGGCTGGATATATCACTCTTTTCAGGCAATAAACAAGAAGTACGGAGGCGCGCCTGAAGTATTCCAAGCCAGTTTGATGATTTCCCAAAATGAGTGACCAGTTTCAATAAAAAATCTGTCCCTCTTCCATCCATCATATTCAAACAGTAATTTGTCAGATTGAAAAAAAACAAGTAATCAGTTAGAAAATAATTCACTCTGTGTCATTTCATGGAATGAGAAATACATCGGAGTGTATATCATTGTAAATTACTCTGTGACCTCTGGGTTGTTCCCAGACTGTTTTAAACAAACAAGGGTTTAGCCCCCTTTCAAAGAAATGTGGCCTCGATCCAACATCCGCTCAATAATCACAGACCAATCTCTACATTCCTCTCTGGATCTTACACCTGGTGCAATGCGACAGGAGGCACAACGGAAAGTGTCCCTGTTGGTTTTCAGACTGATGCAGTTGTTAACTTTGACATCAAACTTTACATTTTTTAAAAGGAAAGTAAGCATACACCCATTTGAGTGACCAGGGGCTTGTTGGTCTTAACATTAGTTGTAAGAAGGTGAAAATCGTTTTCCCTTTCCCATTTCAAAGAATACAAGTCCATACGTTAAACTTCTGACCATCCTAACTTGTTTTTTGTGACTCAGAAATATCGCCCAAATCAGTTCAGCATTGCCTATGAACATCAAAGAGCAAATCATCTATGTCGTTATCGCTCCCCTCCTGGATTACTGTAGCTCCTTAGTTTCTTCCTCCTGACAAACACTAAAAGGACAGAGCACCTTTCTGGCCCAGTTCCATCGGCTTCCTGTAGAGTTCAGGATTCAGTTTAAGAGTTTTTCGAACTTATAAGATTGTTAACAGCTCAGACTATTCAGGCTGTCTGAGCAATTCCTCTTCACTGTCCCATGGTCCAAGCCCAAAACAAAGGGGGACCATGCTTTGTCATTTTAGTCCTGAAATTATGGAAAGACAAAAATGTTCATGTATTCGTTAGATCCAGTCATATAATAACAACTCTACAGGACACACAGGCAGGAAGCAAACGGTAAAATTAAAAGACCCCTACCAGTGTTTATCCCCCCCCCCCATACACACACACACATTGATAAACCCTGGTTGTATCATCTTACTGAGTGAAGTATTGTAGTGAGGGGACACGTTTGTGTGCAGGACACAGACGGCAGATAAAACGCACCACACTTACTGACTCTACTAAAAACCAGCGGGGAGCCCTTTTACTGTCTTATTGTTGCAGGACACCAGGACAAACTGTACAGCGCAAAGTGTTTGTTGTGGGAAAAGAGGTTAAATGAACGGGCAGAATAAATTGGGAGGTGCAACAGTAGTCTCATACACGGAGAAGCCACAGCTTGTATTCCTACGATGGCAATAAAAACAAAAACATTAACTTCTCCGCATGGAATTTTAGACTGTAAAACGAAAGCAATGATTGTGAATGTGCAAAATTACCATAAACATTTTAATGAATGCAGTTTGGTGTTTGTCAACCCAACGTGCAAGGGGGTACTGTTAATCCTGGACCTTTTGTCTTTTTGGTCAAACTAACTGGAGACCAGGCACAAAACATAGTAAAGAAAATGTTGCCTGCTGTGATAGTCAGATTTACTTTCAGGGATTGAGTGGAAACAGTTTGCACAGAACAAGAAAACACAAGTCTGAACATGGCCCAAATCCTTGAATACCATTTAAATACCCTTATAGAGTAATATAATAAAACTGACCTGATGAAAAATGCATAATGATAAGATATTAAACTTGAGGCTGCTGCTGCACTGACTTCGTGCTGCAGATTAAGATTAAGATGCATTTATTAGTCCCAAACACATGCATAGACATGCAAAGGCACACTCATGCAGGTAGGGAAATTTAATCTCTGCTTTTGACTCATCTGGTGCAGGACACACAGAGCAGTGAGCGACCATGTAGGGCGCTCAGGGAGCAGATGTTGGGGTAGTAAGGTGCCTTGCTCAGGGGCACTAGACAGGGTAGGGAGACTCATGGATTTTTGGACAGATCAATCCAGGTTCGTATTTTTGTTGTCTCTCCGTGGAGTTGAACCAGAGACGAACCAGAGACCTTCTCTGCCCATAGTCCAAGTTTCTGCCTCTAGACCACCGCCTCTCCTGAAGACACAAGAACCAAAGAGGACCAACCAACTGACCTGTTTGGGTGTTTCATTAAAAAAGAATAAGTCCTTAAAGAGTTCGATCAGGAAGACGATCATTCATTCCCAAAACTTCACATTCATTCCTAATTCTCTCTCACTCTCCCTGCCTCTTTCCATCAGCTGAACAATGTGCTTTTACATTTATCCAATCGGTTTATGCTGTGATCTTAATCTAACAATTGCATTGTTGCTAACAAACTTTCAATCTATTCTCCTGTCTCTGCCGGTCAGCTGTCAGGGCAATACAATTTGCTCTAATTTGTTGTAATTTGGGAACGTGTAAAGAAAATAGTTCAGAAAGTCACTATTTACAATTAACACTCTCACTCCTTTCAGGTAACTCTTACTTACCATTGAAATGCCCTTGAGCAAGCAACTTGATACCGAATAATTCAAGTACAGCTGCTCCATTGCCAACACTACAAGGCTTTGGTCAAATTAAATGCCTCAGGTGGGGGAAAAAAACATGTAATAAAAGATGGAATCGAAAAAGAATGCATGATCAGCAAAAACCTCTTTGAGATAAATTAAGGTTAAAGAAATTGTGCAGAGGGCAGCCAAACACCTAAACTGGGCCTGTGCCCAATATCCGCAAGATCGAAGCCTCTTCCCTAGGAGGCGAGAGACGGACATAATTGATGTTTGAATTTCCTAATCTTAAATATATGGATCATTTGGCAATGGTACAGTCGGTGCTTAGATTGGAAGTGCAATAAATCACAATTGTTGCTACTGATGAAGTCACATGACAAGGTGAAGGGCTGTAGCTGAGTTGGTGGTTATAATTACAGGCCTTTAATTTCCTCTTTGTGAAGACACGTCAAAAACTAGAAAGGCACCAGGAGAGCACTTACCTCCACTCAGGCCCAACAGTCCCCTTGTGAAACCACATTTATATTCACTAGATTCACAATATTATTTGTATCTGCATCAATTTGCACACACATAAATATCAGTCCCCTAAATATTGCAGATTTTACTTAAATCAGGATCCATGAGTTAAGTTCTGAGAAGTCAAAAAGAACGTTATAATAAAAAAGAATTTAAAAGAAAGTGAAAAATAATTGCTTGTTTCCAGCCCCTGATCTGGAGCCGCACCAAAGTTTAATGGGTTCTTCCTGAGCCTTGTAGTAGGTTTTACATAATCCTGCTAACTAACAAGCAAACAAAACGCAGATGAACTCATAACCTGGCGAAGTTAATGATGAAGAGCAAAGCGCTGCTTACAGACAATTCTGTAAGACTGTGTATTCTGACAGAAACTTTGTTTTCATAAACATTCAAACAGTCTAACAATGTTGCTCCTGTTACCAAGTGAGACATATAATATACATTATATATTGTAGAACTGTAACAGTCTGGTAGGAAAAGATGATTTCAGGATCAAGTGGGCTAAAAAGACCAGTGGTGCTCTTCCTCTGTCGCCCTTTCATTCCTGGTTGGAAGTCCATATCACTGTAAATCTCAAAGCTCTAAGCATGTGTCTGTGGAGCTAGATTCAAATAATAAAATGCTGTGGCGCAAAAACAATAAAGGTTAGCATGTCTAATAAGCAATGAGCACATCTTGTGTCCATGTAGTGCTCAAGCTTAAAGGTGAAACTGATTGATTTTCTTTGGTTTGTTACACTACACTTGAATCATTGAAACAATGACCCGGAATCAGTCTCTCTCTTTAATTTCACCTTCTTTATTTTGTGCCTAGTAGCTTGCACTACTCTGATATCACCAGGTTTAAAAGTACAAATAATGCAAATAAGGAATATAATGCAGAAAGAAAACATGAATGTAGAAGCTAGCATCAAAGTGATGGTTAGTAGGGAAGAAGGTGAGACAGAAAAAGGTGAGACAGACAGAGGAATTCATTAATAGATAGAAAAAGAGGAATGAAAAGAAGAAACAGAGAGGGATGGAGAGACGAGAGACTCCTCCCCAGGTTAATAGAAAGGCTCTGGTGTAAATGAGTGCACAGTGCCGGGGCAGCTCCCTGAAAACACGAGGAACGGGAAAAGAAAAGGAAAAAGGGGGTGAATCAATGTAACAAACAGGGTGAAGGAAGAAGCCATGAACTATTAATGAGAACCCATTTTACCTGATGGGGGGAGAGACAGGAGAGAAAGGTCAGTGAATTGCCTGGATGAGGTGGTTTGCCACTGAAACAGCAGAACGCTGATGAGCGTCGTATCAGAGGGAACATTGACCAGACTGGCCTGCGGCAAATCTGAGCTAGCGCTGTGCAGAAATTATGTCCAGGGCGGGAGACAGTGAAGTGATGTGAGCAAGGACGTGTGGGTCGGTGCAGCAGCAGACGCTCTGCACTGGAGTCAGCGCTTTGTTGAGCGTAAATCCGATACATTATAATTCTGTGTGAAAACAAGAGAGTGAGAGGACGGGAGACATGGGCAGCAATGTTTTACGATATTGACCCGATTAAGACAATAATCTGAGTAAGACACGGCCACGAATTATCTGATTACCTTAACCAGAATAAAGTTAAACTTGGAATAAGAAATAAGCAAACTGAATATTCTGACCTCAGTTACATTATGTAGACATTTTTATCGTAATAGTCTTATGGAGTTTTAAACATCGATATATCGATATATATATATCCCACTCATGCCTCCCAATGCTATGTCACCTTATTTCCTCCTTTACACCAGTTATTTTAACAACTGCCACTAGAGGTCACTCACAATAAATGTCATTTATAATGTCTTAATAATTGAAAGGGGACATTTTTGCCGAAAATACCTTAAAATTATAGTTTAAAAGCAGAAGTCTATTAGTTGGGAGTTAGCAGCTAGGCAGCACCTGGACATGTAAATAAATAAACTGCTAAAAGAGTCACATGACTATCTCAAAGAATGATGAAATGTCCAATTCTTTCCAAACTCTTTTGACGTTATAAAATACCATGCCTCCATACTGCTTGTGTGGTGTCATCCAGTGTGATCTCTCTTTATGGGACTCAAAATCCCTGCCAGCGCCCCTGGGCTCCCATTTGAATAGATACTTTAGATAAGATGAGGGCAGGATTGAAAGGATAAGGAAATGTTGTTATCCAACCCACTTTTTTACAGAGTAGACAAAAGTGTCTCAGATTGGACACTGGTTCCTTCTCATTGGATGGAAGAAATGAGTGGCAGAATGCTGCCGCATGTCTTTCTGAAAAAAATAAATAATATGATTGTCTCATTGGCGAGGAGCTAAAGTGCTCGCGTTGAATGGGGAATCCGGTTGTCAGGCCAAGTGAAAGGGAAAGCTTTTAAAGAAAAAATATTATCCTGAATAATGGATCTACCCAGGGCGATATCTGATACACTTGGTGGATTGCACAGACTTGAAAGTCATCACGGCCTTTCACTGTGCTGAAATGTAAAGGAACCTGACTGCAATTCTCTGGTCCCCTCAATTTCAATGAGCCCACTTTTTGGGCGAATGAGATGTGAAATTGCCTACTATCAATACGAGGCCCCTTGGTAAAAGGCGTTTCAGATCTCTCAGAATTGGATTGTTCCACCGTTCATTTTCGGTCACTGAGTTAATGAGCATTATGAATGCGGAGCTAGTCGGGCAGTGACCATGACTCTGGCGGTGTTTTATAGGCCTGCAGAGAGAAGCCAGGTAAGTAATCCAGAACCGGCCATGTGAAAGAAACGACATCGCTTGATAATTTAGATGGTGTTTTTCGGCGAGGGAGGAGGAGAGCGAGCAAGTGGGGGGGGGGGGGGGGGGATGGGCCGAGGAAGTGGAGAAGACACATTGTTTCGCCTGGAAAGAAACTTTTTGCCTTTCCTAAAATAAGTCTTTTCAAGGATTAATAGAGTGAGGTTTGTCCAATACAATATAGTTTTAATATATTCCAAATTGATAGATTCTTGGCTTTACATTATAGGGTTGTTGTCGGTGTCAGTGGAACATAGAGAATGAGTTCAGTTCACGACCAAGTGATAGATCAAAGTAACACTCATGAGAGGCTGAAGTTCCATCTTGACAGTTGTGTTTGCTTTTTTTCGGTGGAACCAGGACTTTTTCCGAACGTTAGTTTGTCATCATAACGGAAAAGGTCGCCTTACGTAAACTACACAGCTGCTCCGAGAGCTCATACCTCCGTCGGGGCTAATGCCCTATCTGTCCACATCAAAGCAGTGCTTCTCATCTATTATTGTAATTGTAACTATTGTCATTTTTCCTGCATCCAGATTTAATTGTTTAGTCTTGTGAAGCACTATTTGCAGCCCTGTTTGCAGCATGCTCACTCGTGCTGTTGTCCACAAAGTTTTTACTGTCTACGCGAACACTTCGACCTCACCCATTCAGCAGCAGTTGAGCATGTACCCAGAAATAGATCATGAAACATCATGATGAGGTAGTCAAAAGAAAGCAAGGGCAGACCTGACAAAACATGTGTTGAAAACCCAAAATCTCTTCTCTTCCCAATCTCACCTCTGTTTGTATCTTCATGTCTCTGCTTGTGATTAGGAGCTGAACTACTTCATCAAGGGAAAATATCACTGTCCTCACAAATATCAGGATTTCAAACCTTTGTCCTGTGCCTGTAATTATCGTCACTGCAAAGGAATCATGCAAAAAATAGTACTGCAATCAGCAACCTCAGAGCAAAGAGGACGAGGGAAAATGATAATGAATAAATTAAACTCAGGCAGACAAGTGCAGGATAAAAAAATTAAACGTCAGGGACTGAGATAAGAATAAATGCATTTATAAGAAGAAATTAATGAAATGTTTACATTTGCTGGCCTTAATATGAACATAGAGAAATTATAATTCATTCTGTCGCTTTTGGCTCGCCGCCGCATAAACAAGACAATAAGAGAGAAAGATATAAGAATGAAATGAGCCACTATTTTGACCATGGACCTGAGATGAAAGCAGGCTGCCACCCAAGTTCATACTGTATATGCTTAAGAAATAAACACATGCACAAGTGCGACTTCCATATTTAATTAAACTGGTGAGAAAAATGCAACATCACCATGTCGCAGGAATGATGCATATACGGAAAAAAAAGAAACACACTTGTCTTCTTCTCATGCATCCTCCTCTCTGTCTGCTTCACACTTCACAAATAACACAACACGCTCTCCTTTGCAAAAGTGGTTACATCCCACTTAGACTGTAATGTGTTGACGTTACGTGTTCATGTCTGCGTTTTTCTTTTCCTGCACCAGCGTGCCGTTCAGGGACAAATGGCTGCAGATGAATCTCATTTGAGTAGGAGTGAGTTAAATTCCGGCTGCGAGGTGGTGGCATTTATCCGTCAGCCGTGACCACACAGCTCGCTCTGGTATTCCACGCAGCTCGGCAGATTGATTCGCCTCAGTCCTGCTCGGCTGTGGCAGATTCTCAAACTGCATTGATTGGGACAAACAAATCAATTTTTATGCATTTCTCAAAAGTTGATTCAGGTGCATCATTTAAATTCAACGGAGAGACCGCCATCTGGTCGCATCTGCCTCGGGTTTGCAAACATTTAATGTGCTATATTACTGCCGGCAAATAGATAATAATATTAAAGCTTGTTTGGACCTTTTAGTGCTATATGGTGGTTTTATTTTATGACCTTAGTGGGGACAGCAAGTTTGACGCTAATGGTCCTTATGCAACCGGCAGATATTAATGCGTTTTTACTTGAAGTGCTGCCCAAAGTAGCTTCATGTACTCAAGATACACAGAGGAGGAAGGCAATTTCTGACTGTCAGTCAGGCAACGCCAGCGTAGAGACGACATGCAATCTGAAGGGTGCATAAGAAAATACTCTAATTAAACAGATGTTTGTGCTTTCATAAAATGTGGAGCCGACCGAGGCCACAATCTCCAGCGCACAGGGTGACAGTCATGTCTGCTTCCACAGTCTGTCTCTGCAGTCTGGAGCTGAGGCTCATCGGGGGGGGTATGATCGTAATGTCGGTTTGCTGCTAAGTTGTGCAGGATATTGTCACATTCATGTGCATGTTCTGATTTGTTATGTTCGAGTTGCAATAGACTGTTTTCACATCAATGCATGGAAAGCAAAAAAAAAGTTAAATACCAGCATTAATTATGGTTACACTCCATTTCTATGTTAATCAAGCTGCAGGGTTTGGTGTTGTACATGCTGACTCAGTGGACGGGCTTCCCGGGACACTTAACGGAATGGAGCCATAATTGATGTTACTAGTTCCAGCTGTGATTTCCCCAATATAATAAATCTTAATGTCTGCTGAGAAAAACTGGAAAATTACAGGTTACCAAACTTCATTTTTCATAAATGCATGTATATATTCCATTGTTCTGGTTTGTTGGTAGAATCTTCAAGATAAAGAATTATGTGTGGTCCCTTTTTTTTCCTGTGGTGGCTGGTTGAAATCTGTTTTTGAAATTTCGCCATTTACCTAAACACTATATAATTATATATACGCCTCATATAGTTTGTAGCAAGTTAGGTGCACAAACTACTTTGGGTTAAGCCTGAGTCATTTCATACCATATTTGTCCTGAATCTTGTGCCATCCCACTCTGTTTCCATTGATGAAAACAATTAGAGGAAGTTAAGTGGCTTACAGAGATACTGGGGGATTGAGTCAGGATTATTGCACAATGGAAAGGATAGAAAGAAAAAAAGAAAAGAGTAAGAAGAGGTCGAGGAGAACCTGGCAGACAATGGAGCTTATATAGGAGAGGAGATAGGAAGGAAACATGCAGAACAGCCAGAGGAGAAGCGAAGAGAAGGAGGTGAAGGGAAGGGTGAAAAACAAGAGGGGGGGGGGGGTTATAAAGGACCTGAGAATCCTAAAAAGGAATGTTGACAGGGTAGAAAGGTAGAGAGGGTGGGCAGTGTGAGTGAGGGAAAGAGGAGGGGGGGATACTGGGGTCACAATCCCTCCCAGTTTGAGAGAACCATTAGCAGTGTCGGCCTGAGATTTCTGCCCATTCCTATTACCATCACAGCTGGATGCATCCGAGTGTGAGACCTGGCTTGTTCTGAACAGACATTCTCTTTCTCTCCTGCACACACACAAAAAGACACGTACACGCACAAACACACCCACACACATACTCACACACACATGCCATTTCTCCATGAAACTAATGCTTGTGCACACGTTTATTTTAGCATTATTGTGTGTACGTGCATAAACCACAATTCTCCCAACCTCAGTTTTCCCGACTGGGTTCAACCCCAGGTTAGCTGCTTACTCCACATCCTTCCCTGTCAATGGCTCCGTGAAGCGTGATGTCTTTTTTATTGAAAAGCTATAAAAAACGAGCAAAACATGATTTTCTTTTTCTGAAAAGACGGCAGAGTCTGAGCTCAGAGCAGTGTAGTGCGACCGGCTGTGTGTTTCACGTGAGCGGCCGCCTTATGAATGATTTGTGAGCACTCAATTATTGACGAGGCCCCAGCGATCTGATGAGGCCCTGGGAGCCGCACGGTGCGACGCGCCGGCGCTGTGAGTCGGATGGTTCCCAGACATCAGATGGCAACTTTTACGTGTGTGATTCCAGTAAACGCACAAATGTCCGTCCCCCCCCCCCCCCCCCCCCCCCCCTCTTGCCGTGGCTGATGCATGACGAGATCACAGCTGGTAATGGGATGGGAGTGTATGGGGGTGCGAGTGTGTGCATGTGTGGATGTGTGTGAACCACCTACTCCAGGGTCTGGGATAAAGCGCAAGGCGAAGAGATTGTATCACTCCACTAAACGTGATTAATTAAAGAAGTTCTTCGCATATGATTAGCATCAAGACGTGTGTGTTTGCATGAAGATCATTATAACCATGCCGTGCCTCAACTGTTCTACATAAAGTTGTCTAATTGGTTTACATCATTACCTGTGGGTTTAAACTCCGTGGCCCATATATCCGTAACGTACGAATTGTATTCATAAATAAAATAAGGTGTCGCTATTCATTACCTCCGGGGGCTTTTATTATATTTGCGGACTTTGATGTTTCCACTATCATTCTGAGGGGTCTTTATTAGATCAACAGCTGTAACCAGAGCTCCCTCAGATACCCCTCAGCTGTTTAAAGAGGTTTGAGTGCTGGGGCGAGGCTGGGAAAGAGAGAGGGGAAGATGAAAGTGAAGAAGAAAATGGAAAGTGAGAGCAGCAGAAAGAGACAGTTTTTGGTTGCCAGACGCCAAATGAACAATAAGTGAGGGAGGAGGTGGAAGAGTGTAAAAGTAGGAGAGTGCTGAAAAGAGAAAAGAGAGAAGGGAAAATGTTGAAAGACCAGAGGGAAGAGGGAAGAAGGTCTGAATCCCATTTCTTCCATCACCATCACCCTTTCCCGCTGGACTCCATCTGCAACAAATAACTTCCAGTTTAAATGCTGCGTGTGACAAGTGAGTGTTTTGACCATCTACAAATGAAAACTCAACGGCTGTGTGTAGTCTGTACAGGCAGAAACAAATACAGAATTCTGATGTGCTATAGCTTTAAAAAAGGACAAGGAAAATCCTTTCATATTGCACGGGCTGCACCATGTGCTCAGTTTGGAAGCCCTGGTATTCAATATCATTAACTCAAGTCATCACAGATGTATCCCAATTAACACACAGGTCCCCATGAGGAAATGTTACGAATCAGATTTGTTCGCACACCACTCAGAACCTTGGGATGGATAGATAGATAAAAGGGGCCATGGGTCAGTTAACTAGTGTCGAAACAATGGAGCCACGAAGACCTGAGGGTAAAGGAAGAAGATAAAGAGAAGGGAGAAGGGGAAGGGGAAGGGGAAGGGGAAGGGAGAAGGGAGAAGGGAGAAGGGGAAGATAGATAGATAGATAGATAGAGAGAAGACTGAGAGAAAGAGAAAGAGAAAGACAATTGTTTTTGATGAGATTCACGCAACTTATCGTTCATGTCATTGTCCAGTTGTGAGAGGATTCACGGTAGCATCTATAAATAGGGATTCATCTTAGTTGGAGAGATATTGTATATTGATGCCAGTGACACTCCTCGTGAACTCATGTTCGCTGAGGATACTGAATTTTATACTACCAAAGCTGGAGGAGCAAAAAATAGCCAGTGGACCAGAATAACCAGTGATAAAGGGCAATGGACCATGTGTGCCACCATCAGCCACTGGGGGGTTCTCCACCACCATGCCGTCCTTGGTCCATACAACTGCAGAGATATTTTGGAATGGCGGTCAGAGGATCTCGACAAAGACCCCTCAAACCATGTTTACCTTCTCCATGCTAGGAGTTCTGATATTATGGTTCAGTCTTGCCAGGGATGATGGAAGCATACTAGGTGTCCCTCCCCATTACATACTACATCCAGGTGTCAAGTATCTTACAAGTACAATTGTGAAGAGAGAGAAAAGCGTTTGAATTGAAAATGAAGACTGAAAGGCAGCATTTTTATACAATTTCTATAAACAGATGTGGTGACAGCTTAATGAAATGTTATTGGAGTCATTTGGAAAATGAATAACATGATCAACAGCAGTTATAGTAGCTCTAATATTCGCTACATAATTCCATCTGGCAATGCTGATGCTCACGTTTTCGTTAGTGCGGCTTGATTGCCAAGTTTTGTTTTGTTTTCATCACATCCGATATTTTCCCGTTAATTTATTATCGTTTTCTTTCCTCTTTTTTTTTCTATAGGATTTAAATCTGTCAGCATTTATTGTCCCTACCAGAGAAGAGACTTTGTATTTAAAGTCTGTGGTTAGGTTTAGGGAAGAGTAGCCCCTGGGTCAAGGTTATAACGAAACATAATTGTTTTGGTAACATAGAAAAAAATCAAAAACGTAATTTGTCTGAACTCACCAAATTGATATTCTAAATTGAATATTTTGGTGAAAAACTAATTTGTTGTCTTGGAACATGTTGCAGATTCAGTCAGAACCAACATACTTTCAACTAGCCAAATATGCAAGTTACAGCGTCCTCATTACGTCAATTAAAAAACAAAAAAAAACAACCGGCTGCAATTACAGTTTCTACATGAGGTATTTGCTGATGTAAATTAGTTGTATATCAATGTAATTTGTAGGACACAGGAGGAGGTTGCTTTGGAGAGATCACTGACAAACACAGTGTGTCACCTGTGAAGTCAAACTAATCATTTGTTTCCATGAGGGCTTTACTGATGTTAATTTAATCATCTGCCCACGTTGAGAAGCCGTTGTTGTGACCATACATCAGACGGAAGTGTGTGATTGCTGTGCACAGTATGACCAATGGTTTTCGAGACAGAGGAGAAATGTAGATCAACAGAGAGAAGGTATCATGCAAGCATACAGTGTTCTTTCATTGATGACCCTTTAACACAGAGCTGAGATTCAGAGTTCTCCAAAACTTTATCGAAACTGAATCAGCAAAAAAGTTGGAGATAAATCATAAGGACAAATTAATGAATTTGTAATCTGAACCATTCTCCTTCCCCCCCCCCGATTCGCTGATAGGCTGCAGACACTGGCAGAGAGAGCAACATTAAAACACAGCTGACAAAGACGGATAAAAGAGACCGCATTGTGAAGGGGGAGTCTGCAGAGGCAGGCAGCGGGAGAAAGAGAAACAAAAAGAGAAGGAAAGTGACAGACAGCGAGAGAGTTTTTTCAGACCTGGTTTGGACAGAGCTTCTTTGCTATATAAGCCAGCGCTTGAGTTTTCACATCCAACAGGCCTGGTGAGCGCCAAGTGAAACTTGTGGTGGTTTCTGGCATCCCGCCCCCCCAGCAAATAAACCTCATAGTGGAACTGAATTGGGTTCCAAGTGGGAACATTCATTTTCATTACCACAGGTTTATCGGCCCCTACGTGATGTAACGCTGCACTGCAGAGGTGTGGTCGGGTAGTGGAGCGATGGAGGTGGAGGGGCGACGAGTTCTTGGTATGAGTGTGAAAGGAGGCGGAGAAGTGGGAGGGCGAGTAGGGGCGGCACTGGCTCATCCCTCAACAAGCGTTTTCTCTGTTTTCCCTTGTTAAAGCTGTTTTCCACTCCACATTCGATATTCATCTTATTCACAGGACGGAAAAGCGTAATTCCATTTTTTTGGGGTCAGGCAGATGGTACCTTTGTTGAGGAGATTAATTACCACGCTGCACAACATTAATAAAGGCAAATATTTGAAGGGGAAATGCAATTTGCTCCGAGTGCAAGGCTATAGTGTAAATAGGTGAGTCAGGGCCAGCGAAGGCAGATAGCCTGTGGGTGCATCATAATTTATTCTCTCTGTAGTGCCTGTTGAGCCTAAAGCTGGCAGAGAAGAGCAGACAGGGAGACTAATGGGCATTCAACCACCTGGCAGCAAAGTGGGGATCATAGCACACACCAGGCCAGGGAAGGCTGGATAGTGTTAAAGCTTTTACGCTTTCCTTCTTCCTTTTTGAGATGCATTGTAGTCTATTAACAAACCTTTATTTAACTAGACAGTTGCAACACAGAATCTATCTATCTATCTATCTATCTATCTATCTATCTATCTATCTATCTATCTATCTATCTATCTATCTATCTATCTATCTATCTATCTATCTATCTATCTATCTATCTATCTATCTATCTATCTATCTATCTATCTACAGCATAAGGACGTGTTGTTGATGGGTATACAAAGATTTGTGAGATCTTACTGTTTAAGACAATCCAACACACATTTTGTGGATGTGTAAAGCCGACAATACTTTGTGCAAAAATATTTCTTTTTTAAAGTGTTCACATGAAAAAGAAAAAGAAAAACCTAAGTTCTTTTGCTATTTTTACCTCTGAAGCTCAGGGGATATATAAGATGAGCATAAAATTAAAAATAGCAAGAGACTTTGGAAGCTTATTTAATCGTTTTTGTTCCGAGTTCTTTTTAAGTCACAAGGCAAACAAAGTGTTTTATTTTGCAGTGGATTTGGGATCAAAGGAACAAGGACTTTATCAAGCCAACAATTATAAAGAAGAAGTATGATATCCCGTCAAATAAAAAGTAATTCACGCTGCTGTGTTCCAGCCACAGATCTCAGTCAGACAAACCACAGGCAGCATCGGGGAAGCAGAGCACGAGTGCTTGCCGTGGCGTCGTGCCAGACAAATTGCCGTCAGCAAGATGGTCGGTAATTTTCTTGAAATCCAGAACATGTCAGGGAAATGAAAGGCGAAGAGCAGCACCTGAGCAGCCCCCTGGAGACGCTGAGAGACTATAACTTCAAAGATGAGAGCTTTTAGGAAGATTTTCCATTTAGTAGCGACAGAAGGCAGGGCAAAACAATCTGCACTTTTATTACCAGGTGGTTACAATGTGGGATGTAGAGGCCAAATGGTGAACATGAATGTAATCAGATGAGCATTAAGCGCTGTCCCCTATAAGAGTGTGTGCCTCGGCTTGGGCTTGCATATGACTGCATGCAGGGATGTAAGAAATGGTCAAATCTTCTATTTAAGTAGAAAATTAATTGTGAAGGTTTAACTTCAGTACTTGAGTAAATGTCCCTGATCATTTTTCACCACAGCCATCAAGAAGATTCCTGACTTCTGTGGGTTTCTAAATTGCAGAAAAATCACATTAAAAAAGAAACACAAAGAAAGATAATAAAACTGAACAGCTAAATGTGAACTGCTGAACCACACTTATAAAAAAAAACTTACTGTGAACGGCAAGTGTTGTCAGCTTACTGCACATCTGTGCTTCCTTTACAGATGCTGTTTACATCATTTCAAGGGTAACAAGTCATCAAGACGAGTCACAAGATGCGCCGCCTACTTCCACACGAAAAAGGACAAGGTGGCTTTCAGTGAAAACATGTGAAGCTTGGATCAAAGAACGCAAAACACTGTCTGTTTATTAATTATTTTCCTCTGACTTATCAGAAATATCTCTGAGTTTTTGTTTCATTCGTTTCATTTTACAGTCGAGGTATGTACTGTAGATGTTGCGTGTTTCTGCTCTAGGCTATTGATGGATAATGAGTTGTGGTTGTTATGAGCCACCTTTTCCCTTTGTCATGAAAGGAATTAAGAAGTTGGTCAACAAAGGCCTGTGTTTAAAGTGACTAAGCGCTTTCACACATTTCATACAGGCAGTATTTTAACCATGACGATGAGGGTCTTCTAAAATGAGGAAATACTTATCATATTTCAACTCAGGACACAGTCTTTTCTGAAACTATTCCTGATAATGATGGCCTCTCCCAGAAAGTGAAGCCAACAAATCTTGATCTCCACTTTGTTGCTGGCTGCAGTATAGATCATAAATGCCTCTTCCCTAAGGTAGCAGATGGGACATGGGCCAAATTAAAAAGTCAGAAAAGATGTGCAAATGTGCAATATTTTTACTTTTTCCATTATTTTAAGAAGTTCTTCCAGAGGACGCGAATCGTCAGGTTCTGGAAAGTTACTGAAGCTCCACTCCGTAATCACCATTGTGGCAACAGTGAGAGGAAGTGAGGGAGACGTGATGAACATCTTTATTTACAGATTTACATTTAGCCTCAGTGTACCCTCAAGTTCAACTCTTGTCTTGTTATAATCTGAAATACAGTCAAAGTTTCAAACCTGGACAAGCAGTTTTTGTGCTGAACCTAAGATAGAAAAACTTTAAAAAAATCTTAATGGCAGGTTTATTGTTGTAACCATTACAACTAAGGTAACTGTAGATAAGGACAACCAACCTTTGTTTGTCTAGGTTAGTTGTCGTGTTCATTTGTCAGGCCTGTCCTAAAATCTAGCCACTAGACTGCTAGATGATTTCTCTCCCAAGGTTATTGACGATAGAGATGTTGTCACGATGATTGAAAGGTCCAACAGACAGAGCTAGTGAGACAGTCCAAGGTTTTTGTGAACAAAGCATGAAGCCATTAAGTATTAACCACAGGATTTCACTTAAACCCTTGGGAAGAAAGCTGAGGCTGATGAGAAAGGTATTGAATTTCATGATTTACGGAGGATGCTGTCTGACTGCACCCACCAAAAATTCAAATTCTGAAAATGAAATGACTGATGATTACAGGGAGTGGAAGATGAGCGGGTATAACGTGACACAAATTACTTTCTCCGTGAGTTCACCTGTTGAGTTTGATGGGATTGAAACCCAGATTGAAACCCTGGTTTCATTTGAGTTGATTATTTGCTTGTGATGGTGTATTTCCGGTGGTAGGATTCTCTCTCACTCTCGTCTTTGGGGTCATCAGAACAAAGAGATTACAACCGCACTCTGGAAACTCACAACAAATGAGAAAGAAGATCCAATCAAATTAGTGTCCGACACGCTTCAGCAATATTTCAGTGATTGAACAGCATTATTCACCTCAGTATTTATCTAGCCCGGATTTGTCTGTGTTTTCGGGAAATTGCTACAATTTTCATGATATTTGATGTATTCTTAATGTGTTTCTTTCTAATAGACAGTTACATGCCAAATTATTATGGCTAGAAGGTAAACCAGCTACAAAACAAGTGAGGAAATTAGCACGTGAGGAATGGAGAATTGAGATTTGCAGGTTCTACAGCTACAGTTAAAATAGTTAAAGGTACTCTGTGAAGTAACAGACCATGGTGTGTGTTTTGCTCTACTGGTAATGAAACATTTACACTTACTGTATGAGAACAAGCCTGTAGTTGCAGTGAAGCAGTCTCACTATGGACTGCACAGATAGCTGTGTCTCCCCGTCCAACCATCTTTTTTCACAGCAGTAACAATAGTGAGGAGCCACAGTATCGAGGTCCCATGATATTCATGCTATAACTAATAACTAATAAAAGCCAAACTTATCATCCATCAGCTTGATAAGAATGACTTAAAATTACAGATTCCTTGAGAAGAAATCATAAGTATTTGGACTGTTAGGTTTGGTTCATGTCCCATCCACTAACATGGAGGATGCAGGCTCTATGTCCTTTACTGCAGATAGCCACCACATACAAGGCCACACGTATGATGTTATGTGTAATGTGTTTTCTTTTTTGTATTTGAAGACCTCTACACACACTGTCATCATTAATGTAATAGAATCTGAAAAAAGTATGTGTCATTTCTATATTAAATGTTGTTTGTCCGTTGTTGTTCGACTAGAAACCAAGAAAAAAAAAACAGGCTTGAAAGTGTTTTGATATTGCCGAACAAAAGTAATACATCAAAAATGCAGGACATGTAACTTTAATCCTCTTAACAGATTAATTTGACACACTCGAGGCTGGAGTGTGTGTTTTGGTGTCTGCCGCTCACGTCTCTCGCCAAACAGCATCCTCTCATCCGCATTGATTAACTCCTCAGACTGACCAGCTGTGTTTGGCCAGAGATAATGTTTTAATTAACGAACTTCAATATCTAATTAAGATCAGATGTAGATGCTTTATAGAGGTCATTTTAATGAAGGCAGACAGGCCAGCAGGGGAAGGTCTGGGTTGATGAGGAGATCAATAATACGCCTCTCGGGGAGTACCTGCCTGTGGTGCTTTGAAGGGAACGGGTTCACTGGGATGCTTCAGCGCGGCCTGTAAGTGAGTGAAGGGGTCAGTGAACACAAGCGGTCACTCTTTTGAGTTAAGTTAATTTGGCCTCTGTTTGGTTGCACTAAACACCGACCCTATAAACTGAGACACAAGTCTTTAAGGTCTCATCACCTCGTGGGAGAAACACATTTTACGTGGGTTTTACATTCTAAAAATATCCATCTTTGAGTACAGTGTCTGACCGCATGGTACTGCTCAGAGTTCTTCTACTTCTTTCAAAAGTGTATTTTAATTTTTTTCTCCTATTCATTGCATTGTGGTCTGTACATGATTAAGCCATTATTTTAAGTTTAACAGGTAAACAGCATTAAACTGTTCAATCTGAGGAGGGCACCAATGGAACACCCATCGATATGTAATCACCTAAAGGAGGTTAAGTCCCTGGGGCCACTAGTTATCTCAGGAAATGATGTGTCAATCACGTGAATACGTTTTTGTCAATAACCTTTGATGGAAGGTTTTCCTTGTGGTGCATTCAGACCAAACCTGAAGCAAATTTATCATTGGATGTAATACAAAGACAATGCAGAGACATAAATAGTGGCAAAAATTGACTGAATTGCTTTAATCACTTGAGTTGGAATATTTAAACTAGAGTGAAAGATTTCTGTGATTCAATGTCATTGAAGTTGCATCAGTGCGTTCAGACCAAACGCGAACGCCTCATTTCTGTGTTTTAAGTGGAAAGCCTCAAAATGGAAATAGCTCATCTTCTTGGTAGCATGACCTTACAAACACAATATTTTTGAGCAGCTACACAATCATTTGGGTAATTTATGTGGACAATTGTAGATATATTTGCCTGACAGTGGCTCTAAAGTAAAGTTCATGTAGGGAAACTAAATCGTTATCCTCTGGGGACAATAATTATTGACAGCAAAATTCACATTAATCTGGCTGTAATCCAGCACGGACTAACAACATTATGTTCTACTTAATGTGCAAATCCAAATATATATGATTTATATGTACTTTATGTTTACTGTGGCACATGAGAATACAACCGGAAAAACTGAAAAAAACAGATATTAGATCAACATCTACCATCGGCTCAGAGAAGGACAAATAAAAGAAAGAAAAGTAGGCGTACTGCTGCACAGGCAGCATTTCTAGGACAGTGCTGATTACATTATGGCAGAGTGTTAAACAGAGCAAGACCAAGTAAGATAAATGGTCATAAACGGTGTTCATGATATTCCAATAGCTGAACCTCTTCCCACTTTTCACCCCCACTGTTTTAATCAATACAAAAGTTGTTTCTCCCTCTTCATCATTTAGTTTATGTGTCTCAGAGCCTTGTCAGGATATATTGGAGCGAGACGCTATTGGTCATTTTAAACTGCAACTATACTGTTACTGTTCGTCTCACTTAACAAATCTAAGCAATATTAAAGTTGTTAAACATGAAATTGACAGAAAATGAAAGCTGGTGAGGGGCCCCTAGTGGAAAAGGACCATAACAACTAAAGTATTTGAAGCTGGCACAGCAAATAACAGTTTTTTGGCCTTGAACATTTAACTGTCTTTCTAAATCCCTGTTTGTTCCTTCATTCTCAGACGATTACTAACATATTGAAGTGTAACTCTAAACCAGCCAATAACTGCCAACTGAAACCATTGGCTATGATCAGAATAAGATGCCAGTATTTTTGGGCATAAATATATATCAATAGTTATAGGCACTATGCTGATTTGATTTGTGTTCTTCCACCAACATAAATTACATGTACGAAATAAATAAAATACCATTTTGGAGCCAGCACCAAAGATATCGCAACAACTCTGTCAAGCTAGTCTTTTATATTTCCAAAAACAAAGAGTTGCAAATTGTAAACCTTTCTTAACCCAACACATACATCTGTGTGTACTGATGGTTGGTACTTGTGCAGCATTACCTCACTTTCTTTGGGCAAGGCCAAGTGTCCCAGCCAGTGTTAGAGCTGATGACCCAGGGATGACTGGTTCTAACCATGCAGACAAAATACAATCATACCTACAACGACCAATATTCAATACCATATTTATCATAACCCGGCCACAACTAGTCAGGTTTGTGTACCTGGAAACAATATAAATAAACAACTGAAACCAGGGGGAGCCAGGTCCTCGTCCGTCCAGACAGAGAAATCCTTATCATTGAGGAAACAGGGCAGATATGCTCTTCTTCCCAGTTGCCAATCAATGGCGAGCGGGGCCCCACAACCAGGGGGCAAGTCAAAAGAACAGGACACAGCAGGCCTTATCAGCACAGCAGTGGGGGGGTACATAACCAACAACACATTACATGGAGTCAATCAGACTGAAAGGAAACGGGCGCCTTTGCATTTGCGAGACCACAACAGGTCCCCTGGTCAGGAAGAAAAAACACAAATTTTCCAAGTGAGGACGGTCTTGTTCTGTAATTGTGCAATTTGTTGCGCTTCACACAAGGCTTCAACAAACATCAAATATGCTTTCTGCCAACTTGGTTCATTAATTTGTGTGACAACAGCACAAATGTATGTCAGAGATGAAAGGCATGGAGGGGGGGCAGTTGTATAGTTTCAGCCTAATGAGCGGTCAGACATCCACAAGGTGACTTTGATCCATCCCCACAGGACTTTTTCGCTTTGCTTACTCAGACGTCTTGCCCTGAGCGCCCTCGCTATACCGACCACTTGCAGTCACAATAGAGGCTTTCAAAGTGCATCTCTAATTAAAACCAATGTTAAAATACCTTTGCTAATCCATAGGCTATTGTAGTGTATTGAGACAAATCATTGCTTAGGCAGGTTTAAAGCCAAGAAAGGCAAAGTCATTAGAGGAAATTTGAAAGATGCCCCCTGTTGATGACTAGAAGGGGAACTAGAGCCTGTTTTTTGACCCGACTGAAAATAGAATCATCCTAATGGCTGATGAATGACGGTAACTTTACAGTGGGTGGATCGTCAGACAAACATACAGTTCACTCCGTAGTGAAGATTGGTACAAAGTAAATTCAAGGTGGATTTAAAGCTCTGGAGGAGCTCTCTTATGGTTTGTAAATATACAGATGTTGTCCTGGAACAAACGTTTTCCTTCTCAGGAGCAGACTTTGTCCAGCTAGCGCCAGAGGACCTCTCCCAGGATCCACCGAGGTTCTTGCGAATCCATCAGAGACTTGCTTGGATGCAGCTTTGGCAAACAGAGAAAAAGAGAGAAGCTATTACCTCATGTAGAGAAAGAGAGGGGAAAAAAAGCATCCATCCTCCTATTCCCCAGTGGGGTCATTGATCTACAGACTCTGATTCAAGCTCTGTGTTAAATCACCCTAGGGTCTGCAGCCAGCCTGCTCTCCCTTCCCCTTTGTTGAGACCAACACCAAAGATAATAGAAAGCGTTTTGCGCTGGGAGTGCCACTGGGCCCCAATCTCGCCACTTGCATTTTTTTCTTTTAATCCCTTCTTTCCTCACTTTTCTTGCACCACTCTCTTCACCTCTATCTGTCTCTATTTGGCACACCTTCCTCTCTCCCCCCCTAAACCTCTGTCTACTTCCTTTACCACATTGTAGACAGAGTCCTTTGTACAGCTCTGATGGAAAGACCACTTTCAAACAATGGCAGCTCGCAATGCGGAATAGGGACAACAAATAGGATCTTTTGTCGGAGGTCTGAAGGTGCTCTTTCATCACTGAAGGACAGACGGGGAGGGAGGAAAAGAAAAGAAAAGGAGAGATAGAGTTTTATGCATCTCAACAGCCGGAACTCTCAAAGTAAAGTTTGATGGGTCCTTCTGAGCCTTTGGTTCGACATCAGGATTCATTAGAAGAAGACACTTTAGTTTGTATTTACTAAAAAACACATTTAATACCAGACAGAGTAAACTCTTAATCAGCAGAAATAACTGCAGTCTTATTTCATTTCATTTATTCATGAAGTTGTTGTTCTCGTGTTAGCTAAAACTTATTAGGATTATAGACTGTAAATGAGAATGGACGACATATAGGCTGCAGTATAGATCATAAACCCCTTCTCCTCCATGTAAGTCGATGGGACATGGACAGAACTCAAAAGTAAAAAAGGCAAATTAATTTTTTCCTGTTTCTAATGCTTTAAAATGGGGTGAAACATCAGGATTAACAGTTAAGACCTATTCACAATTTTGGCTTCATTGCATTTGAAGATGCTCGGAGCAGTAAAATGTAAATTTCCAGATCCATTAACAATGTGGATTCATTTATGGATCATTTCCATGAATTGAATTGCAACTTGTAGAGCGGCATCGATCTCATCCACACTTCATAATTCATCATAAATGTAGCAATGGGGGGTTGAAATTAGATCACGACAATATGGAAAGTAATTAACGTGTAGCCTAACCCCGACGGTGCCTAACTCAAACCTTACTCTAACCCTGTGAGAATAGAGAAACAATTATCTCGTTCTACCACTCCACTGAATACTGCACTATACGTTTATTTGCAATCCATTCACTGTACATATTCTCACACATATTATATATTTCTTTACACTGTACTGTATAAACCGGTTTAATCACATTCATATTTTTTCTATATATTGTTGTATATTACTATTTCTTTCTATTCCTTCACCCAAATACTGCATGCTACTTATGTGATATCCTTTGCTGCTGTAGTGTTGCACATTTCCTCACTAATAAAGGACTTCTTATCTTATCTTATCTTAGTATACACTTACTGAAATTCATTGTTCCACTCATCATCAGTTGCCATGACTTTAATATTATTTTATAGGTTTTAAAAATATAAAAGGTTTATTCTGATTTAGGTTTGGGGGAAATGTTTATCAAAACAGTCGCCCCAGTCATTTGTATGTAAAAAGAAAATAGAGTCACCCTTCAAAAGATAAACCAACATTTCTCGGTCACCTGCTGAGCTCATCCTGGAATCAAGTGAAATGTCACAAACAAACACTTCAGAATCACCTTCAAATAATCCATAAAGTCTTGTTTTTACATGTGATTGAGGACGGCTCTTTCAGACTATGTTTTGAAAGTTTTGACACAAGTAGTTTTGTGTGTGTTTTTTGGGGTATCATTGTGTGTTTTTTCACATCACTCTTTCCACACAGGCCTAAGTTCCAAAGTTTAAACCAAACTCCTAACAACGAGCAGTGTGCCATAAATCTTGTCGACAGGTTTGTTGTTGATAATTGCAGCTTTTCTTCATTCTGCTGTTTGGTATATGAACCTGCGACCGACCAGCAGCGCCCGGCCTGCTCAGGTCCTGGTCCACATGGGAAATTTACCTGAAAATGTTCCACACCAGTTCACTGGTGGTTGTTTGACTGCAGGCCCAACACCTTCAAACTTCTTTGAACATATTTGAGTAAAGGGAAGAGGCTCTAGAGTGAAGATAATAAGAAGATAATGTGAAAGGAGAGAATGGGATTAAGCATCCAAAGGCATTTTCTCAAGGTAACATGTAATTGTATTTGTTAACTACATTTAAAGCAAAATATCAGGTGCTACTCTCCAACTGTCTTTTTACAACATGTGCACTTAACCACGTGGTGTGGCGGTCATTTAATTGATTAATTATAATGTGGATTACCTGTATATATTTGATTGTTGTCTGGTTTGTAATAATAATGAAAACACATTTAACTTTACATAATTACACATCACATTATGTAGTTAACACTTGTAACTATTGGGCGGTTAGAGATTTGTTTATATTTAAATAAAATGTTTCACAATGCGTTTTATAAATCTACATATTTAATGTGATTATGTTTTATATTATGAGGTTGGTTGTTTGCTTCCCCTCTCTCTCGCCCTCTCCAGCCAACAGTTTTAAATCCAAGTTATTTCCTCTGAACCCATAGAGAGAGGAGGGAGCTGCTGATGGCACCATCACTAACATGGGTAGGGAACGGTGTGTGTGAGAGAGATTGCTTTTTTCTTCTTTTTTTTGTGGTTGTGTGTGTGTGTGTGTGTCTGTGAATGTCAGGTCAATGGAGCTTTCTGTTGACGATCCAAAAGCTGAAGGTCACAGAGTGCTGCGACCTGTGGAAACTAAATCCCGGTGACGGCGGCTCCCTCCATCACAGGGAGGCTGCTGCGGCGGCTTGTTGCCGCGTGCCGCTGCTCTTTGTGGGGCTCGGCGCTCACACCACAGTGGAGTGAAGATAAGAACGAGATCATTATCAACTTTAAATCTTTTTTTACTTATCTCAACTACTTTCTTCTCAGCCGTATTTCACCGTGCCACCTAATCCGTGTCTTTGCATGTCACTCTGCTGCACTTTCACACGAGCATGTACACACACACAAACAATGTACAGCTGCTACATTCAGAGGTAAGCAAGATTTTCTCTACTACACACACATGGTTGTATTGTGAACAGATGTTGTAATCCTGCCTGGATGCGCCTACATTTAATTTATACATAAACACACACTGTACAGAGTATATGCATGGACAGCTGCGTGCCTGTGTGTGTTTGTGTGTGTGTGTGTGTGTGTGTGTGTGTGTGTGTGTGTGTGTGTGTGTGTGTGTGTGTATATCAGTTTATCATTACTGACATTAGCAGACTTCTCGATTTGCTGCTCGACTTTGTGACTGATGTTTGATATTTGTTGTTGTAAATATGTCAGGATGCAACTTTCTAACATCTGAACAGCTGAACATCTTCCAGCTGTTGTTTTGAACATGCTTTACACTTAAAGACATGCGGATGCTCCTATATGAATATTCAGGTCACAATAAACCAGATCAAAAGATGCCATCACATCAAAACGAGGTACACGGCTGCTTTTTAAGAAAATCACATGGACTGAAAAGTAAATTCTCTCATAGCAGTCAGTTTCTGAATGAATCCCCAAATTTACGTGCTCACGCCAGAAAACCTCATACACATGTCCTCTATCATAGCTACGTCTGCTAGCATTGCTACTACTAGCCTGCAGATGACACCACACGAGCAGTATGGAGACATGTTAAGTTTCTTTGCTGTTGTTTTATTACATCTGGCAAAAGGATTCACTTTTGGCTATAACACTGTTTACCCTTGAAACGCTTCGAGTGTGTTGTGGACTCAAACACTTCACCCACCCCTCCATCGGCATAGTGCTGATTGGATGATGATTACATAATGATAATTTTCGGTGACCTATCCCTTTAAGACAGAAGACTTCCATTCCTTTTTAGTTCCAACTAGCTGAAGCTCCGGGCGGTTAAAGCCATGGGTGTTCTGTGGCTGCAGCTTCGGTCAGGGTCTAAAACAGGAGGTGAAATATCTGGCCAGCTCTGGTTCAGCAGCTGGGGTGATAATGATCACACTGCTCCCCGGCTCCTGCTGCCTGCCACACATTTGCGGCGAGTCCAGTGGTGAGGAGCAAAATTGGCCCCACAGTGACAGGGAAGGAGGGAGAGGATTGGATGGACGACTTCAGCCTTTTTACTCTGCGGAGGTCACTTGAGACAAAGAGATGTTGAGATGAGCACCGTGGCTGAGTGTCAGTCACACTAACAGAGAGCCGCACCAACAGAGAGGGACTGAGAAGGGGGTAACAACAAGGGGAAGGGTATGAGAGGATAAAGAGAGAGAGAGAGTGAAGTGTGTGTTTGAGCTGAGTGGCATCGGCGAGTACAGGAAATACAAGAAGCAAGAGAACGAAAATGATATGAGGCTGCGTGTGTGTGTGAGATAGAGAAAGTGTGATAAAGCTGCAGAATTAATGAGCGAGCGAGGCAGCGTGAATGTGTCGGGGGGGTGAGAGAGTGGGGAAGAGGGGTGGGAATAAGGGAAAGGAAAAGGTCGGTGTGTGCACCGTGTCCGCTGAAGAATTTATGAGCGGTGTTAAGACTCATCTGTGGCATCATACAGCTTGAAATGGCCGTGTGGGTTCAAGGAACACTGTGTTTGAACCAGGCCGCGCTCACCTGTATCTGCTCATCCTTTCTGCTTCTGCTCCGTCCCCATTGAGATGTTTTCAAATGCAAGATCTGTCAGTGTGACACGTTCACTGTTAAGTCAAGAGAAAAACCTGAATACAGAGAATGAGATCTTTTTTTAAAGGCCTTCAAAATTGCTAAAAAGTACAGACTGATAATCTACTTTGTGTCATTGTCAAACCCTCATGACAAAGTGAAATGCAACACTCGAAATTTAAAACAAAACACGATACAACCAAATACATACATTTGAACTTAGATGAACACGTTTAGAAACAGAAAATGATTCTAAACTTTTCTGCATTGTTTAATTTGTACAACAAGAGCGTTCTTATTGGCCAACACCAGTGCCCTTACCAATATGTTTGCAAAGGGCTCATATCAACTGATTTTTATTGGCCACCCACTCTCAGGCGCCTATACCAATACTGGTTAGTTCCTCCCTCTTGTGAAACGGATTTCACAGGATGTTGGAAACGCTTCTCTGAGGTTCTGCTCCGAGTTGACATGACGACATCACATGATTCCTGCAGATTTGCACATTATCAAAGTGAGAGGCGGTGGTTTAGTGGCAGAAACTTGGACTATGGGCAGAGAAGGTCTCTGGTTCGTCTCTGGTTCGACTCCACGGAGAGACAACAAAAGACGAACCTGGATTGATCTGTCCAAAAATCCAAGAGTCTCCCTACCTTGTCTAGTGCCATTGAGCAAGGCACCTTACTCCCCCAACATCTGCTCCCCGTGCGCCGTACATGGTCGCTCACTGCTCTGTGTGTCCTGCACCAGATGGGTTAAAAGCAGAGATTACATTTTCCTACCTGCATGAGTGTGCCTTTGCATTTCTGTGCATGTGTTTGGGACTAATAAATGCATCTTAATCTTAATCTTAATCACTGTTCTACTGGATCCGGATCTGGGGACCAGAAAGGCCACTGAAGCTGAGCTTGTCATGGTCATGACACCAGTTATTATTTGTGACATGAGACATTATCATGTTGGAAGTGGGAATCAGGAGATTGTAAACTGTGCTCATCAAGGGACGCAGATGGTCGGCAACGATACTCCAGGTAGACTGTGGCCCTCAAACAATGACGGATTGGTATTGAGGGGCACCAAGCGTGAGCCAAGAAAACATTTCCCACACCATTAAACCACAATCCCCGGCCTGGACCGTCAACACAAGGCAGGTTAGGTTCATGGATTCATGCCGTTGGCCCCAGATTCTGACCGGACCATCTGCAGCCTCAGCAGAAATCCATCAGACCAGGCTACGCTTTTCAGTCTTCATCTGTCCAGTACTGGTGAAGCTGTGACCACTGCAGCCGAAGATGTCTGCTCATGGCCGACAGGAGTCAAGGTTTGACATGTTCATTCTGAGACGCTTCTCTGTTCGCCACAGTTGTGAAGAGCAAGTTACCCATAGTCTGCTCCAACCAGCCAGTCTGTCTACTCCGACTTCTGTCATCAACGAGACCTTTCTGCAGAACTGCTACTCACTGGGTGTTTTTTTTTTTTTTCACACCATTCTGAGTAAATTCTGTTGTGAAAAACCCAGGAGATCAGCTGTTTCAGAAATAGTCAGACCAGCCTGTCTGGCAGCAACAGTCATGTCATGGACAAAAGTACAGGGGACATTTTTTTTTATCCACTCTGATGCTCAATGTGTTCAATGAGTGAAGCTCCTGATATCTTTCTGTATGATTTTATGCAAAACACTGCAGCACTATAGCTGGCTGATTGTATAAGGGCATGAATAAACTGGTGCACAGATGGTCTCTGAAGAAAATGCTCAGTGAGGGTTTATCTGCGGCATCTCAGCTCTGTTGTTAAAATGAAAGGTGCTACTCGATTATCAAGATTTCAATGTCACATTATTTTAAATCGACGGCTGTGGATAGATTTTGTTTTCGAACCCGACCCAAACCCCATGATTTTCCCGATTAAAGGCACATTCAGCATATTAAAAAAATCAAGTGGCTATCACAGGAACGGGAACATGACCCAAACATGACTTAAAAATGTTGTCTAATCCATCCTGTGTCCAGTCTCAGGTCAGTGTTCACTCAATCTTGAAATAAACAAATCATTGCATTGTGTAAAGAAGATGTTTCGAAGATTAACTTTTTTCTCACTCTCATATTCGATGTGGGAGTTTGTTCATCCAAAGAAGCAACCTCTCAAATTTCACATGAACTCAAACTGCAGGTAAACCTACTGATGCTGTATAAACCCAAATGAAAACTGACATTGGTTTAACAATATATCTGAATTATGCAGTTGCACAAGACAAGATGTTCTCTAGTAATCCCTGCGTCCTCTGATATGACATATTAAAGGAAATCCCAGGGCAGGTGAGCGTATGAAAGCTAAAAGGAGAGTGGTTAGATGTAAAACCGTTAAAATAAACTAAAAGCTTGTTGCACTCAACTAAAGTGCTGCTGCTGGAGTCTCTCGATGTAATTAACACATTACTGCCATTACTAAAAGTGGGCTTGTGTATAGCTTGGTTCCGGATGTGAAAAGCTGAAAACATGTCCCGGTCTTTCAGAGCATCAGGCAGGAGCACTGTATTTACAATGTACTAATGATTTGTTTATTTTTGCACTTTTAGGCAAAACGCTGCTTAGTGTTCAGAACTTTCTGCTCTGCTGCAGAACGCACAGCACAAATCAATGTGTTATGTGATTTGTAAGACTCTGGAGAGACGTGTCAGTCAATGGAGATCTGTGGTTTTATATTTGTCTGACACAGAGATTAAACAGGCAAAAAATAACTCTGATTAACACTAGAGGATTTCAGCATGATTTCCCAACGAGCCGAAAAAAGGCCAAATGCTACTTGTTAGCGTGATGAGAGAGGCTCGCCAGAAGCATAGGAAGTCCAACAATCCTTGCGCTGATTGGCCAAAGACTCTGATCAGATTTCCAGTCTGGGAATCTAGTCAGGACAGCAGCGCCCGGCTCAGTTCAGTTCTGATAGAAAAAAAACAAAATGCCTTTCAGGTTTTCACTTGTACCCGGGTCAGGTTGGGACAGAAACATTTTGCACTCTATCCCTTACAACTATGATGTCCGCCGAGTCATTTCACCTCACTCCCAGCTTGATGTGTCACTCTGTGAGCAGGATGACATGGAGGAAGTTCAGTAAGACTCTCAGTGTCTCCTCTCACGTGTTTTTGAGATCAAACGACAACGACCACAGGACTCCAGATCACAGGTCAGCAAGTAGTTCAGTGTGAACTGCACAGCGGTACGCCAACTTTACAAGTTGAGCTGGGCTCCATTGGGGAAATCTATGAAGTAACACTAGATTAATTGTCATTAAGAAAAGCTGTTTTTCTCAAGGTGAAACATGATGTGTATCTTTACCTCAGCTGGAGGGACTGGAACTGTCTGTAAACAGCAGACTGACGTAATTGTTCACCTTTGACCTGTTGTCATTTTTCTGTGCAATGAAAGATTATTACGAACACTTTAGGTGGGTGATTTTCACCTCCGGCAGAATGGGGTTTGTTAGTCTGATCATTGATTGTGTCCTGCTGTTGCAACAAAATTCACAAACATTAGCAATTAACTTACAAAAAACACATTACGATTTCAAGATAAAAGCTTATTTTTGCTAAAAGGTTGTAGTCATAACAGTAAACACTTTGATGGGGAAGAAGACAACATTGAGACAAAGGTAAACGCACTTGTGGCTGTGCATGGAAGCAACAGGAGACGTTTAAAGGTGAAGCCTCAGCTGCTGCCAGAGGGGACAGAGTTCAGCTGAAATTCCTGTCTCGCTTCGATAAGCCTGTATAAGAGCTATAGATTTTCCTCCACACCACTCAGGTTGGATGTATTGGTTTGCTTTGTCCACTCTGCTCTGGAAAACATCTCCTCTCCCGCCCACTGGGATTTCATAGTGGAAATGTTGAGGTAGCTCACTAATGACGATTCCATGTGCTGCACGCCGGACTTTAGGTGGAAGAAGAAAACGTGTTGAGTGTCACCATCTCCCTCACCATACCTTGAACACACAAGTGTACAAATATCACCAACACACAACTCAGACTGACTTCAAGGTAGATAGCAGCAGAGTCTTTTCCTCTGACATATACTCTATGCACACATTTTAGATAAAGGAGCTCAAGGACCGACACGACAGAAACGTCTCTCGCTTCTAGAAATAGATAAATACAAGGAAGAGAAAAAATCAAAACATTCTTGTGTGAGACTGCAATCTATGCAGCTATCATTGTGGTAATAGTTACATTTCAGCACTATCGTATATAAACTTTTCAATTGATATGAGGTCTCTAAGTAACAACTTGCATTCCCTGAAGGCAGAATTGAGATATCATGTTCAAGAGGCCGAAAACCCGGTGAGGCCACCATGACCTCTGACCACCAGATTCTAATCAGTTCATCCGTGAGTTCAAGTGATGGGATTGTATAATATTTTAAAGGAAAAATTTGTGGTTTGACCTTGATTTTCGACCATTAAATGCATTCATCTACTTTGAGTGCAACTGAACGCTTGTAACAAATCTGAAGAAAGGCATTCTTCTATTGTGTTCTCAAGAATGGGACGAAAGGGCGGACAACCTGAAAACGTGATGCCTGGGTTCATAGGCGGCATCGCGGCGTGGACACTTAGTTTGACAGAAACTGGCTCGACCTACACTGTCACACTGAACAACAGAAGAAAGCAATCTAAGAAAAACGACTAAATTAGCCTCTGTATCTAAAATTACGCGATTTGTAAGCATGAGGAATCCCGTGGCTCTGTCCACAACAAAAATAGTTTTTTGGTAAATGGTTCAGTTATTCGCCAATAGTGTGAACTGAATAGTGTTACACATTTTCTGAGATACAAACCTACAAAAAGTCAACACACAAGCAAATAGGACTGAAAACAAAAGAGAGAGAGAGAGAGAGAGAGAGAGAGAGAGAGCGAGAGAGAGAGAGAGAGAGAGAGAGAGAGAGAGAGAGAGAGAGAGAGCGAGAGAGAGAGAGAGAGAGAGAGAGAGAGAGACGTATCGGCGTTGAGAGACGAGACAGGCCGTCCCTCTCTCAGATGCAGGATTGCCATGAGAAAAGCTCTCGGCTCCTGCCAAGGTTGAGCGAGCATATTGGAAGAGGACGGGGAAGTGGAGAGTGCACATTGTCTGAAACTCCATCAAACGACTCCTCCGTCTCTCCCGGCACAGCCACTGTGACACAGCGTCTGATGATGGTGGGCACGTGTGTCCGTGTGATCCGCTGTGTTCGTGTGACAGAATTGATGGGCTCACTTTGTGTTTGTGTGCGGTGTGTGTGTGTGTGTGTGGGGGGGAGGGGGGGAGGGGTTGTGCGGTTTGACAGCGGATAGTTGTCGGAGAGCAGCTGCTGATCACAGAAGGGAAAACGTTTTATTTTGCCAAACACCAACACAACCTACGAACACTGACAAAGCCTGTGTGGCATCCATCCCCTCACACTGTCATACATGTTCTTGTACAGACACAAACAGACATGTTATCTGTCATGGAGGGGAACAAAATTACTTTCCCATCATCCCAAATAATGTGTGTGTTTTAATCCAAACATCCATTTCATAGCACTTTGTGGGGAAAGAAGGGAAAACAGCCTTTCAAGTTTCTTAATGAATAAGCTCACTCCACATCCCTGGAAGTTGAGCAGCAGCTTTTTATCGGGTTATGCTATTAGGTGAAGAGGTTTAATGAAAACTGTGATTTTTAAGTAGTGTCCTGGTGGACACGCTGCCGCCAGGCAGCAGCCAAGCACATTTACGGCTTTCTACCGACTGCTCCTCGTGAACAGCTGGAGGTTAAAGTGTTTTTCCCAAAGGCTGTCAGGCTGGTTAGGCTAGAAAAAAAGAAACTCTCCTTAGAAAGACAAGGAGCATTGATTCAGTTCCGGGCGTATGTCAATGGCAGTTGAGCAGTAAGAGATGAACAAGCATTAGTATGCTATATTTTACTACAGAAATGTATTGGTATGCTTACACACACTCCTTACATTTCTCTGATTTACAGTGTTGGGAATAAAAAATCTACATATTTAATATATTAATTTAAAAATGTTAGCTGACCATGTTTAATTTTAGAAATAAACTTGATTGTCTAAATTTGTGCTGTGATGCTCTGCTCGTATTTGTATTCGTACGACAGGTCAGGCAGTTCCTGCTGCCCTCTCTCCTCCCACTCCTCTAAGCGCAATGCATTATGGTAAATACTGCTTGGTTAGTGACCATCAGTTGTTAACTACTACAACAGATGAATAGAATGATCCATTATATTTGTAGACAGGTTTTTGTCCATGCTACATGCTCATCATACCTACCCACCTGTCACCCTACTGTCGACCTTGACTACTGGGAAACTCCCGTAATGCACTGGTCACTTCTCTCCATTGCTCGCTCTCTCACACACATACACATCCACAGACACACAAGTATATTAGAGTTTGAGTGAGCTTTGCGGTTCATTTTGTATTTTTTTATAAACACTACTGTCTTTCTTTTTTTTAAGCATTTTTAACATATGTGATCTAGCTACGATTTCAAATAATGTTTCCCTATGTGAAAAGGTATTAGTTATATTTTCTTAATTTCCAATGACGCACATTTTTAATTGCCCAGGTATACACATCATCGCTTTGTAATATTTTTCTTGTATTTGAAGAGATTTGAAGATTCCAGTGCATGAAAGATGTTGCATGCTTCCTCTGCCTGTATCGGTTTCCACAACTGTTTTAATGTCACCGCCTTTGACACTGCAGGTCCTTTCTTTACCACTAACACTAACCTGGAACATTGCATTTAATTTATCTTATTATAGCTCGGGAGGAGAAGACAAACACGGAAGTTCATAAGTGTATTCACCATGGAAACTAAGTAAATGAACCTGTGCTCCAGCTCCCATTAAACACATAACACAGGGATTCTACATGTTCTGTTCAGTCTCACACACCCTCTAATTGCTGGCTTACTTCTGATGTTGACATCCGCTAACCCCCTGAGTCCTTTTATCAGCTGCAGACAGGTGCTTCACTTTTAGTATCCTCTCATCTCAGTCTCATTTACACTCCCATCCTCAGGGTGTGTGTGTGTGTGTGTGTAGGTGGGGTGTCACTTGGAGACGAGGGTGTCAGTGTCGCAGTGCTTGTTGCAAGTGTGTGTACGCACGGAGACGCCCTCATAATTGTGTGTGTGTGTGTCTGACAAAGATTGAGAGAAAAACACAGGAAGCTTAAGCTGTCATCTCCTTTCTCAACTTTCTTCCCCTGCCAACAAACACGGTTCACCTGTGCCAGTCACCATCAGTCATGTCTGTCCCTTTATCACAGCGCCGAGAGAAACAGAGGAAGAGAAGAACAATGGAGAGAAGACGGTGCTATGCTCTGCAACATACTGTACACACACACACAGACACACACACATACACACACACACGCAGTTTGAACATGACTTTCCATGAGGGGAAATATTCTAACACAATTTTCAATTCTCAAATGTCAACATCACTCTGCCTGTCTGCATGTTCGGATTCGTTCTGCATTGAACGTGACATTTCTGTTCCGTGTAGGTGTCTCGTTATGTGTCGGCAACAATTAACCAGGACGAAAGGAAAAGAGTTCTGACAATTGTAATTGAATATTGTGTTAAAAAAACAACGTCTTAAGTGATTCCCCAGAAAGCAGCTGTTTCCCTCCGACTAAAGAGACCACGTGCATTTATTTAGACAAACCATAGTCTGAACCTTGGGGTAATATAAAACCGGCTAATTTAATAAAATAAAACCTAAATGATTGAATACTTTATTAATTTAAAATCTTTATTTTTAGACATGACCTCAAAAAGCCCTGCAATGAAAACAAAGGTATAGCCATGCCGTTGGCTGTGTTATCAGGGTAAAGCAGCCACACGTCTCAGGTACGACTCCCCCGCGTCACACAAACATAAATATTTGCAACACTTCCTGTACCTGTTTCAAATTAAAAGCACTTTTTTTGTATTGTTGTTAATCAGGGGAGCAGAAGCTGCAACTGCCTCAAACCATATAAACCACAGGCATGAGAATCTAATGACCCGACCGGGATCGCCACGCGGAGCCTCAATCTCCACTAAAACACAAATTAGGAGCTTGTCGTGTTGAACGCGGGTGAAATTAGGCCCCCGAAATAAAGAGGGGGGCAATTAAATTAAATGTGCAGCATCCAAATAATTATATCGCATATCTAACCGAGATTAAAACATATCACTTCAGAGAGACCTCTTCTGTGTGCAGCTGCATAAACAAACGCTCGCAGGCAGAGAAAATCACCTACTCATTACTCGTGTTGTTTATCCTTCATGGTTTATTTGACTAATCCACAAAGAAGCCTGCCAGAAATCATCTTACTGTCGACTTCTATACAACTTTACAGCTTTATGCACAGTGTATGAAATTATTCTCATTAGAGGAGAATATTGAGGAGAGTGTTTTTCTGCAAGGGAACTATCTCCCCACTGTACACTAAATCTATTTATCTATTTCTAGCCCTAAAATAACTTGTGAGGACACCGCAGACAGTCTCTTTAATCCAATTCCGAACTCACTGTTCACGGCTTCAACACAATAAAAAGAGTCGCTTGTCTCCGCTCGAGTTTTTGCTTGTTTTGCTTGATGTTTTTCAAGGATTCCAAAAACCCTGGAGGACACGGCACAACTGACTCCCCTGATTCACGCTCACCGCTCACTTTGGTGCCAGCGTTTCCTCCACGAAACCTCCGGGCTGTGCCAACCTCTTCCCACGGGGGGGCAAACCTGAATGGAGAAGTGAGCAGCGGGCGCAGGTGAGAGACCGAGAGGAGGGAAAAAAGGTTAATTGGTTTTGCTGACCATCTGTCGACAAAGGAAGAGGCGGTGAGGGCGGCGCACCTCAGGTTGAATGGTAAGGAGGATTTAGAGGCCCTGATTGGCAGTGACCGGCGCGTTCACCCGTCCTATTAATAGAGCAACTTCATCTCTCAGATTAATTCATTCTTCCCTTTCATTCCCTTCATCCCGCCCCTTCGTGTTTTGTCCTGGCTGCAACCCATCAACCGTTTTCCTGCTGCTCTTTGTGCACTCCATCTCTGTGTTTGCCCTGCACTCTCAAACAAGGTGAACGAGCCACAGATACCCAGCTGAGAGAAAAGGAGAAGTAGCTAAGCGCTGCATTCAGCTCGTCCGAAGGCATCGCCTGGGCCTGATTCCCCCCCCGAGGGCCGGCTGTGTATACCTGCGAAAACCCTGGGAAGCTCTCTTGTCTGCACAGCTCCGCCAAATGTGGGTATTTCTATCAAATAAGGGCCCACTCACACAGACCGAGACAGAGACGGTTATCCCACGACTCTTTTATGTGCAAGCTGGGGCACGAGCGAGTCACTTCGGTTTGATAAACTCAGGTTATTTCTGTCAGCGAGTTGATAAAACATACCCCCGGGGCAGCAGACTCGACGTCCCAAATAGAACGTGAATCACGGAGCACGGAGCTGCAGCTTTTAGCTCCTGGATTTACGGCTGCCAACGAAAGCCTGTTTGTTGCAGTTCCTGATAAAACCGGATTGCCTGTAGTTGCTGTTTTTTGCGTTGACCTTGATGGTTTAGAGTTGCAGCGCATACGAGAGTGTGTGAATAAGGTGTGTGAAAAGAAAGACAAGGCCACTTCCGCAGACGGGCTGGAAACGACAGATAAAACGTTTGACCCCTTGACCTTCTGTGGTGTCTTTTAATGCTCTTCTGTTCCCCTTGGAGATCAGTGTGAAGTGGATTCACTTTTTAGGGCGTCGGGTCGTAACTCCAGTCTTTTAACAGATGGTAGTGCATAAAATGGGCTTTTAAGCACAGATTAGATGGCTATGAATTCACACTTTTATCACTTGTGTACACCCACTGCACCTCGGCGTATTTATGATTTAATATAATTATACGAGCAGTTTCAACATGTTTAATGATTTCAAGCATAATGCGATGTTGATGTGAAAGACTTAACAGACACTTCAGACGCGTTGTTCCAGAACAAAAAGTTGACTTTTACACGCGACTGCAAGAGATACACAACTTTTCTTCAGGGGGAAGACATCACACTACTCTCACTCCTCGTCTCGCCACAGGAAGCGAAGCTGCTGAGTTATCACCTGCCAGCTTCGTCACGTTCAACTGTGTTTCAGCGAAAGGGAATTGAGTGTTCATGATGAGCTCAGGTGTCAGGAACACGAGTCAAGTATTTAGCAGCTTTGGAGCAAGGTCTAGAAGATAATTACAAAAAGCTGAGACATGACAGCGCTACAATGATAAACCCTTTTTAAAACAAATAAGTTTGACTCATCCTGCAATTAGTGCCCAAAGAGTTTAATTACAATTTCAGAACTTAGTTATGCACTGAACATTACAAGTTTATTCTTCTATTACTGTTTTTACTTGCATGCTTTTTTTTTTATATGGGTGAAGCCTCTTACAACAACACCGTACCCCATTAAAATGACAATAAAGATCTTTTCAAATTGTTTTGTTTGTTGTTAGCCGAAAACGAAGAGATAAAAATACATATTGAGCTGTTGTCATGTAATCCGTTTCTTCACTGTCATAGAAATTTGACGCCAACTTCGCTGTTTTGCTTCAGTCTCGCTTTCACTCCAGCTGCAGCAGAAAGCTGTTGTTGTCGATAAAGCTCCACTGCCTGCACTTCACCCAGCAACACACAATGTTGGAGACTGGTTGGTGAAGGCAGTGGAGCATCAGGCAACTGAAGAACCAGATAGTTTTCATTGTTCAATTATTTACCCGCCGCTAGACAGTCTGTGATCTTATACTTTGATATATAATTGTCATGGAAAGAGAATCTACACTCAAAAAAATGGCTTTTTGGATTTACTTAACAAAGTTATGTCAAGTGGTTCCACACAACTGTGTTAAGTAACTGCTTATGTAAATTATTGTGTAATATAGACTTAATGAAATCAAATACATTATACACAAGGGAATTGAGTATATTAAATTAAACTTGATTTGTTAATTTTATGTAATATTCTTTTATTGAACCTACTTAATACTGTTATGTTCAACTAATTCAAGTTATAAAATTAAATTGAGTACATTCAATTCAACTATATCGGCTAATTTTTATGTAATATTCTTTCATTGAACCTACTTAATACTGTTATGTTCAACTAATTCAAGTTATAAAATTAAATTGAGTACATTCAATTCAACTATATCGGCTAATTTGTATGTAATATTCTTTCATTGAACCTACTTAATACTGTTATGTTCAACTAATTAAAGTTAAGAAGATATAAAGTTAATGCAGTCAAGTTAACTTTAAGTAAGGTAGTTGCATGGAACCACTTGACATAACATTCTTAATTAGATATTAAGCAACTGAACTGAATTTGGCCTACTGAAATGCCTGGCTCTGTTAAATAGAAAAAGAATGTTAAAAAAGTCATCTCACACACACACACTGTCGTCACAACAAAACTGCATTTATTTTCCAGCAAATTGCAGTTGGGAACAGCGAACTGTTATTGCAAGCTACTTGACAAATATCAATTCTCTCATAGCCTCGTCATGTTCCTTTTTCAAAAACTGACCATTATGTGTATACATGTAAAACAGCAATGGGTTACAACACATTTCTCAGGCAATCTCAGCCTACTCTGAATTTTCCTTCCCTTTAGTAATCTCTCAGGAACTATCCTGTTTAGTGTTTAACAAGCACGTACAGCAAAACCTGATGAACAAACAATATTGCTCATATAAGACACAGTTTGAGGACAATGATCTGTCAAGTGACTTGAAACTGCATTGATTTTGCAGCAATTGGCAGTTTGGTAACTATGGAAGCTCATTTCCGCCACTGTGATGAAGAAAAAAAAAGTTAGCATCTCATTATTATGGGATAGTGTCTCAATATTATGACTTAGTCCCTCATAATTATGACTTAGTCTCTCATAATTATGACTTAGTCTCTCATAATTATGAGACGCTAAGTCATTATTATAAGATACTATGCCATAATTATGAGATACTATCTCATAATAATGAGATGCTAAGTCTTAATTATGAGATGCCATTTTTTTTCTCTTCATCAGTTGCGGAAATGGGCTTCCATAGGTAACCGCTACTTGACAGAGAATAATAAAACTGCAACAGTTTAAATACATAAAACCTGAATCCTCGTATATCCTCATGTTCCTCTTTCAAAACTGTCCTTTAACAACATACATGTAAAATAGAAAGGGATTACAAGAATTCTGTAATTTGTTTCAGAACATGTTTACAAAATATTTACTTACATACTTTCAAATGAGAAGCTAAAGTGTATATTACAGCTGAAGTGCATATATAACCATAACACATGAGTTTTCCTCAACCCTTTAGACATCGCTCGGATCAAGCAACTTGAGAGAGCATACGAACAGTTGAACAGTCAATAAAACCACTTCTCCCCCTGCATGGCTCAAAGAGCGCTCACCTCATTCATGAAGTTTGTTCTTCAGTACCTGGACCTTGTTTGAAAGGCGGTTGGTATCAATTCCCATCAGGACTTTTTGAAGAAACTCAAAAGTGTACTTGAGTTCAGGCGGGTAGCTCAAGTTCAGATTATAGATGACCGCTAACAGCAGAGCAGTGGCCGTGGCGGCATCTCCAATGTCCTGGAGCACAGCAACATCCTCAACTATGATCCCTACATCTTCTGGTGGATCGGAGGCATCTGCTCCCTCATGTTTGATGACATAGATCCCGATGGCAGTCCCATCCATCTGTCTCTGGGCATTGTCAAAGTTCACGTCCTTTATCACAAAACAAAATGAGACATTTTATTGAACATAGGAAGGCCTGTGTTGAACAGGTAAATCTATTCATTCTTTCTTTCTTTCTTTACTCCCACCATTAGATTGTGTATTTTGCTGCATAGTTAAAGTAAGTTATATGCAATGCATATAATTTTGTGATCAATTTTGCCATATTATTGCCACTAGGAATCGTATCATAGCCACCACCGTTCCGCTTTAACATACCAATTCTACACTGTTAATGGGACATTTTCTTACACTTACCAGATATTCCTTTATGAGCTTCTCTGGGTCCTCATTGAAATACACAGCCAGTGATTTCAGGTTGCAAACCCTCCTTGTAGCAATGGTGTCATTCTGAAAAAGAGGTAAATGTCACTGTACAACACTTCAATGTCATGAAAGAAGAAATTAAGAATTAAGCCCCCCATACATTGGAGCATTTAGGGAGAGTTTTTTAGTTGAGGCTTAGTAAATGTAAGTGAAAAAGATATCACATTTATTAATTATATTAATTATCAAAATGAGACCACATAGAATAGGCTAAATGTGTGTAATTTGGTTAAAGAGAATAGATTTTGGCCAGTTTAAGTGTTTGTAACCGTTTATTTTTTTTAAACTTCACCAGACATAATATTGAATTTTTATAACTAGGTGTACATTTGACTCAGCACAAATAAGTAAATCCTGGTTACGACTAGACAGAAGTGCTTCGGTGCAACTAATTCCAGGATCAGACTTTGCAAATTCAGTCTGTTTGACGCAACTGCATCTTTGCCCCTTGTGGCTTGACATAATCCAAAGACAGCGATAAAACGTCTGGGATGCCCCACAACATCCCGATGTAAAGAATGGCCTGCTAGACTATCGTCTGAGAAGTCCTTTTTCTCCAATCAAAACAGTAAAAAGAAGATTAATTGATGCCAGATTTGGCACATGCACTAGTAATATTAAACATTTACAATTTTTGCCCCCAATTGTCATGAGAATGAGAGTTTTACAGTTTCCATTAACTGTGGGTACAGGATTGCATAGATTAAGGGGTGATTTTATCCTGACTCAGACATTCATCAAAAACTAATATCTTTTCAGTCGGGTCTCTAGTGTAAAATCAGCAAGACTGAAACACTGCAAAACAACTAATCACAAACCTCTTCAATGACAGCCATGATCTCCGCAATCTTGCGTCCTGCTGCACCTCCCTTCTTACGACAAACTCTGGAGAGCTTGGGAGAGTGGTGGTCAAGTTCTGACATAAACTTGGACAATAGTGCGATGGTGGTAATACGTGTGAATTCTGCGCATATCTGGAAAGAAGAGTTGGGGAGGGGAGACAGAAAACAACTTTTAGCAATTTGACAATAGAGAAATAATAAAAAGCCGCATTAAGACAATTTGTAACTTCAGTAGAGCTCCAATAATGGAAATATAAAAAAAAATTACATTCCAAATTCTGATACAATATTCTTTCAATAATAATTATTTGTGAGTTGTGTTAAGAGTTGGACACTTCATTTTGACTTACCTCACGTTCAGAAAAAAGAGCTGGCCATCTGCTCTTGAATTCTTCAACGGAGGGCATGTCGACTACAACCTCATGCCTCCTGTGGGCAAAGGTTTTGTCCATCTTCATTTTGATTATCTGATGGTTGTCCCTCTTGTTGACCTCAGATAGTAGTTCCAACCTCTCTTTCTCCATACTCTCTTTGTCTTCTCCGGCTGGATAGTCTGGTAAGTAGTTTACTTCGGCTCTCCTGGGTTTTTTAACTTGGTTTGGACTTCTATGCGTGTCGCCTCGTCTGCGTTTCAGGGAATTGATGCTCAATTCAGAGGTTATATTTCTTAGGCTAGTGCGATAATTCGCCATCTTGTACTTTAAACTGATCTTCCAACCATAGAATCCAGTGACAGAACCTTGCTCCTTTAGGCATGCATGCTTTTTAATCAAAGCTTCTGCTACATCATCGAACTCTGCACTATTAGGGTAAGCTTTGTACTTAATTATCTCAGAAGCCAATGACTCTAAAATGGAGGACTTAAGTTTTGGGCTTGGGTTCAGGAAAGTGCCATTTTTTGTATATTCCTGATTGGCCTTCACCAGTTGCAGCTCTACTTCATAAGAGAACTGTGGTATAGGGAAGCTTGCTGGCCAGGCTTGAGATCTCATTGTCGAGGTTGAGGATGTTGACTCAGGAGAAGAGAGTATCTCGGTGTCCGTAGAAGAAAAGGAGCTGGATCCCACAAAGAGAGTACTACCTGCACTTGAAAGAGTCACTACACTAGGTCCTTCCTGCGCATTTTTTATCACTTTAACTGTGCCTAAGTTTTGGAGATCTGCTGTTGAGATCAGATTAAAAAATTCGCCGAAATCAGCGTCCTTGTATTGCAATCTGAAGTCCTCTGCAACTGCACATTGTCTTTGGATCTCAAGTTTAAGGTCGTCTACTGACTCTGGTATTCCAAAAGGCAGGAACAATTTTTTGGAATTGTTTTCTCCCAGGATAATCCGCAGCTTTAATGGGTCTGTCATCCTGGTCCAATCCAACTCTTACTCTATATATAAAAAAAAGTACAAAACAAATTTAGACAGAGCCTGGATAGCAAAACTATTATACAAGTCTCACAATACCTATATGTGGCAAGCATCATCTTCAACTAAACCTCAAATCAAATCTGTAGAACTGAGCTGGCCACCTGTTATTGGCTGGTCTCTGGTACCAGGTGATGTCACCACCTATAAAGTGCAACAGGTGATGACATCATCTGGCAACAGAGAGCAGCTAACAACCAATGAAAATGTTAGTCAAAGTATGTTTAACTGTTGCTTTGCCATACATTTACCTGAGGAATGTATGTATCTTTTCAAAGTCACCATGCGAAGTGCTCCAATTCTGTAGTCAAATAGAGGGTATCGATCTGCCAGTTCACTTAACTCAATCAGAGAAACATTGGTTGGAGATGGATCCAATTGGAAGGCCCGGTAGTGTTCCCTGTACCATGAGGGTATTTTTTTCACTATGAATTCTAACTTTTCTTTCAGCACACACATCTGCACAATTTCTGCAAACTCTGGCAGGCCACCAACTGATCCATGTGCTATTACCATAACACTCCTGTAGTTTATGCCATCAGCACAGACATTCTGGGCAAGATTAACCACGGTAGCATCAGGGTACTTCTGAGTGAAGCCAATTGCTACACCCTCTTTTAGGATTTCAACAGGGACAGTTGAAACTCGTGCAACTTCCAGAGGGTGTTTTTCACATCTTGATGAATGCATATAATGGCCAATCATGAGTTGATGTTTATTTGCCAAAGATTGGGTTATGTTTTTGAAGCAGTTTGTGTGCCTTACAACTTGTTTAAAAAATGTATGTTTTGCTTCAAATCTCATTGTCCACAAGAAAACAAGTGGACCAAAATGGCGAATCATTGATGGATAATGTTCCAGAAAGTGATGTTTTGGCAGCAGTCTTCTTTCTGGGAAAAGTTCTTGGAACCTATATCGGTGCTCTGATATTTTACTCTCCAAATATGCAATGGACTCATTGGTATGGATGGGGCAAACCACCAAATCAACAATATCCTTCAAGTCTAGTATAAGTTGCCAGGCCGGTTCCACCTCTGGTATCAGATTTCCAACAATTAGTGGACACAATCTCAATAGACACCAATTCTCGTGTGCATTGCCACCGATAGTTTTTTTACTTTGAAAGGTACGTGGTAATAAATGAGGGCGATTAGTCTTGTCTCCCCATTTGTATGGAAAAGTCTGAATCATCTGATTTAGAGCATCAAAAGAGAAATACTTCTTGGCTATTAGAACTCCAAAACATTCAGCTAGCTCAACAGGCACTATGCCTTCGAAGAGATCATGAGCAACATCAGGGGGGAAGCCTGAAGTAACCTTAAAGTAAGAAAGGCTCTCAGCTAAAACACATGTATTTTTCACACCAAAACAGTGTTTTCCTTCTTCAAGTGCCCTTGCTACATATACACGATGCAGCTCTTCAGTTCTGAGTTGAAATTGACCAGTTTTAACCTCTTTTGACTGAACCTCTGAGCGTGTGGCAGTACAGAATCTACAGAAATACTCTCCAGAAAAACTTTCAACAAAACCGGCCAATCCGTGAGCTCCAAGATTATCTGCCACTACACACTGGACTGTGCCTTTGATAAATGCTCCTAGATGGTCAATGAACACCCCTTCCTGCTCTAAAGTGACAAGGTCATTCAAAAGGGGCTGAAATATTTTCTGATAGCCAAAGGTCTTTATATCATCACTTTTACATAACAATCCAAGATTAATCGAGGAGAGAGATGAATGAGAACCTGGTGGCAGGTTTCCTAGAACCCAATAAACTGAGCAAAGTTTATGCTTTTTGCGTGATGTCCCCAACGGATTGCAGATTTCAAAATCATCAATATAGAGGCACAAAGATATTCTAAGTTCTTCACCAGATTGAAAATCACTGTTTAGAAAGTGAAGACTATCTCGATAAGATCTATACTGCTCCTGCTTTACTGAATGCTGCTCTGCATGACTATCAACAACTTTATTGATTATGTCCTTCTGTCTGAGTAACTGCTGCAATGATGTCAATATGGGAACATACTGAAAAGTCCGTTTTGGTTGGGATTCGAGTATGTATTCAACCGGATCAACCACATCAAAATGTTCCCTATAATATTGTCTTCGTTTGAAAGCAGTACCTAGTGGGCCATCCTTTGCTACAGCTTTTAACAAAGGGTTAAAAGAAGATAATGAATTAGTCAGTTCTTTAATGACCAGCTGGTCTACACAGAGGTTGTGATTCTTAAAGGTATCTAGAATAACTTTTTTTGTTACAGGTACAGATGCAGAGCTTATCAAAAAATGCAATTCTGTCAGCAGTTCATCAATTGCTGTGCTTGGAACTTGGAAATAGTTTTCCAATTTTAGCAAAAGGGAGGCAAATTTCAGTTCTATGGTTTTTGGGAAATCCTGCGGTTCTGTGTCACTTTCACCATCACCATCTGCATTGGTGTTTCTATCTTCTGAGAGTCTATCATCCACTGCGCCATCGGCTGAAGTTTGAGTTTCACTTGTTTTTACAATGCCCAATTTAAAATCTTTTAAGGTATATGGATTGTGCTTCCTATTTTTATGTGACTTAAAAGTACCATAAACATTTGACTTAAAGGAGCATCCCTCAAACATACATTGCACTGTTTCGTGACTCTTCAGGTGGTTGTTAATGTGACAAAAATATTCTTGCGCTGAAGCTATGTGACTGCATGTACACAACTGACAGTTAAAGGTTACCCCATTCACAGATTTTTGCAAAGTGTGATTACCATGAGATCTGCTTAAGTGACTATGAAGAGCATCCATGTTTTGAAAACACATGGGCAATGAGAATATGCACATGGGTACTGGTTTCTGCGGCCAAAATGGCCATGAGCTAACCTGTAATGCTTCAATAGTAGAAACCTTGTTGACACTGCTTTCCTGCACTGTTTGCACTGCCACATGAATTTCTGTGGGGGAAAGAGAAAGATAAATTAATCACTCATACAAACCAAAAGGTTTGACCATATGTATAAACTTGAAACCAAATAGTGCAATATTTCCTCAAAATCTCATATCTTGATATAGCTCATTTCATAACCAGATAATATATATCATGCTATAGCACATTTTTGTAGTAAATGTAGTGAATGAATAGTCTATATAAAAGGATCAGAAGAAAAGGCCTACTTCTTATTACAGTTAGAATTAAAAGGACTAAATACCTGACCAATACAAGGGATTGACTCATATTTGCTTATTTCTCATTTTATAAAAAAAAAAAAATTCAAATCTTCTATTAAACATGTTAACGCTGAAAACTCTCATGCACTGACGGTGAGAATAAAGTTTTAATCGGCAGTCTGTCTCTTTAGGGCCCTCTCTGTGTGCGCCTGTGCCTTGTCACGTTCACTCCATATTTGTGTTTGTTGCCTTCATGCACATTTCTAAAATTCCATCCTGCATCAGTGATGTGTGGGAGAACGTGTAGACGAAACATATTGCGTGATTGAGTGTGAATTTCGACCCAACGAAATAAACGATAGACGTTTTTCTATCGTCACACGACATACATCATATCCACTGATGTGCCAGTTCACAATGAAAAATAAAAATGTGTGCGTTCATTTGTTCCGTTTCATATTGGGATGATTTAGACGTCATACTTACGATCATGTGTTAACTTATTAATCCATGGTGTCGGATCATGTATCCGTGACGCGCCGTCACGTCCCGTGTTGTAATGAGCGTGCACATTAAGTGTAAATGCTGCCTCAAACTCTGAAGTGAATCACACAAACTCTAAGTCACTTCATGTACGGATCAGGTGCTTGTAGGTTAAAGGGAGAGCAGGTCAGAGAGGAGAAGGAAACAGAAACTCCAGCACGGTCCAAACCGCCCGCCTGATCCTTGTGTAGCTGCCAACAGACTCTGTATTTGCACCGGTTGTTTCTACTGTTCTTTAACGAAGTCACTTACCGGCTGCTTGAATGCGTACTGCTCTCGATGTGTCTCTCGCGCTGAGCGAGTGGGTGCAGTCCCCGGGGCTTGTGTGTGCGCATGGTGTGTGTGCGCATGGTGTGTGCGCATGGTGTGCGCACGTGTATGGCAAGCCGGCTTTTCCCGCTATTGGTATTACACATGACGGCCTACACAATGTCGACTTAAAAAAAATAACTCCCGTTAATCATTCGTAAACGGATTCATAAACTTCAGGGTTCACAAAAAATATGATCGTGTTCAATGCACAACACTGGTCATATCGCACAACTCTCTGAGACCCGATGAAATGAACACGCAGCTTTGTAAAACACACAGGCCTCGAGACTTGGTTTGCAGATTTACTCATAAAATCTAATGAAATGATGATTCTAAAACACAAGATGTTATGCTGACTTTCTATGTTTAAATGTTTTAGCGGCACCATTTATAACTAAAAACAATGAAAAAAAGTAAAATACTTACATGCTTCACAACCACAGTCCATGTGCCAAAGTGAGCGAAAATGGCGTAACACCTGGTGGAAGTACGGCGTATTACGGCGTCGATAGAGGGACAATCTTCAATAAACGGAGAGTCTATCGCGTTTTATTCAAGAATGTAGTGTTGACACAATGAAAAGCTGTTGAGTAAAACTGCCATTAAGCATTATTTCGTTCAAAAACCACAACTGACTAAATTAAACTTAGCAAACCGCACTTGTTTAGTAAATCCGATGAAAGAGGATTCTTTAAACCCAACAATAGTGAGATTTCATTTTTTTGAGTGTATTTGTACAAAAACACGGATTTTTCTCACTTTAAAACCTTTGCTAATTTTAGAGAGAGGGCCTTTGCTGTGTTGTAACAAATCCTGTTATGGTGTAGGCCAACCGACAAATCCTCTACTGTAAACACTCATTGTTTGAGAAAACTAATCAATAATGCATTTCCGACACTTGATGACTCTGCCGCGGGGAGGATTCTAAAGGCTGTAAAGTTTAAAGTCTCCCCCCCCTCATCTCCACAAAAAATGGCACGGCTTAATTTTCTACAAATACCTCTGGCAGAGCGAGAACATGTTAAACAAGTACAGTTTAGACATAATTAACACTGTTTGTCTCCATTAAGGCACACAGATGAATTAAATATTCAGAATATTAAAGTAGGTTTACACACAAACATGTGTTAAACATTTACCGTGATCAACATATTGTTGTATAATGTAGATAAAATGTTAATTTCACCCAAGCAAATCTGATAAGTGCAGTTAGCTGGCTTAAGTTGTTCACTGAGTTAATTGGACAAATGAGCATGGGATAGAAATTATAAATATATTAAACGTAATATTATGTGCTTACATTTAGCCTGATGAGTGCATTTAATTGTGTCAGGTTTTCTAACGTCAGCCGAGGAGACTTTGAAAAACTTTTGAAAAGTGGTTCAGTGACAATGAGGAAGTCTTTAAACAGAAAGGTCGAACGAGTGCGTATGAGCTCCGTCCGCCAGGACATTGCCTCAAACTGAAAACCCAGAGGACGGCCCGACTTGAAAAGCTGTTTATTATGCTGCTGCTTTTTTGGTGCCGTGAGGGTCAAGGAGTGACGGAGATGCACTTAGCCTGCAACAGCCCGGAGGGCAAAAGAAGGGAAAGTTGATGAATGACGAAAACTGTCTGACAAATGTCTTTCAACTTAAGGAGCATCAGGTTTTATTTTTAGCACCAGCAGAGGTAATTAGTCAGTGACACAGGAGGGAGAGAGAGAGAGAGAGAGAGAGAGAGAGAGAGAGAGAGAGAGAGACAGGGGGAGGCCAGAGGAACTTAAACTAGATTCAACTAAATAATCTGCAGACAACACAAAAGTGATTCACAATGAAAACTAGTAAGATTTCATACAATGCAATTTCAGATTTCAGAGAGCGGGAGACACAATCTGTCAATGGGAATTTTCCAGATAACATGTTGGATGAAAAAACGAATGACAATATGAGCTAGTTAATCTACGTCAGGTTAATTCCGTAAATCTTAAAATTATATCTTTATCAACTATGTTTTAAACATCTATGTCAATCACTGCTTTGTTTATCTTGAGTATGCAGACTTAAAGATGGCATCAGGTTATTCTACTGATCAACAGGGTGCCGGCATTACACTGATGACAGGATGTACTGCAGTGCAGCAAATTTAAGAAGAAAATACAAAACTGTAAAGGTACTCAGCAGAGCACATGAACTCCACCGAGGTCAAACTGTCCTTATGAGAAATTTAAATTAACCTGTTTTTATTTAGATCCCCACTAAATTGAAAACACTCGTTTTCTAGAGTCCCCAAAACGGTTCTCTGTGAGAAATAAAGGAAATTATTCACAATGTGAAAGAAAGTGATAAACTAAAACCAAAGGAAAGGTTATGAGGCTGAAAGGTTTTCATCACATTTGTTTAACTTCAATGATACAAAGTGCATTTTTGGTGACTATCATTTAATGTGAACATAATCAGGATGCAGCTAAATGGACTCAAAATAAAAATTTGATGGGAACATAATATGATATTCTGCTAATTCACAGACATGTAATGATTTCCAATAAGACTAAATACTAAAGGGACCAAGTCAAACATTAGCATCTTGATGATCAAGGCAGAAAAAAGAACACTTACCCCTGATAATATAAAATACAATATTAGTTACAATACATGTTTGACTTCTACAGAAGAAAAGTGTCTAAAGATGAGGATCAAACTAACAATGATAAACCAAAGTCCATTTTAGCATCTTAAATTAGCAGATGAACCAACTGGGAAATCCATTCCATAGGTTCATTGTTTATTTTTGTAATGCACACAACGTCTGCATGTGGAAATGTAAAGACAAACAACATGTATGATACATGCAGCGACCTGCTGATACAAGGCTGAGTGTAAATCAATACCCAGCCGCATCAGGGAGCACGTCATTAGCAGCATATATGTGGAGAAACAGACGGACACATATTGGATCCAAACTAAATCGATGTCAGGTCTGATGGAGATAGAGCTGGAATGTGATGTTTCTGGTGCGTGGCAATAAAACGCGAATGGGCAGGAAATAATTTGTGGGAAATGTAGGAGAAATCACAGAATGTTACACTGCATGGGTCCCGTGAGGGTGATAAATGGAACCTGTCACTGGCTTCAGTCCTGAATGTGAAGTTTATAGTTTGTTTATAAGCTGAATAAACTCTGAAACACTGTCACATGATGCAAATCAGTTTACAAATAATGAATCTGTTACTGGGACGGCCGTAAAGAAACATTCAATATAAAAAACTTCATTTGTGTGGCACTTTTCAATAAAAGTAACAAAGTGCTTCCCAACAAATAATATAGAATTCACCAAAAAAGTTAAGAAATAATCATAACAAAGACACAAATAATAAAGTAGAGTAATATTTCATCGGTCATCTCCTCTGGAATAGAGAGGACATTTAACACTGGATAACTTTGACCATTATTCTAAGCCCAGCAGTCTGATATTGATTGTCAGGGATGGTAAATATGTGGAGCTGCTGAATCCTCTGACCTTTCAGTTTATAACCACTGAGAAGTCCACAGAGACATCAACTGGAGAACTGAGTCCAAACTCTGACTCCCAGAAAAACTCTGATTTCAATTTCTAATCGTAAGTTTAAAGTGCAAACACACAAGACTGTTGAGTAGCTTAACTAACGTCTCTCATTTGCTCGACACATTTTTAAACCGATCATCCGTATTTATTATACTGGAGGTTGCCATGGTTATTGCCATGTTCCTTTATATGTAATGGTTGTTATGTGTAGATAATTAATTACTTGTCTTAATTTCTGTAAACACTGGATATTAAATTAAAACAGTTCATATTACCAGTTATTTTAACAAACAAATGATTTGCATGACCAAAACCCCCTTCTTTAAATCGTCTACATCTTGTAATGAAAATATAAATATATATATATATATATATCCCTACTATATCCCTACTATATATATATATCGCTACTTAAAATCTTTACAAAGTTAATTAGCCCTTGAAAATATGACTGTATCTACACGATATTGAATCTGTTATCACTGCATTCATTTCTTGAATTTCACTGAACATACATATCAAATATATTTTCTGACAAACAGCTTGAGATGATAAATTAATGGAGTAAATGCAGCTGATTAATTAAAACCCTGAATCACTTATAATCAAGTTGGACGTCTAATTGCAAACATTTGATCACGCATTAGGAATGCAATCAAGCATTCAATTTGAAAAGATACTTCTAAATGAGGAAATTAAAATTAACATGAAAACTGTGTTCAGGGAAGAAACACTGAGCAGTCTCTTTAATTGAATACTAAAGGACAATCCAACAGCACGAGACAGGACCTGATCATTCCCGGTCCCAAAGAGACGATAAGAAAACACCTGACTTGTAGTGAACATCCGCTGAGGGGTGTTACACAGTCATTTCAGTTCATGGTTAAGAAAATGGAGGGAAACTGCGAAACCTTCCACAACAACAAATCAAACTATTCTCACAATCTGGGTCGTGTGGCTCAGCTGGAGAGTCCGGTGAGTCCGGTGAGTCCGGTGAGTGGCATCAGATGAGTCCAATCTGGTTCACCGTCTTAGTTTAGTAAATCAGCCTTTTTCTTATATAAACATTAACTAAAGAGTGAGTTGCTGGTAGGGAACACAAAGTCAGGGGATCACCAGAGTCTTTGCAGCTCTTCCTCTGAGTACAGATAATGTCTGTATACGAATTTATAGGAATTCATTAAATAGATGTTGAGATATTATCAGTCTGAACGGGCTACTTTTTTTTTTTTTTTGCAGTGCCTCTAGCATGGCTAAAAGCACCATTCTGGAAGCTTTGCATTTCTCTTGAAACATATTAGCTTTTTTTAAGTTATTTATAGGTAAATATAATTTTTCCTGTTTAGTCATCAGCATGTTTTCCTGGTCTTTGTGAGTACATGGTGGCATGATAAGGCTTTAGGTCATCAAGAAATGTTTCAATGAATGTATCTGAAAATCATAATCCTAGAGCGTTAACTGCTCACTGATGAGATATTTCAAATGGTTTGCATTTCAATGCAGCACATACTCAAAGCAATTAAACTATGACAAGCATTTTTTCTTTTGTTATGTTATAAAAAGCTTTTGTTTGAGGTAAGTGTACAAAATAAGAGAAGGTCCAAAAGTCAAAACTGAGTTAACTTCATTAAGATGTAAGAACTTAAATCTTTCCCAGTAGTGCGTATGTTGCCCAAATAAACCCACAGATGTGACTCGTGGTCTCCATCGCTACTGTGGTATAAAAAACCTATACCCTGTTGAAAAGGGATTCCAATTTTGTATGATCTGTAGGTTTACAGTGACATTCCTAAGAGACAGTGTTGCTTTATTATACAAAAATAAAAGTCAATATGGAATAGTATGAACACTTCTAATAATGTTTTTGGATTTTTCCCTTAAACAAAGTGAAAAGTCTTTCTTCTTCACTTTGACGTGTTTTTTGTGCTCATCAGATTTCAGCATTAGATCAAAAGAAACACACTTTCACATTTAAGAACTCTTATAGCAGAAATAGCACTCACTTTCAATAAGTCTTCTATTTTCTCCAAGCTTTACCTCATACTTGCCAAAGTTGGCATTTGAAGCAAAAGAAATGTGCACAAAGTCTATGTTATAATTCTATTAAAGGAGATATGAGGAGAATATTTTGGCAGTAACGAAAGCTGTCAAACTTTAAAAACTCTCAGCCAGTACACCCACGCACACACCTTATCCTCACGACCAGTGCTGAAAAGTCTTCTTCTATCACACAATCAATTTTCTTTCCCAATGAGATGAAAAGGAACTCGGTGCGGCACAGATGATTAAAATTTAATAATCCGAAATAAATAGCAGACAGAGCAGTAATCACTTGATTTAAATGCCATGTCGCCACATCCACCGCCGGTCAGAGACTGCAGGGATTGAAATATAAATAATATTACGCTGCCGTTAAACCACATGTATGATTTAGATGGATGTGCCTATTAAACAGCAGCTTAACGAAGTGTCTCTTTCTATTCTCCACAAGGTTCGGCAATAACGTAAAATGGAGATCCATTTCTTTTTTATTTTATTACGATAAATTATTCATTCAATTTCTCAACCCTTTCTCCTGTAAGAATCAAATGAGCTTTCAGTGGATCATTAAGACGATGAGGAGTCTGCGTAGAGTCTGGGTCAGATTCACCCCAGGGAGCCTCCAGACGGAGGGGTGTTCATCATGGAGCGGCGCGGTGCCTCGTTTACACGCGGCTTTCCAGTGCTGACTCATTGGAGTCGCTGCAGCTGTGAATAGCTCAGAGGAGAGAAAGTTCAACCCCGTCGTCAATAAAGGCTTCGTCTTGTTCTCATTTCCCATGGAATCTCTATTTGCTTGTCCCCATGTGCTTTCATATCACCACGTCAGAGATTACGAGGTGGGTGATGAATAATCTTCTCAACGACCCTGATTGACTGCTGCCTCCATGGATATGGTTTGGTGAAGTTTGTTAAGAAAGAATTGGTTTTTTTTAAATGGAGGAAAGAGCGATCAACTTCTGATGCAGCCGGGCGAGATGTCAGCCGGAAATCTGATAAATTTAAGTAGCGTGAGAACTGCAGATTCTTGTACCTGTAAATGTTTCACAGAGATGGTTAAAGGTGGAGGAGACATCGTGATGTTCTGATACGGATCCAAATCCGACAACACATTTTTAAAGTACATATATTACTTTCAGGCAGTTTGCGCTGAGCTACCATTGACAAGAACTGTTTTCAGAGCTGCATAAAAAGTGATTTCCAGTATTGTTGCGTTTAAGAGCTAGAGCTAGAAGAAACTTCAGCAGTTTGGAAACATTTCCACCAAGTAAAACCGACAACGTTTACCATATGTAAGCCTTCAGTTCCAAGGGTCTGTGGCGCGAGTATTTCCAAGAGCAACATTGTCAATCCCAAAGTTTTTGAAGAACCACCTCCAGACAAACAGCTGTATAAGAGTTGTTTTTGTTAATGCACTGGTATCGGATCAGCCGATCTAGAGTCTAGGTATTATTACATTGGAACACGGTTTGTGAGTGTTAGGGGACTTAGATTCACATTCTGACAGACCATTGTTGTTAATCACTAAAGGCTGCAGCTCATTACTATGACCAGTGAGTCCACATTTCTCTGTAGTGCTTCCTGGAACCAGGAGGAAATGTGTCACCAAATATACATAATGAGGTTATTTATCTTAATTGTGTCACTTATGGTTGTTCCATTTCAATGTCCTATAGTGTTGACAGTAATAATTAAACATGTCACAGCTGAGTCAGGGCAGTGACCCAGTGCTGCAGCTGCAGAGGCAGCACAGCCCTTTGCATTCCTGTCAGTGGTGCTGCTGTTCCACTGACTGTGATGCCTGTAGTTCAGCTGCTGCAGAAGCCGACATGTTGTGAAACATGTGCGATGAAGCTTGTGATCGGAAAAGAACAATGGATTTCATATTATATGGTTGTTATGTGCAGTCTCACAGTAAGGCATAAATAACCAATAGACAGTCTGAGCTCACTGGAGCACGTGCATAGATACGGTGTAATTATCAACTCTAATCAAAGTTATCATTTAATTAATATTCTAAATATTTATTTGTTTTCAGGACAATCTATACCAAACTGCAGACTTATTTTTCTTTGAATAATATTTATTATCATCCAAATATTTCTTTGGATATAATTATATTATGTGTTTTAAGCTTGTATCCTTTGTAAAGCTTAAGCATTGTCGTCTGTGTTTTAATTCTATGTTATTCTATGTGTTTATTGTCATTTATACGAGTGCAATAAAATAATTTTCCGGGAAGAAAAAAAGATTTGATTTCAAGACACTGCAATGGACTGAGTAATTAAACTCCACCGTAACCCAGCCACAATTACTGAATCTACCACTATTAATAACCACAGGGTGTTATTGAAGCTACATGTTTGCACAACCGTATGCAGTGGTATAAAAAACATCACCATACCAACGCCTTGTTTGCAAGAGCCGACATGGAGGGTTGACACGTCAGTTGAACTCAATTTAGTTCAGCTCGGGTATGAATAAAACGGACTAATGCTGTTTTTATTCCTGGTCCCATCGTTGCAGCTCCAGCTTTTGCTCTCGCCTATAGAAACCAATGTAAATGCATGACCTCATCTCTGCCAGCATGTGGAACTCCACAAGCACAACCCTGCGGGAACCTACAGCAACTTAACATGTAGTCACATGACAGGAAACATGAAACAGGTCCGTGACTCCATCAACTGATACAATGCAGGGGGCTGGTATCTCACAAGTGGACGTGTATTAGCACTAATCCTCGATCAGAGCATCTCTTTACACAGATCTCCGCTGAGAGGAACTAGACTTAATCCATTGGACTTCATACTTCACACTCACGAGGCGTTTAAAGTTGTACAAATATTGAATCGCAGATAATTCTCCCACAGCAGCAGCAGAACAGGTGCATGTACAGTACACACACACTGTGGTCACTTTTTTTCCCCAAATCAAGTTTGAACAAATGGCGTGACATTGAGTGTATTCACGCAGTCGAACATGGCTGAACACTTGGCGTTGCTCCGCTCGACTGTGGCGCCTCCTCTGTTGACTCACTTGCCTAGAGAGCAAACAGGTTAGCTCGCAGATTTGTTTTCGTGGAAGAGTGAGCCAGCCATTTTGTTGAAACGTTACTGGAATTTTTGGTTTTATTTCGTTATTTAAGGCATTCAAAAATTGCTTGGGTGATTGGTCAAGCAAAAGTATCGATAGGAAATCAGTACAGTGGCTCCAATCTAGGAGCAGACGCACAATCCATATGTGCAAGATGTCGGCATTTGTATTGTGACTATCTTAGCTTCAAGCTAACACTGAGCGCCATCTGCTGTATCACAACTACTTCAGATAGTCTGAGTCTGTATCAATGTTTGAATAAAAAGGGAGAGAACAAACACACACACACACACACACACACACACACACACACACACACACACACACACACACACACACACATACACACACACACAGAATCACTTTGTGGGACCAGGGCCAGCCCAACATTTCGTCATTTAGCGAAGCCAGAATAAGGATTTCTTCAGGTTTCTATAAAAATGTGTTAACTCAAAACTCCAAAAACCTGATCTGTATCGGTATTTTGGGGAGGGCATGAAAAGACTGTGACAACAAATGCTAAACAGAAACCAGTCACATACTGCACAGCACAGAAGAGCCCAGAGATTCCAGTTATCTGTCTTTGCTCTTGACTCGAGGGAACCATCCCCTCGGCAGCCGGGCAAAGCGTTTCTTCACCATGTCAGGGTTTTGCCGGAGAAAACGACATGGAATAAAAATAAGCACTTTGCTCCTCGAGAGCACGGTGGTTAACTGCGTCTGTTAGAAACATAAGACTGAGGGGAAGTGGAGGGCCTGATGTCAGAGTCATTCGGAAGCAGGGAAACGCACCCCGGCTGATGAAAGGGAATGCTTTAATACCTGATGCTGCTAACTCCCTGTAATTGACCCCTCATGGCAGCCCTCCATAAGAAGATGATCTCCAGTGAATTGTGAGCGCTAACTTTTCAGGAACCGGGTGTGGAACAGGAAATTTAGCGTGTGCGTGCAGGGAATAAAAGCCAGGGCTGCCTATACAAGAGCATGAGCTGCAGTGTGCATCACTAGGTATGTAGGCTACCGTCTACTTAACTATGTGTTAATGGGACTGAGTGTTTTATTTAAATCTATTTGTGCAAGAATTAATTTTCTTTTTAAAACATTGACATTGACTTTCTGTTCATGAGCCAAAGCAGCATTGAAGCCACGAGCCTCACTCTCAGTTAATGCAACTCAACATTGTTATTATCTCTTGCAGCCATGACCACACTCTGGAATCAGCCACAGACATTTTACTTGGCACTTAAGCTAAACTAGTTAATGAAAACTACAGAATGTTATGCAGTGGGAAGGGTTAGGGGGGAAGTTTTACTTTATCTTGGCAGTTGAAAATATGAATGATGGATCTATACATATATTTACGGTCTTTTGTGTCACGTCAGATTTTAACCACTAGACCTCTATAACATGCAGAGACTGTTTTAGACTACACACAGTTACAGTAAATGAGTCCATTTTGTGCATGCAGCCTCTTTTCCAGGCTTTAGCATCTGATATTCTGAGCCAAGTAAAAAAAATGCTGTATATAAAGATGGACGACATGACAGGACCCAAAGCATCACGCTGCAGTATGGTCGTAAAAACCCTTCCCTCTCCATGTAAGTGGATGGGACACATGTTTCCCTGGGATGGTTCCTGTCATTTTAGATGGTTCTGACCACAATATTGATGTTCGAGTGTTCATTCTTTCATTGTACCTGATTAAAAAGAAAAAAAATTATGCCATAAAACCGGGTGACACTGTGAACTGAGTTTGACTCGTTATTGGTCGACCATATATTGGCAGGACCTAGAGACCACAGCGCCACTCGTGGGGGGAAGTGGAGACGTGTCATCCATCTTTATATGCACACAACACCCCTGAGAAAAATAAATCTATTAAACCACAATCGTTTTTTATTTATATGGCAATCTAGCTGCTGAAATATCCTGATCGACCCTGATATTCCAACTGATACTCCGTTTAATTAATGGCAGATTAGCTCCTATTGATTTAAAGAAGCCGCAGGTGCTAATGTCAACTCGATCCCTCCTCGTTACCACTTCACCCGAAGTTGAGAACGAGGTGAGAGCGCATTATCCCAGAAAAGATGGCGGCGAGGATGAAAATAGGACAGCTGTAAATTAGTCAGGTCATTAAAGCAAGACAGAGAAAAAAATAATAACTTCTCATAGCAATAATTTCAGCCTCACCGAGCAACATGTTGGTTCTTAATCAGGGAGGGTCTCTGCCGATTTGTGACTGTCGGGGGAATTCTGTGTTGGTTATGTGCAATTACTTATTTGGCATTCAATAAGGCAGTGAAGCAATAAAATGGCTTTGTGTTAATCCAAGATTAATTCTCATGAATATTAGATCAAGGAGTGGGATTTCATGCTGGGGAGACGTAAAATACTCACCCGAGATTCATCGCCAATTATCTAAAGCTCAAGGGAGGATTCGGTGCAGCTCAGGCGCTTTGTGGCTGTTGCATGGATGCTCAGGGTGCCCTGATTACTGTTGCACTTGCCCATCATACAGATTAAGTTCTTTTTTATTTCGCCCGGCGCAGCAAGGTCGCGTATTGATCCTGATGGTCAGATGCAGAGAAGGTGATCGGGTTCAGACAGAAACAACAGGATTAGAACGAAAGGACAGGAGAGGAGAGGGGAAAGAACGAGAGGGAGGACTGAGAGGCTGCAAAGTGTGCCGTCTCCACCGCGGTTATTTATCCTGCTCCCTTCTCTCCTCCCACCAAACCACATCCCACTCAGAGCCTCCTGCCCGAGATCATCGTCACGTCACCGGGTTTAAATCAAGAGGACGCGGGGGGGCTGGCATCAATCATGGGACTGGGTGACAGAATCCTGAAATAATGCCTCTCAAATTACATTTCTCAGCCCGGGGGGGGGGGGGGGGGGGTGCTTTCACACAGGGAAAGGTGACGTCTCGGTCACACGTGTCACACACCTTAATTGGTTTATGTGTGGTTTACCAAAGTGGACATTTATAGCACGTCCGGTCATAGAAAAGTTTAAGTGAAGTGTGTTATGGTACATTAAACATTTCTGCCATCACATAGAGGAGTGATGATAAATGATGTTGTAAACCTACAAGTTCAGTCTGTGCTGCTGCTGTAGTTGTAGGTGTGACAATAAGTCAGGCATCCACCACTAACACTTTTTGTCTCTATTTGGAAAACATCAGCATAAAGATTAAGGCAAATCAAAAAAAGACATCAATCTGAGTAAAGGGAAGAAAATGTTTTTCGGCAAATGCCCAAAAACTTGGTTCATGACCTGTGCAGCTACTCCAGGAAGGAGTCAATGCCAGCGACGGGAAATGTTCCAAATAGAAGAAGTTTTACAAACACATAATGTCACCATATGAAAAGTTCACACCTGGCCTCTTTGCAGCACTGTGCCCAACGCCCGCGCATAGCATTTCAACCTTTAACCTCAATTTACAACTAACCTGAATGCACCATCTGCTCAGGTAAGAAGAACATCCAAGACTTTACAGTTAGCTGTGATCCTGTTCTCTGACTGTTACAGAAATTCATCTGCTGCAGAAGAGTCTCAACATTTCTTCTACGACTAAAGCACATTGAGTCACTTGTTGTTTAATGACCCTAATGATGCACATCTGTTCAGTCAATGAACAGATGAACATCACTGTTGGAAAATAATCACCATCCACGACTGCATTTAAGTGCGACTCTTACACAAATTTAACCCTGAGGAAAACATTAGAGCAATTTAAACTAGTGTTTTCTTATGTGTTTATCCTAACAGATAAATAAACTGGTTAACTATTAATTGACAATTCATCTCAGAACAGATCAGACCTAGTGAAATGCAATGGGAGCGTTTTAATGAACACACAGCTTAGTGATTGGTTCTGATTAAAAAGTGTCAGAGGCTTTTTTTTTTTAATTTAGAATATTTATGAGGCTGAATGTCCACACGGTTATTAGCCATTTATTCCCCATTCATTTCTATGAGGATTTGAGAACAGGGAAAGGGACAGAGCTCCTGGCCCATGAGCCATGCTGGACCCTGCAGTTTATATTTAACCCTTACCACACTGTTTCATGTCCTTCTTGGTGTGAGGCATGATGTTAGAGTCACTGAAGTGTGACTCTAACATCACACTTATGAACACTTATAACAATTTGTTTCTCAGGTAAATCAGGGCAAATTGTTTTTCGGTAGCGAGACATTTTTATTTTTTATTTAATTACTTTATCTTCTATCAAAATATGTACAAAAGTGAAAAATGAAAATAAACACATATTCCCCAAAAATGTACTTAAAGTATTTTAATTGAACACTTCAACAATCATCTTTCGTTTGAATACAGTTTTGTGTTTTTCAGAGTAAAAGATCAATAGCTACTTGAACTTTCAAAAACGTAAAATGTTTCCAATAAAACAAATTGAACACTGATTTGGCTCTATAGAAACAAAGGTATTCTATTCTTATGTGTGGGGGAAATAAAACGTGTTTCTAACTCCCACCTAAAACTTTTTCCTCAAAGATTTTTTTCCCATGGTGACTTTTGAAACCCACACCAACAAAACACATGTGGAGAGAAACCTTCCATGATGGCTGACACTGGCGACACAAGGTGAATTAAATTATTGCTTCAAATGGGTCAAAAAAACTACTTTGGATCTAAGACGACCAAACCACACAGAAAAACTCCCTGTGAAGCTTCCAGGTGGATAATCTAATCTGTCCTTGTTCTGTCACTGGTCCCAGGTGAGGGTGCCACTGGTCAGCATGTCCTGTCCTAATTACTCGGCTAGCAGGGAGGACCACAGGCCCAGATGCACTGGGACCCTGCGAGTGCTGGAGAACGGGTCCCCGGTCGCTGTCCGAGCAGAAGCACACAAACGCATACAAACACCCAACTACCTGAGCAGAGGTGTGGACCTGCAACCGAAAGTAGCTAAATATGAGTCTGCACGTGCACACACACACACACACACACACACACACACACACACACACACACACACACACACACCTATTCGCAGAACTCACAGGCAGTCAGGCCCATATGTAGAGGGACTGTGAATCCTTCCAGGTCATTAGCCCCTGACTGTCAGGGTGAGCTGAGAAAGCAGAGGTGGCATGTCGTCTCCAGCTCCACCAGATGTGCTGCCGACACTGCACACACACACACACAGAAACACTTCTCAAACCCAAACTTTGTGATGAACTCACCCCGTTTCTCTGTGAAATGAGACAAAGCACCTCTGACAAGGTGGTATTTAAGGGAAACGGCCATGAAAGGGAGTTTTTTTGGCAAATGTGAAGAGATAAGTGCAAACACAATCTGTTTCTGGAGAGCAGCCTGGAGGAAAAAGGCATTTTTTACTCCTTGTTACATTAAATTTAGTGGAGATCATTGCACTAAACGGGATCATTAAGCTAATTTTGATCAGCGTCAATGTTGTTTCTTCTGCCTCCACAGTTCTGTGTGTTCTGCAGAATCATCGGTGTTGATTTAGTTTCTGAGACGTGGTGTCAACACTGTGTCAGTGTTCATGTGCGTTTACACCTCCGCTCAGTTTTCAACAGCTGAACCTCGGAGCATGAATAATACCCCACACATGCCATTGCCGAACAATTGATGGCGGAGAAGAAAACACCTGCTGTGTAACACTAGATTGTGTTTTTGTAGTTCTGCTGACGCGGCCACATACTGAAAATCAGTCGTTGTGCTAAATTATGGCTTAAACAAGTCTAATAATTCACACACACGGCTCAGTTTCCAGTTTTTCATTTATTCAAAAGATAAATACATGTGCTACTAGTGGTTATCAAAACAGATCTCTCATCTGAGACACGAACAAAATGAATTACTTACTTACAACAAACGACAGTCAAGGAGATGTTGCTTTAAGTCGAGGCCACAGTGTGTGCAGTAGCGTTTCAAGGGATAGTTCACCTAGAAATGAAAATCCATTCTTCATCAGGCTTAAGAAATGGAGCAACTTATGTTGTTATGAGTCGAATATGAATGTCAGGCTTTGTGGACACTTGGGTGACACCACACGAGCAGTATGAGGCATTTTGTGTTTTATTTCTGTTGTTAAATTACGTCTGAAGAAGAATAGCTCACCATTGACTTCAATTGTATTGGATTCTGCTGAAACAAAGTGTACCCCTGATACTCGATCGGCAGAGTGGTGAGTAGATGATGAGTGAATTTTAATTTTAGGGTGAAATATCTTTTTAAGTAGTGAGGTCCTGCCGGTGCATGCTTTCGACCCATCACATTTCATTCCGTTTTTAAAGGTGTTTCTGTATGAGGTTGTTTTATTTATTTGTTCATGAACAACTGAACATGCATTAATGCGAATTGAACCACCTAAAATTAAAGAAACCAACTTTGAGAAAAATGCACGTGACGTGTTATTGACTCTTACTAGCATGGGGGAGGTGGGATATATGGGCTATACTGCAGCCAGCCACCAGGTGGCAATAGAGATGTTTTGGCTTAATTTTCAAGGACAGGTAATGTTTTCCATCTCAACAAAGTCTTCCCTGTCAGAATTTAAAGCTTTCCATTGAGGACTCATTATTGTTTGTGATGCTTTCAATTAGACCTTCTGTGTTTACTGATGTCCTGGATTGACAGAGTGAAGTGTGCGATGGGAAACAAAAGACGTGAGACTCAAGGCCTTCAAGGAGGAGATAAAGCCTCTTCATCTTATTTGCACCCGGACGGAGAAAAACACAGATTCAAGTGTTTCCCACAGGTTGAGAATTGACTTGTGTCGGGGGGTGGCGCAGCATGCGACAGCCGAGCTGTGCAGAGACTCATGCAGCTCAGAGTGGGGGAGGTTATTTTCTGCGGCTCCACTTTACAGATGTTCCCAACACTTCGTCACACGCAGGGGCATCAGCAGAGGATAGCTCGGCAGCTGCGCACAGACAGGCCTCTAATCCCCACTCACACACTGCAGCACACGACTCAGACTGAAGCGTAGCCAAAAATAAGTACGTTTGAAAAAAAGTGATTTCTTCTACCTGGGTCCTGTGTGTGCCCGAAATGAAAGACTCCATCTGTCAATTACATTTGGATTAAAAGATCTGAACAAAAACAAACACAATCATTCCATCCGCTTTGATACAAGGCAAACCGGGGCTGCTGTTTAAAAGTGAAAGTGAAATCGTTTAAGGTACGACCAATGAGGCAATGCCATGTCACTCTTTCCGTATGTGTTGCACTACACACTACAGCTACACACAAGGGGTGGACAACCCGATAACAAAATGCCACTGGCTGTCACTGGGACAACAACTCAATACCACCCTCCTCTGAATGGCCAAGGTCTGAGAGTTTGCTTTCCCATCTTAAAGATGAGAGATTTGTTGCAAAGCACTAAGTAGCAGTGAAAACACGGTGAGCACTTGAGGAGGTCATGCTGTCAGCCTTAGTGGATTAGTCTCAACAACACCGTTTGCAGTGAAGGAGAAGTTCTTAAATTGAGAAAAAAAACTTGCGGTAAAGTTAGTCCAACCTGAAATGTGTGTTGATGTTTTTTTCCCCAAACCAGAACTGCAGCAGAGGAAGAGATAGGAGAATGTTTCCCCAAAAAAGTTGGCACGGCCCTGGTACAGAACAGAGTAGGAGATGAGAGGAGGCTAGGTGGGGAAAATGGAGTGAATGATGGAGGAAAAATTTGGCAAAGTGTCACTCTGGGCTTCATGCTGCTGCCTCTGCTCTGGAGCTAGGTTGGCTGGTGTGGAAGCAAGAGCAGCCAAATCCCCGAACCCACAACTAATATGGCCAGCTAGCTGCACCACCCTGCAGAAGGTGTCAGTTTCAACCCCCGGTGTGGTCTTTGAGTTCAGGTGAAGGGAAAGTTGACTCTATGAAAAGAAAACTAATAAAAGCCTCACAACTTTAAAGTATTAAAACATGAGAAATTGTTTATGTTTGTACCAAGCTGACACTAAACCAAATTTTTTTCCACTAATTTAAAAGTGGAAAAATGCTGAGGACCGGGCAGGAGACTGTGGGGCAGAGGGAGGCAGGACAGAATGTGAGAGCGACAGAGCTTTAACAAATGACACAGAATCCCCAGGTAGCTCTGCCACACAGTGGAGAACTTCTCCCCTCCAGAATCCCCTGAAGTGGGCATTGGAGCGGTGGAGGAGCATGGTGGTGAATGTATACGTTGTAAACCTATAAACAAAATGTCCAATAAATCAAGAGTGACACCCTGTCATCCCGACCTATAATGTCCCCTACCCTGGTGTGTGTGTGAGCGCTGCAGTCACCCGTCATCATTTGAGAACATGTGTTGTGGGGAGATGCCAAAGTGAACTCTATGTGACTGCAATAAGACCAGAGCTAAGTCTAGCTATAGACAGGATAGCCCAGTCTGATGATTAGCCTGCATGTCCACATATTGTTAACTTAAATATGAGCCACACAATGTAGAGACGTCCCAAACAGTTTACTTTACGTCCTCATCGGTCCTGCCAAGTCTAAGAGGGTAAGAAACACCAACATCATGATCTAAGTTCAACCAATTCACTGCCAATTTGTTATGCATTTGTTAAGAAACAATGAATGTGTTTTATCACAGAACAGTGTTTTAATAAGTTAACAGCTCAAAAGCTCGTTCAGGTGTGTAGTGTCTACTTAAGTTTGGATGTGTATTTTAAAATGAAGCTCTCACTAAACCGATGGAATGGTCCAGTGATGAGATGAAGCTGCTTTTAACATCCGCACATTCAAATACAACTTTTACACAAAGTTTTGTTTGGATCGGGCTCTATTTTAAGAGGCTGTGTTTACGATGTGATTTCACCTCTTTCTGCGACTATGCCCTGTTTGAACTGAACAGATGGGACAGCTGATTAGCAGAGGAGAAGCTTCTGTCACACTGGATTGCCGCTAACTTGTATCACACCTTCAGGTTTGTACCAGTCGAGGTTCATCGGTTGCTCTTGAGGTCAGGCAATACATTTTCCTCAACTGAACAGATGCACCAGTTCCATATACTTTAATTGCCATGGCTCTTGACTCAATGTCCCAGGTTTTACTCACAATTGATCCCAATACAAACAGGCAATCAGCAAGTTTAGAATTCGCTAAACATCAGTTCACACCGGAGCAGATTTAGATAGAGGTGCACAGGCATTGTCAAGTTTCATGTTTGCTTCTTATCTGGGAGTTTCAAGGTGTAAACAAGCAACACTTTCACATTTGTATGACGCACCCTGCATGGAAAAATGTAACTCACACACACACAAAGAGCAAGCTGTTTTCACAGTAGTCACATGCTCAATCTGAAATGGTCTGCAGAGACCAGGGGATCAGACACACACACAAACACAAACAGGAAAAACACAGATTCCCAGCGCTGCTTCCCTAGTGCGACACACACCTGTGTCGCTCTACACAAATCAGTCTAGTGTGTGTGTCTTTCTCCCTGGAAATCTTCCGGTCTAATTAAAGAGCGAGCTGAGGGGTGGATGACATGGGGGGATTTGATTCATATTCAAAAGTAGCTACACACCGGGGCAACGTGGCGGGTGGAACAGGTTCTGGCTGCTCGGGAAAGAGGGAGCAAAAACAGAGGGAAAGAGAAAGGAGGGAATAAAGGTAGAAAGAGAGAAGTATTTCAGGACATTAGTTTGATCTAAAGGAAATGTGTCAGATAAGAAACAGAGATCAGATTTACCTAATGCAAAACACCATCTCTTAACATCTACACGATTTTTGGCAAGATTGCAGGAACCAAACAAGCAAAAAAAAAACACTTCAAACAAAATAAGTATATGTTAAACTGCAAATCATTATTTTTGGCCACCCGGGGGCAGCAGAAACAAGCCATAAACACATCACAGACTTACTATTTAATCTGATATGACAAAAAATTTCCTCCACAAATTGAACTATCACAGCACATATCATTCCAGTTTGCAGCAGCTAAAACACTCATTAGAGATAGTGTGTCATTATTTGTGGGTTTGTCACCAGCTGATCCCTTTCAAGAGCATAGAAATAAATGAATTTTGTTTTTGTTCAATATGTTTATTCCGTTCATGATGATGATGATGATGATGATGAACGGATGTTTATTAGGTTTATTTCAGGTAGAAATAATTGAATTATTGATAAGTATCATATTAGCAGATGACGTCAGACACAACTCAGAGAACCAGGGAAACCAAACTTTGAACTTGAAAGTGTGCTCCATTGATTTTTATACCTACCGGGAAATTAGGAGACGCAGAAAAAAAGTGACTAAAATGGCAAAAGGATGTAACGAGGAACCAAAGGGGGTAAAAAAGAAAGAGAGAAGAAGGGATTGAATTAAATTGGCAAAAAACAGGAGACAAATAAAGACGTCTAACAAAAAGGAAAAGAGAGGGGGGTGTTGTAAAATCAGTCATGACCAGCAGTGCAGTGGAGGAAAACAGTGTGATGTGGTAAATGAATTGTTCTGCAGGAGGCATTCATTTATGGGCACAAAGCAACAAGGGGGGGGGGGGGTGAGTGTGTGTTTGTGTGTGTTTGTAGTTGCAAACACATTGGAATGACAAGGTAAACTAATATTTAACCCATGTTAAAAAAGACTTGCAATTGAAAAAGACTTCACCAAGAACTTTTACATATCAGGAAAGCTGAATTTGAATACTTAGTACAAATACTAAATAGTATACACTGGACACTATATAGATGGTGCAGACAGCAACTGCATTAAACCTCATTTTAGGATTTGTTCTTTTCTGCATAAACTCAGATGCTATTTGCAGTGAGGCAGGTGGACGACCCATCACTGTATTCTTGGTCTGTTATTTTCCAAAATCAAATTTGTTGGGTCGTTAGAATGTATTTTAATATCTGCTCGTCTGCTGTGTCTCCTCCGCTGTTACACTTTGGGGGGGGAAGCAAACAGGTGAGTCCGCAGATGTCTTACAGTTGAAGAGTAAGTTGCGCGGTACAAAGACGACAAACAGCTTTACCTTTGTTCATTACTTTGCCATCTGTGATGAGGAACACAAAACATTTCCACACAACGCTTCTAAGATGCTTTGGTGTCATGATTGCCTGCTAACGACGGCTTTGCTAGCTGGTGTCCTCCATTTTATAGTTAAATGACCAAAAAATGATTGGCTTACTTTACTCATAGGTCAAAGCTTATAGTGAGCGCCCTCTGCTTGATACTGGCGCAAACTTCTTTAGAAGCTTTGATGCACTTCAAGTTGAAATGAGTGTTTGAATTTGGAATAAAAATCGACGGCTTTAATATAAGGAGCTGTGATATTGTTTTGTTGTAGCACTCAGGGCACTTAGACCTCCAGAACAGTTGCACTGAATAAATACGTCCAGCATGACTAAAACAATCATGTGACATTCATGGTCCCCAGAGGATGAATCCTGCTGATTTTGGTTTAACCCCTGACTTTGCCCCCAGTATCATTTAGGGCTTTTGGTGAAATGTTTTCTCAACCATTGGATGGATTGCGATGACATTTAATAATGATGTCCTGGTTGAACCAGAGGATGAATCCTAATTGCTTTGGTCATCCCTCATCTTTTTCTTTGGTGCCACCAACAGGCACAAGTTTGAGTTTTGTAAAATATCCCAATATCAATGTGACATTTTGAAATACAGTCTCTCTGACACCATGATGATACTGACCCCCCCCCCCCCCCCCCCCCCCCCCCCCCCCAGGATGTTCTATAATATTGGATCTCCTGAACTTTCCTGGATAAAACGATGATGGTTAAATTCTGTCAAGATCCTTGATTCGTTTTGATTTTCATTGTTTGTTCAACGTTTACTGAAACAAACCTGCACGTTACATCAGTGAGAGAAAAGTATACGCTCGGCTCTCTTTCAGGGTAAAAGCATATTCATTAAATGTTTGTTGCTTTTCCGGAGCAAGAGCTTTTATGAAAGAAACAGCCTCGATGTAATTCTTGGTAATGGCTGCAAATAAAAACTCAATTATGTTTATGATGCTTACATTGTATAACAATACGTACACACACACACCACAAAGATTGACCTATGCATCACACAAACACACAAACGCCTCAAAGTTTATCTTGTGTCAACTATCTTGCACACACACAGACACACACACTTGGCAGCTCTGCCAGGAGGCTTCGAGTCGCTCCATCCTCCTGTATAGCTTTATTTGTTTTGTCATGAAAGCAAATTTTTGAAAATTGACACTTGCCGTAACGAGCATCTGTTTTCGCCATCTGTGGCCGATGCAAATTCCGCCAATGAATATTCAGACAGGACTCAGTTTGGAGATTAGAGATTTAGAGGCACTTGCTTACAGTCGGTGGAGGGAATCATGTGGAGCGGCGGGACGAGGGGGGGAGGTAGAGGAAATAAGGGAAGTAAATCTTTGCACCCCGGCTCGCCATCTCCCCATCCTTTCTTCTCAGCTCGGGCGGCCATATGCTGAATGAAAGCTCCACTAATTTGGAACAATTTATGAACTGACAGACAGACATCTGCTTCATTCATCCATTCACAGGGACATCTGATCCACCTGTGTTCCCGAAAACTGTTCTCCTGTTTCCTCCCACGGTGGTCCTCCGCTCCTCCTCCTCCTCCTACTCCTCCTCTTCTCTCCTCCCCGACATCTCTTATTTATCTCTTTACTCCCCGACTGTCCTCTCTCTCCCCGTCTCCTGTATGGACTTTCTGCTTTGATTTCCTTCTTTTGCCTAATGTCTGTATTCCCTCCTTTACCTCTGCACTGTTTCACTTGTTTTTTCTTTCATCAAGTCTTTGTTTCCACTGTTTTTATCACCTCTAATTCTCTCTTTCTGTCTCTCTTCCTCTCACCCTCCCACTTAATTTCCATTTTCCTCCTCTCTTCACTTTCTCCCCACAGCGAGGCCATTCCATGAATAATTCAAAAGCGTTTGCAGGATGATAATGGGAAATTAGAGGTGAGACTGTGTGTAGCGTAGGTGTGTGTGTGTGTAAGACTAGTTGATTCATTCAAGCCAGCAGCCAACTGTAAGGGGCTCTCCATCCATATAAATTATGTCAATAAAGTGACACTTCTGTTTAAAGTTGCAGAATGAAGACGAGTGACAGGCGATTTAGTCATCTCAGGATGATGGCCCTAATGATTACCGTTCTGTTGTTATGTCAACATTATCGCAGACTGTCATTAGGGCGATCACTCAAAGCTGCTTTCTGGGGAAACCAGGGAAAAAGGCCTTTGTCTGGGTCCTAGTGGCAGCAGGTACGTAGCATACTCACCCCCGGAGAGGCAGCCATACTTGTGTGATACATACCATATATCAGTGTGTGAATATATGAAGTTATTATGAAATGATCTTGCCATGTTTCTCTAAAGCCGTTTTCAGACATGACCTCTTGAAAATTGGGTCCAGGCATTTTTCCGAAGTTTGCCTTTCACATGTGACAATCTCCTGCTTTTTTCTTCACACCATCAGGAACATGTCTGGCAATAATCAGGTGATTGGGGGGGGCACCTGAGTATTGTGTTGCAGGAGGCAAGACGTGACGTAAATGCTGATGCAAATATCACACGTTTTTGTTTCCGTGCTCATTAACACACGAACAGCTCTTGATTGAAAACATCCTTCCAAGTTGACACCTCCATCTGCATATTATTCATATTCATCATGTAGGCACCTCTTTTTCATTACGAGTTACTTATATATTTTTTTCAATTTCATTTTAGAAAATTCATCAACACGTCAACGTCCGCCTGCTGTGACACTTCCCGACAGTTTCACTTGAAAGATGTCTGAAGCAACTGACTTGGACATTTTCTTCAGAAAATCACAGAGAAACATCCAGATTTCAGTTCACATCTAAAGCAACTTAGAGATTGTCTCCTTGTTACCTCTTTGGGCCTTTTGACGCTCAACGTCTTCATCTTTGTGAACTCTCTTCACTTCCAACACAACCAACCAAACTGAGACTGAAAAGTTCCTCGATTCATATTGTTTCATGTAAATAAGTCAACTAAACCTAAAAATATACTGAGTCACTATTAACTTTCAGTTTTACCTTATATCTAAAAGCTTTCTGCTAGAAAGCATGTGAAGCACTTACTAAACATTGCAACAGGTTGCACCTTCCTGTACATCAAAAGCCTGGTGAAGGTGAAGACAGGGAAACACTGGCCGTTGCATCACGATGTAAATTGCTGCTTAGATGCTGTTTGACTATTTTCACCATTTTAACCAGAGTGCGAATACCCTCCATCTTTTAAACAGTTTGCACCAACCTTTCTTGACCTATGGCTACTTCAGAAGCGTCTTCTCTGGTTTACCCTGCAGCACTTCCATCTGCTTTTAAAAAATCAATATCGTAAGGAATTCATAGTCAAACTCTACAACCTACAACTCCCAGGAACTTCAATAATGAATTTCTGAAACCGGATTTCACTTTAACTTTATCGCACTTATATGATGTAGAACATCCTCTCTCATTGTGGATGTTCCCTGGTTGTCTGTCTTCTCTCGGCAGCTGAACATACACACTCTTATTCACATGAATGGAGACTTTTTCTTTCTCTGCTGCTCTTTTGTTATTGGTATTCCTCTCAGAAGCTGGAACATGCACTGAATTGAAACCGTGAGTCTGAAACATTTTGTGTAATTGTGCGTGCAAGTCCCATCACCCTGCAACCCCGTCCCAAACCTGACAAGAGGAATCTATTTCTGTTGGATTCTCAATTGAAGATAAGTCTCCTGTAATGGCTGCTCTAAAGTGCTGCTGTAGAAATGTTTTGTTTAATTGTGCATACAGGTCCCGTCTCTGTGCAACCCTGTCCCCAGAGGTGACAGCAGAAAGTATCTCTATCTGCTTTTACTCTCTGAATGGAAGATAAGTTTCCTCTGTTGGCTGCCTCTGAGTGCCGCTGCTGCGGGCGAGCCCATTCGCGCTCCTTTAGGGCTTCATTTAACTAACTTACAGTTTAAGCCGTGCAAATCCATCCAGCTGGAGGTGCATGGCAGCGCAAGCAGCTGTCGGCTGCACACTGGCCTCCATCCCACTGAATCCCAGAGCAACAGCAGCAGCAGCGCTGGGAGGGAGGCACCGTCACAGGGACAGTGACCAGGGGGGAGTTGTCACTGCAAGGCAACTTCTGCTCTCGTCTCTCCTCGTGCGGCTGAAGATACAGGAGAGGTGAGGATGAATAGTGAAGAGAGGAAGAGGAGAGGACCACTGCTGCTGCCAGACAGAAATGAGGAAGGTTCCCAAAGACAGCGGTCTGCTGAAGGACATTTCTCAAGGGCTTCACCCCCAGATCCCCTCCATGTGTGACATCACAACACATAACACTCATAGACTGAAAAAAAAGATGGACTGCTCCCCAAAGTTGAAGCCCAAGTCTCTCAATCCCCCCCCCCCCCCCCCTGGTGGTTGGCTGAAGTATACAAATCCAGTCTCCTCCATGTAAGTGGATGGTGCATGGACAAACTAAAAAGTAAAAAAAATCCATAAAATTCATCCAACATTTTTCTAAAAGATGTTTTTTGATTACGTATTTCTTAAAACACAGATTTATGTCTAAGGGCTAATATTCTAAGTTATTTTTTTAAAAAGCAGGGGGGGGGGTCCATTTCTGGGTTTTATTATAACACCACAGTTGGAACAGTAAAGAACGTGTTGGACTTGACTTTACATACAACTAGGTACAAACCCAAAAATAGGAAAGAGCTTTGCAGTTTTGGTTTGACAATTGATACATGGTTAATGATTCAAAAATGTAATCACAGAGTTCAAATTGCCACTAGAAATGTGACATTACCAATCACAAAGCAATGTAAAAACCTTGACTTAAAGTTAAACTGTAACTTCACACTGTTAAAAAATGTGCCTCACGGAGTCCAAAGGTGCGAGGGCACTTCATTAAATACATAACATCACAGCAAAACACCCTCATGTGCTTGAGACGCAGATCATGTGCCTGCGATGTCCTTCGCCTCGAACCCTCGATACACAATCCACCTTTCACACACATTTAAAGCAGGAGCAACACATTTCCAAACACAGCACAAAAGAACACATTAGAATGCACAGGAGTGTGTTCTGCAGCTTTGCCATCATCATCTTGTGGCGGTGTTAGATTGTAAGGGAAGCAGAGCTAGAGGAAACATATGATCGTCAGTATGCACTGCTATATTCGTAGGATGTATTTTCCAGGATGTGATCCAATGTAAACAAAAGCTGAACCGAGACACGACGACAGACTGACGAGTTTTATTCTTCATCTTCATCTCCTTCTATGTTCTGATGCACGAACATTGACAAGGCACGACTGATATAATTGCAGGAAACCACCACTGACTTTTGAACAAACCTGATGTTAGTATGGCAGTGTGGTGGCTAGCAGCTCCCCCAAGAAAACAAGAAGACACATGATTTTCAGGGTTAGGGTGCAGCCCAATTAAAACCCTTGTGATTCAGCTAAAAAGCAAATAAATGCGAGTTCAGACATAGTTACAGGGTTGAAATAACTTCACTGGAGTGACTCTTCTCTGGGAAGGTATCACACTCACACGTCTGCAGACTCGACGTTTTACCAAGAAATCGACACGTGCACCTGTCTGTCATCACGTTACGATTTCTGACAACCTGTCTTCTTGAAACACTCGATGTGTCTGCCAACCCAGGAAAAGGTCAAACCAAGACTCAAAGGCAGACGCGAGATGACGACATAAAACTGAAGTAGGTGACACAGAGACACCTGTCAGGATAAGAAAGGCTTTGGCTTCAGAAAAGAAACGCACCCACACACAGACACACACACAGACACAAACACACACACCTCAGAGGTGCAGGCCTCAGGTGATGGAAGGAGCACATCACTTCCCACTTCACTGTCTCAGACTCAGAGCTTCATGCATTCTGGCATCTCCTCTTTTTCTGTTTCACACAAACCCTCTCTCGCCTCCACTTTGGGTCCTCCGGGGGGACAGAGTTCATATAGAGCGCACGGCAACGACCCCCTGGATGAGCCTCTCGGGCGTCCATATCTACCGCTGTCCCATAAAGCTGTGGACAGCACTGACAGAGAGCCGTGAGTTACCGCAGGCCTGAGAGCCGCACTCGTAAAGAAACCTGGCAGAGCTGCCACATCACCGCCCCAGCCGCAGAGCTGCACATGAAGCTGTCGTTTAAAGTCCCTTCTCCTTTAGCTGTAACAGTCGTCTGCACCACTGGGGTAAACACAGACTCATTCAGATGGACTCCAGTTACAGATTAATATTCACATACGATTCTGACCATTGAATGTAAGCAAGACCAGAATTACCACCATGCCTCCGCCAACCAGTTCCAGTCCCTCACGGTGCCGCTGACATGTTGCCTTTACACTAACATGAAGTCACTGTGACCTTTGACCTTTTGACCACTGATATTAATCAATGTTCAAGTGCACGGGACAACTCGTCAATCTTTTAAGAAACTCCCCGAAGTCGGTTTGAGGATATCCCAAAAAAAATTAGGTCACATTAACTTTGACCACTGACTTTTGACCACCAAAGTCTAATCAGTTAATCTTGTAAATAACATGTTCCTGAGGTAATTCATTTATGAGTTCACAAGGAAATTGAATCAGTTCATCCTTGAGTCAAATTCAACATTTCTAATGAATTTGAAAGAATTCAGTCAAGGAGTTCTTGAGATATAATGTTCACGGTGATGGCATTAACAGACCTGAAGAAAGAAATGTGAGTTTCACCAGCAGGGAGGCATAAAAAGAAAAAAGAAAACATTTGTGTAGTTCAAATAAATGCAAAACTATGAGTGATCACTTCACTTTGTAGGTTTTAATGGTTAATTACAATGTCCCAGTGACCCAGTTTACTCACCAGCATCAAAAAAACGATTTAATTGATTTGATCAATAATCAATGAAGATAAGATGAAACTCCTCTTTGAGGTTTCAGTTTTTCAAGCTCGGGCCCAAATGATGTCCCCTTGTTTATTTTCCAGTGTAAGAGAACGGAAGCACAGCCAGTGGCACATGTTCAATCCCATACTCATGTAGCCTACACAGGAAGACAAAAGAAAATAAAATGATGAGCCCTCATAGTGTCACTCAGATGTGTGTAAGAGAGATTAAGTAGAAAACACTCCTCCTCCGGTTCTAAATTCATTGAAATTCAGATTCACAGCGATCCTCCTCTGAGCCCAGCGTTCATGTAGCAGAGTTTTCAAAGTGCATCACTACTGACCTCTGAGATCAGCGCGGAGACGGGCGACACACCGCCGAAAACCGGATTCAGTCGCATTTTCCTCTTTTCAACAGTCATGATTTAAACATAAGACCAGCACATGAGGATATTTCTGTACCAAAGAACAAATGAATATTCATGTATCCTTGATCTCTCTCTGTCGGAGCCGAGCTCATCAAAATGTGTCAGTAATTAATCTATTAAGCAAAAACACGGTTTCACTGAACAGTACAATACGTCTTTCCTCACCCAGCAGCGTGGGGTCTGGTTTGTGTTATTCACAGGAATATTATTCATCATTTTAAATCTTTAAAGCTTTTAGATGAATATAGATGAGGAGACCCCCGTTACACTGCAGTCAAATGCTGCCACTGCTGAAAAGGATGCAATACACTGCAAACTGTTAACAACTCATTGACTAGTACTTACTGTACTTTAAAGCAATGCTAAATGGCTGCTGAGACCTTCTCTGTTTCCAAAGTACCTTTGCAAATACAAAAGTGCATGAAGTATCGCTTGTCACTTTGACTTTTTACTTGAGGTTATGCTATTTACTGCTAGTCACACGGTCCTCTTGTTTCCAATGATGATTTACATGAAGATAAACAAGCTCTCAAGAGGACTCATGCAATTAAAATATTCACATGGGAAAATGGTTTTAGGGATATGTTGAATGTGTCAGAGGTCCCACTTTTAGTCCTTTTTAAATCTATATATTTATATTTGGATATATTTGTAGCCTATATTGATAGGACAGAATTTGAGTGTGAAAGGAGGAGGTGTGTGTGGGGGGGGGGGGGGACATGCAGCAAAGGTCCGGGTCAGAACTAAACCTGCAGCCACTGCAGAGAATACAACACTCACCTCAGCTGGTTGCGAGAGCCACTTTATTTATATGCAAACATCATAAGCAGCTTAAACTTGGCTTCATTCTAAACATGGATCCGGGGTAAATACTCCTGCAACACTTCTAACAATGTGATCTAGCAGCTTTATAGGTTCACAGACAAGAATTATAAAGTGAAACGTTTGAGGATAACGGCCTCGTTTTGTTTTCTGTAAATGGTGGAGTCACATGCACTTATTCAGAGAGGTTCATTATTTTTAGAAGAAAGGCTTATTTCTAAAATAATTGTGGTAGGTTACAGGCGACTAGGCTGTTGTCGAAACAAGGACAAACTATTTATATAATTGAATTAGCCTAAAAACACATCACAAGTTCCCCGCTGTTTCAGAAAGCAATGGGGCTGACAGGGTAAAGTCAGGAAGTTAGATTAGCGTAACATATTTTACAGTGTTGTGTATCTGCTTTTTTCCACCTCTCCCCTCCCCCCCCACCATCCTATTTATATTTACCGGGAGCGGCTCCATTACCACAGGTCAAGGCACTGCGCAGGGGAGAGAGATTAACTCTGGGCAATTAGAGAAGTGAAATTCCCACCCGATGTTTATTATCCTGCCCTCAGTCTTGTTCCGGGGGCTCGGCTGGTGAAATATGGATCGTACATTCAATATTTAACATAAGGACATCAAAGTGGGCCACAGCTTTGGTGCCAGGATAAAAAAGGAAGAAATATGAGACAACTTTATCTCGTGGTTTGAGCAGAAATGACTCATGGGGGGGGGGGGGACAGTAAATGTCCTCAACATTTACTGTCACTGTTCCAGTTTGTCTCTTTCTCTTTGTCACTTTCCAACAAATTTTCAATCAAACAAATGAGGTGAACGTTTTCCACCTGTTGACATATTTCTGTAATAATTTGGGCTTTCACTTTTTATTGGAAATTTAAACATTCCTTCAAAAATTGCGGTGGAGTTCATTTTTTAACCGTAACAAGTTCAAATTCAAAACCAGTCACCAGCGGACTGTCTGAAGTAGTTCTCCTCCAGATCCAGCTGAGGGGTTCACTGTCAGCTCGACCTATTGCACGACCTCTTGACCAGTAAAAAAATGTGTCAATGTTATCAAAACTGTGTCTGAAATACCTCTCTCATTCACTAACCCCTATTTTACTATATTGCGTCTTCTATGAAAAGTTCTACATAGTGAGCTCATCTGCGAAAAGAAAAATGCTTTCAGAAACAACTCGGTAATTACATGATTTTCAAAGGATATACGACCTTGTGCAGTGGCCGACAGTGAAATGATTCTAAATTATTAGTATTAATACTTTTATGTAAAAAGCACATTGAATGTCTTTATCTTTAAATGTACAAGTTTCCTGCAGTTTGTGCTGTGATGCTTCTGCTGATATTTACATTTGTAAGACAGGTCAGGCTGTTCCTCCAAACCTCTCTTCTCTCTCCTCTTGTGTGAGAGCAATGCATGATGGTAGATATTAGTCGGCTAGTGACCATCGGTTGTACAGTACTCTTCACGATGCAATATTTTGGAAAAAATTACTGCACTATACAGGGTATATACAGGTAGCAATACAAAATGGCAACCTCACTTTATAGTGGACTACATAGTGATTCGTGATTGATGGTCGCTGTTGGTATGAAAATGGAAGACATCCGACAATTATGAAAGCAAATTCCATGTGTGGTTTCAGATATGTGCTGGTCCAGTCATTTTTAGAATCACCATCAAGACAAACAAAGAGCTGAATTACAGTCAACATTGGAGGAAACTTAATTTCTTACAAGTACATAGATTTGCAGGAGGTTGAAAAGGTAAACTTGACTTTAATTTGCCGACTCACACTTAGGAAGCAGGGGAGAGTGAGGGGATTAGTTTCTCTAGTTTGTCTCTCTCTCTCTGATCTTTGTCTTTCTCTCATCCTCAGCAGTCCTTCTGTCTCATTTTTGAGAAGTTATGATAAAGTTCTCCAGGTTGTTAGCGAAGTGACAAATTAACAGCGAGCGCTGGGGGGCACACGATTCTCTCCTATTTTTACAATATATGCACTTTTTATGTGTGTCTGTGCAAGGTTTTATGCCCCCAGCTATTTAAAAAAGAAGCGGTTCTGTTACGCCTAATTATTTTCCTCCTTGTTGGGAGAAATAATTTAAAGATATTTATTTTGGAGTTCACCTCAGTTGAAACGTGGCCCGGTGCCTCGCAGGAAAAAAATGTAAACCCCAAGCCCGATAGGAGTGAAAGTGCAGCCGACGTGTGAACAGTCCTTTTCACAACAGCCGTGATACTTTGACATGTGGTGGCAGGGAAAGCACAGGTGTGACTAATGCCATTAGGGATGATTTCCTTCCATTACGCCTTGTCAGTGAACCAGAATGGCATCACTAACGCTATTAGCAGCACCTGTGTTTGCGAGTCAAAAACGTCCTCTGTGAGAAAAGAGAAAAGCAATGAAGACATTTCTCTGAACTGCATTTGTTTAAATAAAGGTGCTACACATAAACTTGAACTTAACATTCATAACTTTGTAAAAGCCAATTACAGATATATATCCTATGGATCGGAATGGGAAATGTCCCAAGGCCATCGTCACCAAAGGTTATTTAAACTGCTGGATTGGAACTGATCATTTACCAAAATGTTGCCCAATGACCACTTGGGAAAAAGAGCTCCACAACAAGGAAGTCGATACAAGGCAACAGACAAAGCAGAAGATTGTCTGTGGACACAAGCTGATTACATTGGTCCACGGCAATGACAATTTTGTGAAAATCCCCTTAAAGGTTCAGTGTGTAGGATTTAGTGACCTCTAGTGGTGAAGTTGCTTGTTGCAGCTGAATACCCCTCACCTCACCCTCCCCATCCAAACATGAAGGAGAACCTGTGGAAGCCTTTATATGTCATAAAAACTCAAAGGTGTTTAGTTTGTCCTATATGGGCTACAGTAAAAAACACGAAGGCCTCCGTATAGAGGACCCACTCCAAATGTAAATATAAACTAATTAAAAATAAAGGGCCCATTCTAGGATAAAGAAAAGCACAATTCGTAGAATTTAGATGAAACACACAAATGTTATATTCAATTTTTGCCTAAATATTACACAGTGGGGCTTTAAATTATATAATCGGTGCTGTACAGCAGACTGTGACAACGCACCATGGTTGGAAACAATATGAAAAAAAACTACGTCAAGGTTATGTGAACATAGGAATTTTCTGAATGTGTGTGTATGACGTGACTGGGATGGTGGTGGGATATCCGAGTGCAAAAACAAGTAAACTGGATTTGGCTGAGAGGCTGGTCCCAACATTCTGTATCCTTTTGAATCACCATCACATGTAAGCAAACAATTGCCTATTTAAATATTCAGTTCCACTATTGAATCTTACTTTAGCTCTGGGTTTGAAACATTTTTTGCCAAATTTTTCGCTATGGACACCAGCACTGTGTGTATCCACCGATTGTTCCTTGGGAGGTTTTGTTCAGTGGGTCCTTGAGAAATTTATTTTCTAAAAAACAGCTGCTCGTCGCCGCCAGATCGGCTGCTGATAAGTGAACAGAGGCTGAACCGCAATGTGCCAAAAAACAAACAAAGAGTGAGGCTATGAGAGGATAAAGCCTTTTCGAGCTGCAGCTGATGACATAACTCTCTGTGGGTTTGTGGCTGAGAGCAGTTGCCCGGTAAATTTGATTCCTGTATTCAGGTTTTGGAATAAAAACAATACCACCAAACAGAAGTAGCGAATGTTATAGCTACACCATGTAGGGGAGAGCGGGGTAATGTGAGACATCGGGCAATGTGAGACACCCCCTGTATCTAGGTAACGGAACACATTTGTGGTCATGTGACCATTATGTTTTCAAGCCCCTCCCATTCCCCACTTGCCATGAAGGAGAAGTTGGTGCTGGTGCTGTGGTAATTATGTTTTTTCACAAAAATTAGTTTTTTGCAGGTAAAAGTAAATTTTCTTGATTTGAACTTAATCAACTGTTGTGTCAAAACAAAAAACAATATCCCTGTCCCTGCCAATTGGACAGAGCAATAATCATGATCTGATATTAGTTTTGAAATGTGTGGTTGTCAATCTAGCTGTCAGGATTTTAACTATAACACCATGTGTTGTTATGGTAGTTTTAAAGTGGAAAAAGTAAGTGGATCACTTTACCTCCTTGATTTCTCTGGTCTGTCTCACTTTACCCCTAAGCCTGGGTTAAGTGAGACACAAGACCACTTTTTTAAAAACAATCATAATTTCACTGCCCTTTGTCCTGAAGACATTCTGATAATTTCCATTGCTAGAAAACAACCTGAATTAATGGGAAATATGTAAATTTTACTGATATATCATTTTAGCTCACCTAGAGGGGAGTAAATGTAAAAAATGTCTCACATTACCCGCTCTCCGCTCATAACTGCAACACAGCTATTGTGTGCATTTCCTAGATGACCGTAGCGGCTCGATTTTGTCCCCTATTTTTACTTTGCTGATTCTGCTCTATTTGTTGAATCAATTACAGATCAAAGTATTGTTGGAATAATTCATGAATGCGTTAGACAAGCCCCTGCAGTCACCTCATGCTGCTTCAGATACATGAACATTATAAAAGCAGGGATTCTACAGTCCGGTGCAGAGCTCTGTTGTTGTCCACCTGTGTGTGACGTGTCCCTTCCTCTCTAATCCCTTTAGCTCTGTGAACTTCTTACCCACTGAAACAGATCATTTTTCCTCTTGCCTCCAACATGCAGGCGACATGCAGCGGCTTATGCGTCTGCCCACAGACACATAAGCTCACACAGTCGTCCGTGGCAGGTACACTACGCTGTTCGCCCCCAGTAGATGGAATTACCCAGACAGCCATGGAGTGCTCCGAATTGGAGAGGAGGCGAGCTGTTATGCTGTTTGCATCAACAGCACGGTGCCGCCGCCGCCGCCGCTGCATTACCACGCCAAAGATCAACTTAATCTCATGTCATAACAGCAGAGCTTCCTGAAAGCTTATTCTGACAGAGGATTTTTCTTTTTTTTTTGAAAGGGGGAAACGGAAAAACATCTTTTTTTAAGTATACTTTATCCAAAGGGTAAAGTGAATTTCCTCCCGAAATAAAAAAGGCATGCTGGGTAAATCCTTTGCGGTGTGTCTTTGTGTGCACCTGTCTCCGTCTCCTTCTCTGCGTCTCTTTTATTCAGCGGAGATGTTGACTTTTTCCTGAATTTGCATTTAGATTCCCACGTCCCAGGAGCCCAAATCGGAGCCGCGGCCGCTGCCTTTGTGAGAGCCCCGTGTGTCTGGACAGTGAATAATCTAATCACCGCTGGGTAACGACACGGTATTTGTTCACTGGTCTGATCTTCTGCGCTGGATAGTTCTTTTTCCGCGAGGTCTGTAATGTCCCCTCTAGTCCAGATCTCCTTTTTTTCATTTTCTAACCCCCTTGTCTTCCATTTCTGCTTCAACATCCAATCATTACATATCAACTCCTGCTTTTCTGACCCCTCTTTCCCTCCTGAATCGCATTCCCCTAATGTTTTCCCACTTACGTTTCTACTCTAGTCTCCATCCACTCCCATTCCTAGGTTTCCTTTATAGCGCCTCTACTTTTCCATCATCATCGCTCCACTCTCAGCGATTCCACCTCCTCCACCTCCTCCGCCACTTCCTCTCCATCTTTGCATTCACCTTGCCGCACGGCTCTGCCACAGAAAACGGAGGAAAACACTTCTCCCAAGTGTCCTTTCCCTCCCGTGATTTCTGCTCGCTTTTCACCAGACCCCAGGACATCGAATGGCAGCCATTTATCACGGCTGCGGGGCGAAAACCACGTGGCCCAAAAAGCATGGAGGCAGCCATAAATCTGAAACGCGTGGGGGGCATGTTTCACTCTGTGCAGGAAAGGGTCAGGAAACATCCAGCTCCTTGTATTTCGTGACAGGACTGCAGATGGCACACAGAGTTGGGCACGAATCCAGAGCTAATTAGGGACGTGATGTTTTACTGAGGCATAAGCAGAAAATCTGATCCTCGTCTGCTGCTCAGCATTACTGGTAAATACACAAGCAACCACAACATTAATAGTACGTATTGTTTGAGTCAAGCTATTTTATGTATCAGCTGAACCTTAAAAAGTTCCCTGTGGCCTTTTTGACCAGGACTAATGCCGTGGAGAATGTTCTGTTTATTCATATGTGATGCAGAGGCTTGCTGTCAGATTGGTTATTTTCCTGGTGTCGGTAATGCACCAAATAAATGCAGCAATGTGTCAGCAAAGATAAAGAAGAATAAGAGGATAGCAAGCAGGTAAACATGTATGTTAACAAGGCAATGTTTTTTTTATAATATAGGTGATTACATTGATTCAAAATCTTTGTTTCAGGGACTCACACAATAAGAAACACAAAAGGTTTTCTTACATTTGCTTTTCCCTTAAATGTCTCAAACATAGACGGCATTAAGACAGATGATGCTTCTCCACTTTCTCACACGACCCAGAAATGAAGCCCAAATATCCTGAATACAGGAACGCTGCATTTGGAGCCAGAATCGATGCAGTGGCGATCAAGACACACGCTGGGCCAATCCTGAGCCAGTACAGCATCAAATAGTGAATCCAAACTTAGCAGAAAAATAGCACTTGGGCAGAAAAAACAATTTATTTTTATTTTTGATTGGGTCAATACCCCATCTACTAACATGGAGGAGGTGGGATCAAGTTTTCCATTTATATTTAAGGTCTATAGTCCTTGAATTTGCAGAGATCTTATTCTGAAATGATTAAAAGAGAGATTTGGGGAACTGGTACGTGTCCTCTGACCCGTGCAGCCACACCACAGTTGACCGCAGCACACACACTCGGGTCAACTGTGTGAAGACAACTCGGGGCAGAGTAGAGATCATCATTCATCCGATGACCCAGTGTCACACACACGCATTTGGCTGATGTGTCCTTGAGCGTTAACTTCTGAGTCCCTGCGAGCTCCAGAGCCGCTGACTGTGACCTCTGGCCTCTGGTGAAGTAAAGAATCATGGAGAGGTGAACCCGGGCTGAGCACGAGCACAGACCCGAGAACTTGACTTGGAAACAAAGACTCTCTGACTGGCGCTGACGTCTGCTCTGCTGCAGCTAAAGCCCCCATTGATCTGCCATGAACCACAGTCGACCTGTTTAATTAGTCCTTCAGCCCTGTGTCATGTGGATCCTCTGTGTTCTCACTAACAACAGGATCTTAGTCTTGAAACAGGGCGTTTTAATTGTTTTGTAGTTTAAATCGAATCCCTCTGTTGTACATATGATACAGAAATGAAACCAACGGAAAGTAAATGTAGTTTTCTGTAAAATGATTCATCAGCAGTTTGAGGTTGGCACTCCGAGAAACTTTCTCAGCTTAATTGGAGAAAAACGGACAGTAAGTTAAGTTGCACTCAGACTGTGCTCTCTTAAGCTGCTGAAGTCTCATTAGAGATGGGAACAGAAACCTGGTATTAAACCGGTCCCAGCGGCTGAATCACTACTGACTGTAGTATCGATAAGCTCCGACGTTATCGGTTCTGCGCTCGGCAGCGGAGAAATTAGGAAAATAGATTTCCAATTTAGTATAGCTACATTAATGTTATCTTGCACATTTTATCTCACCAACTCCATTTCTGATTGAGCCATTTGTCTATGATGCATTATCGCTCTTCCCAATCCAGATCTCACTCTCTCTCTCTCTCTCTCAGCCTGTGTGCAAGGGTTGAAGGCAGCTCTCTCTCAATCAGCAGCACTGTGCTACACTCACACACACACACCAACACATGCAGGCACACAACCTGCTCTCAATGACAACAGTGGAGAGAAATAAATGTTTAAACTCAAAGTTCACTGGAGCCGATGCTAACAATGCTTGTTACTACAAGTGCATCAAGTCTTTTTCATGTAAGGGCAGAAACAGAAATCCGTCACACACGGACGGAGCATCATCTGAATTGTGGCTCAGAAATTCACAGTGACAGAGGGAGCAGGGACGTATTTATGGATGCTACCGCGCAGTATCAATACTTAAATACTTCAAGGTACAGTACATAGGATTGAGGTTAATACGATGATCTATTTCATGTACTTAAATAAAATAATATAACCCTATAAGGGTAATGTTTAAGTATCAAACCTACAAATGGGTGAACGTACAGTACGTGACGGTCGTGTCACTGATTTGCGACTCGCAGACTGGATCTGTTGTTGACACAGGAGTGAGTCTGCGGCAGAGCTGCTATGTGAGGTTTCTGGTGTCACTAATATATTTCCTTGAATAAAATTAGGTCTATGAATTCAACAATAAAAACTTGTGAACATGGTGTTTGCTATATTATTATATTTTCATCACAATATCAAAATAAGGTAGATGGCAGGACAGGATAAAATACTCTTTGTCTGCCGTGTGTCCTCGTTCTTACGTGTCTCACTTCACAATTCCATCCTGAGTACTTAAGCAAAAGTGAAAGCTGTCACATTTCACTTAGAGAAGAGAAATGAGAGTCAGCAGCTGAAAGCCCATCACTGAATTAAAAATGATAATCTGTGTCAGAGCTGAGTCGAGCATCTGAAGTGAGCGCGGATGATCATGAAACCATGTGGTTAGATAGGATGGAGCCTTCCACCGCCATCTGTGTCTCTCTCAGTCATATAGAGAAGTGAAACATACATAGTGTTGGTTCTTATTCAGATGCTGAAAAGCCACCAAGTGATTATAATCACTCTACAGATGCACAGAATTATATGGCGGTAGCGGGGGGTCCAATTGCACGCACACAAACATTGCGCTCACGTGCAACAGAATTCGAGTGACAGGAACACAGACTAAAGAGTGAACACCAAGTTCTCGTGTGAGATAGAGAACAGCCTTGCATTCCACTTCAACTGCAGCTACAACTATAATGTCTGCATGGACAGTAACAACTTTATGGATGATGGCACAAGCATGAGGCAGGTAGCGCTGCACACAGCTAGACAATGCAGCAACGGAGCAAAACTCCAAGTTAGAGATCTCTGAAGTCAAAAATGATTTTGGTTCATCCTGTGGCTCAGGGAGTTAGGGCGGGTTGTCCACTAACCAGAGTGTTAATGGTTGAATCCCTATCTTCCCTACTACCCATGCCAAAGTGTAGTGTATGACGGATATATAATAGAGAAAGTGTATGAATATGTGTCTGGGAATAGGTGTATGGCAAAACTGGGCTGTGAAGTGCTTTGAGTGGTCATCAACACTAGAAAAGCACTAAATATAAACCATTTAACATAATGAAACTGTGGTGGGACTAAGCTGGACAAGGTCAAGGTTATTAATGGGAAACTCTGCTATGGGTGTCATGACTGTGCATCACAGAATATGTTGATGTACTTTCTTTTCCTTTTGTACAGTTTCACACATTTCTCCCTTTTATAAACACATGCACATGTTGTTTATAATCAAATATGAAGGCCTGTTTGTGTTGTGTCTCTGTGTGTGTTTGTGTCTGTGTGCGCACATCTGCCACTCTCACTTAGCCATCCCACTATGCACCTGCTCCATCCTCAGCGCTCCCACACCTGCAGTCTACTGGTGGTGCTCTGACCAGTGTGCACACAGTTTAGCGGGGAGGTGCTCCAGATGAGTTTGCAGAGGAAACGAGCCAATCAGCTGCCAGACTCTGCTCAGTGTCCCGCTGTTATATGGCAGTTGAATGCACATAAATCTTTTCCTTTTATTAACATCAGTCACACTCAATAAAACCACCCACACCGGTGATATTAGCCTTTGTAAATATGAAATTATTGAGCAGATAAGAAATGAAAGGGGCGGGGGGGGGGGGGGTCTACAAATCAAATTAGATACCAGGGCAGAAAGAGAACACAGACACCAAACTGAGAATCTATCTTAACAAGGTTCTGCTCCATTTGAGTCTCTAATCCGCTGAGCAGGATACACACACTTGAGATATGAGGAGTGATAACAACTCATGCGTCAGTGATAAAACAACTCGTGAGCATTTTGTGTGAGTGTGCACGAGTAAGAGTGTTTATTAAAGCACATTTACATGGATAATAGCAAACACACAAATACATTTATTGAGCACAGACAAGAGTTCTGTTTTACATAATGTGTAATTTAGGTGCTTTGCTGCTTGTTCAGGGATGAGTTTCACACATAAAGGCACATTCTGCTCATCCTCCTCAATAACTTAACATTTCTAAGAATGAATAATAAATTAATTATTCTATTTTTGAATATGCTTTACAATAATGTAATCAGTGGGTTTGTAGGTTAAGGTTCGACTACAAGTCAGGTAACCACACACCATAGGAATTTAGAGGCCATTTTACATGAATCCTTTCTCATTATCTGTCCTCCATTACCGATCTGAACATCCAGCAGCTACAGGAACATTGCAAGTTATGCTTCAGGGCAACTGTCAAATGCAGGGTCAAAATTCACTCTCACCCTTTAAGCGGTTTTCCGCCTCCACCTCTAAATGCTCGACGCCAACTGGTTGCTCACTTAGTCTGCTGTAGCTACATGCCACAGAATGTGAATTTGAGAGAAAGTGAGAGGAACAGATCAGTAAAGTTTCTGGCTGGAAACCTGAAACAATGGAGTGAAAAGACTCTTTCATAGTTCCGTAGATCTGAGGTGCAGAGTTGGTTGATAATTCTCTGTGGCCTCAAACGTGATCAGATGTTTATATATAGTTCTGTATTGATCAACCCTACATTGAGGTGATTAAAGGAACTTACTGATTGGGGGGGAAATTGCTCTCAGGGTATAAAGAAATTCATGGCTGTGGAGGAGGAGGTATAGTGGATCATATATTCATTGTTTCGATCTTCTCCTGTCCGAAGGTCATGTCTTTGGAGAGGAGAAGTTCAAGTTGCTCCCGATGGGCAGCTCAGGGCCTTGCATTGCAGCTCCATCGCCAAAGTGCAAAATTACCATTAGACTTGAGATTAAGGGAATGAAAACTGCCACCCGATTCAATACAGTTCTTACATTCCTGTTATTTATGTTTCCTGGCCAAATTCATTAAGTGCAACTGATACGGGAGACACTTAGAGACTCACAATGAGCGTCAGGCTGCTGTCATAACAGCAGTCACAAGCCGAATAATGGATGGAAACAAGCAGAGACAATTACTTAAAAGCTTGTCAATTCAATTAGCCAAATGTTTTAATGGCTTAATCACAGTCGTATCACCGTCTCCCCCCTCCTCATTTACTCCCCCACCCCCGCATGTGTGTGCCTCTCCTCCAATCTTTTCCATTTGAAGACGATGACAGGGTGAGAGCGAGGAGAAAGAACCCAAGCAGCGCCACTGAGAAGCTGTAAATGGTAGAAGGAAGGAAGGCAGAGAAAGGAACAAAGAAGGAAAGGGAACAATGGAAAAAAGAAAAAGTGAAGTCCATAGAGAGTAAGAAGGAGAGAACAGAGTAAAAGAAAAATGCACAGAGGAGAGGGGAGAAGAGCGTGGGCGAGAGGGAGAACTGGAAAGATGAAGAGAATGGAGGGAGAGGTAAAGGAGGGGAGCCTTCCCCCTCAGGGAACATGATCGGAAAAGATGGATCAAGAAAAAGTGAAGGGATGTAGGGAGGACAAAACTAAAGCAGTGAGTTTTAGAGAATGAAGAAGGGAAGGAGATAAGGAGAGAAGGACATGAAACCCCTAACAAAAGATTTAAATAAAAATAAAAAAAAGAGACAGGACAGAGAAAAAAAAGAAGAGAGATGGATGAGAATAGATGGTTTGATTTAGCAAAAGAAGCAAAGTAATTGACGGTCTGGGGATAAATGGAGGGACTGAAAGTAGAAAGTCAGGAAAGCTGAAAGTAGAGACACGATGTGATGGGTAAAGGAAAGAAAAGTGTGTGAAATGCAGCAGCCAGACAGTGAGAGGAGGACGACACCTGGCAGATCTGCCTGGATGAGCCACCAAAGAAACACAGCTCCCTCTTTCCCTCCGCTCCCAAAACCCAGAGACACTCACGATGGGACTAAAGCAATTAAATGGAAAAGTTCAGAGCTATTATCAACACATGTACAACCACATGTATTCTACCCAGGGTTAACTACTTTTTCAGCACTCCTTTCGAGGATTACTGGGCCCACCCAACCTGGAGGATACACCGGGGTACAACCCAGAACTCGCTGGAGAGACAAGTAATCCCCCTCCGGCCTGGGAACTCCTCCGGATCCCCCAGGAGGAGCTAGAGAGCGTGGCTGGAGACAGGGACGTCAGGGATCACCTACCTGGCCGACAAGAAAATTCACACAAGAAAATTACAATGGTTGTCATAGACTAAAACTGGCTTTTACAGAATGGCCTGTGAAGAAAGCTCTGATCAAGGGGCTGTAAATCGATAAATCACACCCGGGCTTACGTGCCCACTTGACCTGTGCAGGCCGCAAATATAAAGGACAGCACGGCCAAGAAAAGGAAATACTAATAATAGAAAAATAATAATAATAGACTGGGAAATTGGTAGAGGTCAATGGAAGGTAATTCTCAGCGAGTTTTCTTTTCCTTTTTACCAGAGTTCTTCCTCGGTTTCCCATGGGGGAGAATACAATGTGAAGTGACATATTACATGTGAGACTCACAAGAAACGTGTCACTCAAAGAGTCTCCCCGCTCTATGGATGTATTACTTTTCAGTGGTTCGATTTTGGTCAAGAGGATTTTAAAGTTCTACTTTATTATATGGTCTTGTTTGGACCTGGTGGCCGTTGTAGATGCAGGATGCATCACTGAGAAAACGGCCGAGGTATGAAGAGTAATGTATTTCAGTCATTTGGTTTGTCTCCCTCGATCAAAGTGATCAAAGGGCCCATTTCACTATTATTTGTTGTCCTAAACTTTGTTAGGTATAAACCTCCATTTCCAGCATTTTATCTTTTCATACCAGCAACTATAGAACTCGATCCAGAATTCTAATTCGTCTAAATGTCCCCAGGGTGCGTTCAGAGCTTGGCAAAACTGTGTTTTCCTTTCACGCACCTCGGGCAAGGAATGAGTAGCAAAATAATACTTTAGAAAGCACTCCCATTGTTACACATGTTAAAAAAGACTTGTACAAACTGCCCTGAAGGAAACATGTTGTGGTTTCATGTGTTGGTTCCAGATGTTCATACACAAAGAACGACATGGACTGTGGTAGGGATAATGTACATTTCTCTTTTTTTTACTCTTCTGTTTGGATTTAATCTTTCTTTACCCAGTTTCTTGAGAGGCTTTTTACGTGTGTTTTGTATTTTTATCAAACCCCATGTGCTGCCTTTTTTAAACAGGAATCCCTGGAAGAGATTTTATTATCTCAACGGGACCTTCCTGGACAAATAAATTGATTAATAAACAAAATAAACAAAATTATCTCATTATGTTTGTAAAAAGTAGGATAGTTTCTTTCTATATGTGTTTTGTTGTGTTAAATTTGTAGTATATAAATTGGCATTTCTCTCAGTATAAAGAAAGATGTACATGCATACAGATGGAGGGAACTAAGGGCGCATTCACACACACACACACACACACACACACACACACAGTCCACAGCTGCTATCCCAGGCTCCTCTCCCCCAGCAGCCTCAGCAGGGTTTGACAACAGCAGAGTGGAACACAGAAACATGGAGTTGCCTGGTGTTTCAAATACCACAGAGAGCTCTCACACACACACACACACACACACACACACTCATGCGCACTTCATCTTCATCCCATACTGTCTTTTCCTTCCTCTTCAGTCCAGCAATTTCTCATTCTCCTTTTTTTCGGCGGTTACATCTTTATACCTGCCTGACAGTCCGTCCCAGCCTCTCCTCTCTCCTTTTGCACTAGTGTTCTCCTCCTCTTCCTCTTCCTCCCTCCGTCTTTGTTCTTCTCGTCTCAACTACCTCATCTTTACAATTCCTTTTGTTTTACCCCACATCCATGTGTGTTGGCATGTTGGAAGTGGCCTACTCTGAATTCTTCATTGTACTTCTGCATGAATAATTCCATCTGTCGTTGTTACATCAAGTCCCAAAACCTGACCAGAAAACTGAGGTTTGTCAATGTTTGTTCTTGTTTGTTCCTGCACAAACACAAACAAGATGCAATTACCGTTAAATACAACCAGTTATACTAACGAGGTGTTTAATTAGGCGAAATAATGCATTAATTAGCTAATATTTGATGGGAGTGTGTGTGCCTTCCCTTTTCATAAATCCTGCTAATTTAGTTTTTACACATGTCAAAAATATTGTAGTGGGAAGAAAGCGGTTTAAACTGCAAATGAATGAAACAAAAGTTAAATCACTTATAATCTCTTCCAGCTACATTTTAGCAGACGGTGTTATTGTGTTACTGGTTATCCTGTAGTTTCATTTTAACTCACAGTGAATAAATGAAAAGCAGCAAAGACTTCACAGAATGAATTAGAATAAATCTGACCTGGAGCCAGTTGTCTGGAGCTGGAACTCTGTATTAAAAAGGTCATGTGTATCCACTGCTGAGGGGCCCTTCAGAAAGCCTCTGCACCACTGAGATAGTGGATTTACTGAGCAGCCCCCGTGGATTATGTCCCGCGAGGGAGTTTAAATGCTGGACTGGGTTCAGTTGTGTCAGGAACGCTCTTTTTTTCTTTTGTCAGAAATATTATGCAACCAAAATAAGACAAAGAATGTTTCGAAAATTGTCCCACTTGAGGAATAATATGGGATCCTACACAACAGCAGGGCGCATGTGTCTACTGAAGAAATGCTTTAAAAATAAAAACATGCTCTGTGAATTATCTCCTAATGTGCTGAGCCAATACAAACAAGTTTAATACATTTTTGGATTACTAATAAGTGATGGCAGCTTAAAAAAAGTATATATACATGGCCAGTAGTGTGTTATTGCTTCGTAATACATCCATACGTTTGCCCTGGAAGTTATAGCAGAGTCGAGTAGAGTCACGAGTAAAGCAATTAAATGTCCCGTTACCTTTAATAAAATTGGGGTTTCCTCCGATTTTGTTTAATGCATTTTAGATAATGATAGAACAATAGTCAACTAGTCAACTTCATGAAGAATTGTTCATATTATAACTTGAACTTCTACTGCAAACCCCCCGAGACCCATCTACACATGCGTTTGCACATATACAGTACTCAGACAGTCACAATGACATTCTGTTAAACACAAGGCGAGATATGGGATGAGGGTGAAAGGTTTAAAAGCCCACCGATCAAAAAACTCACCTCGGAATGATGTCCCTTAGTAGAACTAATATCTCCACCAAAACTCTCCTTAAATTCATATTTTCATGTGGGGTGATGAAATGTACTGATATGTACACAATTAATATTCTGTGAAATTGTAAATCAATTTGACTAATTGATAAAAAAAAATTGCTTTTGAGATGCACCTATCAAATTCGCAAGAAATAAAACACATTTAAAGCTTCATTAAACAAGAGAATAATGTTTTTAAATTACAAAGCAAAGTTAAGGAAAGTGAAACAAGTTACTAGATCGCCCCTCGGACCAGATACATGCCGAACTCTATTACAGCTGGAGTTTTATTTGGATCTGCACCAAATTTCCAAACCTCACAGATATCCCCTAATCAAATATCCCAGATTTAGTTTCCAAGCTCCATGAATTATTCACGAATAAATCAATTTTTTTCTTGCAATATTAAAGAAAGTGAGAAAACAATCCTGCACACAACACACAACATGACAGGGGTGAAAACTTCACCTCAGAGGTTATAGAACTTCACACAAGCAGCAGAAAGCAACATGTTGAGATCCTCACATCACAAACTCCTGATGTTCACCACTGATGATTAAGATTAAGATGCATTTATTCATCCCAAACACATGCACAGACATGCAAAGGCACACTCATGCAGGTAGGGAAATTTAACTTCTGCTTTTGACCCATCTGGTGCAGGACACACAGAGCAGTGAGCGACCATGTACGGCGCTCGGGGAGCAGATGTTGGGGGAGTAAGGTGCCTTGCTCATGGGCACTAGACAGGGTAGGGAGACTTTTGGACAGATCAATCCAGGTTCGTCTTTTGTTGTCTCTCCGTGGAGTCGAACCAGAGACGAACCAGAGACCTTCTCTGCCCATAGTCCAAGTTTCTGCCACTAGACCACCGCCAATGTCATAGACCTCATGGTAAATAGATGAGCGTTGATACTAATACGTTCATACAAGCCCAGGGGGACAAATGCACTTACCATTAAGACACAATGACATCACACTGGTTGATGTGGTGTGGGAGCACATCAGTGGTTTATTGCACAGGCTCCTTGTTCTTTCTGTGTTCATGTTACTGTCTCCACTTCTGTTCCACGTGTAGTTTTCAAACCACGCATACAAACTCCCAGGTTTGACAGGAAGTGACAGAGAAATACATTTCCCAGGATGCAGCAGGTGCAGCTTTCCTCATCATCCTCCTCCTCTCTTCCCTGCTCCTGTCAGTGACCGTCTGCCTTATGGTCGTGTCCCCTTAGGTTCAGATTAGAATTCAACAATTCTCAACTTTATCCTAAGGTTAAAGAACGTGAAAAGAAAATGGATGAAATGGCTTCCCTCCTGACCTATATCCCATCTTTCCACAGAGTTTCAAACTATCCATTCAATCGTTTTTGCATAATCCTGTTAACTAACAAACAAACACCAGTGAAAACACCCTCCTCCTTAGCAGAGGTATAATCACCCCTGAGTGAGCCTGTTGTTCTCTTTCACTAATACACACATCCCTTTGTTTTACGTCAGTATCATTGCATTGAACATTGTTTAAATGTCTCTGTAAAGGAAACGATGAATAAAACCAGGACATATATTTAACCGTTAGCAAATTCCCGTTCTCCAGATGACCATTATCAGGGTGCCAGCTGGGGCTGCTGGGAGATCCTTGAAAACTCCACTCCAGAGAAGATGGTGTCGCACAGAGGGCACGCGAATCCCCCCCCCCCCGAGAGCCTGACGACTTCTGGTTTCCACTTTAATGGTGCAGCTGCTGCGGCGGCGGCGTCACGCGCGGCGCCTGCATCGCTTCTGACTGGCGACCGACGCGAGCTAATGAGGAGAATCAACAGTGGGACGGAGCGTGGTGTGATGGCAGTCACCTGAGGCTGCTCAGAGGCGGGAAGGGAGCCAGGCATTAGCTTCATCCGGACAGGTGTTGTAGAGACAGCCAGTTAAACGGCAGCCTGTAGGAGCGTCCAGACAGCGGCGCAACATGGAGGTATTAATGTGGAAGTGCTCATTAGAGCGGCCATGTGTTCCCGCATCAGAGACTGGGGCTCATGTGCAGCCTGTGGTTTTGTTTACACCCTCAGCTATTTTGGTCAAAGTGAGGGGTAATTACACATTTTACCAGCATTAGTGGTGGAAACACGATGTCACTGGTCAAGGGAGCGATGTCCAGCGTTAGCCATGGAGCGTGGCGCTGTGCATCTCAAATAGTGATATTCACCGTTAATCTAGTTTTAAGCAGAAGGCAACAGCAAGTCGGTGGTGATCTGAATATATTAAACTCATACGATTGACTTCATTCCAATGTTTTTTATTGTGAACGCTTGTTGTTCACTTTGGGGCGGGAAATTTTGATGGAAACATTTTCACATCTTGTTTGTAATGTGTATTTAAATAAATCCTCCACAAACACATTTGAAAAATACAAAAACAAAACAAGAAACACTTTACAATCAGTTTTCGCTTTTTGGGCAACTTCTGAAGCAGTAATTGAGTTCAACGTGGATGATTTATCCTCTTCAGAGAGTCGTGGAGTAGTTTTGCGCGTGTGTTGTTGAAGTCGTTTGTATTTGTCTCCCCCATCAAGAGTGAGTGCGTGATGCAAGAGACTGAGCACGCAAACAGACGCAATCCAAATTGTTGCTGGGTAAGAACAAGCTGGAACAAGCTGGACACCTGAATGACAAATCAAGCCAATGAGAGGCCGTTATTCGACTAAATCATTCAAGAAAACTTAAAAATAATATGCGACCTCTTGACCCCCTGTACTTGTAGTTTGTGTGTATGTGTGAAGCGCGTTGGGTCAGAATGACACACCTTTTAATCTGCACTCCGTCTATATATGCAATTAAGGCCTGATCTATAAAGAAGGCCTGCCCTCCAGGTCTGTTCTGCATGTGAAGGTGACCTCAGTGAGTTCGGAATCAATAGTTGGATTTATCGGAGCTCGCCAAGCGCAAGACGTGGTCATGTGGTTCCAAGAGAAACTTAATGAGGTGAGAAATTCCAAAAGCCTTTACAGAAGCCACAGTTCAACCCCAGCGGAGAACAACAGTCCATTAAAAAGGATTCATATATGGAATATACTGTACTTTGTTTATGGAACATATAAAAGATCACCAGGGGGTGATGTAGCCACCTTGGATTGTCACAGCACCAGGAGATTGTGTTTCTGTTTCTATGTCTTTGTTTGTTTGTCTGTTATTTAGCAGGATTAGTTAAAAACTACTGGACAGATTCCTTTGAGACTGGGGGGCGGGGGGGGGGGGGGGGGTGTGCAGTGTAGGTCAGGGGTCAATTCATCACTTCTTTAACCTTGCAACACAGTGCCCTCTGTGGAGGTTTGTGCAGCATGGACACCGTTCAAGGTTTTAAATAATATTATTGTTCAATTATAGAGGCGTCAAACGTGGCTTATTTCTTTGATGTACAATTTAATAACATATTCCTAGTTTACACGTGTGTACATTTCATCAGATAACCACGTACAAATATCATCAACCTCCTTCCTTTATGTAAGTAGATATTCTGTATTATTGCACATTTTATATCATGCAGCCGATTTACCGGCCCCTTAACTCTCCCCACTCGCCCTCTTCTCTTTAGTTTCCTCTTCTCCTTTCATCCGTCTCATGAGCGCTCTTTAACACATTATAGCGTCTGTAGCCAACGCTGCAGGGAGAGGAGACGGGAGGAGAGCTTAATGTGCAGCTGATGTTTAAACTGCTCCTGACGGGGCTCCAGACCACTCGTGAGGTCAACTGCACTCAGATCAGCCACATCAGTGGAGGGGGAAGCCTTCAGCTCTTCAGAGTCGGTGTCTCAACAGTTAAATCATCTTCAGCAGAGCGGCAGTCCTTTTCACGGCTGCTGACGTTAGTGGCAGAGAAGAGACGGTTTTGTGCGTTATATCTGTGAAGCCAAAGTGTCTTGATCACCCTCTAGTGGATGGATGTAGTATTGGTCCTGCTCCCTCCATGTTAGTGGATGGGACATTGACCATTTCACACATCAAATACATTTTTCACAAAAAATTATTTCTGTCATTTTAGGTTGCTCTTATCACACTGACATAAAATGGGTTAAATCATCCTGATTAACACCTGGGACTTATTCATGATTGGTCGAGCGAGTGCATTGGCGAGACCTTGATACCTTGGCTCCACCCCCCTGACCACTACTGTGCAGACTCTGGCTCCAAATTACGTGTTCAGCACAAGATGGCAGTGCATGTATCCTGCATGTTTAGCTCCATTTCTGGATTCACATAGATTCAGAGTCTAAGGTTCATCCCAGGTTATTTACTTTATTTACTAAATGTTGAAACAGCTTCTTATTCAAGCTGTTGACTTATTAGAGGTTATCATTGAAGTAGCCGTATTTTAATCACTATATCTTTCAGGTTGTCAATGTGAAGAGCAATTAAGGATTAGTTCATTTGAAACCGTTTCCATACAAATAGCACTGGAGGTCTGAAAAAACAAATTAACTGCTACTGCTACTGCAGTGAAGTGCTGAATATACCGGAATGGTTTTTTGCCTCTAAAAATGTGCCATTTAGTTTTATCCAAAATAAAAACAGTTGAACTTTAAGTTTTTGGTAATGTCCCCTTTTTTCTGTGTTCCATTTGCAGTTGTTTAAAAGAGCTGTTGCCGCCCGAGAGGCTCAGTTCAGGGCGAGGTAATAACAGTAGTGTTTGGACATAAAGTGGGTTTAAAGGAAATTTGACTCGTTCAATCAGGACTGGTAGGGTTGGAGCTGGATTGCTATTGTTAGGTGGAGCAATCAGGATAATTGTTACTGTGGGAAACCACCTCACAGATTGGACTCAATTCAAGGGAACTGAAAGTGTCGGTTAAACTAGCCTGAATTCATTTCCTGTGCTTCATGGTCTTCTGTGCTCATCTTAAAGTTGAGCTGAAGTTAAAGGATGTCTCCACATCTTTGTACTCACAGGAATGAAAAAATACAAGTTGTACCCCATGGATGGAAAGAGTCCTGTGAAATTGCACAGAAGTCAGAGAACTGGTACGTAAAATTGAGTTTTGAAAAGTAGTCTGTTGCAGTGTCTGCAAACGTTGCTACTGTAACCTGTTGGAAAAAGAAACCCAACTGTTACTAAATATGTTGGAAGTGTTACAAATATGAGAAATATGTTAGAAATATGTTCTTTCATTGAGAATTATTTTTATTTAATTTATACATTTATTATTTAATTCATAACTACATTCTTTATTTTATTCTTCATTTCATTGATCATTTTATTTGATCTCAGAGGTCTTTTTGATTCAGTAGATGGTCCTGTGAAGAAAAACTTTTCAAATTGATTTCATTGGTTCATTTCAGTTTAGCTGAGTTGCTATTGGTTAAGGCAACGCATGTCCCGCCTCCTTCAGGTTAGAGACGCTGCGGTAGTGTGTGAAAAATACACAGAGAGCAGCAGGACGATAATTGAGACACAGAGGTTTTGGAGTGATGAAACTTTAAAAAATACACTTTATATTGTTAAAAGGAGGAACTGTGTAAACAGAGAAAAGTCCGGTGAACCACTGAAGCGACCCTGGGAACATCTTGTGTTTGTTTTATTATTTTATTGTCCCGGCTGGGTTTTTTGGATACCCTGAGATCCTGGACCGTGGATTTGGAGTGATTCTCTCCCTGACGAGGGGGATGGCGAGCTACCCGCGTGAGCATTTGGATTGAGGAGGAACCTTTCCATTCTTCATTCTCTGTCCTGCCAGAGTGGTAGGGTTGTGGGGAAGGACTTCCAAGAACTTTCGAATTGAACTATTTCTTTTGGGTAAAACATTTTATTTTATTTAGGGTGCACCCGGTAAAAAAGACATTTCAAATAAGAACAAAAGTAACTGTCGGCAGTGTATGTAAACTGTTTATTTTCTATATATGTTAATACAGTGTTTTGCTTAAATCTACCTGTGTGTTCCTTTTACTCATTGCGGTGTCCAATCTCTTCTTATTACTTTGCCCTGCGAACCTAGTGTGTACTTACCTGTCAAGTGGGTTACACAGTAAAACTTGGCGAGCTAGCCAGGAGAAATTTATGAATTCACATTCATAATCAAATTAAATGGACATCTTTTGAGTAACTGGACTGTGACCGAGTGTATTTGGAAGAGAATTCAACATTTGAGGTATTTTGGTTGTATTAACCCATATCATTTTCAAGTTTATTGACATTTCAGTTTTACCTTGGTTAAACATGGATATTATTTTGACAGAGAGTGTGAAAATCCCAAATGCTGTTTTAGTTAGTGGGTTAACCAACACTGAGGTTGACAATGAAATCTTTGATTTACTCAAGCAATATGGATCTATCGCTAGGATAATCAGAGTACCTAGTGCAGACTCTGAGACCCAGGCAATTGCAGAGTTTGAACATGGCACCGCTGTGAAAGACCTTGAAGCCAACGTCTTACCTTACCGAAGACCATGCACTGACAATCCTGAAGTTATCCACCATGTTCAGAGTCTTGCCAGCGTTTACACAAGTGATGCAGGCACCAGTGCAACAAATACTTACCTTTCTGGGTTGAAAGACTTAGCTAAGTTGAGCGGCAGGGAGTTTGTAGACATCCTTCGTGAGGAGCTGGCTAGGATCAGTAAATCCATTAGAACTCAAACCCCACTTGAGGTCAGTGAAGAGCCTGTGGAAATTGAGCCACCCCTTACACAAAGTGATATCCAAGCTGCAGGCCCTAGCTTTGTCAGTGTCCCCAATGAAGTGAGTCAGGACCCTTACAAACCCCAGACTGGCATCGAGGTCAGAGATTTTCTCTCTCCAAGAGGAGAAAGAACCAGCACTTTCCACTTGCCTTCAGATCAACTCAGCACACCAGAAGTACAGCGTGTTGTGGTTGAGCACATTGTTAAGAGCAGTGAAGTTTCATCTCACATTCAATTTCCTTGTAAACTGAAACAGTTTTCTGGGCGACATCCTCAGCCAAACTTTGAAGTCGACTATGACACGTGGCGCAACAGTGTGGAGTTCTGTTTGCATGACCCATCTATCCCTGACTCCCAAATGGTGAGGAAAATTGTTGAAAGTCTTTTGGCCCCTGCTGCAAACATAGTCAAGTCATTAGGGCCTCAAGCTTCTCCAAAAGAGTACCTGAACTTACTTGATTCTGCTTATGCCACTGTCGAAGATGGGGATGAGCTTTTTGCACGATTCTTGAACATCAATCAAAATGCTGGGGAGAAAGCGTCTGATTACCTGCAGCGACTTCATACAGCATTGAGATATGTGGTAAATAAAGGAGGAATCGCTGCCGGCGACTCTGACAAACAACGTCTCAAGCAATTCTGTCGTGGATGTTGGAATAGTATTCTGATCACCAGTCTTCAGCTTGAACAGCTCAGGAGTAAGCCACCATCTTTTGCAGAGCTCCTGCTCTTACTGCGAACTGAGGAGGACAAACAGGCTAACAAAACCAGCAGAATGAAGCAGCACCTTGGGTTCACAAAGCCAAAAGTCATGTCAAACATGCACGCTGCACACATGTCCTACAACGAGGATATTGTCATGCCACAGAATACAGAGGATGCCTTCTTAAACATGACCAAAGACATACAGAAACAGATTGCTGAACTTCAGGTTCAGGTGGCAAAACTCAGTGCATGTAGTTCAGAGAAACCTGTGAAAAAGAAAACAACAGTAAGCGTAAGACAGAAACAGAAGACAAAAAATACCCAGCCGGAAGGACAACTCCAGCAAATGACTGTGACAGTGAAACCGAAGCCATGGTATTGCTTCAAATGTGGTGAAGATGGCCACATTGCATCTACATGTGATAACATACCCAATCCCAACCTTGTGCAGGCCAAGAGAGCAGAGCTCCGGGAGAAGCAGCGTGCATGGGAAGCTCAGAATGGTTCACTCACCACTCGCCAGTCAAACTAGAACAGGCTTCTGTTGAGGGGAAAATGGAAGCCAAGAAACCACTATATCCCCCATCTACAGGCGAACAAAAACCCATGACTCACAGCCACAGAGTCAAACGACAAAGGGAATTGCCAAAACGTCTTGTAGGCAGCAAGTGTACAGCCAATGTAAATGTGGATGGGGTGGACTGTAGTTGTTTACTAGACACAGGGTCACAGGTCACCACGGTGGGCCAGTCCTTTTATCAGACCCATCTATCTGATCATCCTATCAAGCCCATCAGCAACATCCTTGAAGTAGAGGGAGCAAACGGCCAACCTGTTCCTTACCTGGGTTATATAGAGGTTGACCTCAAGTTCCCTAGAGCCCTTCTTGAGTCAGAGCCTGAAATTTCAACCTTGGCTTTAATCGTTCCTGACCTCCGGTCAAACAGTGGTGTCCCATTGTTGATCGGCACCAACACTTTAGATCCCCTCTATGATCAGTGTTGTGATGAGTTTTCACTTTCCCATAATTCATCCTGCTATGGCTACAGACAGGTCCTTCGCACACTACAACTGAGGAGAAAACAAGCAACAAGCGGAGAACTCGGCTTTGTGAAGCTCAGAGGAAGGGAACAAGCAGTTCTCCCAGCAAAACAAAGAGTGCTGCTTGAAGGCTATATGTGTGTCAACCTAGTCAACACAGAGAAATGTGCTCTGATTGAACAACCATCAAGATCAACTCTGCCAGGTGGCGTGTTTGTAGACTGTTGTCTCATTTCCTTGCCAGAGCATGGCTCCAACAAATTGCCTGTTCTCCTTAGAAATGAAACTGAACATGACATCATTCTACCTACCAACTGTGTCATTGCAGACCTGACTGTTGCAGATGCTGTAGTGGAGAATCACCTAATTGATGGGGATGGTCAGAAGCATGTTGTTGACTGCTCCACTCATCAAACGGAGACGTGTCCTGGAAAAAGCTTTGACTTTGGGCCCTCTCTACCTGAGAAGTGGAAGGAAAGAGTCACTCTGAAGCTCAACACCTTCTCTGATGTGTTTGCCCAGCATGACCTCGATTTTGGTCATGCGACGAAAATCCAACACCACATCAAGTTGAAAGACGAGACACCCATCAAACAGAGACCCCGTCCAATTCACCCTCGTGATTATGAAGCAGTCAAAAAGCACCTCCAAACCCTTCTTGATGCAGGCGTAATCCGAGAATCAGAGTCCCCATTTTCATCGCCAATTGTGGTGGTGAGAAAGAAGAATGGCGATGTACGCCTATGTGTGGACTATAGAAAGTTAAACTTGCAAACGATAAAAGACTCTTATGCCTTACCAAACTTGGAGGAGTCATTTTCTGCTCTCGCTGGATCCAAGTGGTTTTCAGTGATGGACTTGAAGTCTGGGTACTACCAAATTGAGATGAATGAAAGTGACAAGCCAAAAACTGCCTTTGTGTGCCCCTTTGGATTCTGGGAATTCAACCGGATGCCTCAGGGAGTCACCAATGCACCGAGCACATTTCAACGGCTCATGGAAAAGTGCATGAGTGACATTCATCTGAGGGAGGTCCTGGTCTTCCTTGATGACCTAATAGTGTTTTCGGACACTCTGGAGGAGCATGAGTCTAGGCTCACCCACGTGCTCAACCGTCTCAGGGAATATGGCTTGAGGCTTTCACCTGATAAATGTAAGTTCTTTCAGACTTCAGTGCGTTATTTGGGGCATATTGTGTCCAGCGATGGAGTGAAGACCGACCCTGAAAAGGTTCAAGCCTTGAAAACCTGGCCGGGACCACAGAACTTAAAGGAACTCCAATCCTTCCTCGGATTTTCCGGTTACTACCGGAGATTTGTGAAGGATTATTCAAGGATAGTCAGGCCCTTGACCAAACTCACTGCTGGCTACCCACCACGGCGGAAAGGAGTCAAGATAGGCCTCAGTGATGGGAAATACCTCAACCCAAAAGAGCCTTTTGGTGAACGCTGGGGCACTGAGTGTCAACAAGCCTTTGAGGCGATCATACACAAACTGACATCATCTCCAGTCCTTGGTTACGCAGATCCTAAACTTCCTTACGTGCTCCACACTGATGCCAGCACGACAGGATTAGGAGCTGCTCTATATCAAGAGCAAAACGGGAAACTGCGTGTAATTGCTTATGCCAGTAGAGGACTCTCCTGCAGTGAAGCAAGATATCCAGCGCACAAGCTTGAATTCTTGGCCCTTAAATGGGCCATCACAGAGAAGTTTCATGACTATCTGTATGGAAACTCTTTCACTGTTATCACAGATAACAATCCCTTGACATACCTACTTACCACAGCCAAGCTTGATGCTGCGAGCTACCGTTGGTTAGCTGCGCTCTCAACATTCACTTTTGACATCAAGTATCGAGCTGGCAAGCAGAACATGGATGCTGATGGTCTGTCAAGGAGACATCATGGTGCGCTGGAAAATGATGCCACATCACAAGAGGAAAGCCAAAGGATTGACCAGTTCACTTCTCAGCTACTGACATCAATAAACAAGTTTGAACTGGTGACTCCAGAAATTGTCGAAGCTACTTGTCAAAGGCATACTGTGAAGCAAGATCAAGAGCTCTCACCTTTCCCTGGCTATGTTGACTCACTTGCCATTCATGCAGATGCAATTCCTGCTGTCCTTGAGGAGGATGAGTCACAGGATGGGATCCTAACAGTGCCTAAATACAGTGAGTCTGATCTCATGAAACTGCAAAGAGAAGACCCTGGCATCAGCAGTGTTATCAGTTTGGTGGAATCCGACAACTTACCTGCAGATCACACGGCAGATTCTCCTGAAGAACGGTTGATCCTGAGAGAGTGGAAACGGCTTCAACTGAAGTCAGGCCTTTTGTACAGGACACGGGAGTGTGAGGGACAAACCCTATTTCAGCTGGTACTCCCAGATGTCCTACGGCCTATTGTACTCAGGAATCTCCATGATGACATGGGACATTTAGGGATTGAACGTACCCTTGAACTCACCAGATCACGATTCTACTGGCCAAAGATGGCTGCTGATGTAGAGAGAAAAGTGAAAACATGTGAGCGATGTGTTCGAAGGAAGACCCAACCGGACAAGGCTGCCCCACTCGTGAACATCAAAACAACTAGACCAATGGAGTTGGTCTGTATGGATTTCCTTTCACTAGAGCCAGACAGCCACAACACTAAGGACATCCTCGTTATTACGGATCATTTCACTAAATATGCCGTAGCCATCCCTACCAGAGATCAGAAAGCTAGTACCGTCGCTAAAACCTTATGGGAACACTTCTTGGGCCATTATGGTTTTCCTGAACGCCTTCACAGCGACCAGGGTAGGGACTTTGAGTCTCATACCATCAAGGAGCTATGTGCATTGGCAGGTATTCGTAAGGTGAGGACAAGCCCTTACCATCCCAGGGGAAACCCTGTTGAACGGTATAACCGAACACTCCTCAGCATGCTAGGCACTCTGAAAGACAAAGAGAAGATACAGTGGCGAGACCATGTCAAACCTCTCACTCATGCTTACAATTGCACCCGAAATGATGTGACCGGGTTCTCCCCATATGAGTTAATGTTTGGGAGACAACCCCGGTTACCCATAGACTTAGCCTTTGGATTGCCAGTCAAGGGAAAAGAGTCCAGTTCACATTCTCAGTATGTAAGGAACCTGAAATCTCACCTGGAAGAAAGTTATCAGGTTGCCATCGAAAACTCTCGCAAGGTTGCAGAAAAAAACAAGAGGCGATTCGATAAAGTTGTCAGAGAATCTACATTGGCTGTCGGGGATAGAGTCCTGGTCCGTAACCTCCGCCTCCGGAACAAACATAAACTGGCCGATCGTTGGGAGCCAATGATCTATGTGGTTACCAAGCAGATGGGAGACTTACCTGTCTACTCTGTGAAACCAGAAAAGGAGGAAGGTCCCCTACGTACGCTACACAGAGACCTTTTACTTCCATGTGGATTTCTTCCTGAAACTGAGAGAGAGGAACAAAAGATGAAAAGCAGTCCAAAGAGACCTCGAACAAGGCAGCAAAGTGCCATCCAACAAGATGAAGAACCCTTTGCTTCAGACGATGATGACAAGTTTGAAAGCTGGAATGCAACTGCTGCCTTACCAGATGTCAAAGACAGGAGGTTTGTCAAAGTGTATGATATACCAAGACACAATCCATCACCCGCCCTGGGTAATCATAGTCAAAGCCCTGTAACACCTCACCCATATCAGGTCAATGCGGATTCAGACCCAGGAGCTGTAAGGCCAAGTGCTGTCCTTCAGTCTGAAAAGGAAATAGAAAACTTACCTGAAAAGGAAACAGAAAACTCACCTGAAAAGGAAACAGAAAATCCATCTGAGAAGGAAAAAGCAAACTTACCTGGGATGGAAAATCAAAATGTACCTGAAAAGGAAACTCATAACTTACCTGGAGACCTACCTGATACTAGTTCAGAACCTGTGGAAGAAAGTCTTATGGAACCGGAAGCTAAAGATCATACAGAGGCAGAGATACCAACTCAAGAAGAGACAGAGGAACAAACAGAAGCAGACATTACTGTCAGAAGATCACTCAGACATCGTGAGCCATCACGTAGGTTCCATTACCCTGAGTTGGGGAATCCCCTAGTTTCTGTTGTTACTTCCTTGTTTCAAGGATTGAGTACCGCCTTCACCAATTCTCTTAATAACAATACCAGTAGAGATTGGTTAACAAACATTCCTTTGGAAGTGGCAGAATCAGTAGTTACCCAGCAGCCCTTTGTGCATGCAACGGGACGTGCATACATTTAAGGGGGGAGTGTGTAACCTGTTGGAAAAAGAAACCCAACTGTTACTAAATATGTTGGAAGTGTTACAAATATGAGAAATATGTTAGAAATATGTTCTTTCATTGAGAATTATTTTTATTTAATTTATACATTTATTATTTAATTCATAACTACATTCTTTATTTTATTCTTCATTTCATTGATCATTTTATTTGATCTCAGAGGTCTTTTTGATTCAGTAGATGGTCCTGTGAAGAAAAACTTTTCAAATTGATTTCATTGGTTCATTTCAGTTTAGCTGAGTTGCTATTGGTTAAGGCAACGCATGTCCCGCCTCCTTCAGGTTAGAGACGCTGCGGTAGTGTGTGAAAAATACACAGAGAGCAGCAGGACGATAATTGAGACACAGAGGTTTTGGAGTGATGAAACTTTAAAAAATACACTTTATATTGTTAAAAGGAGGAACTGTGTAAACAGAGAAAAGTCCGGTGAACCACTGAAGCGACCCTGGGAACATCTTGTGTTTGTTTTATTATTTTATTGTCCCGGCTGGGTTTTTTGGATACCCTGAGATCCTGGACCGTGGATTTGGAGTGATTCTCTCCCTGACGAGGGGGATGGCGAGCTACCCGCGTGAGCATTTGGATTGAGGAGGAACCTTTCCATTCTTCATTCTCTGTCCTGCCAGAGTGGTAGGGTTGTGGGGAAGGACTTCCAAGAACTTTCGAATTGAACTATTTCTTTTGGGTAAAACATTTTATTTTATTTAGGGTGCACCCGGTAAAAAAGACATTTCAAATAAGAACAAAAGTAACTGTCGGCAGTGTATGTAAACTGTTTATTTTCTATATATGTTAATACAGTGTTTTGCTTAAATCTACCTGTGTGTTCCTTTTACTCATTGCGGTGTCCAATCTCTTCTTATTACTTTGCCCTGCGAACCTAGTGTGTACTTACCTGTCAAGTGGGTTACACTACCTTTAATGTTAATTGCCCGATTTTGCTAACACAATAATATATATATTATATAACAATAATATATACACCCCAAAAAAAAAAATGATCTGGGTTTCTGCAGGTTTTAATTGAAGACTTAGCAGGACCTTTTAAAAACTTTTATGAATGTGAGTTAATACATAGTTCACGTCTATATGAAGGAGTCCCAGAATTACTTATTTCTTAATTCAATTCAATTTAATTTAATTATTTATTCATATTCAACATGAATATGACTACAGAGAACTGTGTCTTTGCAAGGGTAATGAGAGAGGCAAAGTAAGTTAGGGTAAGATATGTTAAAGTTTGTCGAAGGAGAGGAGGATGGCATCTAAGCTGGAAAAGAGGAGAGAATGTAAGCATACAGTGGAATAGGATTACACAGGGATAAGCTCATATTGACATGGGATAATATTCAGGTAGGATTCAGGATGGACATTGGAATATAGAGGTTTTTCAAATGGACACAAAAACGGTGCGGGGATCAAAGATTCCTGAGGATTATACTACAGAGAAGGTGAAGAGAAAGAGAAGATGTGAAAATAGCACCGTAAAGAATAAGTGGCGGAGCTTGTCAATTAAAACTATATTTCACTCATGCAGACTCACTAAAATGTTGGAACCATTGCGCACTTCTCAATATAGTATATCACACAGGGAAGCATATTTTTGTAAAGCACTTTCTAACCTTGCTTGTGCTTTATAATGTTTTATTATTATATTATATTATTAGAGGACCTACAGGGTGAAGGATGCCAAAATGACACTTTCCTCCTCAGTGGTTTTATAAACATTAAACACTAATAGCGGTCAGTTAGATTGGAGGTCGTGCAGAGCCATAAACAGCGTAAGTAACAACGTGTCACAAGTTGTGTGAGTGGGGCCATTCAGAATAATGGCTGATGAAATAGATCTTTTTTAATATTGACTCTTATATAAACAGGTCAGAAGGTGTAGAGGCTGTCGGCTCAATTGGACGAATAAAGGTTAAAAGCATTGAGTCAACTGTGTCATTTAATGGAATTTGTCTTTCAGCTCTCACCCTCAGTGAATCAAAGACCAGAACTGAAAACAAAGCAGCACACGGAGGTTCATTACGGCACAGAGAACCCATTGGCCACGCTATCGTTTTTCCGATAGAGCCGGCTAACCGCTGCTTTGGGTGATTATAGATTTATCTATCTTTGCTTCCTCTTCACCTCTTCACACATCACAGACTCTCGCTAAATGTTTCCCTTTGGGGTTGTAGCGAGGGAAGTTGATAAATCGTTCTCTTCTACGAGAGGCTTTTAACTGATCTCTGTGAATATCTGGCTGCAGAGAGTCACCGGAGCATCGCCCATGGATTCCCCTCATTATGACTAAGTCACTATTGTTGTTTATCATGTTCACATTTTTATGTAAAGTCGTCTAAACTTGGGTAATCCCATGAAGATTAAATATCTCTTTTTCAGCTGAGATGTGGCAAAAAAAAGAGAGAAATGAATCGATAAGAGCAATAAAAGCTTCAGCCAAAAAACTTCAGCCAAAAAACATAACATAAACATAAACAACTAGAATGGTACAAAATGTTTCTCGATAAGCTGCAATTCACCAACAAATAAACAATATTTATGGAACAAATGATTTTCAGAAATATGAAAATAAGCAACAGTTGGCTTTTTGCAAATAATCTAAACTAATATGTTTTGCTTTATTAAAACAGCATCTATCTGATATAAATATTTTTGAACATTCAAATTAGACAATTGATGATTGGACTGAGATCTGGTATTATTTCCCACAAAGGCTTTATTTTAAATACCTTATTTTAGAAATCTTGAAATGGCAGAATCTGTATCTGGAGAAGGGAAACATAAAAATGGAGTCACAATGTGGTTCAAACAGTTTAAAAATAAAGGAGAGAAGAAAGGGTTTCATTCTCTGATAACTATTTAATACTTCAAATATCTGATATGTTTTATCTATTTTGAAACCAAAGGTAATTGAGGGTAACAACTTCCACTTTAGCTCCAAAAACCCTCGTTTAGTGAAGGCAGCTCTCACGATCGTGTAATAATAAAAAACATATTTAGATTTTTTTTTTTTACTGTCTTTGCATTTTAACTGCAGCAGAAACACTCCACCTCCTTCTGCTCCTGCTCTGCCATCGCCTCCATTATGAAAATGATTCCACCTCCTCCACCACCTCCTCCACCCCTTCCTTCCCCAGGTCTCCACCACTCTCCTCCCCTACTCTCTGGCTGCCGCGACGGCCCCCCTCATAACTCTTCCTGCTATATGGCTGCCGTCAGGTGATGAAATGGATTCCTTGACCAGAGCAGGGCCTGGCAGTTGTTTTAGTGTTCGGGTTTTAGCAGAGCGATAAAGCATCGCTGGCTAACCCCGGCTGACAGAGAGCTATATCTAATAGGCCTGTCCCTCTTGTGCCAAATCGCTCGCTGCATTTCAATTAAGGGTTTTTCTGGAGTGAAAAAGGCAATAAGAGGCAGAGTGTGTATGTGAGACTCTGTGATACATGTACACACACACACACACACACACACACAGGGAGGCTGTAGTTCCTTGTGAGAGGTTATGAGGGTAACATCCAATAAAACAACAAACTTTGAGCTGCTGGGTCTGTTTTAGCTAGTATAATATATATCATAGTTATAAAGCTTTAGGTTAGACACTCTGTGGGTCTTCTACATCCAGTACAGATAGTGATATTCTCTAAGTAACATTAACTACCTCAAACCCGGAGGTTATGTTTTTCCCCCCATATCTGGACCCGAAGGATTTTTTTTAGGAATCCACTGGGGTATCTCCAGTTCACATGGTCTAGGTTGGACATTATCGTGGCGGCTGGCAGGAGAAACTCTGGAGAAACTCTGCAGTCTTTCATTTCTCTTATCACATCGGGTCCTCCAGATAATGTGAAGAGATTATTCATGTTGCATGTCTGAAGGCAGTTCCAGTATGGTGCAGCTTGATTGCATTTAAGGGGAATGTTGGTCCTTGACGTAGGTTTGTGTCATTCTACTTCTTAATCAATTCATCAATCCATTAAACTGTATCTGTATAGCCTCACATCTTCTTTTCTTTACATTGAGCCATAGCATTGAGCTCCTATAGTTTGCGGTTTATAAAGGGAAAATGGTTCTAAGCTTGCATAGTGAACATCAGCAGCTCTCTCTCCTCTCTTCTCTGCCTCACTTAACCTTCGTTCTCTCTGTTCTTCTGATCCAGAAAAGCTTTATCCTCAGTACCTTCTGTTCTATTGTGCAGTGACGGCACCCTCATCAAAGTGAAGCAAAGGGCGAGGAAGGGGTTCAGCATCCAGTACAAAGAACAGACGCCGCAGCAATGTCGTGTGGGTGTGTGTGTGTGTGTGTGTGTGTGTGTGAGTGTGTGTGTGTGTGTGTGTGTGTGTGTGTGTGTGTGTGTGTGTGTGTGTGTGTGTGTGTGTGTGTGTGTGTGTGTGTGTGTGTGTCTGTCTGTTTCAGTCACACCATCCAAAAGACGGAAAGCCACTGTATTTTTCTTCAGGCCTTCAGTCTCATTTATAACTGTAATAAGCTTGATGTTTAGGTAGAAAGTTATAAAGTATCTCATGAGGAAGAAAAAAAACAGCAACACAATCAATAAAAGAACTACGGCAAAACAATACAAGTAATAAAAATGAAAAATAAAAGCAGGCAACAGAGAGGAAAAAGTAGAGTAAGAAAAGAAACTGTGGGATATTAATCTGAAAGTCATTATGTTTATAAAATTGATTGTGGCGATGATTTGTCGTTGTTTAAATACTTCAGAGCAGTGTAGTGTGTCAGTATGAGGTATAGTTTTTATTATGTTATGGAAGAGGTGAGACTTTTGTGGTCACATACGGTGACTAATCTTGATTTGAAAATCAGGTTAGAGGTGTAACATTACATAAAGCTTTCATTTATTGCATTTCAAACAAATACGATAACTTTAAACTCCAGCCTGAACTTTGTCGGAAGCCACTGTAAGAAGTGTAGGTGTCACAGAAAGTGACAGGAGAAGAGAGGAGACGTTCATCAACAAGACGTGAATGTGAGGGAGAGGAGGAGAGAGGTGCATCATGGGATGTGTCCCAGAGAGTCAAGGCCTATAGCAGCGTAACTAGTGGATGATTCAAGGCAAGCGTGAGCCAGCTCCAACCATAAAAGAAGAAAGTGTTAAGCCTACTGTTTAATATCGAGAGGGTTTCTCCCTCCAAACCCAAACTGGAAGATGGCTGCATGGAGTTACACCTGAATTACTCCCATTCACCTGTTGGAGACTTGGAGTCCTTAGGATATCAAGTGTCTGACCTTTAAGAGCTTTGTAGATGAGGAGTGGGGTTTTATATTTTATACTGGGATTCACATGGAGCCAGTGCAGTGAAGCTATGGAAGAAATCAAGTCTATTTTCCATGTTTTTGTCAGGAAAAGCGCGGCCTTATCCTGGATCAGCTGCAGAGTCTGATGGAAGTTGCAGGTCCTCCAGGTCTCTACGGCCTTTACAGATGTTTGAACTATAACTGGGTGGTTTCACAGGCTTCACTGATACATTGGGTATAAGTTGCTAAACGATGATGGTTAATGAATTGTTCGCCAAAAAGAAGCAGATAGTGACTATAGAAAGTGAATAAAACTGGTCCTAGACCCCTTTGCGGAATCACTGCTGAGGATTTAAACCTTTTAATCATCTGACAGCTCAAGGGTTTAGTATTAGCATGAAAAACATTTGGTTACATGAAGAACCATGATACCAGCACTTGCTCTGAAACCTCTTTTACACCAAGGTTAGTGTGTATATGTGGTCTTTTTAAAACAAAGCTAGGCCTGTTAAGAAAAAGCAATCAACCGCATCCCCTTTGCCACATGAGGAATTCTGTTGTTCCCCTCCAATATTTAATGTCACGTATGTTACGGAACATGTCAGAAAACTTGCTGTCATGCCAGTGTTGCATCTTGGACGATACAAAAAAAAAGCTGATGAAACAGTCAACTAATGATTACACCATTGAGAGTTCACTTAGCAGATCCAGTGGTTTTCAAAGTCACTTTCGCTTTGCAAAGGCATTAGCTTGTATGTTTGAAGAAAATCAGTGTAATAAAACATAGTGGCTGACAATTAAATTAAAGCCCCATTGTGTATTCGAACAGATGTTTCTTGTGTAACTTTATTATTCTTAACAAGTTTCAGCAACAGGTTTTATTTTTCTTCTTTTATTTCAATAAAAAGAGAAACACAGATGTCAAGCAGAAGTAAAAAAATCACAACTTCTAGTTCTTTACAAAACCCACTCTAATTAAAACATCGCCCTGACAGAGAATACGGTGTAAGCTAATGCGCCCACATTAATGAGTACTACAGAACCACTCGGCTAATTACCCAAGAGCAACATGTCAGATCTCCCACAGAACCATCTTAGAGATACTTTCACCGCCCTCAGCAAGGACTCCGCCACCGAATCCTCTCTCTCTCTCTCTCTCTCTCTCTCTCTCTCTCTCTCTCTCTCTGTCAGAAAACGTGGAGCGGTGTAATAAAAGCCTCGAGGCAGAAATCTCGTACAGAGGGAGGTTAAAAGTACGAGGATGTTTCCTCCAAAGCCGAGAAAAACTGTGGAGAGCGAGCGAGGATGAGACCTACCTGAAAATACACACACATGCACCCACACCCACCAGACAGGGGCCCTGTCCCACTCAGCACTGAAATGACGAGCTACAGTTTCCCAAAATGAAACCATTTCTGAAAAGTCATTATACAGTTAATATACTCACAAAATTGTAATTTTGACTATACGTATTTTAATTACATATTAGATTTCCATGTACATTTTGACCACAAGTGCAGTGTAAAGGGTTCCCTTAAGTAGGGCTGTTCTAACGTGTTGAGCTAATGTGAATAAATCAAATTACTTGTAGTTGATTTGAATAAAGTTGAACTTATACGTTATTATATATTCAACACACAATTTATTTATTTCCATCACTACGTTATTTGATAAACTCTCTTTAACTCAACATTAAAACACTTCATTAAATGTGATCCTTTACATTGAACCAATGCAATAAATACACAAAGTCACAGTTTTAGGCTTTGTTTGATGTTTATTTTATTCACATTTACATATCAATATATATATATTCTGAAGCACTTGACATTAGTATTATATGCATTTACAAGGTTATTGAATTAGATCCAGGTTCTTCACATGGTGACTTCCTTCCTTCGATGGGACTCTCTCTCATTAACCACAGCTCCAGAGTTGAGGTTCAAACTACAGAATGTAACCTGTGTAGTGTAATGATGGTTTGATGGTGGTAATCATGGTGTGCTGACTAACCAGTGTAGTTACCATGAGAGTTTGAACTACGGTTTTGGGAAACACTTGCATCACAAACTGCGAGGAGCTCATGCAGTTAGTAACTTTTTGAAACGGACCCCTGGTTGCTTTACAGAGGCTGAGAGAGGAAGATCAAAGCAGCAACTGCAAAGCGCGAAGGTCTGAGAGGGAGACGGAGCTGCAAAGTGCAACGGCAAGGACAGGGGGAAAAAAGGGGGATAATGGAGGAGAGGCAAAAGAACAAGAAGAAGATTGAGAGAGACACAACAGAAAAAGAAAGAGACGGAGGCGTAATGAGACAGAAATGAAACGCTCCAATCAAAACCGTCTGAGAGGAAGGCACAGTCAGAGATTTAAAGTTCTGGGGTTTGATGGATAGAATAATTCCCTCAAGAAGAGAAAAGATAGAGATAAAGAATCCAAATGACAAGAGCTGACAAAATGTTCCGAGTGCAGAGGGAGGAAAATAGCACAAAAAGCAGAGAGACTGTGACAAGAACTTTGAAGAGGACTTGAAACAGGCGGCATAATGAAGGATCTAATGTGCAGGAAACCTTGAGACGTCGATGCTTTCAACCGCAGGTTTGAGCTCATCGCTGAAAGGGACAGGTGCACTTAAAACGTCTGTTTGGAAGATATTCAAAAAGATATTTTCTTGCAACTCATAACGCTCTGATTTTATTGTCATGGCTCATTTGCCAAAGTCCTGTTTTTGAAGCCACTAGCCTGCGAGCAAGCATCGAGCACGGGATAGGGAAATCGTGGCTGGATTTAAACGATTAAAGCTTCTCGTAATATTTAGCTGTTAGGTGACATCTGGTGGGGTAGTAATTGTGAGGGATGTTCATTTGTAAATTGCTTCAGATTAAAGCATCTGGCAAATAAATACATTTAAATGTAAATTTAGGCAAAACAGGATGTACTGCAGTTCATCTATGCTGCAGTTAACATCATAACTGTGGAGGTTGAGATACGATAAGAAAGCAAACTTTTCAAAGAGGAGACCAGTGTTTTGTGTGTGTGTGTGTGTTTCAGTCACACCATCCAAAAGACCTAAAGCCACAGTATTTTTGGTCACCATTTCCCTGTTCACCATCAACCTGTCCCTGTTGGATGGCAGACACTGAAATAAGAATTCTTCTTAGCCTTAGCCACAGTCTAACCCTGAATATCCACCATACATAACACGGACAGAGACAAACTGTTTCTCCTTCTCTTCCTCCTCGCAGTGTTGTTGTTTTATTCTAATTGGTTCCTCTGCTGGATCTAAACCTTTCTTTTTCCGTTTCTGGTCATTTCTCTGCCTCTCCGACACGTCACCGAGCCTCCCCCTCTCCACAGACCATAAAGATGATGGCCCCTGTGCTCTCTTCTGAGCACAGAGGCAAAAAGAAAGGAGCTTCCACTTTTTAATGCCAGCCAAGCAGAAGATAAAGAACAAGGGCGGTTAAGCTTTGTCAACACAGAGACACAAAACTCTCGAAGAGATAAAACAGAACGGAGCAAACATAAAGCCTCGACTGTGGATATAATGTGCTGCTCTTGAGAGACCTGGGGCCATGAAACTCACAGACAGGAAATTAAATATAAAGGAAGCTGCAAGAGGAACCCAGGCCCTCCAGAGGTTCTCAAAGGTAATGAGAAAGGAAGATACACTTCTCATGCTTGTATTTCCATTTAGGGGGAACTATGAGCACCAGCTCACGGTGCAACAAGACACGCTGCCAAAGCTTGAATGAATCCCTGATCACAAAATGTCCAGAGGGACCTGAAAACGAAAATGTCCAAGTCAGCTGCTCCAGAGATTTTTTGAAACCTTTTCTGCCAGCTACTTAGTAAAGTGTCCAGAAAATGTCAGAGTGAAACCACGTGAGGAAACAAGAAAATGTTGGCATATAGAAATGGGCATGTTGATGACATTTCTAACATGCATTGGTCACAAAATTAAAGTAAACAAAAAGAACATCAATATATAGGATAAAAAGATCTGTTATAGATGTGGAGGATGTAGACAAAGATGTGAAATTTGAAAGATAAGGACATTTCAGTGGATAGTGTAAAATAAACTCATTGGAAGTTATACATTATACATTGTGAAAATAGGGTTTAGAAAACATATTAGCGGTTTGTTTTTTTAACCATGTTTGAAAATGTTGAAAATGAAACACACATATCTCGACATAGATATCATCAAAACACATTTTTATTAAGAAACATTGCTCAAATATAGCGTTTGCCACCAGGAATACAGCAATCTCCGCCATCTTGCTTTATCAGAGCGCTGCGGAGGTCCGAAAATGTAGCGCTAAAAATTCGTATGATTCTTTACGTAAAGGTGGACATAACTTTTAGGACGATATCTTACTAATTGTTTCATGAGACCACGTTGTGTTGTGAACCCAAACTCCCAGTGTCTTCTTCAGGTGTGAAAGGTGAACACTGGATGTCATTTTGTTGAGATCACGTCTGAAGAATCTCCACTTTGTGTACTGTGGCGAAAGAAGAAGTTAGTGCAGTGGAAAGCCTGCAGCAATAAGCAGAAAAGAAGCCCACAGCTCACCACAATATGAAGGAAACATGAGTCTTATGTCATGTGCTGCACCTACACTGTGCATTACACAGGAAACAGAAAGATTAAAACTCTCACTGGAAGTGAAGTAATGAGAGCAACAGAGTTTAGAGCTGTGGGGCTGAAGGCGTCGGTCTTTCATTACTAAAAGTGATGCTGGAGCTTTTATACCCATGAAGACTTTCTTCTTCCACCTTGCACCAATTTGAGCCAAGCTTCACTCTATACCGTTATATATATATATATATATATTTCTTTTTTCATTTCTTGGTTTCTTTAAAGATCAAATTGCAAACAGTATTTGGTGGAAAGCTTGGTTTTTAACACACACACACACACACACACACACACACACACAAACACACATACACACAGCTGGTAGCAGTGCACTGTAACCACACTGATGGCTGCAGAAATGGGATCAGTCGGGGGTCGAGGGCATCATGGTGTGAGCTGATGATGGAAGATAGATGCTCATTTACTTTCCTTCCCCAAAAGTAATTTTCCAGAGTAAGCAACGTAAACAACATTAGATTCCATCCTGTTATTAGATCGAAGGCACAGTATCTCACATGGGACCAGATTCTGAACTAAAACCTCTTTTCATAAATGTCAATTTGCTGAATTTGTCCCACACTTTGACACCTTGTTCACCTCGTTGTGTAAAACACTATCTTATACCAGTTTGTTAGGCAGAGAATCTGGTGAGAGAGACCCTCAGTGGAGCAGCGTGCAGCCGCCAGGAGCCTCGACCACCCGATTTGATCACTACAGCGTGTGCTTGGATAAGCTCCGGACTTCACCCCGGCTGTTTTATCTGTTTCACCTCCAGGTCTCCTGCCTGCTCGATATATCGACCTCTTTTTTGTGATAAAAATGGATACCCGCGGAACAGGGGATATAAGCACCGGGCCAATCTAATCCAGCCAGTGCTGAAAATACAGAAATTATTACGGAGGAGGCCAGGTCGGTCAATATCTGTCAGAATTGTCCTTGATGGATAGTTTCATAAAAGCAGTGGGCTCCGTCAAAAGTGCTTTCCAGCTGTGCAGATTATTCCCATAAACCTGCACGATGTATAATGGGGTAAACTGGTGCGTTTGCTGGTTTATTTATCAGGACATGGGAGGAAAATATGTGTTTCTGCTGGAGAGGAACATTTTCTGACCATAAACCTGCTGCCGGTGAAGCCACAATTGGCTTGTTTGTTGATGCCTTTATTTGCCTGCCTCTGGTTCCTCCCTGCATTACTGTCATAATGAAGAGGACTTGAGACATGTTTTGTTGTAACTAATTAAAGCAAAGCCTGAGGTTGTGTTGCTGCTTTGAATTTGGGTATGAATATGGGAAAGTATTTTATATTTCAACTAGACTGGCACTCAATAGAGCACAGACCCCAGTCCCAGTTTACTCAATGAAGCTGCACCATATTGCACACACTCATAGATGTCAGTTTATTAGATATGCCAGGTTCTTTTCATCAAGATTCATGATTTATTCCCTGGGAAATCAGCCAAAAACATGTTATTTTTTGGCCCATAAACCATCCTTCCACCAAGTTTCCAGTAAATCTGAGTTTTGGGGTAATCCTGCTGCCATACCAAATAACAAAGAGGCGGACAGGGTGTAAACGTAATTTAATTTCAACCTGAGGAAAAAACAATAATAACAACAAAAATGGCATCTCATAAAAATTTGAATATATATTGCATGCAAAGTGAGAGTTTAATATCTTTCTGTTTTAGTGAAGTCACTGATAAGAGTCGATATTTTAAGGAATTAAGTATTCATAGAAATTATGTAAGAATAAATTAGTGAATGCACCAATAATCTTCAAAGGTTACTTGTCAAATAAATATGTTTTTTAGTTTGACTGAATGTCATTACAACACGTTCAAATCGTTTCTAACTTCACATCTGAAGATCAACCATCAGTGATGATCCATTTATAATGACAGCGTTGCATAAAAACCATTGAATAAGCAAATGTCATGACCAACCAGTATGGGTGAGCGCTTAACTCTCAGCGAGCTCAACCGAGGGATGTTGTTCTCTTGAGAATTATTTTCTTATGAGAGTTATAAAATCCTTTTCAAAGAGCCACTGGATAACCATCATCAGGATCTTTCACCCCTCACTGAGCCAAAGTAGTGTTGAGATTTTCCGGCTGGTAGATTTCATTTGCTGCCGTCTTTCAGGTAGAACTTTGTACAAATATCCACAGAGCCTGGTTATCTTATCGGCTGATGGCAACGCCGCCGGCAGCCAAGCACTTCCTGCGTGTTCATCCACAGGTTTAACATTGAAGGGGCCTGACAGATGATTTTATGCAGCCCGACCTCTGGTTAATAAGCAGGAAGGAGTTCACTTTCTTCATTGAGATGATTTTAATGACACGTGGGGGAAAGCGGGTCAAACCTGTGACAGGTTTCACTCCCTGTAGAAACTCAGATACCATGTTCACGCAGTTTAAAAGGCTTGACGACATGTAGCAGTTGTGTGTTACAACCAAAATCCATCCCCAAACCAAATAAAGTTGATAGATTTTATACAACAAATATACATAAACTTTAGACTAATTTGAATTCAAGTTCAGAAAATCATATTGTTCAAAAAGTTAAGGGTAGAGACCATAAACATATCTTGTGTCCTTGAGAAGCATCCTAGTTGCATAGGTCAGTTTTGAGTATGAGGGTCATATAAAGGAAAAGAAGTCTGAGATTTCAAGGGTAAAATGTTATTTTATGTGAATTAAGTTGTAACGATCCAAAATCTTGATGATGAATCTCATTGTCTTCTTGAGAAATTAAAGCCCATTTAATAATCATACATATTTAACCAATGATACAGTCGACCAAACATTTCTTCCTTTACAAAAGAGATAATTTCCTTCAATACCTTCGCCTTGGTGAGTGGGTACGATCTCCTGTGAGAAGTGTGGAACTGACTGATTAAATTGTCATAATCAGGCCCAGCAAGTTCAAGAGTAATGCCAAACTGCAGATCAGTTAAAAAGACTTAGAAGTCACTACAAAAACAGCTTTTATCTCTGATATTCAAGGAGGAAACTTAACATATGACGAATTCTACTCAGGGTTTGGTGTATTTGCTTCAGCAGCAACTCCTCTGGTTCAGGAAGCCAGGAATCATGGGTAATGCTCCCCCATTCAGATGTGTTTCAGTTCAGTGAGGGGGGACTATGATAGGCTTTGTTTTTCCTCCACTTTAAAACCCCTTAATGGCTCAGAGAATGAATCACCACATGTGGCTGCAGGGGGCGCTGTTGCTCAGTAAAACTCACAGTGTTGCTGTAATACATTTGAGGTGATAACATCTCTTCTAGTAGAATAAACCATCTTGGAATTAATTAATTTATGTCGCTCTGCAGTTTAAAATTCTTTAAATTTGTCATCTTGCCTTGACAGCATTTCACTCTAAAGGTCCGGAGTTTATTTGGACAAATTCTGCTCAAACAACAGACTGTGACAACCATTAATCAAAACTGGACAGTTAAAGATATGCATGTGTAACTTAGTCTCTCTCTCTCTGCCTCCATCTGTGTTGTCAATCTCTGCTGTTTAATACATTTAAAAGAGAGACATGGCGTGAGACACTTTTTATACTTTCACGCTGTAAATGAAATCCCATCTGCTGTTGAACATCCATCTCGCTGCTGGTGTTGTGCTCTGAATATAAGACACACACACACACACACACACAAAGAGAGACTGTGTTTTTTTTTTTCTGCCCTCTATGGCACATTCCGCATACTTCCTTCCACACACTGTGAGAGAAATATTAAATAGTTGTAGAGGTATTTCAGCTCAAACTCTCCTTTATTATGCTGTCATTATTTGTGTCACACTGAGAGGAACAAGCAGTGGAATACCAAATTTTCCAATTGCATTTTTATTAGTGCAGGCGGAGCATCCTTGCTGTGTTGTGCATTGCTCAGTATACGGTGAAACTCCGCATCACAGTTTGTTATAAGACAGCAGAAAACACACAGGTTGGACTTTACGCTTATTTGTGTGTGCACACTGCCTCCCTGTGGTGAAGTCCCTAACTACACTATTTAGCAGTCAGTAGTGCTCAACGTTACAGGAAAAGTTATGATCCTTTTACCCATCATACAACTGAAGCTGCTTTTTTTTCCTATTTCAGTTCATCCTTTAGTATTGAAATTGGAGAAGAACATATTCGCTTTGTTTTGCAAATAAGAAATGTTTCAGTTCTAAAATCTAAACTGCTTTTAATTCTATTAATAGGTAAAACTTTTAACCACTATTTTTTGGGGGCTCAACCTCTGAGCCACAGACAAAGTGAAAGTTTATCATATTCCTGTAGTGATGCCAACGTTAAGCTCAACATTTACCACAGAGGGAGCTGGATCACAGAAGCCTCTGCACCTGAAAATACTTTGGATGCCAAACAATCCGACAGAGGACAAGAATGTTAGATGTATCGCCTGGGCTGGACAAACAAGACAGATAACGCAAGGGCTCTGTACACAATTTGTGCTTTATTGACAAAAACAAGATTGCACAGTTTCTACTGTTGATTGCAAGATCTGTCATCTCCCACCCTCGGCCCATATTCTATGATGGCACAGTGCAAATCGCATTATCTATCTACCCACTGAATACCTTGTTCACGGACAAGACAGATGGAAACAACTGAGAGAAGGCGACAAAAGATTGATATCAAATATGAGGATTCGTGTGGCGGTTACAGCGAATTAACTGAAGGCAAGACACAGCGACAAAGAAATGGTGCTCGAGATCATTAGGCCACACAGAGCGTGCAAAAAAACATCTGATGAACAACGAAAACAGTCCACCAACTTCCTACTGTGACAGAAGCTAACTACTTCATTCTTTGTGAGCAGGAGGGAAAACAGACGCTTTTTTGCCACAAATATGATAAAGACTGGTTGATAGAGACTTCACCGAAGTCATAAAAAGCAAAGAGGGCCAGCCCCAGCATTTCTACATAGCAAAATCTGGGCAGAAGAAGAAGAGATACCATATCAGATGAGTAAATATGAACTGATGAAGAGGGGAAACATCTGGTGGTAAAAAGGGCTTCTCCCTTACACGACCAGTTCATTGAAACCTGAACTAAATACAGCATCTGTCTTCTTTTAAATGGCTTAATCACGAGAACATACCCTTCACCTAAAGAGTCCTTTTAACGTGATGCTTAATGGAATTTTGAACTTAATGTTAAAGAAATTATAAGTTAAAAAATGATCTTGTTAATTTAAAAACACATACATTTCAACTTTATATGTCTTTAAATCAAATTACCCGGTGTTTCTTTTACTTTAACTCCAGTATTTGACGTACACCTAACAAAAGTATGCCTGACACAACAATTGCTTTGAAAACGAGACAGTCATTTCCCATCTTGGCCAGTGACTGACAGAAAATCTTCATCAATAAATCTTGGGGGAAATATTCGACTGATTTTATTACGCATTATATTATGACCTAAAGGTTAAATTAGTTTTTAAATCTTCGAACTCTTATTTTGATTATTAAAATATATTATGACAGAATGCAAGAAGAAAATATAGGTGTAGAGGGACCCCTATAGGCTAAAACCAAAATTAAAGTTAAATATATTTCAATCCCAAGTTATCAATTTAGAAAAACAAAGAGGAAATCATATTAAAATATAAAATATAGGAATAACAGATGAAGAGTAAAAAATAAATCCTGCAGATAAGTCTATCCAAAAGACGACAACACCTCCTTCTCTCCAACTGGGTCGCAAAGCAAGAGAAAGCATCTATCAAGCTCCAGGACAAAGCACAGCGTCGTGACAATGCAACCTGCCGGGAAGAAAGATGGCCGACTGGCTCTGCACAGGTCCGGACATGATCCTGAGAAAGTGGATCAAAAAATGTAGTCACGGGTCATCTTGAGGGATGGCATGGCCTCGTTGACGTTCTGGTCCAGGCGGTGGTACTCCACGTTGTTGCGGGAACACAGACCGTCCTTCCAGCGCCGACTCTGAGTCAAGAGGAAGATCTGAAGAGAAGACGGGGGAATATAAGATAGAAATCAAATGGATGTGTGAGTGCTGATCAAGTACAAATATTCCTTGGTTAACAGGCGAGCAGAAAAGTTGAAAGACTACATAATTGGAATCCCCTCTTCGGCTGTAAGATCCAACTTTACTTTTTATTATAAATTATAAAACTTTCCTCTCAAAAGAAAAACAACTCCAAATAAAAAATACCAACTGCAAGTTCTTCACCAGGATATTGATCTATGGATGAAATAAATCCAACCACCAGGAGCTTTGTTCAATACCTAAGCTTTGTTCAATACCTAAGGAATGAAGCGCTGAGGTTGCTTTTATTATTTAGTGTGGTTGAAAAAAAACACAGGACAAAACGGTGTCATGACCAAATCTTGAGTTGTATATTTACATAAAGCTGCATGTAGCCACAAAGAGAAACGGAAACTTGAGAGAAATATTTTAGATGTGAAAATATGAAAAAAACACATCTTTGTGTGCAGTGCACAGTCCTGAGTCCCAGGGGGAAATATCTGGCTCTAAATAACAGAATATACAATTCCTATATTTATGTCAGCTCCCTGCACCTTCCTTCTGGTCACATGGAAAAGCTGTGATGTGCTTCTCTGCGTCGTTGCACACCACATCATTTAACCCAATGCTTAACTGTAGCTCAGCTTGGACTGTTTTATGAGTATTTTCTAACTTTAAGAGCCAATGAGTAATAAGGAGTGTGATGCGTTCTATGATGATTTTCCTCTTATTCCCCTGAACTGCCACTGTAGCGCGTGAGGCCAATTTGCTGGCCAGCGGTGGCAATGCCAACACTCACCTTCCTCTTGTTGTGATAGGTGATGTAGATGATGGCCACCAGGAAAGCCAGGATGACCAGATGGAAGAAGAAGTGCGAGTCCTCGTCCTCCGTGTTGTAGCTCTCTACTTCATTGTGATGTATCACCTCCATCCTGCCTGACTGCTGGTGCGTGCTCAGCGTCTGGTCTTTCTCCCCAACTGCAACATTGAGGTAATCGTTGTCAGTCGTCTCCATATTGTCATCGCTGTCGATGTCGTCGCTCTGTCCATAGGTTCCGTCATCTTCGTCGTCTTTGTCATCCTCATCCGTGTAACTATCTAAATCAATGGGTCCTCTCTCAGTGGTCTGCAGCAGGCCCGGTTCAGGGTCCTGCTCTTCGGACGCCTTCGATACGCTGGGGATTTTCTCGTCAGAGGCGGTTGGCTCAATTTTTTCTGTTATAGGTTCAGCTGGTTCTTGGGTTTTCACTGGGGTGGTGGGGACTTCTGCAGCAGTGGCTGTGATGTTATCTGGATCAGCGGGTTCCTCTGGCGCATCAACCGTGACAGCTGCATCTGTTTTTTGCTCCCCAGTGCTGACGGCTTTTTGGTCCCCAGTGCTGACGGGTACTTGCTGCCCAGTGCTGACGGCTTTTTGCTCCTCAGTGCCGGCGGGTTCTTGCTGAGGTTTATCTGCAGAGGTCGCAATGATCTCAGCTTGCATTTCTGTGTTAGCGGGAGATGCCTTGCTTTCCTCTTGAGGAGTTGTTACTGCTGATGTGGGGTCATTGTCAACAGATTTTGTAGCGTTTTGGGGCTCTGCTACAGTTGTGTTGCTGTGCTCAAGCGGCGACGTATCTAAGTCACTTGTGTCCTGGGTCTGGATGGTCACATTTGAAGATACAGTTACCACCGGATTATCATCTTTGGGTTCTGTCAAGTAAGAGGAGAACATTATTATGTCAGACTGCTAAAAATGAGGCTGACAAAATCAGCTTCTTTCACTTGAAAATATCAACTTGAAAAGCATAAACACTAATGGATATGTGTATCTTCAATTAAAGTAGGAGACTTCACTCCCTACACTTTCTGGCTAATAAGGCAGTTTGCACTCTCTCAACAGCTACCCACTGTGATCACACCAGCACCTACAACCAGGAAATAAGTTTAAAATGCTGGTGGGCAAAGCAGTAAACAGTCCAGCAATTCAAAGTGGACAATTGTAATAAACAGCGGCTTGATTGTGTGTGATGTGTGAACACATGCCCTCCCCCCATGACCACAACCAACATGAGGTTTTGTGTTTTGCGACAGTTTTTCTTCTTTAAGAAACTATGTGACGTGTTATTGAATAGAATACTGTCAGCCCCCCCACATCATTTGATTTAATTCACTAGGATATAGTTCATCCCATGAAAGATCTTTTATGAAGGAGGTTTGAATAAACGTCAGTGTCAGCCAGGTTTTCCAATTTTTTTACCTGTTTACAAAGTTTACAGTCTCACCGACCTGATGTTTTCAGTTTCATAATAATTTTGGTCGCACCTTTAAATGAAAGTTGAAGTTGTTGGCGTGCATCTGGCCAGCTTTACTGAATCAATGACACCATTTAACCGTGTGTCAACATTATTACAGGATCTGTGACGAGGAGGCGTTGCTAAGGACGGGAGGACAACACTAGGGACTTGAAGTGCAGAGCAAGACGAACACACTAGAACAAAGGGACTATTCATATCCATGGAGCACGGGCAGCATAACTAATCATCGGTGAACAGGAGATCTTTGTGGCAGTAACACTCATTGGCTTTGTAGCATGAAGCAACGCCCTACAGCAAATTCAGAGTTTTGAGAGCAGACAGCTGGATCCCGCCTGACCAATAATATTAATGAAAAGCATGTTTGTACCATGTTCTGTAATCACACGTCTCAATTTCATGTAATGGAGAATCTTCCTCCGCTATAAACTCACACTCTTCAGGCTCTTGAGTCCGTTTTATTCAGATTGCACCACTGTGATATCTGTAAAATCACTTTCAGCACTAGCTTACTGCAAATAAACTTATAATAAACCCCTTAACAGTCAGCAAATTAAAATGTTACTTCAGCCAAAATAAATGGTTAGCAGGTTAGTGGCTGATCAAGCGATCATCTTCCCTCAGCAGTTTTGTTGCATGCACCGCTCAACAGTTACAAAACACACAAGGAGAAAATCTAGAGGGACATCTGTAGCATGACGACTGAAATTTAATGAATCGTGAACGAACAGAGTTTATTTAATCTGTAAGCAGTTTATGGAACTTTAAATATTGAAACTACTTCTGATGTAATTCCAGGAAACAAATAGATTGTGTGCGTTAAATATCCAATACAGAAATTGTTTACTAATTCTACAGAAAATAGTCAAATCATGATCATTTATTGTTTTCTGTGTATTTTTGTGCCTCAGTGGATTGATATGGCAATAATACTTGCAAAAGCATGATTTTTGAGTGAATAAAATGAGTGGTGTTATATCATGAAGAGGAAATACACCAGGGACTCCAGTTTTCCCAAAGACGCACAATGCTGCAACCTAACAGGCAGTAACATGATTTCCAGTCATTGATATGAAGAGAAAGGAGGCCCCCAGCAGAAGAAATCCACCTAACAGGGTTGGCCTACATACGCTGCTCAGCCAAAGTCCACCGCCACTGGGATCAATTTTACAGGCGAGGCCCCGTTTCCTTGAAGGTAAACGACTAAAGGGTTTTTCTGTAATGAGCGTTGGGGGCTCCTGGACTGACAAGGGGTAAGTTTAGAGCGGAGATATATGACAAGAACATCTGGACCGAGTCGCTGTCTGCCCACAGCACTGCAGCCAGACTCAAGCGTCGCCTGAGGGGGACCACAAAGTACACCATAGACTTTAGAGACCATAGACGTTAAACTGGTCCCAGTGACCTTTACATCTCAACTTGAAACAAAAGGTGATCAAGGTTCATCTATCTGAGACCCCGCATTATGGAGGTCACTTCCCTTTGAACTTAAATTTAGTTCACACAACATAAATACAAACTACCTAAAAGAACTGTCAAAGAAAAACCTACAAAAACCTCATTTTAGGTTTAGTATTAGGATTAAAGAGAAATATAATAGTACGAGTGAAACAAATACAGAGAGGGAAGAGTATAGTATATATAGAATAAATAGAGCCAATTTACGATTGTAAATCCAATGTTTTAACAGCAGAACATTTCCAAGTCTCTTCTTGAATTAACTATGACACAGAGGAATGCGATTCTTCTAGATTTTCATTCCACTCGATCACTGACCTCGGGATGTTTTACACAACAGCAGATTCTTAGCCTAGTTTCATAATTCACGTGAATTTCTGCCAAACTAACATCTAAAGGTAGAGAAGGTGAATCTGAGGTTAAAGAACAAATGTAGAGATTTGAAATGAGTTAACTTAAACACAGTTCTCTAGCTCTCTTTGGAATCATTCAAAGGTTATTCTTGACATTAAAGATGTACACATATTAACATGCCTTTCTCTTACTGACACTGACTAATGATATTCATGGATTATATATAGAGTTTTTTTATTATATTATCATTTAGTACAGGTTTAAGCTGAAGAATAATATAGGACTGCCTCTGTAATCGAGTCGTGTTATGACTCAAGTGTTTCTGTAGTTTTCCCACAGTGATTTCAAAACATGTTGTAACGCAAAGGACGAATTTGTATTGAAATAGTTTATGAAATAACATCTAAACAGACAGATGAATATGATAATGGCGCGTTATCATCTCAAGTCAACATCTAGCGAGGAACCTTTTCAAAACAAGAACAGAGTCGTGACATGTGCCAGTTCTTCAGGGAAACACTTTGTCAAACCGAACTTAGATTCACAGATAGAGTATAAAGGTGGAGAAGAGTCAGATTTCATGACTTTCTCTGCTCATCGCGAGAACCCGCGGTTGTTAGCCTGACGTGCTAGCCAACAAGCTACACGGACGTCATGTCTGCGGCGCTGGCTAGTGGCTAGCTCGCTAACTAGCCTTCCTGGTCGGTCAGTGGTTTGACAACACGCTTCATCTCAGATGATTCAAACATGTCAGACCAACCTGTCACGTTCACGGGAGCTGACAGACACCCGCCGGCCAGCAGCTGCAGTAGAATCACCAGAGAGAGAGCGCACACGGTTCTGCTGCTGCGACCCATCGTCCTGAACGTCGCCATGTTGATGTGAGTGAGTTGGAGGGGCGTGGCTTAGCATGGCGACACACAAACACGCACCCACACGCAGAGTGGACTTACAGGAAGTAACTTCACCCGGAAGCTACAATTGGGCAACTTGTAAGTGTTTAAAGTTGCTCAATGTCAAATGTTCAGCAATATAAAAGCGAGACTTTTATGAGTCTGTTTGTTTTTACTTGGAAAATGTCCTCTCAGTTCCTGCTTGTAACGAATCTATACGTCTATGGGTTACATTAAGCACAATTCCTGTTTTTGCGTTGAAGCTACGCCATGACCCCAAATATGTAACTACGCGTTGAGGCGACGCGGACCGCAAGAGCTGTGATTGGTCGGCTTGGTAGCATCGTATCTCCGGAAGTCTCGTCGCAATTTTTTAATTGAGTTGAAGGAACAATGTTCATTTCTTTCTGAGAAAATGTATTGCTCTTCAACATCTATCAGCTCGATCCGCTTATATATATCTGGTAGCTGTAGCTATAGAGTGATACAAGTGGAAGTTATAGTCACTGGATGCAGGTGTTTATCAGACACAGGAACACATACAATCAGACACTGGTCCAGTTTGTTCTTCATATTTATTATTCAGGGAACGACAATACTGTCAAGTACACCAAGCATGATTCCCGTGACCAGATTTGGAAGACTATCATTTCCTGTCCAATATATTTGTCCTTTCTCCTGCTAAGAATGAACTTATCCAGAGAGTTTCAACTGTATGCATGATACATTTCCTTTCATTTGCTCCACTATAAAGGATCTGACCGGTCTTTGCCTTTGCAAGACTTAATAGTTAGATTTAACTCTGCAAGACTGTCAATAAAATAATATTCTTTTCACTATATGTAACAAAAGACATGATTCACACCAAATGCACTGACACAAAAGACAAGTGGGACGAAAACACAGGACGTACACACTGGGGTGTAGTGTCTCTTTGAGCTACTGACAGCCGCTTGCATCAGGGACAACTAACGCTTCCCGTTGTATAATGTGTCCAGACAAACACAAGAGCTCTCCAGTGCAATAGTGATAAAATTTAAGTATTTCACCACTACACCTGTTGAGAGGGGAGTGCTTACTGGCGCTATGTAACAGCACCATCTGGTGTTCTAACTACTTAACTGTACGTTAAAGGTAACAAACCCAGTTTGCATTTAGGGCTGACCTACTTCTGACCTTCCCTTTAATCTGCATAAGAGAAGAAGATAGAGACACACAAATTAAAACATTGTGTAAGAATGTAGTGAGATGGCAAAGAGTGAGGCCAACATAGGTTTACTCCAGACTACTTTTCCCTTGCAAGCTACACAATTCAAGATAAACGCTATTAGTTTTGTTCTGAGCCAGGCTCTTTATAGTCAAAATATTCTGTTCCCTTAAAGTGGTCCTTTAAAAGTGGTAGATCGTCTCAAGAACGAATGAACCTTCATGATGTCTCGCTTCCAGCTGTAACAAGTCTAGAGGAATCAAGGATTTTGTGAGGGCTAACTAATCAAAACAGATTTGGAATTTTTTTTTTTTGTTGGGGAATGAGTGTGTGCTGGGAGGACTGGAAGAGCATCGGCCTCATCCTCCTACGCTTGGAACTCGAGGCCGAGACCAAGCTTGTGGCCACCAGCATTGATGTTCTTGCCGTCGAGGAGAGCAGAGAGTGTCAGCTTGATGCCTGCAGGAACACATATCAGAATAAATCATGCACAGGCAAGGAAAATGTGATTAAACGTACATATACTTTCAAACTCACAACTCGCAAAACTTTGCTGAGCTATTCCAGTGCTAACTGACTGAAGATCCCACCTCTGCACTCAATCTTGATCCAGAATTAAATTGCTAATCCAGTCTTTCTGTGATGTATGTTGTTGCTGTTACCTCTGCCAAGGAGGTCTTTATCATTACTGTTCGGTTTGTCTCTGTCACAGAATTATTCAGAACCTACTGAACCATGTTGGGGCAAAATCCCCAAAGATTCAAATAAGGAGTAAATGGAAGCATTTGTTCTGCTTTATTTAACATGGTGAGAAATGGCATTTTTGACATTTTGCTAAATTTCAAGTAAGTAGGTCACCAACCAGCCTCAGCCGTGCATCATTCTAGTCCCGAAATTTACTCTTTTGCAAAAAACTTAGTAACTGTTCTTTTTGCCACAAAAACTCTCCTAAAAAGCCCTAATTTGATCAAGACCTTATGTGTCTACAACTTACTTTGAGTATTGAACTTGAAATCTAAATTCTACTACACAGATTATGACATGTATCACATTTTTTAAATCCTGTTTTAATGCTATTTTCGTTTATAATATTGTCTCAAGTACTTAGCAAATGTTGAAATAATGTTGGCTTTGTAAACATATTCAGTATTTTTGAACCATTCATGCACATGACAAGTTTCATACAGTCTGCACTCACCTGGCTTCAGAGTCTGAGTGTAGCCCAGGCCCACGAGGCTGGAGTTGTTCACCTTCGCCTGTGTGAGAACCACAGAGGAAGAAAACAAATTATACAGAGGATAAACTCATATTACTAATAGATGACAATGATTATATTGGATCTAATTCAATGCCTGATCCCAGCTAAATGTCAGCAAAAACTAAGTAGTGATTTATGTGAAACTGAAACTGATACAGTGATTCAAAAGTCAACAGTTTCAGTTCAGAGAGGTATGAAGATGATGTTGTTAACATTCTAATAAGGTTTCTTTTATAAAATGACACTGACAAACAAAACAGCCATTCACACTGATAGGCTCTGCTGCAAGTGGGATTTAAGGACTAATGTGAAAGACAGGACTTAATCAGCCTTTACTCCGGCAGACAGACTCCTCCCATGAGGCTGCTCTCAGACTCTGTTAAGTGTGATGTGCTCACATGGCCTCATGTCCATCAGGCCAATTCGGTCAGCTAAGGAGGACATGCAGCAAAGACAGTGACCCAGATTTAAATAGGGCAACATGATAATTCAGAGTCATCGTTGTTTGTGCAGTTGATTCCCAGACTGTGTCTCTACAACAAGAAGGAAAAATCGGAACAGCTAAAAAGGTCTAAACAAAAACAGGAAGGAACTGGTTTCATTGGCCTCTTCACTGTGCAATACCTGAATGAGCATGACATCAAACTGTCTACACCGCAACTTCAGTCACTACTTGGGTTTAAAAGCACTACTCACAGAGAAGGATGCATCAGCATCAATCTGATACTTGGCGGAGATGCCAAAGCGGGTGTTGCTGTTTCCAGCAGTCCAGGCCAGGTTGACGGCCGTCTCCAGCTGGTTGTTCACCTTCTGGTAGATGGAGCCACCGAACTCAGTACCATCATTTCTGAGACCAACAAAACAAACAGCATAATGTTAATGCAACAATAATGCTGGTGATGTTTTCTTCTCAGCTTGACAAATAATGACGGTTATACATTTGCTACACACAGTATAGTTGAATTTATTAGTATGATGCATGTCTTTAACAGAGCTCCAGAGTTGACAGCACTAATACAAAGCCTCTGTTACACTTCATGTGAACTCACGTCACCACTTCAGCTGTAGACTGACACAGAAAGACGTGTGCAAGGAGGAACACAGCGAGACACAAGACTAAGACTGTCCCTCTCTCTCCCTCTGTCTGGCATTACCTCCCTCTGCCTTTTAACTCAGGCCCTTCATGTCTGCCAACTATGCACTTCATCTCACTTGCAACACAGCAAATCCCATCACTTGGGTTTAAAAATAACTGCCGGGCACCTGGGTGAACAGCAGACAGCCAAGTGGGCAACAAGTTAGTCGGCCAGATAAGGACAGGAGTAGAATGACAGTCTGGCGATGTACGTCTCTGCCTACCTGGCAAGTTGTTTTCCCAGGTTTCCCTTTTCTGAATTATGGTGTTCAATAATGGATAGAAACGTGTTTTGGCTGAACATTAGGAAGTTACAGCAAAAAATGACCTTTTATATATAATTGATATCACTTCATCAGTCACCCTGTTAGACAATTGTGTTAAATTTGTCAATTAATTCTTGAGTTAGAGTTATAGCTAAAATGCGTCTTTGTGAGGTCACAGTGACCTTTGACCACCAAATTCAAATCAGTTCATCCCTAATTGGGAGTGAAGGCTTGTGCCACATGTAATAAATCCCCTCCTAGCATTCCTCATATATTGCTTTCAGGGAAAGGTGTTGGACGTGAGTTCACACTATCCTTGAACTTTTCACCACTAAAACCTAATTAGTTCATCCCAGAGTCTAAGTGAGTTAAATCCTTTCATGTTCACAAGATTGGGACGGACAAATAGACAACCTATTTACATGAAGCCTTCGGCCTTAGCTGTCGTTTACATGGAGCAATGATAACATAGTGTGAAGGCTGCAGTCTAGTCAAGGTTTATTGGCTGGATTTAATTTTTACCACAACCTGCCTATTATTAAAATGAAAAAACTAAAACATCCATGCATCTATAATGGTTTAGTGTGCAGCTAGGTGCTTAACTAAGTGCAAGGCTGTATTGATTCACAATAATAAACTGGAACTACACTGTGTGTTAGTTCCAGTTGAACTTAATCATGTCAATCTGCTCAATTCATCTTACACATTCGTGTGGAGCTGGAACTCATCAGTCTTGTATCCAACAGCGAAGTTGCTCTGGGTGATCCTGTTCCTGCCCGCCTCGAAGGTCATCTGGTAGCCGGCCAGCCAGCCCTCATAGCCGACCACTGCTGCACCGTGGATGGCTGTACCGTTGATGTCATGGTTGACGTCACAGCCAAGGTTAATGTGTTCGCACTTGTAGCCTGACTTGATTTTGCCGCTCTTCTTTCTGGCAAGAAGCAAGGGAGAGGATGGAGTATTAATGAATTGGTGATCTATTAAATTTGTATTTCCCAACTGTCGCAACTCATATTATATATCATAGTAAGCAGTTTAACCAAACTACATTTCAGAGCCCTGATTTAATGTTCCTTACCCAGTGTTTGGTGAGAAAGAGGAATCAAATGTCATCTTCAGCCCCTTAGCCAACTGTGGAGAAGGAAAAGGAATTTGCAATCAGTGCATCCACCACTTGAGTAACAGAACTTTGTGAACACAGAAATGGGATGTGACTAAAGAAATTCGATTTTGAAGTTGGACATTAGACGTCTCTACAATTAGTCTAAAACAATCAGGGCACCTTGCGGATGTATGGTTTTAGAATCCACAAATAATGTCAACAGCGACACAAATCAAATTATTAACGTCAAACAATTTTCTTGGCCGTGTTCGCCGTCACCAACCTGGTCTTCAACGGTGATCTCGGTCCCCAGGGTGTTGTCGGTGTTCCATTTCTCCGTGAAGGTCAGTCCGTGCTCCGCCCACTTGTACTTGGTCTCCAGGGATCCTGCGACCTTGCTGGTCTCAGTGTTGGCAGAGCCTGTGCTGGTGAACTCCTGTACATCATAGAATAGGTGGCAGGTTGGTACAGACAGGCTAATTAACTGGAATGTCTTGGTCCAATATCTATTTGCGTTAGGTGTTAACTTGTTCCAGGGGCGGACTGGGGGAAAAAAGTGGCCCGGGAGTTTCTGTCAGACCGGCCCACTCAATACACGGCGGTGCGCATGCGTATAACTGGGTGCCGCGTTGCGTGTATGTATGCAAATCCAAATTCTCTACACTTCGGCTGTGTAAGAACCAATTTAGAGGTGTTTATTAATAAGGTGGAGATCTTTTCTTACTTTGGACCTCCGAAGTCTGTAAAACACATATTAAAAGACACTTAAAAAAAAATCGAAAAATAGTCACCATGAGTGTGAAGACCGATTGCGAGTAGCAGTATAAAAGCAGTCAGTGCGAACAGATAGGTATAGCTCTTGGAGAAAATTACGCTTGTGCCGCTGTTTCAACCATTGTAGGGCTGATGCGATGATGGGCGTGGGCCGGTACATCATAGTGATGGGCCGTTGGATTTATATTTTCGGCCATCGGCCCACCGGGGATGTCCCCGGTATTCCCGATGGCCAGTCCGCCCCTGACTTGTTCTGTGCTTAGACAGTGATGTAGTCATGTAGACCTTTTACAAATACTGTCTGTAACCAGCCTGTAATAAGAATAATAAGCCATTAATCATCAGAAATAAAGATTAAAAACCTTACAACAGTGACGTCTTGCACATCAAATGACATGAAACTAGACTTTGGTGTTCATCGAAATCTGATTTTTAATCTGAAACAATAAACTAACAATGACGTTATCCCAAAAGACTGAGGAGGCATTCTAAGGTAAAAACAAATGAAAATAGTTGGAATATCATTTTTAGTTTAAAAAGAAGTAGGAGTATGTACACCCTCGCTTTTATCATCCTTATAAAAGGCAAACATACTTTTCTCTCTACACTCTTTAAATTCACCAGTCAGGCAGCAGAAGTCAGAAGTCAGAGCATCCTGCAGCAATGTTAACCAGAGATCTGGGGTGGCGGCTCTGATAATCTGATCATGACTGGCAACGACTTACCAGTCCATTGTCCGACTTTGTTTTCAGGTCCAGCTTGATGAGCCCGAAGCCTGTAACAGACAGGATTTAACATAATTAGAGATTATCAAGATGATGTCTGGATGACAACAAAAATATTAATATAAAAATGCAGCAGGCTTCTCTACCTCGTGAAATTGGCAATGATACTGCTTACCGAATTGGCAAAGGCTGTTATCAACTCCATATAACAAAGAAATGTAATTGAGGTTTGGTATTTTACAGTTTAACGATAAACTTTATTATAAAAAACTTTGTGCTGCTTCAACAAGCAGAGACTCTCTAGATATCAAGTGGACATAAATAGAGCCGCTTTCTGGTAAACACTGAGAGGAAGTTATGCACTGAATCTTGCAAGAAATCTCCTTGATTACTTCACAGTAAATCACCAGTAGAGATGTTGCTGTTGTTCTAGGGCAAAGACTGATAAAACATGAAATATTTCTTCCAACGGTAGAGGGTATACAAAAAACTATATAATGCCTAGAACTCTATCACAGCGAAAAAGCTAAGCAAAAACATCAACTGAAAGTAATAGGCAATGAAATGAGCATTAGTACTAACAAGGTATAACCTCAGGCAGCTAGTAAAGCCTGTAAAAACAGTTATATTATGATTTCTTTGACTTCAGAGGAGATTTATCAAATCTTAAAGCCACAAGTTACCACAAGTAAGCTGTGCTTTATTTGCGTGAAAAGGGCAAAGACAACATGAGCTTATGTTTCTCAATGTGACCTCAAACACATTATGAAACTGAAAGAGTTTCATAATGTGTTTACTTCATAGTCTGAATGATTTCAGCTTTTGAAAAATGATTTGTTCTCTACCAGAGGTGTGTGTCACCTCTTCAGTTGCACAGGAGATATTCAGCATCTCAGAATGACCTTCACGATAGAACTGTTGTGATTCTAGGATAACTATCATGGTTATTATTTTTAATGTGATTGAAACCTTTTCCCTTACTGGTGTAAGTCCTGCACTGGGTCGGGTTAATGCAAAAAGTTGTGTAACAGGTAAAATATATATAGTTATAAACATTCACGGGTGCGGGTAAGGATAAACTAAATGCTGATCAGCAGCAGGCGAGAGCTGAAGTATGTTGTTTTTCTGGTTAATTTGAATATAAATGATTAGATCTAATTACTTAATTAGCTTATTTAAATCAGATGCAAGAAATTGTATTATTCTGAAATCCTACTACACCACCTAGACTCCTTTGCTTGAGCTCAGTAAACTTTCACTACCGACATCAAACTAGCCGGCAAAATGAGTCACATAGGGACAGCAGAAGTCAGTGGTGCATATGTTTCAGTTGCTTTGCTGCTTGTATTAACTTTTCATAGCTGCAAGCTAAGCACAGTGTCACTGAGGAAACCGATCGACAGCTGCAGGGTCACCGGAGAGCAAAGAGGCCATAAACCATGTGATGTATGTGAAATGTGTTTTTAAAATGGGTGACGGGTCAGGTTGCATTACACATGTTAAAGGGTCTGTGGGGGTGAGGATTTGACTCGGAGATAATTGAGAGTAAAGGGTCAGGTGGGGTGTGGACAGGTGCTGGTTTGGGCTGCTTGGTGCTTACCATATCCTTTAGTGAAAACATCCCTGGCGGACTTTCCAAGGTCAACGTAGGTGGGAGGTACAGCCATTATCTGCAAAGAGAAAAAGAGCTGATCAAGGCTGTGACAATGTAAAACAAGGCTGTGTCACAGCTTTAGGACAGCCAGCGCGCTCAGTAACACAACAGAGGACAGAGGTCAGGACCAGACAGACGGATCAGATGTGAGGTGTTTGGACAGAGAGCAGTGCTGCTGAAAAGGAGAAGGCGAAAGAAACAGACGGACAGTGATGGATTGTAAAGGTACAGATCTAATGAAGTTAGAGTCTCACATGAGCAGAGTGACTCACACTCGAGAGAGCACATTCCTTCAAACCTGCGTCCCTGACAGTACAGAGACCAGCTTGTACGTGCAAATGGCACACTTGGCCTTAGCCCTTCATTTTTATTCTTATAAGTTAGTCATTAAAATAAAATATCATGCATCAATTTAACCTTTCCCCTACGTTCAGTCTGGTTTCTAATTAATTTAAATTTGAAAGAAACCACTGGTCATTTTTGAGCCTATAACCATTTTTCCTGAGGGTCCCAGAATGAAGCACAAGGCAGACCCTCTGGATCAGCTGCTCTTGTGCATAGTCTTTGTCTTTCCTTTTCCTGAAAAGCCTTTTGTGCAAGATGTGTGTATTTCATCATTAGACGAGATGTGGGCTCCATTTTCCAAGAGCACGACAGTTATCACGAAGTAGCAGTTACGCAGACTTGCTGATAACATACAGAAGCATATTGATAGAAGAGAGCAGGAATACGAGCAGTTTACCAGTTGAATAGGATCATCGGAGTGATCTCTCTAAAAATAAATTTTCTATTAAAATAATTGTAAAGAAGCAGAGGCTTAGCTAATGGTAGCTCAACTTCAATGACTAATCATCACTAGTGCATCAAGAGGCTGTTTAAACATCCTTGTCCATTCATTTATTAAGTTTTATAGCAAACTCTCTTCCCTCTTTTACTAGAAATATATCAGGACTCAAACACCTCCTGCATCGTTACTCCATCTCAAAAATCTAACACTGCACCCCCCACAGTTTGAGTTTTAGAAACTGTAAAACATTATCTGCCGTGGTACGACAGATGTACGTCTCTCCCAGGAGAGTGGGCGGCTGTGGGGGAGGTAGAGGCCAACTAACCACATGGCCATGTTGATCCTAACCAACACCAGTCAGCATACTAGAAGCGCTGTATGAATGAGTGCGTGTGTGGACCTGTATTTTAAAGCTCCTTGAACAGTCTCCATCCAGATCCACTCTCCCTGAACCACTCGAGTTACCCTCAGCTCCGACCTGCCATCTGAGCCTGGTCATCGTGGGTAAATTACGGTCATAGTTAATCACTTCTGGACTACGGAAGTTGACTAACGTTACGTATCTGCAATCTCCTTTAACACACACAAATAGCTGGCACACCTAACACACAATCTGCCAATACACCATCCTACAACTGGGTGGTTTCATGGCTTTCATTCATTTAACCGGATGTTGTCCGTTTTTAACACTTTATTTTATTTTATCTTTCTTATTTTGGTTTTGTTCTGTGCATTCCTATGAATTCTATAAAGCTGTATAGATAAGTGTAAAATAATTGAGGTTTTATTGTTATTACCATCACGTATAACAAATTACTTTGAAAAGATGAGGACCATGCATGGCATGTTACACTTGAATTAGCATCTATCTTCATCCCTGTCCTTCAGCCCTCACTCAGGTTGGAGGCTAATTCAGGGACATACATTTGTGAGAAAGGCCTATGATCGATAAGACCTGTAATCGATACTCTGATCGATCAATAAGAGTGAATGGTTATATGACTACGGGGTTACGGAGGCGGGGGCGTCGGCAGCATCCCTCTGCCCTCCACTGCTAACAGATTAGCATTAGCTGACCGTCAAGGTGGGCAGCGGGCAAGTGGGTGAAACCTGCGGCAGGTGGACGCACACGAAGCCGGTACCCTGACAGGAGGGCGCAACCAGCTGAGCTCCATTGACACTTGCTGCCTGAGCACTGTCCACCGCCCTGTCACTTCCCAATGGCCGCACCGCAGCATATTAGCCGCTAAGCTAGCAGCAGCAGTAGTGGGCCTAGCATCCCTGCGGCACGAGCTGCATCCGGCTCCGGGTTGATAAAACCACGGATGGAGTCGGCGAGTAGCTCAGGACCGGGGCGGAGCGGCGGACCAGCCCGCTGCGGCAGCCGCATGTTATGGACAGAAACAGAAGATGTGAGACGTACCTCTGATGTGTCTCTGTCCCGGCAGAGAAGGAAGGAGCCTGTCAGTCAACCGCACAAAGAGGAGAGCAGGGGGCGGGCCGTGACGTCACGTAGCGAGTACCGCAAACGGTCAGAGAGAAAGAGAGACGTCGTGATGGTTCCTCCCCCCTGTGCTTCCTTCGCTCGTTTACAGCCGGTGGTCAGAGAGGAGGAAACAGGCTGCAGAGAACTCACTGTTTCTGGGTGTACTTTATATTTAGTGATTTTACACTTGTATACATATATGTTACATAACTTCAAAGAAAATATAGTGAAATACAGTTTCGCTTTTTCAGTTATTCATAAAGTAGTAAGTGAAAGCAGTTCCACATGAACCAAAACTACCATTACAACGTTTCAGCATCAATAACAATCCAATAACATAGCTATTAAATACTGCTACTACTCCTACTACTTCTACTACTGTAATTATAATAATTATAATAATAACAAAAACAATACAAGTTATTGCGACAAATTATAAGTGTTACAATTAATGGCTTTTGTTTAATGATGACATTGACGTTTGACATCCTAATTGATCTGTTTTTTTCTGAAAGACTAATCCGTGTGTGCTTTTATGTCTGTTTGTTTGTATCAGTATATTTCTTTAAAAAAAAAGAAAATATTGAAGGGTAATCTACTGACTGTTTGCTGTTTTCTTGCAGGCTTATATGTTTCCTTTCAGGATAGATTAGGTTCTAATGTAGCCTTATATTAGTTATGAAGAGGCTTCGGGTATTACTCGATCTTAATAGAAACACTTTATGGCCCAGTAAAGTAAAGCACTGCAGAGAACTATATATATCATAGAAGGGCTATAAACAAATAATAATAATAAATAATAAATAAACAAATATAATTTATCACTTTAGCAACAATAATGCAGCAGTTTTCTCTTTTTCCATCTCTTTACCCTCTCGCCATCCCTCAATTACTTCCGGAAATGCCAGCAGGTGAACACTCTCGCTTCACAGTATCTCTCTGGTAGCCCACTGGTCGTGCGTTACCTTTACGCAGGCGCAGTTCACTCCGGCATGACGAAACTCCCATAGCCTCTACGTGATAAAACATCGTCTTCAGCAGCTGACTGCAGATCAGCTTCCTGCACCATCACCTTAACTCACATCCCAGCATGCAGTTCACTCAAACTGATCCTGGACGTGGGGACACGCCTCACAGCTGTAATGTTACATCACATCTGTACAGAGCTGAAGGAGAAGATGTTGACCTCTGCTGTTTTACAGAAAAATACAATTTACCTTTTACACAACTACCTTTTCTTGACATTCATTGCTTTTGAGTTGTATTTGATTTGAAAAATAGGTTTTGAATAAAAAAATATAATGCTACATATTAAAAGCACACAGGTTTTATAAAGCACACACTACAAAGTGGTTCAGTTTCAGCTGCTCCAGCTACAACATGAGAAGGATGTTTACCTTACTTTAATAAACTATAATAAAAGTCACAAATGCTATAGGCTGAGTTGGATTCTACTGCTGTTACTTCAATTTACACTTACAGCGATGATAATACTCATGTACATTTACATCATGTAATGTTACACATTTGAGATTGTTTCGTAATCTAATAGATTAGATGTGTTGGTACTTTCGTTGAATTACAAGGTCTGACATTTTTATGTCTACTTCACTTAAAATATAAAGGTTACAGATGCATTTCCCTGATATGATGTATTGATAAAATATCACTTGATATCACACATTATACTTGATTATTTTTATAACTTAGATATTCACTGATTATGAAGTGAACTACAAAACATGACATTTTTTCTACTCTGTATAGTTTTATTGTATCAAATGTGAGATACTGAGACTGACATCATTTAAAAAATATCAAATTTAAATGGCAGGTGACTAAGTTGTGTCAAAACAATTTGGGATTGTAACTTTATCCTCTCTCAACCTTCTTTCCGTGAAAGCAGAGCTGAAAGTTGTCTCAGTTCTGTTTAATTCTGTGTGCAGGATTTTGCAGAAACAAAGCGATTGTGGTTGAGTTTGGGGATCGTTGCCAAAACCTGAAGGTGCTTTCCTTCGCACCGGGTGCAGCTGGCAGCAAACAACGTACAGTGTTCTAACCGAACCACTTCACCCATAACTTACCACATTTTTTACCTTTCTCTGCTTCTTATTCTTAAATGAAGAAAAAAAGTGTCAGTTTCACAGGACTTTATATGGGACATTTCATTTATTATACATCAGAATCAAAGAGGCATGATATGAAACAACCCCTGTGTGATGTAAAAGAGCTCAATTAAATAGCCTGATAGCTGAGGGTCATAATCAGTGGATCAGGAAATTATAACCTTGTGCATTTTATAATGTAATGTATAATATGTAAGAGTAACAGGGCTGAATTTAAAATAAATAATCTATACAGCCAGTAGATGTCAGTGTTGGTAACAACCTGAATAAAGTCACTTGCATCAGCATACTTGAGGTATTTCAAAGAAACCCTATTCTCTTCAGCAGATGTCCTCTGTCTGTTTTAAAATACAATTTGAATTTTTAAATGTCTGATCCAAAGTTTCATAGGAAACATCTCAGCAGCATTTTGTATTTGTATATTCAAATCTTTCAAATATCTTTGTCACATTTATATAAAACAGAATTTAATTATTGTGTTCGGGAGATTTTATTTCTTTTGTTTTCCCCAATTTATATTTTCCTGACAGATGTACCCAAGTTGAATTTTGTAATATTTTCTTCCTTTTCACAAAAAAACAAGGCACGGAAAGTTGTCATTCCAGTTCTATATTTCACTATTTTCTTTAGCTTTATCTGAATGTTTCCACTTTAGATAATTTATTCAATCAAAGACTCGACTGCGAGCAAAAATACTGCTCAGAAACATTTTGTCAAAGAGCCACATTTACTCGATTCTCTCTGGGAAGGGATTTAAACATTTGGTTTATATGATTAACTTCAGCTTGAAGAGAAAAGTCAAGCCAGATATTTTTCATCACACGCCAGGAGGACTACATATTAAAACATATACTTATTTGAATATTAATCACAGATTAGTGCATTTTCCAACAAAATATTGACTTATGTAAACTTTACCTGTGACAAGCTGCTAACAGATTTATCTACTTTTCAGGAACTTGAAGGAAACACTGCAGGTTTTACTGCAAACCCTCGTCATGATGAATTGGATTTTTTCAACCAGATAAACCAAAGGCAGCTGTGATGGAAAACATAGTTAGTAATGTTAATTAAAGTCACAATTGCAAAAGGCTCAGAAAAAAAAGGAGCCTGCTGCACGAGAAGAGATAATTCATCCTTTACTCATCCACAGCTTGACATCATTACCCGAACACATTTAACTGATTTCCTCATATGTGTTTAAAAGTTTCCATTTGTGTTCTTGCATCACTTCATCTCAAATAACATTAAATCAACAGCTAGTGTAACGTGTTTGTCGCCCGCCAGTCGCCCTCGGAGGCCAACAGGAATCCATTTCGGGATTATCCTCCAGTTGTATCTGGATGCTCTGCTTTCATCCCAGAGGCTTCAAAGGCGACGCCATGCTCACTTCAAAAGACCATCGGGCGAACGCCAATCAAACCCCCGCTCCAGAAAACAACAAACACCGCCGAAGAAGTTGATCAACCCGGGCCAAGCATCACCAAAGTAAATAAAATGAATTGTAAACAGATGGCATCATTTGAAACATATGGATGAATGAGGCAGCATGTCAGGGTTTTTTTTTTAATTCAGTGGTTCACACAGGGTCCAAACTCCTTCTTCTGCCATTTCCCTCCTTCCCAACCTTCCACCCATTCATCTCCAACGCTCTCTTTTGAGTCAATGACTTCACTGCCAGTCCGTAAGCCAGGGCCTTGGTAATACGTGGGTATAAATCACCTCGCTCCTGTTCACATGTGCTCAAACAGTCCGAGACCGGTAACCTCTTTACCTCCGTCTCCGTAGGACAAAACACAACAATCAGCTGGCTTCAAAGTTTTAAGTTAAAAAAAGATTAAATGGCTCAGAGTTTCCACTTCTTCAGATTTGGAGAGATTTTTGCCATTGAATGATTGTGAAGGAAATGATCGAGTCCAAATGGATAAATAAATTCTATCTATCTATCTATCTATCTATCTAACTATCTTTCTATCTGTCTATCTTTCTATCTGTCTGTCTGTCTGTATGTCTATCGGTCTGTGTGTCTGTCTGTCTATCTATCTATCTATCTATCTATCTATCTATCTATCTATCTATCTATCTATCCATCTATCTATCTATCTATCTATCTATCTATCTATCTATCTATCTATCCATCTATAGGGAGAGATATAGATAAGTGCATGTCTACAACCAGTTGAGTCCGAGTTGAAAGAGCAAACGCACATTTCTACATTCACTTCACACCACACGTTTCAGTTTATTTTATCTTAATACATTAGATGAATCAGGCAGTCAGTTGATGATAATGTGCTGATGCCTCTTTGTTCAGTTTAAATATCCGACCGCAGCTTGCTCTGAGACAACCCCGGTGATTTAACGTCTGGAAACACAAACAATGTGAACCTGTTTCCCTAAACAATGAAGATCTGTTTGTGTTCAGAGTCTCCTCCTCTGCATTCGGTTGAGAGTTTCATCAATGGGGCTTTGTTCCCCCGTGGAATCTTGAAATGGATAAAATATCATGTGAGGCTTGGAGGAGTGAGTTACTCTGAAAACTGTTGAGTTTTATCAATAACATTGAGTTGGGGGGGGGGGGGGGGGGGGTGCAGTTATAGAATTTTACAACCACTTGGAAAAACACTGACGAAATTAAGCAATTTCTAGTGCGGTTTTGAAATAACACAACTTAAGTGTATGTATTTGTTTGGCTTTTGTGTGATTGTGATTAGAATCAGTGTTTATAAGTGGTTTGACATGATAGGAAAACTGCAGAGACGCGTCCTTCCTGTCTGAACTTTGGTAAATAGATTGGAGGCATGAGAAAATGTCAAGGCTCAACTGTGGTCAGAGCACTGCAGTGGAGCCGTGACTCACTCTGTCTGTGTGTGTGTGTGTGTGTGTGTGTGTGTGTGTGTGTGTGTGTGTGTGTGTGTGTATGCGTGTGTGTGTGTCTCTGTGTGTGTGTGTGGTGTTGTACGGAGCAGATGTACTGTTCCTTATCTCTCATTCATGGCGTCCACATGTAGCGTAAGTCATTTTCTCAGTATGTGGCAGAGATGTGCAGATAATCAGCAGCACATCGCCCGTGCAGACACCTGCTGCCTCGTTCTGTGGAAACTCATGTGACGCTGCAGCGTTGCCCAACACTGTTTGCATTGCCCACGTACTCCTCAGTTCAATGAGGCACAGTGGTTCTGTGTAAGTATTGCCCAATACAGAAGCAGTGCAGGTGAACCGAGGGCAATTGAATATGAAGGAAGGTGAATCAAATGATGAGTGACATCACAGGGATGAGCATTTACATTGCAATATGCAGTATTTTAAAATAACAATGAAAAACTAATCTCAAATTAAGTAGAAAAACTGTTTTAATTGGGTATATATTTTGTATTGACTTAATAAGTGTTGCTCATGTGTCATCAGCGTTTTAAGTGCAACTAAATGTTTGGTAGAAAAATTGGTAAGTTCAAACTTCAGCACATTCTCCATTTGGACAGGTGTTTTAATGACCTCAGTCCAAATTAGGGCCCAGTCAAACACACAGCGTGGCTTTGCATTCAACTTTGGTAAACTTTGACTTGCGATACTCGCTTTGCATTTGTGTATATGAAATAATCCTTCACATAAATTGGGCATGCGCTTGAAATAGCTTCATAAAATGCAGAATTTAACTACACAACAGCTGCGAGCAAAGAAAATCAGGTCAGCCATGTTCACTGTCCATGTCGTCGTCTTCCAGAAAACTGTAACGTGGTAAGACCATGACAAATAGGAGAAGAGTACACTGTGACCCAATCAGGAAGTGAGGTTGGGTGGTCTTGAGTTCCTGAAGTCTCAGTTTCTGCTCATCCACATCACCCTGATTGGTCAAAAGGTCTTTAAACACCTTTAATAGTACATCTGCATTAGTGACAGGACACTTTGGATGAAACCGTTCACAGACCGACACAGAAACCAAGGAAACCTGTACTTTAGGCCACACTGATCAGGAGAAGTTTATATTGTAATTCACATCTGCCACTGTTAATCACAACACAGAACCACAGGCTTGGCAGAGGGAGGAGAGCCGCGGCCCTGCCAGCACGTTTACCACGACCTATCAACCCCCTGCCATACACACTGCACCCAGCATCGATGTGTGTGTACTGAATACTGGATCCTGTATTCAAAAAAAAATTAATATTCTCCATATTCTGCCCCTCAGGTGGCTTCGCAAACATCAAAGGAGGTAAAGGGTGGTGTGGTATCTCTCCGTGTGCCGGCGCCTTCTACTGTACGAAACAGCCCCGAGACGCAGGCGGGAAGCAGCCGAGGAAATCGAATTTCACAACGTCGACGCTGGTACCTGGCAGGTGGGGCTGCGGTTCACGTGCTCTGTAGGTTTCGCCTGCGAGCTGATCTGCACCAGACACGTCTTAAAAGATCAGATATGAAAGTGTCTGTGCCAAAGATCCAACTTTTAAATCATTCAAACAAATTAACACAAAGTCAACTAATATCACTTTGTTGATCACCTTACAAACTGGAGTGAATGAAATGGAACAGATATCATTTTAAAGTTAAGTCCTAATAAACAATCTTACTCTTCTCTGTAACTGATGCCAAACGCACATTGTTAAAAATAAAACCAAAGACTGCTGACTGTACTAGTTCATAATAACTTGTTTACAACGTCTTCAGTTCATGATTCAATACTGAAGTGAATACAACTTTTTATTTCTCCAAAAATAGAAGCATAATCTGTTTTATATAATCTATATTCTTCCTCTTTCTCTTGATACTTAAGTGTGACAATTGAAACAGCTGCAGCATTCTTTTTTTATTATCTCATGTCAAAATGGACAATGGAACTTACAAACATCTGCCAAGGCCCAAAAATCCCCTGAAATTTGATCAAGCTCCATGATCCATTAATTATTCCCTGGCAAATGAGTGAACATTTTGAAAAAGGCCCTACATCACAAATAAGGGAAAAAATGTATCCTGTCTATGGCCCCTGATCCTCATATGCACCAAAATCGAATGGTTTCTTCAATGACCCATAACATCCTTCAACCAATTGTCACAGAAATATGTTTTGTATTTTTTCTGTAATCAAACAAACCAACAAACTAATGATGTAAAGGAGGTAAAACCGAGGTGTTTGAAATCATTCGGCAGCTGATCATAAATAAATCAGGAATCAAAGCTAATGACTTGACACTTAACCTTAACTTGAAATCAGTATCAAATCATCCATCCATCACTTTGACCCTCCAAGTTACAGAGGTTAATTACCAGACAAGGGGCCCACGGAGACAGAGAGGGAGCTGTGCACCAACTGAAAATCCCTGGCATCGAACAGTGAGCCCCGAGCGAGGGAACTCAGTGCAATTCTTGATCCTGACTGTAATTTCACATCAGAAAAATCACCAAAACATGCTTTTATGTTGTGCGGAGCTCAGCCAGATCCTGAAAGGCAAACGAATGCTTTTATCACCAGAAGACTTGACAACTTTAAGGCTTTTCTTTTTCTTTTTTGAAAACTCTCTAGACAAACCGCAAATGCAAAGGCAGATGTTTTTCAGTGCTTGCCCATTAGTCGCAGATTTTATAAGGTTCTTTAATTGGTTTTTAAATCACGCAATGAACTACTTTTAACAAATAGTCCATTCCACTGTATCAGTGGATTTAAGTTGTGTTTAGATGATGGAATTTAACAAGCTGGTCTCTATTGTTCACTGTATTTATTTATATATCATTCGGATTTTACGAACTCTCCTCTGAGCTTTAAGAAATCCCTGTCGCATTTGCAGTTTGCATTTGCACTGACAATTGTTGTTCCATTAAATTAGCAAAATGTAGTTTCCAGAAGTCACATCCATCCGTCATCATTCCACAAGAATGAGCCTTTAACCCTTTTTACCGGAATATTTTGATAATCAACTTGCAGATAAATTCTGTCTAGAATTGGTAGCAATGTTTATAATTTGCAGCTAAATGTATTTAATGTTATATGAAAGACAGAATAGGAGTAATTGTAAGCTTATGTGTAGTAGTCATTTAAAATCTGGAGCAGTTGAAGATTCTGTTTCTGTGAATCTGTGCAAATGTCTTTAATACTGCATTGCATTGTGGCATCTTAATGTAAAGACTTGACTTCACTGCTTAGGTTGCAGATAAGTGTTGTTTGTTAAACCACTTCTGAACTTCTATATTCCATTCACAGGACGCACCTGAGAGGACGTCACGGTTTGTCAAACTGAAGTGGTAAGGACACATTTTCCATCTCCAGCCTTGAGATCTGCAGGGGTTGTGTAATTCTGTGTGTTTTTTAAGAAACAGGCCTCAGCATCTTCAAAAAGCGTCTTCTGTCGATATGAAGAGAGGTTTCCACTGAAAGAGATGTGAGGGAATCAGACAAAGCTGTTTGTCTGGGCGTAAACAGGCTGTTTGTTGAGATGCAAAAGGTTACATCTAAATGCCAGACCCACCTATAGCTGGTACAACCACACACACACACCCACCCACACAAACACAAACACAATCAGACACAAACACACACACACAAAGACATAAGATGGAGTAATTTGTCTCTGACTGAGGATGAGCTATGTTTCTACCACTTTCAACAGCAGAAGTGTCTCCACAAATACAAACAGATATCAAACTCAATAAAAGATGAGAACATAGAATCAAAAATCCTTCACAAATCCTTCATCTCTTTGCGCAGGGGGAAAAACCCTCCAGGCATAGAGAATATAGTAAACAGTATTTTAGTTAATTCCCATGTTGCTGCCCTGGAGAGACTTTCAAATTACTGTTTCATGCTCGCAAACCTGTCTGACAAAATCACCATGAAACGCACTCAGTGGTGACACGTGTTGTGTGATCCACTGTATTATGGTAACACTGAAGGTGAGGGATCACAGAGAAAGCTGAAGGCGACAAAGTGTTGCCTCCTCTATGTTTACTCCTGTTTACCCGGAGACGCGGCAGAGAGAACACACAGTGGGATCTGAACGCGTGCCGCTGTGGAAAGTCAGAAATCATCACTAAATGTTTTCAAAGAGATTTCTGTGACCACTATTAGTATTTGTAATGTGGATGTGGTCTAATGCAATGAATCAAACGTTATTTGATTAACCACTTTTATACATGTCAGTGAAAAGCAAAAGTATTTTATATTTTCTCTTCTCATGTTCCAGAGTTTTATTCTGATGGGGAAAAAAATGTAATAATGTATAAGTATGAGCAAATAATGAAGCTAATTTAACTATTAAAGAGAAAATATATATTTAAAATAGTGTAAATACTTAATAGAGGATTAAATAAATATTGACAACTGAGCATTTGTCATAACAAACTAAACAAATCTAAAGAAAAGGCTGAAGAGGTTGGTTTTACATTTAGATTGATAGATACAAAAAGGAAATGTCGCATCAAAAGTTTTTTCTGTTGCATTTTGAAAACAAAATTGCAAGACTTGTGTCAAACAACTTGATGACCTGGCCTGACTCATGCACCGCACGCATGGCTGCTTCAAGACCGTTAAACACTTTATAAAGCATAAACCGAAATAATTTAAAAAACAATAAAAAGAATACCAAAAGTGAAACATAAAAAGTTGTGTTGTCATCGTTTGGATTTCCTTTTATAAAAATCACAGACGAACACGATACAGAAACATTTCATTCTTTGTCCAAATTGGAATTCTGTTCATCACGTCTCCTATTTTCAAACTAAGCTCTTCAACGTAAAAACTCTTTTTAACTTCTTAACTTCATATTTTGACTGTGTACTGTGGGAAGAGAGCTGTAGCTGTAAAAATGAAAGGAGCCCCTGCCTCCATGAGTGGACAAAGTATATTTATACACAAAAAACTTGTATGTTATATAGAATTTTCTCCACAGTACGTATAGTGTGCATTGGAACCAACAATCTATCTGGGACTCGACTGACCTAATGCAATCATTTGAGAAGTCTGGTGTTCGGTGCCTGTCTAAACTTCTCCGTCGTATTTATCTTTGCTCACAAACATCCTAACTGCATCCAGAGCCCGTTCTCTACATGGCAAATTAAGAAGAAAAAACCACATCATGAAAAACGCATGCTGTTCAAAGAAGCTTTCTCACAGAGAAACTACAAAAAGACGGCAAATTAAATTAATTATTAAAAGAGTTTATAAAATGCAAACAGCCTTATGTAAGAATACGCTACTTCTGATGTTTTCCCAGCGAATAAGCAAACCAGTATTTTTTTTTTTTCAATATCATATATCTCAGTGAAATGCAATTTTAATTACATGTTATGACTGATGTAATTCATACGGTCAAAGTCACATCTCCATTCAGTCAGGCTCTGTCAGCCGTGATGTAATACATTATTATCCTTCAGCTCACTCACTGAGAGAAGTGCAGCTCCGCGGGGCCTTGATCCCGCCGACTTTACGGCTGATGATGCAACCTCAGTCCTCAGCTGCTCTCCCCGCATGCAAATACATTCTGTCAATTACAAAAACCCCAAATAAAGGTTTTACACAACAGCCTCAGCAGCTACACAGTGCATCACAGCGACACTCAAATCGGTTAAATCCTCCCCCAGAAGCCGCACATCCAGAAAAGGCCTGAGATTGTTTCCCCTGTGTGTTTATAACAACCGAGAGACGGAGCCGATGCCGGGATACGTGTGGTGGCACATTTGTCGCTGTCGCACCGAGCGCTCTATAATCTTTCCAATCAGGAAACCCAGAACAAATTAGGTTGTGCAGCGCTTCCAGTATCCCATCACTGTAAATCATCATCATGACCCCGGACATGTACAAGTACACTACACTGCAACAACGGGGCCTGGGAGAATAATGTTTGTTCCCAAGACTGGTCCTGAAGATATACTGTGAGAAGATAGAGTCCCATTCACTTGTACTTCTCACCCACTTACTGTATGGTAGAGTGAAACTACAGGTTACCAGGAGGAGCTGGGGTTTGGGTTTGGCCCTCTTCCTTTCTCATTACAGGGTTCGTTGGCGGTGAACAAGCATCGGGCGAGTCAGGGTGACTGTTAACTGTCACTGTGAGAAAGCCCAGAGCTACGAGGTCCAAAACAAAGGCCTGACACTGGATATCACTGAAACAGCAAATGATTTGGTTTGGCAGTACATTGACCATACTACAGCGGCCATGTTCTCGCTGTGGCGATGCTAACATGCAGATGTTTAACAGGGATAATGTTTTATTAAACTGTTGTTGACAGTTGGTTAGCGTTAAGAGAAAGATAGAAATAAATAAATAACACAATATTCTATACATCAAACATTCATAAAAGCTGAAGCAGAATTAGGCTGAAGGGAATATTTGTTTTAATGATAAAACAGGTCAACAACAATAATACCCTGTATTCATATGAAACCTCTTTGAGAAGTTTCTGTTCCAATACTGTGATTAGCACATGCTATCACTAGCATAGCAACATGCTCACAGCAGCTATGATAACGGATCGAATTTTCACCATTTTAGTTTAATGTGTTAGCAGGCTAATACTAGCTAACAGCAAACATGTGTTTGATGGGGATATTATTAGTTTTAGCTCCAATAGAACAATCTGAAGTATTGGACACATTTCGTCCAGATGAGGGCTCTAGAGTAAACATCAAAGGATCAGCTTCCAATTCATTCAAAGGGGAACATGGATGTCGGGGCCAAACTTTGTGTGAGTAAACTATTCCACAAAGCTGATGCTGGCAATAAAGGAAAAAAGGAAGAATAACTACAGCTTTTGTTGGCATCATGAAACTTTTTTTTTTTTAAGTGCATTCAGGTGAAGACATCTTGGAAACCAATGAATGAAGACAAATGTGGGTGCCTGTCAATAGAAAAGTTCAAAGTTTAAAGGACCAAGGCTTAATCAAGTTGCAAAACTGTTATGGGGGAGATTTGAGCAATAAAAGTGTTTAATCCCAGAAAAGACATTTCATAAACGTTTGGTTTTTGTTTCGTCAGTTTTAGATAATTGCCATCAAATGAGCAGGAACATTTTTATTAGTAAATGTTCATTCAAAGTAAAGCTTTGAAAGACAAACTTGACAAAGAGAAGATGCAAGAGTAAGACCCGAGAACGAGTGATGAAAAATGAGAGAGAAAAAGGCAAAAAGGGAAGAAATAAAGTAAAAAGTAAGAAAGCAAGGAACGGAGGAGGAAAGGAAAGAAAAAAACAGAGAGAGAGAGATTCAGGCTCAGAGAGGGGGGAGGCAGGAGCAGACCGGTTCAGCTCCAGTTGGATAACCAATCTGTGTTTTCAGTCTCCAAGTCAATTAGAAACCATCAAAGCTTGAGGTTTTGGGGGACTCGAAAGTCAGTTCGATATCCAACCATTTCCCACAGCCTTTCAAGGGCTGCCAGACGTTTATTTGTTTTGGATTAATGTAATTAACCCCCCCCCCCCCCTCCCCGCCCTTTCCTGGTGTCACACACACAAGAAGCGAGTCACAGCGAAGACATTACGAGGCCTCGGCTTCTCATGCATCCAGCCCGGCCCAGCCCCGAGGTTCACGAGATTCCATATCAGTGGATTTCGCTTTACTTGAGCCTGAAGTGTGAATTAGCCTTTAACAGTTCTTACAAGCTCATCAGGAAATACTGTGGAGACCAGTGAAAAGATATCTGCCTGTGAGCCATTCTAGAGTTACTTTAAGAGGTGTCAGGGGGCAGAGAGGGTCGTCCACTAACCAGAGGGTCAGCTGTTCGATACCCAACACCTCCCGTCTGGTGTAGGATAGTAAAAAGGAAAGGCATAGAAGCACTGTATGAAAGTTGTGTGTGAATGGGTGTTTGTAACTTGTACTGTAAAGCAGTTTGAGTGGTCGATTCAAACTGGAGAGGTGCTACATAAATACAGAGCATACATGTACACACAGTATATACACAGTTATAGTAAATTGTTACCTGTAGGTATTTATTTGAGTAGTTGTTGTCCCCTTCTGCAGCTCATGTGGCTAAATGGCAGTTCTTAAAAAAATGTATCAAACTGATATTGCTTTGGCTTTATCACCAATAAAGTTTCCATATATAAGATTATAATATGTTTGTGAAAACATTAAAACGTGTTATTCTTTTTGCTGCCCCATCTAACTACAGTACAACAAGCAGAGATATCATTGTGTGTGGTCTCAACATGTCTCTCTGACGAATTCGGGTTCAGACAAAATCCCTTTGTGATTTAGTAAAAGTTCACAGAAATAATTTATAAATAAGATTTCCAGTCCTGCATCGCACAATAAACCAGTTCATCGTGCAGTGTTGAGTTCTGTGAAACTCTTAAATCTCTGAATATTAAACTATTTATGAAGCCATTCGAAACTATGCAGGGCTTTTAAAGTGGCTTTTAAAGGTCCTCTACCCGAATAATCAAACTCACTCACTTATGAGTCGTTTAAAGTACAAACCAGGTTTTCAGAACCCGACTCATCTGCCTTTCCATTCAACCCGCAGCCATAACTCTGACAAAAGTCACAGTAAAAATGATGTGTGAGTGTGTAATACGCTAGTGTTCCAGCCGTACTAAAATGTCTCATAAATCCTGAGAGTTTTCTGTTTTCATACGCGAAGAAAAAAAAGTATTGGGAAGATTTGCTGATCAAACCCAGATGGGACCGAAATCGTTTTTCAAAGTCTGCCACGATGAATAATTTGCTTTCTGATTTTGCATAAGTTGGAATGATGAGATGATGAGAGGGTTTTCTACAGACAGCGAGTCGCAAGTTAGGGTTTGACCTTTTTTAACAATCATTTGCATGAGGGCAGAAATAAAAGGGGGGGGGGGAAATAAATCTTTTTACAGCCATAAAAAGTGTATCTTTGGAGGAAAAAACACATTCACTTCATGTTTCGACATCAAATGTTGTCAGATTGTCTGTTGTCCTTGTTTTCTTCTTTTTCAAGAGAGGGGAGTTCTGCCATCAGTCAAATCTTTCTTTTTTTCTCAGTAAAGTTTACTTAACGGGTCAAAAAGCAACTTTAAACTTCAAAAAAGGAAACAAACCAGACTTGTTGTTTTGGTGTTCCTCTCTCTTCTTTCTGATGTAACGATGAGCTGGAGCTCACACTTCTGAGGACCTAGTTTAATTCCCAGTTTACACCTCAAGAGGTCAGTCTAGCTCCCTGTGCCAGCACCGAGTGACCAGCAGAGCTAATGACCAAGTCTCAAGAAAGAGGCTGTAAATGTGTATCTCTGGACATGTCATTCAAACAAACTGTAGCTGTTCTTCATTTAATAATACAGCAAAATATAAATGATTATATGATATATTTTGGCCTTAATTGCAGGGTTATTTTAGCAAGTTAAGTCAAAAGCAGCATTATTTAGACTTGGAAAATACAAAAGAAAACCATGTTAAGATACATAATTTGTGGGTTTACATTGTACATAGCATATGGACATTAACTCAAGTGCTGTATTATACAGTTTTGTGGTATTTGACAATAGTTCCACCCTATCTACATTTATTTGACAATATCAAATATGAAGCACTTTTAAGATAAAAATAAACGGAAATATAGAGTAGTTAACATTAACTTTATCTCCACAAGATGCTTTAATGATAATACTTAACCTGATTTATTTTTTAAATACAGGACTGGAGTTCTGTAATAGAATATAGGTTTGATACTTTTACTAAAGTTGCCAATTACAGATAATCAGCCTGCCAGGCAGATTGAATGAAGTTTGATGTTCAATATTCACACAACATCCGTACAGAGACAAAATGCAATATGTACTCGGTCAAAGTGAGAATGTATGACTTCAACTTCCTGACCATGTGCAGTATGTGCTGACATTCTGGGAAATGTTTGACGTCACAGGTGATATGACCCTCGGGTGCACTTTTCTTTTTATGTGGTGACTTACAGTAGGTGTAACCTTCCGCTGCCTACACCTCCATTAAACTAATATTTGGTTAAACCTTTGAGAATGAACTATATATAAAATAAGTTTAAATGTGATTTACTTCACTTCCTTGGCAGGTAAGTGGTGATTACCATTACTGCCGTCTTAACTCAGGGATGAAAATATATAAATGCACTTAAAAAGTCATATTTAAAATGAACCTCGTAATAAAACATTTATTCAATGAACTGTGAGTGAAAAAAGGAACCAGGATGTTGTTCTTTGTCCGACACGACCCTCCCTACATCTGACCTGAGTTTCTAACATGGCTATTTGGGCTCTTTGCTTTGATGCTGTGGAAATTAAAGTAACTTTAAGTCTATAGTTTCTGTAATGTAACAACTTTATCAATCAATTATTTCCAGAAAAATTCCTTTCGCTGTAAAACAAATCATTTTAAACTTTTCTTTTCAAAATAAAGGCATGCAAAGACAATTTCGGAAAACGCGGTGGATAATCGCAGGAAAGGCGAGAAAGCAATTTAGAGTAAAACAGCTAAACTGTAAGAATGTTCCAAAGTCAAAGTGCAACTAGGAAATCTATTAATCCTCAGACTATTATTTGCCCGTTTTGAAAGTCACTCTCATTAACATATATCCTTCCGCCCTAATCTTTTCCAGAATTCTAATATTGTGAAGTCTCATATAAACCAGAACAGAAACAGTGGCAGCTCCTGTTCCTGGTTCGGTTTTTGACGTAAGCAACATATTTTCCTTATTTCAAGCTGGGCTTTCTCCAGTTGCACAGTAAACAGAGGAAAATTACTCATTCTGATCAGATAGATCAACTCTTTTCTACATCCGAATAAAAGCACGACACAGACTGCGTTCCTCCTCCTGCTAAAGATACTTTTATCATCCCAGACCTGCAGAATCCTGTGCATCCTTTTAGCCTGATCCGTGCTATCAGGGAAACAGCATTTTATGATAATGTTTACTAATGATAAAACTGCATTCAACACATCAGTCAAACATGAACAGACAATAAAGATACAAACAGCATCTGAACCTTTCTGCCCATGTTACATCTGTTCTCCTGTCTCAGTACCGCAACAGCAAGAATAGACCTCCCTGAAAACAGGTTTCCTTGTAATTTAAGAGTTTGTCTCATGATAGATCTTCTCCATTTGACTTTCGCCAGATTTGTTTTGTGTTGATGCTGCACTGTTATTATTTTCAACAGTGTGTGTCCAGCCCTGAAGTCTGGCACTTTGTGCAAATTGACAGTCGGTAGGGAAAGAGAGAGGAGAAACTGAGATGTAGGGATTGTCTCAAAAAAACATGCAAAATGGTCAAAAGAGCATATAAAGATTTTAGAATTACACTTAATGCGACTTTATTTTAATCTGGACCTACAACTCGTTATCTTTATTATTACCGTTATGGAGCAACAGACACACACATTTCAGACCAACTTTATTTACTGGATTAGACATATATAGCAGGAGTATCTTTGTATGATAACCCTAAATTAAAACATTAACATTAAATCATAAAAAGTTCATGTCACAATAAATGGAAACCGAAGCTCTTTCAAACCTAAATTTGTGAAATAAGAAAACAGCCTTGTCTCAAGCTTTGAGAAGCCAAATGTAGTAAATGATTTTAAGGGGATTTTAGATTTTTATTCATCAGCCTTAGATACATGAGAATATTGTTCAATCCATATGGGAACATTCGGTTTATCTGCAAACTTAAAAACAGACTGTGTGTGTGTGTGTGTGTGTGTGTGTGTGTGTGTGTGTGTGTGTGTGTGTGTGTGTGTGTGTGTGGGTGGGTTCAGTACATATGTTTGCTACTTCCATGCAGATGTTTGTCTGCACACATGTAGGGAGGTAGTGTGGGGCCGATACTGAATCCTTTAACTCCAACTGCATGGACTGGCATGGTTACACACACACACTGACACAAATACACACCCATAGGCTCACACACCCACTCCTCAAACCTAAACAATGATCCATCATACGAATCCACATCCTCCTCTGGGCCACATCAATCCCTTTGCTGCGGAAAAACTGATCCCAGAATCGGCTGCTAACTGTCAACTGCAGGACTCTCGAGCCGCCCACTCACCACTAGAAAGAGACCACTGTGGACGCACACATTTAATAGGCCTGCCATTAGTTTGAGAGCACTCTGATGTCTCTCTGGATTTGTGACGCTCCGCTTTTTCTTTTTTTTTTGCAAAAACCCCAAAGGGAGCGAATACAATGGCGGATTTATCGAAGCTGTAAATGTAATTTTAGTTATAGTTTTGTTCCTTGTCATTGAAGGTGAATTGTCATAGCTGTCAACGAGGTTTATGTGTGTGTGTGTATGTGTGTGTGTGTGTGTGTGTGTGTGCGTGTGTGTGTGTGTGTTTGCCAATATATAGGTCTGTGCTCTCTCCGCTGCATGAATGAAACATGCAGCGGCTCGAATTGGCTGCTGGCAAACACCAAAGGGAATCTATTATGCTTTTCCTTATTTGCTGTCATACATAATGTTACGGTGTCAGATGTTCATATTAAACGTGGTCAAAGTTCCAAATAATGAGGGACACGTATGAAAGTAATCCTTGTGAGACAAGACTGGACTTTGCCACCCACAGTCTCTGCCCATTTACTTTAATTTATCGAAGTCAACATAATGGATCCTCAAAGGGCTCTGCTAGGCTAAATTATTAGCATCGACACAATTTCCTCTTTTGCTTCGTAATAAAAAATAAAAAAAAAGCATTTTACAGCTTCTTTGGCTTCGGAGTTGACCGATGTATCAAGGTGGCTAAATGTTGATATTTACCTAGTTGACAATTATAAAGATATATATGGTTTTTCATAAGGAGGGGAGGAGCTAAGCCTGTTCAGGAGAATCTTAATTGTACATTCAAGTTCAATATACGAGGAATCTGCTTTAATCTCTGGTGAATAACAAACAAGTAGATAAACAGGGGTAAAGATAAAGCCATTTGAGAAACAAGAACTGAGTTACCAAAATAATACAGTAAAATTAAGTAAATAGAGATTATAGTAAAACATGTAAAATGTGAAGATATGAAAACAATTGATATCATATTACAGATCATGAATGTATTCTTAAAACATTTAACCCTGTTGCAACTCTACCACTCTTATAAGGTGTTAAAAGAAAGAACACATTATTTGACACAAAAGAGAAACTGCAGCTAAAAGTTGCAGTTTTTTTACGATAACCTAAAAATACTTTGTTAACCTCTGTGTTTTTTTCTGCTCTTAAGGCAGCTGGTTCTATTTCAGGAGCGAAGCGAAGTAATCATTTGCTTTATGTTCAGGCCGAAGAGGACGACGAGTGTGTAAGAAAATGATGCTGCAAACCATCAAAGATTTTGTCAATTTCACTGTGGTCGTCTTCCCATTGAAAGCAGATGACTGCGTGTTTTGCGTCTTCCTTTTCCCAAATCTCATTGGAGACCAAAACAACAAGGCAAAATTATGCAGAAGCAGTGCAAGATACACAACGTCAATAAAAAGACGGAATTAAAAACGGAGCCGAACTCTGATTTCAAAATAGAGAATAAAGAGACAACTTGTGATTATTAACGTCCCGTTTCCTGCAGTGTGTCGTGCTCCTCGGACATGAGGCCCCGGGCAGGACATTCATCAGACACACGGTCGAGCCTCTTCCACTGCGGTGAACACACAGACCACTAATATCAGGTTGGTTCAGCAGAGGAGAACAACTGCACGGCCACACTAACCAGACAGCTGCAGCCTCCTGCATCACAATATACTGGAGGAGGGCTTAGCCTCTTGGCGAACATAATAACAACAACTAAACCACCGATGACAATAGTACAAATTATCATATTTACACAAACATCACTATAACTGCAACATCAAATATCTCCTACAATAGAAATAGTGTATATTATGGTGTACACGTAGACATACATACATACAAGTAGAAAAATCAAATACGTTTGATAACTTTTGTTTAAACCAACAATTTTACAAAATCACAAAATCAAAAATAATGGTGGCAGTAGGGAAAAGGTTGGGTGATCGCCAACCTCAAAGGGTTCCATCCTCTGGGGACCATGGATCCATCCATTAATCATCTTTATCTCTGAAGAACCTGGAGGAGGTGGTATTGGCTGTGACAGTTGCGGACACACCTCCCATGGTTGTGGTTTGAATTGTTTGCCGCGTCAACTCCCCCCTGCAGCTAGATTTCCTTCAAGACCATGACTTCAGCGTCAAGTGCAAAACATTGATTCTCCCAGAACTGGTACAACTCTGGAACGGCTTTCACCGAGTCAATCAGGAAAATTAAGTTTGCGCAAAATTTCATAGCAATCCACGTAAAAACACTTTGTATGTCAACTACTGAAAGAGAAAGACACCTGAAGACAAATCCTTGATGGTCATACACATGCTAGCGTAAACAGGAAGGAGATTCTATTCGCAGGTGGTTTGCTGAGTTACAAAGTAATACGAAAGAGAAACAGAAATGGTGTTAAAAACATCATTTCTTCCCTTGACTAAGATGGAACCGTAACCGAGAACAACAGTTTGCATTCGCCACATCCAGTCAAGTTGTGACCGCTGAGAGCCAATCAGGAGGCAGATGTGGGTGAGTGCGTCATCAGTGACAAAATCTCCATGTTTGCCAGTACAGACAAAAAACAAAATCACTCAAAAACGTTTTGGGGAATTGAAAACTTTAGAGTAGGGTGGACCCAAAGATGTGGACACGAGTGAGGCATCTCAAGACTAATATGTGTTTGTGTGGATGCAGCCTATGACATCTACCACACTACACTACACCACTAAAACAAAAATATCCTAAAACCTGCAACTGTGATCATGGCCTCTATGAGCCTCTATGAAGTGGTGCACACTTCTATGTACACCACACTTGATTGCTACCACCACAACTATACTGATTCTATAGCATCAAATTCAAAGACTTTTGCTTTTACAAGTTGAAATGACTTTTTTCTTCCTGAAATAAAATGGCAGTGGTGGAAACTTACATCACCACACAGAGGTGAAAATGTGCAGTGCAAAAAAAAAAAACTTGTTTGTTTCCATTGAGCCAAGCTGCAGCTTTGTGGTTCATCAGTGTGTGAGCGTGTGTTTTGTGTTGGCTGATTCGCATCTAATAGATCGAGCTTTAAATAGCAGGCACGCTTCCTCGACTCAGGGAGATTATGCTCTTTTTTAACATTTTCTGTGTTTGCAAAAGTGTGTGTATGAGACGCTCTGTGGTAAGAGGCTGCCTGCCTGTGTGTGTGTGTGTGTGTGTGTGTGTGTGTGTGCGTGCGTGTGTGTGTGTGTGTGTGTGTGTGTGTGTGTGTGTGTGTGTGTGTGTGTGCGTGTGTGTCAGGGTGCATGTGCGAGGGAGAGAGATGTGAGGAGTGAATGGCTTGGCTCCACATCAAAGGCCCCTGCGAGTCTCTGCATTAACGAGGCCCTTTGTTTCCTGCCTCCCAGATTACAACACTTCTCTCCCTGAGCTCCGTGTGTGTGTGTGTGTGTGTGTGTGTGTGTGTGTGCCCACATGTCTGTGTGTGAGGAGGGCACAGTAACCTGTAGACTTGAGGACTGATCCTCCTCTTTTTTTTAATGCAACCCAAACCCAAACTGATCCAAGGTCAGTGTCGTGATATTCAGAAAAGAGTCTTTGAACTGGCATGAATGTGAATGTGTGATAGAGACCCACAGCATTTATTAGCACTGGGTAAGTGGCTGAATGTGAATATTAGTGCTGCCTTCAGACATGCAATGAACTTGTACAGAGTTTGTATCATATACTGATTCCTATGTCACGTTTTCATGTTCACACAGAGAAAGAAAAAAAGTATAAATCTGCCATGAAACTAAAGTCGGGTGAGAATTTTACGACACCCTTAATATTGACCTTAGATGATCATTCCATGAATATTTGCAGGATAACTACTGGTTCATGTGTAGAATTTCCCACATTGTTTTACTTGTGAGTCAGAGATTACTTGAAACACATTTTAGGCCAATTACCGGCAACCTCTCTTAGAGTGTCTCATAAAATGTGTCTTCCAACCTCCAGTCACCTGATGCTTCGATCTGCAAATCACAGATGACACACTGAGACAAACTTTGTGATGAGTGTGTGTGTGTGTGTGTGTGTGTGTGGTGACGGAGCGTGACGCAGAACCTTTTTCTCATAAGCCGGGGCCATTATTTGATAATGCACCTCTGAAAAAAGTTCTCGAACTGAGGCAGGCCTGAGCGGAGATGGAGCTGTTCCAACCACAGCTCGCTTGTTCTTTCCTCTGAACACAGGGAAGAGAGAGAGAGCGGGCTGCGTGCAGGCATTTGAAGGTTTTGTTCCACTCAGGCAAACATAGACGGTTGAAAATGTTAAGAAATGGTAATCTCTTCTTACACAGTGACACAAAGCACAAAGTGGGAAAAGGAATGATGGGACTGATGATCCTTGGAACAGAGTGAAAACTAATTTTGGATCCTGGTTTTGGATTCCAAATCATTTATTTTCCCTTTGTGCTTTAAATTTGGGGATTTTTTTTTGTCATTTTAAAGGCGCGTTAGTCCATAAAAACATGCAGTGTTATATCAATATGGTAAATGAATTGGAAGCATTGTTCAAAAGATATATCCTATTCCTTTCACTTTCCGAGCAGAGTCGGCACAGTAATGAATTTGGTGTCAATGTCAATACACATTCTCGACCAATCGTGAGTCACTCTCAGCTGTCAATCATGAGGTTTAGTAACTAATGCAAACCAAACTTACCAGAAAAATGAGCAAATATCAGTGTGATAATAACTACTTCAAATTACAGAAACCATATTTGAAACAAATGTATTTAAAATGGACTTTGAATTAGCTTGGTCCATGTCCTAACCACTAACATGGAGGAGTCGGAGGTGTATGACCTATACTGCAGCCAGCCACTAGATGGTGATCGAGAAGCTGTGGCTTCACTTTTAGGGAGCCATCGTGTCTTCTTGGCGTCCATCTTTAAATACAGTTTATGATTCGAAGCTGATCCTTAGCTTTTATGACCTCCATGTAGAGGAGTGTATGTTTTTTTCCCCTATCCATTTGTCTGCTGGCTGGTTTATTAGTTTGTCAGTGGGATTACAAAATAATAAAATTGGTGGAAGGATAGAACATGGGCCAAGAAAGAACTCATAAAATGTGGGTGTGGATCCGGAATTCATTATTTTCCCTTTCTTAAAAATTGCATGATTTTTTACATTTTCACCACTTTCCCTGAGAATAATTCATGGAACTTGATGAAAATAATCACGTAAGTTGAAGGAACTGATATTTAAGTGTCTGTGAAATTCGTTGCAGCTTGACTGCATACAAGGGGGCTGCTGGGGCTTGGCGGAGGTATGCGCCAACTTCAGTGCTTTTGTCATGTGATCTAGATTAGCAGCATTATATTTTCAAGCTATTTCAGTTATATGTCATATGTTTGATGAAGCTTCTGAATTTACAGCTTGACATGTTCTAAGTTGCTCAGGATGAGATAAAATTGACATTAATACATGTCAGATCTTGTGCGAGACACAAAGTCATAAATAAAGTGTTTTGGACCAGCAATGTGTTTTCAAAGCTGGTTTCCTCCACTGTTTATGTTTGTTGATTTCACCCCCAAAGCCCTGCGCAGATCTGTGGTATCAACTCATAAATCTTTGATAAGGAGCTAACGAAGAGGTAAAGGGACTCTGCATTCTGCTAAATCAAAAGAGAGACATATTCAAATCAGCAAACACTCAGCAAACTAAAACTCCAACAAGTCTCATTATCTGGCACAAGATGTTAAGTTCTCAGCCTCTTTTTTTCTTTTTTTTATTGGGTTTGTTTTGCTGAGCCAGGGTTTTTCTCTTTTCATCACATTGAAAGATTTTTATCTGTGAGAAATATGAGAGCTGATACCGGTCTTTGTATTGTCGGCCACTGTGTTTATCTCAGGTATCTTGTTTGGAGACGTCTCAACAGAAGCTGCTTTAGGAAAGGAACACGCTTTTTTCTCCTTGTTCTCTCCGGTACCTTCAAACTGATGAGCTCCTTGTCTCGAAGCGGCTACTGTTACCTTTCATCATGATTGTAAAACGGTTGCTACTCACTTATTAAATAATTGTCTGATAAGTGTACTAGTGTACTACTGTTCAAATTATTTTTCTAGATTATCTGGGTCAGACGTTTTCACAACGTGAGGAAAATGTTCGGTTTATTCACCAGGTAGATATCTCTTTCTGTGTCTGAAATTATCCTATTCATCTGGATATTTGTATTCTTCCAGTTTTGTCAACAACACGCCCTCTAATTCCCTGTGAATTTTTTTCTGGATATTTTCCTGCTGTAATCTCCATTTTCCAGACATTTTACTTCGAGGGCTGGCAGAAGAAGTTAGGCAAGATGTCTGGAGCAACTGATTCAGACATTTGCGTTTTCACATCCAGCCACTCTCCAGCGCAAGTCTGAAAGGGCAATCCTTACATGCACACTGGGGATTATCCTGGTCCACCTCACATTTAGAAAACAATTAAGTCAGTCATAATCTTAAATCTCACTAGAACCACATTATTGTCGAGCATTTTATGCGTTCGATTGTTGTTCGGGTTGCTCACTGTTTCATTGCAGAACCTCATACACAACATAAAACTGTTGAGAAGATTTGTCGAGGCTCCACATTGCTGCTGGGATGCTGCGTTGAAGGCCATGGTTTTGATTGTAGGAAAACTACCAATAAAAAGCACACAAGTGGTTCCAGTTAAGAGCTGTTTGCTTGGATGTGGCTTAACCCCAATGAAAGGACATGATTTAATTACTCTGCAGCTTTAATGCGCCTGATGTTTCTTTAGAAAGCACAGTATATAATCTTTCTTTTTCTTTTAAAACAGACTGTGATTCATCTCTGTAGGGGAAAAAAACCTGTTAAAGAAAGAGCATTTCCCCCACTAATGATTGAGCAATGGAAAAGCACTCATTAAACTTATCTTCACGTTTTAAACTAGTTCTGCGCACACCGACAGTGGAGATGAAGTTTGCGCTATAAGTAGAATCATGAATTTCCCTTTTTCTTTTTCTGTCACTGCTGTGTGTTGCTTACCAACCTTTTTTGGTAACAAACATCCAACCTGGGCCTCAATGCATGTGTCAACCAGGGCAATTAAAGACTGTGCTTTTTTTTCCATGTTTAATTTGCAGATTGCTTTAAGAGGATTGAAGAGACATTCTGAACTCTGGAAAACTGGGCCTGGACAATTACAGGAGTTTGTCTTTCGCATATGAGGAACACAGCAGGAAACTTTACAGAGTGTTCAGGCAAGGGGGGTGGGGGGCAGAGGGGCTGGGTTCAACATGCAGGAGGCAGGATTTAATTATTAATTCTGTTGCACAATTTTTGCCTTTTCACCAAAAGCTCTTGGCTCTGGTTGTCTCTCTGAGTTAAAGTCGTTGTCTGTGTTTTCCACATAGATTTCACGCATTTTTCAATCTGCGATATTTGTATTATCCAAGATTTGTGTTGGAAACGTCATCAACATTTTCCTGCTCTGGACATTTTCCACGGGGGACAGCAGGAACATATTTGGCAAATGTCCAAGGCAACATTAAATAAACATACCAACAATGCCTGATTTACTTGCTCACATAACTATTTATTGACAATACATTTTTACTCTACAGAGTCGTGTGTGTTAACTATAAAAAAAATGATGATCTTTGCAAAAAAACACATTTCCTTTATCAGACCAACCACAGGCTTGGTCATGATGAGATACATATCTCGTACGTGTGCTGCAGAGACACTTGCGTCCTGGCGTCACAGCTTTCTGTGTGGGGCCGCTTATCTCCGCTAGCTGCTCATGTTCCCGTATTTGGTCTTTCCTGTCAACAGATGATGTCTAATGTCACAACAGTCATCAGGGTTCATGATCAAATTTGATAAGAAAGGATGCACAAAGTCTGTGTGTGGGTGTGTGTGTGTGAGCGTGCGTGTGCGTTTGTGTGTTTGTGTGTGACTCATACAGAGTGAACTTTTAATATAACTCTGGTCTGAAAAGAATGATCAGAGAGAGAGAGAGAGAGAGAGAGAGAGGGAGAGACATATAAAAAGAGACAAAGTGTTGTAATACAACGAGTAGAGAGGGTGGCTTCATTTCTGTGCTTGTTTGGTGCATGTGCCTGTGAAAGAGACAGGCGCACTACAGCCGAAAGCCTCGAGTGAACCTCTGAACCCATGTGATGAGCGTGTTTCACCGTCGGCGCAGACGTTCATGGGAAAGTGTTCAGATCAGAGTGCGGCGATCTGGTGAGGCGGTGGCCCACATCGGAGAGGAGCTGTCTCTCTGCAAAAACAGCTGTCTATATTTAATCAAGGCGAATAAACAAGGAGTTTAAACAACTCATTTATAATTTAGATTTGCATACATTAGAACCGCTCATTTTAATCTTTTTATTAATATGCATCGACGATATTGTATAAATATGCAGTTTTATGCAAATACCGGGCCGATTTTCTGTTTGTATTTAATTCTGCTCCTCAGCTGTGGATCATCATTTTCATTCAAGGCAACCGACTCAGATTAAGTCAAATAAGACACTGCATGGGATTGTATAAATATTTCTCAATTAAAAACTCAGAAGACCAGCCATGCTACTGTATCAGCATTAAAAATGCATTGCCATGGGGAGGAAAATGGGGGAAGGCAAGTTATGAGTTTGATAAGACATCAGAACTTTGAGTCTACATCTTTGAACTTGTGTTTTTTGCGTCTTCTTTCCCTCCTCCGATCACGTCGTTGCAGTAGCTTGCACTATTTTTGCTGTTATGGAGACAGTTACAAAATCTGGGGGATGTAAGGACCAGCCAAAAACATGCTGTGCCTCCGTTATTGATGAGCACGCCATGCCGTCTGATGTTGTTCACAGAATGTCCTACATTTTTGTTTCATGCCTCAGCTGACACTTTGCTGTCCATGCAAATGACGAGTTTTGTTCCACAATGTGAAAAACTACCAAGTGAACCGTTTGACAACAGCCGATACAAACGGTTCTGCTGGGATTTTGAACGGTAAAAATATGGATACGTTGTTCTTAATACAGCAAAAGAATCGCACGGAATTCATATTGTATGTACCCTAATATGACAAGGGCAACCTTTAGGATACGTGCTCGTGACAAAGTACATATTCTATGTAAACCAATCACCAGAAAGACATGGCAGGTTTTTAGATAAAAGAAGAAGCTGATTGGATCTGGTTTCCATCATCAAAACCAAAACTGGCCCAAATCTCTTCAGTAAAACAAAGTACGCAATGGTGTATGTGATATTTTTTGTGTGGAAGTGTGTGCGTGCTTTGTGTTTTAAGTTAAGTGTTGTAGACACTTGAAAATACTTGATGAGGATAAAAGCGAATACAAATATATAGTCAGTCAGTAAATGCAAACACCAGCAAGTCCAACATAAACCTTTACAACTCCTGAAGATATTAACAAATACCAAAATATTCAATTTATTCAAAGGTAAGACAAGAACGAGCAAGAAATTGTGACATTTAAGATTCTGGAACAATCAAAGGTTTGAATGATTATTAAATTGACTATCAAATTATTTGCAGGTTAACATAAAAATCGATATCTTTTATACTTTCAATTAAAATGCAAATCTATCAGAAATCAATCACCAAAAGTGATGTTCAGCTGGATACAAATGCAGTGAAACCCCAGTAGACCATATTTAGAGAAACTTTGTGAAGAATGTTGTATAACATAATTAAATGGATCCACATTAGAGAACAAAATCATTTTTTAATGCGTTTTCATAATCATTTGGAGATAATTTGGTTTTAAACCAATTGATGACAAGAAGAAAAATAAAGTAAAGATTCTGTGCAAACTTTGATTAAGGATTAAGGCTGAGCTCCAAACTAATGAGGACGTAATTATTATTTCAATATGGTAAATAAGAAAGTAAATTTGACTTTAATCTTTGAGAAATTATCTGTTTTAATTTACTTATTTTAAATTAAAGTAGCAGTATACTGTTAGAATACTGAGAAAGCTTTTTGTTTTACTGCTAATAAATTATTTAATATACTGTTGTGTCATTTTTATAATAATACAACACACCCACACACACACATATATATATATATATATAAAGTAGGACAGTAGGACGCACATATATATATGTGCGTCCTACTGAAACACCTGAAAATGCATGTCACATGACCATCCGTGTACACTGGGCACGGGGGTGTGCAGGTGTTAACAGGATGCAGATTAGGAAGGGATGTCAAACTCTGGAATAGTGTGGACAGCAGGCATCAAAATGTGTTTCAAAACTAAGACATACGTTGAATTCCATTACAATCAAATCAAGTTTCCTGAGACCATAACAGTAATGAAGTAACGCTGACTAAAATACAGAGCTGAAATACAAGGATCCACTGTATCCATCATCTTTCCTTTATTAGAAAAAGTCCGTCAACATTTTTTAGAGGTTGTTAAAAACGCCCCTTTATTCTAACTTGGTCCAGTCCTTGTGGTTCCATCGTTTTTGCTTGCCCTCTGTGTAGTTTTTAATCCTCTATTATTTTGTTTTTTACTCTATTTCCCATTTGTATCTTAATGTATGTTTTGTACAGCACCATTGGTTTTGAAAGTTGCTTTATTAACAAAACGTTCTCACTTACTTACTCATCTGCCCTGTCGCCTTTTGAGAACATTCGTCTCAGAGAAGAAGTTTCGGGGGCAGAACGCAGCAGCAGGCTCCTGCAGCCAGGGGACCGTGGACGGCTTGAACACGCCCCTGTGGAAGTCACGCACAGTGCCCGCGGAGCAGAGCTCGGGGAGGTGATGTCTCTTTAAGAGCCGCAGCCCTCTGCTAGAAACAATCGTACAATCCCCCCCCCCCCAACAAGTCATCGGACCTGTCAATCATCCGGTCGGCGCCCTTTGATGTCGGGACTCCTCGCCATGTCTTGGGCTCACTGAGCTGTTCGCAGTAGCAGGGACACGCCAGTCCTCCGCCGAGCAGCCCGGGGACGCCACATCGCAACTTTTCTCCCCGCTCCATGTACGTGGAGGCACTTTCTTCACTTTGGAGGCAACCCCACGCGCGCCGAGGAGATTTCAACCCAGAAGTCCTGTGATTTTGTTTCCCCCCCCACCCCCCTTTTAGTATTTACACTTTTCTTCAGCCTTGTTACGCGTCTTTTTTCGGGGGGTTCTTCTTTTTAAACAAAAGTGCGATACATTTCGCGAGGGAGGGGAACGAGACGCAGACATGCCTCAGCTGAGCAGCGGCGGTGGGGACGACCTGGGAGCGAACGATGAGATGATCGCGTTCAAAGACGAAGGGGAGCAGGAGGAGAAGATCCAGGAGAACGCGTTCACGGAGCGGGACCTGGCCGACCTCAAGTCCTCCCTGGTGAACGAGTCGGAGATCAGTCAAAGTCCGAGCGCGGCGGTAGGTGGCACGGAGTGTGTGTGTGCGAGTGGATATACAGTGTGTGTGTTTGTGTGTTTTATTCTCCACGCTGCTGACAAGCCGCTGAATGAAACGCAGTGAATCCCCCCTCAGGGTTACAGTAGTGAATTTCCCAGTGGGGGGGACAGAAAAACACCCCATCTCTGTTCTCCTCTTTTCGGACCGTCCGACCCCCTCTCACCCCCCACCACCCTGTGCTTGTTGTCGGTCTCTTCCAGGCGGTCAGGCGGGGACAGCAGCCGGGCGAGCAGCGGGGCTTCGCGGAGAAACACCGGGAGCATCACGACGGAGGTGAGAAACACGGAGAAACCCGAAAAACATTCACACACACACACACACACACAGCTACACGGTGGCTCTCATCCGGTCCCAGCAGCCGCTACTAGCTCAGCTGAGAGGCGATGAAACTGCCCCCCCCCCCCTATTGTGTCAAAGAGAAGAGCCTGGTCACCGGGACACGTGTTGCTACATTAAAGAAAACTTCAAAGAGTTTTAGTTTTTCAGGTGTACACTGTAAAAAAAAAAAAATCACAAGAAAAGCTCCACGTTGTCAACCCTCGTCACTTGTTGGTTTGGTCTGTTTCGAGGAGATTCGAGTAGAAAGTAGCAGCTTTAAATGTCCGTTTAATAATACGTGTTTGGGTCATTATGTGACAATAACGCGCAGTTTACCATTCTTAATAGAATTGTTTTGAAAATTGACAGTCCCCGTTCTGGAGGAAAATTCGGCCTTACACTTTTATAATAACTTGCTGCAAAAATTCAGGGGACAAAAATGAAAATTTGTTTGTTCAACCCTGATTTATCAACTTCTGTTTGAAAAAGCCCTTCTTATTTAAGAGCAAATCTGAAGATAAACCCCCTTTGTTCCACTAAATGTGTTTTTAAGTGAGAACATTGGGGAAGTTTCTGCTCATTAACATGTTCATCACATCCTCCTTTTAAAAAAAGATGTGGAAACCAAATAATAGTCTCCTAAATCTCTCTCATAGCATATCACATGAGTTGGTTTAACATGTGTCTCTTTCATTTTTTAAATTATATTAGATTGTTATTAATGGGGCTTGATACCTCTGTAACAGTGCTGACAAAAGTAGTTATATTAAAGATGTTGGCCAAACAGCCCACAATTATATCAAGAAAAAAAACTTCATATAGTGTCAATTGATAAAGCTAATTATTATGTTAAATGTCAAATTCGTATAAAGCCTCAGTTTTGCGTCGGTGTGGTTTGAAATTGTTGTTCATGGGCAGATAACAACAACAATTTGATTAACAACAAAACATTTTACAAATCTGAGGCAATCTCTTCACTCTGTTTACAAAATGCATGATGATTATATCGATATATTGGACATCTGGTATGGTCTTATTCTCACCCGACTCTACGTGGTTATACTGACAGTTTGATCTTCCACATGCTTTCATGTATAAAACCTTTTGCCCTTTATTTTAGAAATGAAGGGTTTTTAAAGTGTACCCCTGGACATTTTATACAGTGTAGCCTTTGCCATACTTGGTATCAACATGGGTGCTTCAGAGGTTTATTTAAGTTTTTTTTTGTTTGGGTGGCCACCCATAAGAACAGCAATTTCACTTTCCCTCCCCTTTGGCGAATTGCAGTTTTAATTAAAGGCACCACTGTAGTCTGTAGTCAGTCTCAAAACTTAATTTCAGTCATTCCTGAAATCAAAAAAGTTCTCACATTGTGTTCCTTCGAGCACAATCCTCATCAAATGTAAATCTGTGGTTATAAATGCGCCTGTTTGGGGGGTCTTGAGGAAAAATAAGTGACACCCACAGGAAACCGGAGAGAAAATAACCACCTTGAATGATGTTGATTACGTGAATGCATTATTTCAGGCTCTGTAACTGTAGTTCCTGGCAAATAAAAAATTGTGGCACCTTCGTAAAAGTTCAGCAGTGAGGAGTGATTTGACTGGCACACTAAAAAACTTTCTCTCTCTCTCTCTCTGTGTTTCATGCGGAAAACCTAGTTATACCTAGCTTTACCTGAGCCACAGAGAGGCCCCTGATGCTTATTATGGGTGGTGGTGAGAGATAGATTAACACATAGGCTACAGGAGTTCACGCCTCTCAGGCTAGGTGGCGGTTGTTACGCTTTTGTCTCAAGTGTCGTCTGTGCTCATACGAGGATATAACATGTAGTGACTAGAACACTTGTAAATAATTGGCCTTCTTGGTGCGCACATGTAATTTGAATGTCAAGTTTTAGTTTTTTAATCTGAAGCAGGAAGTTGAATCTTTTACAACATTGGGGGAGTGAGTATCAGTTTTAATTTGATTTCAATCCTTTTAAGAGAGATTCTATTGTTCATCCACAACTTCTGTTATTCTCTAAACAACTAAATCAACTTGAACATGTCTCCACACTGATACCGGTCTCCTTAGAGACCATTGTAAATGTAATCTGGTCAGAAATTATAAAAAACTTCTTCAAACTGCTATAATAAATGATGCTATTACACATTTGTTGTAGTTTTGAGTCTCTCATCCTTATTTTTTTATTTTTTTCAGTGTCGAAGCACCAAGATGGAGGCATGTACAAGACGCCGGCATATGCTGGCTATCCCTTCCTCATGCTGCCCGACCCCTACCTCCCCAACAGCTCAGTTTCTCCATCTGTAAGTCTGCTCCTGTTTAAATCCTTCTGCTGGCTTCAGTGCACATGGTCACTGCTGGTTATCTGTCTCTGTGTGTGTGTGTGTGCTGCTTGGTACACACACTCAGTGAACACATGGTTTTGTGCTTCAGGAAGGAGAATAGGTTTTATTCGATGAGCGATTTAAATAATATTCAGTGTAAGTGGCGATGCTCTCTTCACAGTAGCTCACCGCACGCGGAGGAAATGTGACGAAAGAAAGAACATACACTCAGGGATGGAAATGTCAGTAGTGCGGGTGGCCGCTGGCTAGTATCTTTTATTTTTGGCAGAAGCAAAGACATTCTCTGTCACCAGATTTCAGTCATAACAAACAGAGGCGGCGTGGACTTGACAGATCACTAATGGGTGGAGATTCTTCTGTGCTTTTCGGGATAAAGACATGAAGATGTTTTTCTGGGTATTTCAGCTTTTTCCAATTTCTTTGTGCATCTGATGTTGGACATTTATAAACATTCAGGTACATCAGCCTAGAAATCAGCAAGATCCCCGCTATTAGATTCAATTGACAGACGGTGGTTAAAACTGTAGCCTCTTATACACTTAATTCCTACAAAATAGCATTTCTTTGGTTGTAAACAGTTTTTAAATTTTTTCTTTTTTTGATACATACCATTTGCATTGTGATTGAGTATATATAATATTTAGGCTGTTATGGAGTTGAGCTTCTTTTGAACTACTGAGAGATATAATGCTTATAGTACACACCTGTCGATCAAACCAAAGAAACGCCCCCCTCGCCATTCAGAATAGTCAGTTTATATCGGTGCAGTGAATAAGAGTGTCTGTAGTGTAATGCAGTGAAGGTTGATGTTGGTTCGATGCTATAAGAGCCTCTGTCAGTGTGAGTGCGCAGTCGCAGCCTCTGCAAATCAGTCCCAACTTTACACATGTTCATATTTGGCTTTGAACTGAACTGTGTTGTTTCCCCTGGAACCGGCGTAGAAAATACAGCACGCCGTAAAACGCAGCAAAATTAAATCAAAGCGCCGCCGTCGCTTTCGTCGGAGTTGGAAATGTGATTTATGTCGTCACCCTGATTTTTTCTTTTTTCAACTCTATGTGCCCGGAATGAATGACGAGAGGTTCGTTGCTTCCTTTAATGGCTGTTTCGAAGTGTTAAACCGCTAAAACAAACATCAGAAAGACTCATGGAAGGATTTCAAGTATGCAGTATCACTCATCCAGCCAGACAGCCCTGGAAAATTAATCATACAATCCCTTCAAGTCACCCATAAGAACCAGCATCCATGGATAGGCTGACTAATTGCACCAAACATGAGCAGTTGTGCCAAATTCATTTTTCACGTGCTGTGTAATCCTGTTGCCTGAATTAACCCCCTGCTCTCGTCGGCGAGACGTTGCTGAACAGCAGAGACAACTGTTTGCCGGGATCACATGAACTGTGGGCTGATCTAATATGAAGCACGGTGAATTGGGAATCTGCTTTATGGCCAGAAAATGTGATTTCCTCTAATGACACCTTGAAGTTTCTCACAGTGTTTTGCACCGCACAGTCTGGGTCAAGGCCCGGCTTGGTTAGTCGTGGGAGATTTTGACTGGGTCACGGAAGGGTCAAAAACAGCTGACTGTTGTTTCACACAATCTCCCACTACAAAAGATTCTCTCTATAAATACCTCAGGCTGCCACATAAATAAAAAAACTCTTATCTCTGGGAAGATAATTTTTTATATAAATGTCATGTTATTTGTGAATCAATCGCTCCACCACAGTTGTACAGCGTAAAGTTGAATAAAATGTCAGTCTTCTAAATTAAACACGGGAAGCACACATTATCTTCCCTATAATTAAAATCCAATCTTCCAGATTTGATTGTTTAGGGAAAAAAATTATCCTGTGTTTGTGTTTTACTGGTGAGAAAATTGTGACAAAATGTAGTTGCGAACAGGCCTAACCCTAACCCACCCGGACAAAGTTACATTCACGTCTCTGAGATTATAATTGAATGAACTGTGGGTACAATAGAACGTTGTCACATTTCCCTAAACATGCTTTTACTCTTTGTTGTATAACATCGTACATCCGGCATCGCGCTGCACAAACATGGTGATCAAGTGTGATGGTATTTGTCATTTATCAGTTGGTCTCCTTCTCTTCTCCTCTCTTTTCTTCTCTACTCCGCTCTCTCCTCTGCTCGAGTGCCATCCGCGGAGCCTCTAGGAGATTGTGTTTGTTGAGAGCGGAGTGGAGGAGGAGGATGGAGGGAAGGAGTGGTGGTGGTGTTCGAGATAAAGAGCACTTTCTTCCCCTGTGTGTCTTCGGGACTCCACACAATGCTCACTTGTTGCTGCTTCCCTTGTAATTAGCCCGCTGGTTGTGAGGCGGTACAGACGCATCGGGCCCCGTCTACCTGCCACTTGAAAGGGCTCAGAGTGGTGGTTTAGGGGGTTTTGAGGTGGGGGCTGATGATTATGGATGGAAGGGATGGATCGGGAACTACAGGTCTGGGAGACGGCCAGAAGAAAGGGGGCTGTTTGGTGTTTTCCTCGTGTTGTGGTGTTAGTACGGGACATGGTGATGCATGTTACGTCTGTGTGTGTCCCTGTCTTGCTGCTATCCTGCTGCCTTTGGACTGTGACTTTAAAAGTTTCTTTACTGCTAATTAGTGTCTTGTTTCTCCTTCTAAAATATTTTTGAATCATCGTTAAGTTCGTAAAAGGTTACGCCCCCCCAGGCTAACCCTAACCCTTTTTTTTATACAACAAAAAAAACTAAATGTATTCAGTGTAAGAACCTTCATGAAGATGAAATCATATTTACCTGCTGTCTAGATGAGTTTTTCTCATATCAGTAATTTAAATTATCAGAATTACAGTATACATGATTTTTCCCATCAGCTTGGTTATAAGAACGCAGATGATTTACTCATGTGATTCATTCTGAAATTTTTCAACAACTCAAATCTGTTAATTTATGATCTTTAAATAAACTACTTAGTTGAAAATGTTCAGGTTTCAGCTTTTGAAATGTGAAGATCTTTGTCTCATAGTGTTTGTTGGACAAACCTGTGACATTTGAAGACTTTGCCCACATCGTTAGCGACAGCTTCTGATGTTTTATGGCCAAATGTTGATTCAGGAAAGTTCTTAGATAAATTGAAAAGGACTAAAGTAGATGATCAGATGCAGCCCTACTTCTATTATGATGTTACTGAATTATTGTCTATCTATACATCAAGCTTGTTTGAAGACGGTGATGGTAATGAGTCTGTGGGAGACTGAATGTTGTCAGTGTTCATCCGCTGAAGTTTCCTAAAAGCCGCTGCTGCTGTTTTCCCGTAAACAGCTCTAATCTGTTGAACTCATTGTGAGATCATCAGTGAAATGAGTGAAAGCTAAATATTAATTCTAATATTTGTATTTCCCCTTTCTATCCGGGGGCAAAACCTGGGTTTTGCTTTCATTGTACAAGTGGGTTCCAGAGTGTTAATATGTTGTTACTCATGCCCTTTGAATACATTGTGTGTAACTGATGCTCTGGGGATTTGAATGAGAATCTGTCAGAAGGCATTCACTACAACATTTCCAAGAGCTGTTGTTGTTCTGGAAAGATAAACGTGTTATTTTCCATGTTCACCCTAACCAGATTTTGTGAAATGGACAAAAAAAGCTGGATTAATCACACGCCTTATTTCTCTGGTTTTATTGTTAACATCTCATGTAAGACGCAAAAGCTTGTAATCTCCTATGAGAAGTCATTTTCCACAAAGCAACTCCACACTGGAGGCCCCTTCTCCCATTCAGCCGTAATACTGGTATTACAGTGTTTCATGGGGCATTTCGCTGTTGTTATATTAATGGAGATATCAGCCGTCCTCTCAGAGGAAGTGGCCAAACACGGAGATTTGTGGGATTCAGAGATACGACTAAACTCCCTCTGCTTGTTGTCTTTGGATTAAGCTTTATCCACTGTGAGTAAGACGCTGCGTACTGTGTAAGTGTGTGTGTGTGTGCGTTATGTGGCTTAAGTTCCTTCCACTAAGTTATTTGTGTGTATCTAAGGGGCATTTTGTGTTTGTGTGTGTCTGTGGGTCTCTCTCTTTATCTGCATGTTTTTTCCTCAAGTTTGTTGCCTTGGGGTTGTGTTTGTTTCCAAGGTTCATGGTGCATTTTGTGTGCTAATGTTGTGTGTGTCTGTGTGTGTATGTGTGTGTGTGAGACCCTCACTAGCTGTGAGTATAATGCTGTGGATTACCAAAGTCAGTGTTTCTGTAGCGATAATCGCTCTTTGTCATTGAACCCCAGCAGAACAGAGATTCTCAATAAAGAATAACTGAGAATTTTTCCCTCCATCTTTCTCCCAACTCCTTTTTCCTTTTGCCTCTTTTCAACTATCCAACTCTTTTTCTTGTCAGTGCTATTTTAGCAGCTGGATCTAAGCATAGGGCTCCTCCGATTCAGCTTCCTGTCATCATTTTTTTAACTTGCATTAAGCTCCAGAATCCACATTAATCTTGAGGTACAGCGCAGCATAGTAAGTACCTCATCACCACACTTCACCTGGAGGACCTGTATGCCGGGATGCCGGGACCTGTATGCTGGTATGCCGGGAGCTTGCAGAGTCTTTACCAGGTCAGGGAATGTGGCAGTGTAGATGAGTGAATATAGAGTTCACCATGCTGATGTGTTGCGCCACAGTGTCAGTGGCAGCTGTTGTTCAGGGCTTGATTGTGTCTTGTGAAAGAGTTTTCTTAGAAAGCAGACACACATTAGACTAAAGAAGTGGAAGATGAGAGATGAAGAACAGGGTGATGAACGGTCTTATGGTCTGTTTGTATCGTAGGACCATACCATTATGTTCCTCTCTCTGACACAGATGTACTAAGTTTCCCTGGAATGTGATGGACTAAACTTCTTACAACAACATGTTGTTCTCATCTTTTATCCAGTCTAGTATTTCAAACTGGCTGGTGTATTGAGGAAATATCCACTAATTGAACAACGACTTAGGAGTCCTCAATCTGTTTCCATTGCTGAAGCTGCCTTTCCAACTGCTTCACAATAAAACTTATCAGTGTTATGCTAGGGGAAGGTTTTTAATGTCTGATTGATTTGATTGATTGACGTGATGAACCCCATTCATTTAGCTGTTTGGCTGTGGACTAGAGCCCTGACAGAAAATCATGAAATCCAAAGTAAGATCAGAAATAAATTGGGAGAAGACTCTATCTGATTGTTGGTGGTGATTGGTTGAAATTAGCGCATCCTCTGAAACAAAAACATCCACCATGCTTGTCTTGAATACCTCCGCAAAGGAGGATATCTTTGGAATTCTGTTTGATGTCTGCAGGATTACGTAAAAACTATTGAACCTATTTTAGTAGAAGTTGCTTGAAGGGTGGATTATGGGCCAAGGAAAAAAGCCATTAACCTGTGATGCCGATTCGATTAATTCCCAGAATTATTTTTGTGAGGGATCTGTGGAGTGCAAATGTCTATGGACAAGAGGAAATGGTGTGTCATATCTTAATGGATGATATATAGATGAATAGAACTTCTTCTGTTTTGAGAGAAGCTTTAACTTGCCAATGCAGTTCTGGCATCTAGAAGCTTAAAAACAATCTTAATGTGAAAGTTAATGGATGAAACTCCAAGTGAAGTCTTTGGAGGGTTGTTATCTAAAAAACAAGAAGCTGTTAAAACAACTGATATTTGGCTGCGCGCAGTTTTTCTTCATCGTCAGAGAGACTGTGAAACTCCCTGTGATGTGGAAGCTGTGGTCACACGATGACGTCAACACCCTCAGAAGATGACCCGCTGCGCAAAAACCCTTTCATTCTTACTGTACCTGGACATTGTCTGTAAAATTGTTACTGTACATGTTGTGAAAAGCGGTAAAGGATTTTGTTTATAGTTTTAAGCATGTAAACTTAGTCACTGGAATTTACAAGTCACCATGTAACGCCTCTGTGTACGAAGAGCACTATCTGTGTCTCGTTTGGGGGAATTTCCTGCTCATTTGACATCTCATCTCACAGACTGAAATAAAAAACTGACAGTAAGAGAGAGTTTTTGGGAAAGGTAGCGTCAAAGCATTGTCATTTCTAAGATCTCAAAATGTCCCTTTGTGGCTTTAACTAAACGGCACCACGGGGGGAAATGGAATTGTTTTTTCCCAGTTCTACTAAAAGCTTGTTTACTTTTCTATTATTATGTAGGTGGAATTTTAGGTCTTGTGTTCTCGGCACATACACTTTTCATTTGCCTCCACCCTCATTCAAAACATGAGCTGCTGTTGCTAACAAGCTCCCATCCCCGTTTCCTCCTCCTCGTGTCTCCCACATAATACCAGGTCGATCCTCCCTAAGATCAATGGAATGGCATGTGTGTGTGCAAGTCTCTTGGATCTTGCCACTTCCTTGTTTCCCATTGTATTGTGGTGTTGACAGGGGGGTGGTTCAGCCAGCCCCTAGTCCCTTGGTAAACAATGGCAGCAACACAGGCTGAGGCCTCCCTAATCCCCCTTCATATGGACCCAAGGGCTGGGATGAGCGGCAGTGGGGCCCCTCTGCCTCTGACTGCCTATGATAAGGACCCTGCCGCTTGGATCTAAGAGGCCTAGGAGAAAAGAGGCTTTCACTATGAGGCAGCAAAAGCTGGGGTCAGATGGAAACCTTGCATTGCAAAGTGTTGCTATATATAAAAAAGTATATCAAGAATGGAGACAAGAACTGTAAAGTAACATCCATGTTGTCAAAGCAAAAGCTTTTTTTTTTTAAAGCTGCTTATGGTGGAGTTTTCAGTTTGTACAGGAGCGATGGGACGGAAGAAACTGGCAGAGTCTTAAATCACCATTGTTGGAGTGTATGTAAGTGTGAGATTACAGTTGTGTAAAGTCTCAGATTAGTGAGTGAAATGAGGCTGACGATAGGGAGGCAAAGCTCCATGATTCCTCTTTGGCAAACAAGCAAATATCCTTGTTCTCTCCTCCTCATTCACATCACATGAAATGATTTATGTTGTTGTCTCATTATTTTGGATTCTTTCTTTATTATTAACCAGATATTGGACCCCAAAAGGCTTTGAAAAGAAAAGGAGGAAAACAAATGTATGTACAAGGTCGATCCTTTAGCAGTAGCTGTGGTTCTCATTGTCCTTGACAGAACTTACAAGTTACCATATATTCAAAGAATTGTCCCTCATGTACCATTAGTGTTGGTGTGTGTGTACTATAATTTTTTTTTTTATACCTCTTTCAAACCTTTTCCACCGTAAACGTGACCTTGTCAGGACTAGTCAGACCTCATGGAGACCAAAGCCTGGTTCCAAGCATGAGGTTAAAAACATCATGTCTGAGGTCCTGGTTAAGGAGTTGTGGTTGGGTTAAGGTTTGGGTAAGGCATGAAATGGTCCTGGTTAAGATTAGGGATAAGGTTTGGGTTAGGCATGAAATGATCCTGGTTAAGGTTTGGGTTAGGCTGCCAATGCATAGTCCAAACAAGTAATTGCTGTGCAAACCTGTGTGTGTTTGTGTGTGGCCACTTGTTGGCTTGTTAATTCAGTCTCAGGTAGACTCTGGGTTCCCTGCTGCTTTGAAGAGGGACATGAAACATGAGCAGTAGATCAAAATAAATTAGGATGTTGACAGAAAAATCGACTGTAAAGATGGAGTTTAAAGAGAGAGGGCTGGAGAGTTGAAGAGAGCATTATAAAGTGAAAATTAAAATACAAATGAGATCATAGATCTTCCTCATCACCCTGCAGGCTTTGAAGGCACCAAAAAAAAAAGAATCTGCTCAGATGACTATTTCAAGAGGCGGAAAAGTATAAAAGAATATCAGAAGAGGAGAAAACCCCTTTGGATGGCCCCAAGGTGTTTATACCTGTAATTATTCATCCACTTATTTCTTTCCGGCGCGTAGGGAAGGAAGAAGGGGGGGGGGTGCGGGGGGAGCGGCGGAGCAGTAAAAGACAGGTGTTGGCAAAGGAAGTGTGGGTTTTGTCTGATTGATATTATTAACTCCGCTTTTTCTCACACAGGCAAACTCTTGTGCGTCGACTCTTTCTTTTTTCCTCTTAAAGTCTTTGAGCAGAACATCGAACTGATTGTGGTTCCGATCAGAGAATCGTAAGAGCAACGAGTTGACAGTTGGAAACCTCATGAGCGGTTGTTGCTGCTGCTTGTGTTTCTCTTAAGTGAGACCACATTTCCCATAATTCCTCCCACGCTTCCTGTCACCCAGAGGATGCTCAAGGTCTGATATGTTGGAGGATGTTTTTCTTTCTCTGCTGCTTTTCAATTTTGTCGCCATTATTCTTTCTCGTGCTGTAAACTTCAATCTCCTGCTGGGCCGTAAAGCAACATGTCGGACTCACTGTGACCTGTTAGGTAGGGAGCATGGACATAACGATTTTATCATCTATTCACTGTTTGAGAGACATGCAACACATTTTGTGTTTCCAATGTGTCTTCCAATGGGGGCATTCCAATGTGAGCATTTGCTGCGTTACGGGGTATAACACCCCCCAACATGTTTTGTGGTTGAGTTATGCAGGAGTATCTGCTCCGGTGATTCTGACGTTTTTTTATGTGTTTGCTTTCTTCAGTTCGCTGGTCTTCTCTCTCGATGCTGTAAAGTGTGTACACAGATCATTTCCTGCAGGTATTTGTTGGGGTGTGTAGAGGTCTGACTTGAGATTTGCCTCAGAGTCACCTTTTGTCTATTGGTTGAGAGAGAGCGCTAAAAAGAGCAGTGACAAGTTTACCTGCTGTTAATGGATTCCCTAAAATACCAATTGCGATGTTAAAATGAGATCCATTGGTGATTTCAGCTACACAGACTCGGTGTGCTGAATATTTAAAAAGAGAGGAAGCGAGAGACAGACACTGTGACAAAGGAGCAAGTTTCGAGAAGTAACTCTTTGTTTGGTCGCCAGTATTTGTTTGTGAGGTGTGCGCATGTGTGCGTGCATGCACTTGTGAGTTGCGGGATGTTGCACCCAGGTGAGTCATTGGCCAGTGGAGAGTATCCATGCAGCGTTTCCTCTGTGTTGTTGTTTACAGAGTGAACCCGTCCAGACCCCCCCCTCCCCCCAGATGTGTGTTCTCAGCTTGCAGTTAATCAGTGACAGCACTGTCTCTCTCACACACCAGCAGATTTCAAAGTTGTCGCATATCATTCATGCTCATTCATTTACTGTTGATTGTATTTAAAATCTAGTTGCTGGGTTGGAACTTGTGTGGTTAAGCTTTACAAGAGGACAGAAGTGATGCTATGAAATGTAGTAACTGTTATAAGAAGATCACATAAGCATTTCCGGGGTTTGACCTCCGAATTCTTCATGCCCTCAGTCATAGGTTCATTGCCCTGTGTGGTGGTAGATCCAGCTCAAGTAGAAACAAGTTTAAAATGGAAAATATTTAACCGGTGTCCTGAAATATAAAGAATATAAATGGATCCACATGTAATTACCATAAATAATGGATTAAAGGGCAAAGTCAAGTCAAATCATCCTGATGCAGTGCAGATCTTTGGTCTGTGCTCTGGCTTCAGTAAAACATTATAGAATTACTCTGTCATACATAAAACATTACTTTCTGAATCCAAAAAACCTTTTTCTTTCAGCACATTTTGGATTCTGTTCTTAGTAAAATAATATGGAAAGGATTTTTATGAAGAAATAATACTTTCAATCTGTTGTACGTTCTTACATAACAGTAGTTTCCTCGTGTGTGGGATCTTCTGTTATTATTCTCATATTTGGATGTTCACTAGTTCATAAAACAGACCTGGTGCTTCTGTGTTGACCTGTTTACTTTAAGACTGAAGTGAACTCGCAGACCCATATCACATTGTTGGTTAGTTGGCCACACTCTCAACTTGTAAACATGTTGAAACCTCCCTCCCTTCATCCATCCATCATCCATCTATCATCAATCCATCCATCCCTTGTCCCTGTTCTAAATCTCGGCTCTTCAGCAGCTTACTGTCTCTGACAGTTGAAGTAGAAATACTGGCTTTGGTTATCAAAAGTGTGAACATGCATTCAAATAGACAGTTGAGAAGCCGACTGGAATCATAGATATACATAGAAGGATTTAGTTATGCAGAGGTTCAAGAACCACAGTCTCTTGCATTTCTCATTTGTTCTTGAAGCCTCTTGTATTGATTTAACAGTTTAATAATGAAGGATCCTGCGTTTTGTTTATTACTAACAACACATTTACATCAACTTTGCAAAAATAAACTGCAAAGTTGATCTATTTATGTCGATCCTGACCCTGTACCTTATCAGAAACCTGCAGCATCCATGTTTGTCTGTTTTTACAAACATTTTTCCAGTTAGAATTGAAAGTTGTGATATTTTAAAACATGTTTTTAGTTTAAATTCACGCAAAACTAAGATTTATATAAAACATCGTAATTGTAATTCAATGTGAAGTCTAATACCTGACACATTTTCAGCTGTTCAGTGGGGAATCCAAATTATGTTCTTGTGATTATAATCAGTGGCTGCCTGTAAGATTGAGAGATATCCCATGACATTTGGGAATTTAAGTCATGTTTCATTTCCTTTTTATTGGTCACAGGTCACATTTAGTTTCTCTTGGGCTGAAAGGTCAAGTGTGTCAGTTTTTATCTCTGCTTATAAATCCAGCAAACAGACATGAAGAAATCTGATAAATGCACTTAATCATCACTTTATCCCTATCTACTATTCTCATTTAACTGCTAGAGTAAACAGAGCCCATATGTAATTTGGGTATGAGCTCGACTTAGATTGACTCTGACATTTTAATACGCCTGCAGTCTCAGCCACACACGGCGTGTTTGCCTTTGTGCCGAAGCTTCTACTGTTTGCAAACAGAGTCAGTGTGACGCTTATATGAGATCGTACATGACAGTCTGCCAGGTGATCGGCCTCTTTCATCCACGCCTGTGAGGAAATTTACAACCTGTTTACACTCTCCTACTGAGAGATGGAGCCTGTGTGTGTGTGTGTGTGTGTGTGTGTGTTTGTGTGTGTGTGTGTGTGTTTCTAGAGGGTGTATCACTGCTGACTTCTGTGACTGTGTGTGTTGTTCAATTTATTATCTGGAAATTCACATATACACTTATTCTACTTAGATAGTTGACATAATGACTTTGCACATAAAGGCCTCTAAATCTAATGAACACATTATGTGTGTTTGTTAAATTGTACGGGTTAAAACACAAAGCATGAATACAACAATTCTCTCCTTTACAGCGGGTTATCGTTATATATCACAAACTCTCTGCTAGAAGGCAAATCAAATCTATATATTTTCCAAAGGCTTGATTTAGTTTCTTGAGCCACACAAACTTATGAAACATCACTATTGACTTAATTATTATCATTATCTTCATGTTTTTTTTTTTAATCTTGAAATTTAACATGTTAAACCTGTTTGACTCTTTAATCTTTTATTTGACCACCTTGTTGTTTTATGAGTGACATGGTACCAGACAAGAAGATCTTAGAAATTGATAAAGTCCCATGAGGACTATCCCCTCCTCCTCCTCCACTCATCTCAGCCTGCACACACGTTATCATCATTGTAACATGCACTTTATTAAAATAGTGTTTGTAAAAATAGTCCCTAAAATGAAACTCAAACCCCATCATCCTCCTCCTCCTCCAACCCTCTCCACCCCGTGCCCGTGGCTCTGCCCAGACCAGCTGGAGCCTCCACAGCCGCATGAAGCAGCCCAGCACACATGGCTGTGATCTTGTGCGCACACACGCACACACATGCACACACACACACACACAGGAGCACAAGTCTAATCCTTCCTCATATGATCCTCATCTGCTGTGGGAGGGAAGCAGTCTCCGCCTTTTATGCTATATATATAGTTGTATGTATATATATACACACCACTCATACTTATTCTGAAATCACATTAAGCCACACCCACATTTACTACACAGAAACAACACACTTAAAACCCTCACTCATAGTAGTTTAAGCTTCACTGTACATCTTAACTTCCTTCTTCTGCTCAAGGCACACCGTCGTACTAACATACACACACAACAGTTTAACATGCAGTGTGCCTTGTTTAGTTGATTTGTCTTTTAAATGTAATTGATTAACTTGTATTTAGTAAATAATGTCACAAAAGTCAGTAAAAGACAATGTCGGGGAGTGAATATTGTAATGATGATATCTGATGAGAAGGCGATAACACTTTCTATGGAAGGACATTTTTTACACGAGTCTTTGCCACCAGAGGTCAGCCGGTGTTTTCACCAGCTGAACTCCATGGATATAAAATCAGCACTGCATCAGGTTTGAGTTTTTTTATTGATATTTAAGTAAAACGATCTCTGCTAACACATGGACATGTCGCCCCCTCCTGTTTGTTGATACTGGATTCTGGATTTTGAAATAGAAGGAGCCATAACGTGCGCTGGTCCGCATTAGTTGTCATGAACCAGACATTTAATGGAGCCCGACTATAGCGAAGATGTTTGGGTCAGAAATGTGATTCACTTCACACAGAGCCTGTCCAATTAAAATAGTTTGAATAGGTTGGACATTGGTCCTGCCAGCCTATTCAATGCAGATTGACACATAATGGAATGTACAGCTCCACCACGGCAATTAGTTCCAGTGTAAAAGATCCAATGTACAATCAAACTCATGACTATTGTAAATGCATTTGTGTGCTCTGTAGAATTTTAAGTTGGGTCTAGCACCTTTTCATTTTGAAGCTAAAATATGTCTCCATGTTTCATTTAATGGCTGACACTTTTTAATGTTTAAGTGGATGTTTGTTAATCGGCTTAAACATGGAAAATCACATGAATGTCAATATATATATATCTTAATAATCCACTGATGTATGATCCTGTAAATCGCACTGCAATGACCTAATACTAACAAGTGCATCTTCACTGATTTTAGAATAGTCTGTCAGCTGATATAATATTATCAGCTGTAGAACTCATCACTTCATACAATGCTAGTTTGTGTAGATTCTCAGCTCTAGCGCCCCCTTCCTGCCTTCCACGAGGTTTGGCGATGTCGAGCGTGTCAGCGACTTGAGTCTCTTGTTTGAAGTATTTTCATAAGTGATGTTAAAAACACCATGTTGCGCCATTGGAGAACCGCACAGAGAGAAAATGAGTCCCAGGTGAATGTGTGGCCGCCAACTGCTCGAGCTCTGTGATGACTTCAGTCTGTGTAAGCTCGTGTTATTTGGCTCCGCTTCCTCGTGTTAATTTCATTTTCAAGCCAGCAAAAAGGGGAGACGGAGGAATTCCCTCTTCAACAAGCTTCCTCAAAAGGCGCTCGGCCATGCGTCAAATTGATTTCCTACCTTTGTTTTTTGGAGTAAGGAAAGAGACCCATCCTCACAGTTTGTGGCCATGGGAAGCTTTTCTATGGGTCTACAGAGAGAAAGAGACCTGACACTTACGCACTAACACAGACACGTGATATGAGTGCAACTTTCCTCACCGGCCTTCATTCTCCGATTAGGAGACTCTGAGAAAATGTTTACCCTGCTTCCGATGCGTCAGGATTTCAGAGTCAATGGAAATAAAAGGGGCAGGAGCAACGCGAGGCCTTGAGGAAACGTATTGTTTTCTTGAAAGAGGATGGGAGGGTTTATGGGTGGAGCAGAAAGAGGAGTGGAATGGTAGAGAGAGAAAAATCAAAAACAAGTTGCTTTAATGACAAATCCTGTTGTTGTTGACACCAAGCATCTCATATGCTAGATGCAGGAAGTTATAGAGCGCATTAAGCATTGTTGTTGTTTTTAGAGTGCGTTGTGTGTGTGTGTGTGTGTGTGAGAATGTCCTGTGGTAAATCGGCGTGTGCAAGCATTTTTTAAAACTTAAAATCTAGAGCAACTGTGATACATCAGTATGTGGTGTGCGGTGACCATGTGTGTGTATGTGTAGGGGATGTGTGTGTGTGCATGCTGGTATAGGTGTTGCACATTGTCAGGACATTTATGTGGGAAACACTGTATTCATCGATGAAAGGGATGAGGTGGGTGGGCAGGAAGTGAAGAACAAAAGAAACACATCATCTGATTTATCAGATGATTGCAGATTGAGTTGATCAGCTGTGGGAAAGACACAGTGGAGAAAGAAGAGGGGAAAGTGGATGGATTAGAGTGTAAAGAGGTAGAATGATTGACAGACAGTATGAGAGAGAGAAAGAGAAAGAGAGAGAACAATGAAGGTAGAGAAGATAACTGCAGTATAGCGGAAGGGAGTTAGCAGTAAACAATGAGAAGCCGGTAACCGCGTTGTGCACCTGGTGAAACAAAACCACAGCCCCAGTTGAAACAGACTCTTAAGAAAACCTTTAACCATTTAAACACCTCACTCAATGGAAATCAACAGTTTTTCCCTCTTAACATTAGAAAGTGAATTTGTTTGAAGAGACCAAAGATGGCAGCAGAGGAGCGACGGTCAAAATGATCGAGACTGAATCATTTTCACTTTGTTGATGCCTCTTCTTTGTAGTTTGTGTTTTTTCCGGTTTGACTGGTCAAACTGGTAACCTGAAAGATTTTGGCCTCAAATCTTGTCCCTCACCTACAAATGTATAATCTGTTCGTAGAGGTCACAGAGCTGATAAAGTACCTGGGTTGGTATGGATAAAAATATTTTGTTTTTTCAGATGAACAATGTTGAAGGCCTCACTTGAAAGTACTCATATGTTTTGAGCCCAAAGATCTGATTTGGGCTTGAAACACCTTTCTTATTCAAATGGGACAAAAGATGTTTAAAGAGCCTGTTCGACATCCTTCAGGGGCAGAATTCACACATGCAACGATTCAGGCTTGGCACTTGGACAAGAGAGAAGTGTGTATTACGCAAATTGAAACCTACCCAAGTACTTTTAATAATATAAAACCAAGGTTGGGTTATTGAGTTTTTTGTTAGTGTATTTTTGGAGAGTTTTATTTTTTTACCTCGGTGCAGCCGCCTATTCATGATGAGGGAAAACGGTATGTCCACGAACTGTGGGAGGAAGCTGGGGTACCTTGAGAACACCCACACAGATGTGGGGGAGAACATGCAACCTCCACAGAACCTCTCTGAATTGATTGGGATTTGAACCAATAACCTTCTTGCTGTGAGAGGCAGCGCTAACCACTGCAGCGCTGTGCTACCCATTATCAGTACATGTTGTTGTTGGAAAAAGAATTCGCTTCAGGTTTGCATTTGGAAAAAAAAAAGCAAAAGAAAAGTTATTGATTGAAACAATATGAAGCATGAATATGATGCCTGGTTATTTGTTTTGATCAAAGTACGAATCCAGGCGCCATTGATTAGCTGTTTTTTTTCCTTTCATTAAGAGGGAATGTAAGAAGATGGGCTATTTCCTGACAGACAGATATTCAGTCAGACAGACAGGCTCCATCGATGACGTTTTTATGATCCCCTCGTCGACTTTCCCCTCCAGACAGAAGCAGATTTACAACAGGCACAGGCACAGTCATCAGCCCATTGTCAGGACCCCAGAGGATTCATTCCCCCAGAGCCCACCCCAAACTCCCCCGCTGATCCACAGATCAGGGCGACTGTCACCACTCCTCTCCTCTATGTCCCTTAGACATGCTTTTGCCCTTCGTCTCTCTCCTTCACCTCATCTCTCACTTTAATTACCTTTTTTAGTTTAAAAACAGCTCCCATGGTCTTAATACTGACAATTAAAGGCTTAATTTATAACTCTGACACATTCACAAACAAGGAGCGCAGCGTGAGTGCCATCCAGGCTCCAGTCGATCTCACCGCAGAGTCGACATGAATCCCAGGCCAATGGAGGCAATACTGGTTTCAATTAAGCATCCATTAGCTGAATATCAAGTCAGTGGTATGCTATTTTGATTAGAGGAAGTAGGGGAGAGGACTGTTGATCTATTTTTTTCGCTTTCGGTCTTTCCTCCTTTTGTGAATTTCACCACAGGGAGAGAAAGTCCTCAAATGTCCCCGGAGTCTCTGCTTTTAATAAAAAAAGGACAGTGCCAGAAAAACAGATAAAATATTGAAATTATTGATCATTCCAACATTAACACGTGATGGTTATTTAAAGTTCATGGTTATGGTTTGTTAACCTTTATTAGAACAGGTTCATTGTCTCGCACAACTTAAACCAATTGGTTGGAAAGATCTTGCAACAAATACTTACGACATGTTCAACACTTTCACATTCAATCCTCCCATTAAACGTTTAGCGGTTGTTTTTTTCATTGTGCAACTACAATATAATGTAGAGGTAAATAAATTTCTGTCTTCCTTTTACATATCCACAAATGCACTATCCCCCCCCCCCCCCCGCTCCCTCTCATCTCATCCAGCAATAAACCCCCACCCTTACCATCGCAATCCGTCCCAAACTTTGCCACATCTAAGAAACACAGATCCACAAACACATTCTTAATCAGCTGAAATCATAGGATAGCAAACAAATTAAAGACAGGGCTATTTCATATTCTTGAGAAGCTTTCGGTTCTCTGGTTTTCCAGAATTTCTCCAATGCCTCAGAGCAGGCCAGATGAATGTGAGAGGCTGTGGCTGGGAATAAAAATCTGGATATTACAGTCATGACAGAAAGACTTCTACTGACGTCAGTTGAGCTGAAGAGTGTATTTAAATGTTATTTGAAGCTCAGTGAAAAGAGCAAGACTTAAATTGTTTATTTGCTATACAAAATGTACTGAGGGTGTTCTCTGAAGAGCAGCTCCCTCTCTCTTTGTGGAAGTGCATTGTAGGTGTGTGTGTGTGTGAGTGTGTGTGTTGGTTGCGTACAGTTAGAAGAGGTTAAGCCTGTTGTGGTTTACCATGGAAAATAAAGGCCTCAAGTCTTATTGTCACCTGAACGACAAACACACGCGCACGAACACACACAGACACACACTCCTCCTCCCTGTGCAATGCTTTTGTGTTGCTGGTGGAACATTTCAAACGTTTGCTCGCTCAACTGCATCTCCTCTTTTTTTTCCTTTCGCTGCTTTAGATAAGGAGAAGTTACTGTCTGCAATGGAAAATCATTCATAACAGCAAGAGACAAATATAAAACATTGCCTTTAAAATGTATACTATGTTCCAACTCCATTTACTCTGATCCAGGAAATACAAATTTTTATACTTGCATATATCTCACAAGTGTTAGCTTTTTTATGATACAAAGATTATTCAAATAGACCTTGAAGTTGTAGAGATAAAGTCAGAGCCAAGGCGAGAGGAGAGGAGGATATATATTGGGAACATCAAGTCAAAGCATGAGTGATCATTGTTTTTTATACCTGCAAAGTTTTAAAGATATGTCTCAGCTTCTTGTGGATGCATCGCTTATCAACCAGGGTAAGAATGTGGAGAAACTCATCTCCTATTAGCACATTCACCGACGAGTCATCGTGACTTGCGTGAAAGCAGAGATGAGCAGCAGAGTGAGGCAGAAGTCTCGTAGCATTAGAAACCGAGTTGCACAACATCAGTTTGGTTTTAACGTGCTGGCAGTGGATGAGATGCTCGGTCATTTACCAGTCACGGAAAAATCGCAGAGTTTGATCAGTGAAGTAATGGGGTTGAAAGCGTGTTCGTGCTTTACAGCTGCACTACACGCAGTAGCTAGAGGGAGGAAAAGGAGGGAAGGAGTCCAGGATGGGAGCAGCGATCTCTGGTTTGGCCTCAGTCAAGCTTCTTGGTTTTTGGGTTTCACATGATGTTTCCTTTGGACGGAGATGAAACGAGCGAGGGAGCGAAGGACGGAGGGGAGAGAGCGATAGGACAAAAAACTTTTAGACGAAGAAACAAATAAATACAGACAGAAAGTGAGACGTCTACTCTGGAGAGCAAGTTCCAGCTTCCTGCATCCAAACAAGGTAGTTTGTCTCAGATGAAAGCAGCAGCCGCGGAACGGCCTTCCTCAATAAAGCTTTTTACTTTCAGAAAACTCGGAACCTTCGCTAATCATCTCAAATGACAGCGAGTTACAGATATGTAGATAAACAAAATTCCATCTAGCCGTTGATGTTCTTCACTTTTGCACATCACATGATCCTCATCCTCATCCTCATCTCATGATCAACAAAATGTCAGCCAACACGGATGGGCCAACTTCGTCAACTGAGGAAGATCAAGTCATATGATCTTCATCAGTTCATCACAATTAATAGGACGTTGAGGTGAGATTATTTAGCTGGCTGTTGATTCCAAGGTCGTGAATGAACATTTACAAAAATGAAACCACCAATGAGTGTTGCTGTGAGAAACTCATAGATTGTAGGTTAAGATGGACGACATGACTGCTCACAACATTACAGTGAATCTAGTAAAGTTGTATATAAAGAGATATAAGTAGCTGTTGGTGTGGAATAAAGAAGTGGAACACTCAAACACTTTGGATATGGCAGAGAAAGGCCTCGGTTACGTTACCTGAAAGCTCCCTGGTCCATAAATAATTAAACTATGTAAAAAAGGAACATGCATCTCTTGTTTTCTAGTGTTGTCTGTGCCGTGTGGAGACTATCAGCTCCATCGTAGGGCAGTTGGACCTGGGGGGGGGTGAAGCGAGCCATAAGGGCTGCTGATGGTTAGCAGCTTGGCTCGGGCAGAACAGAACTGAGATGCATAGAGGCCCGGGAACAATTATGGCTTAGTAAGAGTAACAGAGCTGAGCCAGGCAGCTGCCGGTTGTTCCCTGAATAAGCAATGTGCGTGCGTGTGTGCGTGTGTGTGTGTGTGTGTGATTGTGTTTGTGTGTGTTCAGGGGGCGTCCAGAGGGAGCGGTGAATTCATACGCAGCCACATATTTACATTACAAATCACGACTAAACAATTCAGCCGACCACAAATGCAAACATCAGACGTTTTTATAGACTGGAGGGACGGATAACAGTGATGGAGGGATGTGCAGAGGAATGCAGGGATGAGGGCACGAAAACAAGGAGGGGTGGAGTTATGGAAAAATGACTGACGAGAACAAAGTCGAAGTGTAGCAGTTCCCTTTTGCTGAAAAGTTTGAAAACAGACAACGTCTTTCTTAATTTTCTGTCGTTCAAGGCAGCCATGGGCTTCAATTAATTTCTGTTAATTTCAGCACGCAGACTACTGAAATCTTCAAGTTTTTTAATACATTATATTAAACATTTATAAGTGTGAGGCTGCTACCAATGTTTTTTTTTATTTTCAATTAATCTGCTGATTTTTTCAGTTGGTAAATCGTTCTTTAAATGATCAGAAAATGGTGTAAAGGGAAAAATATTCAATTTACTGACTTTTAAAATCTTCCCCCAACCATATATACTTCGATATGATTGTTGCTGTACATTTTTTTTCATTACTGTTGGTCTTAAACCCATTAAGACCTGAAGGCACTGATTAAAAACTCACTTGAAAACCTAACCTAGACCTTTAAACTATGAGGTTCACAAAGGGAACTCCTCTATACCAGGAGCTCAGGAAAAAGAGAAGAATGAGGGAGTGAGCAGTTGATAAAAGCTGATTTGAAAGCAGAGGGCCCTGAGCAGAGCGGGCCACTTTATTTTTGGGGTGATAATTACACACTGTGGGCGACTCACCATGTTATTAGTTTGGATGATCGATAGCAGAATATCAACCCCCTCTGTTCAACAACCGAGTGGCTTGGCTGGCGCTCCGTAAACCACAGGCCTGCCACATTCTCTGGGGGACCCTTGCATGCACGCGCACACACACACACACACTGAATTTTGTTTTAGATCATGCACACACTCCTAAACAGATGAAAAGAAATAAATGGACACACACACACACACTCTCTCGCATAAATACGTCCACAGACATGCCTACACATGCACATTAAGTCAGAGAGAACACTGGGCCCCAGAGATGGCGAGTGGTGACGGGCGGTCTCTCTGATGCTGCTGCACACTGAGGCCCCCCCCTGGGCCCGTGCATGCAGCTCTGTGGTGGAACACACCAGCGCTAGCCCTCGCAAGGTTTTGGACGAGCTCCACATGTGGTCAGCTGGATGGTAGCGCCCTCGCTTCACTCGCCCAAAGTACACAGATGACTCCAGTGGACTCGTGCCCTGTCGAAATCCTCGGGTTTACTGCCCCCAAACGAGAGCCAGGACTTTTCTGTTTCTTCTCGCTTCGTCTTTCTGTTTACATTACATTCAACTTGACAAATGCTATAAGATGTAATTTCTTATCCATGCTCTTTTGAAATGTACAACAACCTAAAATACTTTTCCTGGTGTTAGCATGATGCTAAACATAGTGCTGAAACTGGTCTGTTTCACAACATCCCTCACCAGCGTCGCACAGGTCCACACATAACTTAGTGTGAGATAACAACGGTCAAATAGCATCATTGACATAATTATTAACATCCTGAGGCAAATTCAGTCTGTGTGTATTTTACATCTCGGTAACATTAACAATATGTTAGTTGGATAATAATACAGCAGATAAAGGCATATCGATATATGTATTTATCTTTATCAATTGTGTTTTTTAAGGAGGTATTTAGAATCATCGCCATTTAAAACAAACTATATACATCAGCCAGTTTAGGTCTCAGGAATATGTTACCCCTCATATTAATAACGTCATAAAAAATACTCTTATGGGTCAGGCACTAACAATAAACACTAAAACTGCTTTTAATCATATATGAAATGAGTCTGAATTGATTTTCAAACTTTTAAGCTCAAAGTCACAAAGCATTTTACTGGATTAACTGCACCCAATTGCGTCCATTCATCTTATCGTTTACTTTGTCATTATCATGGTGGCAGATTCTCTACACATTTTTTTAATTGTTTCGGCCCGTCAAGAGGTCTCAGTCCAGCGCAGGTTAAGGCGCACCGTGTTAAAACACAACACAGAACGTGCGAGCTAAACCCTGGTGGGGAGCGCATCTCTTCTCTCCAACACCCCTTTGAGTTCCTGGAGATAAAAGCAGCCGGCGCAACATCAAATCGATAGGTCCATCAATAGGAACATATCCTGAAGATTAAAGAGAAACTCGCTCAGAGACACAGAGGGAAGGCAGGATGCTAATAAAGTACAAGGCCTGGCCAATGGAAAGGGATTTAATTGATGGGTGGAAAGGGGATGGATGAAAAGGTGAGGGATGATGATGTTGAAATGGGGTGGTGTGTGTTTGTGTGCCGAGGCTCCTTTTGTAATCAGTGAACACTCTTTTCCTTTCATTCATCCATTAGTGATACTTCGTTTGTGTAAATATTTATCAGTTATTCATCCAACCTTTCAAATATTCATGCAGCTCTGTTTCTACCTGTGCATCTGTACATCAATGATCTCCCCCTCGTCTCTCTTCTTCTCAATTCTCTGTCTCTACTGTTTTCTTTTGAAGTTCTCAGTTTTCTCTCCGATCCGGTGCCCCTCTGCTTTCTTAATCCTGTTTTATCTGTTTCACAGATTCAGTGTTTGATCCGTTAAAAGGCATCGAGTAAATGTCTGTTCAACAACATGACCACTCCTGCAGTGATAGGAGGAGTCTAAATAAAGCACATCAAACTGTGACTGAGCCCACCACTGCATGTTCCTAGTACAGAATGTTTCTATTGACAATTAGACAGTTTTGAATCTACTAACACTACGCATTGTTGTGTAACTATTATCAAGTTGGTTGGAATTCAAAAGTTTCCTTGCAGCTTTAAAAACATGACTAAAGTCAACTTTAAGATAAGCTTTGTTTCAACTCACAAAGTTCAGTTATTAAGTTTTTTAAATTAATGAGATTAAAGAAAAGTTGAGACTAAATTTAAACAACTTATGTTAAGATAAGTAGCTCAATTCATACCAATTACCTGTTCAGTATTATAAACATGTTTTATTAAGGCAGCAAGTGAACCTAATTTCTCAAACAGCCCATCAGCTTGGGTTAACAAAGAAAATAGTGAGAGGCATTTTTCATAATTATCAACCATGAAATGAATCAGAAGTTGTAGCACTTCAATTCATGTTCACACCAAATATCTGAATTGTGAAAAACCTGATCTCAGTGACTTTGATATCATGATTGTTACATGTTAGGCTGGTTTGAGTATTTCTGCAAAATATTTCAGATTTATGTAATTTCACTTTCACTTCAACCGCTCTTATGGTCTTCAAACTTTCTAATTTAGATAGTTATAGCTTTCTTCAGTCTTATTCAATGGAGTTGTCTTTAATGTTATAACCAGAACTTGTTTTTTCCTCCAGTTTTTTTACTTCTCGAGTTAGTTAACAGTCTGAAAGATGATGATTGTTGGTGTGTACCAATAACTTTATGGCCGCTTTGAGGGAACCAAATTTAATCTGCTCACCACCTTCAACTCTGACATTGATTAGTTACCCTGGGTTCCCCCTGACTCCTACGAGAACAAACAAGAAACTTCTGTCCAACAATCCCTTCGACGCAACTTGTCACGACCACCATTATACTGGCAGTCCTGAATGAGAGCAGCATGTTGCAGAGGGGGTTGAATATAGTTTGGGAATGTACAAGGCATTCAGGAATATTCTGTCGTTGCGAGGAGACCACAGGACGAGGCCTGCGCTGAGCCGGTCCATGTGGTTGTGGGCCGGGGTTTGTACGCTCTCTCTATCTGAAGCCACATCAGAGCCCTGAGCCCTGTGTAATGTGATCTGGACGGGCAGAGGAGGGTTCCCCCCCTTCGGTTTCAGGAGAACCGCTGCGGAGGTGCAGCACAGGGACGGGTGGTCAATGATGCAAGGCAGCGCTCGCTAACAAACAATTATGGACAGTTTTGTGCCACCGTGATGGCATACACAACGATTCAGTTTTATTTTGTATTTTGGGGTTTGCTTTGGGTTTGGGATTCAAACCTCCAACCCCACTCCTGAAGTCCTCAACAAACTGTCTTGGGATTCGCTTCTCCCCCCTTTTTTGCCGTCTTATTCTTTCTATCTTTCCACGTCTTCCTTAATCTGTCTCTGCCTCAGTTTCTCTGCTTTCTGTCTTCTTTGCAGCCTCTCTCTTTTCTTCTCTTTCCATCTTATTCTTCCTCTCCCTTTTTTTTTCATTCATCCTCCCCTCTATCTCCCTGCGCACTCTCCATCCCATTTCATCTCTCTCGATCCTCCTGCGTTTGCTCTGCTTACTCAAAGTCTTGTACAAACAAACAAGCCGCGGGTGGCTCGCGTCTCCTATCTATAATTCAAGCCAGTCAAGCTACAGCGAGGATGTTTGCCAAACACATGAAGTGCATCTCACAGCATCGTACACAGACAGAGCGAGGGGAAGAAAGGAATACGTTTCACCATCATGGCTTGGACTCAATTCACAGAGATTATCCCAGTATCGAGAGATTAAAATCGTGTTTAGGGCCTTTCTGCTTTGTTTTGATTGAAAACACACCAGGGTAGGGCAGGGTCGATAGGAAAGGGAGGATAATATGTGATCAAATTTGTGAGTGCGAGTCAAAGCCAACCTTCTTTGAGTGTGTGATTCTGGAACAATACATTTTCTCATAGAAAATAAACCCGCTTTTTTACAAATTGTAGAAGATTTCTGATTTTTTTTTTTTATCCGACCTTGCTTTGCAATCTCTTGGACGACATAGTGAAATCAATTATTCAAGAATACAGTTTCACCAAAGGAGGTGTTTTTTTTGCTTCAAGGCTTCTGCGTTTCGCTCAAGGACGACGCTGCAGCTGTGTAACAGTAACTGACTGCAGGCGTTTATTCATCGCACAAAAAAGCATTATGTTTCCCTTGAGACTGAGCCAAACCACTTGTGGTAACAACAACCTATAACGATAAATGAGAGTTGAGAGGAAAACCAAAGTTGTTTTTCCAGGTGTTTGGACCAAACTCCGGAGTATAGTTTTCAAGTCCATCTGAGGTCCTCTGGCTGAAGCCTTTCATTTCTGGTGAAAGGAGTCTTGTAAGATTTATTTTATTTTTCTTAGAGGCGTTTATACACACGGCTGCACACGTTTCAGAGGCAGTAAAGTGTCGTCCTTCTGAATTCTTTTGGGTTAACTGTCAAATTGGTTTATTTTGGTTGAGTAAACACAGTGTAAGATTGATGGACATATTTTAGACTAGAACTACACTAGAGCCTGATTAGGTACTGGTTATAGATGAGCGCCTTTAGTACTAATATTATTTCTGTATAGCATGTAAACTTCTTCCCTTCCGATCCAGTCTCTTTTTGTTTTAGATTATGTTTAAAAGTTAGTTTAAATTAAACAGCCAATTCTTGGACAGTCCATTTTTGCTAAAAAACTTTATTAAAATATTTGCACATAAGTTTTTTTGTTGAGTAATGTTGTACAAGCTTAATTCTCCCATTTACAAATCAAACCCTGTCACCTGAAGCCAAAAACTCTCAACATGGATTATAGTGGAAGTGAAAAATGTTTGAACTGACTATTTTTCGTTTGCGTATTGTCCGTACGAATGCAGCGACAGATCTCAGATCAGCAACCAGGAATCTTTGCGGCCCGCGGCTGAAGCGGTGCTATGGTTGCCATGGTTTCAGCAGGCCTGCTCTGTTTCCCATCTCTCTCTGCACGGCGTGAAGAGAGAGAGGACCAGCCCAGCAGGTGGGCCGAGAGAGGTAGAGAGGAGAAAGGAGTAAGCGAGAGAGAAGGAGAGAAGGAGAGAGCTGGGGCTGCTGGGAGGTGGGGCACACCGCACATCCAGAGGAATCACTCCGACCGCCGGGGTAAAAGGAATTAATCAGACCGAATAAATTATAACATGAAAGAAGACGGAGCACTTCTCCATCCATCTCTCTATCTTTCCATCCATCCATCACACGTTCCTTACATTTATTTATTCAAGAATTATGATTCAAGATTAACCTTGTAGCACATAATTGTCATTACAGATTTGTGGGTGTTTCAGATGTCACTATTTCTGACTTTGGTAGTTTTTTTTTATCTTCATTAATATAAGTTTAGACTTGTAACTGTCAGATGCATCTCCTACTTCAGTCATTCTTTCCATTGGTACAACTCACCTCCGTGGTGATCCCCATCCTCTTAGCTATTCAAATTCTTGCAAGCTTTATTCAAAGGAATATCCGTACAAAACAAAAGTGACAGACTTGACAGTTGAACACTCAGAGCAACATTTTAATTTCAGTATTATATTCATGAATCAATTGTTCATGTTAAAGGTCTCAGCTGATCTGGGAAGACCTTGAATCTGGAAAAACTTTTCATTCATTTTGGAACTAAATGTAGTTTCTAATTTCTTCTGTAAAAATGATGTTGTTTAAAATTATTATTTCAAAGGTGAATACCAGGAAAAAGGATTCTGAACGACTTCTGAAGTTTTGAACTTAGTAGAAAAATAGATAAGTGTTTTTTAGAAAATTGTCTTTTTAGTAATTAAACCCGAAAACCTCAGCTGCAGTAGTCGTGGTCAACTTTCAGTCTTGTGGAGTCAGAGGTCGTCCCTCTGGCCCTTTGCTGCTGTCCTCCCCCAGGATGAAAAATCGTATCAACATGCATTAGGACGTCTGAGTGGACAGAGATCAGTGCTGACAAATAGCTGGTTCTCAACAAGTGCAATTTTGGTGAAAGATGGTTCTTTAAACGCCGCTGAGTCAGACTTCTTGATCTCCTATGAGACAATGTGAAAGGAATGAGCTGATTGGTCAGCGGCCTCGGGGCTCTGCTTCGTCCCTGATCTTGTCTGATGATTTGTCTCTTCCACACAATCTGTGTCTGTCAGTTTACTGTCTTTCTGCTCTCTTTGCTCCTTCTTTCTTCTTTCGTGTCCTTCTCTTCTTCCTTCTATCCTTTGTGGTGTTGGTCAAATAATTAAAAAGGCAAAACAAACTTTTAGTCAAACTGAAATCCTAAAAAATGTATTAGGTTTTTGACTTCACAAGCTCTTGCTGTTTAAATGTATTTGTTTACTGCAGTGTTAAGGTTGAAACTCTCTATCATTACGTGGACTTTTCTCTTATATCAAAATGTCTTTTGTCTTATATAAGGAACAAGGGGGACATGTCTAAAAACAGGATTTTCTCTTTAAGATATTATGCAACAAGGAAAGACAGTAATTACAGTTTGTTAACATTTTAATTGGTATTTTTGGCTTGTCTTAGCAGTTAGTTCTTCAAATAATGATTGTAAATTATGAACTTAAATGCAAAAAAAACTCACTTTCCAAAAACCAAACTCTTTCAAATTTCATCATAGCCCCATAAAACTTGGGTGTGCAAATATATAAAAAAGGTGTATAGAGAAAATATTCCCATTTGAATTTGGAAATGTTAAGGCCATTCATGGCACCTTGCCCCCCAGGTATTTCTTTTGCATGGCCTTTAATGCTCCCATAACACAAACACCCAGGGATGAGATTATTTTGATACAAACATCAAAGCAGCAGATCAGAAAGAAAAAGCACCGTGCGCGTGAGGTGAAGCGCTGGCCCCCGGGGGGGGCACAGAGCATGTAAGCTGATTGAGCTGTCTGCTTCCCCCTTCAAACTTGACTTGGAGACATTTGGCTCACACGTAGAAGCAACCGTGTGCGACCACCTCGACAACGCCCCGATCGCCACAAACACACAGAATCTTTTCTTTCTTTTTTAAATCATAAGATCGATCATCAAACTTTCAAAAGTGGTTGTTTTCAAATGTCCTGTTGATTTCTCAATGTTTATGGATCTTGATGAAAAAAATGATGGGCCTGATATTTATGAGTGTCTGAAATTTGTTGCAGATTTCCCAAAAATGTAAATGTAGATTCAGAAGGGGACTGTCGGCCTTGGCGAGGTATGCACTCCTCTCAGTGCCCGGGGTTTTTCTTGTCTTGGAAACTGCTTCATAGGAAACACGATGGTAACTAAGGGAAATGCAGATTTTGAGATTTACCTTGAACTTTGATCCCTGATAAAAGGGTTAAAATGTTAATTAATTGCTTTAAATTGGAAATATATCTCGGCCTTTAAATGTGTGGTGCAGCTTTTGAATACATTGTTGGTGAGTTGTATCTTTTTAAAGGACTTTTGGTTCTCACGTACAAATGACATGGTTTAGATGAACACATCACCGATCACATGATAAGAGCTCATCACATCTTCCCCTAATAATATCTTTCTTCATCTGGGGTTAAGTTATCAGTGTATACATCTTAATAAAAAAGACACTTACACAATGACTGTGTGATTTTCTTTCGTGTGGTATTTGGTGGCCATATTTGTGTGATAAATAGAAACTGTCTCACAGGAAACGTGTCACTGCAGGGGTTTTTTAAGTGTGCGGTGGCATTTCCCATTTGGGCACATGGTCTGGTGTGTCTGCTGAGCCGGTGAGTGAAAGCCGTCCGCGGCAGCCGTACAGGAAAGGTTTCACAATGAGTGAACGATAGAAGCTCTCACTCATCTCAGCAGGAGACGGGACCACATCACCTACGGATAGGATCGCAATCACATCAGAGGTCTTTGAGAAGAAGAAAAGCTCTGAGGCCTGGAGTTTCCTTCCCTCACAGACTACAGTGGGTAGGAGGAGATTCACCGAAAGGCACATTTATTTATTTAATTGTATTTTTTCTTCACAGTGATTGGGAAAAACTTTCATCCCGCCCTCAGATAAATCAGGTCAGATAAACACAGTTGTGGCATTTCACACTGAAAACAATCCCTTCCGGCTTGTCTGAGCATAAATGCAAGCACAAGACGCCTTTTCCTGTCGTGGTGAGCCCTCTGTGCCTTTTTGACAATGCTGTTATCTAACCGCCAGATTTTTTAAGGCTTCTGCTAACTGGCTCCCACAAGACAAGACAAGACAAATATGGATGTGGCCTGAAGTCCTCGTAGTATCTATTGTTTGAATGAACCAAATCCTGGAGGAAGTGTGTCTCAGAGAGGATTTACGTCGTCTGTGGTTGCCTCATTTCCTCCCGACTCCTCGTGTCATTATTTTAGTTGCAAATGCTTGCCCCAAAAATGTCACAAACAAGTTGTTAATCGTGGAAGATCTGATAGATATAAACAAGTACACCATTAATTAGCTCTCTTTAGGACCAGTCATTGGAGGTCATTACTGCGGAGTGAAACCGACAACCGCAGCCGAGAAGAGAAAGTTGCCTGCTCGTCTGTCTCCGTCCACTCATTATGAGAGTGATAACTCATTTCTAAATGCCTTCGCCCTTGTTGGGTTTGATCTTGCACCCAGTCATATTCATTGCCCCTGGAGCCAGCTGCAGCAGAAAGCCGTCTTTCATGAAGAGCTCGGATGTTTTGTCACCGCATTGAGTCTGAGCTGTAATGTCAGATTAATGGTGGAAAGGGAATCTCCTTCCATTCCTCTTCATCTCTTCTCTCCAGCCGTTTTCAGACAGGATCTCCAGAGGATGTCTGGACAATTGGGTCAGGACATTCTCCTGACTTTGCCTTTCACCAAAAACAACACAACAGGAAGTTGTCCAGGCCAGAAATGTTCACACCAATGCAACGTTGAGTAAAAAAGCTGGAATCTTAGTTCTCTGTATATAATGCATTGCAGTATAGTAGTTATACATATGTGCACCGAGCATTTCTCTCTGTTCGCTAAAACCAGTGGTTACTGATTCATCGTGGCCACGACCCAGATGTTCCAGTGGTGTGTGGCAGCAGTGGATGCCAGAGTGTGTATTTGCATGTATGTGTTTGTGTGTGTGTGTTTGCATGCACGACACTGGGCGTGTCCTCGCATACATGCGTTGACGCAGGCAAAGGAGCAGTCGTGTGTATGTGTGCGTGCATGTTGGTAATTGGGGAGTGGGCGGACCTGTTGGGGGTGGTGGGGGGTGGGTGTTTGGCCCTTTTTTAAACATAGCTGCGTTGTTATGGTTGTCGGGGCTTTGATGTTGCCCAAACCTCCAACTAAGAGGCTCTCATTTCGGGCTCCTGACACTGGAGAAGGCAATGACTTCCAGATTGGGAGACCTACTCGCTGCTCGAGACTCGAGTGCTCCGGTGGGATGGGTGGCGGGGGGTCATGACGGTCAACGCAGGTCAACCTGATGCTTCGGATGGGGTGCAGAGGAGAGGGTGCAGCAGTAGTGCACGTACTGAACACGAGTGTACATGTACAACGCACACAATGTTGACACAGGAGATGTGGGGGATGTTTTTGTTCAGGCCACTGAAACAGTTGGTGAAAGATACAGCTTTGTAGTTTATATATAAAACATATATTGAATGTGCCATCTTTCGTACTTCAAGTGATCATTGATTTTTATATATTTCACCAAGACCACCATCTTCTCATAAATTTAACCAAGGAGCTTTGAGTTGCCTGAACCCAACCACTAACCCTCAAAACCTCTCCACATGAACATTGTGTGTTGGCAGTAAACAGTTTGTCGATGTATTCAGGATAATATTCATACGTTGCATTCATAGTGGCCTTAGAGTCTTCAAAAACCTTCAAAGTTTCAAAGACATCATGGAAAAGAGTGTTGTAAAAACTTTACTTTCTTATTGCTCAAATGGCACATTTGTTGTAACAGTTAATTTAAAGATATCTTTTGATTCAGCAACTGCAACTCTTTATAAAGTGTTGTTTGCGTTTGTCTATGAAGGACTCCGCTGATTCAATTGATGACTGAACATGATGCTGTGACGCTCTCATCTCTTTGTGAACAAAGGCTCTATCCTGCAAAAGCAGTTTGATTGCAGACACTTAAACGATCGCACAGAGCCGAGGTGAATGAACGTACCATTAATTCGCAGCAACAGTCCGGAGATTTTTTGTCCCCCGCCACACTGGGGCAAGGACGACTGAAAGAAAGAGTGCACTGGTTGTGTTTTCTTTTTGTATCTACCATCTCCGTGACATCTGAGATTAAAGACATTAGACTGAAAAGCACTCAGAGGGGGGGGGGGTGACAAAAGAGAGGGCGCTTTAATTTCCGCTTCAAATATGAAAAGAGATGGATCTACTTAGTGTGTCATCTGAAAACTAAAGAATACATTAGAGTTGTCTTATCAGCATAAGGTCTTCTAAATGAAGGTGTGTGTGTGTGCACTCATAACCATGCAGTCACGTTTCTTTGCACGCGTGTGTATGTGAAATGCAAACATACGAGTATGTGTGTGTCAGCGAGTGTGTGTGTGTGTGTGTCAGGGTCAAGGTGGAGGGCATCGTTACAAACAAGTGATGTCTGGGATCCCATTAACTCTTTTATTCAGCAGCAGATTTCTGTTCAAATAGAGTGGAGATAAAAGGCTTCAACAATATGCTGATAAATCAAAGGCCTTTCAAGTGAAATGAGACTACAGAGACACTGAGGGCCACATTCAACATTTCCTGACGCACTTAAAAAGGTGTTTATCTAATTGGCATTTTTTAAGTAATTGCATCTTTGAAGTAATTATATCTTTGATGTAATCAACAAACAGGCGGTTTATTATTCAGCCGCTGCAGTTGGCGTTTGACAGTGGGCTTCTTCATGTGAATTGCTGCTTACATGATTAATGCATGTGCAGTGATCTGGAAATGCAGCTGCACATAGGAGGTTTGAGGAAAAGGGCTCAAGTGAAATAGTGAAAGCAACAGGCAAAGAATCTAGAGGAGGATACACGTTAAGTTACACGGTAACTTAAGGAACTAGAATGTCACTGAGTAGAGCACGTACCTTCACCAAGGTTAATGCCCTGTCTCACCAGGTCAAAGCAATGTTTCCTATCAATTATCTAGATGTATTATCTAGTAACCATATTTTAATAGATACATGTTTTCACAATAACAGGGATCTCTAACTTAAGGTTTTTGCTCTGTCGCTGCATTAGCTGTTTGCAGTGCTACTCACCAGACTACCTGCTGCCAGCCCGCTTGCCCTTAAGAAGAACTTCCTTCAGTGTGATGTTCGTCGATGGTAAATCCAGATTTCCGTTAAGACTCAACCGTGACTACAGATATGTGGCAGAGGAGGGCCCACCGCAGAAACCGGGCTTCAGCAAGACCTTATGTATTGTCCTTGAGTCACAGCCAGTGTTTTATCTTGAGTCCTAACGTGTGTCATTGTCCTATTAAGTAATACATAAATCAAATTGAGTCAGTCACCGTTAAAAACCCAGTATTTACTGTTGATTTGTACTATGAACTCATTCCCTGATGATTTATGCCAGGCTGCAAGAGGGTGGGGGTAACGCCACTCAAAATGAAAGGGTGGGTTAGCACTTTTCCTCAATGTGTGTGTGTGTTTGTGTGTGGGAGTAGCAGCTTGCACCTGAACATGTGTGTAACTCCTCCGGTTTCTTTTGTACCGAAACCATAGCTGCGTGTTTCCAATTCAAAGTCGCGTAAGTGTTATTTGAACTCTTGCAAGTGCGTGTGTGTCCCACACGTGCATGTACACACTCGTCTGTTCCAGCCCGGGTAATTATTTGTAAGTTTTTGTGTGTGTGCAAATGTGTGTGTGTGTGTGTGGTGGGGTGAGGGGGGTAAATACAGAGGGGTTGATAATTATGGGTTAAATGAATGCTCTCAGTCAGCCTCCCCAAGTGTGTGTAAAAAAAGGAAGGCGCAGCGAAAGCCACTTCAAGGCCGACTAATTACCCCGAGGAAGAGAGGAAACATAAATGGACGATTTTGCGGCTATAATGTTACAGCAAAATGGCTACATCAACCTCAGCACGTGAAACGGAGCCACAGCTACTTCTGAAGACTCCGAGCAGCCCAGCACAGATGTGCGTGTTGGTGTGTGTGTGTGCGTTGCATCCATATGTGCAGAATAGGTGTGTGTGTCATAGTGTATCAAAAATGTGTTAAGCAAGTGTGATTAAAGTGCAGTGAATCACACTTCAGTATTTTCTGTCTTTGCAGAGTATTCATATCTGGTTTTCTTGTGCGTCTCATCGAACACAGATGTTGTTGCAGCTACAGTTCATTGGTTTGTTCCTTCAGTCTTGGATCAGATGTGAAATCTACTTTAGATATTTGTTGACTCTGGTTTTGACGTTTGCAGTCAGGAGCTTTCTTTGCTTTTACTGTGGTTTTGACTCAGAACGATGTCAGGTTTTATCTAACGCCTTTTCACATGCGTTCTAATGGCGCTAACTACCCAATTGTGGGAATTCCCAGCAAAATGTCTTGGCTACTGTTAAAATGTAAAATTACATAACTTCCATTTCGTATGGGCAGAACTCTGTGGCTCTGTATGAAGGATGTGACTAATATGATGCTGTTGTGAATGCGTCAGTGCAGAGAAACTCCAGCTGTGTGAAAGACAAACTACGGGTTAACTCTGTAACATATCTGGATCTCTAATTTGACCGGTAGGTCATGTCAGTTTCCGATTCAGTTTTTTTCCCCAAAGCTGATATTAACGGCACCTTTTCTGCTTATATGTCATTCATCATATGTCTTTGTTTTTATTTGAGGGAGTCGCTAATAAAAAAAGTTAGCAAGTCCAAATGCTCTGAAGGCTCCAGGGTCATTAAAACAACAACCAGTAAAGCAGTTTGTGTGTCTACAGTCAAGGGTTTTATCGAAGCACATGTAGATCTATCACACTGCTGTTTCCTGATGTAGCACCATTCAGTCTAAAAGGACAGATGAAGGATTTTTGGTCCATACCGCCAGAGTCTATGCTTGGTACTGTATATTCCTTTGCATCTTCAAGGTATCAACCCCATCACCACCTCCTCCACTCTGCCTCCTCCCCTGCACCTCCTCTCTCAGCCTCACACCCGCTCTCCGGTACACAGGCATTGCGTTTTGTTTTCATGTGTCTCAACATTAAAAGCAGTTTATCAGTTTGATCTTAGCTCCACAGCCCGACTGACTGTGAAGCATACACATGAGAGTCTCTCTCTCTCCGTGTGTGTGTTTGTGTGTGTGTGTAATGTTTGGTCAGGGAGAGAGAGTTAAAGATGTTGATGGATAGGGAAGACACCGATGAATGTGTGTATGTGTGAGTCTGTGAGTGTGTCAGTGTGGAGCATGTGTGTGTGGAGGCTCTGCCTTTAAGTGATAAGGTATTCACTTTGTAACTCAGCAGGAGGCCCTGCAAGTAGCACCAGATATTCCCCTCTGTAGTGCTGATGTTACACACACACACACACACACACATACACACACACACACACACACACACACAGGTTTATCCATATCAGTGCACAACATAAAATAAATTATTGAACAACAACTTTTATCCAAAATATTTACATACATGGAAATCAGCATCTCAAGCTTTCAAAGGCATAATACTATACATAAACACACACACACACACACACACACACACACACACACACACACACACAATCAATCCATACACCTCCCCCACTCACTAAGACACATTCACATTCATATTATGTCTCACCTTAAACAGAAACAACAAGTGTCCAGTCCACACACACACACACACACACACACACTTATACTGTGAACCTCTGGTCAGCTGACGCGTTGTAGGTCAGCCTGCGTGCTGTGATTTTGCAATAACTAGATTAATTTATTTTATTGAAACACATTTTGTAAACAGAAACATGAAAGCAAACACGCATCAACGCAGCCACACTTGATCATCAAAGCTTAATCGATCAAATGGTCATCCTCCTCCTCCTGCTCCTCTTCCTGCTCCTCTTCCTCCTGCTCCTCTTCCTCCTCCTCCACCTCCTCCTGCTCCTCTTCCTCCTCCTGCTCCTCTTCCTCCTCCTGCTCCTCTTCCTCCTGCTCCTCTTCTTCGCTGAAAACCAATAGTAGCAAAGTGCAGCTTTTCTGTTTGTTCAACACCATGTTCAAAATATCCATCTCTCTCTCTCTCCATCTTTTATTCTTGTGTTGGCAAACTACATGCTGGGGGGGGATGCTGGGAATGACATTGGCTTCTTTGTGTGTTGATTTCGTAACCTTTGTGATTCAATTAAGAGAAGAAAAAACTGAGAAATGCGATTTTTGTTTGATTTGATTGAATGCATCGTCTAGCTCAGCAGCAAATGTTGTAAAAAAGAGGGAAAGTGCAACGTCAAATCTTTACAATTCAATCAGTGTGACAAATGTATAAAATGTAAATTGTTAATATTGTCTTGATTAATTATGTATTGTCGTCTTTTTGTACAGTCCAACAAAGTGTCGGTGGTGCAGCAGTCACACGGGATGCACCCCCTGTCGTCCCTCCTGCCCTACAGCAACGACCACTTCAGCCCGAGTCCTCCACACCTGCCCACAGACATGAGCCAGAAGACAGGTGAGAGCACACACACACACACACCTACACACACACACACCTACACACACACCCAAAAGACAGGTTTACGTTCCCAATACGTGACTGTGCTGTAGGTACGGATATGGAGACACACACAGCCGTCTTTAATGATGTTCACTGCATGCGGATGCTGCATTGTTGCTGAAATCCTTCCACAAACACACTCCAATCTTTTTGTGCTGTGGAAACATCATACATCACATGAACACAGATGCAATACACACACAGAGACACACACAAATATGCACAAATGCTCACACATGCACATTCACTTCCACAACAAGCATTGCCTACTTTTACAAGACACAGTAGAGATGTAAGTTAACAAAAGTAATATATTCATATTCTTATCCTCCTACTCTTTCTTTTGCTTATTCTCTCTCACTCACTTACTCAGTCACTCACAAACACACACATACACACACACATACTGGATTGTGGATCTCTCCCCCCCACACACACACATTAAGGCACGCACATAGTGAGTGAAGTGGCAGCGCTGGCTCCGTCAGCCTGTGGCAGTCCCACGGCCGCTCTGAAGTGGCCTGCTCCTCTGAAGGGACCGCCAGCCACACGCGCACACAAACACACACATATACACACATTTACACACACACACACTTACAAACATGGAAACAATTAGCGTGACAATCGCACAAGCCATCACAGCGGCACACACAAGGTTCTCCTTAGTGAACACTGCACACACAAACACACACAGTTCTCTGTTTTGAAGTCACAAACAAACACAAGCCGACGTTTAAACGCTGCCGGATCTTTTGTCCTGCAGGAGGCGGGGCTAGAAGGGTGACAGTGTCCGTGACAGTGTCCATCTGTGTGTCTGGAACTTTTGCTCTAGTGAAAGATATCTCATCAGGATGCTTATTGATGAATTTGTGGAATGTGTTTATGATCACCAGAGGATTGATGTTTGGTAGCACGATAAATATGGTCTCATGTAGAAGCTCAGCAGTGTGAGGTAGCTCAGTGTTATGCAGCTGAAATCCATGAAACGATGAGGTGAAACTAATCCGTCCTCTTTCGTTTCCTGGGTTTTCTTGAGGAGTAAATTGGGTCCTCAGTTTGGAGTTCTGACGTGACGATGATGATGATGATTTGAAAATGTAGAAAACGGGAGTAGAGATGTTGAGAGTAAAATGAAACAGCAACAGGAGACGAACAAAAGTCTTTTCTCAGCTTTGATTAGATATTAGAGTCCGACCTCAAGCAGTCTCCTGCCTGCTCTGTCTGGAAATCCCCCTTTTCCTACCAACACACTCTCCTTGTCTTGTCTAGACTGAGTGTGTCTGTGTGCGTGTGTGTGTATGTTTGTGAATGGCAAGCTGACTCAGCTCTTAATGACAGACTGGGCCACCTGCTTCATATCCCCCCTGATACACTCATACACACACACGCACACACGCACACACACACTGTTAACACCTGGCTCCTGCACATAACCTTTCTCATATCAGCTCACCTGGATTCTGACTACATTTCCACTTTACACACACAAACACACACACACACACACACACACACACACACACACACACCCACACACACACACACACAAACACACACGCCATCTTACCTCACTCCTCACATCATTCGTCGGCTCTTCACAGGTAGGGGTTACCTCATCAGTGATGTCATTTTTGGCACAACTACAGGATCTTCCCCTCTGTCAAACTGATCATCGTCACTGAGGTTTTACTTTACTGTGGGTCAACATGGTGTTTTACCTGCTGATGGAAGGATACGAGCTGAGTTGTAAAAACAGTCGGGGGGGGGGGGCTGCTTTGTCAATACAGGTATTCATAATATCTGTATATGCAATAATATGTTGCTCAGACACATTGAAACCTTCCTCTTTTAACAGTTACTCCTCAGAAGCATCATAGTGATTCCGCAAAGTGGGGAAATAAAGTATTTGTTTACAAATACAGATTTTCTTCTAAATTCAAGAACCTGACAGTGGAGGTAGAGACTCTGTCACACCTAAGCCCGGCTTTACGTCATCGAGTCTCTTACGTTAAGACTTAACGTAAGAGACTCCATGACAGGGATCCTACCACGCAAGTTTCCATGGTACCCAGCGAGTTTGATAATATATATTTATGTTTTCACTTCTGTTTTTTTCGATCTCGTGGAAGCACACCAGTTAGAACTGTGTTAGAATTCATTCATATTGTGACTTTCATACACAAAATACAGCTCCAATAGCTTTAGAAAATAATAAATGAATATGAGAAAATCTAATAATGACGTTTCTGACCTGGTCTTTTTATTGAGAGACTTAACAACACATTCAACATGTGATTCAACATCAACAGTCGCGCTGTTCCCGGTTGATCGAGCACCACAACACAGCTCTGACTGGTTTTCAGATATGACTGTTGGCTCGGACAATTAAACGTCAACCACAGGGTGAGAGAAGCAGAAGTGAAACATGTCTGCTTTCTGTCACGCTGCCATGTGTCTCATATGGCCTTATCTTTTATACATTTTGATATTATAACCAAAGCAAGTATTGTATATATCCAGAGCCTAATTCAGCTATACCATAGAGCTTGATAGTTTCCAAAAAAACTTCTGAAAAACACACAGCGGTGAGTCACACTGTCGTCACTAAGTCATACCCACATGCATCTTCCACCTGTTCTAATTAATCACTTCAGTATCACGAGTTTTGTTTTTACCTGAGCATGAAAAACCAGGTCCTGCATCGCTCTACAGTGTGTGTTTGTGTTGTGTTTCCTTTTACAGTTTTGAATAATGAAGAGTGTGAGTCACTCAACCAAAAAAGAGAAATGAGAAACCAAATGTGATGACTAATAAGACAGAAATCAAGAGTCATATTAGACACGGCTTTTTATTATGGGTAACTTTACACTGTGAAGAATTACTTTCACTATTTCTTTGACTTTTGATGTTTGCTCTTAAACAAGGTAACTTTTCCTGTACCCGAGTGAGATCTGTCAGCGCTCTTACTGTACTTACTGTAACAAAACACTAGGTAGTTTCTTCTGGTCCTGGGCCCCTTAATGTACATCACACAGACGGGCTTCCACCTCATTTAAATGCTCCGATGCTGCAGCGCTTTCACTCTCAGTGGTTATAACCACCAAAATACATTATCAGTGTAGAATACTATTTTCAGCTGCTCAAGTCTCGGTTTAACTCGCACACGTTCTGATAGCAAGCTCACGCTGTGCAGGTCTGACTCAAACGGTTTCCCCTTTGAAGTGTTTTTTCTTCTCCTTGAGACGTTGAGACCGTGAGATAGTCGTCGTCGTTGTTATTAGACGGCCGCTTTCAAAGGGGCATTCCAAAGAAAACTGCCCCATTACTGCCACTAATTTTCCCCCTTCACGTTTCCCAACAGCAGCGGCGATAATAAGCTGAAGCAAGAACGTGACTTACAGAAATAAATCATGTTTCCATCACATTGACGTGTCAGAGATGGACAGCTTGATTAAAATGTGTGAACTCCGTGTTCCTAACAGAAGTGTCCCTAATGCACGTTTTGCATCATTATTCTCAACATTCTTTATCTATTATGGATATAGATTAAAAGAGGTTTTATTTTAATTATTCATGTGTTTATTTATAATATACTGTATATTTCAAAAGTTGCAGTGAAATTTAAATGTATTATGTGTTACTATTTTTTATCATCCACATTTAAAATGTGCAATCTGTTAAAGTGGATTGGACTTAATTTATAAAAACATATTTGCGCAGTTGAACCTATGCAAATATTGACAGACAGAAACTATATTAGCCTTCAGGCATCGTCCAGTAGCCCTTTGGCAACACACACAATTATGACATGTAGTATGAGATGGTACAGGAAGCTGGTGAGAAGATAAAGTTCAGATTAGAGGCTGATGTAACAGCTTTTTTTCATTTCATCTCTGATGCAGGACTTTACAACTCTGATAAGTTGACATGAAAGCAAATGTGTTCTCCATTTCACTTCTTGCAAATTAAACTGTACAAATAGCAAAGTGCTACATTCCACAAGGTTCTCTATCTAAAACGAGTTTCATGTTTTTCTCTAGCTCTGTATTCACATTAAAACAAATCTTCATACAATATCCACAACAGAGAAATACCCCTTCTCAACAATCCTATATGTTTTGATGTAACTGCTATCAGATTTATGTATTTCTGAGAAACCATGTTTTGTCAGTTAGCTTGGTTTGGCTCATGGATCAGAGAATACTTCATTACCCACAAGCCTCAGCTGCCACTGCTACAGAGAAGTATTAGAGTAATGTATAATGCCATATGAGATCAAAACGATAATGATATGATGCGATAAGTGTTTTAATTGATTCATTGATTTAAGATGCCAATTGTTGTTTGGCTTTTTCTTTTTTTTCTTTATTCAAACGCGTAATCTGAAGCTTTCATTGTCCGTTATACGAACATGTTGGTGGATGTTTCTTGCACCTTGGGAGTTGTAGTTGACATTCTTTTCATCAAAGAGTAAGATATTTTCTGACTTGGTCTTTCATCCCCTGGTTGTGATTATTTAACCAGCGCAGTTTCATGTTCATCTAACTGTGAGTCACATTAACGTTGTTTATGGGGAGAACAAAGAGCTCCGCCCACTTCTTGGCCCTATAGACCCGTTTGAATGTATGAATTCACGCGTTGCCAAATGACGAGGCACCGAGCTGCGACATTGTTGAATCAGGTTCAAAAGTCTCGGACCAAAATTAGCTACTTTTTTTTGTACTGTTTGAGTGTTTGTTCATTTGTGCTGCAACAACACTCTGGTCTCATGGAGCTGAATGAGGAGTCTGTGTCTGAACACTGCCTGAGGGGTAAACCCTGTGTTGACAATGATTGGCATTTACCATGATATAATTCTCTATATATATTGAGCCTCGTTTATTTTTTTTGGAAAGATGCTGCTGAGAAAACTCCTCTGTGATCTAATGTGTCACATGCAAACCTGTGACGGGAAGATGCTACAGCAGGAAACAAAAGTCCCTTCAGCCTCTTAGCTCTTTTAAAACTCATCCATCACGTGTGTGCAGTATATTTCCCTGAAGACCTCATTTGGTTATGTGTGCCTCATGACCATGTTTGTGGTAGTTTTGGCTTAGATCATTTTGTAACTTTTTAAATACCAGTAAAGCACTTTTACATATTTACATTTCTTTATTTTTGTTTTGTGCCAGTGCAATTGGCCCATTCCTTCTTGAGATTTTAAGATGCTTCAAATTTTCAAACACCTACATCTTGTTCTGATATTACATAGACAAGATATGTAGAAAGAAATATGTTTTCTCTTCTTCCAGGCTTTCCCCTGACAACTGGATCATTTATAAGTTTCATACGTCAACTCAGTCTTTGCACATCATCCATTTTTACGGCATTACACAGTTTACAATAAAAGGGATGGTAGAAAATGAAATGAAACTTATTTCCTACATAACTTAGACAGCACATTGGACAGATTCAATTTTCTTCCTTTAACTTAACGTATCGTCCACTTTCCACAGTTAAAGTTAAAATATTGTAATAACTGGATGGAAAACCATTAAATTATGGTTGTAAGCAGATTTCCATCAATACATTTTTATTTTTAAATTATTTTAGTTTCAATTTGTAGTTCTTTGGACCAACCACAGTGATAAAATGGTAAATAAAACTAGTAAATTATTTCTGTCACTCTTGACTAAACGTGAACAAGGACAACATAGCATCCTGTCAAATTGAGAAAAAGCAGGAATAGAGGTAAGCAAGGTGAGATGGAGGACAAATGAGGGAGTGACAGTAAAGGTCATGTAGGTGGGTAAATGTATTTTGGGAATAGATTAAAGTAATTATTGAAAAGGAACAGAAAGATCTGAGGTCTGTAATGAAGGAGGGAGACGTACAGGATGGAGGGAGAAGATAGGGTCAAAGGTGAAAAAGGGGTGAGAATGAGGACTAATACGAGGAGTTGAAGTGGAAGGGGTGGAGGGCAGTAAGAAGGGATGACGGAGGAGAGGAGGGGGGAGGAAGGGTGTGGCGGGACAGAGGGGAGGGAGTGGAGGAAGGATCGGAGTGGCGAGATAGGTGTATTGACTCACTCGCATTCCTGTCGTCCAGATTTATAGCGGCTCGGGTCCTGAAACCGGCCTGGAGCCACGGCCAAATTACAGTCATCTGCAGCATTCCTGTGCTGCAAACACAGGTTAGCAGCCGGGCCACGCTAAGTGCTAGGTGCTGCGTGTTGACAAATGACTTCCTTTGAAGGGCACAAAGAGGGAGACTGTATTTACTGTGTGAGGGCACAGAGTCGAGCTGTCTGTGTTTCTTTTGTTGGAAAACATTTTTGCTAAAAGTAGAGATGAGGAATGTTTGTTTGTGCGTGCGTAGTTTGCGCGTGTGTGTGTCTGCTTTGTGTTTTGTTAAATGTGGATTTTACCACGGCCCCTCACTTGTGTAAAATAAACTAGGGAAACCAACTGGTGAGATCAGCTCCCAGCGGAGGGTCCCATCCACGCTCACACACAGTGTAACACACGCACCCACACGCACACTTAGTGTCACAGGATGGGAATGGGAGTGTGTGACCTGTTTTAAAGAGCATCTCTGCGTTTAATACCAAGTTCCCAGACAACTAATGGTACTAATAGCCCAGTGTACAAGGGGCCAGAGCCAGGGGCCAATTACCTGACCTTGTGTATGTGTGTGTCTGTGTGTGTGTCTCCTCCAGGCGTTCACAGGCACCAGTCCCAGGACCTCTCAGGGTACTACTCCCTTCCTCCAGGCGGTGTCGGCCAGATATCTCCCTCCATGGGCTGGTGAGTGTCTTTTTCTCACACACACACTAACACACACACACACACGCACGATGTGACTCACAAAGTCCATTGTGTGCTTGTAATGACCTTGTACTAACTCACATTCATTCCCTTACATTAAAGGAAAACTCTGTCTGTATTCACTTGACACTTCATCAATTCATCAACACTATCTGCAACTATTTCGATTTATTTAGAATCCCAAAGTGTCTCTCAGTCCTTTCCTCTAAATGTCTTTTGAAGATTTAGACATTTTCCTGATGATCGTAAACTGAATAACTTTTCAACTAGAGGTTGTGCAACACAAGTGATTTGAAGGTGTCCTTTCGACGATGGGAAATCGCGATGGATAGTTTTCACCATTTTCGAATCGACCGAGAACTTAATTATCAGCAACCTTTGCTCTGACTCCAAATGCCAAATGAGGAAGTCGTGTGGTGACTGATAGAGAGTGTGAATTTTGAAAATGTTCTTGTATAGAAATTCTTGTAGTCTCTCATGACATGATATAATATTGCAGAAATGTTTGCACACAAAAAAAGGTTATCCTCCAGTAAAGATTCCAAGAGCTTACTTGTTCTAATCCCTCAAACGTGAATACCTGCTACTTTTATTTGATTTTATCTATAGTAAAGTGAATATCTTAGGTTTTACAATGGTGCCCCTGGCCAAACTAACAACTTCAATGTTTGATGTTTATGGGAATCAGAATTCTTCACTATTTTTCGATACTTTAGAGTCTACATGGTTCACAACATTAACCTGTAACTAATGTAACCTTTAACCTTCACATAGTCATCTATCATATTGATTAATGAAGCTGTCATTTACCTGCTAATCTTTCCAAACCATCGTTGTCATTTCAATACATTACATACACCCACACACACACACACACACACACAGTGACCTAGATCAGCGGTGCATACATCACTGTCTCACCTGGTGTGCAGCTCACCCAAGGCCTCATGTGAACCACCTCTTTGAACCTCTGTGTTGTTTGACTCTTCAACAAACGGCCTCAGCTGTAAACACAAGGAATAGAAACAACTTTAACAATTTAAATGAAAAATCTAAATCAACCAAGACATGACAAAAAGTTTGTCTTTCTAGTTACGAGTAAGTCTGTGTTTACACTGACTACAATAAATAGAGAGAGTTAATGTAATGTGGTTGCCAACAGAAAAGAGTGAGCACAAGTCTTGCAGTAATATCTTCACTTCTAAATATGCAACTAGCTGAGTCCTTCGAGCTGTGGTGGATTCTGGGAAATGTTGGCAAGCTCCAGGTAGATTCAGTCTTTCCCCTAAAACCTCCATAACTATAAAATAAACTCTGTGTTTTTGTATCTTCAGCTCATGTGTTTGGTTTATAGCAGTAAAAGGCCTCTCGGCCTGTGTCTTGGTTTCACGATGGTTTCACTAAGGGACGGAGCAGCAACGGCCGCGGAGCAGAGTGCTCTGCAGTGTGGGTCGTCTCACATCTGCTCCATATTCAGTTCTTTCATTTATGGTTTCCATCATTTTGGACTCGTTTGTGAGCTCACGATGTCATGCTGGTCGATTGTGAACTTCTAATGTCAGCCTCCCGTTGATTCATGGATCAACACAAATCCATTTATTACAACCTAAAGTATCTGTGCCTGGACAAAATCCCCTGCAGGAGCAGTTAAGGGCTTACGTCAAATGTCATGGAGATTTGGAACGGAGGCTTTAAACTGTGCGTGTGCTCACATGTGTGTTTACGCCTGTTATCATTGTGTAGGACGAGCGGTTTTGCCCCTCGACGATTCTCAAGTCTGCGATTTACAGTCAGTTTATCTTTTTCAGACGAGAACACTTCACTGTGGATTTTCACAAGTATTATTAACAGCTAATCTCCTTTAACCCAGATTATCTGCTCGTTTTGGCCCCTTGTTGTTCACGTCTTTGTCGAAGGAAGACGGGGAAAATGTCAAACGGTTTGTTTTCCGTTGTTCTGATCATTAGCCCAGTTTCATATTCCGTCCCTGCACGACCACCTCCGTGTGTCCGTCCCCTCCCCGACTGCCATGCTATGGTTGGAGTAAGAGTCTCACACACGTGTTGGATTATTAAATACAGTGTTTGACTCAAAGGTTGAAACCCGGCTGTCATACGTTGCTTTCAGACATCCACTGAACTCCAGACATTGTCAGAGTCGATTGCTCCCAACATCCTCCCTTCTTGCTTTTTCCAGCCGGCCATCTAGTGAAATGTCAGAGTAATTTCATATTTCGAGAACGAGTGGGCATGTTGACATTTCTAACACGCAACAGATGCGAAACTGGAAGAAAACAAATATCTCAGGATGTAAAAGACGTGTCTGTGACAAAGATATAAACTTGGAAAGACAATAGAAAGATTTGACAGATCCTCGCCCAACATTTTTCTGTTATTGTGAACATGTCTGACCCAGAAAATCTTCTGCTTTTTACAGTCGCTTCTTGACAGTGTTCACAAAGGTGCAGGGGAAGTGATTTCAGAAATGACTGGACTGACGGATGAGCAGTTCTGATGAGTTGATATCTGGTACAGTTAAAGCTGCAGTTTTAAACCACGCTGACTCATGTAGTAATAAGAAACTTACAAAACACAATTTCTCATCCTTTGTTTGCTGAATTATTTTGTTTTGCTAACGTGTCCCTCCTCCTCCTCCGTCGAGCGGCTGAAATTGCACGAGGGAGGTTTAAGACTGGGTGAGCCTAAAATGCCATTTGAGAGAGATTGAGTCAAAGTGCTGTCCTGGAGTAAAGTAAAGCCCAAATCCATCTAAAACACTTTATGATCCCTGTTGTACTCCAGAGTAGTAAATTTGTTCTTACGTGTCCTTTGAATAAACCTGAATAACAAGAGAGCAGCCAGGTCTCTTCAGATTGGGAAGGCCTTGACTCTAAAAGCTTGATTCCGGAAGCCGTTTGCTTTTACCTGTGAGTGAACTCAGGGACAAAGAGAATGCATGAGGCGCTGACCACCGCAACAGTTTCCTCCACTTTTCACTGCATTCCCAGCATTCCACTGTGCAGCCATGCCTTTCACTTGGGAAGCATTGCTCTGTTTGAGAATGGCGTCACCAGAAACTCAGACCAGTGTGCCACACAGTGATTTCTGTTGGCTATTGAACAGTCATACATCACTCTGATTGATTGATTGATTTCTGGATGCTGAGACATGTAGTGTGTGTGCAGCTTCCTGCTGAGAAGAAAGGCTGCTCTGGTCGAACTGTTTCTTTATCTGAACAACACTTGACCTGTGTTGCTGTGTGACCTCTGGGAAAACAGGATTACAGCAGGAGTGAACCTCCGACAGCTGATCCCTGTGTTTTCTGGATCTCTTCCCAGCCAAGGGCCTCTGACGCTGGGCTTTACTCTACGTCTGCCTCCTGGGGTTAAAGACAGGATACGGTTAAGAACAAGATGTAGATAGAGGAGATAGGTTTAGATACTAGATGTAAATCGGGCTGCATGTGTGTGCATTCATTGAAACATAAGGAAGAAGAGGGGGATGGGTGTATTGACTCTCAGGAGGTAGAAGTGTGGTTTTCTACATATCAAAGGCTCTTTACTTACATCCAGTCTCCACCCTCGACGCCCCGTGGGGTGTGAGTGTGTGTGCGTGTGTGTTCACAGTATTGACACACAGCTGTCAACAGAGCTGATCCACGGTCTCCATGAGGGTTCAGTGAGCGTCACACCAGCACAGAAGTGGCAAAAAAATTCAAATAAAGATTACAGGAATCACTTTATGGAAGAATTAGCTCATTTACTTCTGAGGTTTATGTATTTATTCGCAAATAAAAATGCAGAAGAGTGAAAGATAAATGCATCTTGTTAAAACATAAAGATAAGTAATGTGCAGAGGCCTCTATTGAGAAACAGTATTTAATTGATTATTAATAATGAGAAACTCATCAGGAATTAAAAGACCAAATGTAAGAAAATAGCTAATTTCAGCCATGTAACTGGAAAAGAAACATAGTTTAAAGTGTGTTCAAAATTAATATAATGAAATTCAGTTTAAATAAATATTATTTTTTTATATAACTGATCCAAAAGGGTTAAACATCCCTAAAGGGAGCGACAGACTTCTCCTTGAAAAGCTAAAAGGCGCAAACTGTTGCCATCTCTCCCCTCTGCTGTGATGTGGCAGGCAGAGCCAGCCAGTCTATCCTGCCCTGACCCCCTGTGGATTCAGGCAACCCTACTCCTCCAACCTCCCCGGCGCCTCCTCCTACTCCAGGTACCGTAGCCGGTGGGTCGGACCTGAGCCGAGAGAGAAAAAGTACAAGCAGCTCTCCGCAGCATCTACTCCTGTTTACAGCACATCAAAAAACTGCCTGAGCAGCAGTTTTCCCTTCACCAAGGCAAACTGGTGTTCAGCTTCTGTGTCAGCTTTCAAAGTCCTTTCAAAGTTCAGTGTGTCGCCAGAACAAGCCGAGCTGATCGCTTCTGCAGAATACACCAGGCTGACATACACACACACACGTACACAGAAACACACAGACACACACACTCTTCCACCCCCATCAGGACCTCTTTCCTTGCTAACGCTGCCTTATATCTATATAAGCTAGATGGATAATAACAAAAACTTAAAAGCCAATTAAAATGTATGCATCCAAACTGAGAATCTGGTTAATTACAACAACAACCAAATCTGCTCTTCATGCATACAATGTCTTGTATGTGTGTCTGATCTCCATTCAGGTTATAACAAACTTTCTAGTTATTAAAGGCTCACTCGACTGCTGCCAGCTGCTGATCCTTGTTGTTGCTTCACATCTTATTTCCACAGCACTTAAAGGTGCTGAAACAAACTCATTAAAACCTCTACTGCAATGTTTTTGGAAACTTTAGGAATAAACATCTTACAGTAAAATCCCCTAAATTTGTATATTTTAGTCTAAATGAATCGTTGGTTCATTCCTTGGAAGGTAAAATACTTATTGACAACTAAGATGTAAATGAGAACACAGACTGAATTCAGACTTTACTAAACGAAATGTGAGCGTCTGCTTTCCTGGTCTCAGTCAGTAAGGCTAGGCCGCCCTCTAGGGGTCACAAATGCTTATGTCACAACTCAATAAATGCATTGAATAAAGTGCAGTTCATGTGCAAACATCAACTGTAAAACATCAGTCTGTATTCGTTGTGGTGATCAGCTTGTAATATATATAATAAAGAGGATAGAGAATCCTCTTTAATGTTCAACCCACAAAACAACAGTTCAACAGCAAAGCTAAAAATCCTTCCTTGCACACCAGGTTGAAATAAAATCACTTTCATGATCAACCAAGAAGCTTTTCATGCTTTTGTTTTGCTTCGCACAACTCTCGCTCTTGCTTCCGTCCCTTCTGCTCCCCCCCCGACTCAATCGTTCTCTTGACTGACCAATTTTTATTTGTCTCTGTCTTCCTCTATCTTTCTCTTCTCTTTTTTTTTTAACCTCCACCAGGTTCCCTCACTCTCTGATGCTGGGCCATTCAGGCATGCATCCAACAGGAATCCCCCACCCAGCCATAGTGCCCCCTTCAGGCAAACAGGAGCATGACCAGTATGACAGGGGCATGTATGTGTAAGTATCGTCTGGGTTAATTTGTTTTGGTCCATTTCTTTCCCATCCTCCCTCTCCACATTGTTTCCAATCTGCCAAAATCAAAAGAGAAAAAAACAGATTATTACTTTCTTCCCATCTTTGCTCGTTAATGACTTCATCCTTTCTCACTCCCTCTCCCCCTCCCCCTCTCTTTTTTCTCTCCCCCTCAGGAAGCAGCACATGGAGCCCAAGCGGGAGAAGGAGCCCAAGAAGCCGGTCATCAAGAAACCTCTGAACGCCTTCATGCTCTACATGAAGGAGATGAGGGCAAAGGTCATCGCTGAGTGCACGTTAAAGGAGAGCGCCGCCATCAACCAGATTCTGGGGCGGAGGGTGAGCAAAGCACACGCACACACACTCACACACACACACACACAAATCCTGTTTCCAGGTCAGTCTGTAATTTCACACATGAGGAACATAAGAGAACTCTGGTGAATTCAGTTTCTCTCACATTCTGCTGCTACTGTGATTATACAAACCAGACTTGGTGGGAACCTGGAGACTGATGTCTGTGATAGCATTTGTTTCAGTGTAGATGCAGATCACACTGTATCTTACATCTACTGGAGATCTGCAGAAAGAGCCTCGGCTCCCTGTTCTTTAATCTAGATGTGCAACCAAGGAAGACTGTTATGGCACCTAAACTGTGGAATGAGTTCCTGGTCATGATCATTGTCGCTACTTCTGAATTTATTGTAAAAGTTCAGCTAAAGACACTTTTTAAAAACTGGTTTTCAACTGTCTTGAATTGTTTTATATCTTATTTCTTTTTTGGGGAATACTTTTGCTACACTATAAGTAGTTTATCTGATATATCTCCTTTATTTTTATCATCGCAAATGTTAATGTAATTAGATTTTAAAATTTTATTAAGGATAATCCATCAAACCAAACAGAGACTGTGCAGTTTAAACAGCTGTTTCGATAAAATGTATTAGACGTAAATACTAAGTGTGTGTGTCTGTGCGTGTGTGTGTGTTTGTGTGTGTGTGGCACAGTGGCACGCACTGACCCGAGAGGAACAAGCAAAGTACTATGAGTTGGCTAGGAAGGAGAGACAACTTCACATGCAGCTCTACCCGACCTGGTCCGCCAGAGACAACTACGTAAGGACTCCCTCTTCTACCTCCTCAACTTGTCTCCTCTTCCTCCACATTGAATCTTTCCATTTACTGTTAAAACTACGTCAGTGTCATGGTTCTCACTTAAAATAAATAAGAATAAACAGGAAGATGTAAACGTTTTAGGTTAAGGGACTTTGTCGTGAAAAATGTGGAAAAGTCATGAATTTTATACTTAAGTTGTCACGGGATTCATGTCTAGAGTAATTTGGATCCTGTAGTTACAAAGCTGAGTAATTCACAGAAGCCGAAACCTGAATTTGAGGACATTTTAAACATTTACAAACATTTAATTAAACAAACACCAAGAAATACTTAATTTCTTTTTTCTCTGGTTTGTTGTTCTTACAATAATAACTTCACCTATCGCATACTGCCTCGGCAACCTTCATCATTTCATTAAACATAACAACGCACTTTTATCACATGGATTTACTAAGCAACTCTCAGAGAATACAAATCAATCTGTGTGGTGCATGCATTGTAGTGTGATGTTTTTGGGGGATGTGCTGTGTCTGGGCTGCTGTGTGCCTCTCATTTGTCAGTTTGCTGTTGAACTCTTGCAGGAGGCGGGCCTTAGCGGGGTCGCAGGGGAAAAGAGTAAAGCTGATTGGGTAGGGACACATCTTATGGTGGATTTATGCCTCTGTGGTGGAAAAAAAGAAATGAAGGGCTGCATGATAAGGGGTTGTGGGTACTCCTGTGCAAGGACTGCATGCAACTTCCAAAAGTCACAGTGACCCACACCCACACATTAGCTTGACACACAACAAATCAGCTGCTACAATGAAGTGTGATTTGGTTAGCTAGGGACACGTGCACGCTGGTTATGATTACTAAAGGGTTTATCTGTTGATTGCTGAATCACACAGAGGTATAAATCAACCCGTTTTGCTCAACTAACAGAGAACAGGGCCGCATGGCTGGCCTCCCTGCCTCGCTGCTGTGGTTTTTCATTCATTTTCATTAATGTGGGCTTTTGTAAGGCAGCACCTTTAATTTGATCAGCTATAGCTAAACAATGTGGCACAACCTTCTGTCACAGCACTCAGTACTCATTTGTTTTTCTAACTTTCTAAACCTTGTAATAAAAACGTTAGAACGTGATGAAGTGAATTTGTCATAATCAGGTGAAGAAAAAAGCTTTGGTGCTAACACAGGCTGTTTCTTGGTCACATTAAACATCTGAGGTGGAAACCAGTTTACGCTTCTCTCTGCTGCACTTGTTCCTCTGTAGCTGAGCTCTACCTAGTCAGGCATGGCACACAAGCTGCACTTACACTCTGCTTGGGCTGTGAACAAACATGGATGCTGGCTCTCAGTTCAGACCTGGTGTCAACATCCATCCTGATTCGATCCCAAGTGGTCAGCGCAGGTCTGGATGCACCCAGATATATCCTCAATGTGCCTTCAGGCCACATTCTCTGAGTCGCACCCTGGGCCACATTGAAGGACTCAAGCTAATGTTCAGGATACAAAGCAGGTAGATGAACTTAGCGCTGACCACTTGTGATTGAATCTCTCAGGACAAATGTTAATACCAGGTCTGAACACTCTTCATTATTGTATATATTTATATTTTTATATCCCATAGCTCAGAGAGCAGCACAGTGGCATTTGGGCGTTTGAGCATAAATTTCAAAATAAAGCTCTGACCCTGTCTGTGTGGATTCATTCTGAGGCCACGCTTCAAAAACACTGTGGTTTATAGACTGTTATAAAACCTGATCTTTAGTAAAGTGTATTTAGTATATTATTACTATTATAAAGTGATCATTGGTGGAGGATCTGCTGCTGCATGCATGGAGCTTTGAGCACAGCAATAACCCTGTGGAGTCTGTTTGCTTTGTTCAAAATGGCAAATGTTGAATATCTAAACAACATTGGTGACCTACTGGGAAGTGTTTGCTTATTCTGTACTTAACTCGAGGGACATTGGGAAACTTTATCCTGCATGTTTGATGTTTTTCTTCTGATGACAATGAAAACGATGCAATGGTTCAGCAGCAGCCAAAGTGAACTTTTTGTGCCACCGCGAAAACACAAAAAGAGCAAACACACTTCACCAAGTACTCAGGCACAGAACAGCATAATTATTCACACCCTCTATAGTTTGTACTTAAAATACTCTAAGTTGTATTTGATAGAAACACCTCACACAACATCTCTGAACTTAAAAAAACTGAACAATCGCTGGACCCAAGAGCAAAACAGGAAACAGTGTTCCACACACCATCCCGCAGCTGTGGAGAGTCTCTCCTCCAACTCTACGAAAAGCCACATATAGTTTATATGCACACACAGAGTGGCACACACACTCACACACACACATACACACATACGCCCACAGACACAAAGTCACAGATGCAGGAGGAGTTGTTGTAACCACATAGACACAACGATGAGGAGGGCAGACACTGACGCAGAGGCAGCAGATTTCATGTACCCACATCCTTCATCTCACCCGAACACGAGGCCTCGCTTCGCCGTCTCTGGATCTGTGCGAACGATGATGTTTATCACAACAGTTACAGCAGCACAATCCAATCTGAAAACCATGATTTCTGGGTTGTTGCAGAAACAGTTTAAAACTATAATGATTTGAATCACAGGTTATTGCATGAATTGTCTCGACAAATGCATTATCAATTCAAAGTACCTCATCTAGTTTGTTTGTCTCCATCTGTCTGGCTTTTTGGTTGTTTGTTCTCTACTCTGATCTTGCACATTTACATGCCGCATAGGAAACCTCAGCTTTTTATGCAGTGTAGATTTAGTTTAGGACATTTGGAGCATCACGCTGATAGGGAGATTTCACATTTAGAGCCTACAGCTATATAAAAAAAACATTACAAGTTCAAACCAGAAAAATCAATTCATAGGAAAGTAGAGAACAGTTGCACAATCCCACCATTTACAAAGAACTGGCTGAGATCTTATCTAACCGAGGAACTGGATTCATCAGCCATATTTGTTAAAAATTCCTGTCCTGACGGTGAATTTATTAAAAAGAATCAGTCATTTCAATGTGGAAATTCATGTAGAATCTTCTTTTTTTCTTTTTTCCAATAGGGCAAGAAGAAGAGGAGAAAAAGGGAGAAGCAGCAGGACCCCAACACAGGTAAACACCCAGTACCGAAACATCTGATCTTTCTCCTGTCAGATACCATGACTCCATATAGAAACCTAAATAGCTGGTGTCAACTCTGCAGCACGGTGGAGAATTCAGTTCAGGTCGAACGTGCGTTGGCGCTCTGCTGCAGATGAATGTTCTCGGAGTCTTTGGGGCAGGATGTGTCTCTAACGTCAAACCACCCACCCACTCTGCTTTCCATGTAACCTGAATTACAGACATTTTTTAATCACCAGGGCACAAAAGTTCATCCTCCGCTGGTTTAAGTTTGAAATGTGAGTCGAACGTCACGGCAGCTTTTTCAACCGTTTATCGTGCGCCATATTAAATCAATCAAAAATGCTCACACACATATTATGAGGTGATGGAGACACACTTATTGAATTCCTCCACATTCGTGTGCTGTGTTCTTGCTAACAGTGTGGCCTCAGCAGGAAGCATCCAAAGTGAGAAGGTTCCGGAGTTCTTACGTCAAGCAAGGCCCAACAGTCCCCTTATGAAACCACAATTAAATTCACTAGATCCAGATTTTTGACCATTTACACAAACAAAATGTTGTAAAACGCCCTATCTCACAATGTTTCTATCTGGATCTGCCCCCTGATCCAGATCCGCAACAAGATTGAACTGGTTCTTCCTTCAGTCGTGTCCCATCCCTCACGTAATCCTACAAATAAACAAACATAACAAAGACATAACCTCGGCTGCAGGGGAAATGATCCATATCTTAATTGGCATGAGGAATGACGCCGGGGTTTCAAGTAAGAGCTTGGTAGAAAAATGTAGATGTTGTTCTCTGTTAGTCAGCCGGTAGCCAATCAGCTGATGAGCTGGCCCCTGATGATGAAGCGTGATGTGAGAGCTCTAACTCCCACTGTGCTCCGATAAAAAACTAAATGTGAACGTGTATATGCAGCAGCCGATTTACAACTAAAGACTGGGACATATGAATATGTATTTATGGATTTCAGGGGTTTTGAACTCTAGAGATAAAGTGGATTATGACTGAATATCTTAAGAGATCCTGAACTAACAGAGCGTCACAGCATGGCTGCCCTCTCCGAGTCCGTCTGTTTCTCTCTGCCCGTCTCAGTGATGACGTCGGTGTCGGGTTGTTGTTCTGCTGGTTGTTGATGTTCTGCTGTAACAGTTACTAACAGTTAAACCTGAAGGCTGTCTCTGAACACACTGACGCTCTGTGCCCTCCTCTGTCCTGACGAGCTCTCCTCTCTCTTTCTTTTCCTCCTGCTGCCTCTAACCTTCTTCTTCCTCTGCTCCTGTCCACTCTTCTTGTTTTGTGCATGCTGTGTGTTGTGCTCAGACCCGGGCTCCCCTAAGAAATGCCGGGCTCGCTTCGGCCTCAACCAACAAACGGACTGGTGCGGTCCCTGCAGGTGTGTACCACATACATCCTCGCCCACCCCCCATTTCACAGCATCGCACTGTGGCCGTCCCACTAACTCCTCATCTCTCCTGCTATCTTTCTTTTCATCTTCATCAGTGCATCATTCCGGTCCGATGCCGACTTAGTTATTCAAACACGTTTCAAAAATGCTCCGGAAACAGTGATTAATTCACAAACAGATGTAAATTGATTGGCTCTCAAGAAACAGAAAACGTACATGTCAGCTAAAATCAACACTGCAGAAAACCAGGTCAAGTTTAGAACCACCCGACATGAAGTCATAACGATCATGGAGCAAAAAACCTGTTGTTGCATCCTGTAGTGAGCAAATGGCAACGTGTGAGAAAACTTTCAAAGTGAACAGCTAAAGCGCTAACTTAGAACTAAGCTAATAATGCTTAATTGAATAAATTAGATGAGGCCAAGAACCATGTTTGTCATTCTCCACTAAAACCTTTACAGCAGGAATTTTATTATTTGATTATGTCCGGACCTTCTCTCTAGCTCTGTTCCCTCTCTCTGTATTAAAGCAGTAACATGGTCCCAGTACAATACAAATCATATGAAGTGAAAAGTTTGGTGACATGCCGGACTGCTCAGTTTTAGTCACAGCAGGATGTATAGATGGACAGATGGATGGATGGAGAGATGGATAGATTGATAGATGGATGGATGGATGGATGGATGGATAGATTGATGGATCTTTTTGTCCTGTATTTATTTGAACTCATCATGTGCCATACATGAATTACAGTAGACGACAGGCGGCAGCTTCTCTGCAGGATTCAGGAATTTGTGTGGTTGTGTAGACAAAAAAAGCCTTTTTTACCACAACAGCACTGTAGCAACCCCATCGTCTTCCCCACCATCACGTCATGGAAATGTGTGTGTGTGTGTGTGAGTGTGCATTCATATGTGTGCGTTTTGTTTTGAGAGAACAAAGGGGGGTGAATGTGGTTAGAGCAAATCCTTATCACCACAGCTCAGCGCACACACACACACACACACACACACACGCTCCCTGCAGCTTTGCATTTTGACATCGTTCTCATGCCCATCTGCTTTCAACTTTCTCCATTCATGCGATGTGGTAACAGGCGCCGTTTGATGGTGAACTCTAACATTTAGAAATCACTTTCTGCTGCGCCCCTGCTCCGTCTCTCCCTCCGTGTGTCTCTCTAAATACGGCCCATGCAGCGCCTCTCCTCGCGGTTTAACCTGGTGACTCATATCATATTCTGGTAATGATCATGGGATCCTGTTCGCTGCTTTGATGGTGCTCAGTGTCACACCTCAGCGAGCACAGCACGTCACTGCTGTTTGCATATCACACAGATGCAATATGGACGAGAGGGAGCATGTGAGAAATATTATTTTGTGGCACTTGCATTGTTTAAAGTCACTGTGACGACGCCATGAGATCAGTGATTTTAAGCAGTTAATTATTTAATGTAAACAGCACTGAGTAAAGATGAAACACATGTATATGCTGTAGTAATTAAACAGTTGAGTTCCTCTCAATTAACAAAATCAGGATCAATATATAGTTATATTTGTATTAATCTACAACAAAAATTCCTATAATAGTGTCATATATATCTATATATACAACAGGAAGTAATTAATAAGTGCTCTGATTTAGCATGGCAGAAGACTAGGTTCTTGTTTAGCTATATTTAAAATGTATTACATTTTCACAAATTAATTTATGGTATTCATAGATTTCTATATATTACAGAAAAGTACGAGGGTCAGGCTTAAAAAAAAATGATAAGAGGAAGATTTTTTTTTTTATGTTTGAATTTTTGAGAATAAAGCTGAAACATCAGGTATAAAATCAAACTTCAATTCAAGTCGATTTTTTGTGTATTTAGAAAATAAAGTCATAATGACAAGAGTGACATGAGTAAGAATAGAGTGAAACTAAAAGACTGCGAGCTGCCAGTATTTCATATTTCCAAGTTGTGAGGTTTCTCGTTCATAACAAGGTTTGGCACAATCTCTTAAAGGTCCTACTCCTGATTACCACACTGTGTTCATGTGCTGCAGGAGAAAGAATATCCTTGATTTTAAAAGTGATGCAAAAGAAACAATCTGTAGAGAAGTTAAAAGTTCGACTTAAATCAAGAAATTCCAATCTATTCTAGAAATGTCGACTTTATTCTTGAAGTGCAAAATGGAAAAAGAAAAAATTGTCTCACTCCTGACCCTGGTACTTCTCTGTATGTGCACCAACACTAAAACACTAATAATATGTGTGTTGTTCGTTGTGATCATAGTTTGTCTCCCTGTTCATTGACCTCATGGTGAGTGAAGCATCTCCACTGACGCCTGCTGACGTTTACCATCCACACTTTATTCACAGATAACTCTCTCTGACTGTTCCTAGGAGGAAAAAGAAGTGCATTCGCTACCTTCAAGGAGGAGGCTGCCCCAGCCCAACTTCTTCAGATTTAAGTGCCATTGACTCTCCCCTCTCCGCCTCCCCCTCCCGACACCCGCTCTACCAGCACCAGCGTCAGCGCCACGCCTCCCCGGGCTGCTCCCCAACGCCCGCCGCCTCCCCCTCAACGCGCCTCCCCTTGTCTCCCCACACGCACTCACTCTTGCCCCCGGAGCAGGCGGCCGGCAAGCACGGCGGCCCCCGACAGCCCACGGCCAAACACACACACCTGGAACTGTCCGGCAAGCAGATGCACGGCTCCACGACGGCGTTGTCCGCCGCCAAGGCCGCAGGACTTTCTCTCAAAGTGCTAACAGAGACTCAGTGATCACTCCAGCCCGCTCACATCCCTGACCCATGCTCACCTCAGCTTCTGTCCCAGCTACGGAGATCACCTTCACCTGCCTTCATCCTCACATTCATCCATACCTTTTTGTCAGATCATTAAAGAAGCAGCGACTGTGGTTGACAGGATGATGGGTCCGCCATCATCTGTCCTGCGGGATTGTCCCCCTTTTACAGATCAGACCTGTGTCAGTTCAAAGGCTGGTTTCCCCCAAAGTCTGCGTTTCCAGGCCAAGTCCATCGATGACAGTTCAACAAGGCTTAGTCCTTCTAAAAGCCTCCTTCGCATGATCAGTTCTTTAATCAAACATTCAGGAAATCCTTGTGTGACCAGATATGTGGTTCATCAAGTCAAATGGAAAGCATGGTGACCAGTAGTTCTAAACCAGTAGTTCTCTTTGTTCCTTTGGCCTGAATCTGGTTGTCCTGCCTGACTTCAACTCTCTCAAACACGCTCATTCTAATTCACGTCTTAACACTGGTACAATTTGATGTAAAAACAATCCAGTATAAAATATGTCATTTTATCTTTATCCTAACCCAAACACATTTTATTATTATGTTTCTCCACAACCATCCGACAACACCCAGAAATTATTTTGGGAGCCCCTGGTTGAGCCGAAACCAATGAAAAGTTACTGCAGGAGGTAAACTGTTACCAGCCTGGACATGTTATTAATCAATGTGTTCGTTATTTATAATTAGAAGAGGCCAATTCAGGCTAACATGTGCTAAAAGAAAAATACCAAACCAATCAGCCACAATCTTTAAGCCGTAACTAGGTTTTAATGTGGTGTGTTTTATTGTGGTGCCTCTAACTGTTACCAGCTGCGGAGAGGCTGGAGGTCAGTCAGAGTTGTGGATGCTGAGAGAAGGACTTTATAGTAACGTCATACTAAATACACTGCTGCAACATCAGCTCTATCTATGTCCAGTCCACATGAAAGGACGATACACAAAATAGCAGTTAAATGTTTTAAAATTTGAAAATATTATGATTAAAAATATTATGTCTAATTCTATGAAACCTTTTTTAAATGAGTTTAGTCAACATTGAGTTGCAGTTACAGGCTCTTGCTAGTAGGCCGTGCTGCAGCCCCCTCGGCATCTCTGCCCCCAGCCTCCTTCAGCAGCCGTCAGTCTGAGCTCATGCTCTACATTTTGTGATCATCAATTAAGTTAGCCCAGTTTTATTTTGTAGATTCATGACGACAAGTTCTTGGTAACGAATTTTGGAAATGATTAATTTGGAAGTTGGACACCTGAAACCGTCAGCAAGTATTTGTCCATGAGGCTAAACCATCTGGGTCAGGGAGATTCCAGATCGGCCTGAAGAGGCAGGATTTGAGTGGATCGAGGAAAAGTCAGGCAAAACTTAAGAGTTCACTTCACCATGGTATCTTACGATGAACTGAGCTAACCTGCTCCGTAGCAGGTTCATTCGTGATAACGGATACAATCTACAGACACACTTTGTAGTACAGAGACCACACAGATCCAGTCATACAGAGGCAGACCTGTGCTGAAGGCTGAATTCATCTGGAGCCTGAAACTAAAGGTCTGCTGGCGCCATCTGCTGGTGACGTGATTCTTTTGACCTGGAGCACAGCTCTGCTTCTGAGAAATCATCTTCCAAAAATCTGATTTTTGTTTAGCAGATGAAACTGAGCCCTGACCTCCATGACAATCTCAAAAAAATGTTTTGCAAATGAGCTCTTAATCAAATGAACTACAGACCTAGAAACACCAAATTTGTTGCAGGAGACTCCTCCGTGTTGTTTACATACATGCTTTCCTCTACGTTACTTTCATTACCCATCATCCACCAGTCAGAGGACAAACCTCCACGAGAGGGGATGAGAGACCAGCCACACGTCGGCCTCACCAGCAGAGCCTCAGACAGGAACAGGGACAGATCCACTTTTATTGCAGCTGAAGTTTTGATACAAACCAAACTATCAGGTCAGAAAACAGGATCCGACTCATGAGAAATCCCTTTTCACGTTATTTCTTTTAGGCACTTTCAGGCTTTTGCTTTTGTCCACATACATTTCTGTTATTGCCTCATTTGTGGGTATTTTTGTATAAATCTTTTTAAAGGTCATATATTTTGATGCTGGTGGGGAAACCCTCAAAGAAATACAAGTTCTCTTGTTGTCCTTTGAACCTTTTGCAGCTCCATAAACTGATCTGAGACCAAATGGGTACTATTATATTGCATTGTGTTGTAAAGTTTTTTAAATGTTGGAATTCCCTATTATAATTAAACTTTTATATGTTTTTATGTAAGAAAAAGAAAAAAAGTCAAACTGAAAAAAAAAAATGTTTAGTTGCCGACATTTCTTAAAGCAATACACTTGTGTTCGTCCTCTTGTGCAGATTTTTACTTTTGGGCCGCGTTACTGCAGCAGCGTTCAGGCATCTCCATGTTCTCCATCTCTGCATGTTCCAAACTTTAACGTTACAAGTTTCGACTAAAAGGCTTTAATCTGCAGCTTCTTACTCAGCTCAGCTCTCAGTGGACAAACTGCTGAAGTTCTGTACAGCAACTAGTTTTCCTCCAGCAGAGGGAGAGCTTCGTGCTAGAACTAGCCTGGAGGACCCAGCAGGAACCCCTCAAACATGTCTTTTGTATTTTTTATGCCTCGAACGCCTCTGATGTATTACTTGTTCTTTTGTTTGATGTATTAAAAGTGTTTGGAATATCTTGTCCCCCGTCTGTCGTTATTAAGATAACAAGAGACATGAAGCTCCTGGTAAGCCCCTGGTACCTCCAACACAAAGATGACAGACGCCAGCCTTTTCATGATTTATTTACTCCTTCAGTATATCTGTGACCACCCCGAAAGCCAGCATCAGAGCTTATCTGAGCAGTTTCCTATTCAATACAACATGAATTAGGACTGATTAACCCCAACACTGTGTGACAACACACAAGTACTTCAAGTCCAACGGACATTATGCAAAAAGAAAAGAGAAAGAAAAAAAAAATACACACGGTTCTACCTCAAACCTTACATTTCCATTAAAACTAGCCCAATCGTCTCTTTAACAGGGTTTCACAGATCAAATGCCTTTAACGGGGCAAAAACAATATTCACCCTTCACTTTCCATTGTCAAAAAAAGCCATTTTATTCAATCAATTAACCTAAAAGAAAACAAACATGTCCAGTAAAAAAGACGATCATAGCAATTAATGATGGAGGAATATGAAAGGACTGCTGCTGTCTAATGTTTAGGGGACCGTTCACTGCATTAGGATACACAACAGGAGAGTGTGGGAAACAGAAAGCGCTTCTTTACTTAAATTAATAACACCACACAAGCAAGTTAAAATGGTCATGCTATTGGTATACAGAAATAGAGGAACGGGGCGAGGGGCGGCAGTGGGGGGGTCATGTGGCTTTAAATATACTAAATGTAAATATTAACAAGTATGAACAACGCCAGTGCAACCGTTAGCAGAGACAATCCTTTCAGTGTGGTAGTGTTGGCAGGATCTTCCCCCTTTACTTCTCTTCACACCACTGGTTCTCTTTGCGTACCTGAGGACGAGAGGAGGGACACAGAGGAGGAGTTTAGAAAACTGTAAGACAGGTCCACAGTGAAAGCTCTTAGTCAAACACGTTCCATCGTGATTCTTTTCTCATAATTCACTCTACTGATAAAGAGTTTAGATCAAAGGTTAAGTCACTACAAGTCACAAGACAGAACTCTTAATCTGTTCAGGAGTTAAGAAACTGGTCGTCTTACTTCTTACTAAATGATGGAGCCTTTAAAACTAACGTGAAACTTTGTTAGTATGAAGGCAGTGTTTGGACAAACTGTGTCACTACACCCTCTGATACAATGAGAGGACAACACTGTACTGCAGGAGGTGCTGTATAATGATTTCAGAATGTTGGAGAAAAGGTAGGTTACAAAAGAAGACATCGGTTGGTCAGAAGTTCATCTGACAGAAAGACAATTACCAGAAAATTTGAGACTTTAACTTTGTGATGAATTTGGCGAAATGCAAAACAAACTTAAAGTGCACCATGTTTGTGGGAACTTGGGCAACAGTGTCGGGACAAGTTTTACAGATTGTCATTATTTTGTGCATTTCAGACACATTTCAGTGTGCACATTTAGAAACATGGAGGTGTTGTAAAGCTTTTGACCAGATAACACACATTTCTTTCTCATTCTGATGGACAGGGGATGGATGGAATAAGTACCTGGGCCTCCTCCTCCTCTGTGAAGTCGTTTTTGATGTTGAAAGTCTTCCTGATCTCCTCTGGGGTTTTGCCTTTAATCATGTTGGCCACCGTCTTGCAGGTGACGTCTAACAGACCTTTAATGTCCAGATAGTTGGCGGCCTAAACAGAAAAGACAAAAGCGAGTTGAAGAGGAGGGTGACAGCGACAGCAGGGATTAACTTCACAGAAAAACATGCTGTATCAAGTAGCTACTAATGTTATAATAAATACATGATCTGTGTATGACTTCAAATCAATATCACCATTATTTCAAACTTTCACCTCGATTGCAATTAATGAATATTTTTTTTATAACACACACTCCCTACAGGGCCGTCAATTACCACATCACTCAGTGTCAGTCAACAAGCGACTCTGTTCCCTTCTAGACACTCACTCACAGAACTGATCTGTATAAAAAAAACTGCTGAGTTCATATTTATGTGTTCATGGATAAACAAGGCATCGCTTCTTCTGCAACAATGAGGGAAAAACACTGTGCTGAGTCATAATCTGTGGGAAGAATTTCTCTTCTGTCTGTGTGTCACGTGATGTCTGGTGTGTGAACTGTGTACGCGCAAAATGTTGGAATATTTGTCACTGTGTTTCCTAAACATTCCTCCTAAACTTTAGAGTGCCTCTTGCCTCTGTTCATGTAAACATATTCAAACAGCCGGGGGTTGGTGTGGGTGGATTAAGTCAACTCAAGGCACTTCGACTTGTGTTTCACTTCCTGGAATACTATGGCTCTACCATCTATTTCCCAATCTCCACTCAGGTTACCTTTCACATGTTGTGTCTGGGTCTCTAATGGTTTCTGTGGATCTTCCAATTCCAAGATTAGTCCCTGTTGTTTGTCGACTTAAAACTATATTTTCAAATCCTTGCCTCTTCCAAGGCCAAACAAGTCATCTTCAAGCTAAGGTCATTTTAAAAATTGTTAATAAAATGTGAGTGAAAAAGTTCACTGCCATGGTAGTAAATGAAACTACTTAACACACACATGTTCAAATTTTAAAGTAGAAGACAACAAGAGTCATGGAAACAGAAGAGATTAATGTAGTACATGTGTTCACATATAAAAAAAACAAAAACAATTAGTGGTTTCATGAGTTACTGACTCCTGGTGCTTCTTCACAGAATAAATTGAAGGGATAACATAGGATCTGCACTCAAATCATATAAATCTTGGAAAATTATTAGCAACCTACACTCATTCTGTTAAAACCAGTCTGGAGAAACATCTTTGAAAAGCTCAGGCTCCAAACTCAAATAGAGGTGGATGGACACAGTTTACCAGTTCTATCATAATGACAATGAAAACAAACTACCAATGTAACTACATTCATTGTAGAGTTGTTCTGATTTGTCTTTATGTTCCACACAGAACTCATGTTTGGGATTTGTTGTGTAGTGGTTGCGGTTATGGGTGATTTCAGGTCAATGTAATGTAAATGTGAACTGTTTTTACCAGGATGAGTTCAAACAAGGTGCCTTGGTCGACTTTGAGGAACTCCTGGTCCCACACGGGAATGTCATCCGTCCTCTTCTCCTTGTTTTCGTCGTCCTCGGGTGGAGGAGGGTCATCTTTGTGATGGGTGCACCACTGAATCACCTGGAGTTAGAACACACACAACTTGAATTTAAGCAACCAAATAAGCTTGGAGTTCTGCCACTTGGCATTTAAAACATATATATACACTAAACTGCTCCTGGTTGCACTAGTTTGCTTTTTTCTTTAAGTCTATAGCATGTGGAAGATAAAAATAAACTGGTCTGCACAACCTTCTGCTCTCACAAATCATGTTAGATGTTTTACTAACAGTTACAATTTAGCAAGGGGGAAAAAAAACAAACAAACAACCCACTTATACTCTCAGGAGCCAATGTATTAAGTCATTAATAATAGTTAATCAAAGTAAAAGGAAAGAGAGTTCTATACAACAGCCTTACAATGCAACATTCCTTTAAGAAGGATCTAACATTCAGTATTGTGTTCCTGATATTTCATATTTATAATAAAATAATGTCCATAAGAGCAGCTTCTACTAAAACAATAACAACAAAAGACTAAAAGATGGGAAACAGAGGCTAAAGTACATATACACTAATTTGAGTGTATTAAGTGTATATACAAGTGTGTTTATTGATGGTTCATACTTAAAGCAGCATCTCCTCCATTTAAGACACAAATCAGATTTAAAACTTAACCCCGAAGAGTAACCACACAACTACTTGGTAATAAATTATGGTGATCATAGATAAAGTATCTTCATTTGAATTGGAAATCTGAGAATGAAAACCATTTTGTAATTATCAGCAACAACTAAAACTTGTTTAAATCTTATACACAGTAATTCAACAAAACTAAACTTGTCTTTTAAAAATAAATTGTTCAACTTTTGTTCGCACGTGTGTGTGTGTGTACCTTCTTCAGGATGGCAGCGTTCACATTGGGGAGAGGAACTGGGTCATCATCTCCTTCATCATCCATCCCCAAATCTATCAGAGAATCAAACAATGACCCATATCAGTCTGCACTGCATCCACCAAATGATGAAAATGTAAACAATGTAAAACACATTGAGGGGATTTGAAAGTTGTACCTTCTAACATAGTCTTGATGGTGACAGATTGCTTGGCTATCTCAACATCCACCTCGAAGATTTCCCCATCGGAGCTCTGTAGCTTTATTGTGGGCATTATCTGCAGGGCACAACAACAATAACAACAACACTATTAAACATATTGAATCAGGGTGACTTATCCGTTAGAATAAAATACACAATAACAGATGACCCCAATTCTACGTGTGGCTATTGCTAACTCTGTGGCTAGCTTATACCGATTGTTGATAAATGGTTCTTATCATTAAGAATGAGGTAGCTGCAATAGTAGACATACACTGGTTAACTGTTAATATTTTTTAAGGTAAGCTATACGGATGTTGTTGGCAAACTCACTGTACAAGCGATACATGTAAAACGCGCTAATGTTTCCTACAAGCTAACTAGAGACTTATTTACAGGCTAATGCTAATCATGTAGCTAGCTTTATTTTTAAGTCATGCGCGACTAGCTCTTCGCTGTTATCGCTAATGCACACGCTACAAGCCGAAACGTCCATCTCGTGTGTTTTTAAAACCCAAAACAATCCGCTAATGTTGTTTAAAAGCTGAGCTAACCGGGCAGCTAGCATTACCACGCACAATGGTAGCATCTTACGCTAGCGCCTTGCTACCGCAGCGTCAGTGAGGCCTCGCAGCGACCAACCGTCAAATAAAACGTGAACAAAACAGAATGTCGGTCAACACAAGGCAGCGGGACGCGTTACGGTTCGGGGCCACCTACCGTGAGCGTTTACAGTCGTATCCGGAGGAGGAACTGGACAACGGGGCCTGACAGTCGCGGAGGTAACGAGCAGCGGCTGGAAGTCTCTGGATCAGTCTGCAGTCGGGCAGCCTCAAATCGTGGCAGCGGCTGCTCGTAGAGGCACTTCCGGTGTCAACAGAAAGCGTTGACCCTCTGGCTGTTAATGGCGATGCCACACTGGCAATGGCAGCTGCCTTGGTCGCCTCACTGTTTCAATGCAGCTGCCTTGATGCCAAACTGGCTGTGTCTTTGATTTATTCAATGAGATAAATGCTGGCAAGAAAAGCTCCACATCTGTCAGGTTCATATGCGTGATCTTGGTGTCTTCGGAAAGGTAAGAACTTTATCCCTAATATCAATATCAATTACAGTGTGTGTGAGGCACAGGCCTGAGTAAACTGTGATAAACCAAAGGAAAAAATGTCAATTAAATTAAATTCTAAATAAGAAACTTTATGATAGCAACGATGCCTAGAGATGCAACAATGCCTAGAGATGCCACCGCTCTACCAAAGTAGATGGAAATACCACAAACAAACGCAGTTTATAGTAACGGTAGGACCAGACACACTCTCCATATATATTTATGCTCTCTAGGCTGAATAAATGTATTCAGGTTTTTGTGTTACAAAACAGCACAGATAGACTCCAACAATTTAAATTTAAAATTGCAAATACACCATTGACAGTTTTTTTACTATCATAAGTTGACTTATTATAGGAACTCGTAGTATAAAACACTAACATCCATAGGGACATTTAAAAAATACCTATTGTGACTCCCTCAACTTCTAAATATCTTTTGAGTTATGAACTTCTATGGTGTAAAAGAATCAGTGCATATACATGACAAGCAGAACAGTTCACAACAAACAGCTACTGATACTACATTTTAACCAGGTTTTATTCTCATGTCTTCAGTATTTATATGAATTCAGTGTCCTGACAAAAACTCCATGGACAATAATATTAATACATGTTGGCTTATCCTGTTAAAATACAGTGAAACGTACTGATATTGAAGCAAACTGTTATTTAAACGTTCCTGGCTAACCAGTAATTTCAAGTGCATCTCCATCAAGGTTACGAAGTACAACTTGAAAAATGGGGTTAGGTTGAAGGTGATTACACAGATACACACCATTCCCGTTGACATCAGAAACCGGTTACATCACATTGGCAGTCTTGAAATGATTTGCCCCGAGACTGTTCTGTGAATCGGAAAGTACAACTGACTTAGTATTTGTAATATAAAAACACTATTTATTGTTATGATATTTGTTCTGTGTCGCTGTAAGGAGTTTGAAGTGTGGCATAGGCACAACTTAAAAAAGTCCGGTCAAGTTTATTTATAGAGCACATTTAAATAAACGAAACAGCAGTTGACTGTAGAACAAGATAGGCAAAACAAATTTAAATAACATACACTCAACTAAAGTAAAAATGCTTGAATGTTAATACAACTTAGCAAAATACTCAATTAGAAGTAAGAGTGCAACATCCAAGAATCTACTTAAGTAAAAGTACCTACAACACAATGTCAAATACTCAGATACAAGTAAAGGCGATAAGTTTAGATCTGGGGAGTCTGCCCTCTACTGGCCAAAACCAACCCCAGTTTTAGCCACTGGAAGAAAGAGTTTCAACTTCTTCTTCCTCTTTTTTTTAAAAATTGTATTCAAATCGCATTTAATAAACAGCAATCCCTAGGAGGGCTTTGTCAGACTGCCATTGGGATAAAAATGATCATGATGTATACAAACCACAGATTCATATACATGTTTTCTCTCCATGGCAACTATACACAAGTTCGAGTTCAGTATCCTCTTGACAAACCATGGAATCTCCAATACAAAGAAGCAAGAGCATTGAAATAAAGTCTCCTTCCTTCATTAATGAGATACCCTACCCTTTCTTAGCTGCAGATAAAAAAATAGCACATATTATAGGGGCCATCCATTTCATGGTCCACTGTAAACAACAGCCACTGAAAATATAAGCCAGGAGATGTACAAAGGCTAAAAATACTTATCCTTGTCCAAATCCTGCGATAAGAAAAATTCAAAGGTGATCAGAGTAGTTCTTACACGTGTGTATGACGTGTGAAAATGGTAAAAAAATGAAATGCCCCATTTAATGCACAGGGACCTCATTATGTCTATGAATCAGTAGTCTTGGTACATTGATGTGTCCTAAAACTGCTTCCACGTAACTGCACTGAGCCATTATTATGAAAGGGTGAGTTAAAGATAACTTTATCCAGGATTAACAAATCTGTCCTCAACCTGTGTTTTAACAAATATTCTAAAGTGGCACTCAATAGAGAGCGGACCTGCCGAGGCCAAACTATATCCTTAGATTCAAACAAGCTGCACCACATTACACACACGCATTGATATCAGTCCTCTGAATGTACCTCCGTTTTTGTCATCAGGATCCATGAATTACACTCTGAGAAAACAGTGAAAATTATGAATAACTGCCTATCCCACATGTTTAAGAAAGAAAAATATATATCCTTAATCATCCCCGGCTCTTTCCTGAAATATGCTGCATCTCTCCAAGTTTTTATTTTGTAGTGTTGCTTACACACAAAGCAAATGGATGAACATATAACGCCAGTCTATTTGTTTTGTTTGTTCACATTCATAATCTGTGCCCCATTTGAATGTCAGGGCCCTGGTTGGTGTTTGGGCTGCATGATGAAACATGATATCAACTCTCCTGGGGGTCAACAGCCCCCCCAAACAAAGTGTTGGGCCACGGGACCTCCTGCAGCCAGGCCCCCTCACAACACCGCGTCACGAACTCCATATCGATCCAAGCCAAGCTCACGGATCTTTATTATAATCTCACAGTGTATTAAATCTGGTGAAATGTTATGTTTCCACTGGGGCACTGCTGCCATTGGCCCGGACGCGCACCACGTGGTCGGGCAGTCACGCGCTTTCCTGGAACCCGTCAGGAAGAAGAAAAACAAAACAAACCCGATAGAGCTGCAGCAGCGTGTGGACTCCATTGAAAAGTGGGCCTTATTATCTCCGGCACGGGAGACTACACGAGGTCCAACGCGGAGAGGGACGCCTGTGGGGGCGTCATCGAGGTGAGTGTGACTCTTTTTGTGCGGCGGGCGGCCGTTGCACTCCCCGGTGGAGCGGGGGTTTGTCTCGCGGAGGATTAGCCGCGAAGCTAACGGCAGGTCAGTTGTTGTTGTGTATCGGGCTTCGGCTGGGTAGAGGAAGGGGGCGGACGGAGGCCATACTTGGCGTGTGTGAGCTGTGGGTGAAAGGGAAACACAGCTCGCCAGTTCCACGTTGAACCCTCACGGTTGCGGTCGAAGTGAACACGGCAGATGTGTTCGCTCGGTCGTGCGTTGGCAGCTCGTCGAGCTTCAGCGGGGAAGAGTTTGTGAGCAGAACGCGAACAGCTAGCCGACATGTCACAAACATTCCGGGGGCGTGACCTGCTCCAATGTTAAACTCCTGCTGTTTAAGCTAACACATCCCCGCTTACAGGAGTCTCATTATAAGTTGTATTACATATTTAACTCGGTTATAGTTGGTTAAAAGCGGCACTAATGTTAAAAGGTTGTCATCTACTCTACTTTTAAACCTTTTCACATATCCTATTATAAACTTTTCTTGCGCATAAGGTGGATTTAGTATTGTTGTAGTACGGTAATAAAGTGTAGTAATGACCAGAAGAGCCTCGGTGGATCAGTGAAATGCAAAACACTGACTGCCGAGATCTCGGCAGGTACACGCCCCCCACCCGACACTGAACAATGCTGCTGGAAAAAAACTCGACACAGCCAGAAATTTCCATGTGATCGAAGCTCGCCCTCCCACGCAGAACATCCCATAAACCAGTATTTCCTTAGGATGATGGGTTAGATTGGATTTTCGCCTAAAACTCTCGTTTTTAACCGATTTGATAAAATAAATGTCATTGTTTTTTTGTTCTGTGTGGATTCCAGCGACTCATTGATTGGCTGTAACTCTGTGTCGCATTCAGGTTTTTGCAGAAAGTGAGAGATTTGACCTTATATCTCGTTTAGATATAGCTATGTAGGCCACGGGCACGTAGGCCTCCGACTTGTTTATCTACCGCCTCAACCTAGATTGAAAAGAGCTGTTTATAATGCACCAGCCCCCTCGATTGACAACTGGGGCAGCCATCCAGACACGCCTGTGGGCGGGACGTCGTGTGCGCTCGGCCAGTGAAAAGGCGAGATTTGGTGGGTGTTGGCCCTACGTGTTAGGTTGTGGGTCTGTTTTGGTTTGCTGAGGATCTGAGCTGAGTGCAGAGGCTTGGTAAATGCTGATGACATTTATAAATTTGGTTGGTGTTTAGAATAAGCTGCACCTGCCTGTTGGATGCTGCGGATTGTTGGGATGGAGATGTTTGTGCTGCTGCAGGATATGCACATGGGTGCATCATCAGGAGGGACAGGGATATGGTTTAATATGTTTTTCTGTGGAAAATTATGTTCAAATAATTTTTATCTATTTTAAATGTTTACCTTTGCTCCTCATCATTCTGTAGTTGTGTTAATCTGTTGGCTCTGTGGCTTTTTTTGTATTGTTTTTGGAAACTGCAGCTTATTGTGCTTTTATCAGCAGTGTCTGTATCAGAGCTGGTCATCCACAACAATGTCTTTTGAAACAGTCAGGGACAAAACAACAGTTGTTTGCTAAAATCACACATGCTGCTACCACTTAAAGTGCCATTTGGAATTTTTATGGAAATTACCTGATCCATATATAACACGTTTATTATTTGCTTGAAAATATCATAATTTGCCCAAACCTTAATGAACACTTTGATGGTGAGCTTAAAATCAAGATGGGCTTCTTCATATTTTAAATTTGACCGCGCTGTAATGATAAGTCGTTCGAATGAAAACAATCTGGCAACAATTTTTCTTACATCATATAAGACTATATAAGAAGTCTGAAATGTTTGAGGTTCTTTGTGCTCTTAGACATTGTGTTCAAGATTTTTCAGTTTCCAATGTTTCGACAGTTTAATTGGAAACAATAATGATTTGATTAATAGATAAAAGATAATAATCAATGGTTGACTCCCTACTGGTCATATGAAAGCGTTCTTGTTTCTGTATTGTTCGCAATCAATCAGATGAATTCAGCTTTTGTCTTTGACCTGTTGGGCTGGTCTGATATTCAGGAAACAATTTTGGGTTCAGTTTCTTGCCTTAGCTGGTCATCAGTGGACCACCCACTCTGCCTCCAGACCGACAGCTATGACCTCTGTTAACAGGATAAGTTCAGGTGAAACTAATAACATTAATAACAATGGCTCATTCTCAGAAATGTCAAAGCAGTGCAGCAGTTAACATGATGATAGTTTCACCAGTGTTTAACGAGTCAAAAATTCTGTTGGCAAAGTTGATGGTGAGTGATCGTCCATATTCCACTTGTTTATTGATTTAGATTAATGACCATTCGTGGTATTTGCTGATATTCTCCCACATGTAAAACGACTGACATATCTGGCCTATTATCTCTGCATGGATCAAGAGCTGACTGGTAGCAGTAGGTGACTCAATCCAAATAAGACTCTGCTGATTGGCCTACTTGGATCCTGTCCAATGTTGTGAGCTAGCAATGTGAGCTGCTGCATGATGGTGGAGCACAGTCGCAGCTTCCTCCCAGTTTGAACAGGAACTGAGGCAGAGAGGAGAAAAGTCGTCAGCTGTTGAAAATCTATAAATGTTTTCTTGATTTTTTTTTATTTCTGGAACCAGTTGTACGAGAAGATTCAAAGATATAAGAGGCGAATGATGTTTCAAAACATTATTTTTCATTAATCTGTGTTTATAGTTATGCAGATAATTGTTACTGTTATTATTGCTTCGTTTATTGATTGATTTATCTTCTGTGAGAGTGACAGTTTGTTGCAGGCCACAGTAAAGTAATTAAATGCCTAAAATTTTCTCTTGTTCTGGCATGCTACCACAAAACCACATTTCATATTCGGCACTTATAAAAAAAAATGCTTGAGCATATTTACTTGATAACTGACAATCAGTTGTAAAACGACTGACTATCAGACTTGAGTTTTCTTTCTGCCACTTAACTAATTGATAAATCTACTAATCCCAGCACGGCAAAGCACATCTTTACTTTTACGATAAGGCTGTGACCCCAGCAGATGCTCTTTTCTGTTTGACGAGCCTATTGTGGGCATTGATGTCATTGAAACAGAAAGCCCTACCTGTGTACAGCGATTGCATTTTTAACCCTATATGTAAATGTTTGTTGTAATTGGATATTGAGAATAACTAAATATATAAGGCTGTCTTGTTTGTTGTAGCTTTATGATGTATTATGTGGTGTCTGAAAAAGTATATCCAATATTCAATGACAACAAACATTTACATATAGGGTTAAAAATGCAATCGCTGTACACATGTAGGGCTCAGAAAAATCTTGTGAAGTACAAAAACAGTTTGGAAACTCAGAATCTATGTACATTAGTTAACGTTTTTCAACCTGTGCAAGTAACCTGACCATAGTTAAGATTTGTTTTTACCCTAAACTGAACTAAATCCCAAAAAGCTAAAAAGAAAAGAGCTAATCCTGGCACTCTTCTTCGAACTAAGTCTGACCGAACCCTGATACAGAAACTCAGTCCAAATCTGTTGGGGCCTGTCAGGCCATAAATATCCGGTTCTACATCACAGCCTGTGTCAGTTACTGAGCGGTGAGTTGGATTATATTAAACTCTGCTGCTGGAAAATATTCAGCGCAGCTCTGAGTGGAGAGGTGAGAATCACTGTGACTCTGTGTTTGTCAGTGTGAACACATGGAGGCTGTTTCTGTTTCTCTCTGTGGAAGAAATGCTCTTGTTATTGTTGTGTGCTGGCCATATGTTATCTCCTGCTTCTGCTACCACTGAAGTCAGACTCAGCTGCCCAGGACAGAAGTACACACTGAGACATGATAATAATCACAATTTATACTCTTAGGTGGAGCTTCTAAATGTATTTGTGGTCTTGTGTGTACATGCATATTTATATGCCCCGACTTGTGCTCTGGTATTCATGAAGGTGTTGCTTTTACAAACTCAGTTGTATGATTTCTGCACTACGCCACTTCCTGTCTCTTTGCAAAGTGAGGAGATGCTTGAGGACAGATCTCAGGGGTGAGAGTTCATTTATGTTGTTCAGCACCCAGTGAAAGTGATGTGGCCTTCTGAGCATCAGAGAGAGTGTGTGTCAGCTGCTTGGGTTGTGTCACCATGCAGATTCTCATTGGTCTGCTATGCAAAAGCAGCAAAGGGACCGAACATCATCACATGTGAAACAATGACAAACAGAGAGTGAAACAAGCGTGAGGCTGAAAATGACGATTAAAACTGAAGTTAAGGTCACATCCGATGACTGTTTGACATGGAACAGATGTTATGGACAATTCAGAGGCTGCTGAGTTTTGAAAAGTTTGTGCTTGCAACAGTGATTAACACTGTTGCAAGTCGGCCAGGGTCTTTTTGTGTGGAGTTTGCATGTTCTGCATTTCTGCGGGTTTGCTTCCTCCCACAGTCAAAGATATGTAGATTGGGGTTAGATAAATTGGAGACTGAAGTGTTGTTAAACGCAGACTTGTATTTACACGGTACTGGGATTTAACATGTGTCTTATGATTTTTGTCATTGTTGATAATAATATTACATTATAAGAACTGGATTCTGAACTCTACCTGTTGACCTGAATGTATCACTTTTCTAGTCTTTGAGGAGAGGCTCATAAATTATATGGTAACACAAAACCATCGGCTGACTAAAATCATGATAGAAGACATTTTTCTTAAATAATGTATGTTTATGGTAAAAAAAAATGGTATAGGCTGCCGGGTGGATACTGGAACACTTTGGAGACAAGGTGGGGCTATGGTGCAGTGTCATGCTCTCTTAACAGATGCATGGTCGGGACCCTTAATAATGATGACTCAGTTCGTTCCAGGGATCTGATGAGTCAGATTGGGGGTTTATGACTTTCCTGATATCTGATTCTCAAAAGTCAGGGTCGGGTTCTGCTCCATCACAGCTTGTATTTACGAGGTGATGTTTGACCAAGTGTTTATAGTTGTTCCAAATGGTCACAGAGAAGGCAGAGAGAAAAGCTGGCTGTAGATCCAGCACCGGAGATACAGCCATTCGGCCCAGCCTCACATCTAGCAGTTATCAGTAAACAGAGTGTAGCCTGTGGCACCAGTTCAGCATTTTTGGAAGGACTGGATCTGTTTCCCAAAATGTGTTCCTTCAAAGATACAGAATTAATTTATCTGCCAAAAAGGCCATGCTGTTATTCTCGCTGACTTGGACTGGTACATGGAAAAAAAACACAACTTACGCTTCATTTTAATTAATGTCTCTTTAATATATATTCTATAAAGAGTACCAGTTAGTATTAGCATCCGAGGTCCACAAATACACTCTCCATTCACTCGTGAAGAGGTGGCAGTAATAATAAGTTGTCTTCCCTGAGCCTCAGTGTTTGTTGAACAGACTCATTTAGTTTGTTTGTGCAGCGGCAGTGAGTTAATATGAGCAGCAGAGATGGAGAGATGCTGCATTGCTCGCAGTGAATGGACATCTTTAATAAATACTATCGATATAAATGTTGAAAAAAGTATATTTCTCAACCTCTAAAATGTTGTTAGCCTGCTAGCTCCTGCCATTTACGCTTGCAGCCAGGGCAACACTGTTTTCCCTTTTCCTTTAATTATGATGTAATTAATTAGAGTTAGGGGAATACTCCAAATGTGTTATAACTGAATGATATTTTATATAAATCTTTTTTAAGTTTGCATCTGTTTTGTTGTAAACATATGTATGATTTATGTTGACGATTGAAATATTCTTGATTTAATAAGTAAAACAAATTATAATTATTATGTTATTTATCTTTATTATTACTTTTGTTTCCAGCTAAAACTTTACATTCTGTAATAATCTGTTAACCCTCATGGTATTCGAGAAAAGCTGCGATATTAACATCTTAGGCAGGAACTAGTTATTTTTTTCTTGTATAATTTGATACATTAATCGACAATTGGATTCAGTAGGTGATTTCACTGTCCTTGTTGTCATATTTATGTTCCACTTCATAATTCTTGATATGTCAAATATGATCTTATTGTGCAGCTCCTTTTGTGTTTGCACTCAGTTCAGTTCAAACTGTTGCAGAGTCACAAGCAAACTCTTGTGGTTAAAGTTTGTTTAACTGATGAGATATATCTTTGAGTGCTTCTCTTTTGATTCTAATTCTTCGGCTCTATGTGCACCCTCTCTATTTTTTACCACAGACCTAAAGCAAACAGAGAACCACAGCAGACCAGACCAGACCAGGTCGAGTCAAGTAACTGACGTCTTCTCCCCTATTCCCTTCCCCCAAGCCGCGCAGGCTGCATCTACCAGCAATCTGCGATTATCGCCCCTCAGCGGTGATTTATTGTGCCGATCCGACAACTTCACACCACTGGGACTGGACAGGAGGCCCAGAGGTTACCCCCGCTGGAGCTCTAAGCTGTGTCTGGCAATGCCGCAGGTAAGAAGGGCGACAGAGGGAAGGAAATCGAACAGGGAGGCCAGGCCACATTCTACTTATGGCTTGGAAATGTGAAAACTTGTGGAATCAACAGAAATGCCTGAAGCAGTTTGAAAAACCATGACAACCATACTCTGAATGATAAAAAAATATGGACTTTTGGTTTTATAGTTATAGGAATTATAGTATATCTTTATATATGACCTCAAATTAACTTAACTGATGCTATCAACACAAATTAAATGGCACTATATCTGAAAATTCTGCAAATAATGCTTTTCAGTAACCACGCACAGGCCGATGGTATCATAGATTTGAAATAGAGTTCTGTGGTGTTGAAGGAGGCGAGAGACTGGCCCAGAATCAGTGTGACCTCTGAGGACATTGCATCCAAACAGCTGCTGGGGGCAGATGTGCTAACAGGGAACGAGTAAGTGAATGAATTTGTGAACTCTGGATCCTCTGGGGAAATATTCCTGAAACAATGCAGTGCTGACTGGAAGTTCACTTTTTTCTGTTCTCCTGTGTGGTGCTGGATTAAGACATGTTACTCAGCCACAAGAGGAGATGATTGTTTTCTTCATTTTCAAATGATGCTGCTTTCTTTCCATTCTGCTTATTCTTTATCACATTATCATTCATATTGTAAACTTCAGTGACAAGAGACAATTACACAGCAATATGTGGTGTGTAAAATTAAGACATTCCATTGTTATTGTTGTGGCTGTTTTGTACTGACTCCTTGAGCTACTTTTCGTGTAGTTTTAAAGGAGACTTGCACTTTTTTTGTTTTTGTGAGGGTGATGTCTTGAATATTTATCTTAAATTTGCTCTTTTTCTTGTTATGTTAAAGCCCAGCATCATTGGGATGGAGCCTCCCTTTGCAGACGCATTTCAAAACTACTCGTTTGCTGATCAGGTTCTGACCAGCACTGATCTGCTCTCTACCAGCTCTGACCCAGATTTCATGTATGAAATGGTGAGTTACTGCACACAAACACACACACACACACAGATAGACAATCACTTTTCCTTTGAGCCTGATGTCTTTAAGAATCAGTCATGGCTGGTCACGCTCACGTGAATCAATTTTGAGTTTTTCGAGTTTTCATTCAAATCAAAACAAAATCCTATTTCCTCATGCATTGACTATTTTTTATCTCTGATATTCACCTGATATTGACTTTTACCAATCCAATGTTGGACGTGCTACTCTTCACAAATGATAAGTTGTGAAGATTCTTGGGAGGCACTGTAAGAAGAAAAATGGTCGCAGTGAGATGATCCATGAAATGCTGCAGACGACAGCCTCTTAATGTGCTTTGTGAGATTCAGTACACCTCCAGTGTGTCATCAAGGCAAACATGTTTGACCTTCCCATGGTTGGCAATGGAAAAACACTTGAGTCATTACAGTTGCTCCCAGCTCAGCTCAGCTCAGCATGGGTATCTCCAGCCCTTTAGAAAAATAGGTTACATGATTCAGAGAACACAAGCATCACTGCTGCTTTTTCTGCAATAACACAATAGACCATCTTCACAGAAAAGTGCATGTAAATTGAAATGTCCAGTATCAATCCTCGTCTGCGTCGCTTATGTGTGGAGTGTTGAGAGATTTTTGCATTTGTTCTCATCAGGGTTTTCAGTCTTGTACTATTCCCTCACATTTCCAGTGGTTTCCAGCCGTAGTACATCCCTCACTACTAAATGTGAGGGATGTGATTTAAATGTCATTGAAAAGCTGTAAATAAACATGTGCATGTGGTCAGCACAGGTGCCAGCGTGACCTTTTAAATAGCGATCTGTATCTAATTGTTTGTCACCCATGTGACATTTGACAGGCTCGCAGGTGGTTGGCGTGAGGCAGCTTTAAACAGAGCGCTCACCTGTCACAGCTCGGTCTGTCAGCAGCAGGTGTCCACCTCAATTTCCTCACTGCTGCAGACTAAACAACACTGATTCACTGCCGAGCTCTCGGTTTGCATAGCAACACATTAATATGGAGGATGACCAGTCTTATCTCCAGTTAGTTTTCAGTGTGGACAGATGTGGGTTAACGTAATAGCCTCTTAAACTCTCGGAAAAAGCAACAAAGGCTGAGTTTTCTGCAGAAAAAAACAATAATACTAATGATAATAATTATAAACCTTTTATTGTCCTGCACTTTTTGTCAGACAAATCCCAAATAAATCAAAGTTCTTCCTGTCAAATCCAGACGTTCTTCTCCAGGAAAATTAATGCAACTGGTTCATGTCTTAATTTATCCGTGCTTGACTCACCTCCATCTTTTCCTCTTCACTGCAGGACCGAGATATGACCCACAGGCAGAGCCCCTGTGGGGACAGCATGGTGGGTATCGGCGATGGTGGAAAGGAGGTGGAGGGCTGCGTTGATCAGCTCATGGGTTTGGCCGAGTGTGACACGGTCAACAGCACCCCGGCGTTCGAACAGTGGGACTCCTACTGGGAGGACCTCACCAGGTATGGGATCATTTATTTAGCCGCTTTAGCCTATTTTTTACATCCAGTTAGAACAGCTGCAACTAGATAAGATTTTGAATGACATCATGTCAACATCACTGACGACACAGGATGTTGGGTTAGAGATGGAAATGAGTGTCAGCTGAGGGGAGAGTCTCTGAAACCTAAACCGGAGGTGGAAGAGTGCTGGCTTTTGTGAGCTTGGGGGAATGTGCTGCTGACAATGTTGATTGACTTCACGTTTAACAGGAACAGAGGGAAAGCGTTGTATGTTTTGGGTGAGTCATTCTTTTACAACCTCGACTGGCCAGACTAGTCCCCCGCAGCTATTTGCTAGCTCCAATTGTTTTATGGGAACTGTTTCTGGATCACAATGAAAGGGAGACAGCTCAGTGTCTGTAGAGTGTGTCAAAACTTCCCGATGATTAGATAAGACCGACTCTGAGCCCATCGGTTGCCCCTGTGATCTATTTCTGTCTTGTGGAATGAAGAGGTTTGACTGCCTCCAGTTATCTGTCGCTTTTTACAAAAGCAAAAAAACAATAAACTGAACATTAACCAAAAAATATCACAGGAGTTAATACAATCATAAACATTTGCTCGGGGGGGTTGTGAAGTGAGGTGCAGATGCATCGTTCAGACTCGAAACAACAGCTTCAAATACTCCGTGACCATGAATGTACAAAGATGTGAAGGATCCAGAGAAATTAAATTGAGTTAACATGGATAATTAATGACAGCGATGTTAAACATTCAGTGTGTATTCGACCGTAAGCTATTTTTCAAGTGCTGTTGGCTGTTGTATGACCAGTGTTATGTATTGATGATGTGAGGATAATGAGTCTGAGCTGAAAGACTCATTTGAACAGGGATCATTTTAGTTTTAAATCTAAGATGGATTATTGAGGATGTAGCCCGAGTCTCTGTTTGGTTACTTTGTAACAATAAAACTCTGACAAAGTATGTGTATGTCTAGGGCTCCATGGGTAGAGACTGAGAGACTACATTTGCACTGAAAAAAAGGAAGTGATTACATTTAAAGGATATATAACTAGAGAATAGCTGTTCACTGTTGATAGACCTGTTGTCTCTCTGTGCTTACAGATACACACGGCTGGCCAGCTGTGACATCTGGGGGACCAAAGAGGTGGATTTCCTTGGATTGGATGACTTCTCCAGTCCCTACCAGGATGAGGATGTGATCAGTCAAACCCCGACACTGGCTCAGCTCAACAGCGAAGATTCCCTGCCCGTGTGTGAGGCCCTCTACCCCCCTGCAGATATGACCCTGCCTTCCCCTCTGCCTCCGCTTCAACCATCCCAGTTTCCAGGTCACAGTAAGAGACCGCTGTTCCCTGGCAAAGGATATGGCCCAGGAACTGCACGGCCCTCCCCAAGTTCTTCATCCCGTCCTTCCCACAATCTTCTACCAGACTTCCCTGAAAGTTCCAAAAAAGCCACCCGACCTATCCCCTCCAGCACTGAGACTATGGCTAAGGCCCAGAGCCAGCTCAGTCTAACCAAGAACCACGGCCAAGCTGAAAGAGAGATCCAGGGCAGAGGAGCCAAGATGGCAGCCCACACTTCCCATGGCTCTGTCTTTGTGCGGAAGGCTAAAGTCCGTGTTAGCGCAGTGGATAAAGCTCAGCCCAACCTGCCCTCCAAGACTGATATTGAGATGTCAGATGTGCCTCCACCTCTCTCCCACCCTGAAGAAGAAAAAGCTTCCACTTCAGCTAGTGCCGCCTCAGTGGGATGTCCTGATGCAGCAGCCGGTAGCTCCAGCAGCCTGACGAGTGCAGAGGGGACCGGGAGAAGAGAGATGCCTGTAGGTTGGTCTGCCACTGTGCCTCAACTCGTGGAGATGAGTCAGGCCATGGAGGGCACCGCCTCTGGGCTGGAGAGCATCGCCGACAGTGTGGCAGGTGCTAGCGGTAGCGTTCTGGTTGCCGAGAAGACGGAGAAGAGCAAGGAGGAGGAGCACAACTACTCCCTGTTCTTGACCCGCAGCAGGCTGGCTGGCAGAGCCCCCTCCCAGCTGGAGGAGGACGAGGAAGACGAGGATGAGGAGGAAGCGGATGAGGAGGAGGAGGAGGGCGACGGACTGGAGCTAGATGACGAAGACCATGATGAGGGTTTTGGCAGCGAGCATGGGCTTTCTGAGAATGACGAGGAGGAGGAAGAAGAGGAAGAGGAGGAGGAGGAGGAGGATGAAGATTATGAAGCAGACAAGGATGATGATATGAGTGACACCTTCTCTGAGCCAGGTAGCCCTCATCAAAGTACATCTGGTAAACAAATGTAACCAACAGCTGGGATGTTGTTAGTTAACGAATACTTGCTTGTTCTGTGTCCGTTTTACTATAACTTTCCCTATTTATCTTTCCTTTTTCTCAAATTTAATCCGTCCCGCAACTTCTTCCAGGCTGTGACATGGAGCTGTCTGATGACATTAAGAGCCTGACAGCAGGAGTCTCCAGCCGGAAGAGAAGCAGGCGCCGCTACTTCTGGGAGTACAGCGAACAGCTCACCCCCTCGAAACAGGAACGCATGCTGAAGCCGTCTGAGTGGGACAGACACACGCTGCCTAGCAACCTGTACCAGAAGAACGGGCCTCTCCATGGTACACATTCTCTCTCACACACACACACACACACACACACACACACACACACACACACTCACATCCTGTAGATCTTTGCACAGTCTTTCAGTAGGAAGGTCGTTTTTGGGATTTTATATACATCAACGACTTTGGAAGAATTGGAAATTAATATAATGAAGTTACTTAGATTCACTTAGAATAGAAATCATATTTGCATATACCCAGATGAGAATAAAATCCCCACCTTTTTGCCATGTCATTGCTCTGCATTTATCTGTTGAGTCATTGTTGAAACCGTTTAAATGTGAAAACAATCTCTTATCTCTCGTCATGCAGGAAAGTACATGCTGAAGAAGTCACGTCGCACGGATGTGGAAGACCTGACTCCCAATCCACGTAAGTTGCTGCAGATCGGCACCGAGCTCCGCAAACTGAACAAGGTGATCAGCGACCTGACACCGGTGAGCGAGCTGCCGCTGACTGCACGACCCCGCTCCCGCAAGGAGAAGAACAAGCTGGCGTCCAGGTAAAACATGCACGCATGTTATATGTCATTTCGATCACTTTAGTTAAGGCTAGCTGAACCCGGGATGCTGGTTGGAGAGCAGTGTGTCTTATTTCTCTGTGCCAATCATCTGTTGTGTTTTGTAGAGCTTGTCGTCTTAAAAAGAAAGCCCAGTATGAAGCAAACAAGGTGAAGCTCTGGGGACTCAGCACAGAATACGGTATGATACTGCATGTTTTACTTTTTAACCTTTCAACCTCTACATCCAATTTGCATAGATTGTTTGTAAATTTCTTACTAAATGTATTTTATTTCCCTTTCATTATATTTCTGTTGTTTTGCATAGTATCTGTTAAAGCTTTGTTACATTAAAAACGTAATCATTAATAACTATATTGTGATTTGTTAAAATATCAGATCTGCTGTGTTTTGAATCAGTAGTTTTCGTTCATGTTTCTGGGTTTGTGTTATCTTTGCTCTGATGTTTATCCTCCTGCAGATCGGTTGCTCTTCGTGATCAATACCATCAAGGAGGAGATAGTGGTGCGAGTGGAGGACTCTACTCCGCGTACAACCAACATGACTGACACCCTGGAGCGGCTCATCAAGGAGACACTTGGTGAGAATTAAAGAAGCATATACCGTAGCAAAAAATAAATGTATCAAAGCAGCAACATATAAACAGGCAGGGGAAAAAAAAAACTTACAAAAACAGACAATAATATACCAAATCCATTAATAAATCATATCTGTTTGCAGTGGCATCCCCAGTTGCCGGGCAGACTTCAGAATTTGTCAACAAGATCTTGGAGAACACCGGACGCGGCGATCCGACCGGCGGACTGGTCGGCCTGCGAGTTCCCACCTCCAAAATCTAGACAAACCCGCCGTCCACTGAGCGGAGTGGGCTAAATATTACCACCGTGCTGTCCCATTGTAACTATGCTCCCCTCTGCATGCCCCTCCAACCCTGCGCACATACACATTGTTAGTCACACAAACACACATACACCTCCCTTTGTGTGTATGTATGTGTGCTTGTTTAAAGCCATCCACCTGTATGGCCTACACCGTAGCTTTCTGTCTCTGCAAACTGCATGCAGAGTCACTGTCTCCCAACCCATTGTGAGCATCTGTTGGGAAACGCGCCTCTAAAAGCAAAGGATGGTTTGGTGTATAGCTAACAGCACGTCTTAAATCCACTGGTGATTATTAGATGTGTTTAACATAACATTGTGTTGGGGTGGTTCTGTTGGAGGTCCGCTTCCAAGGCTGAGACAGACAGTCACCAGAGTGCACCTACTGGACTACTTTCACACAGTCTGTTTGAGATTGTTATGACGGAGGAAGAACCGTTGAACATTGGACCCCATCAAAGATCGAAAAGGTCCCAGGTATCTTTTCCCAGAAGTGCTTCGCTTCACATGGCAACAAAATTGAACTGCGTGATGTGAACTCAACCCACTGAGTTAAAGCACTTTGATGAAAATGGCTCTGAATGCCAAGACAGCTGCAGAAAAAGTAAAGCAGCACGCTCGTTACAGGGTGGCAAGTTATATTTTGTATTGAAGGCCTAAATATGTTCATGCCATCCCCTGTTTGCCAATCAGCTCATTGAAATTGATATTCCAAAAAAAAGTTGAATCTTAGGAATTAAGTGACATCCTGCTGGGGTGGAGTTTGTTGCAGGCAGGAGGAGGCTTAATGGCTCATTATCTGGACAGGAGGTTTTTTGACCATGTGGAGAGGAAGCGCATGTAGTTTGGTGCTTTTTGGACTTGTGCTAGTTTTAACTGGACTGAGTGAAACGAAAGCGTTTTGCCAGTATGGGAGTGGACTGTGAGGAAGATCCTGGTGGTGATGAAGAAGACATTAGCAGTGATCCATCTCCTCGAAGAGTCATACACACGTGTACATAGACGTGTCTCCCAGTGAAAAACGGCACCGGCTCCACTTTTTGTACAGTAGAGTTGACCAGGCTAACAGTTTGGTGTGTTCATACTAGTGTTTGATCAAAGTTCTATTCATTGTGCCTTGTTTATGTATGTATGTGTGTGTATGTTTCTGTACGTCTGAGTGCGTATGTGAGAGAGACTGAACGAGAAGAGGCGATTGCTCAGAGCTCCCCGAGGTCCAGTCAAGGAGAGGACTACTTTACCCTGAGGGAGGATGTCAGTGAATGTTAGGAGGGGTACACCTGCGGGGTTAAGCTGTATTTCAGTTGTTTAAAGATGTTCTGAATGTATATAAAACAAATGGAAGCTCTCGTTGCAGGATGCCACAGAGTCTGTGTATATAAGGAGGGCTCTGCAATAGATTACTTATGGTTTTTGGTACTTTATCTTTTTTGGGGGGAGGGTCAGGGGCAGGGTTAACGGATATTTTTCGTTAAGAGTTACAAAAAAATATTTGCACACTATATTTTGATTGTTTTTTGTACCAAAGACACATGCAACGAAACGGCGACCAGCCTGTTAAAGTAAGGTTTTGCACAGCTTACCTGACGCCGTATTGAATGTAAGAAATGTGGGAGGGTCAGGGAACTTCATAGAACTGTGAAATTAGCTTGGGTCCAATTCTGTACAGAAAAGGAACATTCATTTTTTTTTTCTAACATTTTTACCCCATTTGTGGGCTTCTCCAGAAAATTTGTTGCCTAAGCACTTCATTCCTGAACTGATTCCTCTCTCCACATGCTAATTGTGTTAACGGCTCTACCTAGGACAAGAACCAAGAGCACTAGTAGATAAGCTATGTTACATTTTATGATTGTTTGTTAATGTCACCAACAATAACCAAAATGTTCTGTTTCTTTGTTACTTGTTGAAGAAACTGTTTGTAGACGAGGTCTAGTTCATCAACAAAATAATAACTGAATTGTGTTTTGAAGTACTGTATTTAAAAAAACATAAATGATATACCTTTCAAAGGTGAGATGCCACTTTTCATGACATCTGATTTAATTTCTAAGCATGACACATTTCTATAAACCATTCTTTCATTAGAAACTTAGAGGAAAAACTGAAAAACCAAAAAAAAAAGGTTCTTGTTATATTTTTGTAATTTTAGCTGCCTGCTAGCTTTCCTGACAGGGGGGAACTATTTGTTTTATCAGATTCTCCAAGTGGAGAGAGGGAGATGTGGAATACAGAGGATTGGATCAATTTAAAACACAACGCGCCAAGCAATGGTCTAGATTAAAGTCTGGTCTATTAAGAGAATGAGGACAGGCTGTCTTTAGAACAGACAGGGACACGTCCAAGAGGACTCAGAGGACAGCAGTGTGGCGATGGGAGGGCAGTATTGTCATAGATGTTATAACATAGACTGTATATAAAGATGGACGATGTCTACATCTCCTCCTGTTGTACAAAAATGAAGCCAAAATACCCCCGGGTATGGTTGCTGGCGTCTTTTGACATCCTGTACAAAGGTTCTGTTGATACAAAAGCTCAACCAACCGCAAGTGAGTCTCAGCTGTGAACCAATGATATCTCACTGCTTGTAACATAAAATAACTAATTAAAACCAAACTAACTTGTAAACTACCTAAATGACAGAAAGCATCTGAGAGAAACATTTATTTCCCATGCCCTTTTTAGTTAGGTATGTGTCCCATCCACTAACATGATGGAGGCATGGTTAATATCCTGTTCTGCAGCCAGCCACCAGGGGGCGATCAAGACGCTTTTGGCTTTACTTTTGGGGAGCCGTCCATCTTTATTTACTTTCTCTCTGTTGTAAATACGACAAAGCCATTTCTGCCCCAGACTTATCTGGATTCAACACTGTGCGTTGTTTTTTAGATTTTCACACGTATTCCCTCTTTAACCGTGAAGCTGGTTGAATTCTGCATCTTCCTGGTCGTGACATTACTTCCTCTGAGGTTGAACCGCTCAGTTTTTATATCTGCCTGGCCTCGCCTTCAGTCCCCAGCATTCATTCGCTCATCAAAACTCAAGTCCCAAAAGTTTCAGGCGACAAAAAGGCAGTGTGTCCCGACCTTTAACAACGCATGTAATGCTTCCCTGCCCGTTGCCTGCTCAGAGGAAACTCTCGCCATTCCCAGGAAGTGCCCTATTCAACCAGAGTTCAATATGTTTGAAAATAAGTGCTTGATAAATTCAGGTTAGTGCGAAGTGAAGAGAGTTCTCCTTCACATAATGACGATGGCAATGCAGAGCTGTGGTCTTTCTGTACCATTTGAGTGAATAACAGGTAGTGCTACACACACATATATATCTATATAACTATATCTATATATATTTTTACTGTTATCCATTTTGTCTAAAAAGGGAGAAATGGTGCTTTTTCAGAAACTAGAGAGACGAGTATCCATGATTCTTATTTGACTTCTTAGTCTAGTTGTAGCCTAATGACTTGCTCTCCCCTGCCGTCCATAGCTATTTTCTTAGTCGTGATTCTTTTTTGTAAATAGACTATAAGTTAATATGTATCTTATAAATGTTAGATATATGTATAGAATACTATATCTTATATGTTTGAAAACAAAAGCACTTTGTCCAAAAAAAAGAAAAAAAAAAGAAAAGCATTTTTTTCTTCCATTTGCTGCTAAAAGGCCTGGTGTGAATGCTGAAAGTGTACTTGATGACCACTTGCTAGGATAGGTCTATTACCTGAATTGGCTAGGTCTATGTACTAGCAAGAGAATGGAGTGCGGGTGTGGCCTGACGAGGGTTAGATCCAAATGTTTCTGGAGCTGTGTAATGATATAAGATATCTTTGCTTGGCTTTGCGAAGCTGGATGTGCTGATAGGATCGATCTACTTCCTGGTCAGGAGGGACTGTGAGGATTGTGTATTTGTGGTCTTAAAAAAAAGAGGGTTTTGATTCCAGGGCCCCTACGTTGATCCTGACGCTGACCCCCTTAGCGTCATGATTCATTTTGCCTTCAGTAGAGGTTTCCTATGGAAAAACTGATTCTGCTTTGGCTTCCTCTTCAGGGTGATGTACAGTGTAGACACATTTCTCCAGAGAGCTATATTGTTATCATTTGTAAACTGATTTCTACTTGTGACTTAATGAGGAGGGGTTGAGCCTGGGGCGGCCAGGAAGAGCTCGTTTGAAAGTTGTTGTTCCTGGCCGTCTCTGGGGAAGTTACTATATCACTGTACTGTATGGCAAGCCAATTACAAATGAAGACTCAATCCGGACACTTATTGCCTTCTTAAACAACTTCAGAAACACACAAATAAAAACAATAGCTGGCATGTCAGTTACGTAGAGATGTGCCTGACGTTTCCGACATGTTCTGCTAATGTGCGGTCAACAACAACAACAACAACAACAACAACAAAATCATTCAGCCTGATTGGCTCACAACGATCTTGATTGAAGTAGCAGACATGGTGAAATATGCCTGAAAAAACTACTCGGGCTGTCTTGCGTCCTGTTTTGGACAATGTTCCGAGGCATTTTCTCAGCCATGATTTTGCCCAAGCGAAGAAGGGGGTCAAAAGTGATTAAAGGGCCGCTGGCTGACACCGGCTGGCAAGAGCGCTGTGCGCGTTTTGTTGGCGATCACAAGTCTGGTTCAAGCAAGAGCCCTCACAGGTTTTCACATTTAACGTGAAAGGTGCAAGCTGTGCAACTTTACATTCAAACCAGGAGACTCTGTGGCATTTTAAGAGTCAAGGAAATGAGTGAATAAAAAAAATCCACGCCAGTAAAATGATTCCTTCTTCTTTTGATTTTTCTGATGAATCTGATTCAGTCAAATATTAAGCTAATTGAGTGTGTAACTTTGTGCTACTCTCGTCCAATAAAAGCTAAGTGGATCCATAAACCTCTTCTTCAGCAAATCAGGGTAATATCGTTCTTCTATCTGACATACTGTAAGTGATGGCATATACGAACCGAAAGAAAATATATTTATATTCCAATTATTGTCGCCATTCTTTACTCTGTACAAAATATTGTACGTGTGTGTGTGTGTGTGTGTTCTGACTTATCAATGTCAATCAATATGGTGCAACGATCTTGACACAAACTGAAAAAAACGGCCAACAGACTTGTCACAAGAATTCACGTTCTCAACTCTAAAACACGTTTTTCTCTCACGAAGGATCAGACTCTTGATTTCCAGATGTGATCCAGCTGTGGTTTGTCATGTGGTGCTGATTGTTTCTCTTTATCAAAGAAATGATCCAAGAATGAAATTTGGCGTCTGTGTAAAGATCCAACTCACATTTTCCATTTGATGATTGTCCGATAGCTGTCGTCAGAGCAGATTGACTCTGCTGATTGATGGCGTGATTTCCCTGTTGGACCAATCAGAAGAAGACTCACACTGATTTTTACTCATAACCACAACAGATTGATGATTTCTGTATTATTGATTTGTGTGATCGTTATTGTTAAACATACCATTATCTGTTTTGTAATAGCCAGACTCCTGGATTTAACATCACTGCGATGAAGGATGTTCATTCCCTTTGACCAAGACACAAGATTGTCAAAATACCCCCCAAATTAATACACAAATGATCTCCAGTGGAAATATTTTGTAATGATGATTTAGAATTTCAAGAATTTAATAAACGATAAATAATGAATTAATATTTATTTAGATTCATAAATGAATAAATGTACTGTCTTCTATGGAACATAGTCAAGGATTTGGTCTCACCGCCCTGCCACAGAAAACATATCGGAGCACTTAGCTGCATATTGGAGAAAAATTACAATTACCCTGAAAAACTTGACGAAATGATGATATTTACTGCAGCAGCTCTTTCTGCATAACTGCTCCCAAACTACACTCAAATTCTGCATCTGTGAAATCCGATATCCCACATATTCTCCTTGTCTCCCGCAAGCCGTGATTTCATGTCCCAGAGTCTGGCTTTGAGGGTTTAGATATTTTTCTTCCGAAGCATTTCAACTGTGTTGTATCTTGTTCAAACCCTTGTTGCTTGTAAAAACACCTCATCTCCAGAGGCTGTGCGCTGACCAGCCTCTGTATAAATTTGATGCATACAGAAATGTAAGATGCATTTGGAGTAATGTCTTTTGCATGATGATGACCTGCATAGAACTGAGAGAATCAAGGGATGTCCGGGGTTCTTGCAGATCAAGAAAAAACATGGCCAGTCGGCAAATACATCATATTCATTGTCACGAGGTTGTTGCATGACTTTTTGCGCTCACTGTACTCTCAGTCGAATGATTGATTTCAAACCTGCTGCTATTGAATGAGCACAAAGAGATTTTTGGTTTAGATTGTCCACACACTCGCCCCTGTTTTTCTTTTTTTTTCCCATTGAGTTTTCTTCATGTGAGAGTCAACAGACCAACTGCGTTACTCACCTTGCTCTTGGTTTTTACACGAACAAGAGAAAAAAAAAACATTTTGAATATGATGCCTGATGAACCAGGTGCCTTAATCAAATATATGAGAACACAAATCGGCACCTGCTGTCGGTCTGGAGGGGGTTTCCCTGCAGAAACCAAGGGGCTGGGTTTCCCAAAACCTAAACTTGAAGAAAAACGAGAACCTCACCAAATTTGTATAATAATCAGCCTTTAAATGCAGATGGAAGCTATTGTCTGCATAAAAAAACTACCCTGCTAACATGTTCCCTTTTTGTAAGCGCAGAAGAGCGTAAATGACAATGTGTTGAAGTCAATTTGTGTCGTCTTGGGAAACCTGGTTCTGTTTTTTAACTCCTTCTCTGCCCACTACGCCACGTTCGTGTGTTTCCTGTATTGGCTGCTGCTGCTATCACCGCTGGTGTGTGTCCGTGTAGAGAAGAGCAAACTTCCACTGTGTCTGAGGCAGAGGGAGACTCGGGCCTGACTTTTGAACTTGTCAATTACAAGGACAAGTTCTTCTTTGGTGTCGAGGCGGAGCACTGTGCTGCTGCCTCTTGAGACCTTCTCGAGGGGGGGGGGGGGGGGGGGATGAAATAAACAAAACAAAAAAAAAACACATGACCGAACTTTCCTTTTCTTAACTTTGCTATATTGAAGTGCCAGACCCTCCTTGAAGTCAGTGTTGGCACTGAGTCGCTGAGGATGCGAATAAAGCGACAAACTGAGCATGGAGGTAAACTGTGGTGCTAATCTGTCAGTGGCTGGGTGCTAAGGCTGTGTTAAAAAGCTGTATTAGCCATATTATTCCTTCTGTTGTCCACTCTGGTCAGTCTCGTGTTTCTGACTGCTGCACTGCTGTACGCTGACATAGCGAGGTATAATTCTGCTGCTGCTTTGCTGTTGATGTAGACTAGTCTTCTAGTTGTCGGGATCCAGAAGGATCGTGAATGTTGTATCCTTATATACGGCCGCTGTCCTGCTCGTTCGTCTCAACCTTTTTATTTTCGAATTGAGATTATGGTTTGATATTTTTGCTCTGAGTCTGTCCAATGTTGCACGTTTGAATTTGTATTCCTAAATTATATTCTATTGCCTTTACCCCTGATCCCAGTGTTGATGCCATTTATTTGATATTTATTTGTTCAGTCCTGTAAATTATAGTGTTAGGACACCGTTTGTTTGAGCAAGACTTTATAGTTTTTCCACTGAAGTGGGCTTTTCCATGAGTCAGAGACTTTACATGAGACCCACAGACTCATATCACAGTCACAGTGAAACATAATATGCCATTTAGTTACCTACAATTCTGCGATTTCTAACAATGCTCAAAGACAGTTTACTGAACAAAAAACAGAGAAGCAAGTCTTCATTTAAAATGTTGAAATTATATATTCAATAATAAAAAACACATTCGATTAAAAGTTAAAAACAGTTGAGTTTGCATACAAAACTTAATGTAAGTCATCACATTCATTTGGAAAATAACCACACAATCTGGCCTCAGTTATTTTCTGACTTCTTCCTTCCTGTCCCTCAGTCTCCTGTTATTTAAGTTTCCTCTGCGTTTTGCTTTGCCCTGACGCCGGGTAAAGGAAACACACATTTCTGCAGATTAACAGTTTCATTGTGACTGCGAGTAACCGACGTCTGTGAAGCTCAAGAAGCATTCTGTCATCTGAGGTTTTGATGCGATGAAAGTTTCTGGCCCTGAACCAGGATCAGCAAACTGAACCTTCGGGTGCTCCGCAGCCTTTGAGCTCAGGTCAGGGGTCGGCTCGACCACTCTCTCTAACCTTGTTGGGGTAATTTGAGAAAAGATTTCGATGGTGTCGTGGGATCACGTTTTCTGGGGGAAAGTTTACCGCTGCGCCAGAGATCTTTCGCCCTTTCTGAGTTATTTTTATTAGTTTGTTGGTTTCTTCAGAAGGGCTTTGGTCAGCAGTCGTCTCGTCAGGGAGTCCCTGAGATTATAGCTGGTGGGCAGAGACCCCTCAACCTCCTCTGCGACGAATGACGAGGAGAGGTTTGATTTCCTCTTCTGCAGACTAATCTTATTAAAGCAAAACAACAACAACAACCCACTCTCTGTGATAAAAGAAAACACCATATTTCTATATTTACACACTCATCATCCAACACTGCAATGATTTACATCTCCTTCCGGAATTTGCCAAACTGCATGGAGCAAGAGACACTTATCAAAAGAAGACATTTGTCCTGAAACAATTTTCTTTTCTTTTTTTTTTTTTCTTTTTTTTTTTACTTTTGATATAAATGACTGATAGGAAGACGTTTTTATAGGAAATCCGGGCCAGTCCAAACATGTAGAGGATGTGGGAGGTATCTGTCACTCTGAGCTCCACAGCTACATGCCATGGTTATGATGCTTCTGGTCTTGTGCGGTCACTTGTTTGACTCGATCACAGCATGGGATCTTTCTGTAATTAGTCCTGTGTGTGTTCCTCTCAGCAGTCTCAGTAGGAGGACTGTACTCCATTGCTAAGAGCTCTATAATAGATCTCTTGGTGATTATAATTTCATAACTAAGCAAAACCTGCAGAAAGTGTATCCTGCTGAAACTAACTTGATCCTCTCTTTAGCGATGACGTCTATATTTGTAGTTCACATATATGCCTGTTCTATTACAATATCTTGACAGTTGTTATATTTATGTTGTGTAATAAATGTCGTGCTGGGTTTATACTTTTGTTCTTACTAACTTTTTTGGGGAATTTTGTTTTCTCTGAGGCACAATGGGTGGCTTTATGCACAAGCATGAAAATGTATAAGACGTTTCTTTTTATTTTCTCCAGTCTTTTGGTTTGTACTGTAACGACTCGTTCTATTTCAGAGCTTCTGACAGGTTTTGTCTCCGGCTGCTCCACATCCTGCAGACATCTGCCCTGAATCTCTGTCGTGTTTATTGTGCCTCTTTTTTTGTTTTCTTTCGTTCTTTTGAAATCATTCTTTCTCTGTTGTATCGGCCAGGAGTTGGTACCACAACTTTGCTTGTAACCACAATAGTCTGATTATGTTGATTGATTTTAATATCAAAACAATAAAAACATTAGCACCCCATCACGACTCTGGTCTGTTTCATTAGTAGGCGTCACTGTTACTGAAATGAAGACTCAAATGTACATTCTGATTTTCATCCATTTTAATTGATGGAAACAAATTCTATAAGTCCACAATATTCTGTATGTAATTGTGCCTGTTTGACTTTTAAGTAAAGTTAAGGTCATAAATTCTAAAATAAAGGCTCATAGTTTGTTGTGTATTTTCATTCTCACACAGCAGTGACACACTGATTTGTCAAATTTGTGTAAATGTATTGATATTTACAAAATTTAACATGAAGCGATGTCAAAAAATAAGAATAGAGCCCAGCGGATTTAGCGGCTCGCTATATAAGCTAACATGCTAACATCAAAATGTTTTGTTTTTCCAAAATAAACAATGCAGGTGTACATTTATTTATTTATCTTATACAAATCTATGCTCAATGTTTACATTTTACGTGAAAAAACCATGTTTATTTTCTCAATTGAAATAATATAGGGTGAGTTGTGCATTATAAAGTCTATGATTTAACTGAAATACAACGAACTTCAATTAAATCTTTTCTAAATTTCTAAATTGTGATGTAAAAACCAAACTCAGAGACAAAGAGCTGAATCTCACATCACTTACGAAGTTCAATATCCAAATGTCCATAAGCAGCAGAAATTATATAAACACACTTTAGTCTAGTTTTTATTATAAAATATTTGTCAGTATGACTTTTTAATGATTTTTAAATGAAATAAAGACTATCAGGTTCCTCACTTTGTTTCCGTCTTTCCTTCATTGAGATTATTCCTCTTTCTAATTCATTTGCATATAAGCAAACAGGTTTAGTCTATTTAACACCGTCTTTGGTGCTTCGCCTTTTAGCGGATCGCCTTGTTTGGTCCGTCCGGCTTGCCGTACAATAACAAACATGGCGTCGTCTGCGGATGTACACGTCCGCATCTGTGGCCAAGAAATAATCAAATATGACCTGGAGATCAAGGCTCTCGTTCAGGTAATATGCGAAAAACGTGTTGTTAGTCAGCTCAGGGTTATTAAGTTCCTACTGGTGCCGGTTTTGTTTAAGAAACAAGAAGCTAAAGCGAACTGAACCGAACCGAGCTGAACCGAGCTGAAACGAACTTCATGACAGAGACATTAACGAAGGGAAAATCGTCTTTTCATAATCGTGATAATTGAACCGGTGTTTATCTTGTTTGGCTCTGGTCGTTGTCATGTTTGTGAGATGTTTTTGTAGATGTGAAAACCAAACTCACAACAACAATAATAGGTAAACAAATTATAAAAGATAAACCTGATGTGTACAAATACAACAATAATGCATTTATTAATACATTGTTGGATAAGAAACTGCTTCTCTTACGTCCTGACATGACTGACTCTTCAAGGCTTTTTATTTTAATGCAGATTAAAAATCTATAACTCAAAAGCTCTTCCCAAATTTATAGCTGAATTGCGATATTGAAATAAGGTAGAGCAGAGGAATATTAGTTATCAAAGTAGTACAATTATACACGATAAATATTTAAACCTATAGAATCTTTATCGACATGTTGTTTATATCTATATTTCAACTCACTGGAAATATCTATTAGAGCACAGGCAATAAGGAGGTTTTCATTTTTGTCAATTCCATCAAATCCATTTAACAGTTTTTAAGATATTTATCATTTCAAATGTATTTTAATAAAAACGATGAAAGTGTAATTGTAGCTCTCAAGTGAAATTGTTTTTCTAGTTTCCTTTAACACTCAACTTCATTATGTGGGTTTGGGTCAGAAGAAAATTTCAGGTTGAGAATTTTTCAGTATTTTCAAAAATTGAGTCTTATTAGGAGATATTTGTATATTTCGTATTAATATAATATATAAATTGGAGATGTTGGACATGACAAACTTTATCTACTGTAGCATTGTGTTTATTACTAAGGAAAAATAATAAAAAAACAGCTGATCTGTTCTGCACAGTGCCAGCTATTAGATAATTCAACCTTCTACCAGGAATCATTTCAAATTCTATTAAGTAAAATACAAATATACTAAGGTTTGTGATTGGATTATTCCTTTTCGTTTTACCATTTATAAACAAAATTGCATGTACACAAGTAGTATAAGTATTTTATGTTTATTTGATTTGGACATTACATTTATGTAATTTTTTAACAATGCGTCCTTCCACAGTTTGAAAACTTGAACCAAATTAGAACAAGACAACTCATTACTTTGACTTTTTTTACTTGTCAGGACATCAGGGATTGTCCTGGACCTCAGTCTACTCTTAGGGAGCTGAACTCTCAAGTCAAAGAGAAGTTCAACCAGCTCAGGCTCAGAATACAGGTCCGTATCCGCAGCATGCCGCTTTACGTCCGGCAGAATTATTATATAAGATCCAAACTATTTTATTTGATGCGATGTGGTGATATTTCTGCTTTTGTTGTTTTCGTTATCGTCAGGATCTGGAGCAGATGGCCAGAGAGCAGGACAGAGAGACGGAGAGACTGGCCATCCAGGCCGAGACAGAGAGTCAGAGAAGGCAAATGCAGAGGTGAATTCACACACACGCACAAACACACACACACGCGCACAAACACACACGCACACACACAAAATAGCTTGTGTGACATCAACCATGTTCATTATCAACTTCACTAAAATACCAGCATTTATTCCAGTGATTATTGAGTGAACTGAAACTGGTTTATTTCAACACGTTTAAATTCTGCTTGGTTGTAACTTCTCTTTGTGCGTTGCATCAGGTTTGGCTGTTTCTCAGACTATTGAGACAGATGCTTAACTTTACCTGATTAATGGTTGTTGGTAGAATCTTTATATATATGGGTTATTATGCTACTGTAATCTCATAGTTGCTGTCAGTTAGCAACAAAAGAAAATTCACTTCCTGTCTGGATTTTTAGAGCAACCTAGATAAATATACAAGAGTCTTAAGAGCAACTATTTACACTCAAACAGAAGCTGCAGTCCTCAATAGGTTTTTGTTTTTTGTCTGTGGATTCCAGTAACCAGACGGCGTGGAGGAAATCTAACCTGGCTTGCAAACTGGCCATAGACCACATGGAGAAAGACGAGCTGCTGCTTGGAGGAGAAACCCCCGGCACCAGACAGAGGTAACTGCGGTTTTCCTGAGACTCTTCTGTAAAATCATTTTTAGTTATTCATATGCTTCTGCCCGTGGGATGCTGTGTTCCAGGTGACAGGAAACCTAAATTTAACAAACTCCTACTATGTAAAGAAAATGATTTCAAATGCAACAATATAAACAATGTTTCCCTCACCTGGAAAGCAATAACCCTGCATCACCTGGTATTGTGCATGTATTTATCTTAGGAAGGCGACTAAAGAAAACATTGTGGAAAACAGCAGCAGCATCACGGACAGTCTGATGTCGATCAGCAGATTGATGTCTGAACAGGTGAAGCAGAGCGAGGACACCATCGGCACACTGGGTAAGACACGGAACTTTGTCCATTGTGTCTGTAAACGTATGTTAATTCAAATTATTCACTTCCGTTTCCATCTCTTGTCTTTTAAACCTTTAATACCTCTACTCCTTCCTCTCTCCACCACAGCCACCTCCTCCAGGACGGTGCAGGAAACCAATGAGGAGTTCAAAAGCATGACAGGAACCATCTACCTGGGGAGGAAACTGATCCTCAAGTACAACCGGCGGGAGCTGACGGACAAGCTGCTCATCTTCCTGGCCCTGGCGCTCTTCTTCGGTACCGTCCTCTACATCCTGAAGAAGCGCCTCTTCCCCTTCATCTAGCCAGCCGGCCGGCTCGCTCTGTCACCTGCTAACAACAAGAATGTCTTCCAGGTATTTTACTCAGCAAGGCGTTAACTGGCAGGTGTGCGATGGACTCCATCGGGAGATGGAAGCAGCATTGAAACTGGAATATTGCAAATAGAAACTGTGCCAAGGGGAAATGTTGTTCCTTGGTCAGCAGCCTAATTTTGATCTCAAACAAGATGCAACATGTGGATTTATAAAACTGGTAGGGTGGGTTTTGTTGGATTGACTTAAGAGTTAAGAGCACAGTGATTAAAACTGGCATTATGAGGTTTACGCAGCCACAGTGAACATCGGCATGCTTCAACAAACTTGATCCTAGGTAGTGTTGGACACACCTAAGGCTTAAACTTGTTGTAGCCTGCTGTAAGAATGCTCTCGTGGTGACAGGAGGAGAAAAGAGCTTCAGGAGAATTGTAATTGTATTTTGTAAATTTGCATTTCACACCTCTGCCAACCTGAGAAGAAGATGTGGCATGAAAAGGGCACTTTGAAGCATAGTGAGGCGCTAATACTCTATCTGGTCTTCAGAACTAACCAGGAGTCAGGGCTATAGTTTGCACTAACCTTTTGTTTTGTGTACTTATTGTCAAATTACAGTCTGTGCGCCCGTGGGTGTTCAAGAGAAAGGGTGTGTGTTTGTCTGCCGTTTCAAAGACAATGTTGTTAACCTTGTCAATGACTATTTGTATGTTTAACAGAAGTTTGAATAAAGTCCTTATATTCAAAATATGAAGGGCTATGTTGCTCTGGTGTATTACATTACATTACATTACATGTACATCTAGTATTACCACTAGATGGCAGAAAACCCAACAGTTTATCACCACCAGAGACACCATGCTGTGATTGTGTGTGAAGAAACATTAACCAGTTGAACAAACACACGTCTTTCCATCCTGGTACGATATTGTAGCTCCTTTAATTTCAATCAAAACTGCTTACAAATTATTCTTTTAGATCCGTTTAAATAAAAAGGTACAAAACATAGCTTGAAACCTGGGGTCTGTATGAAATTTGTGATTGTTCGAGTAGAACAAGAAGAAAAAATACATATTTACTACACGCCATACCCGAAGAGTGCTTCCCTTCCTGCAGACGACACCCTGACTGTCTACAGGAGAAAGTCTGATTGTGTTTACACTGCAAATAATAACAATGCTCATAAATACAAATAAAAAACACAGACTTAAATAGGTAGAATACTGACTTTCAGCTGCGCTCGAGCTAGAAACAAACTCCCTGTTGTGTGTACTTGTGTCCGTCGCTGCAGGATACAGCCGCTGTGGTTTACTGTCATGTTGAAGTGAGGTAGATCATTGGTTTTCATCCCAGTACAAAGTCAAGAACGTCAAGAAAAATATTAAAAGCAAAATACCCAACAGATTAAATAAGTTTTGTTGCATTGCTTTCAGCAGCAAAACTACACAGAATACTTGAATACAACTACCACTATGTTTACTCATTCTACTGCTAATATAATAGTTATAAGTGCATGATCTTTGTATCTGTGTGTACCCTGTTTGCACATCTGTCTGCACAGCTGCCTGGTTAACCTGATGCTCTATGAGGCAGTGACATTGTTTTTCTCAGACACTGGGAAAACAGAATCAGTCGCGTTGTCGATCACGTTGAGCCCCCTCCTCCTGTCGTCTGGTTCGGCCGCCCTGATTGGCTGCTGCAGGGGTCCCTGAGCAGTGATAGGCCTAGGCACGGTGGGTGGCGGAGCGGTGGAGTTCTGCAGAGGGTCCGATTGGTTGAAAGAGCAGGTGCCTCCGAAGCTTCTGCACAGCGAACCCCAGTTCTGCTCGCACTGCCCACGCAGCCGCCGACTGACCCAGGACCTGACCTCGTCACCACACTTCAACAGGAAGTTCACCAGCTCCACGTACGGCCTGGAAGGACGTGCACACACGAGAATGAGAAGCTGTTTGGAACGTGAGTCAAACTTCAAAACACTCGTTGTTTGTTTGTAGACAAGATGACAACAATGTCTGACCAGATTTCCACAAAACTTGGTGGAAGGATGCATTACGAGTCAGGGTAGAACCCATTAAACTTTGGTGTGGATCCAGGATCCAGTGTATTTTTTAACAGTTTCACAGATTTCCCTGGTTATAATTGATGAAAGATTTAGGTAACTTATATCTGTCGGTGTGTGCAATTTGGTAGAGCTTGATGGAATTGTAGGGGAGTGTTGGGCCTTGGTGGAGCGATGAACTTTACTGAGGTACCTGGTTCACAATGAGACTGTCCTCACAGAACAGATGATACGTGGGCTTTAAAGTCACCAACATTAAACGACCTGTTAAATATGCAGACATTTCAATATGTCATATAAGGGGAAGGTTTAGCAACATTAATTACAGCTCATGTTTGCTGTTTATTTGTTAACGTGTGTGTGTCTCCATCTCACCCTGGAGGAAACATCAGGTGGAACTGGACGAGGCTCCCCGTGGTGTCCATGTGATCCCTCAGAGCCAGACAGAGCTGGTGTTTGGAGTAGCACTCTCTCTGCAGTGAGAACACCATCTCTTTCACCGCTGAGCACCGGCGGCTCACACAGCTGAAGCGCTGCCGCAGTCCCAGCGCCATGCACCGCAACGCATCCTTCACAAAGGACTTACCCTGGGAGGAAGAGGAGAGGGAGGAGGAGGAGGAGGAGAAAAATAAATTAAAATAGACCTACATTCGTCCCTCTTGTTTTCTGTGTGACCTGCACCCATTGGACAGTACCAGTTGTCAGTCACATTGTATCCACGCCCTAATGCATATATGGTACTTTATCGTCCTCTTCAATGTAAATCAAGTGAGACAAAGAGTCATTTTCTCATGGACTACTCTAGAAACTGACTTCTTTTTGCAACAAGTGGAGTCGCCCTCTGCTGTTCAAGAGAATAAAGGTTTTGCTTTTCTGCTCTGGCTTCAGTTTCCAGAACCAGAGTTGACGTCCATTGTTTTATATAGAGTCTTTGATTTACTACTCATCAGCTTCTCTCAACTACTTTTTCTCAACTCAAACAACAACAGCTGCTCTTGTTCTTGTCAGTCTGTTAGTTCAATATCATTTGTAGTGCACATTTGTTTAATATGATTTTTATGTGCATATTTAAGATGCTTTCACGGGCAGGGATGGATCACTGAACTGACTGGGCCGAGGGGCCCACTGGGTCAGGGGGCCTCAGGATGAAATGACAAATTTATGTAATGACTACCAAGAAACTGAAGACCACTAATTTTAGAGCTGGACGTCATGTTCGCAAGTGAAGCCAAACCATGTTGATTGCCCTCTAGTGGCAGGCAGCAGTATAGGTCATAAGCCTCCATGTTAGCAGATGGGACATGGGTCAAACTAAAAAGTCAAAGAACACGTCAAATAGATTTTTCTCAAAGATGGTTTCTGTCATGTCTGGTAGTTCTCATCACACTGATGTATGTTCAAGAGCATAGTGTTTGAATCCTTGATACATGACTTCATTTCTAGATGGTGAGGGGAAGTAGAGTCCATTTGTGTATACAGTCTACAGGGGACTGTATCGTTTGTTACTGTGCAGATCTATGATATATATCCAGTACATGGTCACATACAGGTCCTCACTGAACATCACCCACTGTGCCTGTTCCCACTGGAGACCCATTGCATCACTCTCTCACACTTCTATTCTAGTGAAGTCGACAAGCTGTTCCCTCTCTCATTTCACTCCCGCCGTCAGTTTACTCTTTCACGAATGCCATGCATAAACTATACACTGCTCACTATGCAACAAACATTCCTCACAAATGACTGTAATGACTGAGGGGATCACACCGAATACAGACATGCATCTGAATATGTCTTATCTGGATCTGCCCTCGGGTTTCAGGCGTGTTTTCAAGTATCCGAGTGTGTGTTAGGAGGTCGGACCCTCGCCGTGCTCCCCACCTGGGAGTCGTAGCGCCCGGCGTTGTGCAGGAGGGTGAGACAGATGTGGTGCAGCCCTTGGATTTCACAGGAGTTGTTGTTGAAACACTGAAAGGTCCCACAGCCGACGTCCCCCGAGCTCACCAGGCAGCTCTGGATCTCCGCTGAGAGACATGGAAACAGAGGAGAGAGTCAGACGCCACTGTGGAACGTCAGGTGGACACCCGTTTGCAAGAAAGGAAATCAACAACCTTGCTATTAAGCATCTGTGACATCAACACAGATGAATGGGGAGAAGTTCAAACTTGGTTTTGTTTAGAGCCCAAACGAATAATCCATTAACTGAAATAATCAGACATAATAAACCTTTCACAGACATTTGGTCATCGGTGATGATGTTTTCTCATTTTCACTTTTGTTTTCTTGTCTTATTTTCAAGTTCTAGATATTTTTTTGTATTTCTGTCTTCTTTCCATCAGGCCTGGGTTGAGTTTGATAATGACATCTTATGAGTCATGTAAATGTTTTGCTCAGGATCCCCATGTCAACGCAATGTCTGTGGACGCCCACTTGACTCCAGGTGCAATCATAGACCTTAATGAAAGAGAGAGGCCAGGGTTCTGACTCTAATCCAAACCATTTTTGTTTATTACATTGCTTTCGTGTTAGTGCAGAGAAATGAGGGTGTGCGGATGTTTTCATATTTCCCAGGCTTCACTGCATCGGGCAGCAGGGACCAGGGATTGTCCAGAGGAGAGAGTGAGACATTAAACTGTCCAATATCAGTGATGCACAACCAGGCTGTTACTGAGCCTGAAGCTGTGAGCTGGTTATTTAGCTGTTTGTCTTATCTCAACTATTCCATTCTCCGTTTTTGATTGTTTTCTGATTGACTGAGCACATTAACGCCCCTGAACCTGAGAAGTCAACATGAGACTCATTACCTCTAGTCTGGACTCTTCATTTGCAGTTAAACTTTGACCCTCATTAGTGCGGCATTGTGTTGTTTTGTTGTTGTTGTTGTTCCTGCTGAAGTTGCGGGTCTCTATGCTGTGTTTGTGTTTGCTGCTGCTCGTGCAGTGCAGCCTGCAGGCGGCTCAGCTCCGGGCCGGAGCCCTGCAGGAACGGAGGGAATGTGCTTACACAGGATCGAGCTGCCCGGAGCTGCGCATTGAGTTACAAGCCACCGACAGAGCCGGACACCCTCTCTCTCTCTCTCTCCACAGCCCGGCCCGGCACGACCCGGCACGGACCGACGCCTGTGGCTGCAGTTTAATACAATAGCAGGTTGCACAGACTGAAAAGCAGCTTTATTCTGAATGATGGAAGAGCTGTCATATGGTCTGCGCACACACAAGAATAATATCATCACACAATTGAGACTATTATAATTATATCAAAATGTGTGCAATGGAAAGAAACGCCACAAACTTCTCTTCACACACTTTCCTCTGCAAGCTGCATTCAACCCGGTATCCTGACAGTAAAAGAGCAACCACCGCCTGCAGTATTCCTGCAGCTCCCTCAGCTGTGTGTGTGAACTGGGAACATGTGCATGCAGTGCTATGCCGGCTGCACTCACCTGTGCTCTGCAGGGACAGTCGTCTTTTGGCGGGACTCGCATGTTTCTCCAGGACATCCTGCGGGTCCACGGTCAGCAGCTGTTGACAGACCATCAGCAGCAGCAGGAGAAACTCCCGGACCAGGTTCACCGGCATGTCTGAGGCCACCTGAGTCTGTAAGTGTTTAATTCTGTGTGTGTAGCTGCTGTTGTCTTGTTTGTGTTGTTGGAGGGAAGGTTACAGCACCAGGAGGAGGAAGAGGAGGAGGAGGAGGAGAAGCGCAGCCTCGAAGAAGAGTTTCCAACAAACAGCGTGTGCGCGGCATGAAGGCTTTTATATAGAGAGCTGGAAGGAGGTGCGCGTTCACGACGGTGTGAGTGAAGGGAGCTGGTGTCAGCCACCAATCACTGCGCAGCACCGTGAACGCGCGGGAAACTAGGGCTAAAAGTTTATCATTGTTGAGAGATGAGTATTTTTGATGTGATGTAACAGACTGATTGGAGAATGTGCTTTTTCTGGTTAAGAATTACCATGGATATTATTATCAAACACAAACACACACACACACACACACACACACACTTTGTGAGGACCAGTAAAAATGTAATAAAAACGTCAACATGTTATCACAATGATGATATTGAACCAAAATTGGCCAGGATAACCATAGATAAACATTCAAACACACACACAAACACACACACACACACACACACACACACACACACACATTAGATAATTGCATCCATCCAATAACTGAATGACGGATGTACGAGAGGAAAGAGAGAGAATGGGCCAAGAAAATAAATCGCACAATCACAAACCCCCCCAAAAGTGAAACGTTCCTGTGTGATGAGGTCTTCCTGTTCCTCTGGAGTATGTGGGGGGGTACGTTAAGGTCAACCCCTCACGACATCCGCACTCGATTAACCCTCCAGCCTGTGTGTGTGTGCTAGTGCGTGTGCGTGTGCGTGTGTGTGTGTGTGTTCGAGGGTTAGCAGCTGCTTTCTTGGCAGAGAGACGTGCAGCGAGGAACGTCTCACACTGAAACAGAGAGCGGGAGAATGTGAAGAGGCTCAGGTTTGCCAGTTTGTTGGAGAGCGTCATTCCTGTAAACTTTCGTTTTGCAGGAATCACTTCCATCATGTCTGTACAACGTACTTTTATATATAAATAACATATGCCTTCAGCATTTAAGAGATGTACCTAATGGGTGTAATAATTAATGTGCATACTATAATATCAATTTAAAGTTATCTATTCGAATATTTGGGCCTTCGGGTTGTTAAAAATGTGTGTGACTTCTTTACTCAGTTCTCGCAATGTTAAAGAAAGGGAAATGGCTACTTCCCTGACCCATAGCACATCCTTTCACCAAGTTCCCTGGTAATCCATCCCGTTTCTTTGATATTGTTAAAAAAAAAAACAGCAACAAACAAACGAGAAAGCAAACAAATACAAGGGAAGATTTCACTTCCTCGGCGGACATAACTAAAGTCTATGAACACTGGTTATTAAAGCTGTTAAGAAGGTATAACACATAATCTTAACTATGTTCACCAATTCAGCTCTGCAGATGAGGCTGACTGGTAAATCTTTTGTGCATTAGAACAAATTGAAAGTGGGATTTGACCTCACGTTGCTGTTAGATGAAAAGTTAGTTACTTTCAATCAATCAACTGGGCCCCATTAATGGGTGTAATCGATTTCATGGTGATACAGCCCAAACGTGAAAATAGCTAAATGTTGTTAATTGAAAACTGTCCTTACAAATACACACACACACTCATATTTCTTGAATTATTATTTCTTATGGTCTAACTTACTTTGAAATTACCTCCAGACATATACAACGGTCTCTATCTTAATGAAACATCTCACTACATCTCCCATGATTTATTAGTTCCCTGAACACATCTTGTTGAATGTTTGAGTCAAAGGTGAGTTAAGCTTTGTTTTCTTTCTTCACAGTGTGTTATATGTTGCAGCCCAGTTGTTGTGGTTGTATGTTTTGATTCATAACGGCCATGACCTCTGACCTCCACAAAGGGACGGGTCATGTGACACACTAACACCAGGACATCAGCATCTTCCTGAGAACCAAACAAATGCCTCTGCCTCTTTCGGGTTTACCTGCTCTGCATCCCAGAGGCTTTCAGTGAACTCAGTTGGGAACAATGTGTGTGTGAGTGGGAGATCAAGGTAGAAAGCCAAGGTGTGTTTACGTGTGTGTCCATACATGAGGCCCAGCTGGGGAGGACACACTCTTTCAGGGGCCAATGTTTAAAAGTCTGGACGCCGCACATTCTGCTTCAAAACAACATGCCACAGTTTCCCTCACACAACCCCTGGTGACCACCCACACAATGACCCTTCACCCGGACACCAAACACACACAAGTACTCAAACAGACCCAATCACATGCTCAAAACGGCACACTATAGCGTACATGGACACAACTGTGCATACAGCGCACACGTGGGACCCTCTTGCACTCTTGTTGTAAACAATATTGTACAAGTCGTCCTCTGTGTGTGTGTGTGTGTGTGTGTGTGTGTGTGGACATATAGATCAAAGTCGTAAGTATCTGCTTTGTGATAACTGATCAGAGGAGGAAGTGTTACCACAGCTTCAGGGTTTGTACACTCTGTCCTCACATGACTGAACCCTGAAGTGCTCAGGTCACCAGCTTGTATTGTAAGATATGCAAACATTTTGACAACTAGACTTCAAAGCTGATTGTCCGTTAACAAGAACTGAATATGGATCAATAAATGTATTTCTCTTTGCCCCAGTTGCTGCTCAAAAGCAACAGTTATTTCTTTTTGCCAAAGGTAGTGTGAATGAAACAAGGTCGTGGTGATGTCTTCAGATCATCGAAGAGTCTCCAGGACTTTCTCTTTGAAAAGTTGCTGCTGTGTTTTGATGCTTTAAGTGACAGTTTAGGTATCATAGGTGTCATGTAACTAGTTATAAAACACAGTACTCGTGTGTATCTTATTTGATAAACAAATTGTTATTATTAATTGATAACTTTTGCATTCCATTTATCCGTAAATGGTTCAAGAGATTCAAGATTCAAGATTTTTTATTATCAAATGCACAACAATGACTTTAAGCAGTCGCTGGCAGTGAAATGCTTAAGTCACAGGCTCTTTTCTAGCAATGCCCAAGTAATTACAACCTAAAAAATAAAACAGAAATAGTATAAAATAGAATATCAAAGATCAATGAATTCATTAAATAAACTCATCCATCAATTAAATTCAAAACTTCAAAGCTCCATGGTTGGACGCACACACAAAAACGTGGCAAAGCATTTACAGACACACGTAATATTTGTGTTAACATATAGACCCGTCTGCTGCCAATAACAAGTAGTTAAATCAATATGGTTGTGCAATGTGTGACGCTGCGCACAAAAGCACTTACAAGTGACTGAGGTCTAAGCCTGGATTGATTGAGGCTTCGAGAAAATACAATTATAAACTAAACTTAAAAAAATCACCAAAAAAAAAAACCGGTGAAAAACGGTTTAAAGTGAAGGGCAAAACGGAAAGAAAACGATAGCTGGTTGACAGTTGCCTTGTAGCTGATGCAGCTGATACGACATCAGTGATGTCACTTTTCGCAGCTTCAGACTGTTAACCTCATGTAGTAGTACAGCTGCTATTTGTTCTGCAGCTGGGTCATGTACTGTAGTAGTGGCATCAACAGCAAAAACAGAGAAAATGCTTTTTTTCTCCGAAATATCAGAAGCTGAAAAGTGTTGGATTCTGCTATACAAGACCAACAGCCCCACCTGGTGGTAGTGTTTAGCAACTCTGGGCTCTCCTCTGTTTTCACTTCATCAAAAACAAAGTTGTTGACACCAGTCGTGGGAAATGATTGAGCGTGTCTGTATTTTCACAGAATATCAGAATATGTTCACTGATAAAAGCCCAAAAGTAAATTATGGACAATTTTAGTTAATCACAAGCTGCACAAACCAAGCAAGAGCAGCAGAGGAACCCAGCAGCCAGCAGGGGGCAGCCTCAGGACATCACATGGAAACAAGCAGCAGCAGACTGCTTGGAAATTAAGCAGCAAAGATCCAGGGATTTGTTGTTGTTGTAGATTCACACAGTAGTGAGGCCTCACCTGGTCTGTGCATGAAGTGGAAGTCAACCTGAGAAGCTAAACTTGAACGAGAACATTCCAGAGGGGGACAGAGAGACAGCTCACCTTCAAAGTAAAAGGTCAGGAGGCCTGAGGGTTTATTTGATTAATGAGTAATGAGTGACCCTTGGTCCTTGAGCTAGTTGATGAGAACAATATGTAATTTATTTGATCACCGAATATAAACTAGAAGGGTTTGCATGAATTTTAAGAATTATATTAAATGTGTCCCACAAGATGATTCTTGTAAGGCGTCAGAAACCAGGGATGGAAACTACTGGGTTATTCTCTAACAATAGTTTCTTAAAGCATGTTAAATCGAAGTTGATCTGATGTAAGCCCTGGTACTAGTACCTCAAAGTAAAAATGTGGAATATGGGCAAAATGGCCACTTAATGCAAAATAGCAGGCTTCCTGTTGCGTTTTTCCAATTGCACCTAGGACTTTTTTGTTTGTCTGGTCATGATACACCTGTGTATCGATTTTTGTGAAGATCGGTCAATATGAACACGTTCCAGGGGTCTCGGGGGGGGCACCGTTGAGCCATTTTGTGACGCCCATTTGCAAATTTTGGTAAGAATTTGAGCATATTAAAGCCCTCAAAAAGACAATTAATGCCTGAATAATAATAATAATCCTTACAATTTCAATAGGGTCTCGCGTCTGTCAGTGCCTGTTATGTATTTTTTTTACAATTTGCTCTCTTTGCCCACAAAAATATGTAATCATATGATATGGTACATTTTAAACATGTGGGAGTAGAAGAACAAAAGGAAACATGGGAGCAGTGAAATTAAATAATCAACTTGTTTTTATACAATGCAACAGCTCATTAGCTCAAGTGGTAACAAATACCTGGTTCGATGTGAGATTTGCTAAGAGCCTGTTGACACGTGTCTAAGTAGTTGGAGGGAACCTGCTGGATCTTCTAATCCGCCAAACCGGAAATAAAACATCCAACTGACTTCAGTCCACAGTCTGATTCAGAATAGACACATTTGAAAGCTTAGAGTCCAAATCATATCGGCAAGTACAAAATCAATCTAAGTGAAATGTATAACATATAACACACATTTTAATCTCGCCTGATGTCACACATAAAAAAAAATACACAAATGCAAATTATTCAAGCGACAGTAGTCCAGGTTTGTGCAGTGTCAGTGTAACTTCTCCAGCTGTGTCTTCATGAAGGAGACGAGCGATGAAACAACCCCTGATGCTCAACATTTTGGGCATAGCGACATTCCTGCTCCCTGAATTAAACAACATAGCAGGAAACCGCCCCCCCCCCCCCCCTCCACTCCCTGTGATGCTGCACCTTTCCAAGAGCTAACACAGCCATACTACATTGCATGTAGATCAGCATGTATGCCTGCAGTGAGAGGGTATACAGAATTCTTTACTGAATCTCTTTAGTGTTCTCGAGACTGTTCTTGAGTATTTTTCATCTGGACCTCAGGGGGTTTTGGGGCCCGACGCCGACGGGGCCTCCAGCGGTTCTGTCGGTTCACACGGTGCAGAGTTACAACTTGAGGTGTTCTCCTCCTTCCTGTCCCCTGACAGGAAATCATGGATGGCTGTTTCTATGTTTGGTCGGAAAGTGTGGTTCATTTTGGGGTCCACAACCTGCGTGATGATCCTGTCAACACCGGACTCCAACATCCCCGATCTGAAAACAAACAAACCAACAAGATTTACATCAATAAATGCAAATGGTGATGATTGATGATTTTGCTCTTTGCATTCTGACTAGACCAGCAACAGTTGCTCTATTGATCAAGAGGTCAAAACAAATTTCGACAGCAGCAATACAATACAAAAACATATATTGACTGATTGTTTGGGTAATTTTTTAAGCAAAAACACCATAATCCATACTCATTGAAAACATGTAAGCAAGACACTTGAAGATGTCCGTTTATGAAAGAGAATTTTCAACTGTTTTCTGATGTTGTATAAACCAAATGATTATGTGATAACAGAAAATGATCAACCAAATAACCAGTATAATAAATAAAAACTGATTGCAGTCCTACTCCAGACTATCCTAATCTTAAACCTTTTGGGCTTTCCCCAATCTGTGGTCTAGTGTGTAAAGTGAATAGAATTATTCCAATATCTCCTAAATTCAGAAAGTACATTGTTATTTCTTTACACGGTGAACTGGACATTAAATAAGTCAAAGCCTGAAGGTCCCACTCACTGAACAACACTTTGCCTCAGTCCATTCCTCATCTGGTTCTTGTTGTTGGTTGGGTTCCAGTCTTGCGTGCTCAGGTGCGACGTGACAAAGTTGTCCACTTTTTGTCGCAGGTTCTGATAGGCAGGCTGCGAGCAACGACAGGGACAGCAATGTTAAGACAAAGCAGTCAGAAGCAGAAGTTAAGCAACCCCTGGACGAATGGCATTTTAAACATTTGTAAGAAATACGTTGCAAATAGAACAATATATTAAAAAAAATTGAGAATATAGACTCTCTGGAATTGTTTTACTTTTAATTTTGTGAACTAATAAACTGCACAGTAGCCAGCTCAGGGTCGTTCTGTTCTTGGAGGTCAGGAGGCTTCACTCTTCCTGCAGATCACTTTTCTTTGGGGCTGTTTTACTCATGGAGCAGGTCTGAGATCCACAGATCCCACATGTTCAATGCTATAGATCAACGTGGACGCTCAGGTTGAACTGCCTGTGTTCAGTTTCCTGATTGATTGAGTGACATGAGCTGATAATCAGTGGAATCCAGTCATCCCCTGAACATGTAGTGTTACCTGCTCCTCACTCAACAGAGCTGGATGTTCCAACTCATGTGTGCGACAACCCAAATGAGCCCATAAAAATCAATTGAGGTTTCCCATTTACTTTTATTGACCCTTTTCCAGTCAACAAATACGTAAACAAAAACATATTTAGAAACATCCGGGAGTCTTTAGCATACAGCTCCACGTCAACAATAATACAGACTGGGAAATCATCCTGCATCTTATGTTTGATCTAAATTATACTTAAAACGAAGATAATACGCAAATTAACAAAGTGTTAATCAAAGACTGGATCCAAACATGCTGACATTAGCATGTAGCCGGTTGAAGTTAGCTGCCTACCTTCGTATCAACGTCGGCCAGACAGTCCCGACGGAACTCGTCGAACAGCCCCCGGTTCTTCAGGTGCTCCACGATCATTGCAATGAGCTGCGGGTCTCCCGGGGGGAGGTTGGACGGACCCTCCGCCATGTCAAACAGAACCCGGGACGTGATGCTTGAACGCGGGCTACACGAAGAGCTAGTTTAGCTAAGCGAGGCGGCTACAAGAGAAGCGACGGATTCTTCCAACTCTCTGACAAACTGCGGGTGGAGTTAGTGTTCCTTCCTGGTGGCAGGGACTAGCCGAAAAACGAAAGACGCTGTACTAGAAATCAAGTGCGCAAATCCTGTGTTTCACGCATGCGCGTTGGAGACGTAACCCGGAAGTACTTCATTCAATGGTTGTCGCGGAGTCGGAGGGAAAAACGCTAGCATGCGATGAAATAACGTAACTTACAGAATAAATCAATTTAAAAAAAACTACACCATCTAAATAGAGGGAGTTCTCCCGGCGAGGGGAAGGAGCGCAGGCAGATCCCACAGGTTTCGGTTTAGCCTGGAGTATCCTTGCTGAAGGTAACGCTAACTAGCTGTGGCTGCTAACATTGACTGATATCTGCCACTAAAGCTCACAAGTACAGATTTTCAAATGCCACCGACGTGCAGCAGTGACTTGTTGCGGACCAACAACAACAACAACTCTGTGATAATGGACTGCGGGTTTGCATGTGTGTTTTAATTAGCTCGCTAACGTTGGGTCCAGCTGTCCGATCCTATAAATAACTTCATGTTGAGTTCAAGCGATCGGACTGGACATGCGTGAATGACCAATGGTGTGTGCGAACGGGTTCTGTGTTGAGTGCAGTGATGTGTCCGAAGCTGTTTTTATAGGTGAATCAAGTTATTGTTTGTTTTTGCTCTGACAGAATCATAGGTCTTCATGATCCTGCCTTGAGCCACACACTGACTCTCTCACTTTAGTGTTGTTGCATGCACAATAACTTATTTACAAAACCTATGATTACAGAGGAAACACTTGCAAGACTGTGAGAACTTCACATTGCAACTACCTCTATAATATTGCGTAGAAAATGGCAAAGGAGGATAACAACTTATCATTACTTCATGTACAATGTTTCACTGACATTTCTCCTGCTTGTTTCAGATGAGTGGGCCCTCAGATGCCAACAAAGAGTTTATGGAGCAGCTCCGGCAGCAGGAGCTGTACGGTCAGAAAGCTGCGGCCGGCCCTGACCCCTACACCTACACCGACCCAGAGGATGGGACTCTGTACGACTGGGACCCTGAAAAGAAGGCCTGGTTCCCTAAAGTAGGAACACCGCTACCTCTCTGTTTATGCTTCCCCACAGTGCATTTGGTCTAAAGCCTCTAAATCCCTACATGTCTGCCCCCCCTTGCTGCATTCTTTTCTTATTGTGGCAGTAGCTTTCTGAACACTGGTATGTACAGTACTCTGCAAGAGTTTTGGACACTGTGTTGAGTAAGGGTGTTTGCAAAAAGAATGACTTTAATAGTGTTTTATTTATCTCATTTATTTAACTTATATAACGAAAACGTCAACATTGCTGTTTACACTACTCGCAGTCTTTCAAGACGCTTGGCTGCTAGTTTTATCGAGATGTGATGCTGTGTGAGTCCTGAGCGTTGAGATTGATGCTCTTTGCTGGTTGCAGGTTCCTTTTGTTTTTCTTGTGTTGCTGTTGATTGTATTTGGGTTTGATCAGGTGCTTCCCTGATACGTGATGGATACGATTGTAAAATTAAAAGGTCCTAAAACATGTAGCAGGAAAATACAATTATTTTGATCATAATCTGTTATAAATGGTATGAAGGTTTTGTCAGTAATGAATGCACTACTGAAGGTTTTAGGCCTTTTTAAAGCTATAATCCTTGAACAGCTCTAAAATTTGCAAAGAGACAGTTTCCGTGTTGGTGTTAAGCAGGTTTGCTTTTTTCCCCTAGATAACAGAGGACTTCATCGCAGCCTACCAGGCCAACTACGGCTTCACTAATGATGGAGAACAGGATCCAAACGTTGCTGCAGTGAGCGGCACTGGTCCAGACGCCCCTAAACCAGACAGCAAGTCCTCAGAAAAGAAGAAAGCAGGAGACGCCACTCAGAAACTGACTCCAGACGAGAAGGACGCTGCAGCCAAGGAGAAAGGGGAGAAGAGGAAAGCAGAGGCAGGTAAAGTGATATTCATACACTGAGAGTTGAAGTTCTTGTTCTTTTAAGAGGTACGCTTATTGGTGTATAATTTATCGTTTCTCCCCATTTAAAATAGCACTTATGTTTGGTTTTGGATAAATGCAAATGTATAATGTCAAAGTTAAAGTTTGAAGGCTTTTCCCCTTTTTCTGCCCATGTAGGATGGTTTGATATTGATGACAACAAAAACACCAACGTGTATGTGTCAGGTGAGTCTTGCTAACATTTTTTCCCTCATTGTCAAGAAGGCATTAATCCAAAGACTGTTTATCCTATCTCTGTCTTCTTCTCTCCTCATCCCCTTTCCGTAGGTCTGCCCCCGGACATCAGCAACGAAGAGTTCGCCGAACTAATGACTAAGTGTGGAATTGTGATGCGGGATCCCATTACTGAGGAGTTCAAGGTCAAACTCTACAAGGACAAAGAAGGGAATCTGAAGGGAGACGGCCTCTGCTGCTACCTCAAGGTTTGTCTTTTAGTTTCCACTTCCTCCTTTCCACGTTTGTTTGCATGATGGGGAATTCATCCTTTGCCCATCTGCATCGGCACGTGTTAGAATATGTAAATACACCCAATGTTAAACAGAAGCACTTGTTAGTCTGTATGTTTTTGGACTATATCTGGCCTTTAACTTATACACTTCATTTAAATGAAGTAAAAATGAATTTACTGACATGACTCTTACGCATTTTCCGATACTTTTGGTCCAAATAGATTTTGGCAACAAAAAAAAGTCAATAAGCAATGTATATTCCTGTATCTGACCAGCTTGTGTAAATATATATATGTGTGTGATTTTCTGCAGAAGGAGTCGGTGGCATTGGCTTTGCGTCTGATTGACGAGTCCGAGGTCAGAGGTTACCGACTCCACGTGGAAGCGGCCCAGTTCGAGCTGAAGGGCCAGTACGACGCCAGTAAGAAGAAGAAGAAGAACAAAGATTATAAGAAAAAGATGCAGCAGCAACAGAAGTAAAGTCTGCTCCCTGTTCTTTTGTAGTCAACCTCCCACTTGCAGAGACCCTCTTCACTCATGACTGAAGAGAAATGAAGACATATGACTAAACATTTCTATCATGTTCCTCTTTGTCTGTGTAGACAGTTGGACTGGAGGCCAGAGAAGAAAGGAGAATTGAGAAAGAGACATGAAAAAGTCGTCATCATCAGGAACATGTTCCATCCCAGCGACTTTGAGGTACGGAGAAGAACACACATGCAAACCACACATACTGTCTGTTCTGTGTGTAAATCTCTGTGATCCCGGCCTCCTTTAGGAAGATCCACTGGTGCTGAATGAGTATCGTGACGATCTGCGGTCTGAGTGTGAGAAGTTCGGGGAGGTGAAGAAGGTCATCCTCTTTGACGTGAGTTGAATGTCGTTGGGGATGAATCAAAGTCATGAGATACTGTCAGACATGCATTGATCTCCGGACACTTCCATGAAAGGAGTTGATGTGCTGTGAACAAAAACACTTGATCTCCGCAGCTGAAGCTTATACGTGAAGTCCGGCCTCTGCTTGTTTTCTCTATGTGAAAGGCAAACACCTGAAAATGTCTGGATCCAATTTGACAGACATTTTCCAGAGGTTGTGTCTGAAAATGGATGTAGTAAAATGTTTTGAATTTCCTATCAATGGCATTAATACAGAGCGTATACATGGTTGTGATTGTTTGTGCTGCAGAGACACCCAGATGGCGTCGCATCAATCGCGTTCAAGGAGCCCGAACAAGCCGATGCATGTATTCTGTCGTTCAATGGTCGCTGGTTTGGAGGAAAGCAGCTGTCTGCCGAGCTTTGGGACGGAACGACAGACTATCAGGTACACCAACCCAAAATACAAATATCAGAAATACTTTGAGATTCAACTGGGGAGGCACAGCCAAGCTCATAAAATAAAGTTAACCGCAACTTTTGGGGGAAACACAGCCACTGTCTGTGTTAAGGATTGCAATGCCGAATAAATGAAGTTCTCTACCTCCGGCAAGAAGTCATGTTCATTCCTTTTGCGCAGGTGGAAGAGACGGCACGAGAGCGAGAGGAGCGACTGAAGGGCTGGTCAACTTTCCTGGAGACGGACGATCAAGGCAAGAAGATCCCCAAACCTGCAGAGACGGACACTGCCACAGAACCTACAGGGCCCACCGACCCAGCAGAGCCCAAACCTCACCCGGAGACAGCAGAGCCCAAACAGCATCCGGAGACAGCAGAGCCCAAACAGCACCCGGAGACAGCAGAGCCCAAACAGCACCAGGAGACAAAACCACAGCCGGAGCAGGACCTGGACTCCACAGACAGCAGCATGGAAGGAAGCGACGAGGAAGCTTAGTTATTCACATTCACAACTTTGGTCTCCATGGCAGCCAAGTAGGACAGTTGAGCTTGAGTGGACTGCTGAACAGGTCTGTGTTGATCGGGGGAGGAGCGATTTGGACTGTATGAGCTGTTTTGTTATGTAGAATAATAAAATACTGATTTTTCTCCTGTTATCATTTTGGTTTGTATTGTAATTAGACCTGTAGGGTACAAGATGGTTATCCTTACTGCTCACAGTTCTGTGACCCTGTAATATCTATGAATTTCAAAAGATAACTGTCTGAGCTTGACTCAATTTGAATTGTAGGAGATGTTTTTGCTTCTGTTTATTACATTTATTTAAAATAACAGTAATATACTCTGATTTATTCTTGATCATCTGCTCTTTATCCTTCCTCACCACTAGATGGCGCTGTAATCCAGCTTTTCCCTCTCTTGGTTGGTGAGACCTGTTCTTATAGAACAGTAGATTTGACAGGGAGGTTGCTTAAGGACCAGAACAGAATTGAATGTTAAAGCAGCAGTTTTAAAGTCCAAAAATACTTTCACAGAAAAAATGATGATATGATATTAAAGTCGTTTCAATTTGACATGTATTTCATGTGGTTGAAAAATACTAAACATGGCTCACCTACGGTTTCCTCAAGAATAATCTTTAGGTATTTGTAACGTAAATTATCATTAACTCATTATCAACATTATCATTAGTCAACATTTCTTAAATCTTGTAGTAGTGTACTCCATTACTACTATTACTACTGCCACTATTACTTCACAGCTGTTGTTACATGTCACTGAGCAGATTCGGATTAGTAATAATACTTTGTTAAGTATTTAAACTTTGCCCAACTTACCTGTTGTAATATTAAAGAGACTTTCCCAGTATCGCATTAATAACTAGAATGGTACTAAGTGAAACTCAAACCTCCGCAGGGCCAAACAACCCAACACACGATTGTTAAGTTCTTACAGTAGAAATATGAAAGTAGAGATCTGACATCATAAATGATTAATTCTTTAGCTTATAAAATATGGTTAATAGGAAGAAAAGGGATCCATTGATCTGCATCTACATCAACATTCAATGATATCCTCTCAGGCCCAGGCCTCATCACTCCACTGGGTTTGGTGGTAATTGGTTTGGATATTTCTTTTGTGTAACCCTGAAAGCAAACGGACATGAGATGAAAACACAGCCTTCTTTTCCGAGGTAAGACAAACATATAAAATGTCTTGTTCCAAACCAGGCTTTGAACTAAAGACATTGATAAACACTATTCTAAAAGGGCTAATTCTGCATAAATATATATTTCTATGGTTGTCATAGAGCTAATACCAGAATTTTTCTTGTACTTTTCCACTATGCTATTGCCGACATTTAAAAATCGAAAAACAAGATTTGTGTCATTGTTACACAACTCACACCAGAAGCATCCTTTGTGATCTTTATCATCCTACTGCATTATTAAGGTTTTTCATTCAGTGAGAATCTATGGTGCACAATCAACCTTCTGGGTGTTTTCCTGCATCTGCTCTGGCTGCAACTGAAAGTGCAGCTGCAGGCTTGACTTGGAATTCTTTGTGAATGAGTTCCCGGATCCCAGTTGTGCTAACCCGGATAAATGAAGCCCCTAAAACACTGCATGTGTAACTGAGGGCACATTGTACAGAGAGATTCAGGAACACAACACTTGATTTTGAACACAGTGTTCTCAGTTTTAACAATAAACTTAAACTTATGGCTGCAACATAGTTTACAAGCGATGCAACAACACTGTGAGTCAACACAGAGGTGCGGACAGAGTAAGATATGGGATAAGAGCAGCAGCCCAGGAGGAAATGGAGAGAGCATGTGAGGGGAGGGCCTGTGTGTGTGTGTGTGTGTGTGTGTGTGTATGTGTGTGTGTCTGTGTGTGTGAGTGTGTGTGTGTGTGTGTCTGTGTGTGTGCGCTCTGTTCCCTGGAGTCCACCCTGGAGATCGCTTGGGAAAAAGACCTCTAGGTCTGCCTGAGGTCTGACTTACAGCCAAGAAAAGCAGGACTAAAATAGAAGGAGGGAGAGAGAGAGAGAGAAAAAGAGGGAGAGAGAGAGAGAGGGAAGATGGAGAGGGCGTGAGAGGAGGTAGGTGGAGCCAAAAAGATGGAGAAAGAGAGTGGACAAAGAGCTTTGTATCTGAGTAGAAGATGTATGGAAAATAAAACATTCACATGGTGTTTCCCTGACGCACGCACACACACACACACACACACACACACACACACACACACACACACACACACACACACACACACACACACACAGTGCTGATTGGAACCACATGTTGACAGAGAAAATAATGGGAAACTGTGAATTGTTTGATTTGTTTTCCCTCCTTGTTGCTTTGGGATGGGGAGCGGGGGCGAGGGGGCGGGGGTGGAAGGTGTCCGTGACGATAGATGATGATCAGTCATGGGAAATTCCAGCACATAGATGTGTCCCTGCGCGGCATAGACAGGTCCGGTCCATTAACAGTATGCACAAGGGTTGGGGTGGGTGGGTGGGGGGGACTTTGGACTGTGTGAACTAGGAACATGAGCGAGGGTGGGGGGAGGGTGACCACAAAAAGTCAGCACACAGAGTTTAACTGGTGGCTCTGCTGATAGTACTGCTGACCAGTCTTCTCTGTCCTGCGCCTCTCCGTTTCCCACACCCACACAAATAACACACTTTTACGGATCCCGTGCAACAGACCCAAAAGCATCTGCCATCTTAATGACCAGATTCAATTAACTTTTTAATAGAACACAGAAAAGTAACACAACACCTGTTTGCACTGCCTCGGCGAGGACAATGACATCTGAAGGGCACGCGAGGCAAACAGATCTGGTTGCGTCAAGGAAAACACAAAACTTATACAAACACACATATAGAAAGTGTGCGACATGAATCACCACTACGCTATCAAAGGAGTCAAAGCATGAAAACAACTCATTATTCTTTACTTCTCTGAGTCTCAGGGCAGCGGAGTGACTGATGAGACGTGACAGGCTGAGGACCACCACCTGTGCATGACGGCAAACATGCACTGGAGAGGACAGCATGTTTTTTTTGTGTGTGTGTGTGTGTGTGTGTGTTTCAGGGAAAGACTGTAACACTTGTTCCTAATAACAGAAAAATGCATAGAGGGAAACATAGAGGAAGAGGAGAGGAAGTGAGTCGGAGGGAGCAGAGTGAGGTGAAGGTGAAAGTGAGGCTGATTCGCTGCAGATGCTGCAGTCAGCTGCCGCTGAGGGGCCCATGAGCAAAGCAATTTTAGTCTCCTCACTGTCAGTCTTGTTTCGGTTGTATAAAGCTTTCCTGGTTAAGAACAGGGGGCGGATTAAGATGTGTTCATGCTAAATCGCTTCTTCTTTGATTGGTTTTGAAAACTTTCTGCAGATCATGAGGGCCTCATCGTTGGATATTGTGATGTACTGTTTCGATAGTTTTGTTCCAATGCAAAAACAAGACAAAGCTCAAATGGCTCTCAGTAGAGCACATAACTCCACTGGGGCCCATCAGTCCCCTTAAGAAACCACATTGAAATTCACAAGAATCCAGATTTTTTTTTGAATCTGCACCAAATTGCACCAACCCATAAATACAAGTCCTCCAAGAATGCCTGATTTTTGTCCATCATGATCCAGGAATTGTTCTCTGAGAACAATCTCGCAATGACAACAAAAGTCCTGGATCTGCTCCCTGATCCTGACGCTTTCCTGATGATCCATGTAATCAAGAATACGATAACACCAATAAAACTATTGAGAATAAAAAAAATCATAGAATGGATGTTAAAAGTATTAAGAATAAAACATAACATAGAATGGATGTTAAAAGCTAAAATAACTATAAAATAGAAGAAGAATAACAGTAAAAGCAGAAAAAAACACGTACAAATATTGTTTACAGGCAGGTTAAAATTGAATAAAGTTTAAAACATAGACGCAATAAATGAATGTTTATTAACCATATACTTCATCAACAGCCAGGCTGAAGAGGTTTTAAGATTTCACAAAGAAATATAACATCTAGAAGCTGTTTTTGATCTGTAGCTCTGTCTGCAGCACAAATCAGAGCCCAAACCGAAAAGTATATCTAAGTAACAGGGTTGGCTGAATTGGGTGATTACTCTGAGAAACCCTTTTCACCTAAATTTGTAACGCAATTCATATTATGGATTTCATATTATGTAAAGCCTTAAGGTCTAAAGAAAGATAGAGAGTTATTATTAAAGGGACATTATCTGAAGGTGTTTCCTCCACATTAACAAACTAGTGGCACACAGAGCTCATAGGGCTGAACAATCCTACACGTGATTGTCCAGCTCTTACAGTGGAAACACAAACAGAGGTGGTCTCCACAACTTTAATTAGTGATTTGTCACAAAACATGGTTAATGAAAATGTAACAATAATCCTGGAACCACCCATTGATCCACAGCAGCACTAACATTTAATGGTTTCCCTCCGAGGCCCCGGCCCCATCTCTCCACCATGATTGGTGGAGATCAGTATAGCAGTTTTTGCATAATCGTGCAAACAAACAAACCAGCAAATAAACAAACACGTCTGTAAACATAACGTCCTCGGTGGATGTAACCGAGGAGACATGTGGAGAAACTATTGCAGTTGAGAAGGAAGAAAAGGTATCAGGGCTTTCTGGACGTGTGCAGGGTGTCGCCCACTTATTTGAGCCAAGACAACAACCATGTGAATGTTGTTGGAGACATGACCACATGTCTCTCTCTCTCGCTGGCTGTGCGCTGTGTTCTCCCGTGGGAAGCCTGGTGCTGTATCCTGTTTGTCGGATGACTTCTCCCTCCTTTTCTACACTGGAACTATGGCTGTAACACGTAAACAGTTTTAAGAGGACACTGCATGACTGGAATCCAACTGGAGACTTTAACTTTCATAAAAAAAAATAAAGAAAAGGCCGTTTACCTCGTGGAGATTTCTATCCCATAACCTGTGCATGTGACGTACACTCACACTTTAACTTGAACAAGCATTTTTATAGTCATTTGGGTCTGTATAAGAGTTTTTCATGCCCCTGGTCGTAAAACATGTCCAACAGCATTAATTTACAAAATGCCCTTTCCCCAAATTTAATGGTCCGTATTCTAATTAATATTTTCCTCATCAGGTCAGTATTTAACGAAGCCAGAGAGCAAATTAAAAAAGCTGTAACCACTTGGTGTTGTGTATCTGAGCACTACAACAGCGTCTCTGTTTTTTTCCCGTGAGTCGGAATCATAACTCTGACTCTCATTATGTCTCCTCAGCTTTCACACTGCGCCTCAGGCCCCTCAGTTGTTATTTTAAATCTTTGCTAATTGTCAGAGTCTGGCTCGGTTTCTTTCCTTCACCTTGTGAAATCCAGTTCATGCAATTTACGTGTACAGTGTGTCCTGAGCGTGTGTGTGCGTGTGTGTGTGTGGGGGGAGCTTTATTGGCTGGCGCTATCAATGCATTGAGGGCATGGTTGTGTAAACAGAGTGAAGTCACAGGCAGGGATCGCTTCCACTTTCCTTTTTACATGAATAATATTATTGTAAACTATCGGTGACCTAACCTTTTCTGCCATAACTCTCCTCCTGACTGAAAACACATGTGGTCGGTTTTGGGGAAGGCGGCCGCTGCTCGAACGCTGATGGATAGCATCACGGACCCCCGGTGTGAAAGTGGCAGATTAGAGTAACTCTGGGTGCTCGTAAAGTTTGAGCCTTTCCTGCGTTTCAGCTTCTGGTCATGAAAACGATGCCGTTAAATTCTCCCTCATGAGTTTACTTTTCATAATTGACCATTGCAATTGTTTTCTCCAAGCCTCTCTGTCAAATTGGACATTTGTCAGCACTCGTGCGAACGAACGGATGAGCCATGGCGTTTGTGTGCATGTTATGTAAAAAGCATTTTCATTAAAACGGGGGAAACAGAGAGCGAGTGTGTGTGTGTGTGTGTGTGAAGTGACAGCGATGGGGGGTGAGGGCCTGATTTCAAGGTCAGACAGGAAATGCCTGTGCAGATGGAACACTAATGTGGACACACTGAGAACGGTTCACAGGAAGCAGCCCACTCTGCAGCTGCGTGTGTGTGTGTGTGTATTTATATGTGCGCTAGTGATTAGCAGCATCAGTCAATGGAGGGATGCAGTAACAGTCCCCTGACCTGGGTGGCATCATACACCACCTCATCTGAAAAGTGTCTCTTCACCTGATTTAATTACAGACAGAGGAGGATTACTGTGAACGGACTCAAACTGTCAAATGAATAGTATTTGTCTTGAATATTTTCACTTTTTAGATATTTTGTCCCATGACAACAAATCCACAATCTGGCATAAGTATCAATTTCAACTATAATGAAATGGATATTGTTTTTTAACCTGAAAACGCGAACCCCACACGGAGTCATAAGTTGAGGCACGCAGTTAGTGAGATTATTTTGGGCTGCAGGAAATAAGAAAAACTACGAAACTGAGATATGCCCTCGCTGAAAAAACATGACCACACTTCAGGAACTTGAGCTAATCCTTCTTCTCTTGTGGGCCAATGGAACGGTTCTAACTCTCCTGTGACACTTTGGCATGGAGAAGTATCGGGATTGAACCACCAACCTTCAAGACAGTGGACAACCCGCTCTACACCTGAGCAACAGCCACCTTTTTCCCCAATGTATGAGTTTGATGAATTGATTGATTGATCCGACTGACTTTGATGAACCCTGATTTTATTTTGCGAGTATCACAATAATATTGGATAGATTTCCAGGAAAGTTCCTGTTCCCATGCAAAATAATTATAAATATATCTTTGACTCTCTTGAGTAAACAGTTTCCTGAGCCTTCTTGTGCAGCAGCATGATCCACGTGTTTTTAAGTACCTCATTTGCTGCCACACTAGAACTACTCTTTGGCTCGCACATCTAATATAAAGTAGTTTACTGGCTCCCTGCACGATGGGAGCCCCAGTTCCACAGATAATGTGTTGTAAATAGATATTATAATTTAAAATGCATCATCTTAATAACACAAGGTTGATTCAGATTCTGGTTCATGTCAACTCTGTAGACATTTCTCATTTTTGTAATAGACCCAAACGGGGGGCACTTGTGCAGGAAACCATATGAGGGGCCTATTTACCAGTAGGGGAATGGGGAATTCCCTCCTCCTCTTCTGTTAAACTATTCAGCAAGAGGAGAAAAGACATTACAGGTCACAAATCTTTATATAAACTGACTAATAAGTATCTGCTCCACACATAAAGATATTCAGACTAGATTTTATGATTTCGGATTTAAGATAAAACAATAACAACACTTTTTCATTATCTCTATCGAGGGGTTTATGCACCTGTCTATTGCTTTTTTGTATGTCAGCAAGTTTACAACAAAATCTACTGAACGTATTTACATCACACTTTAAGTCAAGGAATTATTTTTCCACTTTCTTTAAAGTTGCGTTTTTATTTTACATTCTCACAGATTTCTCAGGAAACAATGCATGGATCTTGATATTTAGGTCTGTTGGCTTATAGCTTTACAGCGTGATTGAATGTAAAGGGACTGCTGGGCTTTGGAGGAGGTATATGCTCTCTACTGGGATCTGTTCAAGATCTCTGATAAACCCAAAAAATCATTGATAGTCAATCAAATTTTGTTTTAGAGAAAGCATCATATTTTGACTTTAATTTCCCGGTCGGAGGACACACGTTTTAAAGATACCCTCACACAGACACACTAAAACCCTTCTCTCGCTTGGTCACCACTTTGATTGACAGACAGACAGGTAAACCACAGGGCATTCCACGGCTGCTCAGGTGTGTGTGTGTGTGTGTGTGTGAGTGTGTGTGTGTGTGTGTGTGTGTGTGGTAGCCTCATCACTATTCATCAGGATCCGCCGTATTTGCGTCTCATCTGCATACCGGTCCAACAGGGAACAGATTAGCATTAGATAGAGAGCGAGAGAGGGAGAGAGGGAGAGGAAGATGGAGGGAAGTAGAATCACTTTAATTTTTAACAAGATGATATGAAGGAGACACAAAGACCCAAGTACTGCTGCTGCTGACGCAGCCAGAGAGGGAGAGAATAGAGAGGGTGGGGTTGGATGTGTGTGTGTGTTGGGTGGGGGGGGGGGCTACACCGAGAGGTAAGACGGTGAGGAGCACCGCTGCCATCAATCATAAGTGAGTGAGGCTTGTGGAAATCTGTGTTTTTCATATGAAAACAACATAAAACACAATCCTGTGTTAATTTTGCATATTGATCCCTGCGTCTCTCCACCTCTCTCATTCACTGTGTTTATGTTCACTGAGCTGAACTCAACGCATCAAATGTTCATAAATAAATAAGTGGGACAAACATTGTACCACAGTCACCATGAAGTCAATATCTCATTAGTGGACTGCGCACGCACACACACACACACACACACACACACACACGTTATTTATTGTAAAACACTAACTCATTTTATTCAACCTTCATATTTCATCTACATACAACAGTGAGGGGGATAAACTAGGAATTTCATGAGATCCTTATTAAACTGTAGGTGTTTAATATGTTCCTAATATATATTACTATCGTACAGTTTGCAGTGAAATGTAATTGCAAAGCTTTTTCAGTGTGGGTACATTATTGTTATAATCATTATATTTACTGTGCTGCAGTCGTCTGAGTTGGTCCCATCTATGATTTCAGTTAAATGTAAACAAAGGAAATAAAACATGTCTTGTGTCCTGGAGTTTTTCAATAAATAATATCTTCCCCTGACCTTAACTCAGCGCTGTGACTGAATGGTCCCAATGTAGATACGTTCAGTATCAATAAGCTACACATGTCCATTAAAAAATATATTTTTCTTTCTTTTCCATTGAACATCAGTTGAATTTAAAGTGATTTTTCAAAGCAAATCCTGTAAAATTCAGATTTCATGCTAAAATGTTGTGGGTTCAAAGCTGCCCTTTGTGGTGATGCTGCCTTCACGGGCTCCACTTGTGCACAAATCTCCTCTGGAACTGAGTAGATAATGAGTTCATTTTCATTTTTGGGTGAACTATCCTTTTAAAGCTGAATAATAAAGGAGCATATTATCCTGTACAAAATAGCACATGATATCATCACTTGATATTGCAGCTGGTTTTACTCTAATGTGCTGACGGGTATGTTTGACCCAGTGGTTCCCAATGAAGGAGTCAAATGATTGTTTTAAATCTGTAGTATTTTGTTTCTGTGAATTGTTCAAATGTTCCTCTTTCGGCCCAAAACTGTTATTTAGACAAAACCATGTTACAGGTGCATCATTTGAAGAATGAGGAGAGTTGTTTGATTTGCAACAACACATGGAATTGTGTTAATTTATCACATGAGTCTTTCCACAGATGAACTTCAATTAGAGAGACATTTGAAAATATGTTTAACCAGAATGTCATCTTTTTTAATGACCTTTCAAAGACCTTCATTACTTTCTTTAGTCCAAACCTAGAAACACTGAGTTGTCTTCCAACACTGCAATCTATGAAGATGAATGAAATCCCAGTTGACTCGACTTCTGTGTGAACGTATGAGCGCCACTTCTGAACTGTCACACTATCAAGGTGCTTGATGTGCGTGTTCGTGTCTGCGTCATCAGAGAACATCAGGCCCGCGGTGCGCTCACATCAGTGCCCTGGAAGTAATTAGCAGTTCCTCTTCTCGTTTGTCTCTTTGTTTCAACCCCCCCCCCCTCCATCTTTAACTGTCACAGCACTCCTCTCCCCTGTGGTCCTCCAGCACCTTGATCTCTTACTCCCTCGCCGCTGCCTTCGTGTCACATCCGAACCTTTTATCCATGTGACGCCTCTCGCTTTCTAAAATCTCTTTGTGTCATTTATCTCCCTCGATTGCTTATGGTTCTTTTATCTTGCGGCGTTGAGTAAATAGTTGACCTCGCTGAAAACAGCAGTTTCACATGTTTACAGTGTTATTTGTGTGTCTGTAAATCCACACTTGCAATTTACAGTTGTTGACAAATGTATACAACAACATGACGTTGAGTCCCCGGCCTCCAGAACAGCTCCACGCCAACTGTGGTTCAGATTTTGACAGGTTCCTCTTTGATGCTGCCTTGACGGCTTTTCATCCACTTCTTCTTTATTACTCTTTCAATCCTTTATCCACCTTTCCATCCTCCCTCTTAGCCCTTGATGAGAATCTGAACCCCCACACCTCCACCCTATCTCTCTCTCTCTGAGTCTCCCCTTTCCACCATCCCTGTGGGCCCTTCACCTCCGGTGCTGCCCCACTGTAGTGCCACTCCTGAAGTGTCGAGGCTCCCTGAGGACGTGGACTGGTTCGTCGTCCCTGAGGGAGCTGGCACTGGCATGTTCTAATGTCTCTCTGCCACACACACACACACACACACACACTTACCACACCTACACACACACACACATGCACCTTTACCCTCCTCTTCAGACAACAGTGGTCTCAGCGGGGCTGCCCTGGAGCGCCGTCGCAGCATGCTGGGTACCTGAGAAGCCAGCGATACCAGGGCAGGGCCAGCATGTTAAGTGATGTGCATGTGTGTAATGTGTGCGTGCATGGCAGTTTGTGTGTGTGTGTGTGTGTGTGTGTGTGTGTGTGTGTGTGTGTGTGTGTGTTGCCTGAGTAGGGTCAAAGTGTTAAGTGGTAGATTAATCAGTAGTAATTGTGTGTATGGTCCATTAAGGCAAGGGCTGGCTGACAGACAAGGGTGAGATGGAGAGAGAGAGAGGGAAAAAAAGGACGGGTGCATTTAATACGTGAACATGAATCCTATGGCGTGTGTGTGTGCGTGTGTGTATGCGTATGTGTGTATGTGTAGGCCAATGGAGAAGTGAAACTGGTAGAAATAGCATTTTAACCGTGCAGTCCATACTCCATGTCTTTTTATATGTCCCTATTCTTGTTTGCTTTTGGTGCGCCCCAGTCATCATCCATCTTCCTCGCTTTTTAAAATATTCAACCATCTGCTGCCGGAGCTGTTGCGAAGTTGCTCTCCTACTTTTAGAAGAGGGAGTTACTGAACAACGGTCACCACTGGAAAAAAAAAACACAAAAAATCAAGCCTTTACACACACAAACACACACACACACACACACACATACACACACACCTTTTCCCCCAGTGGTCTCTACTGGCTGATTTGGTATTCAAGTGCTGTTGCCGGCCCAGCAGGCCTAAAGCTCTCTTTGTATTGTTTTATTACCCAGGGGCTAGGTCTTACCACACACACACATGCACACACAGACACACACACTTTCAAACAGCGCAGGCAGCATACAAGTGCAAAGCAGGATTAGCATATTAGCGTATTAGCATCCTGTCCGTCAATTGGACTCTGTCTGTTTTTTCTTTCTCTCACGCGCTGTCAGAACGGCGAGGAAGAGTTTGATGAGGAGGAGACGGAGGGAGAGATATTGAGCGAGATAAGGGGGGGGGGGGGGGAGTGAGGAGGAGGAGAAGGTGTAGGGCCGCTCACTCCTCTCCAACAGACAGATGGTAGTCTGACTCCTACTGAGTTGTCGACCGGCCAAGAGAGAAAGACAGAGAGACATTATGAAGGAGAGAGGGAAAGAGAGAGAGAGAGAGAGAGAGAAAGAGAGAGAGAGAGAGAGAGAGAGAGAGAGAGAGAGAGAGAGAGAGAGAGAGAGAGAGAGAGAGAGAGAGTTAGATTGGACCTTTCCTCCACTTTTTCATCGCCTCTCTCAACTTCTCACTCAGTTCCACTGCCAGCTTCGTCTCCTCTTACCCATCTCTCTCTCTTGCCCTCTATTTCTCTCTCTGTGAGCCGTCTTCATTCACATCCCTGTTTTGGTGCTCCTCCATCAGACGTTACTATTTTCATCTCCACTTTGCCTCCTTCCTCTTCTTCCTCTTCTTCTTCATGTGTTCATCCATCTCTCTGTCTCTCGGCCCCTGAAGCTTTGCTGCAGGAGGAAGTTAGCCGGCCAACTCTGGATACATGAAACAGAGACTCACAGAACCAGAGGGGAAAATTGCGAAATCTGGGGTCATACAGTGCAACTCGTTTTTTTAAAAGTGGGAAATTAACTTAAACTCCTGAAGGAAAAAAGTCTCAGGCCAATGAGAGTAGTCGCACAGTTCACAATTTCTGCTGCTGCATACAAAATGCATGTTAGTGATAAGACGTCAGTGCTGGACGGCGAGTGCTGGCAACAGGTTCTTCCTAAAAATGTCAGTTTTTTTGTGCACCACAACTCAGGAAGACACATTGTTCTTTCCACTCCACTGATCTGAGCTGACAGCTGCAGTTTAAATTAAATCATGAGTTAAACTTTCCGAATGAAATCTCTTCTAAAGATGATGCAGTTCCGAAGCTTTATCGTTTGTAAACTCCAACAAAACCTGCACTGTGGGTTGGCTGTGGGTTCTGGAGGTACCGTATAGTGGGTTGTCCACGAACACGATGGTTGGTGGTTCGAACCCCTGCACCTCCAGTCTACATTCCTAAGTGTCCTTGGGCAACAGCCGACAGTGAACGTGTTTGGAATGTGACTTGTAGCCTACAGCTCTTTGAGTGGTGGACAAGACTGTATAAATACATACCATTAAACCATACGAATTTAATAAAAATGAGAAATTCCCTTTTGAACTACTCAGATTTTTTTCAATTTTAAATAAAGGGTTCAAATCCAAAGAAGAAAAATTATCCAGTGTTTTGCTGAAAAGGAAAGGGTATTTTTTTCAGTTAACATATTGAAGAACTCAGAAGCTGTTTCTATGTTACAGCACAGTAGAAACAAAGTTCTACAAATGTGTATTTTTATATTTGTGTTCTTTTGAACTTTTTACATTATTGATGTTTAACCTAAATAAAAGATCTGAATACTTCTCCCCTGTTTGCAGCTCTACAAGATATGGAATGTACCTTGTTGACATACTCAATAGATACATAGGAGATCACTGAGTGTTGGCCTGAGATAAAGCCTGACCTAAAGTAGGCAGCTTATGAGCTACTTCATGTTTTAGGGTACCTGTGCACTGTGCCATGATCTGTCTGACACAACAGGGGGCAGTATGACTCTGTCCATCAACCTCCTTTGGACAAACAACACAACTCTCACAGCTGCTGAAAACCAAAGAGATAAAAACTTAAGTGAGTTGATGGATTTTAATATTTCAGGACAAATACTTCTAGAGAGGGTTAAAGAACGACTCCGCTCTTTATTTCCCCTGTTTCCCTTCATGTTTGTCATGTCAGGGAAAAGGAGAAGCAGTGACCTTTTTATTGGAAACTCCCCTTTTCACCGTCTTTTTTCCAGCAACTGTAAAAACGCCATTTTTACTCCAGAATGACGCGGGGGGGATCAATGTTTGTTATGACACAGAATTTTTGATCAGAGTAAAAAATTGGATTTTGCATGTCGCACCTCAGGGGTTAAAAGTGATTAAAAAAAAATCTTCAAATCATAGTTTCGAAGGTGATTTTGTAGTAACATGCAGTTTGTCATGTTTACAATCAGAATATAATCATATTTGTTGATATCAATGGGATCACCTGAGGACAGGGAATGCTGTGATTTAGCTTTTGTAGATTGTAGAAGATGCTGTTCCTGACTTTTCTTTTTGTTTTTAGTATTTTTTTTGGTTCTTTGTTTTTTGTGTGCTCGGGTTGTTTGTGTTGTGTGTATGTATAGAGAATTTATTTGAATAATTTTAGTGTACAGTGTAAGTCATTCATAAGTCAAGTGAAAACTTCCTGCAGTTAATCCATAAACACACCTTGAACTGAATGAAATTTGAAATTAAAATAACGATTTTTGTTTTCAACAAAGAAAAGAAAAAGAACAATTGATTTTAAAAGTGAAAGCACTAATTAGTCCTGAAATGTTGTGGGACGTCACAAGATCACTGTTGTTCTGCAAAACGTTCCTTTGTGGAGGTAAACACTTCTGACATATCTGAGTGTTTGTGAATGTTATATGATATTTACACTAAAAACCACCGTATTCATACCAGTGGTGTCGTTCTCCCTTGAGAGGCTGGAAGTGACAGATTTGATGCTAATATAACCCCACATGAACACGCGTCCTTGTATCCATCATATCTGTGTTTGTATTCATTAGCACTTGCTGCTGGAGCTTCATCAGGACTAAAAAAGGCCTTTTGTTTTTGTCGAAACACAGGAGGGTGTGTGAGACGCTGGCTGTGCATTCGCTCCGTTTGTGTTACAATGATTCTGCACACTTGTTAGCTTAGTGTGGTGGAAGTGTGTGTCTGTCTATGTGAGTGTGTGTGTGTGTGTGCTTCAGCCCATTTGAGCAAATTTTTTGTCAGTGTGATGTACTGATGAGAAACACTAAAATGACAGCCCTGAGCTGTGTAATGACAGCGTGAGACTTCTTTCACTTTTCAAACAAATTTGTTCAGAGTGTGTGTGTGTGTGTGTGCGTGTGTTTATGTGTGTGTGTGGTAGTGTATGAGTGCGTGTGAATTTTTTACACACGTGTATATATATGAGTGAATGTGCATATTGATGTGTGTGTGTGTGCTGTCACTTATTTGTCATCTGCCAAGTAAGACAGAGCATCTTTCATCCCCTTTCCTCTCATCTCATCCTTGATAGAGACCATAATTGTGTTTGCATACACACACATACACACCGACAGACACACAAACACACAGACGTCGGTTGTTTGTCTCAAAATGAG